>NW_027491150.1:0-1345000 GCF_021521415.1 Bidens hawaiensis | reverse complement strand
TAAATAAAAGGATTTGTTTTTTAATTTGCTATCATTGTAACAAAATAAGAGGTAATGAATAAAACAAAAATAAAAGCCCATAACTTTATGCAAAATAAAGTGGTAAATTAGTTTTTCTTTAAAATTCCATGTCTAAAATGCACCATCTTTAAAGTTTTGATTACTGTAATTCAACAATTGGGTGTCACTTTACTAATTAGCCATTTATTTTCATAATTTGCCATCATTATGTGTTTATGACAAAATAAAGGTTAATGAAAATGTCCCATGTTAGTTTCGTTTTTTTTCATGGGTTAAGATTGTTGGTAGGCGTGTAAATGAACCGAACGAACACGAACAAGGGCATGTTCGCATTCGTTAATTTAACTTTAAACGGTAACGAACACGAAAGTAAGTCACATTTAGTCTAACCTTAAATAAATTTTCAAACGGTGACATGAACTTCAGATCTTGTTGAGGCAACCGATTACTCACGTAGTGACGCAGGTTGTTGTCTTCATAGATTCTGCCCAAAACCTCCCGGGTACATTTTTACCATGTATCATACTAAACGATAACTCTGTTAGGTGTCTGATTTTTCCGCTCCGACACTCCGTTTTGTTGGGGAGTGTTACAGCACGTTAACTGCCGCCTCACTCTATTGTTTCTCAGATAATCATTGAACTCTTTTGAGGTGTACTCTCCACCGTTAACCGATCGAAGACATTCCAGAGTACACTTTATTTCTCTTTCAGCCTCGGCTTTAAAGGCTTTGAATCTACTAAATGCTTCAGACTTTTCCTTCATAAAGTCGGCCCATAGGTACTTGGAAAAGTCATCAATAAACGTTATCATAAACTTTTTACCAGATAGTGAGGCTTGCTTTATCGGACCGAACACATCAGCGTGTACAAGTTCCAATGGTCTATTCGACCGGTCTGAGATGACTCAAACGGTTGCTGTTTTGACTTGCCAAATTGACACTAGGCACATACGACGTCTGTGGTATTACGCTCACTAGATCTTTCTTAATCATCAGTTCTAGTTTATCATAACCGACGTGGCCTAGACGTTGATGCCACAGATCAATGCTTTTGTAGAACGACTTAACCTTATGAAAGTATCGTGGAATAGTCTGATCTTTTTGACTTACAGATAAGAGTTCGTTCTCCAGGAGTTGAAGTTTGACATCGTTTCTTTTAGAGAACAAAGCACCAAGCTTGTCCCATGCTAACTTGGGTGTTGCAAGATCTCGGATATGTTCCAGTAATTCGTCCTCCACCGTAGTCTTCAGGATAAACATGGCTCTTCCAGTTTTTACTCTCCACTTGTGTATTGCCCTATTAGTATTTATCCTTGGTTCCAGCGTGCTTTCACCATTGACAACCTCCCAAAGATCCAAACCTTGTAGATACGAACTCATACAAGTAGACCACGAGTTGTAATTCGAGTTGTTCAACTTCTTCACGTCACCGAGTCCTTGGGAATTATGCCATTACTAACGGGCAGTGTTGCAAAAATCCCGACTAGGCACCGATTAATCCCCGATTAATCGCTAGTCCTCACTTCACTTATTAATTTTGGGCTAGTCGGCCAATTAATCAGTCAACGGTCAAATCCGGCCAATATTGGCTGTTTCCAGCGAGATTCCGACCAAAATCAGCGGTTTCCGGCGAGATTCCGACCAAAATGAGCTGTTTTCGGCAAGATTTTAGCAAAAACCAACGGTTTCCAGCGAGATTCCAGCCAATTTCCTGCCAAAATATGTTTATGTATGTATAAAATTGAAAATTACATATAAAAATGTGTGCGTGTATATATAAAACTGAAAAATATCCAATAAATTTGATCCGATTAATAGCTAGCCCCCACCTCACCGCCCGACTAGCGACTAGCGATTTTTACAACACTGCTAACGGGTATGTTGCAATCTTCTTTTTAACAAACTAATTCTTTTAATCCACAACCAAATCAATAACTTAAACAAGCAATCAATCAATAGACTAATCTCAGGGGCTGGACCGAACGAATGTTTCGGGTGAACTTGGCTTTGATACCACTTGTTAAATTATCACAAGTGGAATAGTATTAAAATTTGAACAAGAACAACAAGTTTGCTTAACTCAAGCGACTCTTTTCTTTTATTAATTGACTAACGAAAAATTCAATACAACAAACATAAAAGACACAATCCTTATATAAGAAAAACAAAACTTGAAGAAAAATAAAACTAGAATATAGAAACATAATCAAACGATTCTTTTTCAAAAAACAAATACCTTAACTAAAAAGATAGATAACTTGATCACCAGGTAACCAAGCCTTGATCTCCTCCAACCGCCCCTATAAGATCGCACAGAACATCCCTAGTTACGAGTGTTGCTTACGTTTTACATAAGCGACTATGTGTTTCCATCTTTGTGAGTTTTCTGAGACTATCACTTCCTAGACGTAGAGTAGAAAACCTATACAGGCGAACATATAGCCCACTTATCAGATTGATAATCCCTTTCGCACGCCTGACATTCTTGTAGGTATTAGCAATCTTTACGATGAATGAAATATAACGGGAACATCCATATGAACTGAGCTATAAGTGTTTTCTTATAAATTGAAAACAAAAATCAAAATTGTTTATATTATGTAACAAATTTCTTGAATAAACTTGATTGAACTACTAGTTTTTTTTAGTTAATATAACACTGTACCTCTCAACGTCGTCATTCACTGATTGCTCCCGCCCGGCTTAAGTGATGCGATAGAAAATCAGAAGTCTAGTAAAAGGACTTCTGATTTTCTGTCGCATCACTCAAGTCGGGCGGGTGCCACTATTAAATGATGTTGTTGATAGCTACATTGTTATATTATAACAAAAAAAAAACGTGTGGTTCGATTAAAGTTTATTCGAGAAAGTTGTATATAATATAAAGAAGTTTCATTTTTGTATTTAATTTACATGATAACACTTATAGCTGATCAGTTTATTTGGATATTCCGTTGTACTTCATCATCGTAAAGATTGCTAATACCTACAATAACGTCGGACGTGTGAAATGGATCATCAATCTAATAAGCGGGATATTCACCTATATAGGTATTTCTATTCTACATTTAGGATGTGGAAGTCATAGAAAACTCACAAAGATGGAAACTGTGAGTCGCATATATTTTCCTGATAATGCAATCATCATGGCGATACCAGGGCTTTACATATTGGTTCTCATTCGCACGATGAAATGAACATAGATTTTAATACTTTGAATGCTTGATAGTTGGGGTGTGCACGGTGCGGTCCGGTGTGGTTGGCTAAAACCACACCAAAACCGAAACTTCAGTTTTTGGATTTTGAAACTGTTCTGTTTCGGTTTTTTAGGTTTTTGTATTGGTTTCGGTTTCTGTCATTTGAGCTTGAAAAGTTTAGATAGAAAAAAAGTTGGGCCGAAAATAATGAGTTTAGATATATAGATAATTTTTTTAAATATTAACTAAGTGACTATTTTATATTTGGCCAAAAATGTTATTGCCTTTTCACATAAAAGTGCATACCTTCTTAGAAACCTGGTAAGACTTGATGCTTGCTTTCGAAACTAAATTTTGTTAAATTTGTAATTAAGCAATTAATTTAGTTTGTTTTGTTTTGGCAGTGATTGAAAAGGATGAGTTGAGACTTGAGATGACGACAAAATAAAGCTCGCAGTCAAGTTTGAGTTTTGTTTAACGATCATTATGGTTTTTATTTTGTACAGAAGGATTTCATTCGTGCAAGACATGTATAGCGTGAGTGCGTAGCTGTTGCGGCTATGGCCAGGTTATATGAATATGACCAATAACCGGTCATACCCAAACCCAGTTCCATACCCGGAGCCGGATATTAGAAAAACCCTATTTGTGCACCTCCATGTCCAGGTTATAAGCAACGGAAGCATGCAAGCGTAAGTATGAATGAACTTATGTATAGACATGTTTGGTTAGACAAGAAACAATCTTTGCATGGATCTTAACACCTAAATTTTCTCTTTAAGCTAGGAAAAACGGGTTCTTCTTGAATAAGTGTTCCAAGCCGATCCTTTCGAGTTTTGAATGTAATCTTATAAAATCCATTGAGGATAATCATAATGGAATTAAGTTTTTATATAAAAGTATTTGTACCAGTGCATTTTTTGTGCATGTTATTGTATATCGTTATATAATTCACAAGTTTGAATTGTTTTTATGTTTAGCATGTTGGAAGAAGTTAAAAACTAAAAGGTTGAATTTATAATACAATCCATGAATCTAAAAAATTAAAAGATCATTGGGTTAATGTGAAAATCAAGAGCTGATTAAACTTGTTGGAGTTGAGTCTTAGGGTAGAGGGAGTGGTCGATCTGGGCAACGGGTACCCCCAAGGGAAACACCGCCACCACCTCCATGATTGTTGCTGGCGGGTATTGGCCCAAGGGTATTATCACTGAGCCATTTGTTTTTTTTCTTACCGTTAATCTAGTTGTTGAACGGCTAGATTTATAAATAATCAAACACATCTATACAATATTCTACATTAAATTTTCGTTCACTTCAAATTCAAAAAAAAAAAAATTACATGGAGCAACCAAATCCCGAACTAATTGCGTCATGACGAAGATGGAGTCATGAAGAAGAAGTAGTGTCAGCGGAGGCTTGAGTCTATGTTTCTGACCGTGGAGCAACGAACGTTGGGTTTTTAGCCACAAGTTTGGAACTATTTTGTTTTGGAGGGAGGATCAAGCGATCGTACACAACACAAAGTGTGTTCGAAATGGCGACATATGGTCGGACAAGTTAATGCATGCGATAACGACACGTTTGAACTCATAGCAAAAATCAAAAACCGATGGAATTAGGAATTGTATTTTTATCTATATTTTATTGAATAAAATGTTGTTTAATTATTATGTATTTTTAAATTTATAATGTATGCATTTTTATTTATTTTTGAGTTTATAAATTATAATTTTTGAGTTATTTTAAATAAAAAAATAATTTTCTTTAGGGTAGTTTAGGTGCACCATTGTTAATCCTTAAGGTAGTCCATAGTAGTTAAAGATAAAAATGATGTAAAAGTGTAGGATTGATCGGTGCTTTCTTTGCCCTTAGACGACCACTCTCCCACCCTTAAATTGGAATTAAATAAACTCTTGTGGCTACTGTGGAAAAGTGAAAGTGTGTGAACTAGGGATGAGCACGGTACCGTACCAGTACCGGTACCAAAAATCCCGATCCCCGAAAATCACTAATTCTTGGTATCGGTACCGGTACCGGTACCGAATATTCGGTTCGGTACCTGTACCAGGACGGTACCAGGATTTTACCGGGAAATACCGGTACGGTACGGTACCGGTACCGTACCGATCCCGAAACTTATAACTTTGGTACTGATTCGGTATCGACGGTATCAAATCAGTACTGATTTCGGTACCAGTACCGATTTTGCTCATCCTAGTGTGAAGTGTGAAATATATGAGAAGATATTAAGTGGGCCTAATCCAATGTGGGCTTAGAAGTATTAAGTGGGCTTTTGGGTGAACTTTGACCGGAATGCAAGAAAAACGAAAATGTCCAGGTGACATCAGCAGAATGACATAAGCATGGTGATGTATGCCAGATGACGTAAGCATCGTAACAACTGTTGGTTTTAGCTACGTTATTGTAATTGTTTTCACGTATCATTACAATCGAATCTTAAACCTTATAATCGATACTAGTCAGTCACTAAACCAACTTTAGCTGGAAAAACGACAGTCGCTATTTCATATGTTAATTGACCATTGATGATCCATTAGAAATATCTACAGGTGAACCGTGAACCAAGGAAAGAATATCACACACGACCATTATACCGGCACTTACATCAACGGTACCGTCGTTCATGACTTTCACAAACAGAAGTGTCCGTTAGTGAATGTCCAGTTTCTAGTAGCGTGTGTTATCTCATTTTTGTCAATATAGTGACTCGTTTTGTTTTTCATTTATTGTTTTCTTTCTCATGTCATTTTTAAGATAAAATTATGGATAAAAGTTATATTTATGTATATAAATATAAATTTTATTATAACTAGATTGTACAATGTATATAATATACATCCTGAAATAAACACAGTTAAACATGTAGGATTCAAAATATATTTCTTATAAGACAGAATTACAAATTTTGTCCTTTAAAAAAAGCCAAATTACGGTTCGTGTCCTTTTTTCTAAGTTTCCTTGCAGGCGGTGTACTTTAAACTTTTTTTTTCTACATGTTATGTCCTTTACGCTAACTGGGTTAGAAAAACTCAGTTAAATGCCCTCACGTGAGGCGCATGTGAGGGCATTTTTGTCTTTTCGTCTCTACCTGCAACTTCTTCTTCTTCTTCCTCTTCTTCTTCTTCATCTTAAACCACGACCGCCGCATCTCCCACCATCGGCTTTACACAACCTGATTTAGGGTTTTGTTGTGGTGCAAGGTTGGTTGTGTAAACCCGATCAATACCCATTTCAAGAAAACCCTAATTTCATCAACCAATTGGGCGTTTTCACACCCGACAAAATTAACCCAAACCCCATTACAGAAACACCTAAACCCACTCATTACACAACCCCATTTGCTCACTAAGCTTCTTTATTCCATTAGACACCAACCCAGAATCGCAATTAGGGTTTTTTATTGGGTTAGTAAACAACACGGTGTTCGGGTGTCGAATTGCTCGGTTATCGCGGTTCTCGAGATCCTCGCGGAAGCCGGTTTGATGAATCGAGCGTACCCGGTTATGGAACGGGTGGTTTGTCTGGATTTTGATCGGGTTTTGGATGATTTGTTTGATAAAAAGATGAATCCAAATGTTGCAGATAAGGTGTTCGACTATATGCTTTTCTTTTTAGTTAAGAATTTACTCGTCGAAAAATGTTTGTTAGTGTTTAATAAGATGATTAGATGTAACGTTTTACCGGACGTCAAGAATTGCAATCGGGTTTTGAAGCTTTTACGAAATAAGAAGCTAGTTAGTCGAAGGAATGAGATATATAATATAATGAACGAGTACGGGATTAAACCGAATATTGTAACGTACAATACGTTGTTGGATTCGTAGATCAGGCGTTGATTGAGATCTACAAAAATGAAGAAGAAGAAGAGGAAGAAGAAGAAGAAGAAGTTGCAGGTAGAGACGAAAAGACAAAAATGCCCTCACATGCGCCTCACGTGAGGGCATTTAACTGAGTTTTTCTAACCCAGTTAGCGTAAAGGACATAACATGTAGAAAAAAAAAGTTTAAAGTACACCGCCTGCAAGGAAACTTAGAAAAGGACACGAACCGTAATTTGGCTTTTTTTAAAGGACAAAATTTGTAATTCTGTCTTCTTATAATATGACTTTCGTACCAATCTAATGTTATTGTATTAACATAAAGGTTACTAAAACTATAAAAGAGACAAAATGCAAGACTTTGATGAATAGAATTTGTCGTTTAAAAAGAAGACCAGATTCAATTAAGGAGGTGGGACAAAGAAAGCCAACTCGTATCAATTTCTCAGAATTTGCCATCAACCTATATGTCTTTTTTACTTTTAAAATGTCAATTTTTTCACTCATAACTTTCATTGGATGGCCTATATGTGATTATTGCGACAACATTTTGAGCAATTAAACGATGTTTTTCTTAAATAAACTTTTTTCTTAACGGGTTTGATGTGAACATAAAAGTGACTTTCATATCTTTAAGAGTTTGAGTAAAGCATAGAGCAAACTTCAAGTAATTGAAGCGGAGAATTTGTGGAGCTTTAGTGCAAACCCTTCGGTTTAAATTTTGAGTCGGTTCGGTTACTGGTTTATTTGCCCACCTCTAATGTTAGAGAAGCATATATGCCAAGTGTAGATAATTTTAAGGAATCGACTAATTAGATAAAACAATGTTGATAGAACAAGTTTTGTTGGATTTGGCAAATATGAGTATCCAGAGTTTACAAAACTAAACATTTTTAACTCCTTAATTTGGTTGATGCAAGTATATGAATGTATTATGAACATACCAGTGTTTTTAAATTGCATTTAACTCACACATTATAACTTAACTTTGATCCTTTTGTTGTTATATATATATATATATATATATATATATATATATATATATATATTTGTCATTCAAATAACTTTTTTTAAGTAGAAATTAGCATTCATTTTCATTTAACACAAACCAAACTACATCTGGATAATGGGTAAGCGAGCAACAAGCTGCGCCGCTATCCCCTTTTGGATCACAAAGCCTATTCTACTAAATATCAATCATTGGTTCCTCGGGCTCTGCGAGTCACTATGGACCACCTTCTGCACCCGCTCCAAAAAGCGAACCGTCTCGGGAGCTAGGGATCCAAATGTGTCGAAGGCAAATTGAATGAACACGTGTTGATTCTCCAAACACGCTGCCTCATGCTTAGCAACCTTCCTAGATTCCGCCCTCAAAACCGTTTGTCTCGGAACGAAACCACTTTCTCTCAGCCCCACCCATGGGGACACCCCAGTGAGGTCGACACACGCATGTTTACCCCCTACCCAGCCAAACACAAGAACGTTCGCAGGACGCAATGTAGATCTTCCCTTTCTCGGATCAGTCAGAAAGTTTACAGGTGCCTCTTTTTTGGCTGAGATCCCGGCACGCCTAAGCACATCTCATAAGACATCTCTAACCCAGTCGTGACGATACTTGAACCCCGGCAATTCCTTACAGTAGAGGGCATGCTCCCCAAATTTATCGAAACATCCTTTTTTACAAATGGGGCATGATTCGTCTGGAGGGAAAATAGGAATCATGAGCCGGTATCTAAGGATGACTCTGTATTCAACTGCCGACATCCGTTGCCCAAGACCTTCAATGGGCACAGCAGTCAAAAAGTTTTGGGCATGAGCCCCCTTGAGACAAGCAAAAACTGTCTTTTGTCTCGGAGTCATAACGAATCGCTCCCCCAAATCATGTACGTGTTTACCATAAAGAGCACTCGCCAAGGTTTGTTGAGGTTTATTGGGGCGGTCTCCTTATTAGTAAAACCGCCTAGATCAAGGTCCAGAAGAGTTGTTCCAATATTACCAAGTGCAAGGGAGGAGTCAGTATCTACCCCCATAACACCAGCGCTTCGTAAGATGTGGTCCTGCAATTTCCATGACTAGGCCCTGGAAGCCACAAAGGCATATGCAGAGACATCCTCAATTGAGAAAATTCCTAAGCCTCCGCAACGCATAGGGAAGGAAGCCAACCTCCACTGGAGGTCCCCAAAATACGGTCCTCCACACACAACAATATCTTCAATTGCCCCCCGCAGGCCCACATCAAAGATGGCCATAACCTTTTTGGCATGTTCAGGTTGAAAGGTTCGGAGCCCAAACACTAACTTAGCAACCCCCATGCACGAACGCAACAAAAGGAGCTCACTTTGTGGGTCCCTAAGGTCCGGCAGGCGTTTCATAAGTTCAACCGCCCTCAAAGCTCTCTTATTTGCCAAAGACCGAATAAACCCTGCATCCCGACTAACCGCTCCCCCCCAGGAGTTTAACTCTTCTCACAGGCTTGCTAATCTCGCTAGGGAATAAACCCGGCACATTCTTCGAACCATTGCATGATGGCCAAAAAATCTTTGTTTTCTGAATATTAAGCCTAAGCCCCAGAGACACCCCCTCTGAGCGAATAATGTCCAACGCCCTAGAAACCTTGTTTTATATTGCATTTAACTCACAAGAATTAGAAAGTAGGTTATCTTATTGGATAGAAAATAAGGAAAAAGTAAAAGGAAAATCATGCATACATACCCTACATATTTTGAGTGTGTTTGCATGTGTGTGGCTATAATGAGATGTGTATTGATAGGGTGGGCCGAGAAGAATACTAATGATAGTAATCTATATGACCATAAAGTCGGCTCCCAATTTTAGAAACTCAGGCGACAGAGATCTATGTAAGCCAAGATTGAAGTGGATTCTTGTCGACAACACTGGGGGTGGTGGTTTGAATCTCGCTCATTTGTCATATTCCTAGGCTTAAGTCTAGATAAAGTACCACCTCGTAGAGTTTGATTGTTTATCGAACTCAGAGAGATTGAAGAATGTTCTGCCCATCCCTTAGTTGAAGAAGATGAAGATGAAGATTTGAATTAGGTAAGTGATCGATCTCTTGCTGAATAAAACCTATAACTGCATGAAAATAGGAATTGTGATAAGTCAAATTTTGACTTATGATGATAATGCCCTTTCCTATTTAATTACTATTTTTCATTTGTTATCTCATAATTGGTTTCTAGCATTATAAAAAAAAATCTCTTTTCTATTCTAGTTCTGTATTTGATTTTACCTCCTTGTTGCAGTGATACTTCCATTCTTCATAGGGTATATCCCATATTGTACGTTTGACTCCCTTTTTTGGGTTAAATTACTGTAATACCCTTCTTTTTTAATAAAGGAATTTAAAAGATATTAAATGGTGTCATTTTGAAGTTTTAGTTGAGTTTGAAAAAAATTTATCGACATACTGAATTTTTTAAAAAACCATTTAAAAACTAGGATTTTGTGATTTTTAGAAAATAGTTTTTTAACTTTATCAAAAAATTAAATTAAAAGACTTCTCACTGTCAAACAATTTTTTTTTATTTATTGACATCAATAAGTCTATATGTTGTTTTCAGACTTAATCTCATACGTGCTCTGATTCTGGAATCACTCACTATTATAATAAAATAAATAAAATCAATTCATCCTCTTAATATGAATAACTAAACCTAAGTTGTTCTCTAAACGTTTGGTTTGTAGGTTTAGTTAAGTTCTTAATTCTCCATGTTTCTTCTGAAAATCTTGTCACCGGCCATACATTTAGGAAAGCTCTCCATCTTCTTCTACAAAAAACCTAACCCTAATCGCTTGTGCACATAAGCACATTTCACCATCAATTGCTTTATCCTCACTCAAGAAATCCCCACATTCGGTTCTCTTGATCGCATTTCTCAAACATCTCGGCCGGTGACGACCAAGGCCGGTTTTTGGGCCGTGCAGTGGCACGATGCCCAAAACTTTTAAGGGCCCAAAAATTTTTAACTTTATGTTATAGGTATGCAGGCCCAAAAGTTTATTTTTGTTTATACATATGCAGGGCCCAAAAAAGAGGGGAAAAGCATGAAAAATACATAGTAGCCTATTTTAATAGTACGTTAATTCTAAAAATTATGATTTTATCTCAAATTTCTCTTAATTCTAGAAATTAAATGGGTTTTTTTACAATGAAATATGTGTTTGTTAAGCTAGACTATTTCATACAATTTTCTTTTAATTTTAAACTTACATATTGTTTGGATAAGATTTCTTGTTATAAATTTTTTTGGAAGAAAGTGTTTTGTGTTTGTCTAATAGAAGTTTTTCTATAACAATATATTTTTTTTAAACATGTAAGTCCTTTTTAAATTGTATGATAAATTTTCGTGAATCTCATGAGTTTTTGGGCTTGTCAAGAGTAGTTTTTTGTTTCTTTGATATGCTGGTAACACTTAATATGATATTAAATTTCTTTCAAGAAATCATGTCTCCCATTCCCAAATACCTCTTCGGTGCTCAAAAACGTAAAATAAATAAATAAAACCTAAAGGATGGTTTGCTTCCCAAAACTCTATGAGAGCTTTAAAATTTACTTAAGTTTGGTCATTTTGATAAACTACTTTTGTTTTAGTTTATTTACAATGGTTGTATTCGTTTTTTTGGGTTTTTGATATATAATTGACTAGTTTATATTATAAAGAGGGGAGGCCCAAAATTTATCTCGCACGAGGCCTGATTATTTTTTTTTTATCATTTTCGGGGGCGACCCTAGTGACGACATCTCCTTCCTCATCGCTTCCAATCCTCACTCATTATACCACGTTTAGACGGATAAATAATTAATTAATAATTAACAATACCTCATAGTTATTCACTATACATATTCCATGCCTAATGTGTTGGAGCTTGAGACAACATATACACAATATAATTTCTAGTAGGTGGCCGGTAAAGGTTATTGTCTTTAAGAGTAATAATCAGAGTTCAAACCTTGACATGAGAGCATGGGTGGACGCAGGCTTTCAGGAAGAGGGGCAGCCGCCCACCTTAAAATTTTTCTTTTTAGCGTAATCAGTAAGTGAAATCGCAAACGCCCCCCCCCCCCCCCCCCCCCTCAAACCCCCCTCAAATTTTACAGTCGCCTCCTTTGAACTTTTGAAACCATTGAAGAAAGGAAAAAAGTAAGTTTTGATTGATCGGAAAATTTTCGGCAAAGTCTATATAGGAATACCTGCATGTTATCTTTATAAATGGAGAAGACTACATCAATCTACTATTCAAATTTTGAATAATTTAATTATTTATTATAATCTTATCAAACTTTCTCATATGGAATTATTGTATATTACGTTTTATAATTTTCATTATTCTTTTACTTATCTTTTTATAAATATATATTCTAAATATACTTTAATTAAAAATATACTTTAATACATAAAACATAATATTACTTAACATATTATTTAAATACAAACTAAAATAACATTAAAGAAAAAAAATCATTTTCTCACTTGTTGTACATTCATAATTTATTTGTTTCTGTTCTACCTTTAATTTGTTTTAACAAATTTATACTTTCTTAGTGTACAAAATTTAGTTTAAAAGATCTTTAAATTTTTATGTTATAAAGTCTTTTATATTATTACTTCATCAGTCTATATTGCATCAGTTAAAAAACTTATTATTATACAGTATAACCTTCGGTTAAAAGTTTCTAGTTGTGCCACTTATTATATATAAGTAATTATGTTTGATGCATTTTGTTAATTATATTAAATTTAGTTTGACTATAATTTTTTTAAACGGCCAACCGAAATTTTTTTATATAATATTATTCAAACGACCCTAAAAATTTCCGCCACCTCATGAAAAATATTTCTGGGTCCGCTACTGCATGAGAGCAGATTATTCTAAAATATTTTAGGTTTAGGAGTAGGGATAGATGTGAGTGTGAGTACGTTTAAACAAAATATATCTAGGCTTAATTAATTATAATGCATTCAGGTGGTCTTTTTTTTTTCTAGTTTTGGGCTTGGTGGATAGGTTTAGCCATTTAGGTATACATGATATCATATCAGTGATGCGTACATACGTACCCCTAGGAGCTTGTCATACTACTGAAACTAAACATAAAACTAAAAGAACTTGTAATGTTACATTTCAGTACGTAGCTCTTGGTTGATAATGTTGCTTAAAATGGTCAGTGAAAGATAATAAGAGGTAGTCCCTGTCCTCTTCTGAATTTACTATGTATTCGATGATCGACTTCCATATATATGCACACTTCAAAACTTTGTATGCATGCAAAGCATTAATTAATGTACTGAACTGAACAAAATTATGTCCAAATTTAATTAATGTTTTGTATGAACGCAAAGCATTAATTAATGTACTGAACTGAACAAAATTATGTCCAAATTTTGGATGCTTTGGACCTGGATTTTGAATTAAAGTGTCATTTAAATCATAAATCATATGCACACCAACAAATATTGTCACACAAACCATAAGTATCAAGTTTTCAGTTATATTTTACAAACCAGCTGTATATATATTCATTAATAATATAATATAATATAATATATAGTATAGTGAAGGGTTCTTATCCATGGTCTATACAGCATCATCAGCAGCTGGCTCCTGATCTTTCACTGGGAATAATATTGTCCTCGCGTACTTTATTACTGAAGAAACACTAACCGGACTCCGGGCAGATTACTGGTAACCTGGGGGTTAGATAGATGTTTCCCACGAGGGGTTAGACCCTGAGAAGATGGTTCTTCTGATAACCTGCAAAACAGACACCGTGAGCTTGTCACTGAGAAGGGGGGGGGGGGTTCCTCCTTGTGACCACCCTCCGGCGTGAGAATCAGACTAGATTGCTCTTTAAATATAAGTGTATATTAAGAGATTGCTAGAGCAGATATCAGGTATAATATGATGATACAAGATAAGATATGATGGTCGTACCATTTGTGGTATTTATAGCCGAAGGTAGGTTTCCAAGGAGGTGTGGCCGGCTGCAACAGTGTTCCTGTTCCACCAACAGTGGCCTATGCACGTGCCCTGCTGGTAGTTGGTGGGTAGGCAGCGGCTGATAGTGACCAGGCCTGCTGTGTACCATTCCTTTTCCACCAACTGCCGGCTACGCACGTGGTATGGCAGTAGTTGGTGAGTAGGCAGCGGCTAATAGTGACACAGTACAGGAGCATGCTGCTCGCCATACTGTGTCAATAAGCTGTCGTATCTTTAGTCGGATCTTTTTCCCATACCTCGTCAGGTACAGTACAGAAGATCTTCCCGTATTGTACGGACTGGCTTATTTGGGCGGGAGTATTCCCCCTCCCGCCCTTGTGCGGGATTGTTCCCGGCTTCGCTCATTCCTTCAGGTGACACTGAGTGATTGAGAGCTAAGTGCCTTGTGCGTGTAGCCTTGCTGCGCGGGTGGCCTTCCCTGATGGCTTGTATCCGAGGCTGCGGGGACAGGCAGAGTCCTTCACCATTGGGAGGCGTTTCCTGCGGGACCAGCTTGTGTACTGCGCGTAAGGACGTCACGTCTCTGAGCATGGTTGGTCCTGCGGATCCAGTTGGTTTCTGCGCAGACGTTCCTCTTCAAGGTGAGTCTTGCGGGTCCAACTGGGCTCTGCTGGGACCTACCTCTTCAAGTCCCCCCAGTCCAATGTTCTTCTCATGAGTGTTTAATAAAGTGAGGTGAACTTTTGGACTTAAGCAAAGGGTTTTTGAAAAGGGTTTTTTAAGGTTTTCCATGGGGATTCCTCCCGCGGAAGTCCTTGTCACTTGCAGAAATGCCCGAGTTTCCTGCTTGGTCTTTGGGTATGATGCGGGTAGGCTGTAACCTCCTCGCAAGTCAGGAGCGTTGAGTCCCACTTGTGTGGATTCTCCATGAGGTTTTGGTAGTTTTGAACATAGTGATCAATTATGTTAAAACCACCAATTCCATCCTGGAGCTTCAAACAACGTAGTACTCGACGTTCCCGCTATGCGGGGATGTTATTTCCGTTTCCGCAAGCATTGCCCAGAAGATCCTTCTTGGTTTCAATTCCCAGCGGAGCGCTAGGTATGTGAAGGGTTTTGCCTTAACACTGTACATGCGCTCGTCTTACGGTTACTTTACTTCCAAGGTATTCCTGGCGTCAATTCCCTGCCGGTGCTAGGTATGTGAAGGGTTTTGCCTTTACACTGTACCCGCAGCCGTCTTACGGTTACTTGTTCGCCAAGGTTTACTTGGCTTCAATTCCCTGCGGGTGCTAGGTATGTGAAGGGTTTTGCCTTAACACTGTACCCGCAGCCGTCTTACGGTTACTTGTTCGCCAAGGTAAGGGGTATTTTCCCGCCTACTTTTTGATCTTTTTGAATTTTGAATTTTGAAATTCGAAGAGTTGGTGGAAAGAAGAACAGTCCAAAACTCTGAAACGTCGTGCGACGGTTTCTTCTGACTGTGTCAGATCGTGCATGAAGTTATGGTGACGTGTCAGTACATGGTCATTCCAGACGCTTTTACAGGCGCGTGGGCACGATTTTTCGGGCGCGTGGCCGCGAAATTAATGGTACGCGTCCTGTCAACAGCTGTTGCCAGCTTGCTTTTTGCCACGTGTCATAGTTTCATTGCACCTTCGTTTTCTCTCTCTTCCGCATTAATTTCATCGCATTAATTGCGATTAGTATATAAAGGGGGAGAGGGTTCTTTGTAATCCACACTTTCACTCTTCTCTTCATCTTTTAAGCGATTTCCGGCAAATACTCCCATTTTCAGGCAAGCATTCTCCCGAAATCGTCTTCTTCTTTCCTTCACAAGATGTCGTCTCGAGATGTTGAATCCACAGCCGATGACAGGAGTACTGCTGGCGAGTGCCAGTGTGCTCTGCCTGGCGATCTGTATCGGTATGTCGTCAGGAAGTTCATGCTCGAGTCTCTCGAGCCTGAGTTTCCTGAACCCCATCATACTGTGTACGATGCCCCCAGAGGCAAGATCGGGGTTTATGCTGCATTCTTTGTCTATGGGAATCTTAGGTTCCCATTGACAAAGTTTGTTTACCGTGTCCTTGAGAGGCACGGTGTTCATTTGACCGAGCTGCACCCCATGGCGATCGCCAAGATTCGCCACTTCGAGTGGGTGTGCCGGATTTTGGGCGTTGAGCCCTATGTTGACCGCCTGATGACCTTCTATACTTGGAGGTGCATCCAGGGGTGGTATACCCTGACGACCCGAATTAAGGGTTTAAAGATTTGCGCGACCGAGCGCAGTCTTCGCGCGTGGAAGCGGGAGTTCTTCTTCATATCCGCTCGCGCCATCCCCATTGCCATGAAGTTTAAGAATGGGCAAGCTCTCCCAAGCCTTCACGCCTCCAGCTACCAGGAGGCGGAATGGTTCTCGAAGATATCTCGGGTCCAATCTCCGGTTTACCGGTTTGCGGAGTCCGGGATGGTGATGCTGGGGATGAGCCGAGTGTGGAAGGCTGCGGATGCGCATAAGATCCCAATCGTCCTCGAATATGGTTCGAACTCTTTTCCCTACGGTATGCTTTCTTTCTTTTTGTTGATTTAGAATTTCTTCTAACTTCTTTCCTGTTTATTTCAGAGGGGAACGACTTGCAGTCGCTCCTAAACCCGCGGGAGACTGACGGTCCCGCCCGGATGGGTACTCGCGCTCTAGACGAGAACGAGTTGCCCATCCTGGAACAAACGGCGGATCGGTTCGTGGAGGTCTATCCGCTAGGCCATGAGATCCTTAGCGCCCGTCGGCCAGGTAAGGCGCTCTTCGACCCTCGACCCCTCAATGTTGAAACCTCTGCTGGAATTCCTGTAATCGTATGTTCTGATGAGGAATCCGCAGATGGTCCTCCGTTGGTGCGGAAGAAGAAGGCTGCCGGCGGGAAGGGGAAGGAGAAGGTGGCCTCCACAGCCGATCCAGCGCCTCGGTCTGACTCGGAGACCGAGAGCGAAGAGGTGGCGGGGAATCCCGGTGGTGACAAGATCATTCCAGAGGCTGTGACAACTGTCACCGAAGAGCCCAGGATGACAACGGTAACCGGCGTGAAGAGGCCGGCTCCATCGGGTCCGTCCCCGCCTCTCCGTACCTTTAGGCTCAAGAAAACCCGTAAGTACAACTTTCCTTTAGCTTTATCTTCGGTTTAATATCGTTTTAACACTTATCTTCTTTGTGCAGGCGTGGATGTTGACGCATTCCAGGGTGCATCTCAGAGTAGTACTTCCGCTGGTCCAGTTGCTCACTCCTTTGAGTCGACTGTTCCAGCTGAGATGACGTCACCGCCGGCTGTGAGTGCGATTTTTACAGCATCCTTCACCGAGCCGGCGGTAAGTTTTGCAGCGGATACCGCGGCGGCGACCGCGGCGGCTGCTACCATGCCTCCGCCATCGGCAACAACGGCCGATCCATCAGGTACGCATGGGACTTCTCGCCGATCTCTGCTACCTTCCCATCTGCCTGACCTCTTGGATGGATTTCCTTTGGGTTCAGGTGATGGGTTCGGCGGCTATCGGCCTGTCATCGACCCTACAGGTGCGTAGGGTTCTTTTGTCCCATTATATATATATATATTCTTTATCATCTTTTCCTAACTGCTTTGTGTTTTTTGCAGTGTCGGATTCCAATGAAGTGTATGTTCCGCGCTGGAACATTCGCCGAGGAACAACCCTTCGCACCCCTGTGGAGTGCGTGGAGTGGGCTCGTCACGCTGCTCCCATGGGTGCGTTGGGGGAAGCCATGGCTAGCTACCAGGAGGGTAGGCTTAGCAATGAGCTTCGGGTTCTCCTGGCCCGGATGCAGCCGCGCGTCGAGCTGCTTTGTCGTGAAAACGACAAGTTGAAAGCAGCTCGCGCTAAAGAAGTGGCTCAGGCGCGGACTGTCCGGGAGGAGAACCAAAGGCTTTCCGCCGTAGCTGCGGAAAAGGAGAAGGCCTTCAAGGCCCTCGAGGTTGAAGTTCAGGCTCGACTTGAGGCCCGTTCCAAGGCTGCCCAAGCTGTTAATGAACAGCTTCGGTTGGCTAAGGAAACTGCAAGGAACGCAACCGAGAGGGCCACCAAGGCTGAAGCTGTTGCTGAGCCTCTGCGCGTGGAGAATGAAGAACTTAAAGCCAAATTAGAGGCTCTCCAGCAGGCTCATGATGCCTTGGCGATGGAAGATGCCAAAAAGCTCCAGGAGATCTTGGACCAGAGGGGGGTGCTTGACCATACTGAGCGTAAGCTGAAGGGCGTCGAAGAGGCTGCGGCTAAAGAAGTGTTGCTTGCCAACCTCAGCAAGAGTGAAGCCGATCGCGCCCGTAACGAAGCTCAAGCTGCCCTTCAAGAAGCTCTGGTTGCCAAGGAATGGCTTCTTCGAGAAGCGTTGTCTCAGGTAATCTTTTCTTGTCTTTACGCTTTTTTTTTGTAAATAGAAAAGGCTTGACACTTGTATATTTTCTTGTAGGTTGTGCATCGGGTCTTTGCTGAGACCTCTTATGATGATGCTATGAGCGCAGCCCTCAACGCTTCTCACGAGGACGGGGAAAAGGTCGGCTTCCTGCTTGGTCTAGGGTTCGCTGAGAAAGGCGTCCCGCCTTCCAACTTCCCTTTGTATAATGTTGATACTGAAGCTGTTTACGACCAAGCAGTGAATCAGTACGCCGCCTTCCCGCATCCGGTGGTGGAGAAGGTGAATGAAGTTGCTGCTGCTGATGATGGGCTAGCTATCCTTAAGGCTTTCCTTGAACTGCCACGCTCTGACGGTGCTGGTCCAAGTGGAAGTGGCCCTGAAGCCTGATCCTGAAGATCCCTTCCCACTACTAGGATAGATTTAGCTTGTACAGATTTGTTTTCTTGTAGGCGGGTAGTTACCCGGCCATTCTTGTAATCAATATTTATGAAATATAAATCTTTTTGCGGATAAGACCGCTACTTTCGTTGGGTTCCTTGCTTTGTAAACGTTGTATGACTTGCATACTTTAGTTTAAATTAGCAATTTTCCAAGTGTTTAGAATAAGTTAACCTTTGAACGTGGTAGATAGGTGTGAAGTTTTGCTTCCTCTTCCGTGATTGTGCGGGTAGGACCGTCACTTGCACGTAGTAGGATGGCTAAACTTTACCATCTGACCTGCGTGTAGGTTTTCCTTGTCTTTTTCTGAGGATAAGTTAACCTTTGAACGTGGTAGACAATAGGTGTGAAGTTTTGCTTCCTCTTTCGTGATTGTGCGGGTAGAACCGTCACTTGCACTTAGTAGGATGGCTAAACTTTACCTGCGTCTAACCTGCGTGTAGGTTTTCCTTATCTTTTTCTGAGGATAAGTTAACCTTTGAACGTGGTAGATAGGTGTGAAGTTTTGCTTCCTCTTCCGTGATTGTGCGGGTAGGACCGTCACTTGCACGTAGTAGGATGGCAAAACTTTACCATCTGACCTGCGTGTAGGTTTTCCTTATCTTTTTCTGAGGATAAGTTAACCTTTGAACGTGGTAGATAGGTGTGAAGTTTTGCTTCCTCTTCCGTGATTGTGCGGGTAGGACCGTCACTTGCACGTAGTAGGATGGCAAAACTTTACCATCTGACCTGCGTGTAGGTTTTCCTCATCCTTTTGTTAGAAATTCTGTTTTGAACCGTTCGACGCGCGGTTGTCAATAGGTTAGTGTTCAGTTCCCCTTTTTCATGATTCATGCGGATAGACCGGCACTTTCATTTAATGGGATAACTGAACTTTTCCCCTTCAACTGACCTGCGTGAAGGTTTGTCGTTTTTTGGGTTTATGCGGGTTTTGCCGCCTTCCCCACGCAACGACTCCACGTAATTATGCGGTGAAAACCGGCATATCCGTGTTGAATAAATTATCCGTTCGACGCGCGGTTGTCAATAGGTTAGTGTTCAGTTCCCTTTTTCATGATTCATGCGGATAGACCGGCACTTTCATTTAGTGGGATAACTGAACTTTTCCCCTTCGACTGACCTGCGTGAAGGTTTGTCGTTTTTTGGGTTTATGCGGGTTTTGCCGCCTTCCCCACGCAACGACTCCACGTAATTATGCGGTGAAAACCGGCATATCCGTGTTGAATAAATTATCCGTTCGACGCGCGGTTGTCAATAGGTTAGTGTTCAGTTCCCTTTTTCATGATTCATGCGGATAGACCGGCACTTTCATTTAGTGGGATAACTGAACTTTTCCCCTTCGACTGACCTGCGTGAAGGTTTGTCGTTTTTTGGGTTTATGCGGGTTTTGCCGCCTTCCCCACGCAACGACTTCACGTTATTATGCGGTGAAAACCGGCATATTCGTGTTTGATAGTTCATAAATATGTAAAATCATGAGCGTCAATGTTTTAAGGAGAATCATTTCCATTAGAAGTGGCTCTTGGCCTTTTCTTTACAAATTTGGAATTGATTTACATGCAAACTGTGTAAATGAGCTCCCTTCCATGTTGTTGGGATGGGAGTGCCATCGAGCCGATACGCACCTGGTTCGGGATCTCGTTCTTTACGCAGCATGTAGTCTCCATATTGAAGCTGGAATTTTATTCGTGTTTTCCCCAGCTGGGGTTCTACACGCATCAGCCTGCTCAGCGTTCATTGCGCCACGAGGTGCGCGAGCGTCCCATCTCTGACGAATGCCTCGACCATGTCCTTTACGTCTATGCATTCTTCGGTGTTGTGGCCTTTTGTCCTGTGAAATTCACAGTATTTGCTCCAATCAGCATTGTGGCGATGTCGGATTATTTGAGGCTTTGGCCATGGGAGCTCCTCGGTGGCGAATATCTCGGTGACGCTTTTGGTGAGCGGCGTCCATCTGTAGTTCTTGTTGGACTGTATGTTATCCCTTCCGCCTAACCGATGCTGCAAGCCGGATGAGGTGTCAAAGTTTACCCTTGACTGCCAAATGCCTAGCTTCCGCTTTTTGTTTAATCGGGCGGTAAGGACGTTGTCTTCCCTTGTTTTCTGGGTGTAGAGGTTTGTGCTCTGTGGGAGATCTCTACCCAGTTGCTTCTCCGTTTCCGCAAAGCGTTTTGCTGCTGTCATGATGGCATCCCATGTGGATGGCATGCCATCTTTACCCGTTAAGGTGCGGATGAGCTCTGGGTCGTTCGCGCCCTGAATAAAGGCAGCGCGAACAAGATCTTCGCTAATGTTACCCAGACTTAGCTTCTTCGAGTTGAAGCGAGTGATGAAGTCCAGCAAAGATTCATCTTTTTCTCGGATGCACTTGAGGATTGTCCATTGCTCCTCAGTATACTTTCTTTGCTGGCTAAAGTGTTGGCTAAAATTCTGTTGGAAGTCGGCCCAGTCGTAGATGTGGTTGACCGGTAGACGGTCGAACCACGCTCTAGCAGCCCCGACCAGTGTCATTTGGAATATGTAACACCATGTAGGTTCCGTCCAACTACTGACGGTTGCCCCCGCTATGAATCTGTTCAAATGGTCATCTGGGTCGGATATACCATCATATGTGCCTATGTTGGACATTTGTTTGGCACTTTTTGGGGCAATTGCTTCCGCAATGTCCCTTGCAAATTTGGACGTTCCCGCATTTGCAACGTTCGGTCTGAATGTTTTGGAGAAGTCTCGTGGACTTCCACCTGTGCTTTTTGGTTTGAAGGCTTGTCCAAAATGCCTTTTCGGTTGGTAGTCCGTTTCCTTACCCTTCCCTTTTGCCCTATGGCGAGGGTTCGCGTCGGAGTCGGACTCCGTGTCATCCAAGTAATCTTCGAATTCGTCAGCCAGTTGGGCGGAACGCAAGCGTTCGTCCAACTCAGCTTGGAATTCCCTCTGACGTGCCTCCGCCCATGCCTTAACTTCATCGAGTGTTTGGCGGGGGAGTCTTGTTCGTTTCTCTAACTGGGTATCGGTGATTCCCAGTGAGCGATTATTTATTGCACTTGCCCCGGCTTGAGTAACTGGGGTAGTGTTCGTAAAATTTACTTCACTTGCCCCGGCTTGGGTAGCAGGGGTAGTGTTTGTAAAAACTGTGTTGCCGGTATTCCCCCCAGTAGCTGGGGTTGTGGTTACCGGAGTTTCTTTAACCATCTTAGAAGTTTGAAAAAACTGGAGAGGAATAAAGTTCTAGCTTTATGCACGGATGGCGCCAATGAAGAAACACTAACCGGACCCCGGGCAGATTACTGGTAACCTGGGGGTTAGATAGATGTTTCCCACGAGGGGTTAGACCCTGAGAAGATGGTTCTTCTGATAACCTGCAAAACAGACACCGTGAGCTTGTCACTGAGAAGGGGGGGGGTTCCTCCTTGTGACCACCCTCCGGCGTGAGAATCAGACTAGATTGCTCTTTAAATATAAGTGTATATTAAGAGATTGCTAGAGCAGATATCAGGTATAATATGATGATACAAGATAAGATATGATGGTCGTACCATTTGTGGTATTTATAGCCGAATGTAGGTTTCCAAGGAGGTGTGGCCGGCTGCAACAGTGTTCCTGTTCCACCAACAGTGGCCTATGCACGTGCCCTGCTGGTAGTTGGTGGGTAGGCAGCGGCTAATAGTGACCAGGCCTGCTGTGTACCATTCCTTTTCCACCAACTGCCGGCTACGCACGTGGTATGGCAGTAGTTGGTGAGTAGGCAGCGGCTAATAGTGACACAGTACAGGAGCATGCTGCTCGCCATACTGTGTCAATAAGCTGTCGTATCTTTAGTCGGATCTTTTTCCCATACCTCGTCAGGTACAGTACAGAAGATCTTCCCGTATTGTACGGACTGGCTTATTTGGGCGGGAGTATTCCCCCTCCCGCCCCTGTGCGGGATTGTTCCCGGCTTCGCTCATTCCTTCAGGTGACACTGAGTGATTGAGAGCTAAGTGCCTTGTGCGTGTAGCCTTGCTGCGCGGGTGGCCTTCCCTGATGGCTTGTATCCGAGGCTGCGGGGACAGGCGGAGTCCTTCACCATTGGGAGGCGTTTCCTGCGGGACCAGCTTGCGTACTGCGCGTAAGGACGTCACGTCTCTGAGCATGGTTGGTCCTGCGGATCCAGTTGGTTTCTGCGCAGACGTTCCTCTTCAAGGTGAGTCTTGCGGGTCCAACTGGGCTCTGCTGGGACCTACCTCTTCAATTACAGACTCAGTTTTTTCACAACACCAATCGTATATGGACCGCAGTGTGTTACCACCTTTTATGAAGATCATAATGGTGCATATAACGGCGAGACTAATCCACGCAAACAATTGTGGTAAAAGCGGGGAAAAGGCAAAATATATTGAAAGTATTCCTGTAAGTTTGTACATCACTGTTTTCCAATCCTTGTGTTGCAATTGTATATTACCTGCTTGAGAGATCAAGCATGTCGCGACAACAAAGTTAACGACTAATGCTGCTAAAGAAATACCAATGAGTATTTTTTCTTTTTGAGTCTGTTCAACGACTTGAGTAGTCGTTGCCAGCACTGTTCCGACGACTTGTATAAAGCCATATACTTCCTTTTTCGAAACCCTAAAGCCGTGACCACTGCTGGTTTACAATAACGAAATCAATAATCAATATGAGAAGAAGATGTTATAAATAAAATATGATGATAGTTACACAAATTAATTCTCTCCTTTTTCTTTATATATATAAAGTTTAGATCAATCATACATGTTATAATCTCTTACTTTTATAGGAAAAAGTTTACGTACAAATGAAATTAGTGTGCTAATTGTGAGAAATCAGGCAGAGTAATTATATATACAGGTAGAGTAATTATGAAAGTAATTATATATTTACATAATTACTCTACTTAATTCACACAATTAGCACTTTAATTTTATTTGTATTTTATCCAAATCATACATTTATAAACTAACATGTATACTTTACTCGTATGCTTAATACCCCAAGTAAGAAAGAATTGTAATTCCCTGTAGGTCCCAAAACGATCATCGAACGGTTTTACTCTCGATAAACGTGTCAAGACGGGTGCGGTGAATTCAAACGACCAAACAAAATAATGTAAATATAATAAGGATGGTGAACGATCTCGTTGTCGGTTAAAATATTGATAATTTAACAAAGAACCGACCTCGCACAAGGTGAGCTCCCCTTGGGTGGGTGAAAAACACACATACAAAGACATAAATATGACATATTTATAGCCTAACGCAACACAAATAAACTAGAAGATCTCTTCCCGTTGAAGCTAAGCACGCGATCCCGAAACTCTCGTTTCGTGTCCGGTTTTCTTGTCGGCTTTAATTATTTTCTTGACCATAATATAATTAACGGTTTCGTAATTTGATATCGCAAGTCACAAATAATGGCCTTACATTCCCCTAAAATATATATAAGACAACGTTTCATTATAGTTATGAAAATAGATTTAAGCGATTGTTAATGATGAATGAAGGAAGGTACCGTCTAATGTACAGTTCTCTTAAGTAACAAAAAAACCATAAATTCTTGATCAAAGCTATTGTAGACTCTCTTTAATTAATTGATAAACTAAAGACAACTCCTTTCACACAAAAGAAAAAAAATAACAATAATAGACCTTTTAAATAGGAGTCCTAAACTAACAACAAACCCTAAGCAAATAAAAAAGATAAGAAAACCTAAGATAGGACTCCTAAAATAAAGCTTCAAAAATAAACTAGAACCAACTCTAGGATAGTCTTAATCCAGGTAATATGTGAGCACAAACAATAAATTCCAACGTTGTCGATATGAAGAAAACAATAGCAACATGAAGAAGGGTAGAAGACTCTTTAATTTGTAACCATACTATTACGTTAGACCTATCTATTCTATGGACGTTGAGGTGGACAAAATCCGTGGCCGCCCTAGATCAGGCCAGAGAGGGAGACGGGAAGAGGGATTGGGGTGTGAGGAGAAAGTGTGTGTGAAATCCTTGAGATCATTAGGTTTGTACGAGGACGGTGAGAGTTGAGGAGAGAAGATAATTGTTTAAAAGTGAATAAAACATAGTATTTATAAAATTCAGTTATTTTATAAAAATATAAAAATGGAAATAAGAGACATCCATTCCCCTATCTCTGTGTCTTAGATTATATAATCAAACTCTTTTTAATATCACATAAACATCCAAACTCTTTTTACACGATTATATATATTAAAAATTACTAGTTTTTCTCTCGTTTTCAATTAATATTAGTAATATTTTTACACGTTTATTATTGTTTTTTTCTTTCACAATCCATTTCAAATATATTAACAAATTATAAAAGGTGAATATTAACTTATCAAATGTACAAAAAAAAATCATTACATTATATTTTTCATGCACGAACACCTAAACAACTATCTATGTGAATGCTCAATAGGAAGCTAGCTAGGAACATGAGTTATATGAAGACCTGTTTTATGGTAATTATTGGGCCCACTGATTTTGACCAACAACTAAAGCCCCTCCCTTCTTATCTTCTTCAGGTCGTCCGATGTAGACTTGTTCATTTCGTGTTTTCTGGCAAAAATTTCCGGCAATTCGATAAACACCATAAATGGTACTGAAGAAACACTAATTGACCCGGGGCAGATAACGGATAATCTGGGGGTTAAATAGATGTTTCCCACGAGGGTTAGGTTCGGCAAAGATGGTTCTTCTGATAACCTGCAAAACAGACACCGTGAGCTCGTCACTGAGAAGGGGGGGGTACCTCCTTGTGACCACCCTCCGGCGTGAGAATCAGACTAGATTGCTCTTGAATATAAGTGTATATTAAGAGAAATGACTAGAGCAGATATGATGGTATGAGATGAGATGATAATACCGTTCCAAGGTGTTGGAGTATTTATAGCCGAATGTAGGTTTCCAAGCAGGTACAGCCGGCTGAATAGTATTCCTGTTCTGCCAACTGTGGGCTACGCACATGCCATGCTGGTAGTTGGTGGGTAGGCAGCGGCTGATAGTGACCAGGCCGGCTGTGTACTATTCTTTTCCACCAACTGCAGGCTATGCACGTGCTACAACAGGTTGGTGAGTAGGCAGCGGCTAATAGTGACAGGGGTTGGTGAGTAGGCAGCGGCTGATAGTGACCAGGCCGGCTGTGTACTATTCCTTTGTCACAGTGAGCTGTCGCTGCTTTGGTCAGACCTTTTGTCCATACCTCGTCAGGTACAGTACAAAAGGTCCTCCAGTAGCGTACGGACTGGCTCATTTGGGCTGGAGTATTCCCGGCTTTGGGCGGGAGTGTTCCCGGCTTGCTCACTCCTTCTTCAGGTGACATTACTGAATTATTTAAGAGTTAAGTGCCTTGTGCGTGTAGCCTTGCTGCGCGGGTAGCCTTCCCTGATGGCTAGTATCCGTTACTGCGGGAACAGGCGGAGTACGTCGACCATTGGAAGGCTTTTCCTGCGGGAACAGCTTGCGTACTGCGCGTAAGGACGTCACGTCTCTGAGCATGGTGGGTCCTGCGGATCCAGTTGGTTTCTGCGCAGACGTCTCTCTTCAAGGTGAGTCTTGCGAGTTTAGCCTTTGCGCAGACATCCCTGTTGAAGGTGAGTCTTGCGGTTTCAACTGCGCAGACGTCCCTCTTTGAGGTGAGTCTTGCGTGTCCAACTGGGCTCTGCTGGGACTTACCTCTTCAGGTACGTAACCAACAGATGATAGTTGAGACATATGCCAATTAACTCCAAAAACTTACATGCTTTAACTTTTCAGGTTATTTCAATAAAAAGCTACCCTATCTAGGTGGCCGGTGACACAAATGATATATTTTTATTTTCAAATTTGGTTATAGAAATATATAATGCCCCAAAACCGAAACTACTATAACATGATCACCCATGCTAAGTATGTTAATTCATATGGTTAATATACAAATGAAATTAACGTGAGAATAAAGTAGAATATTTATGTAATTACATTATAGAGTAATTACATAATTATTCTACTTGTATATATAATTATTCTACTTGATTCTCACGTTTAGCAATTTAATTTAATTTCAATAGTATTTGATCCAAACCATATATATATATATATATATATATATATATATAGCTGTTTGAAGAAATTAAGAATTTGAGAAAGAAAGTGAAGCAAATCAAAGTTTGTGTGCATGTGTGTATCAGTGGTTTAAGAAGAAGAAAAAGAGTATAAACGATAACGTACCCGGCATTGGCCATAATATCCATGATGATTTTGCTAAGCTTTAGACTTGCTGGAGGATTAAGAAATATTGTAACAGTTAAGGGAAGGTGAATGTGAAGAAGGGATATGATATATACGAATGAATATTTTGTCTTTTACGCTCCCCTCAATCACTTGAGTCGTCGCTGCCAGCGCTATTCCCATGACTTGTATAAAGCCATATACATCCTTTTTCAAAACCCTAAAGCGGTGACCACTGCCTCCGGTTTACAATAACGAAATCAACAATCAATATGAGAAGAAGAAGAAGAAGAAACTTCATTTATAACGAAAATATGATGATAACATATGTATCATCCTACTTACAAAAATTAAATTCTCTCTTTTTCTCTTTATATAAAGTTTAGATCAATTATACATTATATATATATGTGTGTGTGTAATCTCTTACTTTTACAAAACAAATATACAATCCATTTACTCGGTACAGAAGATGAGAAGAACTGTTTACCCTAAAGATATATAGATCGAGCCTTCGAAAGACAACATTTCATTGCAAAAAATAAAATGAAAACTGATCAAATTCATGATCAAAATTATATATGATCTGATTCTTTTTATTCAATGATAAACTGATCAATACAACTAAAGACAAGACTAATAGACCCAAACTTAAAAACAAGAAACCCTAAACCTATATTATGAGTAATTAATTAATTAAATGGGAAAAAAAATTCAAAAATAAACTAAAAACTAACTCCAAAATGATCTTAATTCAGTGATCATGTGAGATCAAACGAATAGGAAAACAAGAAACCCTAAACCTCTTGTTCTCCGGGTACAAAATGACTGTAACCTCCCATTTCATGCTTGGTACTTGGATGATGGGACTATTATTGGTGGTGCCAACGAAGTCGCTAAAGCCCTAGACATTATCAACTCGGAAGGGCCATCATTGGGGCTGCAACTTAATATTAAGAAAACCGAGGTTTTTTGGCCAGCGTGTGATGGGGTGAAAGTCAAAGATGGGCTCTTCCCTAGTGGGATTGGTAGACCAGAGAGAGGGGTAAAGCTCCTTGGATGGGCTGTTAGTCGAGATCCCTACTTTATTAAGGAGTTGGCGAGGCGGAGAGCATCTCATGCGGTTGATCTTATGAAACTCTTACCTTGCCTTAGGGATCCCCAGAGCGAACTCCTCCTGCTTAGGTCTTGCATGGGGGTTGCTAAGTTGCTTTTTGGGTTACGAACATGCCACCCCCATATGATGGATGATGCGGTATCCTGTTTTGATAAGGGGCTACGAGAAGCCATCGAAGACATAGTTGTATGTGGAGGCCCGTTCTTTGGTGATCTTCAGTGGCGACTTGCATCTTTACCGATGCGCTTAGGGGGTTTAGGCCTTCTTTCGGCTCATGATGTTGGGGTTTACGCTTTTGTAGCGTCGAGGGCTCAGTCTTGGAAGCTACAGAATCACATCTTAAGGAATAGCGGAGTTGTCGACCTGGACCCAGACTACGTGCAGGCCCTGGAACGCCTAAATGGCGCTCTCTCAGACTTTGACATTGGCGGTTTCTCTAATATGGACACCGCCCCACCAAAGCCTCAAAAAACTTTGGCGAATGCCCTTTTTGGAAAAATCGCTCAGAGCCTGGGAGAAGTTTTTGGATTGTCCCCTCGACAGAAGGCGGTTTTTGAATGCTTACAAGGTCCTCATGCCCAAGATTTTCTGACCGTTATCCCGATTGATGGCTTGGGCCAAAGCATGTCTGCGGTCGAGTATAGGGCCATTCTTAAGTACCGTTTGATGGTCCCAATGTACCCAGAAGACGAAACATGTCCGATCTGCCGTAAGGCCTGCCTGGATAAATTCGGAGAGCATGCGGTTCATTGCAAGGAGATGCCTGGGTTCAAATACCGACATGATTGGGTGCGGGACGTTCTTTGGGACATCTTAAGGCGAGCTGGGATATCAACTAAAAAGGAAGCCCCCGTAAACTTCCTTACAGACCCCACGGAAGGGAGATCCACTCTACGACCGGCAGATTTGCTCGTCTTTGGTTGGGCCGGGGGAAAACACGCTTGTGTTGACCTCACAGGGGTATCTCCCTTAGCTGGTTTGAGGGATAATGGGTTTGTAGCTGGGCAAGCAATGAAAAGGGCTGAAACGAAGAAGGTGGAGAAACATGCTAAAGCCTGCGAAGAGAACCAACATGTTTTTGTCCCTCTGGCTTTTGATACATTTGGCTCCTTGGCACCGGAAGCTATCCGTTTTCTAACCAGGGTCCAACAGGTTGTGCATAGCAATGTGTCGACTCCAAAGGGGCAGGGGTATGTCTTTAGCAGGTTAGGGTTTGCAATTCAGAAAATGGTGGCGGCACAACTTGTTGCCCGCCTACCTGCTATATTGATGTAATATCTATGTTTCTACATATTGGAACCCAATTTTTGACAAAATATAAATGTTAAGTTGATATGACTTATATTGTTATACTAGACCTAGCTCGAAATAATGAAGACATGATCATCTATACTAATGAATTATGTTCATGATATTAGCTGTTGTATGAGAAAGAAAGTGAAGGGTGTTGGAATTAATCACTCACAACCGAAAGGGCATTTTAGTCATTTATGTTTATTTGTATATTAGTTTAGTTAATGTAAATACAAACAAAGTACAAGGGTCAATTGTGTCATTAGATCATAGTTGTTTATTTGGTCTATATATATATACGATGTCTGCATCATAATAAACAGAACGAACCCATATTATTATTATTATTATTATTATTATCGTGTTATCTCTCGATCCTATATCAATTCCTGTCAAGAATTGGCATCAGAGCACAAGGAATTAAACGAATCCGGATAAAAAACAATACCCTCGTCGTCCGCTGTTCATCAATCGGAAAAACAAAATTGAATTGAAAGTTCGTCCAACCCAGAAATCATTGACAAGAATCGGCGGAATCCAGAGAAGAAGCGAAGAACAACAATTAATTGATTCAAACTTATTTTGAATTAGTCGGAATCGTCGGACGGTTATTGTGTTCCCGGAATCGCTCAAGAACGGTTAATCGGAAATCAGAACAACGGTTAATCGGAAGGATTGTGTATTATCAATTTTGAATCCAGAAGAAGCAAAAAAAATAAATCATACGAAGACCAGACAAGGGTTCTCGTTGTGTTTTTTTGGAAAAATCAAATTGGGAAAAGTCAAAATTGGAAGGCAGAAGTTATATCAGATTAATTTTTGTTACCAGACAAAAACCGAAAATCTGAATTTCCAGAAATCTGTTTCACAGACCCGTCAACATCCAGGTTTATTAATCCAATTTTCAATCCGTTTATTTCTGAATATAATTAGATATCAGAATTAAGATTAGTGTTTGGATTATTTGTGAAATCCGTAGATTATTGAAAACATAGTGATTTTAAGGATTCCCCGTTTAGAATCGAATTGTTGATGAAAATTGTTAGTATGTCAGACACAAATCAGAATATTACATTACAAGGAAGTGGCAACACTTTCTAGTTTTCAATGCCCAATCTTAAAACCGACAAATTATACGGTTTGGGCAATACATATCAAGACCATATTAGAGGCAAATGGCCTATGGGAAATGATTGAACCGTTAGAAACCACAGAACCCGATGTGAAGAAAGATAAGACGGCCACCGCCTATCTTTTTCAATCATTACCCGAAGATTTGGTGTTGCAAGTTGCAAAGTGCAAAAGAAATATGAGACACGTTGAAAACTAGACACGTAGGAGTAGACCGTGTGCAAAAGGCACGGTTACAAACCCTTAAATCCGAATTCGAATTGTTGCAAATGAAAGAAGATGAATCTATTGATTCATTCACCGCTAAGTTGAATGCCATAGTTTCTAGAGCAAATGGTTTAGGATCAACTTTTGATGAATCAACCCTAGTACGTAAGTTACTTAACTCCGTGCCCGAAAGGTTCATCCAAATAGTTGCATCGATAGAACAGTACTCAGATTTAGATGAAATGACTTTAGACGAAACCATCGGAAGACTTAAAACTTTCGAGGAACGAATCAAGTCAAAGAAAGGAAGTCTAGTTGAAAATCAGGATAAGTTGATGTTCACACGGCATGACGGTAATCATGGCCGTGGACAATCAAATGCAAGACGAGGAAGTAGGAGGCTCAATCCACGAGGCCGAGGCCGTGGACGGTTTACACCATCGTCATCCCGGGATGATTCCACTCAAGACCCGTCCAAAGATTCTAACCAAAATAGAAGGAAGTTCACTAGTGACACGAGTAAGGTTAGATGTTACAAATGTAACAAACTTGGACATTATTCTTCAAATTGCCCTCAAAAGGATCATGCACAAGATCAGGCCAATCTAGTGCAAGAGGACGAAGAGCCAACCCTTTTAATGGCAATCCGTGAAGACCGTATTGATACTCAAGTAGTTTTCTTAAACGAAAAGGAGATCAAGCCCAGTAACTATAGGTTAACTGATGAAAGCATGTGGTATCTCGACAATGGTGCTAGTAACCATATGTCCGGTTCGCGAGAGCATTTCACTGAATTAGATGAGAAGATAAGTGGGAATGTTCGTTTTGGTGATGGTTCGTATGTAGAAATAAAAGGCATGGGCTCAATATTGCTGGAATGTAAAAACAGAGAGCAAAGAGTTGTTACCAACGTTTATTACATTCCAAGTCTTAAAAGCAATATTTTGAGTATAGGGCAACTAACAGAAATTGGATGTAAAGTCGTTATGGAATACAATCAGTTACGTTTGTATGACATAATAGAAACACTTCTCATGAAAGTCGAACGTTCGAAGAATAGACTTTACATACTTAATTTGAAGATTGGCACGCCCATCTCACTGTTAGCAAGTTTGCAAGATAATGCATGGCTATGGCACGCACGACTTTGTCATATGAGCTTTAACACGATTAAAGACATGACACGGAAGAATTTAGTTAGAGGAGTCCCGCAGATTTCACACTCCTCACAAGTCTGCGATGCATGTTTGCTTGGAAAACATAGTAGATCTCCGTTTCCAAGGAAAGCCGAATCTAGATCAACTGAACCATTAGGCTTAGTTTCAGGAGATCTTTGTGGTCCTATCTCACCATCAACTTATTCAGGAAAGAAGTATATTTTCTTATTAGTCGATGACTATACAAGGTACATTGGGTATACTTTCTCGAATCAAAAGATCAAGCGTTTGAGACGTTTAAGGAATTTAAGTTGATGATAGAAATAGAGTTAGGAACCAAATTGAAGATGTTTAGAACTGATAGAGGTGGAGAATTCACATCCAAAGATTTCTCCAAGTTCTGTAAAGAAAATGGAATAGCAAGACAACTTACTGCAACATACTCCCCGCAACAGAATGGCATGGTAGAAAGAAGAAATAGAAAAATACTATCTGCTACAAGGAGTATGCTTAAGGCAAGTAATATGCCTCAGATATTTTGGGCAGAAGCAGTAAGACATGCTGTCTACATCCTAAATCAAACACCGACCAGAGATTTAGTTAATAGCACACCTTTCGAAGCGCTTAAAGGTGATAAGCCAAATTTGAAGTATCTTAAAGTTTTTGGTTGTAAGGCATATGCAAAAGTGTTACTACCACACTTAAAGAAATTGGATGATAGAAGCACTGAATTGGTATATTTAGGTAGTGAACCAGGATCAAAAGCTTATAGACTATTTGATCCTAGAACAAATAGAATTTGTGTTAGTAGGGATGTATACTTTAAGGAAAATGAGTTTTGGAACTGGAAGGAGGAAGATGAGAGCTTTAATCAGAAAAGAAACGAATGGACAGAATTTACAGTTGACGAAGTTTCAACATCTGTTCCACCCATCAATGTCGAACCTGAGTTTGAACAAACTGAAAATCAAACTCATGAAGATGAAGAACCACTCTCACCCGTTAATCCACCAAATTCACCCGTCACTCCACAATCATACACCCACGAACCAAACTCTGAAACATCTGCAAGCTCCTCTAGACCTTATGATTATACACCATTACGATTTCAAAGTTTAGAAGATATTTATGCTCGAGCACCAGAAATAATCTTAGATGAAAATGAATTGTTACTAGTTGAAGAAGAACCTAGAACGTATAAGGAGGCAGCAGAATATGAAAAATGGATTGACGCTATGAAAGTTGAATTAGATTCAATCAATAGGAACAAGACTTGGATCTTGACCGATTTACCCAAGGATCATAAAGCAATAGGTTTGAAATGGGTATTCAAGACCAAGAGAGACGCAAGTGGAAATATAATAAAACACAAAGCACGTTTAGTAGCAAAAGGTTATGTACAACAACATGGAATAGATTTTGAAGAAGTCTTTTCCCCGGTAGCACGAATAGAAACTGTACGTTTAATTTTAGCCTTAGCTGCTTATAACAAATGGGAAGTACACCATCTAGATGTAAAATCAGCATTTTTACATGGAAAATTGAAGGAAGAAGTGTATGTTTCTCAACCTGAAGGCTTTGTGAAACCACAAGACAAAGGAAAAGTTTACAAACTTTCAAAAGCTTTGTATGGACTACGACAAGCACCACGTGCATGGAATGTAAAGTTAGACAACACATTGAAGTCACTTGGATTTCAAAAGTGTTCGTTAGAGCAAGCATTCTATATCAAGGCAAGTTCAAACTCTAATCTGATAGTTGGAGTTTATGTTGATGATTTGAATGTCATCGGATCGCCGAAGAAAGAAATTGACAAGTTCAAATCACAAATGGAAGGAAAATTCGAAATGAGCGACTTAGGTTTGTTAGCATACTACTTAGGAATATAAGTCACCCAATCAAGGGGTGATATCTCAATTAAACAAACTGGTTATGTGGATAAGATTCTCAAGGACTCAGAAATGCTTGAGAGCAATGATACAAAGACACCAATGGATCCAGGACTTAAACTAACAAAAGTTGAAGGTGGAGAACCAGTTGATCCCACCAAGTATAGAAGTCTAATAGGATGCCTAAGATATCTCCTTCACACGAGACCAGATTTAAGTTATTCTGTAGGATTACTTAGTCGTTTCATGCAAGAACCAAAGGAGCATCATCTCAAAGCAATAAAGCAAGTTATTCGTTATATCAAAGGAACAAAAGATTATGGTATAACTTATCAAAGCAATGGAGGATGCAAGTTAATTGGTTATAGTGATAGTAGCTATGGATTTAACACTGAAGAAGGGAAAGGCACAACAGGAATCGTATTCTACTTTGGAAACTCTCCTATCAGTTGGTGCACTCAAAAGCAACCTACCGTAGCATTATCATCATGCGAGTCAGAATTCATGGCAGCAACCGCAGCAGCATGTCAAGCATTATGGTTAAAGAGATTACTTAGTGCTTTAACCGGATGGAAAGAAGAAAAGGTCACATTGTTGGTTGATAACCGATCAGCAATAGCCTTAATGAAGAATCCCGTGTTTCATGGTAGAAGCAAGCATATCGATATACATTATCACTTCATACGTGAATGCATCGAAAATGAACAAATAACCGTGGAGCATATTGCTGGAGAATCACAGAAGGCAGACATCTTAACAAAGGCGCTACCAAGGAACAAGTTCATCACAATGAGGGAACTACTTGGCGTCAAAGACTTGCTTCAAGTTGATCGTGATTAAGGGGGTGATTGTTGGAAATAATCACTCACAACCGAAAGGGCATTTTAGTCATTTATGTTTATTTGTATATTAGTTTAGTTAATGTAAATACAAACAAAGTACAAGGGTCAATTGTGTCATTAGATCATAGTTGTTTATTTGGTCTATATATATATACGATGTCTGCATCATAATAAACAGAACGAACCCATATTATTATTAATTGAAAGTATTGTTTGATCAAATTCGTGTTATCTCTCGATCCTATTTATCAATTCCTGTCAAGAAAGTGTAGCAATGTTTTAAGAAGCAGAATGTAAGAAGAACCTGGGGTTGTGGGCGTTAAGATCCATAATGATATATTCTTGTAATATGCTCGTATATACTATAGCTTCAGAAAATGTGAACTGGCATGTTGTATATATATATGGAGTGATAAGTAGGGTTACCGGTGAAGAGAAGGACCAGGAAAACATATAAAGACTAAAGATCGAGCTTATATTGCACTAAAGAAAAAAGGTTACGTTTGGGATTGGCTGACATGGAGCGGCTCTCAAGGTCTCCTTTGTAGCAACACGTGTCTTATGAGATCTTTTTGGTATTTATAAGACCGAGGGGTGTGGGGGCTTCAACGGGGGCGCTAGAGCCCTTCCGCTCGCGCCCCCAGGCGCTAACACCACACCACCAGGGGCGCTAGCGGGTGTTCCAAGGCAGGCGTGAGCTGGTTAGCGGGAGAAGAGAGAGAGGAGGCACACCTTTTGATGTTTTTGGGACCGTTGGGGAGCCGAAAAAAACAAAAAAAATATATATTTTCTATATAATTATACTCCATTTCACCCATTTTTATACCAAAACTTCAAACATTCACCCAAAATCAATTCATCTTCTCAACTTTTTTTAAAAAAAATGGCTGGAAATTGGTTCCCAAACCTTGATTCAGATTATCTTGACGACGATTTATGGTCGTCACCGCACCAACCGATGTTTTATTCGGAGCCGCAAGAATCATCCGGCTTTCAACCATCCAACACACAACCGTCTCCTAACTTTGTTGTTCCGGAGACACAAGAATCACAAGGTGAAGCTACGGGACCAAAAAGACGCGTCCACCGGAAAAAACCAGTTGGAACGGCTTCGACTCCGAGGACGAAACGGAAAACCACTCCGTGGTCATCGGATGAGAAGGAAGCCTTGTCGGGCTTGGATAGTCATTTCTGAGGATCGGCGTTGCGGTAATTGTTTTAACGTTTTTAAAAAAGATTTTTAATAAAAAAGTTAAATAAAAAAGTTAAATGGAAATCTAATTTATTTATTCATTTTGCAACCGACTACCAACAGAGAATGATTTTTTGGACAAAGGTTAGGGAGACGTTCTACATGCTCGTTGGGAGTACAGAGCGGAACGCCGATATGATTTCGGGTCGGTGGTCCGAAATCAGAAAATTTGTCGGCTTGTTTACTAATCTTTTCAACAGGAACAACGGTCTTATGAGACCAAGTGGCAGTGATGATTTGGCGGTTTACAATTTCACGGTCGAAGAGTGGAAGCAGGAGTGTTTGCGGAGGTATGGGATGGTGAAGACGTGGGACGATTTAAAGTTGTGGGACAGGTTGAAAAGGTGTTCCAAGTGGGTTGAGCTGGTGGCGCCGGACTTTGATGCGGAAGTAGGGCCGAAACGGACTAAAACTAGTTCGTATGGAGCGTATAGCACTTCAACCGGGTCGGATTGCCGCGTTGGATTCGACCTAAACATTGCGGAGGAGGAAACGTCTTCACCACCGAGGAGGCGGCCATTGGGAAGGGACGCCAAGGGGAAAAAACCGGCTGAGGGGGAAGCCGTAAACATCGCCAATCTTGTTGAATCCCTCAATAAATTCAACAAAACCATGGAGGTGGTCTCTTATGACAAAAAGGAAAAAACTCGAATGAGAGATTTGGACTTTCTTACTAGAGACTTCAGTAACCTAAATCCGGTCGATCAAATGCTAATGGAAAAGCAAAAGGAACGTATCCGAAAGAGGTTAATCGAAGAAGATCAAGCCGAAAAATAAGAAGAATGTTTCTTTTTAGTACTTTAATTTTTATTTTATTTTTAGATATTAATGTGTTTTTTTATTAATGTGTGTTTTTTTTAAATAATTTATGAGTTTTTTTAATAATACGTTGTTTGAATATATTTATAAAAAAATAAAAAAAAATTCGCTGGAGCCCCTCCACACCAGGGGCCAGGGGCTCCAACACCCCCGTTATCCAGTTTCTCTCTCTGCCACACGTCATAATATTATTGGTTCTTGGCTCTGCTGGAGCCCCACTAAAGCCCCCACACCCCTCAGTCTAAATATTTCTAAGAATTGACCCATCATTGTTTAATACTGAAATTGATGTCATAAATTTTATTTGTCTGACACTTCTCTCTTTTATAATTAGTACTTCTTTATTTGTTAAGTATAAACACCACGGTAAAAAGACCCAAACACATAAACAAATAATCCAAAGTTATATATCAATGTAACTAAGATTATCCCGTTGGGTATAAACACATGTGCAAACAAGCCAAATTACTTCTGATCTACTCAAGCTCGAGTTAAACCCGAACCTCAAATAAAACTTGTTTAGTTATATATCGAGCTCAAGCTCGAGTCTTTTATTGGGTTAATCAAGCTATCGAGCACCGCCACCACCACCATTTTCCAACGGCAAGTCCTGCAATAGAAAAGAGCTTGGTGGTTGTTGTTATAGGCGGAGTAATTTTAATTCGGAGTTGTCTAGGAGAAGCAAATGGTGGCACGATGGTGACCTAATTTTAGCTATGTAGGTAAAAAAACATAGTATTGATAAACATGTTTTTTTCAAGGGGCCATCATCTCGTTTAATCCATATCATCATAATTTTTGGAATGTTAATATGCTATGTAAGTAAAAAAAACATAGTATTGAAAAATTCATTAAAGGTTAAGTGACCTAATTATCAAAATAAGAAAAGAGGTATAAACAACGTAATTTAAACATACTTGAAGCTTAGTTACAATTCTTCATGTTTTTCCAAAATTTATAATTGTGAGTTTGATATTAGGTGTTATTTACGTAAATTAAAAACATCAAACTCATTACTTTATCTTAACTCTATTTAGTACGCATATTACCTCTTTGTGAAACTCTTATCAAGAACACAAAGTCTAAATAATTGATTATATATACGGTATATAATTTAGTTATTTGCGTTTAAAGTCATGTTAAAAACCCTTCTATGTTAAGACTTTAGATCGAACCTTCTGGGAAAGCCCCCATTTTACGTTTATTATTTTGCTTACACCCACTTGCTCATTGCATTCTATTGCTTAATTAGGCCTTTAAATGAACGTGGAATCTTTTTAGTTTTCGGTCGGTTTGAATAAATGAATGATGATGATAAGTTAAATGTTTTCTTTCTATCAAGTTTTCTATGTGATATATTAACTTTTAAGCAAGTTATTTTGATGAATTTTATTTAAGATTTTGATATATGCTTTTCACTACACAAACAACTATGTATAGCTTATAAAATCTTAAAAATTCAAAACTACTTGATATTAGCATATCGGTAAAAAAAAATTGGAATGACGGATTTCTTTTTAATCCTTGTCATATTTTAAATCTTTGTCTTCTGCTAAACATGAACACAAAACCTTTTACTCTCAAAGCCAGATGTTTAAAGGTTTTGTCTTTACCGATTGACCACCACCACGTTGCTAGCATATTGGTAATTAATAAAAGCTATTCTTTCGTTAGAGAGCTATAAATAGACTTTCTGGTAAATTTAATTTTTAAATCCCTTCTATTAAATTTTATCATATATCCATTTAATCAATGTTTCAATGTGGTCTTTAAATCTTTGGTAAATTATTTACTATTTATTTAATCTTTATATACTTTGATATTTATGGATAAAAACCAGAAAAGGTTTTTTTTTGTTCTTTTTTTTGTTTTTGTTACAAGTTGGATGCCGACCCGAAAGAGTGTGACACTCTGGTTTTTAGCGATATATACTTTGAAAAAAATAACGATATTTGAATCAAGAGATGACACTCTGGTTTTTAGCGGTTTTAGTTTCAACCACATGCTTTAAGATGAATGATGTGTATTCCATATTTCCATGGTTGAAAGATGAGATTAAAAAAATGAAGGTAGTGATATAGCTTTAAGATGACACAAAATGAAAAATGATGATTGATACAGTACATTGTCTAATAAAGTTTGATACTAACACAAAAGTTTTATTGAATTCAACTAACAAAATTAGATAGACTCCGACTCTCATTGGAAGCTTACCAATGAACAAGAAGAAAATAACTAAGTGAAACCCTATTCATGAAACAAGAAAAACTTCCAATTTATAGCAAAAAGACCAGAGGAGGCCAATATACGCAAAGAAGATAAAAAGTAACTAGAAGTTAGAACAAACATAACATGAATTTGACAAATATTTATTCACATTGTTGTTGAAAGTTACCCTACAACCCATTTTTATAATCATTTTTTTTTATCAAATCCTTAAAGGTTAAACAAAAGAAGTTGTAAACGTTTTCGATAACACACAGACGTAACAAAATTGACGTTAATGGACGCAAACGAACGTAACTAGACACTAAAGAACACTAACGGACACAAATGAATACAAACCGAAGTATATTAATTTGAGAATAAGAATCGCTATATCCGAAAGTACACCACATAATTCAAAAAGAGTTAATCATAATAATTATATCAAAATAATAACAGTAAAACCAATAAATAAGTAGATAAAAAAAAAGTAATAGTAAAACAAAATGAGTGGGTCCGGTTGGTCGAGTAACGGGTCAACGCTGGCGGTTTTTGATATATTCACTTGTTTTAAGGATAAAGATGCTACCTTTTTTTTTCATTTTAAGGATAAAGATGCTAGCTTTTTTTGTTTTAAAGGTAAAGATTCTACCTTTTTTTTTCATTTTAAGTATAAACGGCCATACAAAAGTACTAACTGTAAACTGCCGCTAACATACAGTGATGAGTAAACTGAGTAGCTACAAATAAAAGAGCAAATTGACAAGAAAAAGAGGGAACTTTCAAACTGAATTTCTTTTTGTGAAATATTTGTATCTTTGACCTCAAAAGAATATATATATCGTTTTAGAAAAACAAGTGTCAATTTAACTGTCATTTATGGAATATTGATTATTATCTGCAGCTACATACTAGACGGTGTTCCTCGAATGAGAGAGAGACCGATATGTGACTTGGTCACGGGTCTTAAGCAGCTTGGTGCAGACGTTGACTGTTTTCTCGGGACCAACTGTGCGTGTAGTTGGTGGAAAGGTATCATTTTGTTATTTTCCTCAAAAGGTTTTTTTTTTTTTTTTTTGTAACAATAATAAAGTGAAAATAAATTTGTGTTTTATGTTTACAGGTTAAGTTATCGGGATCGATCAGCAGTCAATACCTTACTGCATTGCTTATGGCTTCTCCTCGTTATGGATGCATCGAGTGCAAGTTACTTCTTGGCTGGTGCCGCCATAACCGGTGGAACGATTACTGTTGAAGGATGTGGAACAAGTAGTTTACAGGTAAACCATGGCTTCCTTTTAGTTTAACCATTAAACGGTTTTTATTTCGAAATCCACAAAAGAAAATGTTCTATTAAAAGTATTTTGTAAATTTTTTAATGAAATTATAACATGTTTTGTGAGATTTTTTTGAGAAGTTAAGTCAATATTATTTTATTAATTTGTTTTTGTAACTATATTTATGAAGGGTGATGTGAAATTCGCGGACAAATGGGTGCTGAAGTAACATGGACCGAAAACTCGGTCACAGTGAGGGGCCCACCAAGGAATGCTTCCGGAAGGAAACATCTGCGTGCTGTAGATGTCAACATGAACAAAATGCCTGATGTTGCCATGACTCTTGCTGTCGTTGCCCTATATGCAGATGGTCCTACCGCCATTAGAGACGGTATGATTATACTTTCACAAAGTCTTCATTTTACAACATATATATATATATATATATAGGAACAGGTTCAAGAGGGAACTCAAAAAAAATGAGGAACTGTGAACTCTTCATTTTACATGTAGACCTTTTTACTTTACTTATAAACACATGTAGAAGCCGTTTCCAAAATTTTTTTTTTTTTTTTCAGTTAAAAAACGGTAAAAAAATTTTTTTTAACAAAATTACTTTTTTTTATTGGAATGTCTTCTACATGTATTTATAAACAAAAAGTCCAAAAAAGTTTGTTAAAACTATTTTTTTATATGTAAAATCAAGCTTTATATTATTTTTTTACATTTACATGTAAAATGAAGAGTTCTCCAGTTCTTCCACTTTTTTTAAGTTCCCTCTTGAACCTCCCCCCCTATATATATATATATATATATACACTATTATTAATAATAACTAGATTTAGAGCCCGTGTAATACACGGGATTATCCAAATTATACGATTACAAGTAAAACAAATAATTACATAATGTACATGAATAAATACATTACATATATGCTTGTATCTATACTATGTGTACAGTTGATTTTATTTATATCACAAAATAATTTTTTTAAATGAACTTAATAAAAAATGCACATGCAAAAAACGTACCCGAGAACGCTCATTTTATTGAAACTTTCATTGTCAGTATCATATATGTATAATTGAAAAAATTTACGACGAACACTTCTCTTACAATAGTAGTTCTGATCACTCATCCTAAATACCGAAGGAGCATTACCTTTTTTGAAATATTTATTAATTTACAACCCATAGAAGAAATCTGAACATTAAATTATTACGACGTTTGTTCTTCAAGAACTATGTTTTTCTGAGCTACATCATGAAAAAGATTTTGATAAGTTTCATAGGGTTATCGACTTTGACATAATGACAACATAAAAAATCGCATGTTAACCCATTTAATTTTGTGAATATTTTGCTCCATTTGAGCATAGGTTGCATGACATGCTTCCAATACAACGTTCTGATCACCATTGAAGGAAAAATTAATGTTGACACAAATGTTTCAAATTTGATTAAAGTTAGAAGCATTGATAGACATGGGGTGTCATGTCAGAAGTGCTCACTATATTTTCTTAATTTTAATGGTCGAGGAAAAATAGTCAATGTTTCAAATCTTGAACCTTTTAATTATTTCCAAAATGTCTTTGAATATAAATTTGAAACCCGAATCATGTTTAAAATTCTAACTTTCATCTGTTTGACATTTTTAAATCAACACTTCTTTCAACCCGTAACAAATTGGGTGATAAATCTATTTGTATTCTCAAACTTTTAAAAATATTTAGATTTCCCATTTTAACCCATAATAAATTTTGACCCAAATGTCGTTAACTTGTACCAAACAATCTATTCACAAACTTTTGACTGTAAAATCAAATTTAAGTTTCACAAAACCCGAAACAATCATTGATAAAAAAAATCAATAATACTTGATGTATAGGCGAGAGTGGCATAGTACAATGATCAAGTTACATGGACCAGATTTCATCCGCATATGTTATGTTTATGAAAGCATATTCGAGTTTTGTTTTTCTTTATAATTTTCAACAATGTACATAGTACAATATGTTAATGATTACATTTGAAATTATATTTTTTTCAATCTTTAACAAACATGGTTTGTTGTTAATTTTTAGTTTCATCAAGTATTTGGGAATATATAGTAAAATAGAAGTTAATATTTATTTTGGAATAAAATGTAAAGGGAAAGTGAATATGACATATATTAAGTCAATTAAGATCTTGGTTTTGGAGGGAAAAAAGTTGTGAGGTTTAACCACAGACCGACATGTGTCTTAATTATTTTCTTTTATTAGAATAGGTAGATATATTAATTTGTTTTTTTTTTCAGTTGCTAGCTGGAGAGTCAAGGAAACCGAAAGAATGATCGCCATTTGCACAGAACTCAGAAAGGTAAAATATATTTCTATTTAAAATATTTAGATTAATGTTGTGACAATATTTTTTTCATAACTGTATAATGCTCGAAAATATTACAGTTGGGGGCGACGGTTGAAGAAGGGGCCGACTACTGTGTGATCACTCCACCCGAGCGGTTAAATGTGACAGCAATAGACACATATGATGATCACAGGATGGCCATGGCTTTCTCTCTTGCTGCATGTGCAGACGTTCCCGTCACTATCAAGGATCCTGGTTGCACGCGGAAGACGTTTCCTGATTACTTTGAAGTTCTTCAGAGATACGCAAAGCATTAATATTTTTGTTTTGATTTAAGGTGCAAAGTATGTGATTTTTGGAAATTTTTCGTTCGTTTTGAGATTTGTAATTCTTTGGATGTATGAATGGATTTGAGTGTGATCTTGCTCAATTCCAGTTGAAGTTGTTCAATAAGATGACTATTATTAATTAAGAGAAAGTTACTGTTGGCGTCCCTTGGTTTATGGGCGGAGTCACATTGAGTCCCCAAGAAAAAAAAGAACTGATTGGCCCCCTGTGGTTCCAAAAGTGACCCGAATAAGTCCCTGCTGTTAAATTTCCATCCAAAAAAGTTGAAATTACCAATATGCCCTTTTATAAGATTCATATGAGTCTGTGATTTGTGGTCGTGCTCAGTTTTAGTCCCTCATTATAAATTTCCCTCCACACTATTTTTTGAAAGAAAAATAATCAAACCGGACTCTTTTTCAACAAAACTAATCGAACCGAACGACTTTTTTAACATAAACTAATCGATCCGAACTATTTCCCTCCACATGGACGCAAACAGTAATTTTCTCATTAATTAATTCAATTGGATGTTTGGTTATATATATAAGGTCACACATACAAACTTATAGCTTATAGTTTCACAAAGACTATTAGTGTTTTTAAGCATTATCATTATAAAATCATTCACATTTGTAACATCTAAAGTTATGTTGTCATGTCATTATTTAACTATTACAGATATAGTAGATACAAACACGAATGTTTAATGCTGAACTTATTTTAAATATATCTAATGTTTTAAACATAATGAATAATACGGCTTTCTAACTGTGATTGTTTCTCTCTCCTACTTTACGTAATTATATCATTAATCATGCACAAGTATTTTTCCGATTCTCGTGCTTTTTTACTTAAAAATTGGGTTAGGTTAAAATGTATATTATTATATATTAATAAAAGTGTAAAACCCAATAGAAACCTGGGTATTTATTGAGTTAATTTCAAGGGTGCATGAATCTATGAGAATATTCTTTTATTCATATAATGTAAATATTTAAGTATGAAGCATGGGACATGATGCCAACATTTATAAACACACAGAACATTGGATGCCTCAACTTGTGACTTTAATATTAAGAAAAATAAAATAAAATAAAATAACAAAGTTTGAGTTGAATAAAATTAAAAATGAGATTGAACCCATGTTTCATGAAACTTTATAAATTTGATTGAAAAAGACATGTCATGTGAGAATTGGATGCCACATTTAGTGTGTAGTTCACATGACATATATGAAGACTAAGACCTAACCTTCTTTACAAATAATTTCACATCTATGATCTATGCCAAGAGAAAATATCTTGCATTTGTTCCCTCTACAATAATAGCCCTTTCACATGTTAACAACAAAAGGTGTAAAAGAATTGAGCGGTTATGAACCATTCAAGATGGACTCAGATAATAGCCTGGTTTTGTTATTCAAAAAGGGCTTACAACGCAGCTTGTTGCTCGTTTGCCCTCTGTCTTGATATAATAAACTATCTAATATAATAATACTATTTGTTTTCGACTTGACCCTTGAATAATCTAATATGTTTTTTGTCATCGGTTTCAAAAACAATAATATTCTTTAAAATCTCAATTTATATTGAGGGAATTGATTTTTTTTTTAACATTGAACTTTAAGTTAGTGATATATTGAGGGAATTGATTTTGGTATAATTTCCTTTAATTGTGTTTTTGTTACAGTAAAGTAAATATATCGTACCTTATTTAGCAATAAAATTATTGGTTACCACTAATCGAGTAATTGACTTGTTTTCATTTAATGCTGATAATTAATCAAGTTTAAACAATTAAGTTAGTGATACATGTTTTCTTGAGTAATATATCATATTTATCACTCATATTCATTGCCAATTATAGTTTGAAGCATTTATTGTTTTTATAATTGTATCTCCACAAGTAGAATATTTGGAATAAATCAATCAATCAATCATACCCAGTAAAATCCCACCGACAGCAGAGCTATAGGTAGGGTCTGGGGAGGGTGGGATGTAGGCACAACGTACCTCTATCCAAAGGAATAAAGAGGTGGCTTCCAGAGAGACCCTCGGCTCTAAGAACATGTGTATGAAGCAAAAACTCAATTTCACTTCATGAATAGAGATTTTCTATAATTGAATAGAGATTTTAAAGCATGTAATCAAGTATCAAAACTCAATTTCACTTCATGTTTGATATTAAGGTTAATAAAAGTTAAAAAAATGTTGAAGGATAACACTTCATTATGAGAACTTAAAACAAATATGAATGTCCACAACCGGGTTATTATTAATGTTAATCAAAAAGTCAATTGTTTTGATTATAGGACGACTTTAAATATGATCCCTACTAAAGACGTATTAGCACAACAGTGATCAACACCAACTCCTTCGGTTATGCATTTTGTTATCAAGCTTTTAAACCAGCAAATCACCTTCTAGTCTCCTAACCATTTGCAAAACGTGTCTGCCTGTAGATTTTCACATTATGTAATCTTTAACTCAATCAAAGAAGTCCTCAAGTTACTAGAGAGCTATAACAAAACATCCAACAAGATGGTGATACACTGCATATTCTTAGACACCATATGTCAAGAATTAGCAAAACAAAAACCTACCCATATGTCAAAAATTGGCAAAAAAAAGAAAAAGAAAATCATATAACACTAGTTGCTTGTTTTTGTTATAAAATCCATTGCCATTATAAAAAAACATACTCTATATTTATCCAAAAGAATATATTTCAAAAGGTGATTATAATATTACTATTATAGGTAAAAACAAACACAGAATCCCAAAAGTAACAACCCCCATACAAATTTAGTAAGGCTGAGGGGTGTGGGGGGCTCTAACGGGGGCGCGAGTGGGGGCTCCAGCCAATAATATTGTGACGTGTGGCAGAGAGAGAAACTGGATAAGGTGGGTGTTGGAGCCCCCGCTGGAGCCCCTGGCCCTGGTGTGGAGGGGCTCCAGCAGGGGCTCCAGCGGATTTTTTTTTTATTTTTTTATAAATATATTCAAAAAACGTATTATTAAAAAAACTCATAAATTATTAAAAAAAACACACATTAAAAAAAAACACATTAATATCTAAAAATAAAATAAAAATTAAAGTACTAAAAAAACATTATTCTTATTCTTCGGCGTAACTATAACCTGAATCTAGGTTTGGGTACCAATTTCCAGACATTTTTGGGTATTATATAGGAGTTTGGGATATTATATATGAGTTTGGAGATTGAAGTTGTGTTTTGATATGGTTGAAATGGGTTGATTTTGGGGTATTATATAAGAGTTTTTAAAGGTTTTTTAAAAAAAAAACGGAGCTCAACGGCTCTTTCGGGCGGGCCCACCAGCTTTTCCTCTCTCTTCTCCCGCGACCACACTCACGCCTGCCTGGGGGCTCGCGCCCCGTTCGCGCCCTGGTGGTGTGGGGTTAGCGCCTGGGGGCGCGAGCGGAGGGGCTCACGCGCCCAGGTTAGCGCCCCACACCCCTCAGCCTAAATGTCACAAGATATCAATATCAATATCAATATAATATCATACACCACCAGAAGTCCCAAAAGCCTATAAAATCAAAGATCTCCTTCACCAATCACACAATTCCATAAACCCCTAAAACCAAATCATAATCAAATTCACAAACATTTATTAAAAAAATATTATTTCTTTCCTTAATCTGTTATTAATAATCACACCACCCTTTGACTTTATTAGTCCATTTATTTCATTTCCATTCCTTCACAATATTATTCATATTCATTCCATCTCTCAACCCACAACCATTTCTTCAAGAAACCTTCACATTTTTCATCAAGATTCAATCTTTCTCATCTTTTTACACCTCAAATCCATTAAAGATTCAAAACCCACCATTTATTCATCAAACCCATCAAACCCTAATCATATTAGGGCTTAATTCCAGGTGGGTGTCATCCAAATAATAATCTTGATGACGTCATCATTGCATAATAATCACAACAGATTCAAATGGCATTTCGCAAAGCTAACATTCTGGGCCTTCATGTTCTTCGGATTAATCTTGATCTTCTTCTTCAAACCCCCATCCGCCACGTCACCCTCCACGTCATCAGCAAACCCATCATCGGATCTTTCTCGTAGATCGTTAAAAACCCGGTCTTGGGGGGGACCCACATGGGAAAAACGGGTCAAATCGTCCGCCCGGATCCGAACCCGAAATGGGTTTTCGGTGTTGGTCACCGGGGCAGCCGGGTTCGTGGGGTGCCACGTCAGCGTGGCGTTGAAACGACGTGGCGATGGTGTTTTGGGTGTTGATAATTTTAACGATTATTATGAACCGTCGCTAAAGAGGTCTCGTCAAGCGCTGCTAGAAAGAAGTGGTGTGTTTATTGTCGAAGGTGACATAGACGACGACGTTTTGTTGAAAAAATTATTCGAGTTAGTATCGTTTACGCACGTGGTTCATTTAGCGGCTCAAGCCGGGGTGCGGTACGCGATGGTGAACCCGGGTTCTTATATCCATAGTAACATTGCCGGGTTCGTGAACTTACTAGAAGTTTGTAAGAACGCGAACCCGCAGCCTGCAATAGTGTGGGCCTCGTCTAGTTCGGTTTACGGGTTAAATACAAAAGTACCCTTTTCGGAAAAGGACAAAACGGACCAACCCGCGAGTTTATACGCCGCGACGAAAAAAGCGGGCGAGGAGATTGCGCATACTTATAATCATATACACGGGTTATCGTTAACCGGGTTGAGGTTTTTCACGGTTTACGGGCCGTGGGGCCGGCCCGACATGGCGTATTTTTTTTTCACTAGGGATATTTTGAACGGGAAGCCGATACCGATTTTCGAAGCGGCGAATCACGGGACGGTAGCGCGGGATTTTACGTATATTGATGATATTGTGACTGGGTGTTTGGGGGCTTTGGATACCGCGGAGAAGAGTACGGGTAGTGGGGGGAAGAAGCGTGGGCCCGCGCAGTTACGGGTTTTTAATTTGGGGAACACGTCGCCTGTCCCGGTTTCGGAGTTGGTGGGGATTTTGGAGAGGTTGTTGAAGGTGAAAGCGAGGCGGATGGTGATGAAGTTGCCGAGAAACGGGGATGTGCCGTTTACGCACGCGAATATTAGTTTAGCGAAACGAGAGTTTGGGTATAAGCCGAATACGGATCTTCAAACCGGGTTGAAGAAGTTTGTTAGATGGTATGTGAGTTACTATGGGTCAGGTAAAAGAAGTGATCATTGATGGATTGTTGCACAAAATTTGTTTTTTTTAGTTGGTTTTGAATTGCATATGATTGTTTTAGGATGTTGGTGTTTGTTAATTGTTTTTGTTGCTTACAAATTATCATGTTATTGAGGTGAAATTGGAAGTAATTGCAGCCTTTTTTTTGTTAGGTTTATTGATTTTGTTTGATATTGATATTGATATTGATATTGTTTTTGTGGTGGTGTATCATTTTATGGAACTTGAATAAGTAGAACATAATATATACGGCGAGTAAACCATGTTTCCGTTCAATAGTTTCAAATTTGCGATTTTCGTTCATGTGGTTTCATTTCATTTGCAATTAAACCCGAATTTATTAACCCCGTTAAGTCTATCCGTTGAACTCATCAGCGTACCCTTCACGTGATGGGCATTTTTGTCCTATTTTCCCCAAATACACCCGGTCTCTCACGTGAGGGGGGACATGCGAATTACGACTGGGTTTATTTGGGGAGAAAAAGGACGCAAATGCCCCTCACATAAGGGGCACGCTAATGGGTTTAACTACCAGACTTAACGGGGTTAATGAATTCAGATTTAATTGCAAGTGAAATGAAACCACTGGAACGAAAATCGCAAATTTGAAACTATTAGACTAAAACCGTATATTTGGACAAACCACATGGACGAAAACCGCAATTCACTCATATACGCCATTAGTTTGTAAAGTTATAATTATGTTTTAATTAAATGAAAAACTTGGCATTTTTGCCAAAATAGAAATTTACTTTTAGTTTTAAAAAAATAAATCAATACACATGTAAAGGAGGGACTAAATCTTAGCACACGAATAAATATATAGTTTTTAAATCTAAATCTATACTATATTATTGTTGTTATAGTTTAAGGCAGTCTCACTATCTTTCGGAATAAAGAAAATGTTTGCGCAAACCTACCCTCCCCAAACCGTACCATTATTACCATACGACTCAGATTTTACTCGGTACATTTGTTATCGTTTGTTCGTAAAAACTTTTGAGATTTTGCTTCCTACAATAGGTTTTAAAGAACACTTTACACTAAAATCTTTAAGATAAACTATTAACACCTATATATAACTTTAATAAATCAAAACTAGTACACAAATATAAAAAATGAATCAAATCAAACTCAAATAGCACAAAACAACACCTATAATAATTCAATCTATGCCAAATTGTTTTCCATCAAAAATCATACTTTGTCCGCCCGCTTCGTAATACAAGACATAACATATTCGATAAATCATTAGAAGACGAAGACTGCAAAAAATTCCAAGACTCGAGCATAAGTCGTTTTCTCGACCCCTTAAAATGAACCACCTGTAAAATCAATATACATTTTAACTTTATAAAACAAACATATTATGTGGATAATAATTTTAGTGTGTTTGTTTACGGGTTTACCTTGATGTCTAAAGGCATTCCATGAAACTGACCCGCACCTTCGGGTGGGGTCCAGTTGTAAACCGCACAAGGCAAAAAGAGGACAGATGCACCATTAATATCTTCAAGAAACGGTTGGCGTGCGCCAAATGCTTTTGCGTCAAGTGAAGTATATAACTTTACAACCGAAGCAATTGCAAGTTGATCGCCGAGCATTCGTGAAGCTTCCATGTATTTTGAACTATAAACCTTCAACACTTCCTCCAAGAAAATCTTTCCTCTGCCAATGTTAAAGAATGAAGATCATCGTCGGTCAAAGTCAAACATTGGTCAAAGTCAAACATACCTTAAAATCCCATCAGGGGTACCCCTGACCGCAATAAACCCTGAATTTAACGGCTGCTGTTTATTGTTACGAAAAGTGAGCGCCACGTCAAAATCTCCATATTTGCTAAATATTTCGCCCACGTCACCAACTACCGCGATGTCAGAGTCGGTGAAGATAATATTATTAATTCTCTTTCCTGGTTTTCGTAACTGCTCTTTAAGCTTTAACTCTAAAAAAGCCTGCAAAAATTATCAAAAACTTCGTTGAGGGTATTTTGGTCTTTTATGAAATTACTTGGGATAATGCAGTGTGCTCTTACAATGTAAGACCTGATTCTTTGAAGCATCAACTTGTCTCGTGAATATTCACCTTGAACGGGAAATACCGTCACCCCGTTTCTCTTTAACGGAAGTCTGGATGCCGGATCGGTGAGGATAATCGTATCACTTTGAGGCATCATTAACTGCAAAATATAACTTAAAATTCATATAATGATATAAAAACATAATTTTTATAGCTTTAAAATATGTGTGTTAAAATGTACCTGTATAAAATTTATGAATGTGTTCAAGATGGCCACTGACCGGTCAACCTTGTTGTACGATACTTTCCCCACAATAGTTGACTCACTTGATGTTCCACCGACAGTTGAGTTGTAAACCGTGAAAACGGTTACAAAACTAACACCGTCACCACCGTTTGAAATATTGGAGGTAGCTGATACGCGGGCCTTGTTAATAGCCTTATTACCTGCAACAAATGGTAACATATAAGTCTATAAGTCTATAAGATACAAATATAAGTGAGTTGTGTAAAATTACTAAAATGCCCTTGGTGACGGATAAATGGAATTAATACCTTCGCATTGTAAACGATTTGGCAACCCTTCACCAGCAGCGGGTCCAAAAACGAGATGATTAAATTTCTTGGATTTGGTTTTGTGTGAACTAGCCGAGTCGTGATGCAACTCCAAAACTGAGATAACAAGTCGGTTATGTTATTTATCAACATATTATATGCAAGAGCATATGAAATAAAAATAAAAAAAATATTAGTTACCTGAGAGAAGATGGGATAAAAAGAAGACGAGCATCACGAACAAAAGAAACTGTCGCCATCCAAAACACACTCTCATCCCTGAAGATCCTTGTCTGTAGAAATAAAGGGTAAAAATGTCATATTATTATCCGGAAAGGTAAAAATAAATGTGACTTATATTGGACAGTTAGTTTTAGCATGGCAAAACGGGCAGATGGTTCAGGACAGAACGCGTCAAATTAAAAAAAATGTACAATTTGGTTCAGGTGAAAACGGGTCGTGTTAGATAATAAGTAATCAGAAATTGTTAAAAAAATCTATTTAACTTCCAAGAATTGTTATCAAAACCCAAAGATGCAAACTTTATACCAATTTTACTAACATCTATTAGGCCTTGTTCATGTTCGTCTGTTAAGCTTTTATCAGACAAGTGGGCGGTTCATGAACACCTAACCGAACAAAATTTCTTGTTTATCTTCGTCCGTTAAGGAAATGAACTTGTTCTTAAACGGTTGATTTGTCTAATCGATAATGGTCAATGTCAACGGTTCAGTCCTGCTACCAAGTTTGTGTTGGTGTTTTTTTTATAACATTCATATTCATATGTTAATTTACAAATAAGTTAATCACATGACACTCATGTATATTTGTGTTTTACAGTTAATAATCTTGGTTAAATATGGTAAGATTAGAAAAGTCATTAAAAATTATAGAACACCGTTAACTAAAAAAAAACATTAACGAACATAAATGGACATATACGAACGTAACTGAACACCTTATCAAACGTTCATGAAGACAACTGAACGAACATGGCCTCTGTTCGTGTTCGTTCATTTAGTTAATCAAAAGAAATTCCTTCTTTATGTCCGTTCATCTATTAAATAAACGAACACAAGTTCACGGTCTGTTTGGTTTGTTTACAACCCTAAGCTAAGGATAAGCAATTAAAACCAGAAGCTTGTTAAAGTCATAATACAACACGCAGGAACAAATTAATAAAAATAGCTTATGCTAACAACAGGTCAGCTCAGATCAAATCAAATCCTAACTATGAAAGCATTACATATCGTACTATGTTTAAAACAAGAAGTTGGTTATACAGAATGAGCAGCAAGGCTAACTTAAGTGATTTCAATCTCAAGCCCTGAGTCAACCTACGAGATTTCAACATCTTCAAACTCCAAGATTCATAATTTGGGCTTAATAATGGAGGTGAAAATGGGCCGGCAAAAAAAACAATAAAAAAAACAAGGAAAGTAATCAGAAATTGTTAAAAAAATCTATCCAACTCCCAAGAACTGTTTTCAAAACCGAAAGAAGCAAACTTTATACCAATTTTACTAACATCTATCATTTATCGAACCTCGTCCACCCTTTGGCTACGTTTAAAGAAATTAACAGAGTCATTTACATGGCATATTTAAATTAAAAAAGACAGATTCATAACCGACCCAAGACTCGATACTTGAGATACTATGAAACATGACTTACACCTGAAACACCCACCCCCAAAATTAGCGAAATTATACCGGTTGCATAACATAAAACCTATTTCAATCTTTGAAAAAATAAGCCTATTTAAAGGGGGTATTTGGCCTGGTTTTTTTTTTTTTTTTGCTTATGCTTATATTTTAAAGTAGCTTATAGCTTATTTTCTATTATTTGATAAGCTATTTTTAAGTGTTTGGATTAGCTTATATTCTACAAGTTGATTATGTGTCTTAATAAGTTGTTAAATCCACCATTCTTTAATTTTGCTTCAGTAATTACTAATCCATCACTATTTGAGGGCAAATGAGTAACACAAATAAGCTAAAAAACCATCTTCAAATTAGCTTATATAAGCTCATAAGCATAAGCTTAAAAAACTTAAACCAAACACTAAGTTAAGCTTATATTGTAAAAAAAAGGATAAAAAAGCTAGGCCAAACACCCCCAAAGTCTTATGTCTAACTTACAGTGGTATATAAAAATTATGAAAAATATATACAACTAGACCATGAAGAAAGTGAAAGCTTACTATCCAATAGAATGAGTATTCAACTATTCTAAAACCAATTTCTCTAAAAAAAAACATGATTGAAACAATGGAGTTTGAAATACAAATATATTTTGTAGCTTAATTGAGTTAACTAACATAACCTCTAATTATAATTATAATTATAATTAGCATTATGGATTTGTGATACATACCCAATACACATACATGATCAGTATATATATAAATTCATAAAGCAAAACAAGATCTGAAAGAAATCAATATTATATTACCTTGATTATGCGAAAGAATAATGTTGGGATTCACCACAGATCTAGGGCAATTGTGTACGATGACAGTTGTTGAAGGTTTTCGGATTGATTTAGGTAATGTTTTGAAGTTGGTTTGGTTAATTAATCTAATCACCGACTAGAACACAACTGAATGGTTTCTTGTGAAAATTGATGTATGTATATGTATCATTGTATGTATGTTCCATCGGAACCTAGTATTATGTTCTTCATGTTTTGTCCTTCAAGTTTCAATCATGTTCACTCCCTAAAGCTTTCTACTTGTATTCGGGATTTGTTATGTTGGTCGATGGATAGTGGCGAGACTTGGACGAAAACGTCGAGAGGGGTAGTCAATATGTATAAAAATATTCATAAACAAGAGGGGATGGGATCAAATTTTTGGGCGCAAACGGTAAATTTACACTATTAAGCAAAACACAGGGGCTCCGTCAATTTTTTTTAAGCAAACAACTCTTTTGGGATTCTCACTAAAAAATTGATTGGATTAAATCAATTTGAGTTTGTTTAAAACGAGTTAGCAGGCTTGTATAAAACTTGTGAGTTGAAGATTTGAGGCTTGTAGTTAAGACTTTCATAAGTACTGGCGGAATACAGAGATGAGATCAATACGGACCGAATTTCCAACACCAAAACAAGTAAAACCATATATTTTCCGGTTTAGTATTATTGAAAATACCAGTTGTGCTCGGTATGGTACCGATAATAGGTGAAAAGATGTTATTCCTTACCTTCATATAACTTGTGATTGTCGATAACATATTATTTAAGACTTACATGAAAAGGCACATAAATGAATATCAAAACTAACCCGAGATTACACGTTAACTCACCGGGTCATGAACATAAATACGAGTCGGTATAAAAGGCTAGGATCGGTGATTACACAAAAAAAAACTTTTAGATTACGGGTTAAAGAATTTTATAATATCTTAGATTTTGGGTTGAGGAGTCACGAAACATTAATCATTACGACAGGTCAGGTCCGGAACCGGGTTTTTGTTGGGCATCTTTTTATAACCGCAATTTCTTAATAAATTCATGAACTAGTGAATAAGGGGACAAAAACAAAATCACTTTGTTGTTACAATATAAAGATTTCACTTGCACTAAAAAGATGTGCCTTTTAAAATAGAAATTACATGTCTCATTTTCATCTTTTGTGACTAAAGGTTTTGATCCAAAGCTATAAGTTTCCTATCAGGCCAAGATTCTATCCTCTCAAAATACTCAACAGGAACAACACCATCAAAACCTTCTGTTAATATCACCTTGTTGTCTGATATATAAAGCTTCATCCCCCCTACAAAACAACCATATGAATGCCCATGAATCCTTGTAGACGACAGGGGTATATTGGTAATTTTACCTTCAAGCGCTTTTTTAACATCAAGAAAGATCAAGATATTGACATCTCTCCTCATACCTGCAGCAATAAAAAGTTTCAAAATTTTTATAACCAAACATTATTCTAGTTTACGGGTCATATATATGTACGAGAGAAGTGAAAATTACCACTAATTACTTCACCATCAGTTGGGAGCCCGCAAGCAAAATGGATGTGTAGCCTTTGCATGCGTTTGAGACCGCTCTCCAAGATGGATTTTAAGTTCTTTTTGTAGGTTCCGTGAACGCAAACTGAACATTAAAAAACACAAAAGATCAACACAAGATACAAGACTCCGAGAAGCTGTAATGTGTTAATTAATGTTTTATTACCAGGGAATTCTTCGGCTGAAAGGATCGGTTTAAGTAAACTTTCTGTTTCAACCAACTGCCAACCAAACACAATAATTCTTACAACAAATTACACAAAAAAGATCCTAATTTTGAAAGTCGTAAAAAGAATTATATATAAACATTCAAAAGCGAATTGAATCAAAAGATTGATTACCATTACTGTATGACCTTGGTTTGCACGAATCAAAAGCTCCCCATTTTCTTCAAGCAAGCTAAACCGTTGCTTATTATCCCTTCTGACAGCCTGAAATATATTAAAACCAAAATAGTATCAAAAGAATTTAGGTTACTTGTCTTTAGAACTAGAACGCTTGTACGAATAAAAATAGCTAATAACAAGCGAACCTCCTTAACATCATCAACTGTATGAGAGCTTATTGGAACATTGGCAAATGTTTTCATGTTTAGATTCAAAAGATCTTGAACCTTGACAAACCCATCACTCCTCATATTTAAATTCAGTTGAGGAGCCATGTGTCTCAAGACACGGGTCCTGAAAATGTTGCCAAAATGAGTTTATATCATTTGCCATGTTTGTATCATGTTAAGTGCAAAAAATGAAACTGTAACAAAATGCATAATAATTACAAGAGTCTTCCAAGAGCATCAATTCTATCTTGTCCACTACCACCTCCGCCTCGCCCTCTTGACCTGCCACGACCTGCTTTCATTGCTGATTCTCTTCCTCCGCCACTGCAACCAATAAATCAACTTGTAACGGTTATAAACGGGAATAGTGAAGATGTGGTTGTGGATGTTTTGCAAGAATGGTGCTAAATATGGATCTTAAATCACAAGGGGGCTGAGTTTTTTTCTAATACAATAGGGGTAACCGGCAATGCAAATGGTGGTGGATTTTATAATCTATGGGATTGTAAGAGAATGTAAGGTTTTTGTCAGACGAAACGATGAGTAAGAACTCATCTCCACTACAAATGGCAATGCGTATGACACGTCTCCACTACAAATTTCTTTCACTTTTGTTTCCGATCAAAAACTTTAATGAAATTAAAATTTTCAGCTTGAGCTGAGCCGCTAGCGAGTTACTCGAGATCGCCTCGTAAAAAAGCTCGATTGATCTGAGCTTAACAAGACAGAGCCCGAACTTCGTAATCGACCTCAAGCTGGCTCGTGAACCTAAACAAGCCTATTACTTATAATCTTTTTTACATAATATACATGTGTGTGTGTTAAATAAATATTAAATAATATATATAATGTTATAAAAAATAGCTATATATATTATATAAAAAATTATAATTGAAATACACACACACACTTATAAATGTATAAAAATTAATTAATTAATAAACAGTAAACAAGCCGAGATCGAGCTTAAAATACTACTCACGGGCCGGGCTCAAGCTTTAGAAATAGAGATCAAAATGAGCCGAGCTCGAGCTCTGTGTAAGTTAAAACGACCTGAGCTCCGCTCGGTTCGTTTGCACCCCTAATTTAAAATAAATAAAACATACCAAAACTCTTCAATCTTGACATAATTCAAACTCAACTCAACCAAACTATAAAAATTTGACGAAACAAACTGAATTGTTTACAAAATCCATGGCAAAGCAGTAAAACCTATATCAGAAAAGCTGTGCAAAACCTTTTATGGCAATCGTATATCACTCAAATCAAACTATTCAACTTAGTTATACGCTAGTGGTGTTTAGTAACCGAATACAAATCTATGATTTCATATTCAATTCGAAATTCGAATTCAACTTATACATGTTATTTCTATTAAATACACACACACACATTTATAATAAAATATATATATATATATATATATATACAGAAGTCTATTAAGTTCTAAAGACTAAAAACTGAATTAATTTATAACAGTTTTATCAGTTGATATATGAACATGTAAGTGGACGTTAACACTTTGAATATTTATGATGTTTTGGATGTTGTTGTAAATGTACTTCACATTAAAACAGATTATTTTTTGTTTACTGAAACCGAATTCGAACTCAAATATCCGAAATCCGATTCGTTGAACACACTGCACAAAGCCTAAAATAGTAAAATGATATAGAAATTTGACCTAATTCTATTGACACTGATGCTAATAATAATAAGTAATAATGTAGGAAATTGACGGCGTAAAGAGTTAGTTAACTAATTACCTTCTAGAAGATCGATCGGAAGCCGTAGAGAACGAAGAGGTTCTGTGAGTATTGACGCCGTTGTTAATTGAATCCATGATGGTAGAGGTTAGGGTTAGTGCATATAATTTGGGGACTGGATAATAATAATAATAAGAAGAAGAAGAAGAAGTGGAGGATATAATAATAAATGGAAGTGAAGGTGAAGAAACACGTAAGTAGCGTAAGGTGCCGCCAGCTAGGCTTGCCAGCATCGGTTTTTTGTACGGACTCACTCCGCCGCTTGCTTGCTGTGGATAGATAACCACAGTGGCCGACGGTGGTTTATGATGCAGTGACTGACGGTGGTCTAAAATCTAACAAAGCATCAAATATCCATAAATTCTCAAAATCACTCCGAATCTGAAATTTCGGATAAAACGGATTCGGGTTTTTTTTGAACAAACTAGTTTTTTACCTGGCGTGTTGCGTCAGACAGGTTGGTAAAGCTCAAATGGTGATAAAACTCAAGTGTTGAGTCGGTAAGTCGACACGAATTCGGTTGGTTTCGGTGACGTGCGTCATTGTATCAAAAATTAAAACCAAATATAAAACAAAACAAGTTATAAAATTTGAGGTGGGCCAATGTGGTGGTGTCGGTCGGTAAAACTCGAGCGTAGAGTCGGTGAGTCTACGGGATATCGGTTGGTTTCCGTACCCGAACAAAGAGAACCAAGAAACAAAAGAACGATCAGTTAGTTTCCGTACCCGAACCAAGAAACAAAAAAAAAAGGCGGTGGTTGGCTTTTGTTTGGAGTGGCGATGAGGGGGTGGCGGCCAACTTGTTTGGAGTGTAATGGAATGTGACGCCCCGCCCCGGTAATATAAAGGTGGTTGACGCTCATTACACTTGGTCTAATATAGAGTCCGAAAGGCGAATACAGGTTAAGCTAATAAAAAGAAAAGAAGTCAGTGGCTTTTTAGTCTTTTGACTTTATATGATTTTAATTTGAGCAAATTACGGTCAAAGTGAAACAATTATTTTACATGACTTTAATAGAGTTTTTGACCCAAGCTAGTATTATATTTTATACATATGTTGTAGATTGACAATTAGGAATGACAAACATGTAAGTATTACTTTTACCAGACCGCTATCATCTAAGGTGGGAAGGTGTGGCCGGCTATGTGTAAGTTGTTCGCTAAATTAGATGAGCGGAATGTGATGTCTTTTTCGACATTCAAAACACATATCAGGACTGGTCAAGATACTAGATTTTGGACAAACTATTGGATGATGGCCTGATAAAGATTTCTTTGGCAGTCAAATATCCTCGGCTTTTGGTAAGCCAAATGTTTTATCATCTTTCTTGGTTAGCCAATTTAAAAGACGATTTAGAGCAGGTAAGTTTAACGAGAGCTCGATATATCTATCTTTACCCGGCTTAGTAACTACAATGATCCAAAAAACATACTTTGTAAATGACTTATGTTGAAAAATTCATACAGATGAAAAATCCATGCTAAAAAATAAAGATGTCCTCTTGAAAAATAAAAAACTCTTGTTCCAGCTTGTAAAAGAATCTAGGCCACGAGAGTACTGGCGGTAGTCGACTCACTGCAAAAATAAGGTAATGTTGTGTGAGTAAAAAAGTATTAACTTTATTCCAATCAAAGAATGAATCTTGCTTTAATTGGTAGCTTAACAAAACTACAATTTAGAAATATTCAAACAACCAATAACTTGTCCTAAGATGCTTAACACACACCAAAAAATGATAAGAGCCAATGTCATATGAATCAAACAAAACACTAAAACTCCTAAAAACCAGTTTTAAACGAGGACAGTGTAGATTCAAGAGTATGATTATAAAGAACATCAGAACATGTATGCTGACAGAACAGACTAAACCTCCTAAAAACGATAGAAGCAAACCTTTTAAAGCAAACGATAAAAAGTATCAAATTAACATGTCAAGTGTACCGAACAGCTAAGCAGTTATTGCGGAAAAATATCGGCTATCGGTCATGGACTGATATCTAAGATATCGGTTATCGCAGTGAGATATCGGTAAATTTAATATCATGTAAAATTCATATATATAGAAAGGGGTGGCGGCGCAGCTTGTTGCCCGCCTACCTGCTATGTTGATATAATATCTATGTTTCTATAAAATATATATATATAGCAAATTAACACTAATAATTCAATATAGTCTCCTACCATCAACAAATTACCTTTTGCAAATTGCAAAACACAAACAATCGTAGCAAGTAAGAATTGATTAACACTTAAAACACTAACATTAAAAACTAAAAGTTGATAAATAAGACTTAAAACAATGATAATATCAGTGATATATCGTTCAAATATCGGTCAATATCGTCGATATTATCGGTATCGATATTCTGATTTATATATCGACAATGGACCGATTACCAATATATAACCGATATATTGGTGATCGATATATCAGCGATATCTATGCAAACAGAACAAACAACCCCTCCTAATCCAAAATGATTTGATTATCAAAGAAATAACGTTGCTACTTAGTTATAACAAAACTAGAAAAAGTTGCACATTTCAACCCCGTGCACATGAAATAATGACCAAACCATTCAATTAAATCAATAAAACTAAAAAAAATAAAGATAGCAATGAAAGCAAGTAAAGATTTTAAAAGCAGTAGACGTACTATTTCCAGACAGGTGGCAGCTTCTTTGTCTTCTTGTAGTAACGAGCAAGACGATGAATCCTGCTCTCAACAAGAATTAGCCTGAATTTGGAATCCTTGTCCTTCCTGTTCCTCTCCAAGTGCTTCCGGATAGCAACCGCTTTCTTAATTAGGTGATACAGATCCTCAGGGATTTCAGGAGCAAGCCCTGTTATCATATAATAAGATATTATAACCAATAACAAATACGTTCGAAAACACAGGCTACATTATTTATAATGTGACAAATAATAAGAGAAACGCATACCATGTGCCTTCAATATACGAAGAATCTTGCTTCCGGTTACACTGTTCACCTGAGCAATCCCGTGAGAATCACGAAGAATAACACCAATTTGGGACGGTGTTAGACCCTTCTTGGCAAACTTGCAGATGTTATCCGCAACCTGATTAATAAGGCAGTTTAAATTAGCTATCAATTGCCAACTAAAGTCGATACTTTTGATTTGTGTGCTTAAAAAAAGTTAAGCAGTAACGAAATCATCAAACTGTACGATACAGTAGCATGTGCAATACAGTAGCATTATCAAAACTACAATCATATCATTGCAAAAGCATATAACATTCTACTAACAAAAAAGAGAGATAAACTATAACAGCCACTAAATTAAAATTTTGGTTCCTATGTGTCTACCCGATTATAAAAACTCAAATATAATTGTGTAACTTATATTTAGGTGTGTAAACAAGCCGAGCCCGAGCTTGGCTCGATTTGACTTCCAAGAGCTCGTTTTGGACTTTTTTCTATAACTTAAACTCGTGGATTGTTTTTAAAAGGATCCGGCTCAGCTCGTCTACTATTTATTAGTTAACATATATATGTTTTTAAATACACATAAAAATTTTGAAAAAAACCTTAAACAAGCCTAAGCTCGCCTCGAGCTGGTGTAGTACCTTAAACAAGCCAACGCTCGACTCTAACTCTGCCGTGCAGTGTAAATTGTGAAATTAAAGCATAAAAATCCAAAACAAGTATAATTAAAAAAACAAAAAAGCTCGTTAAGGCTAGATCAGCCTATACAAGCTTCCCATACAAAGCTCGAGCTCAAAAAAGCCCGGCTTGTATCGAACTTTTTATCGATTCAAGCTCAAGCGGCTTGGCTCGTTTGCGCCCCTACTTACACAGTGCTCAATCTCAAATATAAAAGGCACACATTCTCTCAAATCATACACCTTTAAATCAAAGTTTAAACTAAACACTAATTTTAATTTTGTTTAAATCCTAAACCTTAACAATTAAAGTTATATTAATATCACACTTTTGCAATGTCTATATATCAATCTAAACACATTAACAAAACAAAACAATTATTATACAAGTGTAAAATAATATTAGTAATAATATTGTTACATCTTGAGATGAGATCTTCAACCAGCTCGGTGGACTCCTCTTGTACGGCTTAGCTGAAGCCGATATACCCTTACTAAAATCAACAAACAAATCACAATGCGATATCAGAACATATATGTATATATATATATATGAATGTAATTAAGCATATATAACATTAACATACCCTTTGCTGTGCATACGACCCATGGCGACAAAGGAAGTTAGCGGCTGAAACCCTAATGCAAAATGGCAACGAAGAGGAATAAGTGGGCTGCTAGGTGTGTTCGATTTATATTTTTTATTTTTCTTTTGTTTTATTATTATCGGCCCTTTAAGTTTGCCCAAACTTGTGAAATGCTCTCATTTGGGCTTCGAGGTAGAGATGAAAAAAACCGAACCCGGAACCAAACCCGACAAAAAAACTTAGAACTGTTTTTTTTTTGTGTTTAATACCGTACCCGACCTTACCTGGAAGCGACCCGATTTGTACCCGGTAATAGCCGAAAACCTGAACCGGTTCCATACCCGAACCTGTTTTTACAAATATCAGGAACCGGGTTTTTCAAATACCCGATATTACTCGAAAAATACCATAAAAATAATACTAGAATGTGCAACCCCTTAAAAAATTCAATATATATCCGAAAAAAGCCAGAAACACCCGAAAATATGGTTTTTCAATACCCAAAAATAGGGTATTCAAATACCCGGTTTTAGAGTACTTGGTTCTATACCCGACCCGACCTCGATACATAGGGTATGGTTTTTAGAGACGATGCATGGACCCGAACCCGACACGGGATTTCCATTACCCAGTCATACCCGAACCGGGTATTGAAAAGGAACCTGGAACCGGGTATGAACAACAAAAGTCAAGACCGGGTCCGGGTAGGAACCGGTTCCGGGTATAGTCGGGTATTTGACCGGTTCCACTGGGTTTTTTCGGGTATGGTATGGTCGGGTTTTGATCGGCTATCTCCAGTGTTGGTTCCACCGGTTCCGAGAACGGCTTCGAGGAGAAATCCTATACCTAGTCCTACCTGCGAGTCGGGTACGGGTAGGAACCGGTTACAAGTTGGGTACACCGGGTCGGGTCCGGAACCGGGTATTTTGTGCACCTCTAATTGGGCTTAATAGAACTGTTACAAAGTAAACGGTTAAAATCGACTTATTAGAGCATTTCCATTCCATTCTCCATCTTCATCTTTAAAATTTAATTAAAAAACATAATTTCTTAATTTTATCCATTATTTTCCAAAACCTCTCACAACTCATTCTTCATTTCTATCTCTATATTCCTTTTTCATTATTTCTTTCTTGTTCTTTAATTTATAATCTTAACTACTAATTATTTTATCTTATTATCTTTTTTATTTTAAAAATGATTTATATAAACTTTTATAAAAGTTTAACTATCTTATTAATTTCTCCTATTGGGTTGGTTTGAACGCTTTGGGCAATTGGTAGATGTCATCCGCGCTAGAGCGCTTCTTCTTTGTGTCCATATGGCTGGTAGGGGTAATAGTACCTTAGGAGTGAGTCAATCCTTTCTTTGGTTCTTTATAGCAGATAATAAGTATAAACTCTTGGGGGTATGAGTGCATGATTCTTTCACCCACAAGCTTAGAGGCCCCCCGGTTTAGTGACCGGTTCCTTGTTTTACCCGAATTTCATCAGTTCCAGGCTCAAGTGCCTGTTCATCCATCTTCATTCCAAAGGCGAGCATATCCATTGAGTGACTGTAACTGCTATCGTTTACAGTCAATAGTTCTTAACCAACCCTTTTTAGAGCTTTATAAAGCCGCCTTGCTATTTGCATTCATCCTTGTAACTTACCGAAGCGAGGATCTCATGCTATCATTGAACGGCTACCGAACCGCCATACTTAGGTAACCGGTCTAGGTTCCAAGTACATCAACACCCCATAGCTACTTAGGGCCGCAACGCAATAAGGCTTTTCGCTCTAGTTGGGCAATGCAAGGAGGCCTCTTTCGCCATTCTTTCTAAATGATAAACTATTATTAGTTCAGTTCGGTAGAACACCGATGAGAGGATCATTTTTTCACAGAAGCATATGATTGCCCCTCAATCGCCAGGTGGCTCGCTCCAGGTGCATGAGTAGCTTTGCTGGCTCTTATGTGACACGTTCACTAAAAAAATCCTTTTGTAGCCAATAATTTATTAAAAAAAATAAATAAGCTTAACACAAAAGAAGAAAAAGAAATAATAATAACCTGGTCCCGAGCATCTACCATTATACCCATAATGGTGGGCCATACTGTTGCTATCCATAATGGAAAGGAACATTTACCTATTTATATAACAGATCGTATGGTAGGACACAAATTAGGAGAATTTGCGCCTACTTTAAATTTCCGAGGACATGCAAAAAGCGATAATAGATCTCGTCGTTAAAAAACGTTTGTTTATGTATAATAATATATATAGATATCTATCATTGATTAGTAGGAGACGAACTTTATGTTAAATAAGAGAACAACAGAAGTATACGCTTTAGGTCAACATATATCTATGTCTGTTCACAAAGCGCGAAGAGTAATTGATCAAATTCGGGGGCGTTCCTACGAAGAAACACTTATGATATTAGAACTCATGCCTTATCGAGCATGTTATCCCATTTTTAAATTAGTTTATTCGGCAGCAGCAAATGCTAGTTCCAATATGGGTTCAAGTGAAGCCAATTTAGTGATTAGTAAAGCCGAAGTAAATAAAGGTACGATCATGAAGAGATTAAAACATCGAGCTCGCGGGCGTAGTTTTGCGATACAAAAACCGACCTGCCATGTAACTATTGTAATGAAAGATATATCCTTAGATGAATATATAGATACCGACTCTATTACATGGTCACAAAAAGCTAATTGGAAAAAAAAGGATCGGACTTTTTCACAAGATCTCTAATGCCAATAAAGCAGGAAGGGGAGGAGAATGCCAAATCGAAAGCAACCCGTAAAGCCGGTTCCTGTGGACTGAGTCTGGTGCTTCATACGTTACAAGACAAGGAAGGAAAGGAAGATAAGTACGGGAAATTAGAACCTGATATGGTTGACTACCCAGGGCGTGGCCGCTTCTCCCTTTGCCTACCTCTCTCTGTCCAACTCGTGTATCAACGTATAAGAAGATTCCGTGAGAAGAGAGATGCGGTAGCCGACCCGGCAATATAACATAAGAAAAAAAGTTCCAGCGGTCGGTCTGTAAAGCAAGATGGCAGGGCCGGTAGCGTTCTTTACTTAACTAAGAAGAAGTGGTCTCAAGTGAAGTCATCTGATGCCTATCCTCGCCTCATAACGAGTAATGTCGGCAGTCTCGATCGAAGGATAGGGATGTTCCAGAAGTAGTCTCAAGGAAAGTTAGCTCTGTTTATGCCAAGGCAGAGGAAGAACTGGTTGGCAATGAGTAAGAGAATGAATCCCCCACCGAGTCAGTTGATGAGAAAGAGTCTGTTGCTGTGTCCACAGCTTTTTCAGGAGAGTCAGTCATCGGGAGAGAGGTGGCAGGTGTGGCTGTAGTCTTTGTTGCACGAGTAGCTGGATATTCTAGTCTTTTCGAAACTAACTATGACACTACGTTCCCATAAGACATGGAATTAGACTGTTTACTCGAAGTATGGAATAGTTGTACCTTATTGGGCCAATACCCTGGTCGGTGTTATAAAAGAGTCAAGTCGAACTCCTTATATAAAAAAGAAAAAAACTAATTTATATCAACAATAACATAATGACAAGCATTAAGAATGCAAACTGCCATGAAAATATATTTACATATCCACTTTACTCGTAGTCAGTAACTCACATTAACCATTAAGAAAATTCAACGTAAAGTAGACGTAAAAAAGTTGAACCACACACGCTCATTGCATCGTGTTAAACACACAAAAATTAGACTGAAACATAAAATATTGAAAAAAATAACTAAGTCAACTTAACATCTACGTGTTGCGATGAGTCTGTTAAATGGGAAAATAGACATAACATTCAACGACGCACATGCGTTGCAGCGCGTTAACTCATTAAATTCAAACGTAAATATTAAACAAAAACATGTAAAAAATGAAAAGTATAAGACACCAAAGTTGAAATTGAAAAAATATATTTTATGACATATTTGTAAACTATGAAAAAGTAAAATAAATAAAAGTTATATTAAAATGAATATTATATTGGTACAAACTTGAATGAATAACATAAAAAAAAACTAATGCATGTTTCGTACACTTTTATTAAATTTCTTTTTAAATAGGCACTTTGATTCATTGATTGTTAAAAAAAGAAAAAAAAATAACTTTATACTTGATAGATAAAGTTATTTAGCTTATTATTTGATTGGTCAGTGGGTCTAAATCTCACTCACACTTCCAAATTCTTATCTTCTGTTTTCTGGAAGCTTCATTGGTTGTTATATTATTATTATTTGATCATCTTTGTCCTCTGTTCTCACATAACCAAACTCTGCTTTTGTGCTTAGAAGTTTCAAGGCAAGTTGTTTATTTAAAATTTGTTTGCACTGTGTTTATGTTTTAAAATAACTATCTAATGTTATATTTTTTTGGTTTTCCATCTTTGTAAAGTTTGAAACTAATGGCATGTGTTTATGAAATATGTATCTAGGGGTGTAAACGAGTCGAGCCCAGTTGTTTTCTCAAGCTCGGGCTCGGATTGTTTATTACTTATTAATTAACTCAAGCTCGGGCTCGGATTGTTTATTACTTATTAATTAATAGTTACTTAATATATACAATTTTTTTTATTATTTGTATATATTTAGAGAAAACATTAAATTAGTCTAACTGTCTAAGCTCGGCTGGAACTCGTTTGGTATCTTAAACGAGCCAGAGCTCCGCTCGAGCTCGGTGTGAAGTGTTACATAGAAGTCCAAAATTGCTCAAACTTTGTTAAGACTCAACGAGCTTAAACGAGCTTCGCATACAGAGCTCAGGTTTGATAAATAGACGATCTTATTTCGAGCTTTTTATCAATCCGAGCTAAAGCAGAGTTTGGCTCGTTTGCACCCTTAGTTCCGGATTATATATTATCATACAAAAATCGGTTAATCAAATATTTTCACTGTTCTTATTTGTAGAATTCCTGAATTGATTGGAGCAAAATGTCTAAATTATTTGGTGGAAAGGATCCATTTGATGACCCCTTCTTCACCGAACCATTCGATAGCCATTTCGGGTCGAGGAAGGAGATAACGATTGAGGAATTAGACAACGATGACCATGATTCGGCTACTGGCAAAGAAGTAGCAGTCAGCAAAACACCAGCTCATAAACCTCATGGTACGTATTTCTTCAAGCATTTGAATTTCATTTCAATATGATATTTAGGGGTGCAAACGAGGCGAGCTACTCGCAAGTAAGCTCGTTTAAGAAGCCCGAGCTGGCCCACGAGCCTAAACGAGCCATACATTTTATAAATTTTAATATATATTTAGTAATTCTTAATTAATATATATATTGTCATGAAAAAAAACTAAATAATATATATTATATTAAACATAAAATTATAATTGAATAAAAAGTATATAAATATAATTATAAATATATAATTAATTAATTATTTAATTAACAGTAAACGATCGAGCTGGAGCTTGAAAATCTACTCACGAGCCAAGCTCAAGCTTTGAAAATAGAGCTCGAAACGAGCCGAGCTCTAGCCTAGTCAAGCTCAGCTTGGCTCGTTTGCACCCATACTCATGACATTATGCATAGGCGAGGGAACTCAAGTGTTAATATTGTAATTACACACATATCTTATGTTAACATAAAGTATAAAGTATATATAATATATCATCATCATCATCATACTCAAGTATATCCCACCAATAACAAAGCTATGGTAGGGTCTGAGGAGGGTAAGATGTAAACAACCTTACCTCTACCCCCTAGGAATAGAGAGGCTTCTTCTGGTGAGACCCCGGGCTCGATAGTAGTTTTGCATCAAGCCTTGGACATAAGGCACATAACACTCAACCATCGGGACACCGCCTATCGGAGCATGTACCCTTGTCTTGCGGCTATCAACGCCACCACATGATACCTAATTAACCTTCCGCCACTTTTAACGTTATTTTCACGAGATTAGTAAAATAATGTCAAAATTAGTGCTATTTCACTTTTGTCCACCCGAGGGCGCACATATAACATTATATCCGTGCACCGCAAACAGGGCACGTATATATAATATATAATTACCATATTAACACTAGACTACCCTCATCTATATAACAATGTCATGAGATAACTAATATAGTCCATTAGTTTTAATACTCATGAGACAACTAACATAGTCTATAATAAAAACTATCTACAGATTCCAGTGGTTTTAGCTTCAGAAGAGTGGCATATGGTGGTATCAATGGAGTTTACTACAGTTCTTCTATCGGTCATAGAACCGGTAGTGATGGGGTATGTGTTTGCATAAATCTTGTATTTTGATTAATCTTTTTTATTGGAATATAAATATTATGTGATCTTAAATGCAATATTTACGCGTGTACAGATGGTTCTTCTGGAAATCAAAGAAGAAGATAAGACTGTTGGTGAAGCAACACATACAATCTCGAGAGGAATAAATGAAAAGGTATGCAACTTCTTCTTCATCTTGCTTGATCATATATCCATATAAATATATTTTTGTAATTTCTAAAGTAAATGTATGATCTAAGTTTTGTAGCTTTAATGACCATTTCTTGTTTCTTGAAAATATATATGATTTTGTTAAATGTTCATTCATGATATAAATGTTGTAGTTGTTGATCATTTCTTGTTTCTTGATAGTTTCTTGATAATATATATGAATTTGCTAATTTCAGTTGTGCTCAAATTTTGTAGCTTTTTAAAGACCATTTCTTGTTTCTTCAAAATAGATATAATTTTTCTTAGTTTTTCATATACGAAATAACTTTTGTAGCTTTTATTCTCTTAAGACCATTTCTTGTTTCTTGAAAATATAATGATTATGTAATGATTTTGTAATATTTTCATTTATGCTTAAATTTGTAGCTTTTAAGACCATTTCTTTTCTTGAAAAAATATATCTTTTTTGTTAATATTTTCATTTATGTTTGTAAAGGGTCATACACTAACGAAAAGACGAGACCCGAGTGGTAAAGAGGATTCCTTGCAAATTCTACATAATCTTAACGAAGGTATGTTTCCTTTTGAAAAGTTTGACTTTTTTCTTTGATGAGTTGACCATGACATTATTTTGTGTGAATTATTAGATGAACTAGATGGGTTTGAAGAAAACTGGAAAGTCAACGCGGACAAGTACATGCCCGGTTGGAGCGATGGGTTCAGTTCCCTTGAGAACGCAGGTAATCAGTCGTTCCAATTTAAAACATGTTTTTAAGTACAACTTTCATGAATATGCCACTATGGTTTTGACTTTTTGGGTCAATGCTAAAGATTGTCTTTGTAAGTTATAAGTTATAACCATAATGATTTGTTGTGTTTATAGGGTATGGTCAGTTGGGATGGAACGCTGACGAAGGGTGGGACGGGTGGGCACTGCCTTGGATGGATATGTGGGGAACCGATGGAGCAATGGTGCCGGCTGGTGGTGAACCGTCTTCTGGCTCGTCCACAACAAGGGTCAAAAAGGTTACCCCGGTTGATATCATGTAGTTGACTGTATGATAATGGTTGGTTTATGTGGTAGGCAACATAGTCAAATAGTAGTGCAAGTATTGTGTTTTTTATGTTGTATGGTTTAAGTATGGGACATTAAGTACCTTAGTACAAGTGTTTGTTGTTATGTGACAAGTGTTCTAAAAATCGATGTCACCGTTAAGTACCTTTTTCCCGTAAGAAATGGTAATGTTTTGAAGAATCACCCACCCGTTATAAAATAGCTACATGTAAATAAGTTGATTCGCAAAAGATAATTAGTTATCTATGCATGAGGCGGGCGTGTTGGTCTAATTCGGGACCTAAATCGAAATTTAAAATGACAAATAGTTATCAAGGTTATGAATTGTAATTCGCCTTTCAAACAAGTGTCATAATTATATTTTGTTTAATCTCAATTATCCACATGTAAATAAGTTGCAAAACTTGGTTTACAAACTAATGTGGATCTACTTATAATGAAATTAGATATTTACTATAAGGATATCGTTTTTTGAACAGATAAAAAAAGAAGAAAATATTTCTTTTCATAGCCTAGAATTGAACCCGAGAAGACACCCCACTCAAACCACAACCACATAACTACTGCCCAGCTACAAGTAACTTTATGCTAGTATTTCGCAAGTATCAATTATATATTGTAAAACAAAATAATCAAAAATCAACTTTGTGACGTCAAAATTCTCTTTTTATTATATATAGATAATAAATTAATAATATGTAATATGCTTTCTATTAAAAAAAATGTGAAACGATGAAGAACAACTTCTTTTCATGCCATATTGATTTACAACTTCTTTTCACATTTATATGATTGTAAATGTGATTCTCATGTAAATATACATTGAACTTGTGTAACAAACCATATATAATTTAGAAATATACATCATTATTATATCTACTGCTCTCTAATCTTACTCTCTCAATCATCTTCGACATATCACTATATTTTCGGATAGAGTAGGCATTGATTGGTCAATCTAGACCAATAATATTTGATTTAACACTGGGGTCATTCGGTGTTTGAATCCAGTTTTTTCCCCGTTTAAGAGTTTTAAAAGCTAGTAAGCAAGGAGAGAAAAAAAAAGGGGTGGGGGGTGGGGGGGACTCATAGAGTAAGAAGACGAGTATGAATGCACAACAAATGTCCCGGATGAGTTGGGAAACAATTTTCTGACATGAAACAAAGAGTTATTGCTAAAAATGAAAGTGCAACAAGAGAAAGAAGCAAAAATGAAGACAATACAAACAACCGTATTCAGAATAACCAATGAAAAATCGTCTGAGCAACCACAACAAATATAACATTGGTCCAGCTAACGTATCTGGGATATATTCAAAGGTTTACTGCCCTCAAGTGCATACAGACATAAATACGGGTACTAATTAAATATACTAAATACGGGTACTAATTAAATATACTAATAAGTTATAACACAACTTTTTAACTTTGTTTTTTTCCCAGCTGCTGCGAAGTATCTTGTAGATATTCTCGAATACCTTAAAGCTTTTTCTTGAAAGGTTAGAGCCCTTGATGGACGTTGATAGTATAATCGAGCTTGTATTATATTAGTTTCGAATGGTTTTAGCTTCAGAAGAGTGGCATATGATGGTATCAAGGGAGTTTACTACAGTTCTTCTATCAGTCAAAGAACCGGTAGTGATGGGGTATGTGTTTGTGTAAATCTTGTATTTTGATGAATCTTTTTTCATTGGAATATAAATATTATGTGATCTTAAATGCAATATTTACACGCACAATCCCGAGAAGAATATGACTGTTGGTGATGCAACACATACAATCTCGAGAGGAATAAATGAAAAGGTATGCAACTTCTTCTTCATCTTGCTTGATGATATATCCATATAAATAATATCAATTGAAAAAAAAAACTTTTTAAGAGTTTCCAGGTTTGACTGAACATTAAGAATATAATTTTTGTTAATGTTGGTGTCATTAGATATAACAGATTCGTTTAATTAAGTGATAAATATATATTAGAACTATATATTTATCTCAAAGTAATATTTCTTTAAGCTATGATTGTAAAACATAATATATTTGTATGTTTGTTTATAAACTCTGAACTGACTTTATATACCGCTTCGGTCACATAACTCGTAAAAATTGTTATTTTCACGTCCAACATGTATATATTTCTTCAAACATATATATTTATGTAAAAATCATTGGTTTGACACAAAGTGTCATTATTACAAATAATACTTTTATTTGTCGTTTTATAAACATAAAACTTATTGTTTTATTTAAAAATCTTTTTTTAAGCTTTATAAAATATATAACCATATTTTTAATATAATATTTTATAAAGCTTAGAATTATTTATTTAAAATATTTCGCCTTTAAAAATATATTTATTTTTGTGATAAAGCCAAATATATGTATACGCTTCATCACATTTTTAAAGTTTGACTTTTAACAGTATATTTTAATATCCAACATTTACACATTTTCAACTATATCTAATTCTTGCCCAAAATCACAAATACTTTTACATTTCTCCAAAACCAAGTCGTAACTCGTAAGCTTAGTATATCGTGTTTTAATCGTTTTTAGCCATTCTTCTATAATTATAATTTATTTCTCCATCTTTCAACTACACTAACATGCATGAATACATGTGTAACCAGTGCTAGTAAGCGCGTCACATAATGCCTATACGCGAGCAACTCGATATGTATAAACAATGGCATTCAGGTAACTAGTGCTTGAACGCGCGTAAGTGGTGACAACAAGCAAGAAGCAAATATAGCATGTACAGTAATTTCAAAACCCAGTCCGTTTTGACGGACCTGTTCCGACCCGAAAACGTTTTAACCCGAAGCCCGTTTTGACATGAACCCTTTCAATCTAAACTCATCCCGACATGAACTAAATTAACTCTTTTTGTATCAACCTGTTCCAAACCTACCCCGTTCCAACACCTTTAGTCGAACCTGCCCGGCCCCTTGTCGGTAATAACTAATCACGTAACATGTTAGTTTTTTAAAAATTAATAAGTATAGCAAAACTACACTCAAATTAAAGAGAATAAAATGCTCGTTTTTATGGTGTAACTTTTTAGAAAAATTATTAGCGTGTGAAAAAGTTACGCCTACTAAAAAGTCATGGGGTAGGTGGTTTATAATTAGAGCGGAAATGTGTAACTATTTAATATATTAACAAAACTTGATTGAAGTTGAAGGACCATTATTGTATATTATTTTGGAATAATCAAATACTATTTTACCCATGCATATTTAAAATTATATGCATTGTTACTTGTATTATATGCAACAAGAGTTGGCTTGGTTTACGTGTAATATTACGGTTACCACTTACAAATCGTAATTTATAATATACTAGTTTTTATCCCCCGTATTACGGGGTTGTTTTATATTATTTGTTTTCGATACTTATTTATTTTTTGAATTTTTATTTTTTTATTGTATAAAAAGTTAATAATATACTTATGCTTTGATGATAAATTATTTCACAAATAAATAAGTTGTTATAATTCAGTTTAAAAGTTATATGGGTTTGAAGAGACCCAAGACCCGTTTATTTTTTTACTATAAAATTGGTTTTTTAATTATAAATAATATATATATTTTTTAAATAAATCATATATTAATTTTAAGTATATCCCAAATATTTGGTGAGATTAGTTTTTAATTTAATGAGATGTTATAACTCGTTTAAGAAATATCTGGGTTTGATAAGACCCATACCCGTGAATTTGGGTCAAACGCATGAAAAACCTCCATTTAAAAATCAAGCAAATCTGATGACTTCAAAAAAAAAAATGGGAGCGACCACATCACGACACATAGGATTTTTATGTTTTCGTTTATATATATATTATAGATATTAACTTGAAAAGTATATTCCCTAAATCCCTACTTGATTTTTTACACTATAATGTAAAATATCCTAATATATGATATATATATATATATATTATAACTTAAAAAATATATTCCATACATAGTTTTTTTTTACTTTATGATCATGTGTAATTGTATTACCTCTAGTTACAAGTCACAAATTTTAAATAAATAAATCTGTTGAGTTGGTGTTAATAATTGTTCAAGATTATCAATGACCATCCCTATTTCTTTTTTCAGACGTCCGGATCAGAAGGTTTCTTTCAATCTATCAGGAATATTTTTCCTTACCGAATGGGAGCAACGTGGAAAAACTTGTATGGCCTTAGCAGCGACACAAATGATGACTATAATATGTAGGATTAGAAACAATGTCCCCGCTATCGAGTTGTCCCCAAGACCATTATTGTCTCCAAGAGTTCGTAATTTAACTGAGGCCCGTAGGATTATATTTGACCCGACTAGAGGGCTTGAGATGAGTGATGGCACACCCTACACAGATCAGGTTACCCCCAATTTTCAATACACAAGCGAGAATAAATATTGAATCCGTGATATGAGCAACATCTTGATGCTCCCACGATAATAGCAGCGCTTAAATTAAATTTTGGTCCCAACGGCAACTCCTACCCCACGTTGGGGTTTTGCTAGACCACCCGTTATTTGCAAAATCGCAATGCTGCTGCCAGTTGTCCAAAAGAAGAACCCTATCGTTGGCTTGACAACAACATTTTGGAAGCATACGAGTCTCTTTCCATCTCAGAAAGACATACATATCATGTTGTTGTGATAACGGGCCTTTAAGCCCGCACTGATAATTCGGGGCCATATCAGTATAGCATTGAGATTAGGGATACTTGGGGACTTCAGTGGGGATATGCCGGTCACACATGGGTCTCCGTTGACCTCTTTGCATACGTCGCCGAACCGGTAACTGATGAGTTGAATAACCCACTATACTATCACATAAAAATTGTAAAAGAAAATTTACTAAAAGATTATACAAACCTCATTGCTTCTCCACGACGGATGTGGACCATCGGTGCTTGACCATATTTTCATATAAATTTTTTCGTGTAAGCTAGCGCCCTCTCCATGATTCTCTATAACGAATTCATTTTATCTTCTCTGAGATTGGAACATAAAAAAAATTAGTACATTATTATTATTATTATTATTATTATTATTATTATATAACTAAGCACTAATAAGTAATAACATAGATTTACAAAATAACAAAACTGACATAAGCTTTAGCCGCCCTCGAATCAACGCAAGCCACATTAGGCTCTTAAACGGCATTTTCCACATCAGCGACCTCCCAAATTGCCCCATGCTTACTCGCTACACCCCAAGTATCTATCCACGGTCACCAAACATAGCAACGCCGCTTCAATGAGTTATCCTACAAAGTTTGTATTTATAAATTTATAAGAAAATAGTATTGAGTTAATCTTTACTTAACATTTGATAAAATACATGACTGCTCAAAATAATCTAAGTTGCTTGTTGATGTATCTTAAGTGAACCACTATAACATATGTTGTATATAACCTTTAATCACTCCTTGACTGTAAGGTGAAATATAAAAATTAAATTACCATATAGGTAACACATAATTAACCAACTTAACTTTTAAGAACACATACTTAACTATCTATTAGTATCTAAGGTTACTTCTGATGATACCGGCTCAACAGACCATAACATCCTTTACAACAAGAAATACAAATAATATCAAGTGTATACCGGTAGTCTGGTAGTATAAGAGAAAGAGAAAACCGAATGTATGAAAAAAAAAGGTTTTTTATACTAACGGCAAGGTAATATTATTAAGAAATATACATAATACCAGCAAGACGTTAGACTTACAAGTATAGAGTTATAAACCAATGTTGAAAATACATCATTGGTTCTGAAAAAAAAATGATCAAACACCTAAAGAAGAACAAAGCATCAACCACAACCACAACCACACAGGCGCACCAACTTTATGGTGATTTTTCTAGGAGAATAGATACAATTTAATTTTGATCGCCTCGTGAAATTATCACATCGCAACAAATAATTTGGATTATTTAAGCCAATTTTAAACAATTAATTTGGATAAGTTGAACAATTTTACCTTTCAATTCTTGTTCATAACCACTAAACCAACCAACTCAAGTAGACATGGCAAAAAAGACAAGGTAAGGTAATATGTTACGGTTCAAAATAGGTCCTTTTAGTACAAGTTAAAAGAGGTAAAAGTGAATTGACATGAAAACAAATATATGATTTCGACAAAACAATCACTACAGTAATAATCTATATCTTTAAATAAGTGAAAATTTCCAAAATGATCAAAAAGAGGAGAGAGAAAAAAAAATGATTCAACAAGAAACCATATTCCTAAAATAACTCATCAAATTTGTACAGCCGACACTTTGGTATTAAAACCGACGGGATTTCACAACCAATTAAAACCTGACACTTGGAAAGTTTCTGACATTTTCGACGAGATTTTTAAAAATCTTGGGGTTTTCGTCCATATTTATAATTTAAATCATTTTGCAAAAAACAGTCTCTCCAGACGGTTTTTTATGTTTCTTATCTGGTCCGTTCAAATTATATTTTCTTGAGAAAAGAGCTTTATAAATTCCGTCTTTCAAGACGCATTTTAAATAAATTTGTTTCAAGGAGTTCATATTCTCTTGTTTTGTTCTTATAAGTTTTAAAAGTTTAATATCGTCTCGACCGATAGGGTTTTTGGTATTCCGTCTCGACCGACAAAGTATTTGAATATTCCGTCTACTCCAACTATATCTTTAATTAGGTTTAAGGTAGACCCCACTTTCTTAAATTAAACTATCAATTAAATATAATATTAATTATCTTCATCTTCTTCCATTTTCATCTTCAACTTCCATTTTCATCTTCGTCTTCTTTCATTTTGCCATTTACCACCATAACAAACTACAATATTATCAAATTCCATGAAACCTAACAAGAAATATAATTGAAACTTGGAAGTTGAAGATGAAAATGGAAGAAGATGAAGATAATTAATATTATATTTAATTGATAGTTTAATTTAAGAAAGTGAGGTCTACCTGAAACCTAATTAAAAATATAGTCGGAGTAGACGGAATATTCAAAGACTTTTGTCGGTCGAGACGGAATACCAAAAATCCTATCGATCGAGACGATATTAAACTTTTAAAACTTATAAGAACAAAACATGAGAATATGAACTCCTTGGAACAAATTCATTCAAAATGCGTCTTGGAAGACGAAATTCATAAAGTTCTTTTCTCAAGAAAAATATAATTTGAACGGGCTAGATAAGAAACATAAAAAAACCGTCTGAAGAGACTGTTTTTTACTAAATGATTTAATTTATAAATATGGACGGAAAACCTCAAGATTTTTAAAAATCTCGTCGGAAATGTCAGAAACTTTCCAAGTGTCAAGTTTTAATTGGTTGTAAAGTCTCGCTGGTTATAATACCAAAGTGTCGGCTCAGTTTTTGAGAATTTTCTCTTTAAATAAACATATTTAAGAGGGATGTTGTATGTTATATATGTAATTTGTCAAAAGACAAACTAAAAAATTGAGTGACAACTGTGGGATTTGAACCCACGCCCTTTCGGGCCAGAGCCTAAATCTGGCGCCTTAGACCACTCGGCCAAACTGGCTTGATGTACTTAGTGTTTGACTAATTGCTTATAACGATGAGTTAGATAATGATTAACATTGTCCTAAATCTATTCACTCATATGTCTCTCTTAATGATTAAAGATAAAACTCACCTTTTGTTGATGGTGGAGAAGTGAACTTGTAACAAAGAAGCCTTTTTTCTTTTATACCAAAACTTAAATATAAAATTATAACACTAACAAATAAAACCTTGTAACTCTTTTAAATGTAGCATTTCTCTAACATATATAAACACTAAATTATATGATATATAGCCTTCATTACTTTTTATCATTGTTGTCCTACTAGAGGTGCACAAACTGGTTATTTTCAAGAACCAAAACCGGGTAGGATCCGGTTCCAGACTCAACAAAAGTCAAGAACCGTGTCCGGTAGGAACCGGGTCCGAGTATATCCGATATTTGATCAGGTTTTCCGGGTTTTTATTGGCTTTCGGGTAGGGTAGGTCAGGATATGACCGGGTACTGGGGAACCGGTTCTGGGGAGAAACCCAAAACCCAGTCTGTATCCGCGGGTCGGACCCAGTTTTTTTTTGTGCACCTCCAGTACGACACGAATAAAGAAACCAAGATGTTAGTTAAATTTCTTTTATAAAAGAAGTTACAAGTTTTAAATTCGTGTTAGGTCCCGAATTAGACCGAGACGCCCCTGAAAGAACTTTATGTATAGACAGACAGAACCGCAACTGCAAGCAAAAACAACACAAAGCCGCAAATGCATAACCGATCAACCGGTGGGTGGTTCTTCAAAACATTACTACATATAACTTCATTAACCCCAACCGAAAAAAAACTATGCCTGTTACGGTTACACTAATACTTCTACCATAGCTAAAAAAATCTATATGTTTTCTTTCCTTTCTTTTTGTTTTCACTATGCTCGGTTTAGAACTCTTGGGTGTTGAAATCCGTTCGCGATGGATACTCCAGGCCATGAAACGCGGGCATTTTTTGCAGATCTTCATCACTATAAGCTGGAAGAAGCCAATACTTTGGTACTGTCCCAAACACCTGAAATTAAAACCATCATAATATTAAATATCTTTTTTAAACCTTCGATAAATAGTTTGAACAGTAAACTGCGGTTTTCGTCCTTGTGGTTTGTCCAAATATGCGGTTTTAGTCCAATTTCAAATTTGTGATTTTCGTCCTTGTGGTTGCATTTCACTTGCAATTAAACCTGACTCCACTAACCCCGTTAAGTTTGGTTGTTAAACCCATCAGCGTGCCCCTCACGTGAGGGACAGTTTTGTCCTTTTTCTCCCCAAATAAACCCCAACCCTAATTCACAAGCCCTCCTCATGTGAAAGGCTCGGGTGTATTTGGAAAAAAAAGGACAAAACTGCCACCCCACGTGAGAGGCACACTGACGAGTTTAACGACCAGACATAACGGCGTTAGTGGCGTTGGGTTTAATTGCAAGTGAAATCAAACCACAGGGACGGAAATCGCAAAAATGAAACTACTGGACTAAAACCGTAGATTTGGACAAACCACAGGGACGAAAACCATTGTTTATTCTCGTTTTAATATAACATATATGTGAAAAAAAGGTTCAATAGTGTCGAATTAACCTGTTCAAAGTTCCTCTTGCGACCAAGATCGTAACGCCATCTTGTGGTAGTCTTCTCATAGGCCTTATGAAAACCACATATATCAATAATCTCACGTTTGACTTAACGAAACGTTTGACTATAAGTCAACAAACTGAAACGCTTAAACTTAAATAAACAAGAAAACAATACCTCAATCGTTGTAATATTTTCAGCTACCAACGATATGTGCATAACTAGAAACCCGAAAACACTTAACGCAAAAGCCAAATTCAAGACTGTAAAAACAAAGAAAGTTACATAACGGTAACAAAAACTAAAAAGCTAAAACGAAAGTAAAAGTAAAAAAAAATGTGTTTGTTAAATATTACCGAACGCAAAAAAGGTTGTTGCTAGACTGCTAGCTGACCCGGGAATCTTTCCGTCATCAAGGAATACCACGAGACGGGGAAACAAGGCTACGGTTACAAAACTTGTCGTGAGAAATGTGTAGAACTGCATTAATCAACAAAAAAAAACATTACAAAAAGATTTTACATTGAAGGGTATTTTAGTCATTTCACTGACACGAACCGAAATCTATAAACATACCAAGAAGAGAAGAAAGTGCTTGTAGTTTTGCGCCCCGACACAATTAACAACCCACACGCAATGATGATCCATTTTCAACACGCACCTCCCGCCTATTATATGCAACAAAACATAAATTATTAATATTCAAAAAGACAAGTTTAACTAAAGTAAGCGACCGAACTTACAAACAGAACAATGGTGGCATCGGGGCGGTTTATAACTGTTACACTTGCGACAATAACGGACTCTTGTATTGGTTGAATCCGGTGTAGACAACAGGCCGAACTCAGGTGCTTCAACTGGTTCGGTTTCTCCTCTTTCTTGATCCACTAGTGGTCTATAATTAGGTGGCACTGCACCCGGGTCCGTGAGCACAACAACATAATAACTCCATAATAGCATTACCAGCTAGATCAACAAACAATGTTGTTTAGAATCAATAAGTACACATAGTGATTACGGTTATTTTACAACTACTTACGGTTCAAATAATCAGATTTGTGTAAACTAGGGGTCTGCAAAATCGGTTAGGTTTGGTTATGTGAACTTAACCATAACCGAATATTGTGTATTTGCATGACCATAACCATAACCATAACCGAATGGCCAGTTAACCATCAGTTATGGGTTGGTTTTGGTTAAGTTCGGTTATTTGTCACCGAGTATCCCAACCCGGTAAAACCCGAACTCAAAAAACCCAGGAGCTAAAACTTTCCATAAATTACCAAAACTTGCTCTATAGGTAGCTAAAAATTTGAACTTTAACCATCTATAGAGCAAATTTTGGTAAAACCCGAGCCAAATACTCAAAACCCCATTACCCCAACCCGATAAAACCCGAACCCAAAGAACCCGTGAGCTGAAACTTTCCTTAAAATTACCGAAACCTGCTCTATAACCAGCTAAAAATTTTAACTTTTACTGACTATAGAGCAAATTTTGGTAAAAACCCAAGCCCAAATACTCAAAACCCCATTAACCCAACCCCAACCCGATAAAACCCGAACCCTAGGGCTGTGCAACGGTTCAGAACTGCGAGAACCGAACCGGAACCGAAAATTTGTGAAAAGTAGAACCGGAACCGGAACCTATTATAGTAAACCGGTTCGGTTCTAGAACCGCTAAAGCCGGTTCTCGCTAATCGGTTCTGGCTAGAACCGGTTCGATCATTTATTTATTAAATGAGTTATGCAGACTTTGCAAATTGCAAAACAAGTTTATACAATTGTATGTCTTCTTTCACGGTAAAACTAATTTAGTTTACAGCATGAACATCCGTTATATTTTTTATTAAAACCTATGTGTTTAAGTTAAATAAATCATTAGCAACGATAGATTAATGGAAGATCATATCATTTTATATTAAATTACCTTGATAGCTTAAATCAAAATTGATCATGGTTGCTAGTTCTTGAACGTAAAGAAAGAAGATTTAAATTAAAAAATGATTGAATGGATGTCGGTTAATAAGTTACTCTATAAAAAAATGGGGATTGGTAAATTTTTTAATACGTTTTGAATATTCCGGTTCTTCGGTTCCAAGTCTGGAACCGCCGGTTTTACCCTGAACCAAACCGGGAACCATTTAATGCAAATTCTGAGAATAGAGAACCGAACCGGTACACACATTAGCGGTTCTGAGGCACCGGTTCGGTTCCGGTTCCTTGGTTCTGACGGTTCCGAACCGTTTTTTGCTCACCCCTACCGAACCCAAAAAACCTGTGAGCTGAAACTTTCCTTAAATTACCAAAACTTACTCTGTAACCAGCTAAAATTTTAACTTTAACTGACTATAGAGCAAATTATGGTAAAACCCGAGCTCAAATACTCAAAACCCCATTACCCCAACCCGATAAAACCCGAACCCAAAAAATCCGTGAGCTGAAACTTTCCTTAAATTACCAAAACTTACTCTGTAACCAGCTAAAAGTTTTAACTTTACCATCTATAGAGCAAGTTTTGATAAAACCCGAGCCCATATACTCAAAACCCCATTAACCCAACTCAATAAAACCCGAACCCAAAAAACCCATGAAACTTGCCTTAAATTACCAAAGCTGACTCTATAACCAGCAAAAAGTTTTAACTTTAACCGGCTATAGAGCAAATTTCGGTAAAACCCGAGCCCAAATACTTGAAACCCGATAAAGCCCGGGAGAGATTAGAGCCGGGTTTTGGTTCAAAATTTAAAATTCTCAAACCGAAACCCAAAACCCAAAACTTGTGTAACAGTAATTCACAAAATTAATATTATTATTACCAGGACATGAAATATGATTAAAACTATAATTCCGAGGAGTGAATTAAACCCGCCGGCGGCCAAATCAGGGCCGTAATTGCAGAACACGACGGCGTAATAAGTGACACCGATAACACCGAGAACCAAGAAGATGATGATCAAGCCTAGGCCTTTTAAAGCCGTACATAATTTGAATACATTCCATGCCATTACAGCTCCAGATCTGTACACAAAAGTTTATTAATTTAGTCAACAAATTAAACCCACAGTAAAGGTTTTAAGGTTTTGGTGAGTTTAAGGTTTTGGATTCTGTGCATTGATAATATGTGAATATTGTGACGTGGGTTTTTTTTGGTTAATAATAATAATAATAATCATCTTTACTGTATATAATATAGAAGTTAAATCTTAAATTTTAAGATGTATCATTTTTGTTGTATATTCTACAAGTAATTATGTATAGAATTTTAAAAAATGTAGGGGTAATATAGTCTTTGCTCGTTCAAAAATAATTTACAATATGGTCCTTCAACTTAAATCAATTTTAGTTAATTTATTAAATAGTGACACATTTTCCCCTCTTTATAAACCAACTACTCACACGATTTTTAAACGGTCATAATTTTTTCACACATTAATAATTTTCTTTTTTAAAAAGTATACCTTAAAAAAGAAAATTTTATTCTCTTTAATTTGAGTATATGATATTGCTATAATTTATTGATTTTTAAAAAAACTAACATGTTACGTGATTACCAGTTATTACTGACAACGGGTTGGTCAAGTTCGGCTAATGGTGTCGGAATGGGTTAAGGTTGGAACAAGTTTAATACAAAATAAAGGTTAATTTAATTCTTGTCGGGATATGTTTAGATTGAAAGGGGCCATGTCAAACAGGTTTTGGGTTAAAACATTTTTGGGTTAGAACAAGTCCGCTAAAATGGATTGGGTTAAAAAGTAGTTTATTTGAAATTACTTTACATTTCATCTTTGCTTCTTGATTGTTGCCACCAATTACTCAAGCATCAGTTACACATATGACAATGTTTATACATATCGATTCGCTCACGTCTAGGCATTGTGTGGCATGCTTACTGGTACCAGTTACGCGTTCCATGCCATGTTAAATGCATACCACCGTCGAGTTACATACATATCGTTGTGAGGATACAAATGTACTAACACCTGTACTAAGACCGGTTGCGTTTGCGCGTTCATCGCTACATCGCGCGGGCACTAGGCTAGTAATAATAATATGCGAATTTTATGACGTGAGGTTTTTTTTATTATATTTTTTTAGCGGTTAAATATAGATTTAATTTAATAATAATAATAATAATAATTCATTACACGGGTGGTTTTGCGGTTTATGCCTTTACGGGTAGAGGTGCATAAACCAGTTTAAAATTTTAAAACCGGTTTGGGTTGAAGTTGTTTGGGTTGGTTAACAAGAGTTAAAATTGGTTTATGATCGGTTTTGATTCGGGTTGAAATCAGTTTTTTATCAAATAACGATTTGTTTTGGTTCGGGTTTGAGAGGTTTTTCCCCGGTTTTTGGTTAAGTTATGCCATGACTTAACGATGATTTTATTTTTTGATGGTGGTTAGTAAAAGGACGAAAATCAAATAAACGTTATGCATAAAGGACAAAATTTGTATTTCTGTCAATAAAATATAATATAATTATATAAAAAATTAACAAGCTTGGGTCGAGCTTGATATTTCAGCTCGATAAAGTAAACGAGTTGAGTTCAAGCTAGCTAGTTTAAGTTTGAGCTTGCACTAGCTGTCTAGCTTGACTTGACTCGATTGCAACCTTACTTTGTTTTGAAATTATGAAAACTAGTTCAGCTAAATGGTAAGCGGATGTTAAACTGATCGTTAAGTGGTTTTGTTAGACGAGTGATTGCAATTATGTTAACTGATAATAGGTAGAAAAGCTCAACTGAAAAGGAAAAGAAATCACCCGTCTAAAGATCTTCCAACTACTACACTACATCAGCAACATCAGCAATTATGTTAACTAGTTATACGTGTAGGGAGGTACTATGATTAGAAAGGTGTCTGGATGGGCTCTTGAATACGCCAAGTGTGAAAAGCGTTGGAAAGAGGAGCTTAGGAGCACGATCGACAAATGAAATCTTGATCAGTCTGGTTGATATTTGATCTTTTGTTTTGTAAAACTAGCGAATATTATATTATATAGTTCTCGTAGTTATCAACACATTTTTTTTTTCTAAAAGTGAAAGCTTTTGTGTGTGTGTATACACATAAAATAAAATAAAAATACAAAATGAAGTTACAAATACATAATTGAATCAGTTTAAGTGGCTATAAGAGTAAAATGGAATCATTGACGAGTTGAGTAATATATAATAAAATTTTAGTTACATTGGGAATGATAAGAATGTGATGTTCTAAGACTATGTATAGAATTTTTAACTAATTATTTAGTTAAAATGACACTTAGGCGCCATGCAAGCAAACATAAATTCACTAAAGCCCCGATTAAATCAAGTGTAGTGGTTTTAAGTTTTTAACTAACTGTTGGTTGAGAAAGAAAAAAAATGTACAATGTATAGCGCCAGTGCCGACGATGTGAATCCTTGAAAATTGAAAGCTAAGGCTTTAAGGATATGCAAGGCGGCATCCTACGGATTGTTAGCGATCGATTTGTCAATGTGTTCCACGATAGTTTGGATTAATATGGCGGTGGCGCGGTCTGGTGGATCTGGATCTGGCAAGATGCTTAGCGACGATGGTTAATGGATGTGGGAGAAAGTGTTACTGAAATTCCCAAAACAACCTTGCAGTGGAATTCCGAAAACGCCCCTTGGTACTGTAGATTGCTATAGTAGGCACCGACATTGTTAGTAAATGAAAAGAAAAAATGTATACATTTGATATAACATGTAGTTATAACAGGTGGTTCTAATATTATGCAGTAACTATATTAGATGGGTGATGGCATGAGAATGGTTGAGACAATAGTGTTTCAATAAGTGATTTATATATTTATCAAATTGCAAAGGAATGATACAATGGGAAGATGTTACAAATGGAATATAACACACCAAAAGAAACAAACATGGAGAGAATGTGACCGAGCAATGTAAATGAGTAAAAGCGAGCGATGGTACTGTAGAAAGTGTTAATGAAATTACCAGAATAACCTTTCTGTGAAATTCCCAAAACGCCCCTAGATGGTACTGTAGATTGCTACAGTTCCGCTGACATTGTCCTTTAATATATCATATAACTAGGACCATTTTTAATAAATATTTGTTTACATTTAAGAGCTTGAGCCACTGGCGCTCGTGGGGCTTGGCGGTGCATGAATTTGGTGCCCCATTTCATTTGTGGGGAATGGTGTCTAACGCCCCATTTAGTGTCACATCATCACAAATAGCGCCTCATCTGATTCATCACAAATAGCGTCTCCTTTGATGTCTGTACATGTAGTCTAAGGTGAAAATTGGATAACACCAATGAATGACTGTATGAGATGTGAACTCCCCCCCCCCCCCCATATTTTGTTAGTGTTATATTCAGATACCCTTGCTTAAATCTCGCAATATAATAATGTTGACACTACTAACTCGAAAATTTTATTTTGTTGTACGCCACCATTTTTCAATACGAATAACAATAAGCAGCATTGTTCTATCGAGTCTCATGTTGCAATGCATCAAGTTAACGCTATAATCTTTTGTTGTAAGCCACCATAAATTTTTTATACGAAGGAATACGTATGTTACAAATGTTTAACAAGATTAGACGTGACAAAACTGAGTAATTTAATTTTGATATCCGGTTAAGTGATAAGAAAAGGTAAAAGAAAACAAAAACATTTCAAATGGCATGAATTGAAAACCTATAAAATGCATTAAACAATTATACTATCCAAAAATGTTCAAACATGTTAGACAAGCATAAATACTCCTGAGCTTGTGGCTATCAATTACTTTATTTTGACCCCCCAATCAGGGGAGGCCTTGAGGGTGGGCAATGTGGGTGCCTGGACAGGGTACACGTTTTTCTGGGGCACGAAATTTTTAAAAAAATACTGATATTATATGTATTTAAAATACCGAAACTTTTATAAGCTCACTATTTTGCTAATTGTTATGTTTACTACTATAACTTTAATCGTCTTTTAAAAAAATAGTATACATTATTTAGTTCTTTAAGGCTTAAAGGGCTGGGGTATGTGAATTATCAGGGCCGGCCCTGCCTCAAATATTAAGTGACACTATAGCTATCAATTACTTTTTTTTGTTCCCTCAATATTAAGTGAAAATATACATATAACCAAATAAAAAAACGACATAGCCACTACGTGTACCGCTTTTGATCACATGATCAAGAAAGTTAGTGAAACGTGTTTTACATTATAGCTGCTACATCACCATCTCATCATTCATATAAAGTTTTTTAATAACCGAATCAAACCAAACCAAACCAAACCGAGCAAAGCACGCAGAGATGGAGAAAGGAAGTGTTTGTGTAACCGGAGGAACGGGGTTTTTAGCGTCATGGATGATTAAGAGGTTGCTTGAAGAAGGATACTATGTTAATACTACTATCAGATCTAATTCAGGTTTTTATTTATTTTCCCTTAAAAATTTTTAATTTGTAGCCAATATATTTTTTCCTATGGGTTCGGAAATTTTGGAGGGCCAGACAACTAATTGTCCATTACTAACATTCGTGTTTTTCTGTCTAGTATGGTTAAGTGGTTGTTATCAAAGTCACATAATAAAAATAAGAAAAGTTAAATTATTTTTAATTGAAACGTGGGTTAATTTCGTTATCACGGTTTCTAAGGGTTTAGTGTAAACCATTCTGGGGGTTCAACGTCAAAATATCTAGCTGAACATGTTCCCCAAAAGCCGACTACGCCATGAATAGGATGGGCGCAACTAAAATGCATAAGTTGAGTATATATATATATATATATATATAGGTATCAGATCATTTCAGAAGTTTTAAAAATATATATATATATATATATATATATTTAAAAATATGAATGGCAGGCTTAAAGAAAGATGTAAGCTATCTCACCAACCTACCGGGAGCACATGAGAGGCTTAAGATTTTCGAAGCGGATTTAAGCAAACCCAAATCCTTTGATGCACCAATCAAAGGATGCATTGGCGTCTTTCATGTTGCACATCCGATTGATTTTGAGGGCAAAGAGCCGGAAGAAGTGCAAACCGAAAGGGCAATCAAAGGTAGTCTGGGTATTTTACAAGCATGTGTTGATTCAAACACGGTAAAGAAAGTTGTGTATACATCTAGCGGATCAACAGTTATATTTAACGGGAAAAAATACACCGAGGTTTTAGACGAAGAGTCTTGGAGCGACATTGATTATATCCATACTTATTTAAAGGAATTTGGGGCCCCGTATTTTGTTTCAAAAACATTGACTGAGAAAGCGATTCTAAATTTTGGTGAGAATAATGGACTGGATGTTGTGACTGTCCTTCCAACCTTTATCAATGGTCCGTTTCTCGGACCACGTTGCCCGGGCTCTGTTTATGTTTCAATGGCTATGATCTTTGGTGAGTTACTAGTATATCTTTTCGTTTTAAAGTTATACAAAAGGGTTTTTATAATATTTTGATGGGAAAATGACTAAAATGTCCATTTGACTTGTCAAAATAACAATTTTGTCCATTTGAATAGGGTTTTTTTTTCCAATATGTCCACCCATATCAAGTCGACACGCCTACTTAATAATCACCCAAATAGATTCTTCAACCAACCAAGTCACATTACATATCAATATCTTGTTGCGACGCCTGTTTTTTGAAAAAAAAAAACCGTTGAGCCGATGGGATTTTTAGGCGCCCTGTCATGATTCTCTTCATCTTCCAATGGTAGGTTTTTTTTTACATCCACCAAGATTTGTTGGGCTTCCGCTTAGATTATTTTGACGCGCGACAACATCTTATTGGTTGAAAATCTCGTCAGGTGATGATTATTAAGTACGCTGTGACTGGATTTGGGGTGGACATTTTGGGAAAATCCCGTTCAAACGGACAAAAGGTTTATTTGATAAGTCAAAATGTCAAAAGGAGTTTTTCCGTATATTGAATATTATGGTTTTTAATATGCATGAAAATTGTAGGTGACACTACCAAGTATGATATGCTTATAAAAGTAGATTTTGTGCATGTTGATGATGTGGCAAGGGCACACATTCATCTTCTTGAGTACCCATATGCTGAAGGAAGGTATATTTGCACAAAAGCAGGAGTCACACTAATTGAATTATACAACTTGTTATCATCAAGATATCCGGAGTACAAAATGCCAAATATCGAGTAAGCTTTAAATTTTAATACTGTCGTTTATGTTAATCATGTTTATTTCATATTTGTTGACACCATATGTTGGGCTTGTTGTTTTTAAAGCTCGTTTAAAGATGACAAGAATAAGAAGTTTCCTGGAGTTTCTTCGAAAAAACTATTGAGCACCGGATTCCAATTCAACTACGGGCTTGAAGAAATGTTCGATGACGCAATTAATTGTTGCAAACGTAACAATATATTGTAGAAGAGTAAAGCCTGCATATGTTTAATTATTAATTTTAATTTTAATGTTTTGTTAATTTGATATAAGTGTTCCTAGAATAAAGGAGCAGTGGATCTATGATCCCCTCCACGTGTAAAAAATGATGATTTGAATAATCAAAGTCTTTTTAAAAAATCTATGATTTTTAGTCTGGGTTTTTTCTTATTTTCTTGGACCATTTGATTAACAAACAGATTCGTATCATAAAGATTGTATGATACTATATCTTTTTTTTAATTAATGTTTATACCAACTCTAAGCCTATTTGTCAATTAATCGACTTTCGTTAACGACACAAGAGTAAAGAATTAGAACAAAATCATACAACTAAATCGAAGCATTTTGATTATACGTATTGAACTTATATATATGCTTTAACATTAGTTTTATAAGATTCATAAGTAGAACTTAAAATATTTGAATTAAATCAAGCAATATCCATGTATATTTTTTAACATATGGATTATTTAAAGAAAAATATCAAATCGGTTACAAAATATCCATTTTTAAAAGATAAAAATATGCATCACTTATCACTGTTTCAAATTATTAAATAGAGTAAAATACGGTTTTCGTTTATGTGATTTGTCCAAATCTACAGTTTTAGTGTTTAAAATTTGTGATTTTCGTCATTGTGGTTTCATGTCACTTGCAATTAAACCCGAATTCATTAACCCTGTTAAGTCTGATCGTTAAACCCATCAGCATACCCTTCACGTGAGGGGCAGTTTTGTCCAACCCCCCTCCAATACACCTATGCCCCTCACGTGAGGGAGGCTTGCGAATTACGACTGAGGTTTATTTGAGAAGAAAAAGGACAAAATGCCCCTCACGTGAGGGGTACGCTGATGGTTTTAACAACCAGACTTAACGGGGTTAATAAATTCGGGTTTAATTGCAAGTAAAATGAAACCACATGGACGAAATCGCAAATTTGAAACTATTGGACTAAAACCGCATATTTAAACAAAACACCGGGACGAAAACCGCAATTCACTCTATTAAATAATATTATATTACCGCCACTATTGAATACAAAAATTGAAGTTGACTTTTCTCCCTTAAATCTACTTTGAATAACTTGTCAAACTTGTGTTTGTTGCCTAGCCTCATAAATGGCATTATATGTAACCAAATCTTGAATCACTAGCTTCACACATAGTCCTAACTCCTGACCAACTCATCATTTCTAAAGATATATTTTCATCTTTGAAAGCAAAACCGAAATAACCGAGAAGAGATGGAGAAAGGACCAGTTTGTGTAACCGGAGGCACCGGGTTTGTAGCATCATGGTTGATCAAAAGGTTGCTTGAAGATGGATATTATGTGAATACTACTGTTAGATCTCATCCAGGTACATGTGTTTATCTAGTTAGCAAAGTTGTCTATTTGGTTCTATGGATATTTTAATTTTTGTACAAAGAATGGTATGTTATGAATTATGATCATTCTAGTTGGGATTAATGTGTTGATTTACAAATTAACTTATTTGAGTCAATTGATGAAACAACAATAATGTAATATGTCCCATGATAATTGTTTAATTGTTGCTGGTTAATACGGTCCGCTGGCCCTTGGTCATCAGAATTTGTTGGATTTTTATATATAAAATTTGAGTTTTTTTGGTATATTGGTTTTTATTAGTCCCAACCATATTCTTTTAGTCAATGTCGGTCCCAACTAACGAATTGGCTGCTGACGGTCCCAACTTTTACCATATTTGTTCCCAACGATTCGCGACTAACGGAATCTTCACACCGTTAGTTGCAGGTTGCCGGAAAAACATTTAGGTCAGAAAAGTCATATTTTTTTTCCAAAAAACACCATCTGAACACCGCCACCACCACCAATTGACTCACCACCAACTAACCAACACCACTTGAGCACCACCAACTGTTTCCGAAGATGGTTCTAGGGTTCCGGCGACCTCAATAATTGAGGCTTTTACTAGAAAAAGGTTCCTAAAGGTCCTATACAAAGTTACAAAGATGTTCCAAACAAAAAATGTTGAGTTTACGGGAAAAAAACGTTTCCTGGCGACCTGCAACTAACGACGTTAGAATTTTGTTAGTCGAGGACCGTTGGGAACAAAAACTTTAAAAGTTGGGACCATCAGCAACCAATTCGTTAGTTGGGACCGAGAGCGACCAAAAGACGATAGTTGGAATTAATAAAAACTAATCTACCTTCTTTTTTTTTTTAACATGAGTTTGTCCCATAGTCATAACCTTAAATATACCTTACTAGAAAGTTATGCTAATATAATGTCTTTGTAACATGAGTTCATTCTTTTTCATATTCTAACAAGTACAATGGAACATGTGAACCTGATGATTTGATTGTTAGGCTCAAAGAAAGATGTAAGCTATCTCACAAATTTGCCTCGAGCAACAGACAATCTTAACTTTTTTGAAGCCGATATGAACAAACCGGAAACCTTTGAGGCATCAATCAAAGGTTGCATCGGTGTCTTTCATGTTGCCCATCCTACAATAGAGAGCAACGAAACGGTGGAAATGTTCACTGAAAAATCGGTAAAGGGTGCTTTGGCTATTTTACAAGCATGTGTTGATTCAAAGACAGTGAAGAAAGTTGTGTACACGTCTAGTATATCCGCAGTTATGTTTAACGGGAAAAAACATACTGAAGTTGTAGGTGAGGAATCTTGGAGCGACATTGATTATATCAACTCTCATATGGAACTTGGAGCTTGGTATCATATTTCAAAGACACTGACGGAGAAAGCGGTCCTTGAGTTTGGTGAGAAAGAAGGATTAGATGTCGTGACGATCAATCCAACGTTTGTTCATGGTCCGTTTCTGGGCCCTCAATGCCCAAAATCTGTACGCAACGTAATGGCTATGATCTTTGGTGAGTTATTGGTATTAATGTTGTTACTTTCATTTCTTAAAAGTTTTTGAAAAAATCGCATATAATTAAACGTGCTTAGGCTGAACTAGAGCCTTAAGTTGAACTCGTTTAGTAAACAAGCCCGAGCTCGAAGTTAATATTAATCTTGACTAGATTTGCAAAGATAAACAATCATATAAACTTAACTAATATATTGAACTTGTATGATTATTCGGATTCTAGCATTGACGGTTTTATACAGGGGCGTAGCTTTAGTTGGGGCCAGGGGTGGCCCCGGCCCCCTCCGTTTTTTCGCTCGATAGTGTAAAGTTATCATTTTTCATCCGAAATTTTTTATACACAGTATAAATTTACCCGTTTTCGACTGAAATTTTGAGCCCGGCCCCCTCGGTTTTTTGCTCGGTAGTGTAAATTTATCCACTTATTGCCCGAAAATTTTTATACATAGTAAAAATTTACCCGTTTCCGATCGAAATTTTGAGCCCGGCCTCCTTTTTTTCGCTCGGTAGTGTAAATTTATCCTTTTTCAGCCGAAAAATTTCACACATGGTATAAATTCACCCGTTTCCGACCGAAATTTTGAGCCCGCCCCCCTCTAGTCTATGAATTTTTTTTATACATATTGAGTCCGACCCCTTGACGTGTATGTCCAAGCTTCGCCACTGGTTTTATATTCATATACGTAACAACTCTTAGTATATTATCTGTTTAAACTATTTAGAAGGCATTCAATATATTTTAGAGGTATTCTATGCTTATATATACACACAACAATTCTAAAGTCACTACTCACTATATAATAAGATTTAAAATGAACTTCAGGTGATACTCACTTGTATGCGATGCTAGCGAGAGCACCTTTTGTGCATGTCGACGATGTAGCTAGCGCACACACTCATCTTTTCGAGCATCCGAATGCGAAAGGGAGATACATTTGTTCGAAAACTGAAGTACCAATTGAGGAATTATACAAACTACTATCAACCAAATATCCGGAATATGAAATACCAAATATTGAGTAAGTTTGAGTATTGTGAATTTGTGATTTCTTAAAAACTGTCCTTAAACAAATAAAAATTTCGCTAACCAAGTTTTTTTTATAGTTTTTTGAAGCCGGAGGATACTGAAAAAATGACATTCCCTAGAGTGTCGTCACAAAAACTCGCAGACATTGGATTCCAATTCAAGTATGGGATTGAAGAAATGTATGATGATGCGATTGATTGTTGTAAACGAAACAACATATTATAGATTTTGCAAGCTTGTATCTCGATCTAAAACGGTTAAAGTGACACAACATGTTTTTAAGTTTGTAATTTTATTACATGTAGTTTTTACATTGTATTACAAGATGATGAGTTGTAGTAATTGTTTACCGTCTTACTTTTTGTTTGTTACATGACATCTTTTTTATTTCAAAGCATTTTATATGTGGTTTGGAAGTTGATTTATAGATTGTGTGAGTTGTCTTTCAAATTTTAGATGTAGTATTTAAGTAAAATAATAAATGTATATAATAGCAAAAAAAGGTTTTCGTATTAATGGTTCTGAGTAAGAGGTATATGGTTTCTACCGATAGGGATAGGTATCGCCTTAATACTTCCGCACATCTAGTGCACAACACACTAATCCTGGACCATCGAATAGCAAGAGGGTGATACATAAGCCTCTTCGTTATAAGGATTAATTCAAATCTTGTAGCGGGGTGTGAAGAAACACTAATCGACCCCGGGCAGATTACGGATAATCTGGGGGTTAAGTAATGTTTCCCACGAGGGTTAGGTCCGGCAAGATGTTCTTCAGATGACCTACAAAACAGACACCGTGAGCTCGTCACTGAGAAGGGGGGGGGGGTTCCTCCTTGTGACCACCCTCCGGCGTGAGAATCAGACTAGATTGCTCTGAATATGTGTATATTGAGAGAAATAGCTAGTGAAGGTAAAATACCAGATGATCCTACCGTTCCAAGGTGTTGGAGTATTTATAGCCGAAGGTAGGTTTCCAAGCAGGTACAGCCAGCTGTATAATATTCCTGTTCTACCAACTACGGGCTACGCACGTGCCATGCTGGTTGGTGGGTAGGCAGCGGCTGATAGTGACCAGGCCAGCTGTGTACTATTCCTTTTCCACCAACTGCAGGCTATGTGCGTGCCACGATAAGGGTTGGTGAGTAGGCAGCGGCTAATAGTGACAAACAGTACTAGGGCATGCTCCTCGTACTGTTTGTCGGTGAGCTGTCACCCTGTGATTGGTTCATGGGCTGCTTTGGTCAGATCTTGTCTATTTTGTCCATACCTTGGCAGGTATAGTACAAAAGATCTTCCAGAAGCATACGGACTGACTCATTTGGGCGGGAGTATTCCCGCCTTGCTCATTCCTTCAGGTGACACTGAATTATTTAGTGCCTTGTGCGTGTAGCCTTGCTATTAGTGCGGGTAGCCTTCCCTGATGGCTTGTATCCGCAGCTGCGGGGACAGGCGGGGTACTTCACCATTGGGAGGCTTTCCCTGCGTGAACAGCTGGCGTACTGCGCGTAAGGTCTTCATCTCTGAGCATGGTGGGTCCTGCGGAACCAGTTGGTCCTTGCGCAAACGTCCATCTTCAAGGTGAGTCTTACGGGTCCAACTGGGCTCTGCTGGGACCTACCTCTTCAGGGTGCAAGCCTTATCTAGTATCTTATGTGACACGTTTAATACTTAAATTTGATTACATTCTTTTTAATCTTGGTTGAAACCGTATTAGTCACTCTTCCTATTTAATGTTATGGTTTATCATAATCAATAAGAAGATTTTATTTGGTTCATATCTCTTCCCGTTCTTAAGTTTTAAGAGATCCGATCCATACCTATACTCATATAGATATACCGGTTACCACAAAGTTTCTTTATTTTCGTCTGCAACCTTCACACCAATCTGAGCGTTGCGTCACTTAGTTTAAGTTAACTTTAAAGCTTCGCTTAACAAAACTAATCAAAACATCATGCGTAAAAGCCAACCCATTTTCATAACTCATGAATACACATCAAGTGCATATTTATTATCACTTAAACTTCAATTTAATATTTATAGCCAATAATTTTTATATTATTTGATATCAAACATTTTTATTGTACTTTAAAAGGGTTTAGAACTTAAAAGCTCAATTCATTTCCTAAAACTTCCAGTCGTCGGTCATAATAGTTCGTTTGTTCTTCGTCTACACCAAACTACGTTACAAGATCTTCATATCTCTTGATTCTAATGGACCCGACACTATCAATCTTCATAGTTACATATATTACATACCCTTTCATACGGGAATACCATTCTTATATATTTTATGTTTCAAATATTTTCATTAAGTTAAAGTTTTTCTGCTACCTTAACACTTCAACAAAATTAACCAAAACATCATACGTGAAAGCAAACATGTGCTTTGTAATTCATGAATAGTTGAATACACATCAAGTGCATATTTATTATCATCAAAACTTTAATTTAGTGTTGTGTTTATAGAAAATAATTAATATATCAAACATTTTAATATTTTTGAAGGGTAGGAGAGTACGTGGTTCGGTTTGAATTGGTTTATGCTAAATTCAAACCAAAAACCAAAACTTTGGTTTTGAAACTTTGAAGACCGTTTTTTCGGTTTTACCATCAGAACTTCAAAATATTGTGCCGAAAAAGAATCTTGGCTCAAAATAACGAGAATTTTGGCCTAAATCACATATCATGATATCAAACTAATTGATTATTTACATTTGAGCTATATAACAGTTGGGTTACACATTTATTAACTTTTATAAATTACTTAAAAATATATACATAAACTCAGTTTGCTTCCATTTTTTCGTTTCTTAACGCGCAAAACCTTACAAAGGCATAACACCAACCGATCCGTTTTGTTTTAAGTTACGTTTTTTCGTCCCGGTCACCATAGAGGTGCACAAACTTGGTATTTCCAGGAACCGGTTTCGGGTATGGTCTACAAAAGTCATAACCGGGTCGGGCAGAAACCTGTGTCGGGGTATAGTTAGACATTTAACCGTTTTTTTTTTCATATTTCAGGTAAGGTCAGTTCGGTTTTGATCAGGTAAAGATGAATCCAGTTCCGGTTCTAGATAGAAACCCAATACTACCAGGTCATATCCGCGAGTCGGATAACGGTTACAATCCCCATTAATATTGTTGCCAACCCAAACCAAACCAAACCAAACCAAACCGTACTCGGACTCACTTCCGTTCTAACAGTAACCAGCAGCACACATCATAATCTTCATATTCATCTTTCAGCCCTAATTAAATTAAGCTTCAAACTCTTCACATCACTTGATCTTAAAACACAATTCAAATCCAAATGGAACCGATTATATCAATCGCCGTAGCTGCATCTATCATAATCGGAGCTCTGATCGCTTTTATCGCGTTTGGCGGTTACTTTCGCAAACGCAAATCGGAAGTCGTTTCGGTCGCAGTCGCAAATCCGTCGAATCAGAAGAGTTTGAAGACTAATCAGCAGACGAAGAAGTCTCAGGCTAAAACTCATCATCATCATTCACATGCTGATAAGGTATAATAATAATAATAATGATTTAATTAACCTTTGGATGCGTGTTTGTTAGGTTATGTGAATATGAGATGATTGAATTGTGTTATTTGAAGGTGAATTTGAAATTATTTGTTGAAATCTGACCTAATTTGAGATGTATGATCATTAGCTGAATGTGCATGCTGAATTTATTGTGATGTATGAATGTATAATCGATTTATGAATTTGATATATGAATGAATCGTGTTATTTGAAGTTGATTTCGAAATTATTTGTTGAAATCTGACCCAATTTGAGATATATGATCATAAATTGAATGATTTACAGACAATTTTTTGTTCAATTATACATACATGCAGCTGTGTTTATTGTTTTATTTGAATTTGAGATGAATGAATCATGTTATTTGAAGTTGAATTAATTTGAAAATATTCATCAAATTGGACCTAATTTGAGAAATATGATTATAAGCTGAATGTGCATGTCAGATTTATCGTGATGGATGAGTATATAGTCCGTTTATGAGTGTGAGATGAACGAATCATGTTATTTGAAGTGGAATATGAAATTGTTCAAGTTTGATATAATTTGAGAAATATGATTATAAACTGAATGTGTATACTGAAAATATTGTAATGGATGGATATTTAACTGATTAATGTATTTTAGATGAATGAATCATGTTATTTGAAGTTGAATATTAATTAATTCATCAAATCTGACCTAATCTGAGAAATATGATCGTAAAGGGAATGTTCAGGCTGAATAAGGGATGAGTATATAGTCGATTCAAGTTTAATTTCTAGTGTTCATGCACGATTTTTTGTTACGTGAGATTTTTTGTTCAATTATACAGACATGCAATTGTAAAAGTTAAGATAGAAGAGAGGGAATGCAATTTATTTTTATTGCTTGATCTGATACATTGGTAGGGTTTGTTATTTTCTTTTCAGTAGATACCTAGATCTGTTTTTAGTTGAATTTACTAGAAAGATGAGTAGGAGAGTTGTAGGTTGTTCATGGTGGTAGACGCTAGCTCATATTGTACTGAATTTATGAAATATAAATCTGATCTCAAAGTCAAAAGTGTACAACTTCTGTTCTCGGCTAAGGTTTTGTAATTTGTACACATATTGTAAGAGAGCATAATACTTTATAATAGAGAAGGATGATTCTATTCATTCTCGAAAGAATCATTAGAGCATCCGCAACGCTAGGGTTGAATTGTCAATCAGGATGAGGTGGTCGCCAGGGGGAGGAGGGAGGTGACTGGTGAGCGAGAGAGAAGAGATAGAGTGAAGGAAGTCCAGTAGAACGGACGTGAGGCGGACGAGGCTATGAGGAGAGGAAGGAGAGAGAAAAGGAGGGAGAGGCCGCCGCTGTTGCTTAGGTGGCCGCCCGGTTTGTCCAGTGTGCTGCTGATGCTTTTAGTGAAACCAAATCTTTTTTTTGCAAACATCTGTTGAAATATTAAACTACTGATCTAAATGTTAGTTTGATATCACGTATTGTAAACTATGATAGGCGATTTGAAGGAGCCAGCATATGCATACATTGTAATTGAATATTTTATCAACTTTAAGCTTTATGGTAAAAAATCCACACGTTTGCTATTACGGTGCAATTAATGCGGATACATTTCTGGGGTAGTGGGGTTTATAGAAATTCTTTTAATAACTGATGCAAACGGAAATCATTTATAGCTTTCCCAACAAGCTACAAAACCGATTGATTTTCTATTGGTTTCTGAAATTGTAACTGTTTAATTTCTACAAATTTGTTATAAACTGCAATTGGCAACAACCTTGTTTTGCTAAGACCTAATGCTAGAGTTGCATGCTGTACCGTTTCTCAATAGACTTACATGTAAATAGATTTGAGAAAATATACAAGGATATAGAGTTCTGAAATAAGTTAATGTATTTGTGTAGAAGGGTAAGTTGACCAGATGTTGAGTTATATTATATGTACTACTTTGATATTTCATAGAAGGTAACCTGCTGAGATAAGGTTATAATGCTGAGTTACATTGTCAACCATACGTTTATGGTTCATGTGTGATGTTTCTATCTATCTTTTTGCTAGCAAGCACATCCAAATCACAGATGCTGTTAATAATGTTGTTTGTTGTATATTTATGCATGTCTAGACAACTTTGCAAGATTATTTGTTTATTTCCTATTTGCCAGCTAATATCGCTACTGGCTGTGGTTGTAGGATTTGAACAAGCGCCATCACCCATTAGACTTAAATACTCTAAAAGGTCACGGGGACTCCGTCAATGGCCTATGCTTCTCATCCGATGGACATAGTTTGGCTACTGGTAAGTGTAGTTATTATTATTAGAATTTTATAGTTTAGCTCCCAAGAATCATGACAAAATTTTCACCTTAGTCAATGCATTAAATGTTCTAAGTTACCTGTTTAGTATGTTATAGAAGAAACTATATGATATATGGTAGAGTTGACCTCTTGTTGCTTGCGTTTGCAGCTTGTGATGATGGTGTAGTTAGGGTATTCAAGCTGGATGACGCTTCAAGCAAAAGCTTCAAGTAAGAGTTCATACTCCTTTTCATTCCACGCATCTTATATAAGTTTTCACTTATTATGTAAGTTCATATAACTATGCTGTCTTGATGTAGGTTTATGAGAATCAACCTGCCAGCTGGAGGTCATCCAACTGCAGTTGCCTTTGTTGATGATGCGTCTTCAGTTGTTGTGGCTTCTCAAAGTCTCACCGGAGCTAATCTATACATGTATGGAGAAGATAATCCAAAAGGTGGTGAGAGCAGGCAGCATTTTAAGCCTGAACTTAAGTGGGAGCAACATAATGTTCATGAGAAAAAGTATATTCTCACTTTATCTGGAACTAAAGCTACCTATGGTGCTGCTGATGGAAGTACCATAATTGCATCAAGTTCAGAGGGTATATTCTCTCCTTTTTAACCTTAGTTGTCATGTTATTTTCCCTCAAGTGAAACAGTAACATCTGTTATTGAACTCTTTATTTGTAATTCCTCATAGGAACTGATATTAAGTTGTGGCATGGAAAGTCTGGAAAGATGTTGGAATTTGTTGACACAAATCAGCTCAAGAACAATATGGCTACCGTATCTCCAAATGGTCGGTTTATTGCTGCAGCCGCTTTCACTGCTGATGTCAAGGTGACATGTTTGAATGACTTAATTTATTTTTTAGATAATGTGTTATAAGTTTGCTTGTGGAATTATGCATATAGTTTCCTCTTGGAAAGGCTTTACTTTTAGTCTTAAGATTCTGATTTCTAATGTGCATCTTTTTCAAATCATTCTGAAACATGTACCTTCCTTTGCCATCATGCCATGCATATAAACTGTCGCATTTTTGTAATTTGATTTGTATTTCTTTTACTTAAGATTCTTGACTTAAAAAGTCTTTATTTGGAAAGTATAATTTTGGTCTATATATATTTTCGGTTTTCCATCTAGATATTTCTTTTTTAGTTTTTGTGCATATTTTTGAAGTGTTTATTGGACCTTAACTTAATACAAGACTGCATCTTAGTGTGTGCATTGTTAATGACATGTCTAATATTGTATTGATTACCTTTTCTAAACAGGTCTGGGAGATAGTGTATTCGAAGGATAGTTCAGTTAAAGAGGTTACGAAAGTTATGCAGCTGAAAGGCCATAAGGTCATCCAGTCTCTCTCTCTCTCTCACTCACACACACACAAGTTTATTTGGAAGGTTTTTCATGTGCTGTAGTTTCTTTGCTGGCCTTGATTTTTTTGATTTGGGAAATGTGCAGAGTGCTGTTACATGGCTGTCGTTTACACCCAACTCGGAAAGGATCATTACTGCTTCAAAGGATGGCTCGATAAGAATGTGGAACATTAATGGTATGTGTATATTATCTCATAAATTTTTCTAAGAGTATTTATGTTTTTAAATAACCGTTACCTCTGTTTATTTTAGATCAGATTACAACATGATTTAGCTTTTTATAATGACCGAGTTTTTAGTAATATGTCAAAATTGTTATTATTGTGCAACTTCTCTTCTAACATGTCTGAATTGTTATTATTGAAGTTCGGTATCATCTTGATGAGGACCCAAAGACTTTGAAGGTGTTTCCCATTCCCCTTCATGATTCAAATGGCACTACATTGCACTATGATCGCCTCAGTGTATCACCCGATGGAAAGATTTTGGCTGTAACCCATGGCCCGTTACTACAATGGCTATCTGTTGAAACCGGGGAAGTATTAGATACAGCTGATAAAGCACATGACGGTATTTTCAGTTCCCTTCTAATTATTATATTTAGTTACTTCTTTTGGCGTTGACTAACTTTCGTTTGAATGTTATGTGTACATGGTTGCAGGCGATATCACAGACATCGCGTGGGCACCTAAGCCTATACCTGTAGGTTAGTATTATAAGTTTATAACCTTTGGCTTTGTTTTGAAAATAACCGCCATGTGTTCTAACCGAGTTCTATATATTCTCACAGGTGACAAACGTGTGACTATATTAGCTTCGTCAAGTGTTGACAAGAAAGTGAAACTGTGGGCGAGTCCCACACTCTGATGACCCGGAAGCACTCTGCAAAGGCACAATCCTTTTACTGACCGACAACCATGAAAGCTTATTTATAAAGTCATGTTTCCTGTTTTCGGGTTTCGGAAGATTAAAGGATCCTGCACTAAAAACCACATGTGTTTCAACATGAGCTGTTAGTGGTCGGGAGTTGTAACTCCCGCATGGAACATGCGTAATTTAGGTGGGTGAGTTTGTTAAAAACGAAAAAATAGAGAAACTCGGCCTTCTCTTATCGGTACTATGACTTTTACTGTTATCATGAGACATTTCGCTCCATCTTAAAACCGGTGTCATAGACTTGGTTAAAAATTAAAATAGTAATCAGTTAACATTTTGAACCTTATTTGTCTTTCTTTCTCTTTGTTAAAATAGCTTTGTATCAAACTGGTAAGTAATAAGTGGCAAGCACAAGTTAAAAGTGGTATAAGTTTAAGGTGACTTTTAAAAAGTTTTACTTGTTTGTTTAAGTTTATTTTAATACTTAATAAATATATTAAATATAGTTATAAAAATCATATAATTTTGTATAAATATTAATGAGACAGGTGGTTGATTTTCAAGCAACTTTTATAAATAATTTGTGGTGTTTGTATGCCTAGTAAAACACTAAGTAAACTACAAAATAAGCCAAGCAACCATATATATAACACTTTACCTTCCGTCTCAAAAAAATTCACTCGAATATGGGGGGTTCAAACGCAGTTAAAATGCATATATTTTTTAGTCGGATTGGGTTTTCTATCCAAAAGGTGGTTGCGGCGCAGCTTGTTGTCCGCTTACCTGCCACTTCATTATAAATCGTTTGATGTTTCCATGAAATATAAAAGAAGCACTCAAAAAGGAACCTTTTTTAAGAAACAGAGATAGTACAGAAAAAGATAAAAGTGGAGTGAGGCAGAAAATTTTCTCTGTTTGTTTTCAAACTCCTTTGACCATATTTTTGTCTGTCATTATCTTCACTCACTACCCTTATATATCAGTTATATTACGAGATTGCCACTCCTATTCTCAGCTTTTGAAAATAGGATTTTGATTAGTCGGGGGGAATACGGTTGTATAGACTTTAGTGAGTATATCGGATTCAGGGACACAAGGTTTGTTGTTAGACAAGCTGTGTTAAAAGTGGAATCAGAAAAAGTCGTTAAGTATGAGAAAACATGTGTCGAGAATGAGGAGAATCATCATGTCTTTATTACTTTTGCCTTTGATACATTTGAGTCTCTTGCCCCCAAAACCATTATGTTTCTGATAGTGTTCAGCAGAGTCGTACACAATAACTTATCGACGCTAAATAACCAAAACTTTGTTTTCCAAAAAGAGGTGACAGGTGACAACAGAACTTGTTATATACCTCTTTATTTTAATTAAATCTTTTGTTCAATATAAATACAAGCCTCAACGACAAATACCAATTACCATAAAGTCTTCACTTGCTCAATGCTCCATCGCTTTCAAACCTCAACAACCATAAAGCATATATTTAACCATGCTTCAAACCTTTAACTTGTACCATCCTCTACATATCTTATTAGTTTTTTAGTTCATATTTTCCAGCAAAAATCATCACTTCACGTTGCAGGTAGCCTTCATACCTTTCAAATCTTTATATACAAGTATACAACTAAATCTTCCTTCTTTAATTAATTTGGTCGTTTTGTTCTGTTATTTTTTTTTTTAAAAAAACAGTCGGATTTTATTATAAATGGTCGGATCGGCTGGTTTTCGTTTGAAAATGGGCGGTGTAGGGGTATGGTACTAAACCCGGTTTTACGACCCTAAATTTATTATGTTTGGCTTATTTTATTATATGGACTAATACAATGTTATTGGGCTGAGGGGGTTTTGTGGAGGTAACCCTAATTGGGCTAGGCCCATTAGGGTACCATGATGGTGGCCATGAGGCTCCCTATATAAGGAGGTCTCCACCTCCTTATTAGGGGTTGGTCATTCTCAATAAGAGCCACCACCATATTTTTGTGTCTGTGAACAAGAGATCCTGGAGATTTCTTAGCGGTCACCTCCACACCCTCAAAAAGTCATTGCAGATCCCAACCAGCCGGAGAAGAAGATCAAGACGTGGTTCGTTCATCTCGAAATCCGTGGAAACATCGTCATGGATCAGGTCAGATTCATCTCGTGTTTCGACACTTCATATCAATTCAAAGTATTAACTTTTGGTGTTTAACTAGATAGTAAATGATTTTTGGTCGAGTTGTGAAAAAATATATATTTTTTCTCCAGCTTATAACACAAACAATGTACTCATTTTATTAAATGTATTATCGACAGTCTAGCATGCGCCGGTTTGCGTGTCCAGAACAACACGTTTTTTGAAACAATAAATGTATTATAATATCTTTTTGTGAGAGTACTCTTCATATACATAGTTATTCATAACCTATAAAAAACCATAAAGATGAGACTTATAAAAATGAGGAGTAAATTATGTATAAAGAAATTTTGAAACTGAATGTTGTTTGTTGACCCGTATTGTCATCAATTTTGCTTAGGCATTATTTACTTTTTAATTATTTGTTGTAATTTTTGTTTTAACGACAATCATTTGTAGTCTAATTGATTAGTAGTTACCCAAAGTGATTAATCAATTATATCTTGTCAAAATCTTATAGATACTTGATGGGTTTTGAGCCAGTATGCCGGACAGGTATTTTTAATAAATTAATGGGTATACCTGAAACCCACAGGTTTACCCGATACCCTACGGGTAATTACCTGATAGAAACTCGGTGGGTATTAGGACGGGTTTGGGACAAGGTTTTATAATCGGGTGTGGGTTTGGGATTACCTAAACCGCCCCAAACCCAACCCATTGTCATCCCTACGACATGGCATGGTTTTATTGGGCGATAAAAACAGCCAGGTGTCATAACTAACACGTCGACTGGCTGTTCTTTTTATTCATGTGGCAAAACAATGGTTTAACTTCGTGTTTTAACCTGTCGATTTTTCTGTAGAATGGCCAGGCCTATGGACATGCTGCTTGATAATGGATTACTAATCTAGTAGATGGCAGGTATAAAACGTTCGGGCGACGGTTTTTGGATGGTCATTTTGGGTATTTTTGAGAAATGGTGGCTAGTATCGGAATATGAGTGGTCAAAATGGCAAATAAAGGAAAACAACTCAATAAGTACAGTAGGGGTAAATGAATCAATCCTATCGTTAAACCCTTTAATTCGTGAAGATTAAACATGATAGCTTTGTATATAAACCTAAATAAAAAAAAACCTTTGGATCAATCTCATTCGCGTGAATCTCATTCGCACGCAAGACATGATTTCAGCCAATTGGGTTTTTATACCTTCCAACTACCAAGATTCTTTAGCAACGAACTAGATTTTAAAAATGATTATCCCATATTACCATATAATATTATGAGCTTTGATCATCTTTTAAAAAGAGGCATCCATTGGTTACCTAGAAGTTAAGATGGATGTGACATTCTGCTTCTGGACCCTCGAGATTATGTGAGCTTATGCTCGGTATATCAATGGACGTAAAGAAATCACTGTTGGCCCACACAAATTCCTGAATTCCCTAACGTTTTCCATACGAGTTCTTAAATGAACATGCATTTTCAATGGGTTGACATCTACAATATAAATGCTAGTTATAAGTACGACATAGGGTTCGGGATCCTAGCCAACCTTTAGAACCATTTTTCGAATATATGGGTCTGTCATGGTTACGTTGTAAGTCTATGTGTTGTTGCAGTGGAAATATTCTGCAATTGTCAACAATATTGAATACTTTTCAACCAATGATTCATTGTAAGTTTTCTAAGCGCCGTTAACTTGTTAACTGTTCGTGTTTGTTTCATATTTATAAAAGTGTTGCCTTACCTTCATGGCTTTTTGAATCTTCTTCTTACAGGAAAACGTATTTTAGTGAGTTTGGTGATGTTGAACAAGTAAATTTCATACATAAAACAGATGGTATTTATACGAGTGCACTAGTGAAAATGAACACGCAAGAATCGGTTAAAAAGGTCCGCTCGCTTCCTGGCCTGTTTTGAATGCTCTTATTTGATCAACTCGTGTTTTATCTGATGTCAATGTTATTTATCCCTTACTTAGATTAAAAAGAAAGCTAAACATTATATTGATGGAAACCGTATCGAAACTGAGAAATACCCTGGGTACGTAAGCTAATTATTTATAAATTAAATATGTTGGTTGATAATGGTTATTTTGATATACAAGACCTAGTGATAGTGATAACCACTTTTTAACAGGATGTCTAAGCATATAGATAAATTCGTGGAAAGACGATACATAGTAGATTTCCAAGGGTTTTTACACACGTGCCCAATGACAAAGATGTCAATGCCTTGCTGGCAGAAGAAGCAAGTTTATAAAAAGCCACTTTTATCGTTTAAAATTCTATATCTATATGTTTTTTTTAAATTGTTGAATGTTGGTTATACACAAGCCTACAAGAGTCTAGAGAAAGCCTTTGATAAATTACAATACACAGAAATCCGTATAATCTATGGAAAAAGTCAACGTTATAACAGGTCAATATATCATTATTATTTTTTAAATTTTTTTATTTCAATCTTGTTTTGTCCACTTGGTATCATTAACTTTCTATCGTAGGAATGCTCGAGTAACATTCTTGGATGATAGAAACAAAGACAAAATTAACAAAGTAGTCGAAAAGAAGTTTGATCATTGCAGAATCACGACAAAGGGAGTATAAACCCCAGTTTATAGCTTGTTGTTATGTTACAAAAACTTTGGAATTTTGGATGATAGAAACAAAGACAAAATTAACAAAGTAGCCGAAAAGAAGTTTGATCATTGCAGAATCACGGCAAAGGAAATATAAACCCAAGTTCATAGCTTGTTGCTCTGTTACAAAAACTTCGGAATTTTGGATGATAGAAACAAAGACAAAATTAACAAAGTAGCCGAAAAGAAGTTTGATCATTGCAGAATCACGACATAGGAAATATAAACCAAGTTCATAGTTTGTTGCTATGTTACAAAAACTTCGGAATTTTTGTCCTGGAAGCATTTTGTTAATCAATTATGTATGACTTGCTACTTTGTGGGATAGTTACCATTGTACCCTTTGGAATTTTAGCTTGTTTACCCTATCAGTTAACTATCTTATGGTGTTATGTTATGCAACAAACATGATTTAGATAACTTGCTATCTATCTCGTGCAAAATCTTTATTCATGTTAGCTAATCTATATTGTTGTGCTAGCTAATCCATGAGTGAGTAATAACAATACTCAATATATATGAGTATGACTCACTACTTGTGATTAATTACTATATATTAGGTAGTCCTTGTAAAATCTTGATGGACGATTTATGATAACTACATTAAGCTAGGATGTTTATTTACTGTATATTTTGTTAAGCCATATTCTTTTACCAACACATGCTGTCATTTGATGGCAAAATTGAAATTATTTCACTTGTGTTAGACATGCTAGTGTAGTAAAACTGTACAAGCTTGGGCTTGGATATTGTCTCTTTACACCCGGTTGAAAGTTTTCAAAGAAAGCCCGCAGACTAGCAATTGGTTTATGAAGCCATTACAAATTTGAGCCTCAAGCAGCTCTTATCGGATAGTTACGTGTCAATTTTTTGTTGAGATATTGTCTTTCATGTAATTCAAATTTATTGTGTTATCCACTTTGTCAAAAGAATACCTTTTTCAATTTAAATTAGTTTCCGATACGGGCCTTACAAATTGTTCAAAACTTAAAACTTGATATTGCACATGCGATCTATTTGCGACAAATGCTACATTACACGGATCCCTTTTGGCTTGTTTTATAGTTGTGTTTGTTTGGACGAATGCACACGGACGAGAGAATGTATGGGTTACTTCAAGTTTTAAACCTTTTCCACCTTTTTTTGTTATTGTTATAATTTGTAAGCTCTTGTAAATTAAAAAAATTGTGAACTATTTAAAGTTATACACCTAGTATTAACATTGGTTCATAATTTTTTTAATCTTGTATGTATAAAGCCATAAACTTGAACTTTAGTTTATTTCGTTAATTATTTTGGTATTAGTTTCATTGTACCCACCGCAAAGCACGGGCTCACCCACTTGTATAGTTCTAACCACTCGAGATCAACACCATTCAGTATAGAATGCACACGTGGCTCTCGGGTAGTGGCACGTGATCTTGCGTTTTAAAACAAAACGAATAAACACTTTTTTATTTTAGATGTATGTGTATTATATCATTCACATTACACTATCTAATAAGAGCATTCATAAGTAATATTAGATCATTCACATTCCACATACAGCCTTAGCAGAATCCAGGAACATCATAATGTATCACAATCAGCAATTTGAGCTTAACAATCCTCAAAAAACAACACAGAATACTAGCTTGCTTTTTCATAAAACTGACAAGTTTTAGTACCCCACATTCATCAAACACACGTCATCCTCAGAAGCGGCTTCTAAACGATGGTAATCAATGCCAATGCAGGAACATAGCTTACAATAGAACATTATCTCAAACCAACAGATATTCCAAAATGTAGGCGTCTTCCGTGAGTGAATAATACTCATAATATTAGCCATATCTCGTAGCATGAGCAGACCATTTACTTCATCAAGCGCATCCGCCTCATCCAGGTCTTTGATAGGAACATATAAGTCCTTAGAGAATTGTGTGGACTCATAGCCGTCGGCAATAAGGGAGCTGGCATTGTCCCGGCAACTGCAAAAAGTAAAATAAAATAATAATAATAATAATTTTTCAGAAAAAAGAAAAAAGAAAAGGCTTACTATTTCCAGTCAGTTGGCAGATGAGAGTGCAAGTAGTGACAGAAGAAACAAATTTTGCTCTCAACAATTTCCAAATCTATCAGATCATTAGTGGTGTTCATGATATCAACTGCTTCCTTAACTAACATATACAAATGATATGGAATACGATCAGGTCTAGTCCCAAAAGAGTAATAACTGAATTCGAATGGCCCGATAACGAGCCACCTGTAGCTACTAATGGGCTCGTTTATTTCCTAAACAATGGGAGCAGATATATCAGAATATTAAACCACGTCCAGTATATATGCAGTGTATGGTTGCGAAAAAGTAGTCCCTTACCTTTAGATAAAGCTCCTCATCTGACATCTGTTTTGTAGGAGGTTGAGTAGACTGTGTATGCTTTTCCTATACAATCAGATGAATTAGAATCAGTTATATATAGCTTTGATCAGTCAAACTAGGGGTTGTTTGTTTACATCTGAATGGAACCATTCACATGGAAACATCTGCTTCATTTAGACTTTAGACTGTTTGGTTCCAGACAGTTGATCATCTGAATAGTTAAAATTGGGTCTGAATCATTCAGACTCAGACATGTTGCTGAATGGAACAGAGGCTTAGGCTTATACAGATCTGAATGAACCAAACAGCCCTTTAGTCACTAACTAAATACAAAACCTGATTCAAATATCAAAAGACTGTATGCTTCATGTGAAATTAAGATTCATACAACACAATACAAGCTAGCAATCTATAATAAGCCTATTAGGCACCTAAAGGTTTTATCAAAAACATAATTTCTTTGTTTCCTTTTAACAAAATCAAATCATTTATTATTATGTGATTAGTGAAAAACAACAGCACCTGTTTTAAAGACTCTTCGTCTGACATAGAGGGTTGAGTAGGCGGCTTTTCCTAAACAATAATCAAATAAATTAGAATCCGGTTAGGGTCAAGTAACAATGTCTTCATTTGCAGTATACTAGAGTGAGTGAATGAGTAGGTACCTGTTGCGGAAAAGGAGTGGGTGCGGCCTCTAGATGCTGATAATCGACACCGAAGCAGGTACACATTTTAAGATAGAACGATACGACATACTCATCCCAACACCAATATATCTCGAGAGTAGGCGTCTGTCGTGAGCGGATGATATTTACAACATCCATGATCTTGTCCCATGTAAGATAAAAAACCTCATTGTTGCTACTAAGTTTCTTCATGTCCTTTATCTCACCAACGAACACCGGCTTCAAGTAAAATAAAATCAATTAGTTATAATAATAATAATAGATAATTAAAAATTAAAACAATGACATTTAATGTGTATATATAGTATTCTTACAATCTGCCTTCTATTAGATGTTGAATCAGAAGATGTGTTCTTCTTACTCTTACTGATGGATCAACATTATTAATATATAACACAAATTAATTAGCAAATCACAATCAGTTAATCGCAAGCATGCATGCATATTTGAATATATGAAATAATAATAATAATAAGTAGTAGTTAATTATTACCGTATCTTCGTGCCGGCGAACCATACGACACGAGACCTTCGTAGTCTCTTCTTCTTCTTCTTCTTCTTCTTCTTCTTCTTCTTCTTCTTCTTCTTCTTCTTCTTCTTCTTCTTCTTCTTCTTCTTCTTCTTCTTCTTCTTCTCCATGGCGATCGCACAAGTCTTCTTCTTCCCCATGATCGCTTACGAAAGAAGCAAAGCAAGATAAGAAAGAAAATGAAACCCTATGTAAACATCGTTTCTCAATTATTATGCTTATTGGTTTTTTAAAAAGCCATTGGTCCTCAAACTCAAACCCATGATCTTAAGTCCACATTATATAACCTAGGGTGATGCTACTGTACAATAATTGCTTAACGTACGATAAGAGCATGTTTGGGATTGGGTTTGAAAAATGCTTATGGTTATTCAAAAAACCATTTTGAAAAACTAGGATTTAGGACTTTTGAAAAACTGCTTTTTAGCTTTTCCAAAAAACTAAAATAAGAAAGTTTTTTTATGATTGCCAAACACATTTAAACTTATTGGCTTTTTGAAAATGCCAATAAGCCAATAATCATTTTTCAAACTCAATCCCAAACATGCCCTAAGTACGCAAGACGCTCAAAGGCAAAAACAAAACCGCTCAAAGGCAAAAAATTCTAAAACACTCAAAACGGTTTTCATGAAAAAAAAGTAAAGACTTGATCGATTAACGATCCAAAACTGTTTTTTGGGTGAAGCAGTGATTAATTGGATATGTATTGACGATTCCGAGATGTTGGAATGTGATTTCATCGATTGATTTCGTGAATATAAGGTATTCGTGTACCTGTTGTACGTTAAGGTATTATTGTATTCCATCTTTTCTCATATAACCTATAACTCTTAATTAGTTGTTCAAATATTATACGGTTCTAGTGTTCTACATATCCAAAACTGCTTACATAGGTTAGGGTTTTTTTTTTTGCTAAAAACCCGGTAGCCTAGAAACCAAAAGCCAAGCATGAGCAAACCCTTACTCAGTTTGGTTCGGTTCAGCTCGTGAACAATCTTAAACAACGCGACCGGTTTTGCTACCTAGTTAATTGGGCTGGCTAGCATGTTTGACCAGATAGAGAAAATTAAAACTAGTGGGCCCGGTTATAGAATAACAATAGAAATAAATAAATAAATAAAAGAAACAAGATGAATATATATATAGTGTAGGGTTTTATCAAGGTTTAGGGTTTGATGTTCGATCAGCAATCCATGGGTGATCACAACAAGAAGAAAAGGTAATTATTATTAACTACTTATTTCATATATATTCAACTGCATGCAATTGATTAATTTCATATAACTTATAATATTTGTGATTTGCTAACTTATGTTATATATGTATTAATTACTGATCAGTGTTGTAAGCATCATTATTATTATTTGCTAATAATTTGTTATTTAAAACAAATATTATTATGCTTTCTTCATAAATGAGTTATTACTATTATTATGCCATTGTGCTAGGTGATCATCAAGTTCAATGGTGAGTTAAAGGACATGACGAAACTTACTACTAATGATGAGGGCTTTTCTCTTTCAACGGATACGGTTAAAAAAATTATAAATATCATCCACTCACGAAAGACGCCTGCTCGTGAGACGTATATGCACTGGACTGAGAATGTCATATCATTCTATCTTAAAATGTGTACCTGCAGCTTTGGTCTTGATTATCAGAATCTAGAGGCGGCGGCGGATCATCATAATGATGATGATGATAAGAAACAGGTACTCTCTACTCTGCATGTTACTAGTAAATAATAATTGTTGTTGTCTCATGATCAAACCTAGCTAACAGATTCTGAATTTGTTTGCCAGGAAACACATGATATGGTGGTGTGTGCTCAACCCTCAACAACAGAGATGGTGTGGCGTGGCGTGGCGTGGCACGTACACACCCTCTTCAGAAAAGATGTCAGTAGAGGAGTATTTCAAACTGGTATATTGTGGTATATATATTTATTTAAAAAGAATCAATAGAAAACTATGTCTTTGATACCTTTTGGTCTTATGATATTTGATTCAGCTAGTAGTCAGCATTTACAGACTTTGTTTTCTGATCGAAGCTAAACGAATTCTAATTTTTGTGGTCTGATTTGTTTAGACATTACTTGACATGCCCGTGGTCTACTCTGGCTGTATTCGTGGGCCATTCAATTTTGGTTCTTATTATCCGGAGACAAAACCTGATCGTGTTCCGTATCATTTGTATCTGTTGCTTAAGGAAGCTGTTGATATCATGAACACCACTGATTCTCTGTCAGCTTTGTCAAGGGTTCAGCAAAAAATTAGGTTTTTTTGCACTTACTTGCACTATCATCTGCCAGATGGTTGTAACTAGTAAGCTCTTTTTTCTCTATAAAAAGTTTTATATTATTATTATTATTATTATTATTATTATTATTTTATTTTTCAGCATGTGGACAAATGCCAGCTCTCTCATTGCCGGCTATGACCCCACGAGGAAGCCTAGATATTGTATGAACGGGTACGCCCCTATTGGAGACCGGCTTCCGCTCTTTTGGATTGATATGGATATCCATTTCTGGCCAGAAGCGATGGCTAGTGTTATGACTATAATTTACTCACGGAAGACGCCTTCATTTTGGAAAATGTGTCCGGAGGAGATATCATTCTATTGTAAACCGTGTTCTTGCTTTGGCATTGATTACCATCGTTTGGAGGCTGCTTCTGAGGAAGATGTGTGTTTGATGCGTGTGGCCTAGCTAGCTAGTTTCTAAGTATTATGAAAAACTGTATCTTGTGTTCTTAATATTTAAGATGGTACGGTTACTTTTCTGTGTTGGTTTCTGATTGTTATTAAGCTTAGATGCTGATTGTGATATATATTTTGTTTCTGGGCCGGTGTTCTGTTCAGTTGTATGTGTAACGCTTATGTTACTACTTATGGTCGTCAAATAACCGGTTAATCTTATCAACAGATAATAGGGGTGACGAGACTATATATATATATATACCTTGAAGACAATCATTATTAGAAAAAACGCCTTTAATGACACGCATTGCATGTTATTAAAGGGTACAGATGACACGCATTAATGCATTAGCTTTTCATGTTAAATGAGAGTTTTCTTTATTATTAGGTGGTTCATGATTCATCTCAAGTACGTATAGACGATCTTTTGAAAGTTCCCGTGCTTCTAAGGAGTTTGCTACGGCCTGCAAATGACCTCATGCAAATTTTGAGGGTCTTTTTTGGAGTTCACTAGTGTGCTACTGTGCGAGGCAACCCGACAAGTTCACTTGGACGACAAGCGAACTCTATATTTTTATACCAAAGCTAACCCGTAGTTTATAGTTTTTCACCAAACTCTATGGAGACGAACTTGCCAAATTCGCTTGCCACTCAAGCAAACTTGTCGAGTTACCTTGCATTGGTAGTAAACTCCCTAGCCTAGAAGTACATGACCTTAAGAAAACACATAGAAATACTTACTGAATCCTGATAAAAAATGTGTGAAATTTCAAAAATGGTTCTAATAAGTTTTGTATTTGTTTAATACTACGATAACTTTGTTTTGTGTATTGTTATCGCAATTATCGTTGATAAATGGTTTTTCTATATATAAGGGCCAATTTTTTAGTATTACTGATCTGATAACCAGTCTATGTAATCCATCTGTTAAGTGGTTGTCAAGATAAAATTAACGAGTGTTATATTATACTTATATATACAATGATACAAAAGAATTGAAGTCTACCAGGCATATATAGGTGAATAAATTGAAATGATCATAAGTTTACTTGGTACCTAATTAAGAGAATAAGTGTTACACCTTATGTAATATTTCAGTTTCTGAAGGCAGAGATACATTTTCGGATAATACTCGAGGATCCACTTTAGTTCAAGGAAATTTCTAGACAATTCACTAGCGTTGCAGCAAATTCACTTGGGTGGCAAGCGATCAACGGATTTAGTCTGGTGAAAAATCATAATCAATGTATTAATGAGGAAGAGGAACTTTGAACAGGTTAATATGACATTATTGAATCTTATTTCTCACATATTTGGTCAATAGTCAAAACATTTCTTTTCAATGTTTTGTTAGTTTTATTCATTTTGTTTGCTTTAGCTAAAAATTTGGTGAAAATTTCAAGTGTTTGGGACAGTAGTCACAGTACCAAGATATTGGCTTCTTCCAGCTTATAGTGATGAAAATTTGCCAAAAAATGCCCGGTCTTCATGGCCTGGAGTACTATCCGTCAAGACCGGATTTCAACACCCAAGAGTTCTAAACCGAGTATAATGAAAACAAAAAAAAGGAAAGAAAACGTATAGGTGTTTTAACTATAGTAGAAGTAGTAGTATAATCGTAAGAGGCATAGTTTTTTTCGGTTGCGGTTAACGAAGTTATATGTAATAAGTAGTAACTAGTAATGTTTTGAAGAATCGCCACCCGTTAATCGGTTATGCATATGCAGCTTTGTGTTGTTTTTGCTTGCGGTTGTAGTTTTGTCTGTCTATACATTTAGTGTTTATATATGTTAGAGAAATGCTACATTTAAAAAAGTTACAAAGTTTTATTAATTGGTTAGTGTTAATAATATATTTAAGTTTTGGTATAAAAGAAAAAAGGCTTCTTTGTTACAAGTTCACTTCTCCATCATCAACAAAGGTAAGTTTTATCTTTAACCATTAAGAGAGACAAATTGAACATAAGATTATGTTTCTATAACAAGTCATATGAGTGAATAGATAATTAGGACAATGTTAATCATTATCTAACTCATCAGTATAAGTAATTAGTCAAAGATTAAGTATATTTAGACAGTTTGGCCGAGTGGTCTAAGGCGCCAGATTTAGGCTCTGGTCCGAAAGGGCGTGGGTTCAAATCCCACAGCTGTCATTCATTTTCTATTTTTTTAGACAAATACATCAAGAAGATTCAATCTTGGCATCTTGGGATAGGGTCAAGTTACCAGGGAAACAAAAATTGTAAGGATGAGAAGTCATAATTAGTTCACATGTGTCATGGACTAAAGGAAAAAGGATATAAAAGTAATATTACATATTTTTTCTCTTTATATGCAAGTCACATGTTAATTCCCTCATTATTTATAAACGTCTATAATTTTTTCATATGATATTTTTTTTAAAAATAAAATTCACCATAATAACAAGCATTTTTTTACCTTTAATACGAGTATAATTTCGTTATATAAGAATAAAAAATAATTTACGTCATTGTGTCTTTTTGCTTACCATTGTGTCTTTTTTTGTCATTGTGTTTTTCTGTTTGTTACTGTGTTTTTTCGCCATTGTGTCTTCCATCTGATCATTGTGTTTTTTTAAAATACTAATAACACCGTTGTGCAATAGTATATATATAATGAAAAATACTAACAAATTATCTAATACGTAAAACACAACGATGAATGCATATTACACAATAACCTGAAACGTAAAACACAATAATGAATACATATAACAACACAATGGTCTGAAACGTAAGACACAATGGTAAATGCATATAACACAATGGCCTGAAACGTAAGACACAATGGTAAATCCGTATAACACGATGGCCTGAAACGTAAGACACAATGGTAAATCCGTATAACACGATGGCCTGAAACGTAAGACACAATGGTAAATCCGTATAACACGATGGCCTGAAACGTAAGACACAATGGTAAATCCGTATAACACGATGGCCTGAAACGTAAGACACAATGGTAAATCCGTATAACACGATGGCCTGAAACGTAAGACACAATGGTAAATCCGTATAACACGATGGCCTGAAACGTAAGACACAATGGTAAATCCGTATAACACTATGGCCTGAAACGTCAGACACAATGGTAAATCCGTATAACACAATGGCCTGAAACGTAAGACACAATGGTAAATGCGTATAACACAATGGCCTGAAACGTAAGACACAATGGTAAATCCGTACAACACAATGGCCTGAAACGTAAGACACAATGGTAAATGCGTATAACACAATGGCCTGAAACTTAAGACACAATGGTAAATGCGTATAACACAATGGCCTGAAACAATGGTAAATGCGTATAACACAATGGTCTGAAACGTAAGACACAATGGTAAATGCGTATAACACAATGGCCTGAAACGTAAGACACAATGGTAAATGCGTATAACACAATGGCATGAAACGTAAGACACAATGGTAAATGCGTATAACACAATGGCATGAAATGTAAGACAATGGTAAATACGTATAACGCAATGACCTGAAACGTAAGACACAATGGTAAATACGTATAACATAATGGCATGAAACGTAAGACACAATGGTAAATACGTATAACACAATGACCTGAAACATAAAACACAATGGAATCTATATATTACACAATGCCTTGAACGTAATACACAAACAACATAATACTATTTTACTCAAATTAAGTGAAAATTGATCACAGTGACTAAAACACAAAGATAAGTATAAAGACAAATGCTGAGCACAAAGACACAATGACGCACAAAAGACACAATGACGTAATCTTTGTGTTAATTTTTATCTTTCATATGAGTATCAATTGAAAAATACAATGACCGAAATATATAACACAATACATAGAAAACTCAATTAAAAACACAATGAACAACCAAATAACACAATATAAAAAACGTTTGTTATTATGGTAAAAAAAATTTCTAAAAAATGTCGTATGAAAAAGTTATAGACGTTTTAAAATGATGAAAGAATTGACATGTGTCTTGCATGTGGAGAGAGAATTTCTTCATAAGTGGGTTATTACATTCATGCCCTTCTCATCTATTTTTATTCAATTTTCATTTCTTGAATTAATCTTCACCATTCAAATCTAAGATCAATGGATTAGATTCCTTCTCACCCTTCTCATTTTTGTTGTCCTTTGTATTTTAACTTTACCCTCTTGGGATAATATCAACTCGTACTTTCGTAAGTATTTCAAATACGTGTATCCTTTTAATTTTTAAATAATAAATTGTAAAAAGTAAAAATTTCTGGTAAATATGTATTTCTTTTAATAAAAAAACATCTACTACATGTGTTTATGTAGAATATTATCCACATATGTGTTTAATTCATCCAAATAACTATGATTTTTCAATGGTCCTTGAATTAGAGGAAATATTCTTATTCTTGTATATTATTATTGTTATATAGTCAAAAGTTTGATGTTGTCCTTTAACTTATTAGGGGTATTTTTAGAGGTGTTAGTTATTCGGTTTGAAACCAAGCAAGTCAAAAACCCATCCGATGAACACCCCTATTTATGTCAAGGGTAAAAATAATAAAAAATTCCAACATATTTATTTTTTATTTTGTGCGAAAGATTAATCTCACTAAAAGCAATGAAGGTTTGCGAAAGATTAATCTCACTAAAAGCAATGGAGGTTCTCGCAAGTCGCAACCTTAGGCTATCATTTTGGTCTCGAATTTCTGGTTGATGATGGGGCAAGGTTTCCCTCCATGCGAAGTGAACAACCGAATGACAAAAGTACGAGTCAGTAAATAGCATCTCTCCTCCATAACTAAGCGACAAATTTGGAATGATAAGATGCGTTAACCAACAACGAATATAATAAAAGGTCATACCCTATGGTTAAGACCGAATACCTAAGTTTAGATAGAAAGGCATCAAACTCACCATCATTGATAAAAATATTAGATTAAGGGTGAAGGTTGGTCATACTAAACACAACCAGCCTAATTAAATTGGTTAACATAACAACCGAAACACAATCCATTTAAATAAACTAGTGAAATATGTTTACATGAACACGACTTGTATATTAAATGAGATATAAATGACAACCCGAAAGCTGATTATTTTCTAATAGCATTTAACTACACTCTTATATGATTACCATGAGAGAAAAATTAACAAAAAAAAATAAAAAAAAATCATGTACTAGGTGTAAAAAGCCGGGGTTTTTCCTCAAACTTGTTCCGTTCCAAACCATTTCTAGTTTGAAGCCGGTTTTCACGTGAAAAATGATTTGTTTGGTTCCGGGTTTTTGTTGGTTCGCTTAGTTTTAACCAGTTTAAAACTAGTTTCAAAGGAGAGGTTCCTAACCCGATTTCAACCCTACAATTCGGGTTAAAACCGGTTCCGGTTTTTGTCAAACCATTTTTTGTTCTAGAGTGTACACCCAAACACCTCTAAAGTTTAGAAATGTTTCTAGGAACCTGATGACCACCGAATCGTTGGCTTCCAACACTTTTGTCGGTTAAAGTGATAAGCAAACACATCGAATTTAGACAATTAATATATGATTTAATTAATAGTTAAAACTAAATCACGAAAGTAAGCTAAGTAGATTGCGTTTGAATTACAACTTCATATTATTATTATTATTAGTAATAATATAAATACATAAACTAACTAAATAGTCCCAAGACTTTTAGCACACAGAATATATATCATATCAAAAGCATGTTGATCGAAATAGTGACATATAGTCAAACCTTCACCTGGATCTTTCATTCTTTATTCTATTTACTTACAAAGTATTCTAAGGTCCAAGCATGTACATAAGATATATAATAAATTTTGGATCACTATAATTTAAAAATTTTATAACCTCCTAATACATAATTATTTTAATTTTTATATGTTTTATATAGTTTTAGGGTGATTTTGTTATATATGGTGTAAAGTTAGCCGTTTTCAGTCGAGATTTTTGTTACATATAGTCAAAACACTCACCCGCCCCCTGTTTTTTTGAGCAGTAGCGTAAATTTATTCGTTTTCGGCAGTAATTTTTTATACGTACTTAGTTTAAATTCAGCCGTTTTTGGTTGAAAATTTGAGGCCGACCACCCTCGTATGTGATATTTTGTATACATTTTGAGTCCAGTTCTCAATGTCTTAGTCCAAGCTTCACCATTGATAGTAAAGAACCCATGAGCTTCATCATTGGGTCGGCTTTTTCAATGTTCGAATCTCTCTTAATTTGACGCCCGAATTTTCGGTTCGAATCCAATACTTATTAACTACCGCTAAAACTAAATTAAAAATTAAAATACCATATAGATCAGTATGGAACCCAATATTCAAATCTTTTTTTCAATTTTAACATGTGTATAGGTTGATCGTTTGTAAGTAACCTACATCAAATTCTCAAGGTTAGCGTTAAAAAATCGCTGGAGTCAGTCGAAAAAACATAATATACGTACACATTACACATAAACTTTAAAAAAAAATACATGCATATATATACATACTTATTTCCAGCTTTTCCTCAAGGCAAAGAAATACATATACATTACACATAATCATATATATAGAGAGAGACCATTGAGAAACTCTAGTGTAGTCACACACACACACACATATATATATACACACACACAAATACATATACACCTTCATACACATATATATAGACATGAGTGCATGTATATCTATATGTGTGAGAGTGAGAGTTTCGTTTAGGATATAAAGAAAGAATTGAAGCAGGTGGCAATATATACATATCATATGTTTGCTTCACGCAAACAATCTTATTTGGATGTTTGCTTCTTCAAATTATCGTGCCTTTAAAGTCTTAAACTTCCTATATTATTAAAACACACCTATATAAATCAAACCCTAATTATTAATAACCACACGTGTCATTCATATTTCAAAACAATGAGTGGTGCCGGAAGTAGCATCACCGGGTGTGGCGGTGGTGGTGGCGGTAGTGGTGGGGGTGGGCCATGTGGAGCATGCAAGTTCTTGAGAAGAAAGTGTGTGGCAGGTTGCATATTCGCGCCATATTTTGATTCGGAACAAGGGGCGGTGCATTTTGCGACGGTGCATAAGGTGTTCGGAGCAAGTAATGTGTCGAAACTCTTGTTAAGTATCCCGGTTCACAAGCGGCTTGATGCGGTGGTGACCATTTGTTATGAAGCTCAAGCTAGGGTTCGAGACCCTGTCCATGGTTGCGTTGCGCATCTCTTTGCCTTGCAACAACAGGTCCGTTTGATTCGTTACGTTACATGCTACTTATACTTTTTATTTAGTTTTCACGGTTTTAGGTTAATCAGTTAGTAACATCTTTTTATCGTCGTAAACCAAAAGCATGCAAACTGATGAAATAAAAGTCGAATCAAATCAGTCTGTTATTAACGGTTTGGCTTTAGTTTAATTTAACGATTTGGTATAGTTGCAAAATGTGATGTGTAGAGATTATTGACATCATTAACTAAAAACTAGTAATTCAAAGTTATTTATATCTGAATTTTGTATTTAACTATTTATAGACTTATTTTCAAAAAAGTTTGGAATGTAAGTGTTTTTTTTAGATAAATATCGATTAAATGTTTCATAAAAAAAGTTAACATTCTTGATACGCACAGTTTTTTCATTCCAAGGGTTTAAGGCTTTACTTGTCATTTCATCTACAATGTCACAATGATTTTAAAACAATGGCTAGTAGCTAAGCATATTAATTATTCATTCAATTAAGCTAATATGCATTAAAACAAATAATATATAAAAAAAATAATAAATTAGTTGTGTGTGTGTGTATATATATGTGTGTGTATGTATGTATATATATTTATTCAAGAAAGTGAGAGATGCAATGGGGCAAACATGAACAAGTGTAAAGGGTGATGTTGCCAAAATTCATGAAAAAGGTTGATTATTTTAGTGTTAAAATTACTTGTAAAACATCTTTAGTTTTTTAAAAGGGGGTTAGTTTTTTTGATTAATAAATTGGTTGTTGTTTAGTTCCTTTGTTACATTGAAGCTTGTTCTGTTTTTGGTTCTCAGGAAATGGTCGGTCTTTTTGCAACTCATGTATTGTCTTTTAAAGTCAATACTCTTTTAAATATTATTATTTCATATTATTTTATTTTCCTTTTAATATTATTATTTTAGCTTTATCTACACATGCACATATAGTTCATTTATTGGTGCTAATAGTGTATTTCTTAATAAATTTTTATTCACTTTTTATTGGTAAATAAAATAAGAGAAAATTGATGTAGAATATTTAGTTGATAACTATTATTTAAAAAATTTAATGAGTGACTTATGAAAGTCATATTTATCTTTATAGTTGTGAAGTAATGAAGTTTCTAAAAATAAGCTAGGATTAAGAGACAAGTTTTTTTAAACTCGAGTTAGTTTAAACTGATTTTTATCAAGTTAATTTTACTGGGTCTAAAATTAAAGAATTAAACTTGGCAGTCGACACATACAAACACATATATCCATAGCGTGTTTATAATTTATATATACATATATTACTTACATTTGATGTTATCATTAAATATTTCTAGACTTACACGATAATTTTAACATAAGGTTTACATACATTTGGTTAACAAAATTTTTTTATATGAATACTCGAGTTGTTCGAATCAAATTTGAATCTTCCTTGAGCTGAGCTCAAGCATGCCTCATAAAATCTCATCGAGCTATCGGATTGAGCTTGAGACTGTCTTGATTATTTTATATCTTTAGCAAAACTATATATGTTTGGGCGATTCTGTTCTCTCTTAATCGTATATTGTTTTTACAGTTTATGTATTTTAAAGAAAAAATTATCATGAAACATGTATAAAATCAACCCCCATGCATAAATGTTTTGAGAAACTTCGATGGGAATGAAATGGAATTTGATTGAGTGAAGAGTACAATCAACATATTGAGAATTTCAAATGTGTTGCTTTTAGTCTAGTTTTCTATTGCTTCCAAGGAACAACTTTCCTCTATTTAAACTCTTTAAGGACTTTATAAATTAGCAAACACTTTAACCTATTATTTTATCAATAAAGTTCTTTTAGTGTGTATAAACATAATTTTATTATACAAATAATAACTTCAAACTCTGTTAAAAACTTTGTTATTTGTGAGAATTTTACAATGCATGGTTGTTTTTGTTTTGTACAAACAATACAAAATAAAATTGCATTTTGACGTCTTCGTAATTACTGCACTATAACAAGAATACACGTAGCGTAATTATCCTTACTCTACTTCATTAATTCTTCTGTAGCGTAATTGCTCTATAAAGATTAATTACGGAAATAACATCGCGTTCATATGTTTTGCACGATAAAACTTGTTTCTATTTAATCCAACCTCTATTTTATTTATGTATATTTTCGAACGTCAACTTTTATTAAAATATAAAACTAGCAAGACGCTAGAAGCCACAACAAAACCACAAAAGTACTTGAAAGGAAAAATTCATCAATCATACTTAAACCCTTTTCTTTACCTTAATAAAGCTACATCCAACTATTTGTTAATTACAAGTTTGTGGTAATTTTATTAATTTAAACAGGTCGTGAATTTACAAGCAGAGCTCGCTTATCTTCAAGGCCATCTAGCAAGCCTAGAGGTTCCAACGCCTCCTCCGCCACCTCAACAACATCAACCACCAACTCCATCATCCGTAGTTTCCATCACCAACCTCCCGATCACCTCATCTTTACCGGCTAACTACGATTTATCAGTACTTTTTGATCCAATGATGCAATCTTCTGCACGGTCCATGCAATCATCGGTACAACAAATGGCTCCCATTCAATGCCACGGTAGCGACACTTCAACTCCACCTCAACACGACGGTGGCCGTGGTAGCTCTAGTGATCTCCATGAGCTAGCTAGGGAGCTTTTGCAAAGGCAGAACCCAGGGTCTTCAGATGTTACAACTTTACCACCACATGATAGTATATAAGATGATGAATTTGACCATATATGTTGACTTTATCAGCTAATAAATGATTCAGGAGTTTGACCTTTGAATCTCTTTATCCATTTAATTTCTGGATTTTATTTCTCAAGTTGTCTTGATTAATGATTACTGATTTTTTTTTAAATTTCTTGTTAACTTATTAATTATTTATATATTTAAAGAAATAATATATGAAGGTGTGAATGTGTGATTATGTTTGTGTTGCATTTTGTTATATAATAAGCAATTATTATTATAAATGTTTAATTATTGTATATACATCAAACTATCAAACACAGTTTTCATATGACAATTTCAAAACTTATCACTTGATGCATGCAACACTTTGAACTGCTGCGAGGACAAGGACGACGAGGATGATAATATTAACGATAATAATAGCAATAATAATGAAATTAATACCAACAATTTCTCCAAATTGACAAGTTTGGGACAAAATAAACTTTGTTTAGTGTTTCTTCCTCAAGGAAACAACACCTTCTGTGCGGCATTTGGTGACTGTGCGATGCTGTGCTAACGGCTTCAAGCCACCATTGCAGCTACTTATTTCTTGAGTGACTTCCAATCAGGATCCTAAATTGCGAAAAATAATAATAATAATAATAATAATAATAATAATAATAATAATAATAATAAAACCTTTTCGAGTTTCAAGCCATACCCATTTTGACCTTTTACCCAACCCGCCCGACCTATAGTGTTAATCAATATCATGTCATGACTAGGCATGTCACTTTTATCCACAACCACCCGACCCGAGAAACTGTTAACCCGAACACGAAAGTATTTGTATCCATGGAACCCGAACCGAATTCACCAATCCCGAACCGTTCTAATTCGGTTCGGTTACTGGTTACTCGTTTAGGGGGTTCAGGACTTCAGGTACTGGTTAGTGGTTACTAATTCTACGAATAGATATCAAGTTCGGTGATTTCTGCCAGTGGTGTTCGATTGATCCTATAGGTGAAGATTATGTTACTTTAGTTAAACGGATTGTGTTTTTGGATTATGCCGGTTTATTATATGTTTATTTACGTTACAAGTGAAGATGATAATGTTGCTTTAATTTTATCATTTTATATCTTTCTAGTTTTCTAAGTCAAATACTCAAAAGCCGAGTAACCCAACCCGAAAAACCAGGGAGAGATCAGGGTCGGGTTTCGTTCTAGAGTTAAATTTCTCAAACTCAAGGAACCCAACCCGAGAAACTAAAACCCGAAAGTGCAACTCGAAGAACACCCATAGTCATTACTAGACACGAGGGAGCAATAATAATAATAATAATTAATAAGCGAGTGCGAGGGGATTTTACATACAAGGATGCTCGATTTCGTCCGCCTCCAAGTACTTGCGAAGTTATCATAAGCTTCAAAAATCATTTGCCACTCGGTACCGCTTCCGTTGAGCCATAATCTCTCAAAACGCGCTCAACTTCTTCAATAACTCCCAACTCTTTAAACCAACGAGCCAACTTCTCCGAACCTTCTTTCCCGATCATTATCCCGTCTCTCTCCAAATCCATCAAAAAATCCAACACTTCCTTAAGCTTATTATCCTTCTCATAAACATCCAACATCAAACCTACACACTTATCATTAGGCAAAATCCCAGCTTTCATCATATTCTCAAACGCAACACACGCTTCTTGACTTTGACCCGCAGTTACATACGCGTTAATAAGAACCGCGCATATTTTAACATCAGGAATAATACCCGCGATCTGAATCGCATCAAATATTCTTTGAGCCCCTAAACTATCACCGCGCATCGAATACGCACGTAACATCGCTTTATAAACTTCACTTTTCGCATAAACTTGCTGGGATTCCATTTCTCTAAGTAACGTTTCTGCTTCGATCAACATTCCAGCTCGTATGTACGCCATGACCATTGACCCGTAAGCTCGGTTATCTAACGGAAGTCCGAGAAGCTTCATTTCTTCGAACGTGTCTTTTGCAAGATTAAAGTTACCGGCTTTACTGTACATGTGGATCAAAGCTGTTAAAGTCACTTGATCACATTCGAATCCTCTGTTCTTCATTGCTTGTAGTGTGTTTTCAGCTTCTTGTAATCGACTTTGTTTCGCATAACCGTGAATTATCTTTGTGTAATCGCGGATATTAGGTTCAAATGATTCTTCAAGTAGTGCAAATTCAGCCACCTACAAACAAAGTTATATATAAAACTTGCAACAGAAATCAAATAAATTCTCCCCAAAATGCAGTGTTGTAAAAATCGGCATTAGTCCCTAATCCATGATTTACTGATAAAGTTTCAGCTAATCGGTAGTCGGTCAAAGTCAGTCAAAATCAATGTAAGCCAATGAAAATTGGTCGAATGTCAATCAAAGTCGATCAAAATCTTTAAAATAGTTTTAACAATTAAATTTATATTTATTTTGAAAAATTATATATGAATTTCAGCTAATCCGTGGCAATAATCGGTAGTCGGTCAAAATTGGGTCAAATTGGTCAAATAATTTCAAATTTTGGTCAAAATCTTTGAAGTATTTGTAAATTTATACTTATTTAAAAAATTATAAATAAAATTTTGTATATACATCTAGAATTTTGGAAAATTATATATAAAATTCCAACCGTATCAATCCCTAATTCCCTATTAATTGCTAGTCGTTTACGAGGGCTTAAACATAACCGAGCGTAGTTTATGAAAGATTGCTTAACCATACCCATATGGGCGGTTAACCATTGATTTAGGTTAAGTTCGGTTAACTGGAAAAAAAGATTATGAAGTCTCGTAGCTAAAATATGGTTCGGTTATTGTGTTCCAAGCTCAATTATGAAGTCTCGTAGCTAAAATATGCCTTATTTTGCTCCAAGCTATGTTATGAATAGTTGCAGCATAAATTTAAATGTTCGGAGCTAGAAACAGAGGGATAAAAGCTGAAAATCGAGGTATGATATAAAATTATTAAAAACACAAACATAAAGGTTTAGTACGGTTTCGGTTAAAGCCCCACATTAACAAATAAAAATAACCATAATGGTTAATCATATTAGTTAACCATAACCGTTCGATCAACTTTTTCAGTTCGGGTTTTCGGTTATGGTTCGGTGTTTGCTCGCTCGTTTCCTAAACGGGTCAAATTAACTACATTACTCGAAAAATGGATAATACCTCGAACCGCAACGGATATTCACATTCTCCAATTTTGGGCTAAAAAAATGTTTGCTCAAAATAATGACTCTGTGCCTAAATTATTTTGCTAATTAATAACTAATTGAACTAAAATTTTATAATTCGGTTACATATTTATTAAATTCTTACAAATCACCTAACATAAAAATCGAAACTTTACAAATTAATTTCAGCTCAGTTTTCATTACACGCAAAACCAAAAATCATAATTTCAAATTCACAAACGGTTTGGTTTGGGTCGTTTTGGGCTAAAACCGAAACAAAAACCAAAACTTTGGTAATTGGATATTTGAACACCGTTTGGTTTCGGTGTTTGGTTTAGGTTTCGGTTTTTTCGTTTTGCCATCTTAGCTTGAAAATTTTCGACCCAAAAAGAATGTAATATTTGGGCCTAAATTACTTTATATTGGTTACTAACTAACTTATTATCACACATTTAAACTAAAATTTAAAAGAGTTACATATTTATTAAATTCTTATAAATTACCTAACATAAAAATCGAAACTTTACAAATTCAGTTCAGCTCAGTTTTCATTACACGCAAAACCATCAGTAAGTTCGTTTTCACAAAAACATAAACCTATTGAGTTTACAAATTCTTATATAACAAGTTCTGCATCACTTCCCAAAATGCATCAACTAGTCGGTACCCACAGCCCAACTAGCATCTATCGAGTCCTAAAACACTGCCAAAACGTACGGGTGTGCACAGTTTAGTTTGGGTCAGGTGACTCGGGTTTGGACTAAAACCGAACCAAAAACCAAAACTTCGGTTTTTAAATATTTGAAAACCGCTTGGGCTAAAAAAGGTGTTTGCGCCTAAATTATTTCGCTAATTAATAACTAATTGAGCTAAAATATAATTCAGTTACATATTTATTAAATTCTTATAAATTACCTAACATAAAAATTGAAACTTTACAAATTCAGTTCAACTCAGTTTTCATTACACGAAAACCAAAAACCCTATTAATCCCTATTAATCGCTAGTCCACCCGACTAGCGCCTATCAACTTGTACAACACTGCCAAAATGGAGGGGTGTGCATGGTTTGGTTTGGGTCAGTTTTTGGCTAAAACCGAACCAAAAACCAAAACTTCGGTTTTTAAATATTTGAAAACCGTTTGGTTTCGGTTTAGGTTCGTTTAGGGTTCGGTTTTTCCCGATTTTGCCATCCGAGCCTCAAAATTTTGGGCTAAAAAATGTTTGCTCAAAATAATGACTTTGTGCCTAAATTATTTTGCTAATTAATAACTAACTGAACTAAAATATTATAATTCAGTTACATATTTATTAAATTCTTATAAATCACCTAATATAAAAATTGAAACTTTACAAATTCAGTTCAGCTCGGTTTTTATTACCCGCAAAACCATCAGTAAGTTCTGTTTCACAAAAACATAATGCATCAAGTACCCACATTACTCGAAAACCGGATAATACCTCGAACCGCACCGGGTGATTCACAATCTCCAATTCTTTCAAAACAACAAGCCAATCAGCTTTACTAGGCTTCATACTCCTAACCCAAGAACACAACACCATTTCTATACTAATACTACTACTTGTCTCAAAACAAATCAATTGTTTCAATAAAGCTCTGCACCGGTTTGTTAGCTTCTTGGGCAACCGAGCTATGTGATTCCGTTGAGCGTCGTTCATTTCGTTAATATCAATTTGAACCCACTTGAATTTGGGTATTGGGTGTTCAATTTGTTCATGGGTTTGGTTTAATTCGTTGTTAATGGAACATATTAATTGGAGTGATTTGAGTTTTGGATGGATTGGATTAAAGGGTTGAGGTTTGTGGATTAGGGTTGAGTTGGGTGTTGAGAAAGATAACATGATTATTAATATGAAATTGGAGGATAATTTTATTAAGGGATTGAGTTTTGAGGTCAAAATGTTGGTTGCAGGGGAAGTGGAGTAGAAGATGAAGAAGGGTGTTTGGGAATTTGGGTTACGAGAAGGTATTCCTTCGGTATTATCTTAACTTTTATTTAACAATCTAACAAAAAACTTAAAACCAAAAATAACGTTCCGAAATAAAAACAGACGTTCGTTTTGGTTCTGCATGTAATAAAAACCGAACATAATCGAATTTTTAAACTTTTATTTTAAGTAATTTATAAAGAATTTTACAAATATACTACTACTAAAATAGTTTTGGCCAAATGTATAATAGTCTGTTAGTTAATAATTAACAAAATTATTTATATCTAAATTCATTGTTTTCAGCTAACTTTCTTTCGGCATAACTTTCTCAAGCTCAAATGACAAAACCCGAAACCAAAATGAAAGTCGAACAATAAAAACTTCAAAAACCAAAACCGATTTCAAAAATTCAAAAGCAAAGTTTTGGTTCGGTTTGGTTTTAGCCCAAAACCATACCAAACAACACCAGAAGGGTAGGAATATGAAACCTTCGTTCCTGATTAACTACATTACGTTCAACCACTCCATTAACTTGTTTGTTTTGTAACATTGGCTGAAAAGAAGTGGAGACCACTCACTTTGTTGAATCGTTTGTGGGGTGCCACATAAGTAAACAAATGTCCTGCTACGCATGTCTTAAGGTAAAACTACTAATGATAATGGTGAAATATACAAACGTATGAAATTGCACTTTTAACATATAGTATATTAAGATACACTGAGACAAATTTTATCAAAATTGGTATATTCTAATTTTAATATGTTACAAACATTTTAAATATGTCCATCAATCTTTCTAGTTACTCTTGAGGAAACACTGTTGAATTATAGAAGATTATTTTGATATAATCTTTCTAGTTACTCTTTTATAACTTTTTAAAATAAAATATTCAATAACCGATTCTAATGTAAAAGTTTCCACAAAATATTTATTTATTTTTATTTTTTGAGATGCAATTCACTAATAACCTAAGCACAATGTTCGTATCGACATTTGCTTTAAGGACGATGACTAGTCGCTTTTAAGTAACAAGTTGTACAGAAATAAAAAGCCACTACTAGAATTAATACTTAAAAGGTGAAATACTAATAACTGTCCCTTACTATATAACTCACTACTTGGGTAATAAATTACTAACTACTAAATAATATCAACTCATACTTTCATAACAAGAACATCTATAACAAATATATTCTAGAAAATCTGGACTAGAGTAAAGTAGTAAAGTGTCAATAAAAAATAGTCCCCAAACAAGTCCACTGATATTGACATAAGCAGGCGTCAATAAAAAATAGAGGTCCATCTGGTGCATATTAATACTGCAAAAACAACTAAAGTCAAATATTTACATGTTCCAGTAGGCTTAACACATTTGTTAGCTTCTTCCACAATTTTATTTACTGCTTCAATAGATTCCAAACGCATCTGAACAAAATTAAAAAGAATTGCCAGAATGATCTTCCATGTTTTATTATTTAACAATATAGTAATAAATGCAGCATCACCTTCCAATCAGAACTCTCTGTTGGATATGTGGAGCGGTTCGGGTCAAGTCAACGCGAGTCGACCCGGTTATGACCCGTGAGAATTACACCGAGGATAACGAACTTCAAGCCCACTTAATTAGTTAACTAGGCCAGACACAATTAAACAAGATTAAATGGTGGATAAGGCTTTTAGTGTGGTGATTGGGCTCAAAGTCCATTAGGTTTAATTAACACCTAAACCTAGTTTGTGCCTATATATACTTAATATTATCTCATAATATCTTATCCCTTAACACACAAGCTCCTCACCTAAACCCTAGCCGTCACCACCACCGCCGGACCATCGCCGCCGCCGCCGCCGCCGCTCACCCGACCAGCCGCTGCGACCGCTGCTGTCGTGTGCCGCTGTGCCGCCGCCGGAATTTCTCGGTTCATCTTGTTGTCTCCTAGCTCCGTTTGTTACTCCTCGGTGTCTCAACCGGTTATTCGTAACCAAGGTAAACTTAAATACAGTTATTTACGTTTATGGTTGTTTGGTTGTTTAGATCTCGTACTCGTATTGATTGTAACTGAATCCTTGTTTTGGTTTCGTTATGGTGGTTACTCGTTCTTCCGCTGTGCTCGTTTATTTGTTAATATGATTAATAAATATGAAACGAATATTAAAATCGGATTTAAACCGTTAAACCGTTCTTTGACCACCGTTGAAACCCAACAGTGGTATCAGAGCCGTGGTTACAACGTACGAGTCGATTACGGTCTTTTTACCGGATCTACATCATAAACTTTAATTAGTTAAAGTTTTTGATCTAGATATTATTTTGGGTAATCTTGATTTGGTCAAAGTTTTATTTATTTTATTTGACCAAAACTTTACCCGATCTTATCGTTTCGAATATGTAAATCCGGCCCCGACCTTTGTGTGTTTGGTTGTTTGAGCTTGGTTTTTGGCCATATGGATGGTTCAAAGTTGTATTTATATTCGGTTATATTTTTATGATTTTCTTTTGGCTATATGGATGGTTCAAAATTGTAATAGGAAATATGTTAGTATATTATATTTTGTAATAAAGAAGACCCGAAGATAACCGAGGACAAGCTCACGGGATCGTTGGAGTTAATGGTAGTTTGGACAAGATGATGGGATGCACCAAGAGTCCATCCTTGTGGTTGTTTTGTGTTGTGACCCCTTGACCCGATCGGTCATGCTAATTGGCTCTAGCAAGACCGATCACCTCTATTGGCCGTTCGGGAGTTACATTTTTTTATTTGCTATTGTGGTTGCTTGGTTGTTTATAATAGGTTATATTATTACAAACCTAATACCAAATATCTTTAAAATCCACAGTGACTCGCAGAGCCCGAGGAACCAAAGATTTATATTTAGTAGAATAGGCTTTGCGATTCAAAGGGGGATAGCGGCACAGCTTGTTGCTTGCTTACCCATTATCCAGATGTAGCTCGGTTTGTGTTATATATAAATTAATCCAACAAAAAAAAATTGAAAAAAAAATTACCAATTATGTTTTTGCAAATTAAAGGCTATTTAATTTCCAAAAGCTAATAACTTAATAGTTTTTCTATTAACTTAAAATTGGTTAGTCATATCGCGACAAACTTAGTTTTAATAAGTTATTTAAAACTAAGTGTCCTGAGAGATGAAAGGGTTCATCAAGTTGTCTCGACAATATACAGTAAAATTTGACTTTTCCTCTATTCGGTAATTCTAAAATTAATCCCAATTTGAAATCAGTAGTCTATGTCATCCTACTATAAGTCACACTTGAGGCATACAGCGAAATTTCAAGTGTTTGGAGCTACAGCACTATGGCATTCGTCAATTTCGGGTCACTTTTGTTTTGTAAACCCAACCCTTTTGTAACCCGAACATTTGAAATATATAAAATATTGGATTTTGTCATTTAAAATATATATAATATATAAAATATTGGATTTTTATATTTGTTTTATTATGCAATGTTTGACCATTTAAACATACCCATTTTCATGCAAACCATAAAAGAATCTTTATACCCAACCATTCACTCTTTTCCTATATAAACAAGCTCATCTCTTTCATTTCCACCTTGTTCACCTCTCATCTTTTCTCTCCCAAACAAAGAACACAACTTCATCTCTTCAAGGTTTCTTAATAATCAATCAAGAATCATTCTTTAATTTTTGTTTTGTTACTTAAGCTTGTGGTACAACATATATATTATATATACCCCTTGTTACCTTTGGTAGTTACTTCTCCGATTCCGGTCGGTGAGGTTTCGGACCTCGTAAGGCAAGGCTTCATGGAGGACTTCGTGTTCTTGATATATATATATACACACACACTTATATAACTTGTTTATACATATTATTCATGCTTAACTTCTGCTCATTTTAGTTTATTTACAAGTTCCATGGTTATGGGTTTTAAGAGTTTATGCTTCGGTTTAACCGTAAATAGCTCTAAACCGTAAACCGAACTTTGTTTACTAGTTTTTGTTAAATACATGTTTAAACATGTTTTAATGTTAGATCTCAGTTTATAAAATCATTTTTATGTGTTCTATGGTTATGGGTTGTGGATTCTAAACTCGGTCTTGACCCGAAACTAGATCTGAACCGTAAACCAAACTATTGTTTAAAGACTTATTGTTAACTTTTTGGTTGTAAAACTTACGTATTTTCATTTGTACATTATTATACAAGTTCTTGGGTATTTGGGCATGTGGAAACCATCTATGAACATATTGTGAGATGGAAATTGAACCAATCCGATTTTTACTCGCTTAAGACACACAAGTGTGTTTTTAGCAATCAAGACTTGTATATTTTCTTTAAAAATAGTTTACAAACTGATTTTAATTATTTTCTTAAGTACTTGGAAATGTTGGATCCAACTTGATCTCATAACAAAGTTTGGACCGACAAAACCGAATACTCGCTTAACGTACGTTGTTAGTTCTAAAACAATAGATCTACATACTTGGTTAAGTATTATTGGATTTTATGAGTTACCTCATAACATTTAATATTTCAGAAAGTTGACTTTGGGTTTGACCAATTATCAAGACCCGAACCAACAACCCGAACACTCGTTAAAAACCCGTTTTATTATCTTTATTCCTAAGGGATTTGCATTCTTGCATTTTACCCACCTTATTACTTAACATAGGTTGAGTAAATATTAAGGTTAGATACTTTAACCCGGTTTCGAGCAAACTTACATTTTAAAGGGTTATTATTATAAATTGTAAATAGTTACATTTTAAACCTTGAAACTTTAATTGTTTACATTTCTCAACATTTATTTTTATTTAAAGACTTTCAAGACAACCTTTCTAAATTTGAGACTTCTTTCCTTTTAGGCTTTGTTCGTTAAACCGTCGTTCCGCACTTGATTTCTAGCCTATCCCATCAAGATGAAAGCGTTTCTTTGACACATCCGGCCCTTTCACATGTGACTGTACCATGGCGACTATTACTTTACTCTTTTGTTACGTGCTACAGCTGTCTGGAGACTTAATAACATGTTGCTGGACCTGCACATTTTTCTCTGTCCAACCAGGAACCGCACATAGCAGACGGATTAAAACCTCAACCAACTTGTCAAGTGCTTGAAGTGCTTCAACTTGTGCTTTGAATGAGGTAATTGCTGCAGGAAAAACACAATTGTGGACAACATAATGGTCAACGTCATGGATTGGTTAATATGGAAAACAAAATATCTTTAAATCAACTTTATCACTAGTATTAATCTCTACCTTCAAGTCTTTCTTTCGATGCATCACTTATCAACAAAAGAATGGTATCCTCTTGAATAAGAGACCCTATTCTGCTTTCTGTTTCTTCAAGGCCCGTTTCAGCCGGCTGCAAGAACAAACAAGATATGATACTTGATCAAAATGTATATACACGTGTGTGCTTGCACAAGTAACTCACCTCAACATCTTCAACATTTTTGGTTTGACTTGGTCTAACTGCTTTCTTGCCAGCAGTTGTCTTTGTAGGATCGGCCTTCACAACAGCCGCAATAGGTTATTTCCCGCTAAGCATCGCACTTGTTAGTTGTTACTTATACTAACTTCATAAATAGTATTAACTCATTAATTTACTTAATTTGGAGGCACTGGAAGCTTCTGGAACAACGAATGAGATAAGAGCGGCTTCATTATTAAAATCAGGTGCGTCCATACCATCATCGATGTCATCGATGATCTGGCCGGGTATACCAATGTATGTGAATAAGTCACTCACGACCCATGCAAATCCTCTAATTCCCCAATCTACTCCATAAGAGTTCTTAATTTGGAGAAGTAGTTTAAGAGGATTAACTGACACAATATAAATCCCGGTGATGAGCACGGCGTGCTTTTTGGGATCCTGGCTCTTCTCCAGTTCAGATTTATGAAAAAACGGGCTCTTTTTTGTTGCAGTTAGCGATTCCTCCCATGTGAAATCATACATGTTGCAAATACCATATATCGGCCGCTCATTTCCTAGTAAAGTTTTCTAGCAGAGCTCTGTCAATATTGTTATTCCCGAAACACCCAAGAAAGCTGGCAATGCGGTACCTTTTTCCATGTAGTCTTGATTGGATACATACCCTTAAGAATTGTTGATGTCGAAGTTCGTAAATCCCATCATGATTCAAACTTTCTCATACATTGCATGTTGTTTGACAATGCACATTTTCTAAATGCTGGGGTGAGAAGACAATCCTTTTATTTTGAGTGACTTTGACGATACAAAATCGTCAGCATGTGTGCTGCCGAAACACCTCATATAGGGGAGAATCTTCCTGATCCCACACGTCTGGAAATATGCGAGCAATACTGCACTTGAATCCCTCTCTATAACCAGCGGATACTCTGTCAAGAAACCACTATATCAGGTTGGACCATATGTTGTGGGATCAAATGGTGGAGTATACTGATATGACTCTAATAAAAGGATTGATAACATCATAAAGGTGCCATGTGGTATTTAATATGGCATGAAAGAAAAATATGTATAGTTTTGACTCACCATGGATCAAGCCAAGGATAAAAAAACAATAATTTTGAATTAAAAAACGACAATTTGTTAACAAACAAGCAACTCTAGTATGCTTGATCCAACTTGGTAGAGTGATATACAAGTATATTGTTTAACTGACCAAGGATCGAACCCTGTCCAGATCATTTTACTAAGGCGGCTCATCATTCAAAATGAAAAATTCATTATTTATATTATTCTTCACAAGACCGATCACCTCTATTGACCCGAGCGGTCTTGCTAATTGGCTCTAGCAAGACCGATCACCTCTATTGGCCATTCGGGATTTACATATTTTTATTTGCTATTGTGGTTGCTTGGTTGTTTATAATAGGTTATAATATCACCAACCTAATACCAAATATCTTTAAAATAAATATTTTAATTAACCAATTATATTTTTGCAAATTAAAGGCTATTTAATTTCCAAAAGCTATTAACTTAATAGTTTTTCTATTAACTTAAAATTGGTTAGTCATATCGTGACAAACTTAGTTTTAATAGGTTATTTAAAACTAAGTGTCCTGAGAGATGAAAGGGTTCATCAAGTTGTCCCGATAATACACAGTAAAATTTGACTTTAACTCTATTCGGTAATTCTAAAATTAATCCCAATTTGAAATCAATAGTCTATGCCATCCTACTATAACTCACACTTGAGGCATACTGCGAAATTTCAAGTGTTTGGAGCTACAACACCGCACTTGATTTCTAGCATATCCCATCAAGGTGAAGACGTTTCGTTGACACATCCGGCCCTTTCACATGTGACTGTACGAGGGCAACTATTACTTTACTCTTTTGTTACGTGCTACAGTTGTCTGAAGACTTAAAGTGGGCATAGATGGGGCTAAACGTATCTATTTAAACAAACTCAATACATTTTTCTACTACTTAAACTACTCTTAATTTTTTTAACATAAAATTTAATTAAATTACTAAGTGTATATTGTAATTCCAACAGTCAAAACTGTTTCAAGCTTTGAAGATTAAATTATACTAGTATTAAGCCTCCTCACGTTGTGGCGGGGGCGTAAAATTGTAAAAAAAAAGTAATGTTAAAACGTTTTATTCAAGTTGTTTGTTGAAGGGGAGAACCCGCGCTTTGCATCAACATTGTTAAACCTAACAAAAATTAGAGGTAAAACGTTCAATCACGCACATCAATTGCAGTGTGTTTACATAAAAATATTAAATTGAAACGTAAATAATATATAAAAAAAGTAAAATATTTGTGTTTTGTATATGTGAAGTAAAGATACAACCCCTTAAGCTAGGGTTACAACTATTTGAGCTTAAGAAAATGGATACAACCCCTTACGCTAGGGGTACAACCCTTTATGCTTAAGAAAGTTGAAAATTAACATATATAATAATAATAATTAGTTATAACATAAATTTATTTTAAGATAAAGATGGCATATGTACATTAGAAGTGTCAAATGTGTTTGTTACTATCTTCAAAATATTTCGTCATCTTTCAATCAAGTTACTTTAATGTTGTATTTTGACACGTTCGTGTGTTTCGACACATTTGTGTTTAGGTTGTTTTTTAAACAAATCTAACGTTGTCGTCTACTAGCTTATTTTATAAAACTAGCAAAAGTGCCCGCACGTTGCTACGGGTTCACGCAAGTTATCTTCTCGTATTGGTTTGTAGTGTTTCGTGTTGTGTGTAATAGGTTATCAGTGCAAGCGAGCTGCCACGTGTGCATATGGTTTGGTGTATTTTTTTTGGAGGGGTTGCGCACTAAAATATTATCATATCCATATACATTGGATACATCGTGTTTTGTGAAATATTTGTTAATAAAATAGGTATGTATCGGTTTTTGTGAATTTCAGTCAACATAAAGGTTTGAATGTGTTTTAATTAATAAATAGTTAGAGTTGAAATTTAATCGACAGATAAATAAATGCTCAATTTAAAACCACTAAGTTATCGGTCAACGAATTGTAAAAAGGGTAGAGTGATGGACATATATGATTTTATTGTGCACAAGCATACTGGCATATGCATATATATTGGATCAATGGAGTTATAAATTACATGGTACTCAAGTTCTAGAAACAAAAACTTTTATTAAGACAATGCGTATCCCCGTCAGCCCGAAAAAACAGAGTATAAGGCCATTCACCGAATCTGACCATATTTTCGGTCCTAGAGACTTCCATAGAATATTTTATGGCCCTACGAAAGAAACGGATCAATTTGACGTCCCTAGAGCTTTCCCGTGGCCCGTTCGAAATTTTGCTACTACGGCCAAAGGGGTATGTTCACTGTCAGCCCGAAAAAACTGAGTATGGGGCTATTCACCGAGTCTGACCATATTTTCGGTCCTGGAGACTTCCATCGAATATTTTATGACCCTACGAAAAAATCGGATGTCCCTAAAGCTCTTTCGTGGCCCGTTCGAAATTTTGCTACTACGGCCAATGGGGTATGTTCACCGTCAGCCCGAAAAAACTGAGTATGTGGACATTCACCGAATCTGAGCATATATTCGGTACAGCAGACTTCCATCGAATATTTCATAACTCTACGAAAGAATCAGATCAATTTGATGTCCTTAAAGCTTTCCCATGGCCCGTTCGAAATTTTGCTACTACGGCCAAAGGGTATGTTTACCGTCAACCCGGGAAAAACTGAGTATGGGGCCATTCACCGAATCTGACCATATTTTCGGTCCTGGAGACTTCCATCTAATATTTTATGACCCTACGAAAGAATCGGATCAATTTGATGTCCTTAGAGTTTTCCCGTGACCCGTTCGAAATTTTGCTACTACGGCCAAAGGGGTAGGTTCACCGTCACTCCGTCAGCCCGAAAAAACTGAGTATGGGGCCATTCACCGAATCTGACTATATTTTCGGTCCTGGAGACTTTTATCGAATATTTTATGACCCTACGAATGAATCGGATCAATTTAATGCCCTTAGAGCTTTCTCGTGGCTCGTTCAAAATTTTGCTACTATGGCCAAAGGGGTAGGTTTACCGTCTGCCCGAAAAAACTGAGTATGGGGCCATTCACTGAATCTGACTATATTTTCGGTCCTGAAGACTTCCATCGAATATTTTATGACCCTACAAAAGAATCGGATCAATTTGATGTCCCTAGAGCTTTTTCGTGGCCCGTTCGCAATTTTGCTACTATGACCAAAGAGGTAGGTTCACCGTTAGTCTGAAAAAACTGAGTATGGGGCCATTCACCTGATCGTATTCCGTATCATTTGTATATGTTGGTTAAGGAAACAGTTGATATCATGAACACCACTAAATGCCGGATAGCTTTGACAAGGGTTGAGGCAAAAGTTTATTTTTTTTTGCACTTACTTGCACCATCATCTACCAATTGGCTGGCGCTAGTAAAGCCTTTTTTTCTCTATAAAAAGTTTTTTATTATTATAATAATAATTATTATTAATTTTTTATCTTTTCATGTTTCAGCGACCGGAACAATCCCAACTCTCTTATTGCTGGCTATGACGCAACGAGCACGCCTAGATATCGTATGGACAATTTCACCCTATCGAAAACCGGGTTGTGGTGTTGGGGATTGATCCGTATGTCAAACTCTCGCCAGCAGAGATGGTTGGTGTTATGAGTATTATTCACTCACGGAAGACGCCTTCATTTTGGAAAATGCGCCCGGTGGATATATCATTCTATTGTAAACTGTGTTCCTGCTTTGGCATTGATTACCATCGTTTAGAGGCTGCTTCCAAGGAAGACGTGTGTTTGATGCGTGTGGCCTAGTTTTTAAGCATGGTTCTAGTACCTATGACGGTTTTATGAGAAAAAATTAGATCTTATGTTTTCACTAAGATGGTATAGTTTCCTAAGTTTCTTAGGGGATGCTTGTCGTTTGTGGGACTTACCTAAGACGTCTCTCTCTCTCTCTAACTCAGATGTTTTAACATGATTCATCTCAAGTACTTATAGACGTCTTTTGAAAGTTCCCATGCTTCTAAGGAGTTCGCTACGCCTGCAAATGAACTAATGCAAGTTCTAACAATCTTTTTTTGAGTTCACTAGTGTGCAAGGGAACCCAACAAGTGAACTCGATATATTTTTACACCAAAGTTAACATGTAGTTTTAAGAACCAATATCAGCTACTCATTTATTTTACACTAACAAAGTTTAAAAAATAAATCAAAAGTTTATAATTGTAATATATTGAATATAATCCAACCATTGGAGCCTACAACTCTTTCTGCATAACTACTTTTAACTTCACCCCGTTTGGCTAACTATCTTATTGTGTGATCTACGAATGAGTTATTAGAATACTTTGTGTATGAGTAACTTTTGGCTTGTTACCTACTTATGATTTCACCCCTTTTTAAGCTAACTATATTATTGTGTTGATCCACAAATGAGTTTTTAGAATACTTTATATATAACTGGCTTGTAATCTTTATTTTTGTTTTAGCTAACCTTTGATGTGCCACAAGTGAGTAATAACACTAGTTCTTGTATGGCTCATTGTGTGTGATTAGTTAACATGCATCAATAGTAAAATTTTGATTTTGCTAGCTATGTTAAGGCCTCAAGGGTGTATGTTTCCTAATTAGTTTGTTAAACCATGCCCTTTTACATAAGTTTTTCGAACAAACTCATTAGAATCTGTACGAATCAAACTGGTATCGGCCGAATTCCCAAACATCCATATCGTCGTCGTCATCATCATCATCGTCGTCGTCATCATTGAAATCCCCCCTACACTGATCTCTCCAATGGAGTTAGTGACATATTGACTCATCACTATGTTCAGTCTCCAGGACTCATTTTAGCGCTTCAAGTCTTTAGATAGCAGAAATTCGCCGTTAAAACAAAACAAAAAGGGAAAAACTTGTCATGTTCCATCATTTTAAATATAAATAAATAAATAAATAAATAAATGCTTTCCTTTTAAAAAAAGGTTTAAAAAACTTTATTTCTAAAAATATATAAAGATTTAAAAAGAATATATGTGAGGGAATAAGTGATTAAGATCATGTTAATGTCACTATCTAAATCATGATTGTAAATAATTATTGTAACATTAATATCATGTTGACAGTTTGGCCGAGTGGTCTAAGGCGCCAGATTTAGGCTCTGGTCCGAAAGGGCGTGGGTTCAAATCCCACAGCTGTCACTCTATTTTTTAGTTTTCTTTTGACAAATATCTAACTGTAAATTAACCTCTAAACGACCTTGTAACTTGCAGCATCAAAGCCCCTTGTTATTTCTTCTTAATGTTTCCATATCCGCTTTGTAAGAAGTGAGTGGAGATGATTATAGGGAGGGCCGCAACGACGAAGAAGGCGCAAGAAATGAAGGCCCCAGAAGACGAGTATTTGTTTCAAGTTAAATAACTATAAATGGATATAAATAAGATTGATGAATTTGAGCTTGAAACTTTTGGCGTTTTTTTTTGTTGATTAGAAATTAATTGACTATTACATGTTTAAATCCAAATTTTTTCAGGCTCACAACTTATTAATTTCTTAGCAATTACTTAACGTCGTTTTTTTTGTTGATAGCAAAACATAATGCGAACCAAAAAATCGCCTTTTTATTAGATTCAGTGTACGGTTATTTTGATTTCGATCACACCCCTAGTTTCAAAGTTTAATCCCACATATTCACTATTATTATACTTGTTACTCCCATTTTGTCATCAGATTAAAAATATTAAACCACCAGTTTTGGGTCTGACAACTAAACCCAATATACAATTATTAACAGTTAAAACATTAGTTCATTTCGCCATCAGCTTAAGTGTAACAAGGCAACAGTTTTGGAATGATAACAAAACCAAACATTTGTTTTCAGTTAATGTATAATTGCAGTGCAAAACAAACACCACCTCAATTTTGTTTCATATTTTAAATGCCAAACCAAACTACTAGGGTCAAACATAAACTAAGATAATCACTTTTTAATGACGTTTAATTTGGTTGGTTAGTTGTAATCTCAGCCTGAATGATTAAAGGTTACCGAACAAGGCATTTAAAACAGTAAAGAACCATATTCCATTTACAATTTAACATAAATATATATATATATATATATATATATATATATATATTGTGACAAGTCAATCATGGAAATGAGAAACGGTGGTGGTAAAAAAAAGGATAAGGCGCTATTCTGTTATTCATCCTCGAGGATCTCTTGGTGAAGATGCATACACGATGTGGAGCAGTATTTATAATTGTACCTATGAAATGGAACTTTACCTGCCATCGACACCTGACAATATGAACATACGCCGTCTGATGACGTGGCAGTGTTTGTCTGTGATTGAAGTGCTGCTATTCTCCTTTCGGCGGCAGCAGCTCTCTTCTCCCTCTCTTCATCTTGTTTTCTTTTTAGCTCCTCCTGCAATTACAAAATAGTATATTTTGTTTTTAAAAGATACGGAGTATAAAAATATTAAAAAATTATAGCATATTTTTAAGCCTACAAGAGTAAAAAAAAAAGAGCTCTTTGTGATTAAAAAAATAACAGAATACCTCTTTAGTCAACCGTGGCGTGACGGATTGTGATTGAGTTGATGAAGCTTTCTGTGACTGAGCGGCCTCCGCCTGCATAACGATAAGTTTATTCCCATTAAAGTATGCAAAAAAGTTTAACGTGTAATAAATCAATCTAATTATATTCTACATCATTGCATTTTGTAAGATATATAAATACACACCTCAGCCTTCTTTTCTCTAGCTTTCCTCGCCTTCTTCAGCTCTTTGGCTCTCGCTTTCCTTTTTGCATCTTTCTCCGCCTAAAAAACAATCAAATAGCATATACTTTATAGTTTATACACACATGTTAATGAGATATGCGTTAACGAAAGCGTTCTGAAATTACCTGCTTAGCATTCTGAGACTCCTCCATTTCTTTTGTTAACGCACTGGGGACTTTAGCTGCTAGCCAATCCCACTTATCGAGATTCAAAGCCATAAACCTTCTAAACGTGTTTCTAACTTCTTTTTCAGTAGCAAGCATATACGGCGTCTTCCCTCTTTCATCGACAGCACAAGGATCCAAACCTTCTTCTAAAAGTTCCAGAACCTTCTCCGCATTCCCATCTTTTGCTGCTAGATGTAAAGGTGTTGATACAATAACTGCTTTACTCTCGTTACTACTTGATATAGCTAAATCTTCCATACTATTAACTATACTAGCTTCACCAACTTCTTTAGTATTCTTTTTGCTATGTGTATTTGTAGTTTTAGAATCTTCTTTACTTTCTTTAATAACATGCACTGTTTCTTCAATTGTTTCAGTAGAAACTTGTGTTAATATGTTGTACAGTCGCTTAGCTTCCTTGAATGTTGGTCTTCTAACAGTCAACGGTATGCGTCTGATGGAACCTTTCTGACAACTAAAGCATGGAGTTTCGCCTTCGAATAGCAGTTGACGGTTGTCTGATGGAGCGTGAATGAAGATACAAGATGAAGCATCAAAATAAGGCTTCCATGCAGCGAGCAATTCTCGAATTTCCTGATTGTGACAAAACACTTCTCATGTTAAATTATTACTATTGGGACATGATATTGATGGACATTAATTATGCTAAATACCTTCTTTAAAGCTTGCTCATTGTGTCGGCGTATTGAAGCTCCCGCAGAATGTGCAATTTTACCACTGGCATCTTTTGATGACTGTTTTTTACCAGACTTTGCTCTTATGACATATCTACATGACACATGATCATGCATATTGTATCAATATAAAATCTTATCAAATAAACAACAAGTTTCTATTAATTTACATAAAAACCATAGTTTTATGGGCTGACCTGTGGAATGTTTTATGGGCGACAACAGAGTTACCATCAAAGACACAACCAGCAAAATGGCCACCACTAGCAAGCAACATAATTCTAAAACGTGTATTATCCCTAGGTTCTTGAACCACATAACGCAGTTTTGCAGTTATTTCTTTCTCCGTAACACATGGCAAAACATCATCCAACATAGTACCAGATTTACCATGTTCAAAAACAATTTTCACATTGTCGTCTAGAAACAAGCTTTTCCAGAACGAAACTATATCTCCATTGGCTAAGTGCACAAAGATCTTCCTTTTATTACTTCCTAACAACTCCTTATTCGTATCATTGCGCAGGCTAGATTCTCTGTCATCTTCATCTTCTGAGCCTGAAATACTTGATATATCATAATCTTTAACCAATGAATCAGATGCCCATTCATCAAAATCATCCTCTTTCACAGTATCCTTTCCAGCAACTGTGAGTTTTACCTAATGACATAAATTAATAAGCTTTAACATAACAAATGTGCACTATTGTTTTGACAGTGAATAAGCAAAAAAAAAAAAAAGTGACCAAATTAAGTAATGATTTTATATTTCATTCAGCGCCTATGCTGCATGAAAGTCAGTATATGCTAGAGGTGCAAAATGAGCCGAGCCACTTGGGAGCTACTCGAGATCGGCTCGATAAAAAGCTCGAAACAGCTGAGCCTTATTAAGCCCAAGCCAACCCTGAGCCTCATAAATGCTCGTTCAGTTATCGAGCCAAGGCCAACACTGAGACTCATAAATGCTCGTTCAGTTATCGAGCCAAGGCCAACAATGAGCCTCAAATAAAGCTCGTTGACTTATCAAGCCCAAGCTTGATGGGAAGATCCTTTAGGCTTGTCGAGCCTTATGTATAAATTTCAAACTACATAGCCGAGCTCGACTCGAGCCTTGTATAGGAAGATCATTTAAACTCGTCGAGCCTTATTTATTTTTAAGTTTTAAATATTCTGGGCTTCTATGTATTAATTTCAAACTACATAGCATAGCTCAACTCGTTTAAGATACTGCACACAAGCTCGAGGCTCCTTTTAAGGTTTTTCTCAAAATATATAAAAAAGTATATAAATTAATACATAAATACAGGAACCAAGCTTGAGCATGAAAAAAATGACTTACGAGCCAAGCTCAAGCTTTGGGAAAGAGCTCGAAATGATCGAAGCTCGATTACACCGTAGGTATACGCCCTAGTCTACACTCTACCTGTATGGATCATTAGAATCTAACCTAACAAATGAGCAATTCTGGCCTAGTGTAGCTATAGTATAACACACTATACACAATGCTACATACAAATATTATTCATGAGAACTAACTTATAAATAACTGAATCTAATCTACTAGAAAAGCAGGTTATAAATAGATTAAGAGAATAATATTCACATTGATTCGATGAAAATCGGACTTGAAATGAGAGCGTTGCTCAATAAGCGACTCAAAGCTGGATTTACAAGTATTACACGTCCATCGTTCGTTATAACCAAAGCTATTACTATTATTATTATTATTATTATTATTATTATTATCATCTTCTTCTTCTACTACATCATCATGTTCGTTATTAATAATTGTGAGTTCAGGAACGAAGGCAGCAGTTGAAGAGTGTTCGAACAGGCGGCATGAATCGAAGTAATCCGACGGAAGTTCGAAGATCGAACGCTGTAGCTTTTTAGGTTGATCGGAATTGACTGTACGGCGGCCGGAAGTTGGATTGGTTACGTTGTCCATTGGTTGCTAGGGTAAGAATATTATTATTCGGTTATGGTGTGTAGTTGTGTAATTTGGATGGTTCAACGGTGATTGTCGGGTTGACCCGACTTGTTTAACGAGTTGGCCTGGGTTATTGTTGATCTCAGTTAGGATAAGCAAATTTGGTATTGAATCGGTACCAAAGTTATGAGTTTCGGGATCAATACGGTACCGGTACTCAAAATTAGTAATTCTCGAGATCAGTATTTTCGGTACCTGTACGATACCGTGCTCATTGGTCTAATGAGAATTCTAGTTTGGTAAATGTTATATTTTTTTAGATTAGTTTGTAAGAGTTAAAAATATGTAATTACATGTGGAAATTGTATTTATGGATATATAATAATATCATTTGAGTTATTGTTTGGTCATATTTATTGTTTGTTTATATATATGACAATTAAGAAAATATAGATTTTGTGTCACTCAGTAAATTTACTATTCATGAAAAAAACTGAGTTAAAAGATTACAAATTATCACACATATTATCATGTATCTTTTTTATTTTCTTTTCCTTGTTCCTTTTTGTTGCTCTCTCTCGCATATGTTATTGTTAGTCATGCAATCTGGAACTCATCTTCAGTTGTCGTCGTCGTGCTGCATTTGTCTGTCGTCTATGACCGACATTCGTTTATGGTATTTGGCATCCGCCCCTTTCTCCGACAATCTTTGGTGCTTTTTGCCGTTATATGTGTGTGTATATATCAAAAACAATTTTTATATCAATCTTAATCTTAATAATTCACTATTCATGAAATCTCTCAGTCTCAGCCACACACGTATATTCTCATCTCTTTTCTCAACCACACCACACACACGTTTTGAGTTATGTACTCTCCTCTCTCTCGTTGTCATTTATTAGAAAGTAAATATGCTTTGTGAGAAGAAAACAATGTAGCTAAATGTACTACTAGCTTACTACTATTGAATCATGTTTTACAACACAGTAATGTGTGGTATACTTTCAAAGTGGTTTCGACTCTCACCTGCAATCGATCCTTTCCCCTAACATCTCTTCAAAACCATCGAAGGCGTATTCATTTGGTTCTTCCACCCCGTTTTGATACGCATCCACATTGCCATGATACTATGCAATCCTATTCATGATCTTAATATGGTTTCTTGTTCTCTGCATGTTTTCCCTCATTTGCTTTTGTATCATGTTTATGGATTTTAGTTACTAGAGCAAGCGGGTGAAGTTGTTAAGTTAAAGAGTGGTCACGTAATTTAGTTCGGTTATTTGTTTAAGCCTACAAATAGGCAAACTTGTTTAATATTTTAATACGAATGAAACTGAAGTAAAATGTCTCGTTCTTTCCATTGTTTCTTTGGAGTTTACCCGTTCAAAGGGTCCTATGTTAGGAGATAGGTTTATCTAAAGATTTACTTAGGGTGTGTTCATTGTCTTTTATACTCATACACATGTTAAGGATACTTTCATTTTATTAGATACCAAAATAGATGACCGAGTATCGATTGACACAACCGTTCTAGTCGATCAAACACGTTAACTTGAGTTTAGCGGCACATTTCAAATCACAACATATGACTAACCTTGCTCTCAACTTAAACCAGTCTCCTAAAGACGCTTTATCGACTCATACGTGTAACATAAAAAACTGTATTGAAAAAACAAACATCTAGTATTTTAGCTCATGTACCGCAAACAAAATGTTAATAGTAATAGTGTTATACATACTCTGGTTGAAAATCTTGGATCTGTGATCTAGCTTCGAGCCGTAACCAAAACATAAAGCAATCTTTCGTTTCATTACGTCTTTTTTCTATATAAAACACAAATTACAACATGCTCACGCGTTGAACAGTTTTCTGAAAGGTCCATCGGTTCGGTCTTTTGCAGCTTCGGTCAAAGCAAGGAACCGTTTAAAACCAGTTGTAGCAGCACCTCTACCAAGTGCTGCTGCTCGGGTGAGCACGTCCTCCCTCGATGCAATGATTGAACCGGAAAGCTGGCTAACCAAGGGAGCAGGTGCAGGAGCCACTGCTGTGATCACTGGGACTGCTGACGTGGCAATCGGTACTTGAGAGATGCCAGACGCTCGTTTGTTGAAATCTTCTAATATTGTTTGTTGGTCTGCCTTTTTCAACCCCTGTATTATCAAACAATGAATAACACAAGATCTATTAATATATGAAAAACATTTCACATAAAACTGACCACAGAAAAAAAAGTAACAGAACAACCTTGAGTTCTAGGATTCGTTGAAACTCGGAAGGTGTTCCCTCGGGTAGTAGCGCACTATATGTATCTGCCACCGAGTCAACCGGGGACAGAATAACCTGTACATAATAACATAGAAAACAAAAATATTTGAAACGCAAATAAAGAGAACGAGACACAAACCTTTAAAAGTGCTTCTGCTTTACTCATCTCACGACTCACAAACTTTGAGTAACTAGCAGCTCCCGACGTCTGTTCATAGCAATTTCTAACTAAATGAAACTATAATAAAAAAAAATTGCAATATTTGTAAAGCATATATAAAATATTACCTGTTTTCCTAGAGATGGAATATCTAAAAGTATTGTCTTCACAGCCTGAGTATCCAACAACATCTGCAGAAACACAACATATTAATAACCGCTATCATCAGAAACAATGCTAAGAATAAAAGTATAAAAAAGTACTTGTTGAGCTCCGGTCTCAGATATCTGCTTGCATTTAAAGATATTGAGATAGAAGCGTGGACCTAGAGACGATGCAAGCTGCATGATAAAAACCAGATTATAAATCAATATGCATGTCACATACACGCCCTGCTTGCGGTGCGCACATATAATGTATATATGTGTGAACCCTTGGGTGGGCAAAAGTAAAATTGCACTAATTTTGACGTTATTTTACTAATCACGTGAAAATAACGTTAAAAGTGGCGGAAGGTTAATCAGGCATCATGTGGTGGCGTTGATAGCCGAAAGACAAGGGCACATGCACCAATCAGCCGGTGTCCCGATGATTGAGTGTTATGTGTCTTATGTCCAAGGCTTGATTCAAAACTACTATCGAGTCGGGGGTCTCACCGGAAGCAGCCTCTCTATCCCTATGGGATAGAGGTAAGGCTGTCTACATCTTACCCTCCTCAGACCCTACCATAGCATTGCTATTGGTGGGATATACTGAGTACGATGATGATGATGATGATGATGATGATGATGCATGTCACATACAGAATATTAAATTATTAACTTAATATGAAATAAGGCTAATTACCTTGTCTAAAAAGAACTGGAAATAAACGGGAGATAGAAGGCTTCCAAGTACAGGGATGCTACCGTTAAGGATCATTTTTATGTTTGTAACATACCTGCACACACAGCAAATTTGTGAAAACAAATTCTTAGCAGAATACTTTTACGTTTCATATGCACAAATTGTGTCTTACTCTGATTGATCGCCCACACTTTCAAGTGTACTCCATGGTACACGTGTCATTGCAGCCATTTCAATGTCAAATTTGGTTTCCAATCCATTAACTAATGTTACCAATGCTTTTGTTATAACTGCTGAGAACTCGTCCTGTACTTCTGACATGTCAACAGCATCAGCCAACTGAGTATCTATCATTTTGGAGACGTTTTCAGCCAACTCTTCAGCCTGTAAAAGCAAATAACTCAAATAACTCCTACCATATACATAATATGATAACTGACAGGTGAAAAGCTGACCGTTTTATGACAATATTCTGCTGTGTTCACGATATAGCATATCATCCTTTCATCTTTATCAGATGTCTGCATTCGGTGTCACACAATATTAGCATTAACATCAGGAAGTAAAATTAGTTAAAAATAAGGTTGGGTCTATAGAGTTAAAGAAAACCTTAATTTGTCCATCCATCCCCGTGGCAGCTGCAACAATCCCTGTGCCACCTTTTGGCAACTTCAAAAAAAGCTTTGTAGCATAAGCTTTAAGCACTCTTTGAAACACCTATTAGCCAAATATGGAAAACAGTTGCATGACCATAAGTAAACTATTAGTAACAGCAGAATGTAGATAATTTATTCCAAAACTGACCTTGAATAGATTTAGCAAAGTTTGGCTCTTTGTTAAAGCAGAGCACCGCTTTAAGCTCCTTCTAATAATCAAGAATACCTGACATAGAGAAAGTGTATCAAGTTAGCAATTCAGAAGCACACAAGTAGTATAATTCTGATTAAATTATTAAACACATGGGTTGAACTTACTTGCATGCTACTGGATAAAATACTAGTTTGACCTCCATCATCCATATCCCATGTTTTTTCCTGTAAAGTTTGAAGATATAATAAGCATACGATATCAGAACATAAGAATGAAAATGAACAGAGAGGCTGATAAAACCTGAACAAGCTTCTCCAGGTTGTCCATAAGTGTCTTTTCTTCAAATTCTACATACACCGTCAAGTGTGGTTCAAAGCAAGATGATATGATTCCTCGGAAATTGAACTGCCATAACCAAAACAAAGTAATACTCACCAGTCACCACCAAGTTTTTAATAACATTTAATGTTGATGTAAGTATGAGACAAATAGCAATTTAAAAGTCAAAAACTTACCCCAGCTCCAGGCACAGCAAAATCTTTATCCTGACAAGAAGCAGAAAATTTCAGATATTTGAAAAAAACAAAAATAAAATAGGAATATAAAATAAAGCAGTTTACATCATCTTGGTTTCCTTGATGTGCAGCAAGCTTTTTCTCATACTTCTTACGAATGTCTAGTACAGCTTGATTATTATTTTCTGTTTTATCTGTTTCCTCAAACCTATCAGTCACAGTTCTGCTACTACCACTACCGCCAAATTTATCTGCCAACTCTTCTTCGAATTCTATTGTCCGTTGTAACGCCTGCACATAATTTCAAAGTCTAGAATCAAGTGTCATGAAATAATAATTATAATATAATAATAATTAAAAAGACACTAAAGTGCAAGCAATAGATATAACTGCTAAACAATGCTAATTCAGAATTTACCATCAGTAATGTTCCAACATCTGGTTTCTCTTTCAAGTTTTCCAAAATATCTTCAAGCTGTGTCCTGAAATAAAGAATATGTAACTAAATTATCCAGAATAGATAACATGAACAATAGTATTTAGCATGACCAATGGCATTTCAAAATGGGATAAAACAACAAACCTGGTCAATTTGCAGAACTGAATACAGAGCAAATAGTCAACATGCCATGAAGTGGGAAAGATTTTCCATATCTCCTCGTTTGTTCTTAAACGGCGTTTAACCCAAGCATATCTCCTCTCTGTTTTATCTAACTTTGCTAGCTCTGATAAAATGCAAGATGCTTTACTAACAGTTTTAGCTACAAAAAGAATGTAGTTATGGAAAACAAAAACATACCAGCTCCTTCAAATATCTGCTGATATGAAATAAGTTCCTTGTCACAAAAGTTCTTAACCAACTCTTCTCTTACTGATGGTTCTAGTGCATCAACAACTAGGCAAGCATCTGATAAATGCTGCAGCAAATTACTTTCCTCAGTCTCTTTCCCCGTACCTAAGCTGGGATGAAAGAAAAAATAAAGAAAATAATAATCATTACGTTACAATAATGATGTTTGCTTATGTATTAAGTCGAATAAATCACATCAGATTCCGAAAAAAAGTTAAAAACATCAAATTTACACACCTGGATAAATCAGAAAAGACATGGGACTTGAGAATTTGTTTAATGTTCTTGAACTTATCTCTTAGCTCGGTGATCTTCGGGTTATCTCTGTAGCCATCAAAATGACTACATAACTGGCTGACAGCCTGAAACATACAAAAAAAAAACATGTATATTAACAATAACAGATGTTCATGCAGGATACATATTCTCCTTTTGAACAGGTACCAATCTACAAACATTGCAGAAAAGACAGGTACCTCCAACTGTGCTGAAGCCTCTTTATATTGACGTTTGGAAGCCATTACTTGAAGTTGTTCAATGGCAGATACTGTCATAGTTAAAATAAAGTGTTATCTAAGAGCTTGTAGGCCAATAAAATCAACCATCAGACTTTGTATCAGAATATCTTTTAAAGGAAGTCATGATTTGAGGCTTGAGCACATACCAAGCATAGTAAGACGATGGAGGGCTGTAATAGTAGTTGTTATGTGCTTCTTTGCAAAATCCAGCTTTTTAATGTCACGACATATTTCCTGAACCATTGCCTCACTTTGTTCGGCTTTGCTTTTAATTTCTCTGACTTTATACATGAGTTCCTACAGTAGAATATTATCAGCAGAGGTAAACTAAATTGTGTGATTCTTGTAATAAAAAAAAAAAGTGAATTGAATCTTCCAGTATAAAAGAGTTTCAATTAATGTCAACAGACCTTCACAGCACTTGTAGCTGCAGCCAGATCCTCTTTTGCTTTTGATCCTGAATTACTCTGGGCATAAAAAGTTCCACAATGAATAAGGTTCCAAGATTGCTCTCAAATAAATGAATCATTTAAAGGTAAAATATTAATAATAACGAGAACTATGAAACCACAAAAGATTCTGTAATGCAAATAATAAGTAAAACTTCTGTCTCAAATGTAACTTTTTTATGATTAGGCAAGAAAAGCCATTGGAAAACACAAACTCACCTGTTGACGAACAGCCGTTAGAATTTCAGCATCCACAATGCGTATCTCATTGTGTACTTTTTGCATCAGTGGCTCTACACCCGATAAAGATGCTTCTGGAAAGTGAACATTCCATGTTAGAATACAAGAAACCTAATCTAGAAGAAGATGTGTCATAAAGATCAACACAACTATGCAGATAGATATTGGGGTACAAGAAGCATTATATGACAGAAACATTCACGTGCAGCTGTAGCCTGTAGGTGTAACCTAGACTTACAAAGGATGAAGTATTGCAATTTTCTAATCTTCAAAAATCCTAAAGAAGTTGTAACTCAGTGATTTGATTTTACAAATGCACCTCTTATGTTTGTTCAACGTGTGCATCTTTACACATTCAGAACTCCATATGTCATTATCTTTACACGTTCGGCTAGCGGTGAGCAATAACCGAAGTGTTAACCGAAATTAACCGAAAACTGAATTAACGAAAAATCGATTATTGGTTTTCTTTGTACCCTCGACTAACCAAAACGAACCATTCCCATTTACTGATATTTCTAGCTTTTATACCTCCATTTCATGTATTTGGCTACTTATACCTTCATTTTATGTTTTATACTTCCGTTTCATGTATTAAAACCTTCAGTTCATTTATTTCTAAGCAAAATTTTCAGCCCAAGTTTGGTTTTGATTATTAACCGAACCAAAAAGCGACAAACTAACCAAATAAACCGAACCAATTGGTTAATAAACTACATTAACCGATGACTTTGGTTTCAGTTGAGGCTAATAACCGAACCAAACTGAACTGGTAACACCCCTAGCTTCCCCTAGCCTATGATTAATGAAACAAAAGTTCAGGCTTGGCTTAAAGCACATATTCTATCACAATTCTCTGTAAATCAATGTTATCCAAATTTAAGTACTTCTATTCCATCATCTACCAGATCCACTAAACCTAAACTGCTAGATATCTCATTATCTCACACAATCGTTCAGTACCGATGCTTCAGTTACATCCTTACAGTATGCAATAAACACTATAATACAATGATCTGATCCAATAACTAAATCACACATGTAAAAAAGCATATAAGATTAAACCAAATGTAAAATCTAATAACTCGGTAATTTCTATTTGATTTTATAAATGCACCTCTTATGTTTGTTCAGCATGTGTATCTTTACATGTTTAAAAGAAAAAACACAAGGCTCGTTAAGGTTATTTCCAAACAAGTCCCGAGCTCGAAAAAGCACAGCTAGTTTCGATATTTTCAACATCTGATCTCGAGTAGCTCACGAGCTGCTCGAGCCATTTGCACCACTACCTAAATCTATTGGTTATCTCACACAATTGTTAACCAGAAGCTTTAAGCCTAAAACTACTAGTGATCTCACACAACTGTTCAGACTAGATGCTTCAGTTATACCCTTACAGTATGCAATAAACACTATATCACAATGATCTGATCTAATAACGAAATCACACAAGTAAATACACAAGGCTTGTAAAAGGCTCGACGAGCCTATACGAGCTTCCCAAACAAGTATCGAGCTCAAAAAAACTTCACTCGTTTCAATATTTTAATCGATCTGATCTCAAGCAGCTCGATTCGCTTGCACCGTTACGTAAAACTACTAGTTATCTCACACAACTAATCACCAGAAGCTAGCACAGTTGCATCCTTCCAGTATACAATAAACACTATATCACAAATTCACAATGATCTGATCTAATAAATTTTAATAAAACACAAGGCTCGCTAAAGTTCAACGAGCCTAAACAAGCTTCCCAAACAAGTCCCGACCTCAAAAACTCCACTCATTTCGATACTTTTATCGATCTGATCTTCAGCAGCTCGATTCGTTTGCACCGTTACCTAAAACTACTAGTTACCTCACACAATTAATCACCAGATGCTAGCTCAGTTATATCCTTAGTTCCTTAGAATATATCACAAATTCACAATGATCTGATCTAATAAAGTTTAATAAAGCACAAGGCTCCTTAAAGTTCAACGAGCCTAAACAAGCTTCTCAAACAAGTCCCGACCTCGAAAAACTCCACTCATTTCGATATTTCTATCGATCTGATCTCGAGCAGCTCATTCGCTCATTTAAACGTTTACCTAAAACTACTAGTTATCTCACACACAACTATATCCTTATAGTATACAATATACACTATATCACAAATTCATAATGATCTGATCTAATAAAATTTAATAAAACACAAGGCTCATTAAAGTTCAACAAGCCTAAACAAGCTTCCCAAACAAGTCTCAACCTTGAAAAACTCCACTCATTTCGATATTGTCATCGATCTGATCTCGAGCAGCTCGTTCATTCGTTTACACGTTTACCTAAAACTACTAGCTATCTCACACACAACTATATCCTTACAATATGCACTAAACACTACTATATCACAAACTCATAATAATCTGATCTAATAATAATAATTAGAATATAAAATGAACTGACCTGTAGGAAACATCTGGTTAATATAATCTAACGTACTCGATTTCTCCATTCTCCTTCACTAATTAATCTCCAGATATCAATCAATCACCTAAACATCATGCCACGTGTCAATTACGCTAATAAACATTACATACAGTCAGATCTGGTTTACCTAAATCGCGTTAGACGCGTGTAGATCATGGAATTGAATGGAGATAAGTGCAATTGAATGTTACGAGTGTGTTCCGGTGAGTGATGACGTCACGGTGAGATCACGGCGGTGAGTTACGGTGGCGATATTGACTGTTTGGCTTTGTTGGGTCAAGTCAAATCCTGTATTCAAGGGACTCCACTGGTTAATTGTTATTGTGTGTTTATTATTATTATTTTAGAAATGGGGCTTGAAGAATTGTTATATTACGGTACTAGTTTTTATACTCCGTATAATGGGGTTGTTTTATATTGTTTGTTTTAATATTTATTTGTTTTTTTAATTTATATTTTTTTATTGCATGAAAGTTAATAACATACTTGTGATTTGATGATAAATTGTTTCACAAATAAATGAGATGCTATAACCCGATTTAAAAGCTATATGGTTTTGATAAGACCCAAGACTCGTTTATTTTTTTTTACTATGAAATTGGTTTTTTAATTATAAATTATATTTATGAAAGTTTATAATATACTTATGGTTTGATGAGACCCAAGACCCGTTTATTTTTTTACTATAAAATTGGTTTTTTAATTTAAATAATATATATATATATATATCTTTTTTAAAATAAATAAGATATTATTTTTTTATTATATCCTATTTTATAGGATTTTTACATAAATAATTTGGTGAGAATAATTTTTAATTTAATGAGATGTTATAACCCGTTTAAGGAATATCTGGGTTTGGTAAGACCCATACCCATGAATTCGGGTCAAATGCATGAGAAACCTCCATTTAAAAATCAAGCAAATCTGGTGACTCCAAAAAAAGGGGGAACGACCACATCGTGACACGTAGGATTTTTATGTCTTCGTTTATATATATTATAGATTATTTAGACCTTGGACTTGGGTTCCGTCCCGTAAGTTTAGCGAACAAACACGAACAGAGGTCGCGTCTGTTTTCAAATGTGTTTGTGAACGTTCGGTAATGTGTTTATTTGTGTTCGATTGTCTGATCATATTCGTTTGTGTTATGTGTTCGTTAGTATCCTCTGGTGTTCGGTAACGTTCGTTGTGTCTGTTTACATAATTCACGAATGGACACGGATGAACACGAACAAGCTCAGTTCCTTAACGAACGAACACGGACATGAGATGTCGCTAACCGTCTGTTAGTCCGATAAAACTTAACGGACGAACACGAATAAGATTTCGTCTAGTTCGGTCCGGTTCATTTATAGCCCTAGCTGTGAAATCAGTCATCTGCAACCATTAGTATTTTTACTAATATTAAAGTTCTTAATCTTGGGTAGATTTTGTTATAGTCAAAGTAATCAGCTTGTATGTCAAGTTGTTATATTACATAAGATTAAAATAATAAGTTAGCATCTTTAGGGAGATGAAATTGTAACTTGTACAAGATGAGCCGGTCTTTCTTCAATGAGGATAAAGTTTTTGGGCAAGACAAGAAAGGAACCCGCCCTTTGACATCAATAGGTAAGAGCGAATTGCTGGCGATGAGACTTGGTGGTTTGATCCTTTCTAATACACAAAAACTGTTTTTGTGTTATTTTTTGCATCGATTGTGTAACTGAAGAATATGTTGGTAAACGTGTTTCTTATTTAGGGGGTCGGAAAGATGCTGAGGTGAGCTTAAGTTTAAAAAGTCGAGACTAGAGCTTGGGATGAGAAATATTCAAGCTTAATTCAAGTGCGCATGTAACTCAAAAATATGAAAATCATAATCTGTTAAGCGTACTTGATTCAGGTTCAAGTTAAGAATAATCAACAAAAGTCTGAATTGTTAGAACATGATATACAACGGCATAAAGATCAAGAGCAAATTCACACCAAGTTCTTGTTAAGCTTGTAATTTACACTTTATGTCATGGACTTATCTAATCTCGATTACACGCAATGCAACCTTAGCCAACCTTACTCCAGTCGCAAACGATTTAAGAAACCGAAGATAAGTGCAATGATACGGTTTGAGAACATGGTTAGCACTTTGATTGCTTTGAGAACTTTACACGAGAGACCGAGTCTCCTAAAAATTTAAGTATACCAAGTTTCACACTTTTAAATATTAAACTCTATACTATCAAAACAAACGATTAAAAGATATTGTTCAGTTTTCTTTTTTTTTTTTTTGGTAAACACAAGAACTTGTTACTAGAAAACTCACCGGCCTCACCAATACCATGTTAACCTATCGGTTAAAATATTATGTATCAAATATTATGTATTTTTTTGACAGGAATCAGAGACTTGAACGAACTTAGTTTTGTTCCACAACATATCCGGGTTTACATCAAAACACAATACTCTTACCATAATCAGCCGCAAAACACACCTTGGAGACAAAAATTGCACAACCTCAAATGCGACTGCCACTTTCACGGTGCCAACAATTTACAAGACAAAGTCGAATTTCACATAAACAATGTCTATAGTACATCTAATACTCTTTCCAATCCATGTATAGTTTTTAACTTAATATACCACCATGTTACACCACAATAACACCATCTACTGAATCTGTCTGTCGTCAACTTCAGGTTCCATTCGAAAAATTGTCTTTCTCGGTTGACTAGTTAACTAGTGGTCAAGAAGGTAGGGCCCACAACAGTGGAACAAGACAAACGTGGAGCTGAGGTTCTCTACTTCATGAAAGGACTAAGCCCGTCACCTTCCCAACCAAGCTTTAGCATTTGATCTACAACCTTCAAGCTCAACTACAAAAACGACGCAAGTCAGACAAAGTCAGCACTATGTAAGTCAAAGAAAGTCTGAAACATTCACACTGTTTGTCTACTTACAGCAGGATCGGTGAATACAATCAATTGTTTGTCGGCTGTTGAAACTAATAGATTCGTGTTGTCTTTGTTCACGGCTAATGTTGTTATATCTTGCCCTTTTTTCAGTTCCAATGTATGAAATACCTGTCAGCGTGTATACATCCACGTCAGCAAAGTGATATCGAAGCAAAAAAACTAGGAGTGCAAATGAGCCGAGCTGCTCGCGAGCTACTCGAGATCGGCTTGTTAAAAAGCTTGATTGAGCCGAGCTTTATCGAGCCCGAGCTCGAGCCTAAAAATAAGCTCGTTTAATAAACAAGCCCGAGCCCGAGCTTTACTTATCTAGCTCGAGCCGTTCATATAATTTTTTTAAAATATATATTTGATAATTATTAATTAATAAATATAATTATATGAAAAAATAAATAAAAACAACTAAATAATATATATTCTTTTATACATAAAAGTATAATAGAAAAATATATATAAAATAATTATAATTATATAAAAAAATAATTGATAAATAGTAAACGAGCCGAGCTCGAGCTTCAAAATCCATTCACGTGCCGAGCTCGAGCTTTGAAAATAGAGCTCGAAACAAGCCGAGCTCGAGCTCGAGCTCTGTGTAAGTTAAACGAGCCGAGCTCGAGCCTAGTCGAGCTCGGGCTCGGCTCGTTTGCACCCCTAATTACAAATGTCATGATATTATAATCTTACCTTAAGAGAGTGTAAATCAAGGAAACAAACCGAAGGAGATGGAATATCTAATCTTTCGATTCCAACATCTTCATTATTTGACTTGGTTCTGCTGACATCATCATTTTCCGAGCATGGGTTTAATCCAATTAAAAGACTCTGTCCATCGGAAGAAACCTCCATGCAACTAACACTACACGTAAACGGAAAATATGCTCGAGAAATCATCACCCCGTTAATCGTATGAGTCGACAGAGTGTTTAACAACTTATTCCAAGTAATCACAACGCCAGCTGGCGAAAGACAAACCATGTGTGCCTTTACACCCTCAAGCCTTCTGAGCAACCGACCCCGACTCACCGAGTGAAGCAAAACGTCTGATATATCAGAGCAGGAGGCAACAACTCCAAGATCTGAATCAACACAGCAACAAATCACTTCCCCAAAATGCCCTCGAATCACCTGTACCGGACCCTCGATACGTCTATTACGGTTTTTATCCGGTAAGCTGCTTTTATTAGAAGCATTACTATTTGCTGAAGTTGGTGTTCCTGAGTTGGAGGGGAATTCTGATACGCTGCTTCGCGGTGCACCTGATTGATGTATTCTCCAGACAAGAACCATTGTGTCTCGGGAACCGGTAACAAGATAATTACTATCGGGTGAGAGTGACATACATGTGACGGGTGCGGAATGGCCTCGGGCTATCTCCAAGGTTTTCGCACCGTCTGATGATATTAACCGTACACTATTGTCCACATGTCCACCGGTAATAATTTCATTGTCATAGGTGATGGAGACAATAGAAGAACTCCTAATACCGAGTGCAGGATAAGCAAGAGCCTGGGGATAATGCCAATCTTCTGCGCCAGATGAGCCTGATGATCCTTTGAACAAACGCATGAAGGATCCACCTGTGGTGGTTGCAGCAGCTTTTGCATGTTGAAATAGGAAGGGTGTTCCTTGACCATCGGGTGTGTTTGGTTGCCATTTGTGTTGTGCTATATGTGCCGCTGGTGCTTCCATATCAACCACCACAAGTGAATCGGAAGATGCCCTGATCGCAGATGCTGGTAGATTGCACCGTTCTGGTGATGACACACTGTACGGTTTCACTTCTTTCGGGTTCCGGAAGATGGTCTGAGATGATAAGAACATGTTAGAACCTGAATAATATTATATATATCTATATCTAGAGAAAGATTAAATATAGTAAATATTGAATGTATACAAAATCAAACAATTTGAATACATAAAGTAGATACTGGTGAATGAATTAAAATACCTGCATATGAAGAACATCTGAAAGTAGCATCTTCTTTATGTGAGGAGTAGTTAAAAGTTGTGACGGGGTTTGTCCAAAGTAAGCAATTTGATCTTGCATAGCACGTTGTTGGACCTATAGACAATATTTATTAACAAACATTAGATATAAAACAAGCATATGAAAGTTTTAATTAATTGACAAATGAGAAGACATACTGGGTCCGCGATTTTGTCTATATCTACTGTCCCTTCATAAGTAATGTAAAAAAACACATTGTTTGCTGATATGGCTTCTTTTCCCCGTTGCTTATACCTTAATAAAAGAAAAATCTTAGTAAAAACATATCTACATTTTAAAAGAAAAACAAAAGAAACAGAAATTTGGCATTAATCAACTTAATGAATAAGAGCTCACCCGAATATGAGATCTACCCATTCATGCAAATGTGCAGAGACATACTCACTCTCAAGAGCCATTCGATGTTTATGCACAAAATCAACCGGGTTTTCAGCCCAAGGTGGAAGTTTAACACTATCTGAAATTATAAAATCAATATAAATGAAACTAGAGTATTGAAACTGCCACCTCAAACGGACACATAAGAACCTGCTTACAATCAAGTGATTAAAGTGCATGGGTCATACCTAGCTTGTCTCCGAGTTGTGTGGTACCAAAATCAATCGAGTTCTCGTTTGATAATATCTCAGGAAGGTAAAACAGCTCAGGAACCTAAAACAAAGGTCAAATAAGGTCATTGAAACAGCTCAAACATATCTAAGTTCTTTGTTCTAGAATTTGCTAAAAAAATGGCAGTTTTTTAGAAACTTGTACCAGTTCTTTCACATCACTCATGTCCTCCAGAACACCATTCCAAGTGGCAGGAATATCTGAAAACATTCTGTCTGCATGGTCAAACTTGCCACCTTGTAATTGAATGGAAAGAGTAGTAAATGGCTCCACTCGCATGAGATAATACAATACCTGTGATAGAGAAGCAAATTTTGGTTATACACCAACATATTGCAGATGCAAAAGGTTAAATAACCAGTTTGCCCTTGTTAAAAAGATATTAGTTTTATGACTCATTTATAGAACTGGAAGTCCACAAACAAGTGACTGGAAAACTTACCGTCCCGGCACTTGAGTAATGCGAACCATAATGAAATTTGGGTATGACGGTATCACTAAAGCTGTGATATCTCTCCTGAAACTTTTGCAATCGTTCAGCATTTAGTGCTCCAACAGGCTGCATAATATATGTTTGGGTCAGTATGTTAGTTTAAGTCTGCTATGTGTAAGTCTTTTTTTTTTAAAAAAAAGAAGAAGAATGGTGTGTGACCTTTGATAGATCACGGTAAGAAGAAGGATTCGAAAGATCCAAATCCTTTGACTTGTAGTCTGCAAGAATCCATGGGAAAACAGGGTACTGCACGCAAAATGAAGTTATTAATCTATTCACGCATTTCAGTTAGAAATTTAAAATGTTTGTTATGATTATATTCACCTGGGTGATGTCATTATAACTACGCCCAGCCAGTGTGTTCAGCTGCATTAGATATTCGAAGTTGCTGATCTGTGAAATTTCAAGTAAAATGTTGAGTGTGTGTATAGATTATAAAGTTGTTCTCTGTAAATCACAATTAAAAACTTCTATGTACCTCCCAGCGTGCCCAGCGTTCCATAAGTTGAGTCCTTTTGAGCAGTTGTTCTGGTCTCTATGACAAAGATTAAAGAACAGTGATGTAAGTCTTCATACACAGTAGGTCCCACAACTAGTCACTGGTATCAAACTCATTTTGCTACTATAAAAAAAATAACCTGAGTTGCCAAGTATATATTGTTCAAATGAGGAGGCCGTGCTTGAACAATGGCTCGGTATACACTCTTCCTTCCCTCAGTAGTCTGCAGCAAGAAAAGAAACATATTATAAGCTGAAAGTCAGCAAGACTGTTGACCAAGTAACATATGGAGATGATATTGAGATGGTAAATACCCCGAAGTCAAAGAAGAAGTTTGATCGATCAACCATAAACAATTCCAGGGCACTTCTTCTTAAGAGATATCTGTCACAACCAACAGATATATTTCAAGGCTTAACAATCTTCCTTCATAGAATAATGACACACGGGCCAACACTCTATTATAAACAAAATCATCATAAAAAGATGAAATAAATTATTCATCTGACCTCCTGCTATATACTTGATGAAGAGAAGATATTAACCAACTCCGGTCCTTATCTTCAACTTTGCTTTCTGTTTTATGATCCACTCCATCCTCCGGTGTATTGCCTTCAGATTTACTAAGAAGAAAGTTGATTTTTCTTGTCGTTATCTGGAAACAAGCATCACATTTTCGCTAAGAACAGTCCAGATAATTTGAAATATAACACATACATACATCTTCATTTTGTAGTCTGGGTATAAAACAAGTGGGACCCATACATACATCTTTTGTATCATAAAAAGAACCCATGAAATGAACGTTGAATGGACAAAGCAAAGGCGTGTTCTACTTTATGAATAAAACTATGCTTATTTCACACGTAATTTGAAAACAATAAGAAGTTTTGAATATTTTTTTTCAAAAGTAAAAGAAGAATTACTTCTGCCAATACTGAATTCTTGTTCTCTTTTCCCATTTTAGGATACTCCTGTTTATTTTCTTAGACCAAAGTTTGACTACCTGTTAAATATATAGAATACCTTCTAAACATAAGGAATCAGAGAACTTATTCTTAACAACGAGTTAATAAATACGAAAAAATACGTTATTTTGGCTCAGTATCTTTCCAGAAAAAAGGTAGGACCGTAGGTGTTGCACTTTTCAAAGATAAAAAGCAAGTACCATAAATTTTCTTGCAGCAAATTGCAAATGACAATCAAAGCTTACCTGAAATGTTCCTTGCCAAACCTTTAATGGTCGGACCATTGATGCAGAAAGCTCAAGAATAACTCTTTCATCATCTTCACTGGGAATAAAACCAGGTCCCACTGCTGATGAACTTACAAAATCTTCATAATTCCTAGCATTAGATTTGGTAGATTCCGGCGATTGGACCGACTGCTCTGCAGTCCCAGATAACCTCGTTTGAACATCATCTATCTGCCCCATATCATCCGACTTCCTCTCCATGTTCACAATATCATCTTGTTCGTCATCCTCATTTACTAATTCCATTGAGATAGCTTCCTTAGGCAAAATAGAAGCCTTAGAAGGGGTAGCCACATTCTCATGGCCATGTGTGGGGTCCACAGGATATTCATAATTTGCAGCTGCGCCAAAATGATCTGAGCCTTCAAAGTTCCTTCTTAAGCATCTCCTCATCCTTGTAGAACTTTCCATATGGTCTAGCTTCCAGAAAATCTATGCATGAAAAATATGTTTTAGTCTTTTAGATATGTAATGTTACAATAGAAAGAAATCATAGACATGTTTAAAGGATGTAAGCATACTCGTTTAGGATTGTAAAGATTTTCTCTGATTGGTCCAAATAAACATTTTGTCTCTATCAAGTAACGGATGAGTTTGCGCCAGGCACGTATGCCGGTGCATGCACGATGTCGAGCAATGCAATCCACCTGTGCGCGCCTATCAACCTGAAAAGAGGATTGGAATTTAGTTCCATTCAAACTGGTGTGCATTTTGGAAGTAACTATGTGATGCTGAATAATCTTGATCACATAATCAGCCATAAGTATATGTTTAAGCGTCTGACAAAGTATTTTCCATAGTTATGTGGCCTACGGAAAAACAGGAGAAACAGAAGCAAAGATACCTCTGATCGCTGCATATTTCGAGCTAAAGCCAAACTTCCAACTAGAACAGCAATAAATTTATAAGATGTAGCATTAAAATCTTTCTTATAAACCGGTTTATTGTCAGTTGAGGGCAAACATTCTGTCCAAGCGATCCCCATTGCTTCAGAAACATTCCATCTTTTCACACGACTCATGTCACTTCTATTCCGTCTCTGTGCAGCTGTAGCCATTGCCACAGCACTAAGACCTCTTCCAGAACCAACTTTTGCTGTACGCTCAAGATCACGAGCAGCAGCCAGTGCAGCTGCTTTTGCAGAAGCTTTATCTTTTACAGTTGATGATTTGTTAACCGCATCTGTTGGTTCACGAAAGCTAGCAAAAGAATGAAGCTTTGGTTTTCTATCGATTGAGGAAGAATCGCGTTTTAAATGCGCTGCTGTTGCAGGAGCAGCGGCTTCCCCACCACCAGCACCTGCAGCAATCATTGCTAATGCCAATGCAGCAGGTGGAGATGCAAAAGCAGCAGCCCAACCAGGTGATATCATAGCAAGAGCACCCTGATTGTATAACTTTAATGAGTTAGACGTTTTGGCAATATGGTGACAAGTACACTAAAAACTAAATTAAAAGTTCAACAAGTAGCAACATAGTTTCACAGGACTCCCTTTATCTGAAAACCCTGATTTCTCCTGCAACGGGGTTGGTTGAGTTGATCAGAAAAAACTCGCGTCCATTTTTTATAAATAACTAATACATTACTTATAATAACAATATTATTCGATAACTGGAATGATAGTTTTTATTTTTTAACAGAAAACTTTCGCACATTGTATGCATTAGAAAATAGACTTTGAGCGACTCTCGACCCTTTCAACCCACTTGACCATTTAAAATAAAATGCAACCCAAATTAACCGATAAGTATCCGGATTGAAATCGCCACCTCTATTAAAAATAGTAACTAAACCACTAAACTTTTCAAGATTTTGTTTACAATAAATGAAATGAAACTGCATTTTTGTTTGCTGTAACTCGCCCCACGTTATCCATATAAGAAAAAGAAAAAACAAACCTCTATAGGTAGTGCATCACCAGCCAGGGCAGGGTCATCTACAGCTAGAGGATTCAAACCATCTGTGGCAACAAGCTCATGAATTCCAGCTAAATAAGGCCGCCATCTCCTTAAAACAGATATAAACGGTGGCAAAATAGCTTCTAGATACTGTTTCCTGAGAGGGGTTCTGTCACGGCTAACCGCATGCCACACCTGCAAATGCATTTTCATTAGATTACAAAACAAGGAGAAGCTAATGCACCTTTTGTCCTACGAAAAAGTAAGAATTTGTATATTTCATGCTTGTTTAAAAATACCTCAGAATATAGAACGGCTGATGCAACCAAAACTCTCTGTCTCTTGGACTCAGAAATTGGCATGTTCAAGAGAGGCGAAAGCACGCTGTTCATAACCAGTGAAATATTAGCTCACAAATACATAAAAATCAAGATGGTGTCTAACATAAGCATGACTGTATATTAGTGGCATAAATGATAAGAACCAGTGATGTTTAATCAATCAAATGTTTAATTACTATTAGTTTGAACATCAACTAAATGAATTATGATAATATAGGTATACCTCCACAATAATGCAGAACGGGGCTGCCTCATTGAAGACCGAGGACTGTTTTCTAAAGATGATAGAACACTTCCATCATTTCCAAATGATACTTTAAACGCCACCTCATCAACACCACTAGCATTCCTCATAAGCATACTATTCCCACCATCATCTTCTTCCCTCATAGAAACAAGAATCATCCGAAGCATGCATAAAAACGGTTGATCACTATCTAACAACTGGTAAAGAGCCGCCATACCACCCATTCCTGTACCAGAACCACCACCAATACCAAGACCACCACCAAGTCCGGACTCATCCAATAATAAAGCTTGTAGCATGGCAACACACTTATTTATTAAGGGGAGTTCAATCCAGTTACCATTTGAATCCTTCTCCAAAGAAGAATTCCAGGCAGCCCAACCGCTACCACCCCCACCAAAGTCGGACGTTCTTGAAGGAAGACCAACGCCATACCATAACCGACTTCTGTATTTCCAACCTTCAGCTAAATCTATAGCGCAGCTTCCATATGATACAAAAGCACAAGAAACCGAGTCATAGGGCTCAGCTGCTGCTGCAGCCGTAAGCCGTTCCATCGCTGCTGCTGAAATCTGCCCCTTAGGGTCAGCCATTGAAGCAAGCACCTTGCGAGAATATTTACACGACTTTAGAACTAACGGTTATCATTTTTAATAGATAATGGCACACTAGCATGCAGGGTACTTAGTAGAGGCATAATGTAGTAATGGTTGACTTGACAACACCTCTTTTGTCCATTTTTATTTTATTATACACATGAACAAAAAATGATTACATACAGTTATTAAAACTAAGGATTTATCCCTTTCAAGCATGTAGTCCTTTATCAGTTTTATCACTCAAGACCCTTACTTCTTTGGAACTGGTTAACCCCTATATTATTGTCTTATTCAAATACAGATAGCTTAGGGACCTAAGTGATAAAGTTGAAAATATATAATGGGTATTTACCAGTGTTATTATCATACTTGTCAACTTTTTTCACTTTTGTCCCTAAAAGTATGTGTTTGAATAAAAAACATTACCACCATGAAAAAAAGTCTAGGGACTGAAGTGTCAAAACTGAGAAAGTATGACGAGTTAAACAGATATAGACCCTTAATACAGTTATCCACATTTTTAGTAGACTGATTTAGAATCTAGGCCGTTGTATACAATTTGGGCAACTTTCAGCCTGTTTGCGTCATTTCAAATGTGGCCAATTTTTAAACTTTACCCATTTAACTCATCGGAGATTAAATTAAACCCGAACTAGCCCATTTCTAGGCCACTTCTATTACGTGATAATCATGGAATTGCAAACATACATCAAGGGGAAGACTTCTTGATTCAGTAGATGAAGACTCTGCCTCTAGTGGTTCTGGGATTTTGGGTAGATTTTTGCTGTTACCGACACGAACCACTGATGAAAGTGAAGAATCAGAACCAGCTTGAACAAGAGAGAAACTAAAGATTTTGCTTTGCAGGCGCAAATGATCTTCAACAAGCATTAACACCACGATTGCATTCTCCACCAAAGCCACAGAAAGTAGTGCAGCATTCTCTGCTTCTGCTTTAGAACTTTCAGGTGATAACCCATAGGCCGCAACACCAGCAGCTGCTGCAGCAATAACTTGAGTCTGAACCAAAAAAATGAAAAGAAGTAGGTTTGAACATGTCTCAAATGTTTAAAATATTATGACAAGAAATCCAAGATCAGACATCTAGTTTTTACCTGAACCTGTAGCTCTCTAGCAGCAAAATCCAGTAGCCCACATAAAAGCCTTCTCTTAAAAATGGGTAATGATTCCTCCCGTCTATATAAAAATAGATATTAGAGTTCCTATTTATACTATACACACACACAATGTGTATGTGTGTGTGTGTATATATATATATAGTGTATGTGTGTGTATGATTACTTAATCATGCGTGCATTTCTAGTGATGGTATACCTTTTACGTTGCTCGCCGGTGCTTGATCCGCCCACCATTGAAAGCCATTCTGCACAATGAATTGTAGCTTCAATATCCTGTCAAAGAGAAATATAACCAACAACATAAATGAACAGATAGTGCTAGAAAGTTTAAACCACATTTGCTCCAATAAATTTTTGACAATAAAAGCAAACAAAAAAACAACCTTTTATTGTAAATAAACAGCTCTGAGATTGAACAAAATAAATGTATTTAGTGGCATGTGGAGCTACATAGTTAACAAAAATGCAGTGACAAAAAATAGAGAAATGAAAAAAGGGAAGTTGGCAATTGATAAACATAACAAATATAAGCTACAGGTCATTTGAAAGGGGTCTTCCTAAAAAAATTTGAAAGGGGTCTTCCTAAAAAAGGGATCATTGCCTTTCTTAAGATAGAGGGAGTATATGAGATCCTACAGGTCATTTTCATACCAAAACAAATATAAGCTAACCAAACTTTTCAGTATTACAGACCATGAACAGTTGCTAAAGCTTATCATTCGATTGAAGTGAACGGTGATTAAAGTGTTCACTGATGGCCTTATTTTGGATACTCTATATATTTGAAACTAGGGTAAATATGCCTTTATCCCAAATTCCCTGAACACTTATCAAGTCCAGTTTGACCAAATTCAGAAACTTAGAGAACAGAACAAACATAAATCATGGAAAACTAATAGAGAAAATTATCTTGAAAGAAAATGGTCCAACCTTCCATCCATCCTTCTGACGCATCGAATGCTCTAGCATAATAATGAGAAAATTGTGTACAAGGTCTTCGACGTTTCTAAAGCTTGAAGACATTGAAGCACTGATCCCACATGTCTGTAAGAACAAGCACGCATTTAAAGCATGTGAAAGGACTAAAGGATGTGTCTAATATTTGACAGAAGTAAGTTCCAATTTTACTACACTCGTATCAGTTTTAAGGAAAATATAGAATTATGGTGATAAAAAAATAAGATCACCTCGTAGTTGGATATAAGAACTTCCAAGATCCATTCAGGCCATTCCTCCATCTTAGTGAGCCTGCTTCTATTTTCAGCATGACTGCAAGCCAAAATCAGAAGATCCTGAAATCAAAAGGAGAAGTAAATATCTACAATAGAATTCAAAATCCACAAATGCGAACAAGAGATAGGAATAATATTTAAACACTAATACCTGTAGTGCTCGACACTGAAAGCTTTTTGGCGCATGTGGAAGTGAACTCAAAAGAACCAACAGAAGCTGTGAATGCTCGAACCGATGTTTTGAGTCAAAGAAATTCAGCCCCTCGTCTGTTGGGGATGCATTTAACTGATACAAGAAAAATGATATTATTTATTAGCAAGTTTAGATTCATATAAATCCACCTCACCTTTCAAAATGAATCTACAAAAAAATTATTTGCACATCCAATGATGACATAATTGACACCAACGATGACAAGATTATATCAACACTAATCATTACCAATTTACACAAACACTCAAAATGATTATTGCAACTTCAAATATCAATAACTGTTTGCAGTAAACAGCTTATACATATGTCACATCCAAACACCCTCTAACAAAGGAATAATGCTACCAGTAAACTTCATTATATATGAAAATTAAAATAATAATGATAATAATAATAATAAAGAGTGTACCGCAGCAGCCAATAAAGCCATGTAGGTGTTGCCAGTCATAAGCCTGTTTGGTGCTGCCTGAAATGCCTTTTGCAAAGCATACCTCAAAAGTGAAACTTTATCTTCAAACATACTATCCCCTCCCTCAAGCAGACCATGCATATTACGTGTCAAATCTTGAGAAGCATGAGATCCAGACTTGAGGTGACCAGAGTTGACTAAGGCACCAAATAATCCAATTATTGCAACTACGATGCCATCACTTTTGTCAACATTATATACACTGTTCCTTGCATTCTCAGCACTGATAGAAAAACTCATACCACCCAAAATCTTTTTTAATTGACCCTCAGAAGCTGATGTTCTGCTTACAATGGTATTGGCACCGGTACGAATCTGAGGTTCATTAGATGACAATTCATTTTTATCCAATGATACAGCATCTTCACTATTATCATTTTCCAAATGATCACCACCGTTGGGTTTAGATCCTGAGTATGTTACAGCTTCATCATTTTCGGCTGAAGGATCTGGTATGTCATAATCTCCAGCCTTTGCTTCCCGCTGCAACAGAACAAGAAGTGTTTCTATCCCGCCACATGATATAAATGCCTCTGAAAATGTTTGAGCTCTAGAAGTATTTGGTTGTACCACCAACCTATATAGCAGGTGCAATGCCCTTGCGACCTGAAAGTATATCGATATCAAAATTATCATAATGTAAATGGCAACAGAAAAATAATAAACAAAAAAACATTAATTTGGCATTGTTATTTGATGATTATGCCAGTTGATGTCACTAAATAGATTGGAACTCGCAACTAAAAAGTTACAAGGATGATAATAATTATAAATATTAAAAGAGAAATCACTAGAATGATGCCTCAATAGATACCTGATTTGGTTGTGGAGAATCAACCAAGAAGCCAAGTAAGCAACGAATATCATCCACCGCCATTGAAGGAGGAGCTGCCACCACAAGAAGTTCAATAACCACTAGAAGCTCATCAACTAATGCATTCACTTCTCCAATTGGGCGAGTGGGCCCATTAAAAGAAAATGTATTCATTGAATCTTTTTCACGAATGGTCCAATAACATCTCCTGCAGCCATCAAGAAGAGTCTGAATAGCTTTCGCATCACGCATCACAGATGACTCTGTGAAAACCATATCTGCTAAAGAAGATAAAAGCTTCTTTTGTAAGCCGTAGCTGCATAAGCTCCAAATTTTCAAATCCAGAAGCAGTGTACTAAATAGTTGCACTTTAAGTGCATACTTATTCTTCTGAGATTGGCATAAAGAAACAATGGCTGCAACAATTTCCTCATGAGCCACTCCATGCTCGGTAACATCAAGTGAAGATAGAGTTTGTAGAAGGTAGGTTAATATTATTGATAAAACCTCAGGCCCACGAGTACGACATAGCTCGTTATTGTTACCGGGATGTTGAATTGCAAGTGATATAATCCTAAATATTGGGGCAGCAAGGGCTGTTGTGGCTAGTGACAAAGTAAGATCACCTTTTTGTGGCTCCAAGCTATCATTATCAACCTTGCTTACCACAAATGGAAGTAAAGACATTGGGCCACCATATGCCAAAGCCCACAAAGCTTCTGCAGGCCTCATCCTTGTTGCCACATGTACTTGCCCAAGAACCTCAGCAGGCCGTCTGAGCATTCCTGAAACGTGTTGTATTGTTTAAGGCACCAAATTCAAATCTTAATTGTACAGACAATTTGTATATGAAAATTCAGGATGTAAAACTTAGTCATTAATACTGCCTTACTTCCGTCCACTTACGGATATTGAATATTCAAAATTTCAAACCTAGTACTCCACAAAGATAAATACTGTACCAGTGAGTTAGCTTTTGGCTATCAAGATTTTCCTTTGGCTACCAGAGCAAAAAATTATTCATCACAATCAATAATACTTGAGATAGAAGATCTTTTATACCTGTAGCACCAGAAGGAGAAGCATCTGGGCATAAACGACCACTTAGTAGACTAGGATGATATAGAAGGTGAAGAGATCCTGCAATTTCTGCATCTAAACGAGCACTTTCTTCTGAAAAATTTTGTACATGAGCGAATGTCGCTAACCACGGTGACCCCGCAGCATTACCAAATGAAGGAAGAGCATCTCCTCCTCTAGAAGCCAGTTTAGCCATCCTCTCAGGCCCTATTGGTTCTTTAAAGATATATACGGGTCCCATCTCAGCAAACAAAGGGCACTGGCGGCGCCGTCGCTGCAAACCTGCCATTGTTGGTGGTGGGTTTGTCCCAATGCAGCAAAAGGCAAGTGGCTTGGATATTCGAGGGAATTCAAAAGGACGACTTTCATATAAGCTTCCATCAATGTATAATCTCAGCTCACTCTCTGCTTTACCAAGTAACCCTTGCTTTGAAGTATGCTCAAGACCAACAAAATACCAACATTGTGGCTTAAATGCATGAGTAAAATGCAAAGAAGCCTTCCTACCCTTCCCACTACCACTTTCAACTACCAAAAACTGAGCATGAAAATATGCCTCCATGCCCTGATTATCAGCAGATAAGAAACTAAAAAGTCTAGGCATATGCGCCATGCCTTCACCTGCGAGTGCACTAGCAGCGGCAGCAGCCGACACAGCTGACGATTTTCCTGATTTTGCTGCGGCTGCAGCCGCAATAGCTGCAGCAGCAGTAGCTGTGTTTAAAGTGTCTGCAAATGATTCAATATAAATCCAAGTTGCAAATGCATAACCGTTAGAAAAGGGCCATCGGCTCTCTCCTGGACCAAGTAAACCAGAGCTTTCACCATCAAACTCAAATGAAGACATTGGACCCCTTGACTCTTTGCTGCCCATAGCCTTCTCTAAAGAAAGCACTAAATGAGGTGCCCATGAAGTATTGATTGTTCTTGTAATCGTGAAAAACCACTTATTCAAATCCGTTACACTAAGCGAATGTCCAGCTAGGTATTCAATGCAATAACATAAAGGAGTTCCATCCCATTGCTGAGTTGAATTGGCATCACTGAGAAAAATCTTCTCAGCTGACTGCAAAAGAACCCCTAGCAACCCGACTGAACAGCACATAGCTCTGTTTCTTGTACAAGCTCTCAAAATAGCAAGTAAGCCACGTACCATACGTGTCCTAGGGGACATGTAACCCGCACCATCTCCCAACCAAGGAAGCCATGGAATAAGCTCACCTGATACTACAGCAGCCCTTGAGTTCAACATCACACTAGGTGGATTATTATCCTCATCTTCTTCAAAACATTCAACACCGCCCATTGTAGCAAGAAGTGAATCAACCACCAATAATGCAATGCGCTCTGCCTCTTCTCCATTACCAAAGCTTTCTACACCACTCACAATATTCTTCAGTTTTTCCATGCTTTCAGGCTTCCCCGTGATAACCGAATCCACCAAATGCAAAAGCTCAGGTGAAACATTTGGCATGGGTTTTGGCTTAGGCTTTAGAGGTGAACTAATCGGGGAGTGTACTTCATTCCCATATGCATACAAAGGAGAATCATTACTAGTTCTAGCAGATGATAGCTCAGAGAGATTAGGTGATTGATCCCCTGATCCATGGCTCGAAACGTTACTATCATGTTGTACTTGAACAACCACTGGTGAAGAACCAGACCCCACAGGACTCCCTTTATCTGGAAACCCTAATTTCTCCTCATTTCCATCAGATGAGATCTTCAGATTATCGATATCCCCAACAATCTCTTCTATATCTAATGATACCTGCTCAAACATGCCATCATCCACATATTCACTCTCAGAATCAACTTTTCTCACATCATCTGCAGTGTTAGTGATATGCCCTGAATCAGATGTTTCAACTTTTAAATCTACGCCACTGGCTCTGCCTACTTTAACATTAGAATCACCGCCTAAAATGTCTACATGTTCTTGTTTATCTTCCTCTTCTTCCATTATATCACTGCAATTAGTTATCAATCACCTGAAATAAAAGTAAATCAGCGTCACGGCCTACCGAGATCAGGCACATTTGAGGTACAAAAGCTAGGTAGTCACTTATATAAAATAAATAAATAAACTAAAAACATATAAATTAAAAATAAATAAATAATAACAAGCAGAATTTACAAGTGCTCCTCAGATCTAAAACAAGATCCAAACAGACACCAACACTAATTCACAAGCATTTTTCAAATCAAAGTTACTTAGATGAGCTAATCATTTTAAATTTACATTCACATCATCAAGAGTAAATCAAAGTCACCTACAGAGATCAAGCACATTTGAGATACAAAAGCTAGGTACTAACAATAATAATAATAATAATAATAATAAGAGTAAGCAGTAATTTCAAGTGCTCCTCCAATCTAAAACAAGATCCAAACAGATACTAACACTAAATTCACACACATTTTGAAAATCAAATTTACTTCTAATCTCAGAACCCTAACCAGATGAACAGACAACAATGACGATATCACATATCATGTTCAATTTACTTTCACATCAGCAAGTAGCTATTGGCGCATGGATGCAAAAGCTAGGTACTCACTTAAATAAAAACTATAATAATTACAACAAATAATAATAATAATAATAATAATAATAGTAATAGTAAGCAGTAATTTAAAGTCCTCCGATCTAAAACAAGATCCAACGAGATACTAACATGGTAACTCTAATTCACACACATTTTTCAAATCAAATTAACTTATAATCTCAGAACCCTAACCCGATGAACTAATCAGTTTCAATTTGCATTCACATCAGCAACTCACGATTAGCGCATATGCATTCACCTAGAGAGATCACACACATATGAAATACAAAACCTAAGTACTCACTTAAAAAAGCACTAATTACAAGATCCAAACATCTACTAACACTAATTCACACGCATTTTTGAAAATCAAATTTACTTCTAATCTCAAATTACATTCACTTCAGCAACTCGCGATTAGCACATATACATTCATTCACCTACAGAGGTCACAGTTCACACACATTTGAGACACAAAACCTAAGTGCACGCTTATACAAGCACTAATCACAAGATCCAGATACATACCGCCACTAATTCACACACATTCATCTCAAAACCCTAACCAGAGGAACTAACACAATAACAACATCAAATAAACATCAATTCACATTCGCATCAGCAACTTGCGATTACCGCATACGCATACACCTACAGAGATCACACACATTCGAGATACAAAAGCTAAGTACTCACTTAAACAAGCACTAATCACTAGATCCAAACATCTACTGCCACTAATTCACACGCATTCGTCTCAAAACCCTAACCAGACGAACTAACACAATGACGTAATCAAATCATCATCAATTCACATTCACATCATCAACTAGCAATAGGCGCATAAGTTTCCATCACAAATGAACATAACATAAGCTAAGTACTCACTTAAACAAGCAGTGATCACTAGATCCAAACAGATACTAACACTAATTCACACACATTCATCTCAAAACCCTAGCCAGACGAACTAACACAGTGACGTAATCAAATCATCATCAATTCACATTCACATCATCAAGTAGCAATAGGCGCGTAAGTTTCCGTCACAAATGAACATTAAATAATAATAATAATAATCATAATAATAAAAACGAGTAGAAAGCTAAACCAGTACCTGAGTTGATGAAATGAATAGCAGTCAGATCGAGATCAATGTTGAGCAATAGCAAGTGTATTACAGATCTATCTATAAAAGTCGTAGATTATTTAGGGTTTTACGGTCGTCTGGATATTATATTAATTTGCCGGAAGAAGAAATGATGATTCCGGCGATGTGTTGATACGATCCGAGTGACTGAGTTTAGATCATTTCACTCAATGTCAACCCGGTTGCCTGTGTAATTAGGGTCACGATATACTGTAATAATAATCATAATCATTTCTCATTAACAAATCACGCGTTATTATTATTATTATTATTATTTTTCTTTAATCCGTATTTTATTAAAAAGGGGCGTCACCGGTCCGAACCAGCAGTGGCGGAACTTGAACTTTTACCTGGGGTCGAAAATTTAGACTAATCATAAGTTCATACACATAGAAAAACCACCTTTTTTCACTCAATTAAAACCATAAATCACAAAAAGTAAAATAAAAATAGCCCGGTGTTTACACATAAACGAGTATTTTAAATTTCAGATTATTTGATTAAAAAGATAATTCATGGCATGGAAACAATGTTATTGACAATATAAATGATAATCGATAAATATCAACAATATTTAGATCAAACTATAAACTTTGTATTTGGTTTTTTTATGAATTATGATGCAACAATAACAATAGTTTTTATAACAAAAGCGTTATTGTTGTTAGTTCGAAAGTTACCTAAAGCTAAGATTATCTTTGGTTGCTAAATCCAACTAGTTCTTTGACTACCATCTCGAACCACAATCACTATCTTCGACTATGAAGTCTCCCACGTCTCGCTTGTAAATGCACACCATATCCGTGTCATATTCTTTAAATCATTATATATAACAAAACTAAAATCACAAACCTCACCCTAAAATCACATTGAAAAGGCCTTAAACTCAATATGTCGTGTAGTGTGATGTTTGTGATTTGTCAATGAAAAGGGGATGGTGCGTTGGAGGCTCGCGTAATCTATAATAGGAAGGAAAAAGTGGGCGAAAGACATAAATACGAAGGGAGCTAGTGATGTAAGTGATGTGGAGAGTTGTTTTCTCTTAACACAAGATAAATGCATTTATTATTTAAACAACATAAGTAATTAATTCGGGGAAAGTTAACGTGCAAATTAAATTAACGTCCTATTTGTGATAATCAAGTAGAGTAATTATACATACAAGCAGAGTAATTATGTAATTACATAACTACTTTGCTTGTATATACAATTACTCTATTTGATTATCACAATTAGCACGTTAAAATCATTTATATTTGATCCAAATCCTAATTAACTCAATAAGTAAATAGTTTCATATTTTTATATTAAAAAATGAACACACGACTTTTAAATAATTAGATATTTCATCTATCTTTAAACATTATTAGTTCTACTTACATATTGTTGAGACCTAAAACCATACCGAATGAGTTAGGGTTATGATCTCGGGTAACAACGCAAGGAGAGGTGCCTCCCGTTTGAATCCATCATGGTTTTATTGTGTCGTTTTCTTCTTATCATGTTACAAATTGGATTGCAAAGACATAAAATACTCGTTAGAGGGTTTGGGAACTCGTTAGGGCAATTTAATGCTCAAGTCATTTGGATTGTCATTTAAGAATAGTTTATATATATTGTATAATATCACATTACACAATCACATGCATGTGTGTATGTAGATAGATAGATATATAGATAGTAAAAACAACCTCCTTACATGTAGAGGTGTACAAAACCAGTTTTTCCCAAACCGAACCGGTTTGGTTAAAACTGGTTTGACCCAAAGCGGTTCAGTTTAGAAACCGGTTTAGGATCAAGAAAGGTCGACCTGGTCCGGCTCGCTTCGATTCGGTTTAAAACCGGTTTGGTAGATCATAAGGGGAACTGGTCCCAGAACCGTCGGTTTGGGAACGATTTGGGTGAAACCAGTTTTAATGTTAAACCAGTTCGATTTGATTTGCATAAAACCGGTCCCAAACCGGGTTTTTTTAACACCTCTAAAGCTCTACTTATATGTAGAAAAGTATATGTATCTTATCATTTACTTGGGCTCAACAATGTTTTGCCCACTTATGTTGGGTTGACATGATGGGCTTTGACTCATTTACAAGGATCTCTCTTCACAAATCAAACAACTATTAAATTAAATCTTTAAATGCACGGATACAAAAACTGTGACTATATGTCTAAATACCAAATCAGTTGATTAGACAACTTAAACGTATACTTGAAATGAATGTCAATTGTAACTAAACATGGGAACCAAAAGCCTCTAACCTATAAGGTTTAACAAAAAATACTAGTGCAAGCATCTCCATTACCAAAAGGCTTTGAAATCTAATTTTACCTATATAGACAAATATTATATTTTTTATTTTCAATAAAAAATGGAATCGCTTGGAAATCTACGTATTTATAAATTTATCATATTTTCGTCAAAAGTCTTATCTTTAACTTTTGCGTTTCAGCTATGTATCAGTGGGTGTTAGAGTTCGTCAAGAGTTCATCTTTGACGTCATGCGTACCATATGCATGCATCCGTGATCCGCCTTATGGTGGTTGACTTGTTGTCCATAATGAAAGTACATCTAGGGTTAGTGTATAAAACCTTTAATCCTACATTCGATCCAAGCACATGGGCAAAATGGGCGAAGCAACCATTATATCCTATAGTCGAACTTAGGAAATAAGTGTGTAAAAACATTATGCAAGTACACAAGTTTTTATAAAGAATAAGCTAAATACAAATATGTTAATATCTTTTATTATTCAAACAATACAAGTACACCTATTTCACCTATTTGAATCCATTAAAGTCGGACTGGGATGACTTTAAGTGGTACATTCTTTTGCAATGTGAGTCCAAACTTCTCGCTCATGTCCATATCTTTTGCTTTTATGTTTCCTTCGAGTTTCCAATTGAACTTCTGAATCAAAGAACCTAACATTATATGCAATATTCTATGTGCCATATTCAATCCCGGACATATCCTCCTCCCTGCACCAAATGGAATGAACTCAAAATCTTGGCCTTTATAGTTAGTATTGACATCAAGAAACCTCTCCGGCATGAACGATTCTGGGTGTGACCACACTTTTGGGTCTCGCCCCATCGCCCATGCATTACAAAGGATTTGTGCCTTTTTAGGCACCAAGAAGCCTTGAATTTCTACGTCACGTATGGCTTGGTGAGGGACGAGAAAGGGGGCCGGAGGATGTAACCAGAGAGTTTCTTTTATAACAGCTTGCAGATAAGGAAGTTGAGGTAGATGAGATTCTTGTAGTATATTTTCCTTGTGTTCCACCAGTTTTATGATCTCTAATCGAGCCACTTCCAATTTGTCTGGGTTGTGAATAAGCTCAGCCATGGCCCATTCTAATGTGCTTGATGTTGTATCGGTTCCCGCTATAAATAACGCCTAAAATAAATTATTAATGATAAATTGAGAATGCCAATATAAACCTGTCATGACATATTTAGAAAATATTTACTTACGAAAAACAAATGTCTCATGTCATTTCGATTGATTGAAGATTCATCGATTTGGTTGAGGTTGAGCAGCACGTCTAACACATCATTGTTTGTTGATGAAGATGACAGTGCTTGCACCCGTTGATCAATAACCCTATCAATGATAGTAATGATCTTTTTAGCATAAACATTTGCATGTTGAAGTAATCCTTGAGGATCAAGCGATTTGAGAATTGGAAAAAAGTCTCCTATGTTTGGTTTCCCTACAAGTTCCATTATAGCCCATACATTGTCTTTGAATTCTTGTGATGTCAAGGAATCATACTGTGCAAAATCCATTGAAAATATGAAGTTTGAGAGAATATTAAGACGCCCTGCTTGCGGTGCGCACATATAATGTATATATGTGTGAACCCTTGGGTGGGCAAAAGTAAAATTGCACTAATTTTGACGTTATTTTACTAATCACGTGAAAATAACGTTAAAAGTGGCGGAAGGTTAATCAGGCATCATGTGGTGGCGTTGATAGCCGAAAGACAAGGGCACATGCACCAATCAGCCGGTGTCCCGATGATTGAGTGTTATGTGTTATGTCCAAGGCTTGATTCAAAACTACTATCGAGCCGGGGGTCTCACCGGAAGTAGCCTCTCTATCCCTATGGGATAGAGGTAAGGCTGTCTACATCTTACCCTCCTCAGACCCTACCATAGCATTGCTATTGGTGGGATATACTTAGTACGATGATGATGATGACGACGATGAGAGAATATTAAGAGATGTAGTAAATGCCACTCCACCTATGCTCACGGCCCTTTCACTTGTACAACACTGATTAACATGATCGATAAGTTCTTTTACCTAGAAGCACAATAGGAAATTAATAGATTATGTGTCTTTCTATATTTTCGTCAACTAAAATACAAACAAACAAGCGTATACAAAACACCCCATTTGTAACATAGCTATTTGTTTGGTCCATGGAATGTATAATAAGGACAAGTGTTTCCTATATTTCATGAGATACAAAGGTTGCGCTCACTAAGACCCTCTAAAAAGAACAAACTTGATGCGTAAAATCTATAATATATATAAACGAAACAATAAAAATCATACGTGTCGTGATGTGGTCGCTCCTCTTTTTTTGGAGTCACCAGATTTGCTTGATTTTTAAATGGAGGATTCTCATGCATTTGACCCGAATTCACGGGTATGAGTCTCATCAAACCCATATATTTTCTTAAACGGGTTATAAAATCTCATTAAATTAAAAACTAATCTCATCAAATATTTGATTTAAAAATCCTATAAAGTAGGGATATACTAAAAATTAATATATGATTTATTTAAAAAAGATATATATACTATTTATAATTACAAAACTAATTTTATAGTAAAAAAAAATAAACGGGTCTTGGGTCTTATCAAACCCATATAGCTTTTAAACCGGGTTATAACATCTCATTTATTTATGAAACAATTTATTATCAAACCATAAATATATTATAAACTTTCATACGATAAAAAATATAAAAATTCAAAAAATATATAGATATTAAAAACAAATAATATAAAACAACCCCCGTAATACGCGGGGATAAAAACTAGTATTATATAAAGTAGTATAATCGATCAAATAATACAATACACATTGAAATACTATAGAAAAAAAAACACAAATAACAAGTTAGAATTAATCTTTTAAGTAATTAAATATGTAAAATTGATCATTTAATATATAGTTAAAAAATTATTAATAATTAAATCCTACAAAATAAAACTATGCAATTTCTTATAAAAGAAAACCATATGAAAGAAGATTTAGACCAAAATAAACTAGTTTAATTAACCCACCTATGTCTTACATAAAACCAACATACAAATATAATATCTGCTACCTTCTTTTGGCGTAGGGTTTCACTAGCATCTAAACGTTGCAATGAAAACATATACTCTTTACTTATTCTTCTTAGCCTTCGCCAATGATCTCCAGCCGGCAAAAACACTATGGAATGGTTATTGTGGTCCACCATTCTTGCCACATCGGGTACTGCTCGGCCAGAGAACGAGTGGTCATGTGTTTGAAAGAATTCTTTCGCTATATCCGGTGATGAAACAACTATAGTTGTTATAGTTCCTAACTTTAGTGACATTAAAGGACCGTAACGCCTAGAGAGTTTTGCAAGAGAGTGATGGGGTTTGTTGCCAAGTTGTAGAAGGTTCCCGATAACCGGAAAGGGGAATGGTCCTGGTGGAAGGCGTGAGCGGCTACGGCTGAAGAGGGTGATAGTGATAGTGACAGTGATGCATGTTAAAAGGAAAGCAAATAAGAAAGAGAGAGTGAGAGAAGCGTACTCCATGTATCCTTGTATTGTTGTCTTGTGTGGTCATTGGGTGTGTTTTTATGATAATTGATGATACTTAAATCATTGGATATATATTGTGTGGCATGCAACCCACTTTCGGAATATCTAAGTTTGGAAGAATTCAAGATTTTCTATATTGTATTAAACATTATCTTTCTTTAGTAAATTTGATTTTGGTCTAACTATGTGGGGTACGTGATGGTTAAGGCTTAGAAGTTAGAATTTTCTGGTTTCAAATTTAAAATTTGACTTGATTAGCATGGGAGGTAGTGAGCTCATTTAGGATAACATAGTGTTCCTGAGTGAGTTAGTCTGAAACGTTGAAATCAGTATAAACGTATGGCATATCGTCTTTATGTTAGGATAAAACCTGATGCGAACATTTTTGGTATAAAATGGGCATGCTTGACACATTTTTGGTATAAAATGGGCATGCTTGACGCCCTCATCATGGATGCCTAAGGCGTAATCTTTCTCTTTAAATTATTTGTGTTTTATATATATTTCTCTTATTAGCTACATGGTATAACATTTATAAATATCATTTAATTGTTTTCTTTTTTGGAAGAAACCCGTATACTGCGTCTTATCCTAAAAAACCGTTAACATAACTGACTTCATAGATGGTTTTATATTGGGGGTTCTTTTCACCCTTCCCTCATGGTACTACTTCGTTATCGGTCACTCAGGAGTATTAGCCTTGCAAGGTGGTCCTTGCTGATTCACACGGGATTCCATGTGGCCCATGCTACTTGGGTCAGCGTAAGCTAGTGATGCTTTCGGTTACTGGACTTTGCCATCTATGGTGCAACAATCTACTGCTTCGCCTAGTAGAGTCTCGGACTTAAAGGCCAACCTCCTACATCTGATCCTGGGCGAAGCAACCATTAAATCCTATTATAGATGTGCATAATTATGGAAACAAGTGCATAAGTTGCACTATGCACGTTTTTTATATAAAGGACGAGCTAAATACAAATATATTAATATGTTTTTTATTCAAATAATACAAGTACACCTATTTGAAACCATTAAAGTCTAAGTAGGATGATATACGTCTATTTATACATCTCGAATCCCTTATAAAGTTATGTTTATTTAATGTTTTAAGTTCGTTTAGGTTCGAGTTTTATAATCTTTTATTATTTAAGGTTTTGAGTCAAGTTTTATCTATTTATTATGTTTTATATCTTTTGGTATCTTGAGTGTTAAGCTTTAATTCTTTCTATCATTTCATGTGAAGGTTAAGTTCGCGTTTTGTTCGTTTTACTCGTCAATGACTACATGATTAGTTCACTTAGAGTTTCGATTTGTTTTCATGTAGATGGTGGCTTTGGAGTCAAGGAAAAGAAATTCTAGAAGTTTCTCGTCGTTACTTGGAGTTCAAGAAAGGGACCTAACATGAATAAACAAGAAATAAAAGCAAAAAACGAAAATTCCCTAAAAAGGGTGCCGCGCCGCGCCTAGGATGCCTAGGCCGGGCGCCTAGGCCTTCTGGTCAGCCAAAAATTGCAAGCCCAAGCCCATTCTCGCTTATATAAACATCTTCATTCCCTAGCCGATCCTAAGTTTTTTGGCAGCCCATTTCAAGAGTGTTTTCAAGGTTTTGAAGGTGATTTGAAGCTAGGAACTAAGGAGGATCGAGAGAGCTTTCATCCGGGTGTTCGAGGATCAATCGCAAAGGGTTTTATCGCTCTAACTTTCGTTCCTTGTTCATTATTCTTGATATCTTTCCTCTTTGTTTTTAAGACTTGTTTAGGATTGTTTTTAATAATGATTCTAGGCTAGACTTCATGTCTACCTAGGTTTGATGAACATGTTTGATGCATGATTCTTGCTTTGGAAATTTGTTTGATTATGGTTTCGTTATATTAATAGTAAAGACTTGATTTTGCTTTCATGATGCATATGAATGTTTATTATCTTGATTGATTGTTAATTCTAGCTTCACATAGATCTTATATCTCTTGATTGTGTTCTTTAGATTTAGGGTTTATGTTTAATCATTACTTTGTGTTTTGATTATTGTGGTTGAATAGGCATATTAGATCATAGAAGCTAGTTGACAGTTGGTTAGGGTTTTGAATGTCATGCTAAATTCCAATAGCTGTAAGGTGAGGAGTTGTTCGTGTCTTGGTCAATTGCATGCTAGGATAGATTGTGACAATATTCTTACTTAGTCTGTTGATCTTTGTTCATGATGACATGATGAGTTCATCAAGTTATCTAGAGTTTAGTGTTTCGTAAGATTGCTTGCTTTAAATACTATTAATTAACCCTAGTTGATGACTTTGCGGAAATCAATATTACTGATTGCTTAATAATCTAATAATTGTTCTTTGGGATTTCATTTGATTCAGTCAAAGGTCCTTAGGGTTTGTTAGATGAACACGTTTAGAAATCAGTTTTCATAATCATGTTATTCGTCCATTGCTTGATGATTGTTGATGCATGGGATTCTTACCTAGGTAGATTCCTTCTCTGATTGGTTTCGATCTTGTGTTTAGTTGCTTGTTTCTCGTTTACTTGTTTATTTAATTTCCTAGTTTAATTTTTAGTTTAAAATCCCCCTTTAAACATTAATAATAAATAGTCGTATCATAAGTCGAGTCTAATTAGTTAATTAACGTAATTTATAGAGTCCCGTAGGTTCGATATTCTGGACTTACTTAGCTTTAGTACAATTGAACGGTTCACTTGCCGGTGTTTTGTGTAGTTGAGTCTTAAGTCTAGTTTTTATTACTTGTTAATTTAGTTAATATTAATTGACTGTTTTAAGCACATCATGGGATGACTTCAGGTGGTACATTTTTTTGCAATGTGAGCCCAAACTTCTCGCTCATATCCATATCTTTTGCTTTTATGTTTCTTTCGAGCTTCCAATTGAACTTCTGAATCAAAGAACCTAACACTATATGCAATATTTTATGTGCCATATTCAATCCCGGACATATCCTCCTCCCTGCACCAAATGGAATGAACTCGAAATCTTGGCCTTTATAGTTAACATTGACTTCAAGAAACCTCTCTGGCATGAATGTTTCTAGGTGTGACCATACTTCTGGGTCTTGCCCCATCTCCCACAAATTACAAAAGATTTGTGCATTTTTAGGCACTATGAAGCATTGGATTTCTACACCACGAATGGATTGGTGAGGAATGAGAAAACTCGCATTGCACGTCTAACACATCATTTATTAACATGAATGTCCACAATTAAGTGTATAAAACATTTACTCCTACATTCGATCAAACACATGATAAAATATGGCTAAAGCAACCCGATATAGAGGATTATTCATTATATGCCAAGACCATTAAATCATATTGTGAAACTTGGGGAACAAGTACATAAGTTACTACTTAAGGGATCATAGGCCAAGGCTAATAAATCATAGTGTGAATACAGGGAAACGGATACATAAGTTACATTATGCAACTACATAAGTTTTTATAATAGGTAAGCTTTATAGTTGTAATGAAAATGAAAGTACATCTATTTTTAACTATTAAAGTTGGAGTGGAATGGCTTTGAGTGGCACACTCTTTTGCAATGCGAGCCCAAACTTTTCGGCCATATCCATATCTTCCGCTTTAATGTTTTTTTCGAGCTTCCAGTCAAACTTCTGAATCAAAGAACCTAACGTTATATGTAACATTCTATGTGCCATATTCAATCCCGGACACATCCTCCTCCCAGCTCCAAATGGAATGAGCTCAAAATCTTTGCCTTTATAGTCAATATTGACTTCTAGAAACCTCTCTAGCATGAAGGTTTCTGGTTGTGACCATACTTGCGGGTCTCGCCTCATCTCCCATACATTACAGAGGATTTGTGCATTTTTAAGGACCATGAAGCCTTGGATTTCTACGTCACGTATGGCTAGGTGAGGTACCATAAAAGGTACCGGAGGATGTAAACGGAGTGTTTCTTTTATTACAGCTTGCAAGTAAGGGATTTGGGTGAGGTCAGATTCTTGTAGTATACTTTTCTTGTGTTTCATAAGTTTGATGACCTCTGCTCGAGCTGTTTCTAGTTTATTAGGGTTGTGAATAAGCTCAGCCATGGCCCATTCCAATGTGCTTGATGTTGCGTCAGTTCCCGCAATAAATAAAGCCTACAATGAAGTTTAAATGATAAAATGCAAGGGCCAATATATACCCACCACGATTTTTTGATGTCTCATTTAGCTATTATACGGGGAAACCTGTTGACATACTTAAAAAAAAGACTTACGTAAAACAAATGTATTATATCGTTTCGATTGAATGAAGATTCATCCATTTGGTTGAGGAGCAAGTCCAAGACATCGCTGTTTGTCGATGAAGTTGATCTTGTTTGCAACCGTTGATCAATAATCCTATCTAAAATAGTCATTATCTTTTTACCATAAACATTTCCACGCCGAACTAATCCTTGGGGATCAAATGATTTAAGAATTGGAAAGAAGTCAGCTACATTTGGTTTTCCTACAATTTCTACTAAAGCCCCTACATTATCTTTGAATTCTTGTGATGACAAGGAATCATATTGTGCACAATCTATTGAAAACATGAAGTTCGAGAGAATATTAAGAGATGTTGTGAATGCTAGTCCTCCAATGTTCACGGCCTTTTCACTTGCACAACACTAATGATCTATAAGTTCTTTTACCTGAAATTAAAATGAGACGCGAAATTAGTCATTAAATTCTTACAGACTAAAATAATTAAATTTAATCCTATTTTGTTGTTATCTCATTTAGCCATTTGTAACCACTTTTATTCACCGTCAGTCCACCACATTTATTCATCGACAGAAATAAGTCATTCATGATGTGAGTGATAGTTTGTATCCCTATTTTTTATTTTATTTCTCAACCTTGATTAATATAGTATTTAATGTTTTATTATTTGGTTGTCTTTTAAGTTTTAACGTATTATTAACTGGTTGTACGCTTTAACATCGGTCGGTGCTCACGGCGAAGCACGGGTGGGTAACCTCTAGGTAGTGTTTGGTATATGGTAATAGGATAAAGAATAGAATAGTCCATTCAAAGGGAATGAAATTAGCATGTTTGATTGAAGAATGGAAAGAAATCATTCATTACAAAAAGAATGTCATTCCTTCTATTTCATTCCTCCCACACCCCCTTCTTTCGTTTTGATTCCTTGTTAATCTATTTTTGATTTCTCCATTTTGACTCCTCTATTTTAGCAATTATCTTCAGTTCATTATAATTTTCTTGTAAAACCAAAAAAGTATACGATTAAACTACACAATCCATTTCAATAGTTGTGATTTTCTATCATCTAAACAAGGAATTGATTAAAATCAAAAGTTTGAATAATTTTAAATTTATTTTAGTTCAAAACTTTGAATTAATTTAAAATTTTATTAGTTAATATATATCTATTTTCATGATACAAATTTATTATAAATTACAATTGGAAAATGTTGTGAAAATTGGTAGAAAAAGTATTTTGAAACGGAGTATTTTTGTCATTTAACAAAATATTTCAATTTTTCATTGTTTCCATATACCAAACAACACATGGAAATGATTCATTTCAATTCCACATGGTAACCAAACATGACAATGAAATGGTAATAATTCATTTCATTTTTTCCTCCATTCCATTCCATACTTCATTTCATTTCCCCTTAATTCCATTATCCCGTACCAAACAAACCCCTAGTTTATATTATAACTAACATGCACATTTAACCTATTTACTCGTCATTTTCTTTTGATTATTCTCAAATAACTTGTGTTGTTCACCTTAAAGAAAACTAAATACGATGGCTATGCTAGTAATATTTTTTCCCAACATTCCAGCATAAATTTTATTTGAAAACGAAGTTGTATTTAGAATGGAATCTTTTTTTTTGAATTGAATAGCCATACGAGTGCCAGTGTTGTACTTGTACTGTGACGAACCGAACCGATTCGACTGGACAACATTGATATCAGTATCAATATTATTGAGCAATGAGCAACTGTTGGCACAATACTGGTACCTTGATGACTCGAACCAATTCCGAACGAATATCGGTACCGGTATTGGTATTATACTGGAATCGATATTTACTTATATGGTTTTCGATGGATGTACAACACATGTTGATATTCTTTTGGGCATATCATGACTTTATTTTTTGGGTTTTCTCTTTACATTGTTATAGTGAGTGTTGATACCCTAACAAACCGAACTGACATATACCGACCACAACCCCCCCCCCCCCCTCTCACGCAAATGAAACATATTGGTATCCAAATTAAAGGGCCTTTGGGCCTTTGCTGATACCCTAGGGAATGCTGAGTTACCACTAAAATTTTTTTGGGGGTTTAACACATTAGGTGAATTTTAACATCAACCTACATGATCTAATCCAGCACAAAGTCTAACTCAATTTAATAAAATAGAGAATAAGTCTTACCGAATTAACTAATGAATAGCTAACAGACAAATTAGGCACCATTAAAGAAGCAGTATGAATCGCAACATTTGCTGGAGACCCTCACTAATCAAACTTGCAAATTGTTTGAAACCTTTTTTTATGAAAGCCTTTTTTTTAATAATAATAAATGATTACTATGACAAGAAGGAGTAAGTTTTGCTTAAACCACAAAATAAATATATATTTTATTATTTTCTTACTTGAACTTAGTTACTTATCAACTACTAATAACTACGGATGGCAAAACAAACCCAAATGGATTATTTTGGGTCAATATAGATAATTTTTAAAATTGGAATGAGTTAGGATGGATCAAAAGAATTTTTCAAGAATGTCAAGACGGGTTGAGGAAATGCTAGTGACGTTCGGTTATGGGTTAAAATGGACTAAAATAAGCTCCATCAAACTTTATTTTAAACAAAACCCACGAGTCCGAATAGAAACCAATAAATCGAAACCGAAATTATTGAAACCGAACAAATACCGAAACCGACCGAAATGAAAAAAAAAAAAGAAGCAAATTAATAAGTTACTTTATTTGTTATGCACGTCTGTATAAAATATTTAATTTTTATATTAATATTGCATTTGACTTTATTTATTTATTTTGTACGTCTGTAAAAATATTTATTTGTTTATATTAATATTGCATTATTGGTTTGGTTTTGTGTCATATATTATTTATATTTATAATTTTGTTTTTTGTTTCGTTTCATCCTTTTCAACTATTTTAATTAGTTAAACTTTAAAAAATAATAAAATAAAAGAAAAATTATCAATTCCTTTTAGCTAAATAATAAAGAAAACAATAAACCGAACATGTTTTGATATCCTTTTAGACATACTTTCTGTCGCAACACGAAAATCGAATACCTTTTGTGTTTTTCTTTTGTTATTTTTTTAAATTAGGAAGATACAAACATATGTATGAACATAAAGAGATGTAAATATAAACACATGCACATTGTTACCTTCTTCTGGCGTAGGGGTTCACTAGCATCTAGACGTTGCTTGGAAAAAATATACTCTTTGCTTAATCTTCTTAGTCTTCGCCATTGATCTCCGGCTGGTAAAAACACTATGGAGTACTTATCATGGTTCACTATTCTTGTGGCATCGGGTACTGATCGGCTAGAGAACGAGTGGTCATGTGTTTGAAAGAATTATTTGGCTATATCCGGTGATGAAACAACTATAGTTGTTCTAGTTCCTAACTTTAGTGACATTAAAGGACCGTAACGTTTAGAGAGTTTTGCAAGGGAGTGGTGTGGGTTGTTGCCAAGGTGTAGAAGGTTTCCTATTATTGGTAAGCGGTAAGGCCCTGGCGGAAGGCGTGAGTTGCGACGACCGCCGATAGCATAGGCGTATGTTAATAATAGGAAAGAAAATATGAGAGTGAGAGTTAGATAATCGTAATCCATCTATGTTTGTTTTTTGTGTGTAGGGTGTGGTTTTTGATTATTGAGTACCCTCAATTTATTGGAGTTGTGTGGGGTGTGTTATTTGACTCTCATTATATACTAATCAAAATATAAATAAATACCTTTACTCCTACATTCGATCCAAGCACATGGCCAAATGGACGAAACAGCCACTAAAATATTAAATCCTATAGTTGAACTTCCGAAATAAGTGCGAAAGTAACATTATGAAGTGCAACTACACAAGTTTTTATAATGGATAAGCTAAATACACATATTTCACCTATTTGAACCCATTAAAGTCTAATTAGGATGACTTTAAGTGGTACATTCTTTTGCAATGTGAGTCCAAACTTCTCGCTCATGTCCATATCTTTTGCTTTTATGTTTCCTTCGAGCTTCCAGTTGAACTTCTGAATCAAAGAACCTAACGTTATATGCAATATTCTATGTGCCATATTCAATCCTGGACATATCCTCCTCCCTGCACCAAATGGAATGAACTCGAAATCTTGGCCTTTATAGTTAATATTGACATCAAGAAACCTCTCCGGCACGAATTTTTCTGGGTGTGACCATACTTTTGGGTCTCGCCCCATCGCCCATACGTTACAAAAAATTTGTGCCTTTTTAGGTACTATGAAGCCTTGAATTTCGACATCACGTATGGATTGGTGAGGAATGAGGAAAGGGACCGAAGGATGTAACCGGAGAGTCTCTTTTATAACAGCTTGCAGGTAAGGGAGTTGAGATAGGTCAGACTCTTGTAGTATATTTTCATTGTGTTTCATAAGTTTAGTGACCTCTGATCGAGCCAATTCCAGTTTGTCTGGGTTGCGAATAAGCTCAACCATGGCCCATTCCAATGTGCTCGATGTCGTATCAGTTCCCGCAATAAATAAATCCTACAGTAAATTATAAACGATAAACTGAGAGGGCTAAAATAAATCTGCCATGACATATATAGAAAAAGATTTACTTACGAGAAACAAATGTCTCATATCGTTTCTACTGAATGAAGATTCATCCATTTGGTTGAGGTTGAGAAACACATCCAACACATCATCTTTTGTTGATGACGTTGACCGTGTTTGCACCCGTTGATCAATGACCCTATCAATGATAGTTAGTATCCTTTTAACATAAACATTTGCGCGTCGAAACAGTCCTTGGGGATCAAATGATTTAAGAATTGGAAAAAGGTCTGCTATGTTTGGTTTCCCCGCAACTTCCAATAATGCCCATACATCATCTTTGAATTCTTGTGATGACAAGGAATCATATGGTGCAAAATCAATTGAAAACATGAAGTTTGAGAGAATATTAAGTGATGTCGTAAACGCCAATCCACCTATGTTCACGCCCTTTTCACTTGTACAACATTGGTTAACATGGTCGATAAGTTCTTTTACCTAGATGTACGTACAATAAGACGTTAAACGATTACGTACTTCTCTATATATGTTTCATCAAACTAAAATGCAACACAAAAAAAAATCATAAAAAGCTTACTTGTAGTCTAACTATTTTTAGGATGAATTAAAAGTAAACATTTCCTCTATCCTAAAAAATAAAAAGACCATAGAGTATAATCAAATAATACATAGAAGACCTTTTAGTTGAATACACAAATAACGAGTTAATCTTTTTTAAGTTATTTTAATTAAATATCTGAAGTTGATGATTTATAAAGTATACAAACACAAGAGTTCACAAAAAAAAATCATCAAAATATTATCAAATCCAAAAAAGAAAACCTAAAGTTCAAGATTTATACCATAAATAAACAACTTCAACCCACCTTTGTCTTACATAAAACAAACATGCAAATATAATATTTGTTACCTTCTTTTGGCGTAGGGTTTCACTAGCATCTAAACGTTGCATTGAGAACATATACTCTTTGCTTATTCTTCTTAGTCTTCTCCAATGATCTCCAGCCGACAAAAACACCATAGAGTACTTATTATGGTCCAACGCTCTTGTGACATCGATTGTTACTCGGCCAGAGAACGAATTGTCATGTGTTTGAAAGAATTCTTTGGCTATATCGGGTGATGAAACAACTATAGTTGTTATAGTTCCTAACTTTAGTGACATTAAAGGACCGTAACGTTTAGAGAGTGTGGCAAGAGAGTGGTGGGGGTTGTTGCCAAGGTGTAGAAGGTTTCCTATGAGCGGTAAAGGGTACGGTCCTGGTGGAAGGCGCGAGTTGCGGTGGCGGGAGATGGTGGTGGTGATGGCATAGGTGAATATGAAAAGGATAGGAAATAAGAAAGAGATGGTGAGATCAATGTAGTCCATAACTATGTGGAGTGTGTTTTTTGATTATTGTTTTGAGTGATGACACTTAATTTATTGTAGATGCATGTGTGACCACCGACTCACGCGAAACATCTAAAAGAAAACAAATCCTATCCTATCCTATCCTACTATCATGCTATACTAATTAATAAATAAAAGAAAATGTTGAAGCTTAGGTGTCAGGACTACGTTCACTCCGAATTCCTAATCTATCGTCTCATTAATCTTAATTATCCATGAGTCATAGATTAAAATCATTTTATCACTAGGTTATAACATAGTTGGGTAGATTTTTTTTCATTATTCAAAAGCGTATAAATGTCACTTTTATAATCACCATTCAAAAAGTTTGTACGGGTCATTTTAAAAACGGACCTTATTTATTTCATTTTATTTATTTTCCGTTGATTTTTTTAATTTGTTTCAAATAATAAACTTTATTTATTTTTATCATTTGATAAAATTCTATGTAATACACGGATTCAAAAGCTAGTAACAATAATCATAAGGGAAAATGACCCATTTGACCACATAAATTCCTTGACTAACCCTGTGTTCTTGAGTCTCGTTTAACGAGGGGGGGGGAGGAAAATATGAAAAAATCATATTCCAAAGATTTTTTAAGAAAATGGGAGGGGAAATGAGAGAAAATGCTAGAAAATTTCAGCTATTATCATCCTCCCAAATTGGAGATATATGAGAGAAAATATTTGTGTCTAATTATAACTTCTATTAAATCCTAAATTACCCTTATATCTAACTCAATGTAGTAGTTTTCTTAAAGGGTATAATAGGAAAATTGTATCTTTTTTTCTTTTCCTCTTAACTCGGGAACACCTAAAATGTTTAATTTCTTTTTTGTTCCTTTCATTTTCATTAAACTCAGGAACACGAAATAAAATCACACATTTTCCTTCCCCTAACTTTCTTTCCTGTCATAATTCCCCTTCCTTCCTTCCCTCCCCTCGTTAAATGAGACTCGGGATAATACCTAAAATGACCATTTTCTAAACGGAATGATCTACCATAACAGATTTGATCACATCCGGCAAATCTATCTAACACACTTTCGTTTTTGAACCAACCACATCACATCTTGACACATATACACTTAAACTACCGGCCCCGACCGTTTATTAAAATCCGACCGTTTAGTTTTGGCGTCGACCGTTTAGTTTTGGCCCCGACGGAATATATGTGAAGGATGCCATAATAGATATGTCGGTTGATGGAGTATATATGATGGCTCGACGGTATAGATCCGTTGGCCGACCGTTTATTAAATCGTCGGACCGACTGTTTAATAAACGGTCGGCACCAAAGCTAAATATTCGGTTTTTTAAAAACGGTCGGGCTCTACAATTTAATTGTATATGTGTCAAGATGTGGGTTCAAAAACGAAAGGGTGTCACATAGATACATCGGATGCCAGTTCTATTATGGTGGATCATTTCGTTTAGAAAAGGACCATTTTTGTATTATTTAGTGGAGGGTTAGTCAAAGATTTTGTGTGATCAAATGTATCATTTTGTTCATTTTTCCTATAATAATAATAATAGTGGCGAAGCTTGGGCTTAATCACAGGGTGACTGAAGTTACGAATTCAAAAATTTCCGGGTCGGCGATTCGATTCATGTCGGTGATTTGGGTCGGGTCGGGTCGGGTCGGATCAAACAATATGACATCTATATATCTTATTTTTCTTCATTTATTCAAACAATTGTTCTTATAATAAAAAAACAAAATAATTTTTTAACTAACAAAGACCTAAAATATTCATGATGATGCAAGAGGAAGGATGAGTAGAGATAAGCAAATTCGGTATTGATACCGGTACCGAAATCGGTACAGATTTGGTACCGTTGGTACCGAATAGATACCAAAGTTTTGAGTTTTGGTACCGGTATATCTCAAATTTTACCTTCAATACCGGTATCGAACCGAATATTTTGGTATCATTACCAGCACCTGTACGGTGCCGATCTCATCCCTAATGGTGAATACCTAAAAGAAAAATTGCAAAGACCTAAAATATTTATAAAAACAAATCTTTTATTATTCGACTACTATTTCGTAACTTTTGTTTTATAAATATTGCGAGGTTTTTATAAAAAAAAGCAAACGATGGGGTATTATATTTAAAAAAAATCAGTAGTGACCGGTAGCATTTTGGAAAAATACATCGGGGTGACCGCACCTATAAAAATTTTCGAGAAAAATCGCGAAATTTACCCTACTAACGGAGAAAACGGCAGTGGCCGGGGCCACCCCCGGTCCCCACATAGCTTCGCCCCTGAATAATAATAATAATAATAATAATAATAATAATAATAATAATAATAATAATAATATCTTCTATATATGTATGTATATATGTATATTATATTAAATGATGTAGGGAGGATGTTTGAGTTTTTCATTGAAGACTCATATTTGATTCCCACATACAATAATTTGGAAAGAGCATGAGTGGCTCAATAGAAGAGGATCAGGATCTTTGTGATATTCGGTTCGTTCCTGAGGTTGTACGTCTAGTTTTTATCACCACTGGGTCTTTTCTCCGACATAACTTAGAGGAGTTTAAGGGTTCCGTACGACTAGGCTGGGTCAGATGGCGGTAGCCTTTTGCCATAGAATCACCACGTACGAAATAACTAAGCAACTATCTGTTTGTTGGCAGTTAAAAAAAATACTAAATGAAGATTTTATTGGTGTTGCATGAAACACGTACTACATTACTAGAAGGATTGTTTAATGGACTGCCTCGTTTATTTAAATTAATTTATTATTAGGAAGATAATTAACATCAAACATAGGATTATAAGACTAACCGTGGTGGCCGATGGATTGGGACGATTTTTGGGTGATAGGGGCTACAACACCGCCTCCCGGACGAAATATGGAGCGATAGGGGGGGGGGGGGGCGGCAATTATTTGTCGGGCGAAATGTGTTTGTGTTTAGTAGGGGTGAGCAAATTAACCGTTGTTAACCATTAACCGAACCATAACCAACATAACCGAACCGATTTTAACGGATAACCACTATAACCGGTGGATCGATTTAATGATTTTTTAGAACCGCCAAATGCGGGTTGGTTTTGGTTATTGATAAAATCAAACCCGCCATAACCGAATCGCTCCGTTTTTTATACTACGAATTGACAAAGAGGTTTGGAAATTGGCATTAGTGTCATAGCGGGAAATAATCTTGACTTTTGGTTCATTGTTTGTTATCGATCTAACTTTAATTTTATTGTTGGGTTATGTCATGGCGTTTTGTTTGAATATTTGGTATTAATATTATGGATTATGTATTTTTTCGGATCGTGTCATGTCTTTCTTTTTTTTTTGGTAATATTTGGTACAAAAGTTTTAGGCCTAATTATATTTGTTTTGGTCACGGTTAACCGACCCATAACCGACTTGCTATAATCTTTAAAACCGATTAATCGAAACCGCCATAATGGATCGGTTATGGTTATGGTTTTCTATTAACCGACATGTTGGTTATGGTTATGGGTTTTACCAAAAAACGCTCAAAACCGACCCATGCACACCCCTATAGTGTTTAGTGTGTATATATATATATACTAGTTTTTATCCCCCGTATTACGGGGGTTGTTTTATATTATTTGTTCTAATATTTATTTATTTTTTACATTTATATTTTTTTATTGTATGAAAGTTAATAATATACTTACGGTTTGATGATAAATTGTTTGACAAATAAATGAGATGTTATAACCCGGTTTAAAAGCTATATGGTTTTAATGAGACCCAAGACCCGTTTATTTCTTTTACTATAAAATTGGTTGTTTAATTATAAATAATATTATGAAAGTTAATAATACACTTATGGTTTGATGAGACCCAAGACCCGTTTATTTTTTTTACTATCAAAATGGTTTTTTAATATAAATAAAATATATATCTGTTTTAAAATAAATAAGATATTAATTTTTAGTATATCCTATTTTATAGGATTTTTACATCAATAATTTGGTGAGAATAATTTTTAATTTAATGGGATGTTATAACCCGTTTAAGGAATATCTGGGTTTGGTAAGACCCATACCCATGAATTCAGGTCAAATGCATGAGAAGCCTCCATTTAAAAATCAAGCAAATCTGGTGACTCCAAAAAAAGGGGAACAACCACATCGCGACACGTAGGATTTTTATGTTTTCGTTTATATATATATTATTTATATATATATATATATATATATATATTATATGTTTGTGTGTAGTATATATATATATGTGTGTGTGTGTGTGTATTAGCCTACAACACCATTACACCGAAAAAACAAATTTCTATCATTTGCTGACTGGGCCCACGTGTCACAATTCGCCCAATTTGTAGCCCCTCCACTACGCATAGCCTTAATGGAACGGGTGTGGGATGGACGCTGATAATCTCGGTCTAATCTCTAACTACCTGTCTAGTATTAGGTATATTCATTAGTTTGCTAAAAATAACCATTATCATCGTTTATCATTATCATTATCATTATCATCGTCGTAAAGTATTTGACATGTTTAAAATGTGTGAATTTAATGTTGATATATGTATCCCAAAAGATATTTTGTATTTGTAGCTATAGCATACAAACATAAATAATAACATCAAAATAAATATATCAAATAAAAGTTCATTTTTCACATAATGAAGCTAATAAAATAACATTAATAAACAAATTTTAAGGGAAAAAAATTGTAAAAACGTTAAATTTTCAATGACCAAACTTGCAATATAGTTTTCATGGCAAATCACACCACAAAACTATATTCAATGACCAAACTATCTACCATTAACGAGTTCTAGCAAATTTGTAACAATAAAGGTATCTTTAGAGATTTGTGTATTTCAAATAGTCCTTGTAATAGTTTCGGTCCTTCACTACCAAAGACAACAATTGTCGAGTTTGAGATCTCTGATGAGCATAATTTACAATAAGCTAGAGGTAAATGCTATAGTAACCGCAACCCCAAATGTCATTTCTAGCAATGTAACTTCCGTATACCAAAACTTGACCAACAACATATTAAGTGTATAAAACATTTACTCCTTCATTCGATCCAATCACACGACAAAATTTGGCTAAAGCAACACGAGATAGAGGATTATTCATTATAGGCCAAGGCCATTAAATCATATTGTGAAACTTGGGGAACAAGTACATAAGTTACTGCATAAGGGATCGTAGGTAATGCTAATAAAGTTACATTATGCAACTACATAAGTTCTTATAATAGGTAAGCTTTATAGTAGTAATGCTTTTTATTTAAAAAAAAAAATACAAGTACATATATTCTTAACTATTAAAGTTTGAGTGGAATGGCTTTGAGTGGCACAATCTTTTGCAATGTGAGCCCAAACTTTTCGGCCATCTCCATATCTTTTGCTTTAATGTTTTCTTCGAGCTTCCAATCAAACTTCTGAATCAAAGAACCTAACGTTATATGTAACATTCTATGTGCCATATTCAACCTCGGACACATCCTCCTCCCAGCACCAAACGGAATGAGCTTAAAGTCTTGACCTTTATAGTCAATATTGACTTCTAGAAACCTCTCTGGCAAGAAGGTTTCGGGTTGTGACCATACTTTTGGGTCCCGCCCCATCGCCCATACATTACAAAGGATTTGTGCATTTTTAGGCACCGTGAAGCCTTGGATTTCTACGTCACGTATGGCTTGGTGAGGAATGAGAAAAGGTACTAGAGGATGTAAACGAAATGTTTCTTTTATTACAGCTTGCAAGTAAGGGAGTTGGGTGAGGTCAGATTCTTGTAGTGTATTTTTCTTGTGTTTCATAAGTTTGATGATCTCTGCTCGAGCCGTTTCTAATTTGTTAGGGTTGTGAATAAGCTCAGTCATGGCCCATTCCAATGTACTTGATGTTGTGTCAGTTCCCGCAATAAATAAAGCCTACAATAAAGTTAAAAATAATAAATTCTAAGGGCCAATATATACCTACCATAATTTTATGATGTCTCATTTAGCCATTATTTGGGGCAACTTGTTGACATATTTAAAAAAGACTTACATAAAACAAATGTCTTATATCATTTCGATTGAATGGAGATTCATCCATTTGGTTGAGGAGCAAGTCCAAAACATCGTTGTTTGTCGATGAAGTTAATCTTGTTTGCAATCGTTGATCAATAATCCTATCAAAGATAGTCATTAGCTTTTTACCATTAACATTTCCATGCCGAACTAATCCTTGGGGATCAAACGATTTAAGAATAGGATAAAAGTCGGCTATATTTGGTTTCCCTGCAATTTCTAGTAAAGCCCATACATTATCTTTGAATTCTTGTGATGACAAGGAATCATATTGTGCACAATCCATTGAAAACTTGAAGTTCGAGAGAACATTAAGAGATGTTGTGAACGCTAGTCCTCCAATGTTCACGGCCTTTCCACTTGCACAACACCGATTAACATGATCGATAAGTTCTTTTACCTGAAAGTAAAATGAGACGTGGAATTAGTCATTAAATTTTTACCGACTAAAATATATTTAGCTGTTATCTCATTTGGCCATTTGTAACCTCATTTCTTCATCAACAGGAATAAGTCTTCCAAAATTTTGGTTTTTATACTTTTTTGATTTTTGTGTTTTTTTTATTTTATGATTTTTTTTATTTTTGAGTTTTTTGTGGTCCAAAATGGTTCTCATAGTTTTCAATTTTAAAAGGGTTCTCTCATTATCCTGATCCTATATATATATATATATATATATATATATATATATATATATATATATATATATTATTTTCTTACTTGAACTGAACCTTGTTATTAATTTATCAACTACTATTAACGTACAAAACAAATAAGTTGACTTTATGTATATATATATTTTTATACGTCTGTATATAATATATAATTTTTTATATTAATATTGCATTTTTTGTGTCATATATTTTTGTCGTCCAGGTTGTGATACCGCATATAATGTGTACATGTGTGGGCACTCGGGTGGGCAAAAGAGAAATGACACTATCTTTGACATTATTTTATTAATTTCGTGAAAATAACGGTAAAAGTGCCGATCATGCATCATGTGGTGGCGTTAATGGCCGAAAGAAAAAAGTACGTACACCGATCAACGTGTGTCCCAATGGTTGAGAGTTATGTGCTTTATGTTCAAGGCTTGAAGCAAAACTACTATCGGGCCGGGTTCTCATTGGAAACAACCTCTCTATTCCTACGGGGTAGAGGTAAGGTTGTCTACATCTTACCCTTCTCAGACCCTACTATAGCTTTGCTATTAGAAAAATTTACTCAGCACGATGATGATAATGATTTGTCATATATTTTTTAATTTTGTGTTTTGTTTAATTAGTTTTGTTTTTCTTTTTTTTTTCCAAATATTTTAACTAGCTAAACTAAAAAATAATAAAGAAAATAATAAACCAAACATGTTTTGATATGCTCTTAGCCTTAGGGGCTATTTGTTTATATTTGAATGGAACCAGTCAGATGTGAACATCTAATTCATTCAGACTTCAGACTATTTGGTTCAAAACAGAAAAACATCTGAATGGTTAAAATTATGTCTGAATTATTCAGACTTACTGTTGTTGCTGAATGAAACAGATGCTCATTCAGATCTGACTTATTCAGATCTAAATGAACCAAATAGACCCTTAGACATATTATGGCTTAATATATTATGTGCTTTCTCTATCGGTTGCTACATGGAGTGTCGGTACCACAAGCCGAACTGATACCAATAAAATTCCCGCTGAACACGCAAATCAAATACCTTTCGTGTTTTTTTTTATAATTTTATGAACTAGGAAGATACAAATCCATGTATAATAATATTCGATACCTTCTTCTGGCGTAGGGGTTCACTGGCATCTAGACGTTGCAAGGAAAAAAATATACTCTTCGCTTAATCTTCTTAGTCTTCGCCATTGATCTCCGGCCGGTAAAAACACTATGGAGTACTTATCATGGTCCACTATTCTTGTGACATCGGGTACTGATCGGCTAGAGAACGAGTGGTCATGTGTTTGAAAGAATTCTTTGGCTATATCCGGTGATGAAACAACTATAGTTGTTCTAGTTCCTAACTTTAGTGACATTAAAGGACCGTAACACCTAGAGAGTTTTGCTAGGGAGTGGTGTGGTTTGTTGCCAAGGTGTAGAAGGTTTCCGATGAGTGGTAAAGGGTAAGGCCCTGGCGGAAGGCGCGAGTTGAGCCGACCGCCAGAGATGATAATGGTGATAGCATAGTATGTTACTAGGAAAGAAAATAGGAAAGTGAGAGTTAGATAATCGTAATCCATCTATGTTTGTTTTTTAATTGTGTAGGGTGTGGCTTCTGATTATTGAGTACACTCAATTTATTGGAGTTGTGTTGGGTGTGTTATTGGACTCTCATTAAATAGTAATAAATACTCATCAAAATATAAAAATCTTTAAAAAAATTAAAATTGAACGACCAACGAATAAAGCTCGATCGGCTATATGGGATAATCCAATTATGGTCAAAGGCGAACTCATACGTCTATGATCGCAGACAACACTTGATGGCTCAAACTCACCGCCTGAATGTCCACTGTGATAAACCCCGTCTGGGATCGGCTTCAAACTTAAATTCACTCTCCTTCCTATGCCAATTGAGCTAAAGTTCTTTGGCATAAATATGAATCTTTAAAATATTATTATCAAACAAAGTGAAGACTCTATTGGCAACCAGGTAACCGATGCCATTTGTTGCATACACTAAAAGTCTAAAATAATTGTTTGAAACAAATCTTGAAACTTTAGTTAGTGTGTGTAATATAGTCACGTCTTTTAGGTTAAACTTCACGTAAATGACATTCAATATTTTATTTGTCAAAGGTTGGCTTTATTTGATGTTTAGGTCTGGCGGATCAAATAATAATAATAATAATAATAACAACAACTGTAGGTTTGGTTCTTTTATGTGTAAAATGAACCTAATAGATATCAATAGAATTTGTAACGATTGGCCATTGTAATGACCGAGTTTTTGTGTCAAATATGTTAACTTGACGAAACTTTATTTTTTTGGTTTAGTTATGAACAATAGCAAATATAGCCGATACTAACTAAATTCACATCGACTCGTCGCTACAACGATCATGTTTTGTTGACCGTATAAACTTTGATTTAAATACATTTTTTATTGTTATTTTTTGTATTATATGTTATACGAGTCACTAATATTATGAGTGTTTACTAATTTATAATTTGTGTTTAATGTCTGTACCAGTATAAACCTAACTGATCACAATCGAATATGTGTCCGTCGTTGCAACGCGACAAGTTGCCACCTACTTAACATTAAATATCTGTGTACGTCTTTGCATTTATAATAACAAATTCTTGAAAGGTACTCCACCATAGTGGTGATGACACGTCTTTGGATATTTACTTGTAATATACTAGGTGAACGGAATTGAAATAGGCATCGAAATGATTGTCAACATTTTCTAAAAGCTATTAAGTAATTAAAAATCATATTAGTTATAATAAAAGTTATTACTGTCTGTGTTATTAGATATTAATTAATGATCTGCTTTTACTTTTTACAATTTGGAAATGGCGGTGGAAGAGAAAAAACTTGAACCGATGTGAATCGAGTGAACTCTCGAGTTATTTAAATTTGTTGCAACAACTCTCTTTAAGCAACAACCCGGACCGTTGGATTTGGCATAGCGAACCTTCCGGAATTTTCTCGGTTTCCTCCATGAAAAAGATTTTGTTCAATAACTCAAATTTTGGTGCTTCGTTTATTTTTAAGTGGAATAATTGGGTGCCTAAAAAAGTAAACATTCATGTTTGGAAGGCGGAAATGGAGAGACTATCGACCCTCGTGGCTTTATCCAAAAGGAACATTGAGGTGGGTTCGGTGACATGTAGATTATGTGGAGAATACGAAGAAACGAGTGATCATCTCCTCACTTCTTGTTATTTTGCCACATTAGTTTGGCAATTTGCTAGCCACTAGTGCCACATTCCTCCCATCTATGCTTTTTCGATGTGCGACTTGCTTCATTATTATGAAACTACTAATTTGGGGACTAAAAAAACAAGGTTTTATACGGGATCATTCTGACAGCGTGTTGGTGCATTTGGAAGACTAGAAACGATGTCATCTTCTCAAATAAGACGGCTTGTTTTGCCAAAACTGCGGAGGACATTAAATCGTTAGGATTTCTTTGGATAAAAGATCGTTCGTCTTTCAAAAATTTGTTGTGAAAAGATTTGTGTAATTTTATGTTGTAATCTTGTTTTCTTTTGTTCGGTTTCTAGCTTCTTATTAGTTGTGCTAATGAAATTTACTGTTAAAAAAAACATGTATCTTTGTTTTCTTCACTGTGTTTGGTAATTAATGAGAGATTTTAAAGTTAGGTGTAAAGATTAAAGATTTTTAACTTTGGTATGACTTGAATATTGGATCCTTCCATTTATTATTTAATATATGAAGAGATTTTTATATGTCAAAAAAAAATATTGGAAGCTTTCTAATATTCTTTTATACTGATTAATAGCGTGGTGGATTTTTTTATGGGTGGTAGACGTGACTTAGCAAGCACGACAGTTGACATTATAGGACTGTAACGCTTAGAGAGCGATGGGCTTGTCACGAAGTTTTAAGAGGTTTCTATTGATCGGAAACGCGTAACCCCCTAGACTCCTAGAGGAAGCCTTAGTTGCGGTGATTGCAACGGGTAAGGGGGTTACCGTCAAATTGTTGCCACTATGGCACTATTCTTGATACATGGCATGCATTTTTGAGTATGTGTTATTGTAATCCCATTATTTTTACAACAGTTGATTCTAGCTAATGCTTCCAAGTTCCAACTAATTAGATAGTTTTCATGATTTAGTTGACATTAGTGATATTTGAAACATGTTATTTTGTTGGTGCTTCTACTGAACTAGCTCTTGGTTGTGTTTAGGGTTATTCTTGGTTGAGTGCAAAAGTAAAGAATGATACATGATGATATGAATATTTACCATTGACATTAACATATTACATTGGGGTATATACAAAGCAACTAAGAATGAAAGAAGAAGTGGAATATGAAACCAAAGAGGTGCATTATATTAACAATACCTATTATATATATCTAGTTAAAACAAAAATACAATTATATTAATTTATAAGCCATTAACATCTTAGTGGTATGACCTTGAGTGGCGCATTCATTTGCAAAGTAAGCCCAAACTTGTCACCCATATCCATATCTTCAATCCTCATGTTTTCATCAAGCTTCCAATCAAACTTTTGAATCAAAGAACCTAACATTATATGTAACATTCTATGCGCAATATTCAACCCTGGACACATCCTCCATTCAGAACCAAACGGAATGAGCTCGAAATCTTGACCTTTATAGTCAATATTGACTTCCAAAAACCTCTCTGGCATGAACGTTTCTGGATCTGACCAAACTTTTGGGTCTCGCCCCATTGCCCACACATTACACAAGATTTGTGCATTTTTAGGCACCGTGAAGCCTTGGATTTCTACGTCATGTATAGCTTGGTGAGGAACAAGAAACGGGACTGGAGGATGTAATCGAAGAGTTTCTTTTATAACAGCTTGTAGGTAAGGGAGTTGTGAGATATCTGATTCTCGTATTGTATTCTTGTTGTTTTCCATGAGTTTGGTGATCTCTAACTTTGCTGTTTTCAGTTTCTCCGAGTTGTGAATAAGCTCAGCCATGGCCCATTCTAACGTGCCCGATGTTGTATCAGTTGCCGCGATAAATAAAGCCTACAAAAATTTAATAAATGATTAATTACAATGGTTAAGATTTCAAAACAATATATTTTTTCATATTTCAAAACAATTACTTTAACCAATATATTAACATACTTAAAAATGCTTTACTTACGAAGAAAAAATGTCTCACGTCATCTCGACTGAACTTGGATTCATCCTTTTGGTTGAGGTCAAGCAGCGAGTCTAGCACGTCGTCACTTTTTAATGCATCACCATGATGTAATGACGAATATGATCTTGTTTGCAACCGTTGATCAATGATCCTATCAATGATTGATAATATCTTCTTACCATAAACATCTGCACGTCGCGCTAATCCTTGAGGATCAAACGATTTAAGAATAGGAAAAAAGTCAGCTACGTTCGGCTTCCCTGCAACTTCAGTAACCGCCCATACGGTATCCTTGAATTCTTGTGATGACACGGAATCATATTGATCGATATCCATAGAGAACATTATGTTTGAGAGAACATCAAGTGATGTCGTAAATGCAATTCCACTTATGTTTACGGCCTTGTCACTTATACAACAACTACTAACATGATCAAGAAGCTCTTTTACCTACAAATATAATCAAACATTTTCATTAGCTAACATAATCCAATGTAATTAAATTCCACGAATAACAAGTTGTTATTTTATAGAACCTTTGCATATTGTTTACGTATGGTTTATGTCATTTATCAATTTTATATGTCGGGGAGGCCTTGAGGGTGTGCAATGTGAGCGCGGGCACATGATTTTCAGGGGCACGAATAGTTTAAAAACTTCTGACATTATATATATATTTAGAATACCTGATTTTTTCATTAGCCCACTATTTACTATACCAAACACTATAGTGTCTTTGGGTCATAAACTCATTCTTCTAATATCATGATTTTGTTAATTGTTATGTTTATTACTAAAACTTTAATCGTCGTTTAAAAAAAATCATTTACATTATTTAGTTCGATAAGGCTTAAATTAAGAGCTTATTTTTTCCAACTCGGCCGGGGTACGTGAGGTCCGGCCCTGTTTATATGTATTTACATATATATATATATATATATATATATATATATATATATATATATATAATGAAACAATGCATTGATCAGGCACAACAGCTTCAATATATATGATGAACCATGCATTGATCTGTTGCGCGGGAATAAATTTACCGCCAAAATAATAAAATCTGTTGAGCCATTTTGAATTGCTTGCGTCAAAGAATCCAATTTGTTGCACCAGATTGAAAGCCTCAATCCTGGTGTAACAAATTGAAATCCACTATGAGAAAAGGTTTTTACCGCGCTCTATTTAGTTAATATTTTTTAAAGTCAAGACTATTTTATCAATTTTCTTTTTCAAAATGATCATCGTGTCGTGTCCGAGATGTTATGACAGCACTATTATTAGTAAAACCATACGTACCTTCTCCTCGCGTAGGAGCTCACTAGCATTTAAACGTTGCATGGAGAACAAATATTGTTTACTTATTGTTCTAAGTCTTCGCCAATGATCTCCGGCTGGCCACCACACTATGGAGTACTTATAGTGGTTCACCGCTCTGGCTGTTTCAGGTACTGATCGGCCAGAGAACGAATGGTCATGTGTTTGAAAGATCTCTTTGGCAATATCCGGTGATGAGACAATTATGGTTGTCATTCTTCCAAGCTTAAGTGACATTATGAAGTTTGGTGACCAAGATCGATAAACACAATAACGAAGTTTTAGATCATAAGCTCAATCTTTGTAATTCTCATTAGCTCGAAAATTACAATCCTTAAACTCTCTTAATGATATAACCCACAAGCTCGGGTATATATATTAGTTTAAACATGAAAACCTAATTAGACTAGTCTACAAACTCTTTATCAAACTCAAACACTAATTAGTAAAAACATATTTAAACAATAATTAATAAATAAATTCCTTGTTGTCCAAGTCATTTTGCTCGACTTGTCCACCAAGTAATTTATTCTATGTAAACCAAGTCATGTGCTCAACTTGATAAACAAGACACGAACTCATCATAGGCTCGATGAGTTGGCCCAACCCGCCTCATTGACTCGAGGACGGAAATTAAGTCCAACACATTAAAGGACCGTAACGCCTAGAGAGTCTAGCAAGAGAGTGGTGGGGTTTGTCGCTGAGTTGTAAAGGTTTCCGATGATTGGAAACGCGAAAGGTCCTGGTGGAAGCCGCGAGTTGCGACGGAAGGGGATTGTGATAACATAGACGAATGTTAAAAGGAAAGAAAGTATAAGAGAAAAGCTAAGATAATCCATAGGTTACTTGTTATATTGTGTGGGATTGATGTCTTGAAGATGAATCTATTTATAGTGAGTTAATGTCAAATAACTAATCTAAATTTATACAATTTTTTCTATATTTGATTTTGATATAATAGTTAGTATGCTTGTTAATATTCCTAGGCAATCTTAATCAAGGGTTGATTTGATTCTATTAATTTATGTTAATTGACTTAATTCAATTCAATAATGGTCAACTAGATCAATGTACATAAACAAATCCTTCTTTAAGTCAGCGGCTCAGCGCAGTTAAAATAATATAAAGTAAAAAAGTATAAGTTTAAAAGTCAATCTATAATATATATAAACGAAAACATAAAAATCCTACGTGTCACGATATGGTCGCTCCCCTTTTTTTTGGAGTCACCATATTTGCTTGATTTTTAAATGAAGGCTTCTCATGCATTTGATCCGAATTCACGGGTATGGGTCTTACAAAACCCAAATTTTTCTTAAACGAGTTATAACATCTCATTAAATTAAAAATTATTCCCACCAAATTATTGATAAGAAAATCCTATAAAATAGGATATACTAAAAATTATTATATGATTTAAAAAAAAAGATATTATTTATAATTAAGAAGCAATTTTATAGTAAAAAAAATAAGCGGGTCTTAGGTCTCACCAAACCCAAATAACTTTTAAAACGGGTTATAAAATCTTAGTTTTTTGTGAAACTCATTTATTATCAAACTCTAATATAAATTTTCTTACAATAAATAAAATTGAACTCCAAAAAAGTATATAAATATTAAAAATGAATGAATGAATAATGTAAAACAGCCCCCGTAATACGGGGGATAAAAACTAGTTAAAGATAAAAATAAGAAATAAGTACTGAAATTAAAACTGGTAAATTATATTTAAATACAAAAACAAAAAGAATAATAAATGTAAAAAATTGCAATTTTGTTCGATTGAGACCAAATTATACAGGCAAATTGAATTTTAGTAATCTTATCTTTTCGTAGTTAGTAATTAATAATCTCAAATGAGAATATCCCTGTCAAAGATCTCACATTTTAAAATTTTACTAATTTAACCCTCATTAAAAAGAACTTAACAACGTTAAGTTTTATCAGAATTTTAAACTGTTTTTTAGCTTTTGATTAGAAGGAAGATACGAGTTGATTGATGTAAAAGTTACATCAAAACGATAATTCTAACGACGAAACGGTGCTTCAATTTAGGTGTTTGAACTTCCAACAAAAATCAAGTCATTTATATTCAATAGATTGTGTTCGTTTATAATTGTAATTTCAATATAAGTTTTACATTAATCACCTTGTATTCTACTTCAGACAAAAAACCCTAAATCAATAATTTGAAATTCGAATATAACTTAACGGCGGTAAAACATTTTAACAGATGTCCGGTAAGAATTTTTTTTAAAAGATAGAACCACCAGCGACACGATATTCTTAGTTGGAATATCATTAATGGCTAACAGTACAAAAGTTGAAAATTTTAAAAATCCAATTTGCCAATCATATATACAGTACGTTAAATTAATCAATTTTTTTTGGTTGGTTTAAATTACAAATTTTTATTTTATAGGTTGTGACTTGTGACATGAAGATCTTTCCTCTATCATATTTGCGTCTTTAAAGATTACAACGTGCTTCTTAATTTAATAGAACAACAACTAGTTTTGGGTGTTGATTTTGACTTGAGGTATATACATGTGATTGCACATATTTGTCAAAATACAATTATTTATTTAACAAATTCCTAACCTTTTTCAAATTTTAAATATTTTCATTACAATTGCAGTAGCTTTTTTTAAGATTAATAAAGATTTATATAGTTGATCAAATAACATTTTTATCTACAAATGTTCACGGTTTGATTGGAATGGCCATGAGTGGTACATTTAGTTATAATAAGTGATGCCAAACTTCTCCATATTCAAAGCTTTTGGTCTCATATTTCCCTCAAGCCATTCAAACTTCCGAATCAAAGATCCCAACACTATATGCAACATTCTATGAGCAAAATTCAATCCTGGACATATCCTCTTGTCGGCACCAAATGAAATAAACTCGAAATCTTGGTCTTTATAGTCGATCTCAACGTCCCAAAACCTCTCAGGCATGAACTTTTCTGGGTCTGACCAAATATTTGGATCTCGGTCCATTGCCCAAACATTGCATAAAGCGTGTGCATTTTTGGACTTCAACATAGCGTATTGCTTGATGTGGTATCAGAAAAGGAGCTGGAGGATGAAGACACAAAGTTTCTTTGATAATAGCTTGTAAAGTCGTCGCTAAAGGTATTGCGGCGACATGTTATGCTAAAAGGTCAACGCTAATTCCACGCCGCTAGCCGCTATTGTGTCGCCGCTAAAGAAAAAGACTTTGATAGCTTTCTTTATTGTGTATATTATCACTTTCAGATTAAAATATTCTATGGATGCACGAAATCAATAACCGAATAAAATAAAAGAACTTTTTATGTGAAACTTTAATTCGTTGTATTTGATATTAAATTAGTCCAGATGAACCTTTTATATAGGGGTGAACCATTGCAACATTTCGGTTAGTTGACGATTCGATGTTTATTATAATTTCTTTACAGCTATCATTCAGTAGGAACTTTGTAACTTTTGCAAGATTGTTTTTCATGCAACTTTCAGGCGTCCATGTCGATCTAATGCATTTCCAATTGTGAAACTTAATATATCATTGTGAAAAAGAAAGTGTCCATTTAATTCAAAAACAGCTAAGGATATTATATTGGGTGTCTTTGCTTTTATCTTTAGTTTGTCATGTTTTGATTTCTTCTTGTGATGTTTACTACCAACAAAGTAGGATAACGTTAGTGCCATATTAGACAAACACCACTTCACATATCCTTGGTGGTTTGGCCTTTGTGTTGTCACATGAATGTGTTAAAGTTTCCCCTAGCAAAATGCTATATATTTCTGGCAATACCAACCATCATATATAATTAACTCGTATAATCACTCTTAATCGTATACAAAATAAACATCGATCGAGCCTAATTGTGTTCCTTTTGTTTTGAACTCAAGTTGCAACTATATATATGCTTCATTATAATCATATTGAAGAAACACTAAGTGACCCCGGGCAGATTATGGGTAATCTGGGGGCTAGGTAATGTTTCCCACGAAGGTAGGTCCAGCAGAGTAAGTTGTACTTCAGGGAACCTGCAAAACAGACACCGTAAGCTCGTCACTGAGAAGGGGGGGGTTCCTCCTTGTGACCACCCTCCGGCGTGAGAATCAGTCTATATTGCTCTTTGAATATAAAAGTATATGAATACTATTAGAGCAGTTATCAAGTAAGTTATACGAGATAGTAGATGATCTTACCATTCCAAGATATTGGAGTATTTATAGCCGAAGGTAGGTTTTCTAGAAGGTACAGCCGGCTGAATAGTATTCCTGTTCAACCAACAGTGGATTACGCACAGGCCATACTGGTTGGTGGGTAGGTTACAGCCAACAGTAATAAAGTCGGCTGCACTATTCCACCAACTGTAGACTATGCACGTCCCACTGACTGTGGATTGTACGCAGGCCATGCTGGTTGGTGAATAGGTTACGGCCAACAGTAATACTATTCCACCAACTGTAGGCTGCGCATGCTCCACAGTGAGGGTTGGTGAGTAGGCAGCGGCTAATAGTGACAAACAGTACTAGAGGGTGCTCCTCCTCGCACTGTTGTCGGTGAGCTGTCACCCTGTGATTGGCTCATGGGCTGTTCTGGTCGGATCGTCTGTCGTATCCATACCTTGGTAGGTATGGTACAAAAGATCTTTCAGAATCAGACTGGCTCATTTGGGCGGGATTGTTCCCGCCTTGCTCATGCCTTCACGTGACTGCTGAAGTAGCTAGTGTCTTGTACGTGTAGCCCTGCTGTCTGCGGGTAGCCTTCCCTGATGGCTTGTATCCGCAACTGCGGGAACAGGCGGGGTACTTCACCATTGGGAGGCTTTCCCTGCGTGTACAGGTTGCGTACTGCGCGTAAGATTCTATGAGCATGGTGGGTCCTGCGGGAGCAGATGGCCTTTGCGCAGACGTCCATGTTCAAGGTGAGTCTTGCGGGACCAACTGGTCTCTGCTGGGACCTACCTCTTCAAGTCCCCCCAGTCCAATGTTCTTCTCATGCGTGTTTAATAAAGTGAGGTGAACTTTTGGACTTAAGCAAAGGGTTTTGAAAAGGGTTTTGTAAGGTTTTCCATGGGAAGTCCTTGTCACTTGCAGAAATGCCCGAGTTTCCTGCTTGGTCTTTGGGTATGATGCGGGTAGGTCTGTAACCTCCTCGCAAGTCAGGAGCATTGAGTCCCAGTTGTGTGGATTCTCCATGAGGTTTTGGTAGTTTTGAACATAGTGATCAATTATGTTAAAACCACCAATTCCATCCTGGCGCTTCAAACAACGTAGTTCTCAACGTTCCCGCTATGCGGGGATGTTATTTCCGTTTCCGCAAGCATTGCCCAGAAGATCCTTCCTGGTTTCAATTCCCAGCGGAGCGCTAAGTATGTGAAGGGTTTTGCCTTAACACTGTACCAGCGCTCGTCTTACGGTTACTTTACTTCCAAGGTATTCCTAGCGTCAATTCCCTGTAGGTGCTAGGTACGTGAAGGGTTTTGCCTTTACACTGTATCCGCGCCTGTCTTATAGTTACTTGGTTGCCGAGGAATATTTGGCTTCAATTCCCTACGGGTGCTAGGTACGTGAAGGGTTTTGCCTTTACACTGTACCCGCATCCGTCTAACGGTTACTTGTTTACCAAGGTTTACTTGGCTTCAATTCCCTGCGGGTGCTAGGTATGTGAAGGGTTTTGCCTTTACACTGTACCCGCATCCGTCTAACGGTTACTTGTTTACCAAGGTTTACTTGGCTTCAATTCCCTGCGGGTGCTAGGTATGTGAAGGGTTTTGCCTTTACACTGTACCCGCATCCGTCTAACGGTTACTTGTTTGCCAAGGGGTAAGGGGTATTTTCCCGCTTACTTTTTAATATTTTTTAAATTTTGAATTTTGAAATTCGAAGAGTTGGAAAGATAAGAACAGTCCAAACCTCTGAAACGTCGTGCGACGGTTTCTTCTGACTGTGTCAGGACGTGCAGGAAGTTATGGTGACGTGACAGAACATGGTCATTCCAGTCGCTTTTTCAGGCGCGTGGGCGTGATTTTTCGGGCGCGTGGCCGCGAAATTACTGGCACACGTCCTTTCAACAGCTGTTGCCAGCCTGCTTTTTGCCACGTGTCATAGTTTCATTGCACCTTTGATTTCTCTCTCCTCCGCATTAAATTCACCGCATTAATTGCGATTACTATATAAAGGGGGAGAGAGTTATTTGTAATTCACACTTTCACCTTTCTTCTTCTTCTCACGTAATTTCCGGCGAATTTTTCTGTTCAGTAAAGCATTACTCTGAAATATTTTTCTTTTTTCCACCATGTCTTCTCATGATACTGATGATCAGAAGACTGCTGGCGAATGCCAGTGTTCTCTTCCTGTCGATCTGTACCAGTATATCGTCAGGAAGTTCATGCTCGAGTCTCTCGAGCCTGAGTTTCCTGAACCCCACCATACTGTGTACGATGCCCCTAGTGGCAAGATCGGGGTTTATGCTGCATTCTTTGTCTACGGAAACCTTAGGTTTCCGTTGACAAAGTTTGTGTACCGTGTCCTGGAGAGGCACGGTGTGCACCTGACAGAGGTGCACCCCATGGCCATTGCCAAGGTCCGGCACTTTGAGTGGGTGTGCCGGATACTGGGCCTTGAGCCCCTCGTTGACCGTCTGATGACCTTCTACACTTGGAGGTGCATCCAGGGGTGGTATACTCTTACAACCCGTATCAAGGGTTTAAAGATTTGTACCACCGAGCGGAGTCTTCGCTCATGGAGAAGAGAGTTCTTCTTCATATCCGCTCGCGCCGTCCCCATCGCCATGAAGTTCAAGAATGGCCAGGCGCTTCCGAACCTTCCCGCCCTCAACTACGAGGAGGCGGAATGGTTTTCGAAGATATCCCGGGTCCAGTCCCCGGTTTTCCGTTTTCCGGAGTCGGCGATGGTGATGCTGGGGATGAGCCGGGTGTGGAAGGCGGCGAATGCGGATAAGGTTCCGATCGTCCTTGAATATGGTTCGAACTCTGTCCCTTATGGTACGTCTTGTTTCATTTTGCTGACTTCGATTTTTACTAACTTGCTTGTTGATTTCAGAGGGGAACGATCTTCAGTCGCTCCTGAACCCGCGGGAGGAAGATGGTCCCGCGCGGATGGGTACTCGTGCTCTGGACGAGAACGAGTTGCCCATCTTAGAGCAGACCGCGGGTCGGTTCGTGGAGGTTTACCCGCCAGGCCAAGAGATCCTGAGCCACCGACGGCCAGGTAAGCCTATCTTCTACCCTGAACCTCTCAATGCTGTGCCTGCTGCTGGAGTTCATGACATTTCTTCTTCTGAGGAATCCGCAGAAGGTCCTCCACTGGTGCGGAAGAAAAAGGCTGCCGTCGGGAAGGGCAAGGAGAAGGTGGCCTCTACGGCCGACCCGGTAGTCTTATCTGACTCGGAGTCAGATAATGCAGAGGTGGCGGGGAAGCCCGGTGGTGAGGAGACCACCGCTCCGGAGGCTGCAGGTGTTACCTCCGGGGAGGCAGCGACGACGACGGTTACCGGTGTCAAGAGGCCGGCTCCATCGGGTTCGCCCCCGCTCGTCCGTGCGTTCAAACTCAAGAAACCCCGTGAGTACCCCCATAATTCTTGTCTAGATTTGTTTCAAATAAATTTTTCTAACACTTTTGCTTGTGCAGGTGTGGATGTTGACGCATTCCAGGGTGGAGTTGGAGCAAGTATTCCCCCGCCAATGACGGTAGGCTCGGTCAGCCTTCCCGAGGCATCGACTCAGGCGTCTACGCCTGCTTCCGCTGGTTCCAGCCTTCCTGAGGCTGTTCCAGCTGAGAAGGTGTCTCCGCCGGCCGTGAGTGCAATTTTTACAGCATCTTTCACGGAGCCGGCGGTTACTGTTACTGAGGAGGTGGCGCCAACCATGGCTACCACAGCGGCTGCGACTATACCTGCGCCACCGGCACCGACGGTCGGACCATCAGGTATGCGCCAGGCTTCCCGCCGATCTATGCCACCTTCCCGTCTGCCTGACCTGTTGGATGGATTTCCTTTAGGTTCAGGTTCAGGTGATGGGTTTGGCGGCTATCGGCCTGTTATTGACCCTACAGGTACGTAGGGTTCTTTTTCCTTTACATATTTTTATCATCTTTTCCTAACTGCCTTTGTTTCTTTTGCAGTGTCGGATTCCAATGAAGTGTATGTTCCAAGATGGAACATACGCCGAGGAACAACCCTTCGCACCCCTGTGGAGTGCGTGGACTGGGCTCGCCACGCCGCTCCTCATGGTGCGTTGGGGGAAGCCATGGCTAGCTACCAAGAGGGTAGGCTAACCAATGAGCTTCGGGTTCTCCAAGCCCGAACGCAGCCCCGCGTCGAGCTGCTTTGTCGTGAAAACGACAAGTTAAAAGCAACTCGCGCCAAAGATATATCTGAAGCGCGGGCTCTTCGGGAGGAGAACCGGCAGTTGGCCGCTGCCGCAGCCGAGAAGGAGAAGGCATTCAAGGCCCTCGAGGTTGAAGTCCAGGCGCGACTTGAGGCCCGCTCCAAGGCTGCTCAAGCTGTGAATGAACAGCTTCGGCTGGCCAAGGAGACTGCGCGAAACTCAACTGAGAGGGCTGCCAAGGCTGAAGCTGTTGCTGAGCCACTTCGCGAAGAGAATGAGCAGCTTAAATGCAAATTAAAGGCTCTTCAGCATGCTCATGACGCCTTGGCAATGGAAGATGCCAAGAAGCTGCAGGAGATCCTTGACCAGAGGGGGGTGCTTGACCGTACTGAAAGGAAACTCAAAAGCGTCGAAGAAGCTGCCGCCAAGGAAGTTCAACTTGCCAACCTTGATAAAAGCGGAGCCGAACGTGCTTGTAAAGAAAGTCAAGCTACCCTCCAATGGTTGCTTCGAGAAGCGTTGCCTCAGGTATCTTTATCTTTTTCTTTACGCTTTTCGTTCGTAATTAGAAAATGTTCTAACTTGTATTCTTTTGTAGGTTGTGCGTCAGGTCCTCTCAGAGACCTCTTATGACGATGCGATGAGCGCAGCCCTCAACGCTTCTCATGAGGATGGGCAGAAGACTGGCTTCCTGCTTGGTCTAGGGTTCGCTGAGAGAGGCTTTCCGCCCTCCAACTTCCCTTTATTCAATGTTAATACTGAAGCTGCTTATGACCATGCTGTGAACCAGTACGCTGCCTTCCCGCATCCAGTGGTGGAGAAGGTGAATGAAGTTGCTGCTGCTGATGATGGGCTAAACATCCTTAAGGCTTTCCTTGGGCAGCCGCGCTCTGACGGTGCTGGTCCAAGCGGAGGTGGCCCTGAAGCCTGATCCTGAAGATCCCTTCCCACTGCTAGGATAGACTTAGCTTTGTATAGATTTCTTTTAGGCGGGTAGTTACCCGGCCACTGTTGTAATATATCATTGAAATATACGATTGTTATTCCTTTCACTGGATTCTTTGCTTTATAAACTTATGACTTGCATACTTAGTTTGAATTAGCAATTTTCCAAGTGTTTAGAATAGGAACCTTTGAACGTGGTTGATGATGGGTTAAAGTTTTGCCTTCTCCTTCGTGATTGTGCGGGTAAAACCGTCACTTGCACTTGGTAGGATGGCTAATCTTTACCCTCTATCTGACCTGCGTGTAGGTTTTCCTTTTCGAAATTTCTAAGGCATTAAGTTAAACCTTTGAACGTGGTTGATAATGGACTAAAGTTTTCGCTTCCTCTTTCGTGATTGTGCGGGTGTAACCGTCACTTGCACTTAGTAGGATGGCTTTAACTTTAGACCTATATCTGACCTGCGTGTAGGTTTTTCTTATCCTTTTTTAAGTGTTCATAAGTTAACCTTTTAACGTGGTAGATGGTAAGTTAAGTTTGGCTTCCTTGTATGTGATTGTGCGGGTAAGACCGTCGTTTGCACTTACAAGGATGGCTAAACTTTACCTACATCTGACCTGCGTGTAGGTTTTCCTTAGAACTTTTTTTTTTTTTTTTTTTTTTTCAAAATTTTGGCGTTGTGTTTATGCGGGTATTGCCGCCTTCCACACGCAACTACTTCTTCCCGTAAGGGAAGTTTCATAGGTTACAAGCTATCAATACATCATGAAAGGAGAATCATTTCCATTAGAAGTGGCTCTAGGCCTTTTCTTTACAAGTTGGAATTGATCTACATATAACATTTGCGTAATTGAGCTCCATTCCATGTTCTAGGGATGGGAGTGCCATCGAGCCTTTCGAGCCGGTACGCGCCCTTTCCCAGAACTTCTTTGATAATGTATGGCCCTTCCCAAATCGGGGCCAACTTTCCTGGGCGTTGTTGGTTCGAAGCCTCGTTGTTTCGCAGTATGTAGTCTCCTTCGTTGAAGTTGCAGAGTTTTACCCGCGTGTTGTAGTATTTTTGCATTTGTCGTTTGTAGTTTTCTTCACGCACGGCGGCTAAGTCTCTGCGCTCTTCGGTTAGCATAAGGTCTAACCGTCTTTCCGCATCATTGTCTTCTGGTTGGATTAAGATGAAAAAAAACCACATATATACCACATATTACTAGAAAATTAAAGGAACTAATTACCCTTCCTGGTCTTGCCAAGAAACAAGAAAATTTGGAAGGTATGGAGTAGCAAAACAAGAGACTAATGAACAAAGCCTATTTGTTCTTGGATCTAGTTCTTGAATCTTGATGACATTAGTTGAAAAACTAGAAGTTGCAAGAGGTTCTTGATCAAAGGTTTCTTTTCACAAATCTCCCTTTCATTCTTGGCCTTTTCTCGGCATTTAGTTTTCGCACTTCGTATCGTATCTTCTTTGAGAACAATCTTGTTCTTCTTTTTTCTCTATACCTTGACACTCTAGCTTCTCGTCCACCATCGCTTCCTCCTACACCTCCGTATGGTGAATTACCATTCCCCGTCCAGTGTAACCCCTAATACATTAATTCTTGATAAGCGAATACGTACTTAGTTAACAAAAAAATCAATAAGAGAAATAGATCGATACACGGACAGATAGATAGACATACATATAGATAATACAGACAAACAGTCACATAGATAGACAGATAGATAGACAGACAGACGGACATACAGATATTTTTAAAGAGTAAATAGTGAGAGATGAGAACCATGAAATCAGGCCATGAACCATCAGAATTGAGTTTGGGTCGGGTTCCATTTGTCCAAGGAGAACCTTGATCAGCCCAACTATTAATCACATCTTCGTAATTAAGCCTCAAAGTTATGCTTGATGTTCTTGGCCTCGGGTTATCGCGTTGATCGCTTGACACCATCGTCATATGCTCCCCCGCGATGTTGGCCACCACTTTCTTCTCCTCCTCTTTAATCATCATGGAGGTATCATAATCAAAGTCCCAATTATCTAATGTTTCTCTTGTTGCTTCCAAATCAAAACCTATAAGTTCTTCTACTTCTTTATCTTCAGCTTTCACTCTATTTTCATCAAAGCAAACTCCTATGTAGTTAGAATTATCTTCATCATCTTTATAGTTATTTGTCAGCCCCAAATCTTCAATTCGACACGATGTATCATCAAAACCCTTCCCTAATAAGCTTTCAACATCGGCAGCAAAATCCATAAGCTCCAAATCATCATTCGGAAGATCAAACCCTTGAAGATCATCCAAATCACATGCATCATCTTCTTTCTTGCTTTCCCCTATAGAATTCAAGCTCTTATCTTTTTCACTAGAATCATTACACAATTCACTTTCAAAAAGATCATAGACCGGAACTCGATACAAAAGTTCTTCTTCTTCGTCATCATCAAGCAATGATGTTTCTAAAATGCCTATTTCAGGAACTAAAGCCGCCCCCGAGCTCACTACATCGTTCCTCACATCTAACTTGTGAGAACACTTAGTTCGTTGTCGTGGGGTGCGTGCACGACGGGTGAACCCTTGGTGCCAGGTTGGTTCATGCGATGGTTCACCTGAACCAAAGAGCTTAGAGGGTGCTGTCTCTAGAAGCACCCTCTCATGCCGACCAGCTAACTGGTTAGCTGAGTGCACCGAGGCATCACAACTTTGGCAAAGGAAAGCGTCATCAGCAGGGCAATACCATCGTGCCCGCTTGCGCACACAGCTGTCACAAGCCCTAGCTGTTTTGCCTCCAACCGCATTCGCGGTTTTCTTTGCTACAATCATGAGGATTTATTTATCTTTCAACAACTAAACAAAAGAAATAAAAATGGAAGAAAGCTAGTAAGGAAAGAAAGAAAGTGGTAAGAATAAAACTAGCTTAATTATACTAAGCTAAAATGTCAAAAGCTAGTGTAGTGCGAGGACTTGTTGAATTGCATATATATACGAAAATAGTGCGTATTTATAAACACTGATTGCTTGTTGGTCCCCAAAAGTCACGATTGTGATTGCGTGGCTCAAGTGGTCGTGTGTTAGTGTGGTGGGGTTCATTGATAAGAGAGAAATTTGGAGATTAGGGTTTGTGGACCCATGTATTGGTCTCATCAAGTTGCTGATTCGTTGAGTTATTTTGGGTGATCCTAGACTCTGATTTCTGATTGGTTAACTTTCTTTCATGAGGATTTTTGTGGGTCCATGTGCATGTGGCCTAGGGCCAGGATATTCAAGTTATTATTATTTTTTGAACGGTGAATTTCGTAGTTAAAATATATCAATATCACACGCCTCGGTCCAACAAGAGGAGCCCCGCCACCTCACTCGGGCCATACTATGTTGTCATAATCAGGATTCACGCTGGAATACGAGTTTGGCTTGGCCGATCCCGGTAAAACCCAATTGGCTCACCCCACCTGAAGGCACGACATGTTTTTTTGCTCTGGAAAATCCGATCGAAATCAGGACTCGAACTCGGGACATCCGGGTCATCCATCATGTTCCTGGCCATTGAAAAGATATTCAACTTTTATAAGTTAAATTATTAATTATTTTTTTGGGTTGTATAATTTTTATATATTTTTTAAAAATGTGGGTTAAAACTCATTTGCAATGTGTTTCAAAATTTATATGGGTGTACTGGAAAATCATTGTCATAGTAAAGTTTTGCTATTTAATTTGAGAACTACTAAAGTTGCTTGTTAACGCAATTGAGCCTCAAGTGACAACTATTTATAGTCACTTTCTCATCATGTTTGATGTATTTAGAAAAAAATTTAGCAACATTAAGTAAACACGCCACTCTTATATGAAACTCTAAATACTTAACTGTTAGGCAAGGTCATTAAAAATAAGTACCTGATGTATGAAAGAAAAGGATAACACCTTAAATGACCCCCAATTCTTATCTGACTCGACACATGCCATGAAACTTAGACGGGATAACATGATCTAGTTAAGATAAACTAGGAGTAAAAATGGTTGAAAACCCCACTCTTGTTCTTGTAATTGTTTTATTCTTTGGTACGTAGCTAGTGGCATTCTATTGTATTGTCCAAAATAATAATAATAATAATAATAATGTGCACAGTATGATATCTTACTAAAGAGATTATTACTTGAAATAAGATGGAAGTATGTGTCATAAATTTTTTATAGTAGATCATATTGGATTGCATTATATTTTAATAAAAGAACCGAAAACTAATTATATATTTAAATTAACTTATAAGATGGCAAATAACTATGAGTGATCCTTGGTGGTATCTTTTCTTTTTTCTTTGTTATATAGTATTTATGTGTTTAGTTTTTGTATGATGTTTGTTGTGCATAAAATATAGCACAATTGACCAATAAAGTGCATAAAATCGGTCTTTTGTAATTTGTTTAATTAGAAGATATATTGTTTTTACCTATAACCTATTGGTCTAGTGATACGGTGTCCTTCTTTACAAATATGAGATTGTGGGTTCAATCCTTTCAAAAGACAAAAGTAGAATTTTGCAAATTAATATCTCAAACAAATTACCCGTTCAGTTTATTCAAGAGGAAGATAACGACTACCTTTTCAGATACTGTGATGTCAGAGGATGTTTGTTTCGAGAAGACTACGCTAGAGGCATACGCCACCTACTACACTCAATAAGGGTATGACGGTTTCATCTTCCATAATCCCGAAAACACAACTCATCTAAGATCCATTTGATGATGATGGTACGTTGGAGAGAAGTGTAAAAGACTTTATTAGTGAATAAAGCAACTCCATTGTGTACTACAAGATGAGGAGTCGTGTAGTGATTTGCGGGTTGTAATTATTTTAAGGTTGTGAGTTATTAATTAATACTAATATTTGTATGCTACAACATTACTATATACGCATGGGAGTCATAGTGTTTGAGTGATTCTACCCAAATGTTTTGACTAATTGTTAGTACCAAGAAACATGTTATAGGTGTTGTTGCATTTGTCGAAGACATAATAAAACCTTATCCTACATAGTAGTATACTAGTACGTTTGTATTGTACGTAATTGTTTAATTAGTAAGTTTTTCTTTTTATGCCAATAAAAAATATTGGTTCCTTTAGAAGTTGCACATACGTTATTTTTAATGGGATTCTAATTAAAGACACAGTTGAAAGGTAATACACGTAACCCGACGTACAACAAACCATATAGAATGTATAGAGAGTTCGAGAGCACTATAATAGGATATAAACATATAATACACAAGGAAAATTAAGCATATACCTGATGTATACCATCGCTAGCCAATGGCGAAGGTTGCTTAGGGTTTAATTGGGGTAGCCCCGCTCCCCCTGTTTCTTACGTAGTAGTGTAAAATTACATATTTTTGTCCGAAATTTTTTATAGGTAGTTAAATTTAATCGTTTTCGGCCGAAATTTTTTATACGTAGTGTAAACTTTAGCTGTTTTCAGGCGAAATTTTTTATATGTAGTGTAAAATTTAGCTGTTTTCCGCCGAAATTTCTTATACGTAGTGTAAGATTTAGTCATTTTCGGTCGAATTTTTTTATACGTAATGTAAGATTTAGCCATTTCGGCCGAATTTTTTTATACGTAATGAAGTAATGTAAATTTAACTGTTTTCGGCCGAAAATTTGTGCCCCGCCCCCTTCGTTTGTGAAATTTTGTATACATTTTGAGTCTGCCCTCTGGTGTCTTAGGTGCTGTTTGTTTTTTCAGAGGTAAAACATCTGCAGTCTGCGGACCATATCTGCAGGCATCTGCAGCAGAAGAGGTGGACCAAACATCTGCAGACTGTAAGAAGAAGACTGTTTGTTTTTTAACTAAATGAGCAATTTTTTGTTCATTTGTTAAATAAACGAATATCCTAACAAAAGTTTCATCAAATGTTCGGTTCATATACAGGCCTACTTAAGTTGATTCTGGGATTAAATTGCCTGGTCTGTTTTCTACTACTACTACTACAACTAGAAGCTTGTGTTCATGAACCAAATATGTGTCTGCAATGAACATATTTAAAATCAATGATATATAAAAAGTGAGAGATTGATTGATACCATCAGCAACAGCCATCTCGATATCTTCCATGGTTATAAGCCCCTTTTCCATAGCTTCCTTCTGGTCCTGTTCAGTAGATTATTCAGTTCAACAAGCTAATTTAAACATGGTAATAATGAATTAATAATACATAAATAGTGAATGAAAGAATAATACCCGGCGCCATTTCTTCATGAGCTTACGCTTACGCTTGCCGGAAATAGTGGTGTTTTGGGGCTTATGTTTCAGCTTTCCGGTAAGAGGGTCACCGTGCGCCGCTCGCTTACGGTCGGCGATGGCGGCTCTCCGCCGCTTCTGTACCACATTGAAGACGGCCATCCCGATATCTGCTTCTCGGTGACTAGGGTTTCAATTGGGCGTCCATGGTTCCTTATTTGTATTGTCGATGGAATAAGTTACACAATTTCCCCCTCATGTATTACGAGTGAAGTGTCTGATGATGAAGGAACAAAGAAGAAGAAGTGGAGAAGAGGTGAGAAATCACATGTACAAGACTTCTGGGAGAAGAGGGCGCGCAGACGTTTTTTAATGAAACGTCTTCGGAAAAACAAACGCACTGCAGAGCCCAACGTCTGCGCGCCCTCTTCTCAGTGCAGACAAAAGTGGTCAGGAAGAGCTTTTGAGGAAAAACAAACAGCACCTTAGTCCAAGCTTCGCCACTGACTATACGATGATTATCACATGACTATACAGATATATCACACCCTAAAAATGACTTGTTTTTACAGTTTTCTACTATTATATTTTCTACTATTATATTTTAATCGGTGTTTATTTTAATTTATTATTATGACAAATTAATATGTTTTGATTTTTATACCATTTACCCATATGTTTTCACCCTAACCCAACCTAGCCACCATGAACCACAAGTGGTCCATAATTAATTTTCAACCCAATTGGTGGCTCATTCTACTTGGTGATCTTTCTCCACTTGATGCATTAGTGGGGACATGAGACCTTGCAACTACACAGCCTCAATATGTTACTTCCTATGGACCCACTTTAATACAGGCTTCACAATTCCTTATGGCGAATGATGATGAAGAAAATAACAACTTACGCGAAAACAAAACAACATTTTCACAACGTAATAATAATTAACGTTTTTTGGACCTTGATGTTTCTGGCGCCAGTGTGCCGAGATTTAAGATGATATGAAGAGACGATCCTTATTTTGTCTATATGTATACACCCGACCCCTCATACCCTTCACGGTCCACAACCCTCGAGTTCGCCTTAAGTTCATTTACAAATATTAATAATCTTTTACGAATCATTAGTAGCTCAAAACTTTGTATATTTGCCAATGGTCGAATACGTATAGTATAGCAGTTTTGAATATTATTTATCCAAATGTTTAATTAGACAAAAAAAAAATAGAGATTTGACATATGTTTATAAATTTACATTTAGCCAACTCCTATTTAAAAGTTACCATATTTATGTAACCGAGTTTTTTTTTTCCGTAAGTTATCTTGTGATGTGTCAAAAGTTCAACACAGCCCATTTTGTTGCCACGTATTAGGGGTGTGCGTGGTGCGTTTTGGTGCGGTTTAGTTAAAACCAAACCGAAAACCAAATCTTTGGTTTTTGGATTTTTTGAAATCGTTCGGTTTCGGTTTTTTGGTTTTCACTTTGGTTCAGTTTTTTCGGTTTTGCCATTTGAGCTTAAAAATTTGAGGCCGAACAAAAACTTAGCAAAAAATAATGAATTTTAAGTATAAATAATTTTGTTCATTGTTAACTAATAGACTATTATATATTTGACCAAAAATATATGAGTTACATATTTATTAAATTCTTATAAATTACTTAAAATAATAAAAAAAAACATTAAAACTTAGGAATTCGGTTTTTTCCGGTTTTTATTACATGGAAAACCAAACAGTTTTTTTTGTTTCGATCGGTTCGTTTTTTCGGTTTTGAAATGGTTTTTACGGTTTCTTGCACACCTCTACCCTGTATAAAAGGGCGTCGTACCAAAATCTAGTCGATCTACTTCATATACGCTTAATTTATGATTGTGCTGACATGAATTATAATTGTGTAGCGAAGTAAAATCGTTCTACATTGCCGTAACAAAATTGTAAGTCAGTGTATCCGATGACCTGGAATAAAAACCAGTCATTTGTCTTGCTTTTATTATTATTGATTATTTTCAGGTAGACGCATGGTTTCAGGTCAAACGCATTGCAACCTTCGTCTAGAGAAAAATGTTATGGCCATTTTTCATGTTAAAAAAACAATAATCAGAATCAAGGCAATAAATAATTCCTAGAACCATAAGTTTTGTCTTCATATTATGCAGCTGCATGTTTATCCTCATTTCCTTGTGCCTACAAATATAACTAATTATAAACATGTAAAAAAAAGAAAAAAAAAATTAGAGATGGGTTTACTTATGAATAACAAAAGTAAAATTCAATAATAGAAAGAATAAAGGAGCTTATATGTGTTATATCACATCAGTGCTAGTACTAGTATTTCAAAATTATTTTCAAATACATACAAAGATTGTTTTGGAATGGAACCATGTGAAAAGGACAAAAGCTTTCATTACTATTTTATGAACCACAAAAAGAAATTGTCATTATTCTAGAGAGGTATTATTTAACCTTTTTTCACAAGACAATAAAACTTCTTCCATACAAATATATATAAACATGTTTGTGTGATGCAGCTAACAGCCTTTAAAGTTTAAATATAGTATTAAAATTTCTATGTTATAACACAAAACTTATATCAAAGGCATATGAATACATATTGTTAACAGAAGTTAATATATTATAGTGCATAAAACTCTACCAACGGAAACATGTTGATATGCATATAACTACCCCGTATAAATATACAACAAGCATGCATGATAGTAATCAAGTAGTTTACACAGTTCTACCTGCACATGTTTTATGTGTTTTTCGCGGTTCTTAATATTTTTTGGTTCTGAAAAGAACGTATTCAGTATTCCGATTTAGTTATATGTATATGTAAGATTAATATTTATTGATATGAACTTCAGGATTATTTATTTAATTTTGATGATCATTGACGTAAAATCTTCTATTGATTAATTAGTAATCATCGATGGACGTAATTACCCTTACTTTTATAATTAAGTAGGTTTCTCTTTGGGTATATATAGAGCTTACTAGAGAGAACGAGTTAATCACCAATAACAAATCCCCCCCCCCTGGTCCCCACCAGCACACCTTAGCCATCATAATCATACATCATAAACTGGAACTCGATCATATCAGAATCATGTCATCTTCCATCATCGCGTTCTCAGGATTAATAAGTAGACATGATTTAATATTTCTTGTTCTCTATTATCAATATTACAAGACTGATCAACATTTAGTATATTATATTGATTATAGCTTGAAAAGTTACTAATTAGTTAGAAAAATGAATTAGGAATTTGGAGTTGGGGCACACTTAAGGAAATAATGGGCCTAGGATTGGCGCACAGACTGTAATGCATGGGCCACAGGGTCGTTGGTTGGGCCAAGAAAACCAAATGGGACTAATTATTCATTTATCAATTAAAATATAGATTAAAAACATAAAACAAAATTAAATACAGAAGTAGCCTCGATGACCCGGATATCCTGGGTTCGAATCCTGATTTCGACCGGATTTTACCAGAGCGTTAAAACCTGTCGTGCCTTCGGGCGAGGTGAGCCAACTGAGTTTTACCGGGAACGCCAAGTCAAACTCAAATGCCAGCGTGGATCCCGATCATGTCAACATAGTTGGCCTGAGTGGAGTGGTGGGGCGTGACGTGTTCGCAAAGTAAGATAACTTAACTCTGAAAGTCACCATTCAAAAAAAAATACAGAAGTAGCCTTGTCAGAAAAGTAGCAGCCTTAAATGCATGATTACTTTGCATGCAAATGTTGTTGAAATAGTGAAATATATTAAAGGCATCTCAACCTTAATTCAAAGCGTTAAAGCAACCTTAATATATTAATGATCTTTTTTTTTTTTGAACGGCCAACTAAGTAACGCGCCGGGTACTCTGTACATGGCCTTATTGGCTAAAGGTAGCCTGAGCCGGCCACTAGTCCGGACGGACGGAGCCCCTAACGGTCCACCTGTTGAGGGATTTACCGGATAAAACCTGACCCCCACGCCCGCCAAACGGCACGACAGCGAGGAGCCGGTAAAACCGGGTGAGATCAGGACTCGAACCCTGGCAAGCCATGGTCATCCATCATATCTCCCATATAAGTTGGTGGTAGTGAGGTTTGATCCCCCTACCTCTCACTTACAAAGTGAGTACTCTACCATTGAGCTACAATCAACTTATGTTGATGATCTGTTTATTATGACATTTTACACATCAGAATTTTCTTTATTTGAATTGTAAAAGATACATCACACTTAATGATATCCTTAATTATGCACATAGACAAACTTTATACATTTTCAATTAGAGGTGTATACGATTCGGTTTGGGTCGGTTTTGGGCTAAAACTGAACCAAAAACCGAAAAATTAGTTTCGGTTTTTTACAACAAAAGAGTGTAGTGGATGAAGCTTCTTTAATCATTACAAGTTAATGTTTTTTTTTTTATCTATTTTTAATAAAAATAAAATATTTAATTGGAATTTGTGGGAGAAAAATCGGATTGATTGGATGAATAATGAGAGAGGCGTTTTGTAGGGAACGCCCCTAACCCAAAACCATCCCAAAACGTCCCGATAGAGGTGTTCCGAGGCATTTTGATGCATTTTTGTGGGCTAAACACAACACGTGACCTAATTTACTAATTTAAAGTTATCTTTTAGAGAATTTTTTTTCTTTTTCGATATAAAATAAATTTTTTCTTTCAAGAAAAATCTTTTATATCATCAAGCATTAAATGAATTAGTTACAACTACTCATTATTATTTTCAAGACAGATCATGTGTCCATCCTTATATACACCACTACCATCTCTATGTTTTCACCACAATCATGTCCGACCCGAATCCCGATTTGGATCCTTACGACTTCCTCAAAATCACCCAAAACCCGGACGGGTCATTGACCCGACACCGCCCACTTCCATTGGTACCCGCAACACCCGAACTCACAACCGAGTCCCAACTCGCTCTCTCCAAAGACATACAACTCAAAACCGTCTTTGTCCGCCTCTTTTGCCCCGTGTCACCACCTAAAACCGCCACCGGGAAACTCCCAGTCATCATCCACTTCCACGGTGGCGGTTTCATCCTCTTCAGCGCCACATCATACCCTTTCCACCATGCATGCTCAGTCATATAAGCTCAATCACCAGCGCTGGTGATCACAGTTGAGTACCGTCTTGCCCCAGAACACCGCCTCCCTGCTGCCTATGATGACGCCATGGAGGCGGTGTTATGGGTGCGTGATCAGGCACTGGGGACCACTGACGCTGATGAGTGGTTGACTGAGTTGGTAGACTTTTCAAAAGTCTACTTAATGGGAAGTAGCTCTGGAGCTAATATTGCCTACAACGCGTGTCTACGCACGCTAGATCTTGATCTCAACCCGATCAAGATCGTAGGGATCATATTAAACAAACCTTTTTTCAGTGGGGTCGAGCGTACTGAGTCAGAGCTTCGACTAGTGAACGATCGTATCGTTCCTTTAAAAGTGAACGATCTAATGTGGACTCTGTCACTGCCTGAAGGGAGTGACAGAGATCATGAGTACTGTAACCCCTTACGAGATCTGAATGAATCTCGTATTGAGAAAATCAGACGTTTACCAAAATGTCTGGTCAGGGGTTACGCTGGCGATCCAATGGCGGATAGTAGAGGTGGCAAATGGGTTGGGTTGGGTCAAAACGGGTCATGGGTCGGAACGGGTTAGGGTTGAAACGGGTTAGGGTCGAAACGAGTTATGGTCAAAATGGGTCACTTAAAAACAGGGTTGTTTTGGTTCGGCTCGGAACGGGTTAGGGTCAACAGGTTCGGGTTATAACGGGTCAAGGTTGGAACGGGTCAAAATGGGTTTGGGTCAAAACTCTTTTAAGCGATTTTTTAGTTCGTTCCAGCGCGTAACAGCTCGTTTAAGCGATTTTTCAGTTCCTTTCAGCACATAACAGCTCGCTTAAGCGATTTTTCAGTTTGTTTCAGCGCGTAACAGCTCGTTTAAGCGATTTTTCAGTTCGTTTCAGCGAGTAATAGCTCGTTTAAGTGATTTTTCGGTTCGTTTCAGCGCGTAACAGCTCGTTTAAACGATTTTTCAGTTTGTTTCAGCGCTTAACAGCTCGTTTAAGCGATTTTTCAGTTCGTTTCATCGTGTAACAGCTCGTTTAAGAGATTTTTCAGTTCGTTTCAGCGCGTAACAGCTCGTTTAAGCGATTTTTCAGTTCGTTTAAGCGATTTTCCAGTTCGTTTCAGCGCGTAACAGCTCGTTTAAGCGATTATAAAGTTCGTTTCAGCGTGTAACAGCTCATTTAAGCGATTTTTCAGTTCGTTTCCGCGCGTAACAGCTCGTTTAAGCGATTTTTCAGTTTGTTTCAGCGCGTAACAGCTCGTTTAAGCGATTTTTCAGTTCGTTTAAGCGATTTTTCAGTTCGTTTCAGCGCGTAACAGCTCGTTTAAGCGATTTTAAAGTTCGTTTCAGCGTGTAACAGCTCGTTTAAGCGATTTTTCAGTTCGTTTCCGCGTGTAACAGGTCGTTTAAGCGATTTTTCAGTTCGTTTCAGCGCGTTACAGCTCGTTTTAGCGATTTTTTAGTTCGTTTCATCGCGTAACAGCTCGTTTAAGCGATTTTTCAGTTTGTTTCATCGCGTAACAGCTCGTTTAAGCGATTTTCAGTTCGTTTCAGCGCGTAACAGCTCGTTTTAGCGATTTTTTAGTTCGTTTCATCGCGTCACAGCTCGTTTAAGTGATTTTTCAGTTCTTTTCAGCGCGTAACAGCTTGTTTAAGCGATTTTTCAGTTCGTTTCATTGCGTAACAGCTCATTTAAGCGATTTTTCATTTCGTTTCATTGCGTAACAGCTCGTTTAAGCGATTTTTCAGTTCGTTTCCTCATGTAACAGCTCGTTTAAGCGATTTTTCAGTTTGTTTCATCGCGTAACAGCTCGTTTATGCGATTTTTCAGTTCGTTTCAGCACGTAACAGCTTGATTAAGCGATTTTTCTGTTAATTTCAGCACGTAACAGCTCGTTTAAGCGATTTTTCAGTTCGTTTTAGCATCAAATAGCTCGTTTAAGCGATTTTTCAGCTCGTTTCAGCACTTAACAGCTTGCTTTAGCGATTTTTCAGTTCCTTTCATCACTTAACAGCTTGTTTCAGCATGTTTTTGTTTCGTTGTTGTCAACATTTCAGTTTCGGTTAATTTGTCGATTTTTTTTTAACAAGGATAACGGACGAAACGTTTTAGTTTTTTTACATTTTTTGTTTTTGTTTTATTTTTTGAGTTATGATTTTTTTATTAATTTTTTTTAATATTTTTTGATGATTTCTATTAAGATCAAAATCCCTCAAAAAAAATTCAAAAAAAACAAATAAAAAATCATAACTCAAAATATAAACAAATAACGAAAAAAGTAAAAAAACCAAAATATTTTCACCGTTAACCTCGTTCATCAAAAAAAAAAAAAAAAAAACCCGACAAATTAACCGAAACCGAAATGTCAACGAAAACGAATCAAAAACCTTATTCGACCCGTCTAGTGCGAAAACTCGAAAGAAACCGAAACCCAACCCGTCCAGTGCTAAAACTCGTGTCGGCACGAAAGCTGATCCAAGCCGAAACCTAAACCGATATCGTTTCAATCTAAAACCCATTTCAACCAAAACATGTCACTTTTCCTTAATACACTAACCCACATCGACCCATGTAGTTAAATTTGTCAACCAATTTTGACCCAAAAATAAGAATGTGGAATTTCAAGTGACCCATTTTGACCCATTTAATTAAAACCTATGAGCCAATTCAACCCATTTGAATTTTAAAACAACCCAAATTGACCCATTTGGAATGGTTTGGGTCAAGGTTGCCACCCCTAGTGGAGTTTGCTAAGATGTTAGAAGCACATGGAGTGCATGTGATAAACAAATTTGATGAAGGGTACCATGGTGTTGAGATCTTTGATCAACAAAAAGCACAAGTCTTATATAATGATGTCAAGGCTTTTATTTGGACTTCTACCGACAAAAAGTCAACTTTATAATAAGTGTGTTTTTATTGAATTACAATAATAATGAACAATAAAGGTACAATTTATGTTTGTGTGATTAAAAATCTTTACTAACAGGAGTAATTAATGATTTGTTAGCGAAAAAAGCTTCTAGCTTACTGACGACAATCTGAGCAACGTCTTGAAAACACTCCTTTGTACACGCGCTACTATGTGGCAAAACAACAACATTGTCCAATCCAAACAACTCTTTAGGCACGTTTGGTTCATTTTCATAAACATCCAATCCTGCACCACCGATTTCACCTTCGACCAAACACTTGACTAATTCCACCTCATCAATGACAGCCCCACAAGCCACATTTACAATGACTCCGTTTTTTCCTAATGTGGTCATGACTTTGTTATTGATCATGTGACGCGTGTCTTTAGTTAATGCGCAACAAAGAATGAGGGCGTCGGAATTGGAAGCGAGTTCGAGGACATTTGGGTAGTAAGTCAAAGGTGTGGTGTGTTTCTTTTGCCTTGAGGTGTATGAGACTATGCAGCCCATGGCTTGTAGTCTTGTAGCAACTTTAACCAATGTTTCCAAGACCAACAATCCCAATCCTCTTTCCTCCTAACTGAAATTGAAAGTGTTAAAATAGTAGATAATCGATCGTTATGAATGTTTTTAGGGTTGTGACTTTTGTTATAAAGCTTGCGGTTTGGTTTGAAGGGTTTGTTAAAATGTAACACGTTAGGTCAATTTCAATGATGGATATGTGAAATGTAACTCTTTATCGTTTTTACTTAAAATAACAAAAATGTCAATTCTTATAAAAATGATTTTGTATTTTGCTTTTTAAATTAAAATACATGAGCGTCACGACTCTGATACGTTTTTCTTTTAATATTTATTAGTGAAAGAAAACCAATAGCATTACATAATTTTTAAAAATAGAAATGCAATAAAACTATAAAACCAACGTAAGTTTAATTTGTTTAACCTAGTCTAACTGTCTAAAACTATCTACAGTGGATGCTCATAAAATCCGTCATTACCCGATGTGGACACGCCCTTGGAAAAGGGTTGCACGCGTGCTCGCCGCCCTAATTGGTTAAGGGTTTGAACATGCGGGTTAGGTGGGCTCGGGTAAAATCATATATATTATTCTTTATTATTATTATTATTATTATTATTTATGTTAAGTACAATAATGGTTTAGAAATTATGTTTATTTTAAATGTTAAAAATATTATAAATGCAATAATTGGTTAGAATAATAAGCATGTGTAACGTTCTAATTTTAATACCATTAATTAATTTATATAACTTTACTAACATATAGTATTTGTTTGCACAACATGTTATATATATTTATATAAAAATGTGACTAACCATTGAACCTAGAAGATGCTGCTTTGTAACAGGCCAACGACCACAACGAACAAACCTATCATGCCTAATTCTTCTCATGACTTCAATCAAAAGTCCTACACCCACATCTGCTACATCATCAGAAAACACATCTCTCACGTTAGTAACCCTAATCCCGCGCTTGCGACACTCAACCATATCTATATGGTTGACCCCAGTAGTAGTAGTAGTGACAACTAGTTCTAGAGCCGGAAGGTCCCTAACACCTCGGCTGTGATTGGACTAGAAGCCGAGCATAGAACAACTTTTACGGATTGTGCATTGGCTCGTAGAAAATCGTGTGTAGGTAAAGGTGAGTCGTATGCTTTGAGGATTTGGAACTTGTTCAAGATGTATTGTTCGTGGACCACGAACACGGGTGGCGGCTTGATGACTAGTACTTGATGTGGTGATTGTGATGAAAGACATTGGTGATGTTTTGAGTCCATATTAGAATAATGAAGTGTAGTGAAGTTGTGTTTGCATTTATGCTAAAGCCACACCATATAATATGGATAGAATATTATTCAAAAACTAATTAAAAAGTAACTAAATTACAAAGTTATAACTCATGCATGCATCTTGCCACATTGAGGTTGGTATCATAACATTAGTTTAATGTAAGGGACAAACATTCTCAAAGTTTGTAACATATCATATTTCTTTAGATTACTATTCAATGCTTATTTTTATATAGACGTAAACACTACTTTTTATTAAACTGCTTTTCATTAAAAAGTAACTAGAGGCATATATGAAAATATGAAATTCTCTTAGAATATTTTTAGCCCGTCCCCTATAAATATATAAGTAGGTTTTGTAAATTATATACATGCGTAATTTAGCAAGAGGCCCGGGCCACTATTATCAAGTCCATGATTACATAAGCCCAAATCTCTAGCTCTTATATGTTCTTATGTTAAGTTGTAAACTTTTCATCATTCATACAAATTTAATGTGTGTTCAACGCAATGCTTTTAAATAAATTGGTTTGGCACCTGCAATCCAGGGTGACGCCCCCGAACCCCTAATGGTCCGTGGACTTTGTCCCTGGTGACCTTAGAGATTCCTTTGTATTAAAATCACCAATAACCACAGCATAATACGATAAAAAGGAACAATAAACATCTCCAAACTTGTATCAGATTTATAAGTAAATTCTGATTCCTCAAAATAGCTTGTTGGTACCAAAATCATTTACGATTGTAACACAATACAATAAAAAGAAACATTAAACATTATGACATGTATAAATTTAGTTATAAAGCACACATGCCATGATTAGAATTTGTTGTCAACAAGAGTAAGCAAGGGTTTATTCATGAAAAATGCCTCCAAGTTACCTATCAAAATCTGCGTGACGTCATAAAACGATTCCTTTGTCAAGGCCGTTGTATGAGGCAAAAGAACGACGTTATCCAATTCATACAACTTTGTAGGTACGTTTGGTTCATCTTCAAAAACATCTAAACCAGCACCACCAATTTCACGCTCCACCAGACACTTCACCAGCTCCACCTCATCAACAAGGGCACCACGGGCCACATTCACGATGACACCTTTTTTTCTTAAGGCCATCATGACTTTTTTGTTGATCATGTGACGTGTGTCGTTGGTCAATGCACAACAGAGGACCAGGGCATCGGAGTCTAAAGCGAGTTGGAGGATATTTGGGTGGAACGTGAAGGGGATAGATGGTTTTTTCCGCCTTGAAGTGTATGAGACTATGCAACCCATGGCCTCAAGTCTAGTGGCAACTCTAAATCCAACGTTTCCAAGTCCAACAATTCCGACTCTTTTGCCTCCTACCTAGAAAATCATATCGATATCATCAAAACGATTAATCACTATGCCACTAAGAGTTTTAATATCTAGTTCATATCTATTGGATATGTTAGCAAAAATGAATATGATAGATCATCGATTATTTCCTATTAATTTCATCATTTTATTAAATTATTTCTTTATAACATTTCATATATCTCCCTCTAAACTTGTAGAATTGCAACACCCCCCCCCCCCCCCAAAAAAAAGTGCAAGTTTCATTGCATAATATACTTGTATATGAAGATACTTGTATTTTATCAAGTTTAGATGAAGATATATGAAATTGAGTCTAAAATTAGTAAATAGATGTCTGGACTTTGCTAGAAAAAGTATTGCGTTTTTGGAGCAATTATATTTCGCTAGAAAAAGTTTGAACTCGAAATAAAAAATGATGATATCAGATATACGCCGTGCCAACTTAATGACATTTATACTTTTCCATTATAACTTATACGAGATCTGGAATGTACCAAGAAAGAAAGCAGTATTTTAGTTATATTATAAGTTGTGTTTAAAACCGGATTGAGCTTATTTTAAACCAGTAAACCGTTAGTTTAAATATTGGTTTAGTTTTCAAATCATGTCTAGTTATAAACCTTCATGTTCAACATAAACAACTAAAACAACTTAACAATTATTATAGAACATTGAGCATAAATTATGTTACTTGAAATGTGAGAATAAATCATAACCTATTTTAGGGAAATTTGTAGTTCTTTGAAAAACTATCTTTTATAAATTATGTACCAATTAATATACAATATTAATTGGTACTATACAATATTAATTAATATACAATATTAATTGGTACCAATTAATGTACCATATTAAATCATGTACCAATTAATATACAATATTAATTGGTACTATTCAGTATACACACGCCGAAGGAATCTAATCCCACACCGTTTGAAAAGTCAAAACAACTGTCCGATATAAACTGGACGGTTGACTTGTGTGGGAACACATATCAGACGGTGTGAGAATAGCTCGTCCCATTTATTATTCACATACCTTGGCACCAAGAGGATACACGCTTAAATTCGGCCAAAGCCCACCGCGAACAAACCTATCTCCGCTTGTAATCCTCCTCATAACATCAATCAACAGTCCTACCGCGCCATCAGCCACATCATCAGCATACACATCTCCAGCATTAGTAACATTAATTCCCCGATAGCGACATTCATCCATATCGATGTTATTAACGCCAGTGGCCTCAGAGACGACGAGTTTGAGAGATGGTAAGTCATTTATCACTTGGGTTGTGATCGGACATAAGCCCGAGCATAGGATGACATTCACAGACTGTGCGTGGGCGTGCAAGAACTCGTGAATAGGTAGTGGTGAGTTGTAGGCTTTGAGGATGTGAAATCGGTCCGTGAAGTAGTGTTCGTGGATGACGAATATGCGTGGCGGACGGAGGACAAGTACTTGCCGGAGTTTGTGGCCTTGTTGATTCATTATGATAAAATAAAAGAAGTTAATAACTTTAGATTAGTTGGTCATAACTCATAAGAGTGTATTGATTATTAGTAAGAATCCATTAAGTCATTAAGATAAAATAAGCATACTTTTAAAATGGTGATAAGGTGGATCCACTAAACACCAAAAGTAAAAAAACGATTGGAAAGATATAAAAAATTATAATATAGACAATGCTAGCCAATTTTATTTATTTTTAATAAGCGTGTGTTTCATTACAACTAGAGGGACACGGGCTAACAAGTTTGAACCTGATTTTCTAACCGGTTACTAACCGATTTCAAAAAAACCAGTTACTAGTCGATTCAACCTGGCGGTTACTAACCGGTTTGTATTAATGAGCTTCAAAACAGGTTAACCGAAACCAGTTTTTGGGTTATTTTTAATTATTTTTTGAAACCATTTTTCTCCGCTTATTTACCATGTTAACCGGTTCGGTTATACCCAACACCGGTTATACCGGATAGGGGTTTCCTGACTAAAAACCAGTTAGTATCCAACCTGATTAATCGGTCTAACCGGTTATTTGACCCGTTGACTCTAACCGGTTTGTGTATCTCTAATTACAACCTTAGTAAAAGATTAATGGGCCAGGAAACATTATTGAGATATGTTTAAATTAAATTTGGGCCCTTGTCCGAATTGATGTGGGCTTGGGTCAGGATGAACAAGGAGATCAGATTATAAATTTATAAGTGATTTAACATAAAGTTTCCCAAAATAAAAAAAAAGTACAGAAGAAAAATAGGATCACTAATAAATGTAACTCTGTGTCAAAGGGTATTTGACTTCTTGTAACCAAAGTGTTAGATAAGATTTTGCCTACACCAAACGGTAAGGGTTTACGTCCCTGTTTTTGGCACAAAAAAGTGACTTTGAAGTAGAGGTAGAGATTATGTGAGTTGCCATTCTAAAAATTAATGTGACTCGTACATGATCTGTAAAACAATAATCAATCGTTAACAAGAACTCTAACATAGCCCGAGGGTTCGGATATGGGAGTCAAAGCTTTACTAGTTAATGGAGTTCGAAGTAACATACACATGGGTTCATGAGTTCATCAATATTCAATAGACTTGGAGACTTTAAAAGAATTCAAAAAAATGGGTTGCAAAAATATAACACCAAGAAAATGTTATTTTTTATATATAATTTTTTTATGCAAATTCGTGTTGCATATTGATCGCCTTTAGTATATTGTTCAAAGTTACTTTTACTTTTTCTAGAATAGAAATGAATTACATTTAAAAACAAAACAAAAGTCTGCATAAGTAAAACAGATTAAAATGGATATCATTTTCTTGAGTAAATGTAATTCATTTCTATTTGCATAAAAAGTATATATATTTTTTTCTTTTTGTATTTGACTCTTCTGGTTTCACGATTGTTGCCAACGTTGTCCAAATCGATAACACCGTCTATTTAGTACCATTAGGTCAAGGACAGTTTGGACATTTTAGGGTTGATAACGTTGAAAACATCAACAATCAGACCCCACCCGCCCACCCACACACACACACACACAAAAAAAAAACATTTTCCCAGTTGTTAATTTCACTATTTTGGCTGTGTTTATAAGAGCATTCCCAACCCATCCTCCATAATTATGTGAGGGGGATTGGTAAATTATAAAGTAGAGTTTTGAATGGTTGTGAGTATAAATTATATGGTGGAGAGAGAAATGTAGTGATTTTTTGTAAATTTGGGGAAACATTTAGGGAACATTGTTTGCCGGGAAAATTCTGTACATAGCCCTTTTAAAGAGAGAGTTTTTGAAAATAGTCCAAAAAGTTTTGGATTCCCAAAATAGTCCTTCCAAATCTATCTCCCACGTGAGATTGGGATTCGTGACGTGAGTTTTGGGTATCCTATCACACACTGACACGTATCATTTCACAGATAAAGTTTCATAGAAATTTGACTTGGCCGATAGTTTTCAAGTCAAAATAGTTTTCTGAAAAACCATAGGTTTGGAATAAAAGTTGTCCGTCACGTGAGGTTTCGAAAAAGATGATTTTCGCGTTTTTTTGAAATGCATCTCCTCGGACGTATTTCAAATTAATTTCGTCTATTTTTGCATAAAAAAGACGTGTTGTCAAAAAAGATAGATTTTGTTACAAAATATTTTAATTCGATGGTTTTTTGATGAAACTTATATGTTTTTGCATAAAAAGAATATATATTAGAAAAAGTAAATTTATCCATCCACCGCCATCATTCACCACCCACCGCCATCATAACCACCACCACCCACCGTCATCATAACCACCACCACCCACCGCCCGCCATCATCAACCACCACCGCCACCATCCACCACCACCACCCACCGCCATCATCAACCACCACTGCCCACCGCCATCATCCACCAGCATCACCACCACCGCCCACCGCCCACCACCACCACTGCTCACCGCCATCATCCACCACCATCACACCACCACCCACCGCCATCATCAACCACCACCACCCACCGCCATCATCCACCACCGTCACGCACCGCCATCATCCACCACCACCCACCACATTCTTAACACTTGCCATATTTTTAAAATTTTTATAAAAATCATCTAAGGAGATTAAATTCGTTGGGAAATTATCGTTTTTTTACATTTTTTTGAAAATCATCCAACAAAATTAAGTTTACTGAAAAAGTATCATTTCTTTTCCATCTTTTTTGAAATTTCACGTAGTAGACGAAATTCATTTGGAATGCGTCCGAGGAGATGCATTTCAAAAAAACGCGGATAACGATGACTTTGAAACCTCACGTGACGGACAAATTTCATTCCAAAACAATGGTTTTTCATAAAACTATTTTGACTTGAAAACTATCGGGCAAGTCAAATTTCTATGAAACTTTATCTGTGAAATGACACGTGTCAGTGTGTGATAGGACAACCAAAACTCACGTCACGAATCCCAATCTCTCGTGGGAAATAGATTTGGGAGGACTATTTTGGGAATCCAAAACTTTTTGGACTATTTTCAAATTCTATCTCTTAAAAAGGACTATGTGCAGAATTTTCCCTTGTTTGCCCCTATTTATTTTTTAATATTTGTTGAATTGGTTGTGGGTAGAGGAGAAAAAAACTGTAATAATAAATGTATAAAAGTTATTATTTAATTAAACAGGAAAGAGAAATGTAGTGTTTTGTAGTGTAATTATAGGGATAAGGATGGATGATAGACTATGAATGCTCTAAGATGTTTGATGAAATGGAGTAATTGTTTTAAGTGTGCATATAAGGTATATTTGATGAAATGCTTATTGGATGCTTTGATAAGTGTAACTAACCAAAAGAAGCAAACAATTTCATATTGAAAAAAGATAATGTCTTTATAGCTTACATATTAAAGTTTTGAAAAACGTTATCGTTGTAACTTTTCTTTAAGCATATTATGTTGAATGCTTGTGATGAAACAGTCTGCAAAATAAATGTAAAGTAATTATTTATTAAATAAAAAGTTTATAACTTATAACTTATAATGTACTGATGAGCTGTCATCTCTATTTACTTATAACTTCCACATAAATGTTTTATAGAGATGACAGTTACCAAGACCATTAATGAGACAAAAGGCTTGAGAGACTTTAATTTTGGATTTTGTGTTTTATTCATTAAATAAATAGTTTATATTAAGTTGACAAATTAGATTTTAATAATTTCAATTAAATGTCATTAGCCAATAATAATTTTAAATTCGTTTATTGTCATTAATAGTCTCAAATTTTAAAAAACTATCTCTCAATGGTTCTCGGATAAAAATAACTTAAAGACAATCGACTCTTATTTTTCTTCCGACAAAAAAAACCTTAAAAATCAGTTTGAAATTCGAAAAAACTTAACATCGTTAAGTTTGGGGACCATTGAGAGCCAATTTTTTTAAACTTGGGACCACTAGTGGCCATAAACTAAGTTGGGATTTTTAAAAATTCAATTCACCTATTAATTTTACTCCAATATTTTCTTTTTAGATGCTATTTTGTTAAAGCTATTAAGTTTTTTCATATTTTAAAATTATAACTTTATTTGATTTTATAAATCTTGTCGAACCAGAAAACCAGTAACGCTGCCGGTTTTTATCCGGTCCACTTTTTTTAGGAATCTCCGAGCGAGGTAGCCTCATGTATTGCTCCGTTATTTCACTTGGCAGCAGGTGGTGGTCCTTGGGTTCGTATTGGTGCACCGATCACATGACCACCCGCTTATGACTTAACCTTGTTGAACTGTGTTGTCTTGCTAGCTTGTGCCTTTGAGCTAGCTTTAAGTTACTCTTCTTGCTAGATGTATCATGTGTATGTTTGACAAGTGTGACCCATTTAGATTATATTGGGTCATAATAAAAACCTCAGGGTCATTTTGGGTTTAAAGAAAAAGTTGAAATGGTCATGATGAGTCATATTAAAAGGAGAAATTTGAAATGAGTTTCAGAGAAAAATGAGTGAAAAATAAGTTGAAAAATGGTTAACCGGGCGTTGGTATGCATTTCTATAACATATATATTAAACCGTCACTTAAAAAAAGTTAAAGTAACTCATCTTCACCTAAACTCATCCTAATCATTTTTTAAATGACTCATTCCGACTAATACCCATACTGACCCAACCCAACACATGTTACGGTTCGGTTTATTAGTTTTAGGCTGAGGGGTTTGGGGCGCAATCCTGGACGCGAGAGCCCCTCCGCTCGCGCCTCGGGGCGCTAACCCCACACCACCGGGGCGCGAGCCGGGGCGCGAGCGCGGAAATCCATGCAGGCGTGAGTGTGGTCGCGGGAGAAGAGAGAGGAAAAGCTGGTGGGCTCGAGAGAAAGAGCCGTTGGAGCTCAATAATTTTTTTAAAAAAAACCTTAAAACCCTTATATAATATCCCAAACTCCTATATAATACCCCATTTCATCTATAAAATACCCCATTTCACCCATATCAATCACCACAACTTCAAAATAAAACCCAAAATCAACCCATCTTTCCAATTTTTTTTAAAAAAATAATGTCGTCGTACTTGTCTGATTCCGACTCCTCCGAAGAGGATGATTTGCTTCTTCATGTAGGGGGAGTTTTGACCGCAACCGTGGTCGATCTCTTGCAAAATCAAGCCCATCAACCTCGACTCCCGAGGGTTAGAGCACCACCTCGTGATCGTGATCGATCGGGTGCTAACGATACTTTGTTTAGGCATTATTTTAGCCCTCAACCGGTATATGAGGAGTCGGATTTTCGAACTCGTTTCCGAATGAGCAGACAATTGTTCATGCGTATAGCAAGTGATTTAGAGGCACGGTATCCCTTTTCTCAACAAAGGGAGGATGCTAGGGGTCTCCCCGGTTTTACCCCTCTTCAAAAATGCACGGCTGCTATCCGTCAATTAGCGTACGGCATCTCGTCGGACGCTTTGGATGAGTATTTACAGATGTCGAAAAGGGTTGCACGTGAATCCCTTCATTTTTTCTGCCAAGGTAAAAAACATTAATTTTACTTTTTATTAAATATTTATTACATTTTGTAATATATATTATACGTAGGAGTCATATCGACTTACGCTCGGAGATATCTGCGTAAACCTACAATGTATGACATCCAACGCATATATGAGATGCACGCGGAAAAACATGGTTTTCCTGGGATGCTATGTAGCATCGATTGTACGCATGTTGGATGGGCTATGTGTCCAACGGCCTGGCGAGGTCAGTTCCACCGTGGTGATCATGAAGGGCCGACCCTTATACTTGAGGCGGCGGTGTCACAGGATCTTTGGTTTTGGCATGCTTTTTTTGGTGTTGCTGGGTCAAATAACGACCTTAATGTTATCGATCAGTCAAATTTGATCAACGACCTTATCGACGGGGTTGAACCACCTCAATCTTTTGTTGCAAATGGAGAACTCTTCAAGTACGGGTACTATCTGGTCGATGGTATTTACAACGAATGGGCTTTGTTAGTTCAAGCTTTTACAGATCCAATCGCCGACAAACGGAAGTATTTTACGAAGAAGCAAGAGTCTGCTAGAAAAGATATTGAAAGAGCTTTTGGAGCTATAAAAAAACAATATTATGTTCTGGCGAACCCGATACGTTATTGGACTCGGGAGAGGATAACGGACGTCGTCTACACGTGTCTGATCCTACACAACATGACGTTAGAAGACGAGGGCAAAGCTATCTGCCAAAACTACCAAGGTGACATTCCGCCACAACCGTCCACAATCAGTGATCAACAAAAACTTCATAACATAGCAAATATCAAGAGCCGTGAGATACACAGGGATCTTCGACATGAGTTGGTTGAACATTTGTGGGCGGGGCGACCCGATGATCTTGTATTAGATTAGTGTTATTATTAAGTATTATTGTTTGTTTAATTTTTAGTATGTTTTTTTTTGTAATTTGAATTTTAAAAAAAATGTGTGTTTTTTTAAATAATTTATGAGTTTTTTTAATAATACGTTTTTTTAATACATTTATAAAAAAATAAAAAAAAAATCCGCTGGAGCCCCTGCTGGAGCCCCTCCACACCAGGGCCAGGGGCTCCAGCGGGGGCTCCAACACCCATCTTATCCAGTTTCTCTCTCTGCCACACGTCACAATATTATTGGCTGGAGCCCCACTCGCGCCCCCGTTAGAGCCCCCACACCCCTCAGCCTAAGATTTATGGTTCGGTCATGACTATGTAGCATGTATGCAGTGGCAGGTTGGTACTAGGCTACTAGCCCACTTGGTAGCATTTTATGTATCACCTCTTTGATCAACCAAGAACAATAAATGGTGGACCATGGTACGTTTTTTTTTATTTGTTTCAAAAGGGTCAGGCTAAATATACCCCCTCTGGTTGCTTGTTATACCCTCTTAGAAAAACCAACTTTGATATTACCCCTTGAAATTATATAATTACCAAATTAGCACAAAAACAAGGATTTCATATTTTTTTTATAAGTTGCGTTTTTTTTATGATTTCGAGTTTCGGGTTTAGGGTTTAGGTTTCACATTTAGGGTTTAGGTTTTTGGTTTCCGGTTTAGGTTTTCGGGTTTCGGGTTTAGGGTTTAGGGTTTAGAGTTTAGGGTTTAGGGTTCGGGTTTAGGGTTTTAGGTTTTCGAGTTTCGGGTTTATTTTGTAAAAGATAAAGAGGTAAAATAAGGATATTATAAATATATATACTATTTAAAATAAAAATATATATGTTATAAATATTTACAATATTAATACTAAAAAAATAAATTAAGTGAAAATAGTAATACTTGATAGTTTTTAATTTGATATATGTAGTGAAGATTATTAAGTGAAAAATATGTTGTAGGGACTAATATGTATATAAATAATGTTAAAAGGTAATAGTAATTTATCTAATAAGTTAAGGGGGGTGTATATTTAGTAAAAATGGTGTAAGGGGTGGTATGTTTAGCAACACCCTTTTTTATTGCGACTCCTCAGTTAGTTCTGTCACTATTACCATCAACTATGGTGGTCCAACAATGGTGGTCAGGAAAAGATAAAGGTTGTTGGAAGTTTATTTGAAAGAGAGATGGAGGGTAGTTATACGTACAAGAGAGACAGGAATCGAACATCGTGAATTATCACCATTAGTACTTGTCGATCAAAAGCTGATCAAAACTATCATTCTAATAAAAACAAAAACAAAAAATTTACTTATTTATTTATATTTGGATTATTTTTACTTTTTAGTTTTCATATTTTTTAAAAGTAAAAACTTTATACAAACAAGTTTGTCTGGTTAGGAAATGAAACGAATGTTTGGTAGTTAGTTCGTTCGTTTAATAAACGGACAAAGAATTTTGAAGCTCAACGAGCGAACACGAACTAAGGCCGCACTCATTCAAGTGTGTTCGTTAGTGTTCGCTAATGTGTTAGTTTATGTTTGTTTGTTAACGTTCGCCTCATTACAATCATTGACCTCCGTCCGGTTACCTTCGTTTATTAGCCTTTTGCTTTTACCATTTTGTATTTAGTTATTTATGTTATTATTGATATAATTATATTTATGATTAATTACTATGTTATTATTATTATTTATTTGGATATTATATGGTATCCAATTTAATATATGTTCTTTTGGTTCTATTTATGTTCATATTTGTATGTTAGTGTCCAATTATACTTGTTTGTGTCCATTTACAAAATTAACGAATGTACAAGCTTAATTCCTTAACGACCTAACACATATGCAACCTTCACTTCATCGTTGCCCGTAAGTTCATCAATAATGGCTTTGTGCAGTAGAAAGTTAAGAAAGAAAGGGTTTTGTGAACTCGTTACCCACCTAGGCATCGATTCATCCTTGTTGGTAAGTTTTTAGTTTCATGTGTATGCCATTGTTAGCCATTGATTCATCTTTCCACTATGTTGTGTGTTTGACTGCCTTTACTCTTTAGATAAAGAAATAGCAGAAAGGTAAAAGGTAAAATCAAATAAAATCAAACAAAGAAATAGTATACGATTGGATGATGATGGCACATAGCTTATAGCTGGCAAAAAAAAACTATGTACAAATAAGGCTATGTGTAGTGGAGGGGCTACAAATTGGGGCGTTTTGCGTCGTGTGGAGCCCAGTCAGTAAGGGGTGAGAATTTGTTTTTGGGGTGTAATGGTGTAGGGGCTACAATAGTAATATAATAATAATATATACATATATATGTATATATATCACCCACACACATTAGAATATAATAATAATAAAAAGAAATGAAGAACAAGCGACAAATACATCTCGCCCCCGCCCAATATCGCCCAGGGGGGCGGTGTGCTCCACCAAAATCGCCCAAATTCGCCCTCTTTTCTCGCCCATTACACATAACCTAATGAAGAGTTGAGAATTAATACATAAAACTAAAAGTGAGTGCATTGTACAAACTACAAAGCATAAATGTAAATGTAAAGGCTGGAACCAGCTTATAAAGGCATGTGAGGATTGTTTCTCTTTTATTATTATTATTATTATTTGTTAATTTCATATTTTAAGGGGTTGAGGGCAAGTAAGTTAACGCTAATTAGTTTATATAAACCGAGTTACGATTGAATCTTATAGAACACACCATATGTGAAGCAATAGAGTTAGGGTTATTAAAAGAGACAAGTTATATGTAGTTTTAAAATTATATATTCTCTATAATATATTCAGATTTATTCAATATTATTTTCGTTATATCATTTCGTTCTTTATTATTATTATTATTATTTTGTTACTTTCGAAACAATGTATAAAAGTTATATGGTTGAGTAAGTTTTTTTTTAATTGAAATAATAGTATAATTAAAGTAAACAAAAAAATATATGTATTTAAAGCCAACTCGAAGGTAATTGGTTGGGAACGTTTGGACTTTGGTCAAGTGACATGGCAAGTGAAGGGTACATTTTGTATTTTTAAATTTTTTTTACTGAATATAGGTATCGTATCGATAACGACTGAACAAGATTCTAATACCGGTATTTATTTTTATTGTTATAAGGGTGACACAAGTTGATTTTGGTACTCTTGCAAAACCAATACTGAACCAATATTCTAAAGCTGTTATTATCAGTTTGTGTTTTTACTCATTTCCAGTTTTGGTATTACAACACATTACCGATTCCAAAGTAATATTCAAAATATATATATTTATTTATATTTTGTTATAAGTTATATTTAAATCCGAGTCGCCTCAACATGAGGCAAAATTCACCCGTATTTTAAAGAATTTTATTTTACAACCCAATGGGTTTAGAAATTATTTCGCCTGTTTAGTTAAAAATATGAAAATTAAAAGGTGTGTACAGTTGTACATGAATAAAATGGTACCTTCTAAAAATGTCTAAAAGACAAAATCACTTATTTAAAAAATAATAATAATATTTATATAAAAGTTATGTGCGTTCTTAATATCTTTAAAATCAAACTATGGTGGTAGTTGATTTCTCATCATATCCTATGTTTAACGTCTCAACAACCTCCTCATAGAATTAAGTGGTCTCGTATCTTGCATTTACTTAGGTTTGCAAATACCACATAGTATGGATATACATAAAATTTAGGATGTTACAATTCGTATTAGCCAAAAGCCTAAAAATACGCATCTTGTTTTACTTTATGTGAAGCATCATATCAAACTCAAATTGGCACTTATCATGTAAGAAGAAATCGACAACATGGTAATCCCCATGCTCACCTAGAGCAAATTGCTCTAGATCAAACTCAAATTGGCAATCTTTTATAAGTAAAGTCATGCGACTAGAGGTGTACAAATAGATTTAAAACTCAAAACCGGTTTGGGTTAAAACCGGTTCGGTTTGGTCAGGGCCGGCTCCGAGGATTTAAATACCTCGGCCGAGCTGAAATAAAAAGGTCCGTATAATTTAAACAGACTATGGATAAAAAAATGTTTTTAAATGCTAGATTCGTACCTAAAGTCACGCAACTTGAACATTTTAATTGAGAGGCCGAAAATATTACAAAAGGCAAACAAAGAACATAAATAAATAAAAAAACTAAAAAAAACCCAGCTCTTACATGGTTAATAATTTGGTTTGGGCTATGAAAGAATATATAATTAATTTGGGATGTTCACTGTTAAAATTTTTTAGAGCATAATTGACCAACTAAATACACATAATATTACTTAAACTAAATGAGCTAAAATCTAGATTAGTGACAGAACTAAAACATTTTAACTAGAGTGTCACAAATTGTTGTTTTTTGCATCCACATGTTAATATCAAAGGCATATGATTAAGTATTACTTCTTTACTTTCTCTCTTTTATTAGATAAATAATCATTAACCGGTTTACGTCAAATAGGATCACCAATAATTTAACTTTTCAAAAAAGTTAAAACTTTCTAGCTCTCTCTCTCTCTCTCTATATATATATATTGATTTCACATGTATTTTTAAATGATAGAATGAAACTCGAGTATTGTTTAAGATTTTTATTACAAATATATTCTTTTAGAAAAATATTTTTAAAAAAGTAAATATGTTTTGTTTATTAAAATATAGAGTAAGTCATATAAATTTATAGCCTGTAAAATTAGTAGATTGATATAGAAAATAAATTGATCAGATAGAATTAGAAAAAAAAAAGTCATTTGTCATATTAAATCATTTATTAATAAATAAACTAAAGTAAATTAAACCTTTAGTACGAAAAACAAACTAATAATATATTAACACCTTTAAAAAAGTGATGTGTATAAAGGTGACTATTGACAACTTTTGTCAGAAACCAATCAACTTTCGATTAATAATAAAATAACAATTTTCTTTCTAACCAACCTTCTTCTTATTCATTTCTTTGTATCTGTAACTCACATCAACAAAACTTCTACCACTGTAAAAAAAAATTAAAAATATATAAAAAGTTTCAGCCCCCTAAAAATTAAGTGCCTCGGCCGGTTGTCCGGCTCGCCCTATCCTAGAGCCGGCCCTGGGTTTGGTTAACAAAAGTCATAACCAGTTTATGATCGGTTCGATTTTGATACGATTTTCAGATCGGTTTGGTTAACCGGTTTGTATGCCCACCTCTACATGCAACTATCAAGTTGGCCTTTGTTATTCATAAAATCATGTTTTTTTTTAAGAAGATAACATTAATAAATCGAATAATAAATTATACTGAAAAAAATCAAAAGATGAAACCGTTGTAAAATAATAAATTGTAAAATAAATGTTCATTGAAGTGTAGCACCTTTTTGGTTTTAGGGAGTACAAGCTAGATGGATAGCTACAAAGCTTAGCAAAAAAATATATGAATAAAAAATAATTGATTTTGTCCTTGTCAAACATATTTTAACAACTTTCATACATCGGTACATTATCTCTTGTTCCAGGAAAAAGAAACAAATACGTACAACTATAAAACCCAGTTAAATTCAAATTCGAATTTAAACTGTATGATTTATAACAAACTACTATAAATTACTTGAGTTATTGTTATTACGATTATAGTAAAATTGGCTTTATAACGTAAACTCACCCCTCTAACCTTACTTCCTTTTGGCCACAATAAAACTTGAAATATCACTACTTGTGACACTATTTCAACACATTTATACCGTTAAGTTACATAACTCAAAAAATAGACAGTACTCGTTTCTCATGTCTCCTGATACCTAAGTCGGTTGCTTCACATCTAATATTTTTAATAGTGTCCAATCATAACTCAGTTTATAATATTATATAGATCAACCATAACTTGTTAGCTATGACATTACCAGTTTTAATTACAATACAATTTGAAAACATAACCATATATAATCTACTTGTTAATACCGGTCCCTCAAGTGCATCAACTTGTAACCTGAAGTCTAAAATTTACAGCATAAGATAGGGGTGAGCAACTTAGCCATCATAATTATTAATCTAACCATAACTGACAAAACCAAACCAATTTCAACCGATAACCAGGGTCTAAGTCACAGACTTGAGAGAAACTTAAGTCACAAAATATTGTTTTGGTTTTCTTCTTGTTCGATTTAGAGTTATATCATTAAGTTATTGTAATTCACACAGGAGAAAATTTAGACACAAAAATTGTAGGTCTAAACGGAAAATAAATCACAAAATATTGTAATTTTTCGGGTATGTAAAAAGGGTTATGTTATTGGGTAATTAGGTCGGATAATTAAACATATTAGAAATCACAAACGCGCGAAAAATTTCAAAAACAATCCCAACTCATCCCAAATATTTTAAGTTTCGCGTTTTTTCCTATTGAGTTCAGGTTTCAAAATGCCTAATAACAATGCACGTGACTGTTAATTTATTAATTATCAATGATAAGTATATTTAACGATGTGTTATTGTCATAGATTAAAAAAAATTCGTTTAAATAAACAAATTTTACATATAAAAGGAGTAGAAATACACCATAAAAGTGTTATAGTTTGTGTTTTTTTACTAGTTCAATAAAGGGTATCCGTAGTGAGACGACAATTTCCATAAATTAGGCGATTTTGTGTTTGAACATTGCTCACAGGTGGGGGGGGGGGGGGGTTGTCGTCGGATCTTTTGAAGAACATTATCATTATTATTATATTGTGTTGTGTGAGTGTATATATATATTCTTTTGAGAACCACTTTGAGTTTTAAGAACTCGAAATAATTCAACGTAACAATTTTTTTTACATATATGTAATACGTAAGTGTAAGTAACGTAAAAAAAATTACAGTATTTTTTTACACACCGAATCGACTTATTACATATGTGTAAGTAACATTTAAACTTGTGTAATCATCAAAAATATTTATTCTCTCTCCTGATTCATTGTTTAATCATATTTAATTTATTCTTAGTCATATATTCCATACTCATTTAATTAAATATGTGGTCCATATTAAGTTCTTAAAGTTCTTACAACTCCTCCTCAAGGTTATCAAAATATCCTCCCCTATGTATATATGTATATATATATGTGTGTATATTGGATACAGCATCACTACACTCATAAAATAAAAACTCAATTAGCTGATTGGACATAACACAAATTTACTCATATTAGACTAAGGGGTGTAAGGGCTCCAGTGGGGGCTCCAGCAAAGCCAAGAACAAATAATATTATGACGTGTGGCAGAGAGAGAAACTGGATAAGGGGGGTGTTGGAGCCCCTGGTGTGGAGGGGCTCCAGCGATTTTTTTTATATTTTTTTTATAAATATATTCAAACAACATATTATTAAAAAAACACATAAATTATTAAAAAAAACACACATTAATAAAAAAACACATTAATATCTATAAATAAAATAAAAATTAAAGTATTAAAAAGAAACATTCTTCTTATTCTTCGGCTTGGACTTCTTCGATCAACCTCTTTCAGATACGTTCCTTTTGCTTTTCCATTAGCATTTGATCGACCGGATGGAGGTTACTGAAGTCTCTAGTAAGAAAGTCCAAATATCTCATTCGAGTTTTTTCCTTTTTGTCATAAGAGACCACCTCCATGGTTTTGTTGAATTTATTGAGGGATTCAACAAGATTGGCGATGTTTACGGCTTCCCCCTCAGCCGGTTTTTTCCCCTTGGCGTCCCTTCCCAATGGCCGCCTCCTCGGTGGTGAAGACGTTTCCTCCTCCGCAATGTTTAGGTCGAATCTAACGCGGCAATCCGACCCGGTTGAAGTGCTATACGCTCCAGACGAACTAGTTTTAGTCCGTTTCGGCCCTACTTCCGCATCAAAGTCCGGCGCCACCAGCTCAATCCACTTGGAACACTTTTTCAACCTGTCCCACAACTTTAAATCGTCCCACGTCTTCACTACCCCATACCTCCGCAAACACTCCTGCTTCCACTCTTTGACCGTGAAATTGTAAACCGCCAAATCATCACTGCCACTTGGTCTCATACGACCGCTGTTCCTGTTGAAAAGATTAGTAAACAAGCCGACAAATTTTCTGATTTCGGACCACCGACCCGAAATCATATCGGTGTTCCGCTCTATACTCCCAACGAGCATGTGGAACGTCTCCCTAACCTTTGTCCAAAAAATCTTTATGTGTTGGTAGTCGGCTGCAAAATGAATAAATAAATTAGATTTCCATTTAACTTTTTTATTAAAAATCTAAAATAAAAACGTTAAAACAATTACCGCAATGCCGATCCTCAGAAATGACTATCCAAGCACGACACAAGGCTTCCTTCTCATCCAATGACCACGGAGTGGTTTTCCGTTTCGTCGTCGGAGTCGGAGCCGGTTCCGACCCGTCCGTTGCAACTGGTTTTTTCCGGTGGACGCGTCTTTTTGGTTCCGAAGCTTCACCTTGTGATTCTTGTGTCTCCGGAACAACAAAGTTAGGAGACGGTTGTGTGTTGGATGGTTGAAAGCCGGATGATTCTTGCGGCTCCGAATAAAACATCGGTTGGTGCGGTGAGAAACCCATAAACGTGTTCAATGAATCGTCGTCAAGATAATCTGAATCAATGTTTGGGAACCAATTTCCAGCCATTTTTTTTAAAAAAAGTTGAGAAGATGAATTGATTTTGGGTAAAGGTTTCAAGTTTTGGTATAAAAATGGGTGAAATGGAGTATAGTTTATATAGAAAATATTTTTATTTTGTTTTTTTCGGCCGGTCAAAAGGCCCAACGGGTGAAAAACCCTCAAAAATTGTGCCCTCCTCTCTCTCTTCTCCCGCTACCATGCTCACGGCTCTCTCTAGCGCCTCTGGTGGTGTGGTGTTAGCGCCTGGGGGCGCGAGCGGAGGTGCTCTAGCGCCCTCTTTGAAGCCCCCACACCCCCTCAGTCTTATGGCATCTCCACTAGAATAGGCTAAACAGTATAAGTGCTCAATAGCTTTTTAACTTTTCAACCATAAAACAAAGACTTATAAATCCCTCCACCACCCCCCCCTACCAATCATTCTATCTCATTTTATTTACTCAAGTCCTCTAGTTCATATTTTCCGGCAAACCGAAAGCATCTCCGGCTATCACCTCAACACCTCCGAATACCACAGGTAGCCCTCACTACTTTCTAATCTCTGACTTAAAACCAAGTTTACATTGATACAAGAACATTCACAAAAGCTTCAATAAAATATAATTAAAGAAAAATATGATTTTTATTTAATATACAATGTATACTATTCATCTTTATAGCTCTTTGGTTTTAACTTCAAGATTTGTGTTAACTATTTAGGCTACTTTGAACACATGTTATGTTGAGATTTGAGAAGTGAAGTAGGTAGGGAATGTATGGCTAGTTAAAAAGGCTTTGATTTTTATATTTGATTCTAAGTGTAACTAACTGGTTTTTTTGTTGTTAAAAAGTAAAAACATATATTTGAGTAGCCTCACTGCTAAAAAAAAAGTTTTGACTTAAAAGATAAAGAAAAAAGCTTGATATCTTTACTGAGAGTTAAATATGTTTTTTATTTAATTTTTTTTTTAATGAATCCTTTTATATTTTATAGAAACATCCAAACGATTTACAATGAAGTGGCAGGTAAGCGGGCAACAAGCTGCGCCGCAACCCCCTTTTGGATAGCAAACCCAATCCGACTAACGTTTTTCTTAAGCTTTAATTTACTTGTATATTATTCATCTCTATACATACTGTTAGCCTTTTCATTTTTTGAAAAATAATATGCTTATGATGTATAGGAGAAGGGATTGGAATGGGTTGTATTTTTTTTAGGTTGAGACATGAATACATGATTTAGTTAATTTTTCTATACAAGGTTAATAACGATTTCGGATATGTTTATGAAAGGATGTTGGTTAAAAATATGAACACATAATTACTTTACGTTTATTTTGTAGATTGATTCATCACAAGCATGAGGTTTAAGATAATTTCACTAGCTAACTACGAATGGCTTCCTCTTCAGCATGATCTATCTAAGGGAAAGTTACAATGATAACGTTTTTCTTAAGCTTTAAAATGTAAGTTTCATTTCTATGATAATGGATTTGGATAGACTTTTATCTGTTGACAATATACATTTTTAGACGCTGGCTATACCATGAACATGTTGGGGTTTTCACGGTTCGGTTTGGAATTTGGGTTATGTAAATTTAAACCGTGCTGGTGACCTTCTAGAAGAACCTCCTCCGGAAGCCTATAAAATTATGCCATGAAATGTTATCTTAAGCATTATAATAGTAATCTCATGAACTTGTTACTCATACTAACTTCATGATTTTATTTTTTTTAATTTATTAATTAACAAGCTGATTAAAAATCAATAAAAAAACACACCTCCACAGATGATCCTGCTTCATTAAGTGGATTTGTATTATCCTCGCTATCACATATGACGTTTTCCACTATCACGATACGCCAGAAAAAGTCGCTAACGACCCATGCGTAGCCTCTGGTTCCCCAATCTAGACCTTGTGCGTTCTTGACTTGGACATGTATCTTTAGTGGCTGAACGAATTGAATGTAAATCCCAGTAATAAACATGGCATGACTTCTGGGATTCTCGTCAGCCTTTAGTTCAGCTTTGTGAGAAAATGGGTTTGTTCTCATCAGCCTGCGGATCCTAAATGATGATCCTGTTGTTTTGTGGTTTTAACTCTTTTTAGTGTTACCTTTTGCTGAAATTCTATATGTTGTTGCTGCTGCAGCAGAAGTAGTTGAAGAAGTATGTAATTGTTAAAGATTTACCATACCATGTGTTGAAACCTTATTTGTAAGTTTTATGAATTATTCTTACAAATAAGGTCTTGTTTTTAGTTTTTTTTAGTAAAGTTTAATTGTGCTTTATAATCTTCACATGAAAATGCATTTTCGTTATTTTGGCAAAATTAAAAGAATGGATTTGATACATAAAAATGGTTATTATTCGAGATCCGCTCTAGTTAAAATGAGATCGCTAAAATCGATCAAAAAGGTTTGCTTCGTCTTTTAAATCCTCTTATTTGATCAAGTCATGTTATATACATACTTATATCTAATGTCTATGTTATTTTTCCTTCTTACTTTGATCAAAAAGAAAACTCATATTCTTGACACGACACACGTTAATATTGAAAGTTTTCGTGGGTAAGCCAACTATTTTATATTTTAAATAATCAGCCACTTTTACATAGAATATATTGACCGGGGTTACCATTATTTTTAACAGGATGGAAAAGCATTAAGGAGTTGTTGAAGGCGAATCCTATGTATAATTGGAAAAGGTGTTCACACCCTCTCCGGTTCCGGTTCTGCAGGATTACTACCATAGTGCGAGTGACGCACTAGCAGAGAATGTAAGCACTCTCATTTTTATTTTATTTAAATTTTATATGTTTTTATTTGAAAAATATTGACTATCGAATATCATAGGCCTACAAGAGGATAGAGAGAGTTTTTCATAAATTTAAATACGCCCAAATCTGTATTCATCATGGAGGAACTTCTTTTAACACCGGGTTTGTACATCATTATTATTTATTAAACATTTTTGTCTTGTCCATTTGGCAATTACATTAACTTCATGTTGTAGGCATGCTATAATAACATGCGTGGACGATAAAGATAAAGACAAAATTCTAAAAAAGGCTAAAGACAAGTTTAGGGGTTGCCTTGTCGGCTGGAACCCAGCAGATGTTTAGGGATTGCCTTATTTACTTCTGGAGAAGCAACTGATTTTTCCCGGTATTAAAAACTTTTCTTTATAGGCGAGCGGAATTGGATGTTTTGTTTTTTGTCTTGGCGAGCGGAATTCGAGAGACTTCTGTTACTGGAGGCTCTTGATAGGAGGAATATCAGTATCAATTCGATAATGTGTATGGTATGTGGGGTTTAAGCGGAGACCGTGCAGCACATGTTCGTCTACCTAAGAAAAAAACAAGGCATTTCATGTTGTCTTTTTGGTGACCCCACCCTTTGTTGACTGGGCACCATATGACACAAAACGCCCTATTTTTTAGCCCATCCACTACACATAGCCTAACACCAAAATAAAAAATAATGGTAAATTATAATATAGACAATGTTGGCCAATTTTTCTTAAAATATGCATGATTTTTCATTTTATAATTTCTCTAGACTACAGGCTAAGCCGACGTCTATAGCTCTGAAAGTCACGTAATTCCCCACGTGGAAGCTTCAGAGATGCAACACTTGTTATGTTTATAGTGTGGTTTGTTTGTTCACCTATAGTTGTACATTAGAATCTTGGTAGCAGATTATAGGCCAAAAATGTATTGTGGAAAAAACTTTTGGAGTAAGAACAAGGCTAAGAAACATTATTAAGTGAGATATGTTTAAATTAAATATGGGCCAATATTCGAATTGTATGTGGGGTTGGATCAGGATGGAGTCAAGAAGATCGGGTCAAAGGGCCTTTGACCTGTTGTAAGTTGTAACCAAAGTGTTGGATACGGTTTTGCCTACACCAAGCAGTGAGGGTTCACGTCCCGTTTATGACAACAAAAAATGTGACTTAGGAGTAGAGCTGGAAATTATGTGAGTTGCCATTCTAAAAATTAATGTAACTCGTATGAGATCTATAACATTAATCAATCGTTAAAAAGAACTCAACATGGCCCGAGGGTTTGGATACGGGAGTCAAAGCTTTATTACTTGAGTTTGAAGTAACATACACAGGGGTTCATCAATATTCAGTAGACTCGGAGACTCTAAAGAATTCAAAAAACTGGGTTGCAAAAAATATAACCCCAAAAAAAAGTTACTTGTTATGTATAATTTTTATGCAAATTCGTGTTATATATTGAACGCCTTTAGTATATTTTTCAAAGTTACTTCTACTTTTTCTAGAAAAAGAATTGAGATGAATTACATTTATAAACAAAACAAAAGTTTGCATAAGTAAAATAGATTACAATGGATATTATTAACATAATAAACTATAGGGAAATTCAGTCATAAACCAGAACTTAGTTGACTAGATTTTGTTATAAACAACATTAAGCAAGGGTTTATTCGTGAAAAACGCCTCCAAGTTACCTATTAAAACATGAGCGGTGTCATAGAACGATTCCTTTGTAAAAGCCGTGCTATGAGGCAAAAGAACAATGTTATCCAACTCAAACAACTCTTTAGGTACATTTGGTTCGTTTTCAAAAGCATCCAAACCAACACCACCAATTTCACCTTCCACTAAACACTTCACTAACTTCACCTCATCAATTATGGCCCCACGGCCCACGTTCACGATGATACCCTTTCTTCCTAAGGCCATCATGACTTTGTTGTTGATCATGTGGTGTGTGTTGTCGGTCAATGCATAACAGAGAACAAGAGCATCAGAGTCAAAAGCGAGTTGGAGGATATTCGTGTAGAACGTGAAGGGGCTAGATGGTTTTTTCCGCCTTGAAGTGTATGAGACTATGCAACCCATGGCCTCTAGTCTTGTGGCAACTCTAGATCCAATGTTTCCCAGCCCAACGATTCCAACTCGTTTGCCTCCTAACTTGAAAACCGTAACATCAAAAGATTAATGAATAGATGATGGTTGCTGTACGCTAGGACTAATGAATATGAGAGGACGCCGATGTTTTTGTGGTGGGAGAATGCGGCATGCCAAATGTTTAAAATCGTATCTTTAAAGACTACGATAATGGTAACTAAGACTTTACCCCATTAAGTGTTTGCACTTATTAATTTTCACTGAACGAGAGTGTGTTGATAAGTATATGTCATGACAAAACTAATGGCTCGTATCAATTGAGTTGATTCCACTTACCTTCTGTTGCGATGTAATAACTAATTTTCAGTGACAAAATAAACTAATTTCTTTAATTAATAACTAATCAAAGTATATCATTTTAAAGAGATTCTTTTTTACTTGTATATGTTTACATTAATTACAAACAACGATTGAATTGATTTGTCATTTTGTTTTCTGTCCAATGGCGTATTTTATGAGTTGCTTTAGATTTAGGAGAAATTGTCATATCAAAGATCATAATCATATACTTAATACTTATCATCATCCATTAACTATTTAGATATACTAGTACTACTGTATGAAACAAATGCAAACGACTAGTAGCGTATAAAAAACGTACAAATAATTAAAGTATTATGCTAACTAGTTATGTTAATACTAAAGTAAATATTATTATTTTATAGCTTTGGAATAAGAGTTTTTTATTATCTATTAGTCAATAGCGGACCTTTGCAAAATAGTGATGCCAATAGCGGTCCAAAATAGCAGAACCGCTATTAGCGGCGCTATTAGTCACTATTTTACTGACTTTTTGTTTCTAGATAGCGGTTATAGCATCGATTTTCAACGTTGGTATATCTGGACTAAATTTTGAAAATTCCATAATAGCCCAAACTTCAAATTTGATCTATTATATGTTTATAGCCGGCTTTTTTATCCAAACCCTAGAAAAATCACGTTCTCACTCTTTCGTCTACCAAAGATTCCTCGGTTGATGTGGACTCGGAGGAAGATTTCATTGCTTATGATTGAATCGTGTTTCAGTTATTGATACTTTTGTGGTTTTTTCTTTTGATATTACTATTAATATAAATATTTCTAGATATTAAAATTATTGCTTTCTCACCGCGATAACCTATATCTCAAATAGCGTCCACTGACTATTATCCGATTTTTTACCGCATTAATTGCATAGCTTATTATCACCATACTTTATTTTATAGTGTAATTTATTTTAAGCTGTAAAGTAATAATAATTACTCCAGTTATTTACATGTTTTAAAAATGATAGTTTCTTACCTTGGAACCAAGAGTATACTCCCCGAGAGCGGGCCAACACCCACCTCGAACAAACCTATCACCACTAGTAACTCTTCTCATGACGTCGATCAACAGCGCTACGGCGCCATCAGCTACATCATCTGAATACACATCGTAACAATAATCCCACGACGGCCACATTCGACCATGTCAATATGATTAACACCCGTGGCAGCCGAAACAATTAGTTCTAGAGCCGGAAGGTCACATAACACGTTTGAGGTGATCGGGCATGTGCCCGAGCATAGGATGATGAAGAAACACTAATTGACCCCGGGCAGATTACGGATAATCTGGGGGTTAAATAGATATTTCCCACGAGGGTTAGGTCCGGCAAGATGGTTATTCTTCTGATAACCTGCAAAACAGACACCGTGAGCTCGTCACTGAGAAGGGGGGGTACCTCCTTGTGACCACCCTCCGGCGTGAGAATCAGACTAGATTGCTCTTGAATATAAGTGTATATTAAGAGAAATAACTAGAGCAGATATCAGATAATATATGAAAATATAAGATAATGATATCGTTCCAAGGTGTTGGAGTATTTATAGCCGAAGGTAGGTTTCCAAGCAGGTACAGCCAGCTGTATAATATTCCTTTTCTACCAACTGTGGGCTACGCACGTGCCATGCTGGTGGTTGGTGGGTAGGCAGCGGCTGATAGTGACCAGGCCGGCTGTATACTATTCCTTTTCCACCAACTGCAGGCTATGTACGTGCCACGACAGGGGTTGGTGAGTAGGCAGCGGCTGATAGTGACATTAAGTACTAGAGCGTGCTGCTCGTCGTACTGTTTGTCAGTGAGCTGTCGCAGCTTTGGTCAGATCTTTTGTCCATACCTTGGCAGGTATAGTACAAAAGATCCTCCAGTAGCGTACGGACTGGCTCATTTGGGCGGGAGTATTCCCGGCTTTGGGCGGGAGTATTCCCGGCTTGCTCATTTCTTCTTAAGGTGACATTACTGAATTATTTGAGAGTTAGTGCCTTGTGCGTGTAGCCTTGCTGTGCGGGTAGCCTTCCCTGATGGTTAGTATCCGTAGTTGCGGGAACAGGCGGAGTACGTCACCATTGGGAGGCTTTTCCTGCGGGAACTGCTTGCGTACTGCGCGTAAGGACGTCATCTCTCTGAGCGTGGTGGGTCCTGCAGATCCAGTTGGTCTTTGCGCAGACGTTCCTCTTTAAGGTGAGTCTTGCATGTCCAACTGCGCAAACGTCCCTCTTCGAGGTGAGTCTTGCGGGTCCAACTGGGCTCTGCTGGGACCTACCTCTTCAAGTCCCCCAGTCCAATGTTCTTCTCATGAATTGATAATAAGTGAGGTGAACTTTTGGACTTAAGCAAGGGGTTTTGAAAAGGGTTTAGTTTTAAGGTCTCCGCGGGGATTCTTCCCGCGGGTTTCCTAATGTCACGTGCAGAATTTCCCACTGTTTAGCTTGATCTTTGGGTATGATGCGGGTAGGTGTGTAACCTCCTCGCAAGTCGGGAGAGTTGAGTTTCACTTGTGTAGATTCTCCACGGGGTTTTGGTAGTTTTAAACATAGTGATCAATTATGTTAAACAAACAATTCCATCTTGGAGTTTCCAACAATCTAGTTCTCAACGTTCCCGCTATGCGGGGATGTTATTTCCCTTTCCGCAAGCATGGCCCAGAAGATCCTTCTTGGTTTCAATTCCCTGTGAGTGCTAAGTATGTGAAGGGTTTCGCCTTGACACCGTACCCGCACTCGTCTTATAGTTACTTTACTTCCAAGGTATTCTTGGCTTCAATTCCCTGCATGTGCTAAGTATGCGAAGGGTTTTGCCTTGACACTGTACCCGCACCTGTCTTATAGTTACTTGGTTACCAAGGTAAGGGGGTATAGTCCCGCTTACTTTTGAATCTTTTTGAATCTTTTTGAAATTCTAAGAGTTGGTGAAAGGATAAGAACAGTCCAAACTGTTGAAGGGACGGTTGCGTCGTCCGACGGTTTCTTCTGACAGTTTCAGGACGTGCAGGAAGTTATGGCGACGTGACAGTATATGGTCATTCCAGACGCTTTTTCAGGCGCGTGGGCGCGAGTTTTCGGGCGCGTGGCCGCGAAGTTTACGGTGCGCGTCCTGTCGACAGCTGTTGCCAGCTTGCTTTTTCCACGTGTCATAGTTTCATTGCACCTGCGTTTTCCTCTCTCTTCCGCATTAAATTCATCGCATTCATTGCGATGAGTATATAAAGGGAGGAGAGGATGCATCTCAACTCACAGTTTCACTTCTTCTTCTAAGCGATTTCCAGCGAATATTCTAACTTTTCCGTCGAGCATTCTCCTGAAATCGTTCTCTATCATACCTCCAAAATATGTCTTCCATTCGTGATCCTGAGGCTACTGCCGAGGAGTCCGAGGTATACACCGAGAATCCGATGTCCACTTCTGACAAGGACGATAAGAGTACTGCTGGCGAGTGCCAGTGTGCTCTTCCCGTCGACCAGTATCAGTACATCGTCAGGAAGTTCATGCTCGAGCCTTTCGAGCCTGAGTTTCCTGAGCCTCACCAGACGGTGTACGATGCCCCCAAGGGCAAGATAGGGGTGTATGCTGCATTCTTCATCTATGGGAATCTCAGGTTCCCATTGACGAAGTTTGTATACCGTGTTTTGGAGAGACACGGTGTGCACCTGACGGAGGTACACCCAATGGCGATCGCCAAGATCCGCCATTTTGAATGGGTGTGCCTCATTCTGGGTGTGGAGCCCCATGTCGACCGCCTGATGACCTTCTACTCCTGGAGGTGCATCCAAGGCTGGTACACCTTGGTCACCCGGATCAAGGGTTTGAAGATCTGTGCTACCGAGCGCAGTCTTCGGTCTTGGAAGCGGGAGTTCTTCTATATCTCTGCCCGTGTTGTCCTTATAGCGATGACATTCAAGAACGGGAGAGCACTCCCGAACCTTCACGCCTCCAACTACCAGGAGGCGGAATGGTTTTCCAAGAGCTTCCGGATCCAGACTCCGATTTACCGCTTTGCGGAGTCTGGGATGGTGATGCTCGGGATGAGCCGGGTGTGGAAGGATGCTGGGGCAGAGGCGCCACAGATTCCAATCGTCCTCGAATACGGTTTGAACTCTATCCCTTACGGTATGCTTCATATCTTTTTACTGATTTAGGGTTTTTCTTCTAATTGTTTCTGTTTATTTTCAGAGGGGAACAACTTGCAGTCGCTTCTGCAACCGCGTGAGAGCGGTGGTACCGCTCGGCTGGGTACTCGTGCTCTTGATGAGAACGAGTTGCCCATACTTGAGCAAACGGCGGATCTGTTTGTGGAGGTCTACCCGCCGGGCCACGAGATTCTGAGCGCCACGCGGCCAGGTAAGGGATTATTTAACCCTCGCCCTCTCAATGCTCAAACCTCTGACGGAATTCCTCTAATTTTGTCATCTTCTGATGAGGAATCCGCAGATGGTCCTTTCTTCGCGAGGAAGAAGGCTGCTGGCGGGAAGGGCAAGGAGAAGGTTGCCTCCACCGCCGATCAGGGGAACCGGTCTGACTCGGAGACCGAGAGTGAAGAGGCGGCGGGGAACCCTGTTGGTGGTGAGACCACTATTCCGGAGGTTGAGACAGCTGTCACCTCCGGGCAGCCCAGTGCGACGACGGTGACCGGCGTGAAGAGGCCGGCTCCATCGGGTTCGTCCCCGCTTGTCAGAACCTTCAAGCTCAAGAAAACTCGTAAGTATAAATTAATCTTACCCGCAATTATTTCCGCCATTGTTTTTAATATCTTGTCTTCATGCAGGCGTGGATGCTACCGCATTCCAGAGTGGAGCGGGGAGGAGCGTTTCTGGACCCATGACGGTAGGTTTGGTCAATCTACCCGAGGCGATGACCCAGGCGGCTGCGCCTATTTGCAGCATTGGTTCAGTTGCTCATCCCGTTGAGGCAACTGTTCCAACTGTAATGTCTTCTCCGCCGGCTGTCAGTGCCATATTCACTGCATCCTTCACTGAGCCGGCGGTGATTGTTTCTGCGGGCTCCTCCGCAGCGGCGGCCACGGTTGTGAGTTTACCTCCAGTGAGTTCACCTCCGATGGTCTCTACCACGGCGGCTTCAACCGTGCCTCCGGCACCGGCGACTATCTCGTCCCCATCCGGTTCAGCAGGTATGTTCAGGGTTGGGGCTTCTAGCCAATCTCTGCCTCCTTCCCATCTGCCTGACCTCTTGGATGGATATCCCTTAGGTTCGGGTGATGGGTTTGGCGGCTACCGGCCTGTTGTCGACCCTACAGGTGTGTAGGGTTATTTTGGCCTTTTTTTTTGTATCATCTTTTCCTAACCGCTTTTTGTCTTTGCAGTGTCGGATTCCAATGAGGTGTATGTTCCACGGTGGAACATTCGCCGAGGAACAACCCTTCGGACGGCTGTGGACTGCGTCGAGTGGGCCCGTCACGCCGCCCCAAGTGGTGCGCTGGGGGAAGCCATGGCCAGCTACCAGGAGGGTAGGCTGTCCAACGAGCTCCGAATCCACCTTGCCCGGATGCAGCCGCGCGTCGAGCTACTTTGTCGTGAAAACGACAAGTTAAAGACGGCGCGTAGCCTGGAAGTGGCTCAGGCGCGGGCTATCCGGGAGGAGAATAAGAAGCTTGCCGCCGTTGCTGCGGAAAAGGAGAAGGCCTTCAAGGCCCTCGAGGTTGAAGTTCAGGCCCGGCTTGAGGCCCGTTCCAAGGCTACCCAAGCTGTTAACGAACAACTTCGGTTGGCAAAGGAAACTGCACGGAACGCAACTGAGAAGGCCACCAAGGCTGAAGCTGTTGCTGAGCCTCTACGCACCGAGAATGAGGAGCTTAAAGCCAAACTAGAGATGCTCCAGCAGGCTCATGATGCCTTGGCCATGGAAGACGCTAAGAAGCTCCAAGAGATCTTGGACCAGAGGGGCATGCTTGACCACACTGAGCGTAAGCTAAAGGGCGTTGAAGAGGCTGCAGCTAAAGATGTGTTGCTTGCCAACCTCACTAAGAACGAAGCCGAACGCGCCCGTGATGAAGCTCAAGCTGCCCTCCAGGAGGCTCTGGTCACCAAGGAGTGGCTTCTACGAGAAGCGTTGTCGCAGGTATGCGTAGCTTCATAATGTTTTTACGTTTTTCTTTATACTTAGAAAAGTTTGATATATTTTTTCTTGTTGTAGATTGTGCATCGAATCTTCACTGACACGTCTTATGACGATGCCATGAGCGCAGCCCTCAACGCTTCTCATGAGGATGGGGAAAAGGCTGGTTTCTTGCTTGGTCTGGGGTTTGTTGAGAAGGGCATCCCGCCTTCCAACTTCCCTCTTTATGACGTGGACACTGAAGCTGCCTATGACCAAGCAGTGAACCAGTATGCTGCCTTCCCGCATCCGGTGGTAGAGAAGGTGAACGAAGTTGCTGCTGCTGATGATGGGCTAACCATTCTCAAGACCTTCCTTGAACCGCCACAGCCAACTGATGGTGCGGGTACAAGTGGGTTTGGAGGGAGTGGTCTTGAAGTTTGAACCTTGAGATCCCTTCCCACCGTTAGGATAGATTTATATTTCTGTAGGCGGGTAGATACCCGGCCATTCTTGTAATGTTTGAATTTTTTATGAAATATAAATGTTTGTGCGGGTAGGACCGCCACTTTCACTGGATGACTTGCTTTATAAACGTTATATGACTTGCTCATGCATATTATAGCTTAATTTGGCACTTGTTTTGATGCATAAACAATATATGATTCGCTCGTGCATACTTTAGTTTAACTTAGCAATTTTCCAAGTGTTTTGAATAAGTTAACCGTTCGACGCGCGGTTGTCAATAGGTTAGTGTTCAGTTTCCTCTATCATGATTGTGCGGGTAGGACTTACTTTCATTTAGTGGGATGACCAATCTTCACCTATAACTGACTTGGGTGAAGGTTTGCCGTTTTTTGTGTTTATGAGGGTTTTGCCGCCGTCCACACGCAACGACTTCCCCACTTATTTATGCGGTGAATACCGGCATATCAGTGTTTTGAATAAGTTAAACCTGTCGACGCGCGGTTGTCAATAGGTTAATGTTCAGTTTCCTCTATCATGATTGTGCGGGTAGGACTTACTTTCATTTAGTGGGATGACCAATCTTCACCTATAACTGACCTGCGTGAAGGTTTGCCGTTTTTTGTGTTTATGCGGGTTTTGCCGCCGTCCACACGCAACGACTTCCCCACTTATTTATGCGGTGAATACCGGCATATCAGTGTTTTGAATAAGTGTCAACAACCTTTTCACAAATAGTTCGTAGAATATTTAGTTTGTTTACAATCCTAAGACTATGCGTTATGAGAGGGGTAAAATGGGTAAGATGAAAGAGGCAAGTTACGACGCGTAAGCAATAAGGGGTAAATAGGATTTCATCTTTCACACTCATTACCACAATGAGTAGAAGAAGACTAGTTATATGAATCACATCCTTAATCATCCCATGAGTCCCAGATAGCCCTGCTTAGTGAAAACAAAAGCCCACCAGTCATTGCTAGCCCCGTCCAGTGAAAACCAAAGGCGACACTTATCAACGAACAAATAAAAGTCCAAACGAACAAATGGAAACCACAATGAGTAAAAGAAGACTAGTTAGAGGGATCGCCTCCTTAATCATCCCACGAGTCCCAGATAGCACTGTTTAGCGAAAACAAATGCCCACCAGTCATTGCTAACCCCGTCCAGTGAAAACCAAATGCGACACTTATCAACGAACAAATGGAAGTCCAAACGAACAAATGGAAGTCCAATGAGTAAAAGAAGACTAGTTAGAGGGATCACCTCCTTAATCATCCCACGAGTCCCAGATAGCCCTGTTTAGTAAAAACAAAAGCCTACCAATCGTTGCTAGCTCCGTCCAATGAAAATCAGAGGCGATACTTATCAGACGAATAAATGGAAGTCCAAACGAACATATGGAAACCACAATGAGTAAAAAAAGACTAGTTAGAGGGATCACCTCCTTAGTCATCCCACGAGTCCCAGATAGAAACAAAAGCCTACTAATAGTTGCTAGCCCTGTCCAGTGAAAATCAGATGCGACACTTATCAAACGAACAAATAGAAGTCCAAACGAACAAATGGAAAAGAAGACTAATTAGAGGGATCTTATCCTTAATCATCCCACGAATCCCATATATCCCTTTTTAGTGAAAACAAAAGCCCACCAATCGTAGCTGGCCATGTCCAGTGAAAACCAGAGGCAAAACTTATCAAACGAACAAATGGAAGTCCAAATGAACAAATGAAAACCACAAGCCACTAGAGAGTGTTAAGTATTCACAATGGAAATTTATATAACCTGCAAAAGTATAACAGATTATGGGCCAAAAGTGTATTGTGGATTGTTGATCAATTTATTGGGCCAAAAAAACAGTGTTGGGCAATATACCATTATTGGACATCTTTACCGGACTTGATCGTGGGCTTAGATCAGGATAGTTCACTAGGTACAGAATATATGTGTCACTGTGTCAATGTGTGTGTATATATAGACTTTTTTTTGGAACACTGATTTCTTGTGTGTTAGGGCACCACACTCTTCAAATTTGGAGAGCTTCATTGTTTCACTCTGGTAAGACTATGTTGTCTTAATTGGGCATACACTGCTTCAGAGTTGTGTAACATCTCCAAAATTTCGATCCAAATTTGACAACTTAGGAAATTTGAGGGATCAAAAATAATATCAAGATAAGTTATGAGAAAATATTAAATAAGGAAATATAAGAAAAATAAGAAAATAAAAATATTTTCTAAGCTAAGTATTCTTACATGAAGGAATAAGGAAATAAGTAAAGAAAACCCATCCCACATTGGAAGATGTAAGAAAGTGGAAGCATTCCACTATGGTATAAATAAGGAAGATGGAATCCATACCACATGGAAAGTGGTAAAGAAATGGAAACTCTTTATAAGGAATAGATTTTCCATAGTAATATTCCATAGTAAAGAAATGGAAACTCTTTATAAGGAATAGATTTTCCATAGTAATATTCTTTTATGGATATCATGCACCAAGTGGTCCAAGGGAATGGTGCGTAGCACCCGACGCGCACGCGCACGGGCTCGGGCGAGGACAATGGCGACGGCGACGGGCGTGGGGCGCAATGTGGCGCTTTGATGGCGTCCTTCGCACGCTCGCATCCCCGCGAGCCGCTTTAAGAGCTGCCTTAGTATTTTTGGACAACGAGAGTTAGACCAGATATGACAAGTTACTAAAGTACATGGACTGAAAATGAAAAATAATTTCCAGATACCCATCGCGCCACGCGATGAGTCTAAGGAGACGGCCATCGCGTACCGCAATGGGCCGTGATGATGCATCACCCACGTGTCACACTCTGGTGACACATGGCAGCCGGGCAGGACACGTGGCAGACGTGTCATACCACGTGGCGACACGTGGCTTGATCTCAGATAGGTACCCGTCACGATACGCGACGGTGTTGAAAAGGGAGCCCATCGCGTACCGCGATGGGACACAAAATTGGCTATAAAAGGGGAGCCTCACGGCTCATTCCCTCACACCCACATCCACTATCTCTCTAGAAAATTACTTTCTCTACCTCGATTCGCGTGCCGAACATCGTTTTGCGTGCCACCGACCCGACAAATATCACCTCGTAATTCGTGCCAAATACCCGACATTTTCCTCAAAGTGCGTGCCAACCAAAAGTAACCCGACATCTGCCTCAAAGTACGTGCACGACCCGGCGACATCTTCATATTGCCTTGATTTGCGTGCCAAGAAAGGTGGATCAAGAACGCCTTGAGAAACGTGCAGATAGAGTAGAAGTGCTGCCCGTATAAACTTAGGAAATCTACCTCCGAATATCCGTGCAAGGTAAGGGGTTCTGCCTAAGTTATTATTATATTATTATAAATGGCTTAAGACCATAGTCGAAGTTATAACTGAACCTTGATTATAATTTAATATTATATAATTTTCCTAAGCAAAGGTTATAGTCAAAATAGTATTTCTTTATGACTAAGAAATATAGATCAAGAGGTTATAGTTATGAAATTTATGTTTCTTCTTGAAGAAGAAACTATGTATAAACGTTTCTTTCTGAAGAAGAAACGAAACATATAATTGATAAAATAAAGAAGAGGACTAAAGGTCCAAATGTTTTATATAAACAAATGATTTTATCAAGGTTGAAGTTATACCAAAATAGACTAAAGGTCTAAAGCTAGATCGATGATCTAGTTATTTATACAAATGTTATTCTCGTACTATAGGTCCGAGGTAACAAAACAAGAAGAAGAGAACAGAAAACAGGAATCAGTATCAGAAATTGATTATAAACAAAAAAGGTAAATACGCCCCAAACTTTTTATATTGAGTCTGAATGTTTGCATAGGATTTACGAATCATTAAGACTTTGTGTACAATAATAAGAAACGGACGCTCTGATTAAGAGTATACATGTGTCTGGATCCAAACATACATGGTTACTCGGCATTTCCCCGAGGCCATGCATATCATCAACATGCCTCTGAAGGTCTATGGGACTGTTCAGAGAAATGATATTGTGTATATAGTTAATTGTACATGGTACTTAGGGTAATTTGATCCCAATGTAGTTGGGTGCCTAATGAGTAGTCACAAAGGTATGTTGGTTTCACAAATGTATTGAAAAGATATTTTTAGAGTCAGCGTTATTCACCAGCTTTGTGCTGACGTATTTTCCCACCCATGTTACAAGGAAACAAGAAAGGTTAGAACAGACAAGCAAGAAGGAATAGAAGATTGGAGTTATAGTCATTAGATGCTATCTGATGACTCAGATATTTTATTTCAAAATAATATAAAGAGTTATGTTTTATAAAAAGATGTATTTGAAATATCAAAACGGGTATTCAAACCCGAGATTTTAATAAGTTTTCAATATAAATATTTTAAAGACTTCCGCTATAAACCGCAACTCTTATTTATTTACAAAACAGGTACCAACTATTGGTCACACGCCTAAGCCCTGAGTTGGGGTGTGACAGTTTGCTTTGGGCGTTCCCCGGGAAACCATGCCGCCCGACTACCACTTGACCGTCGTTGTGCAACCACGAGAGTAATAAATGAATAAAAAAAAACTAGAGTTTGAAAGAAAAAAAGTGTAAACTCGGTCCAGTTCACCGATCCGACCATTCAACCTTTATATAAGTTTGTATTTATATATTTTGTTATAAAGCATAGTATATAATATTACTTATCTATCTATTCTAATAAATAACTACCTATTTTGCCACTTGTCACTCTCTTAACTCTTTTTCTCTTTCTTTCAACATTTCAATATTGATCCTTATATTTTAAGTAAGTTCAATATATGAATTACTTAAAATCAAGGTAAACTATAACTTGTTTTTAAACTTGGATTTGAGCAGCAATACATAATTTTTTTTTTTCAAAAAATCAAACATAAATGTTAGGGAAGAATTTTCTTATTTCCCTCCACATACGTCTTTGCCATTTTCAGTTTTGAAGTATTCAAACAAAAATCTCTTATTATACAATAAATGATATAAAACATCTCTCTGATCACACTCTAATGAAACTACTTGATGTCACATGCTATAAATTATATTTTATTCATGTACATTAAACAAAAACAATCTATCTATTCTAATAAATAACTACCCATTTTGCTACTTGTCACTCTCTTAGCTCTCTTTCTTTTTTTTTCAACATTTCAATATTGATCCTTATATTTTAAGTAATTTCAATATATGAATTACTTAAAATCAAGGTAAACTATAACTTGTTTTTAAACTTGGATTTGAGCAGCAATGCATAATTTTAAGTAATTTAAATTCAAAATTGAAGTTGCGGACCTATTAGAATAAAATTTTAAAATAATAGGTAATTAAAATCAAGGTAAACTATAACTTGTTTTTAAACTTGGATTTGAGCAGCAATGCATAATTTTTTATATAAGATTGGTTTCAAATTTGGATTTAAATTTTTCTCATATGTATTTGAACTCAGGAAAATGTGTATTTTCTTAATTTTCTCCAACCATTTTATCTAAATATTGCAAACATGAAGAATACATTATATATATATATATATATATATATATATATATATATATATATATATATATCGGTTTTAGCATTAAATCATTGAGGTTGAATATTATAATTATAATCCATATGAATCACAATTTACTATATGAACTATCTATCATTTTATTTATATGACCTTTTTATGCAGTATAAAAGATAAGCCACAAGAAGATCAATATTTAGTTTTCAATATTTTCTTTCATAACTCAAGACACAAATGCTCCAGAAACATATATTTTATGACTTGATTTATATTTTTTTATACATTCAAATATATTAAATTTAATATGCCTTATAAGACAAATTACTTAATTAAAAGCATTCAAAATTTAATTTTTAAAATCTGTTTCAATCCATTTTCACTATTTTTGATTTTCAAAAATCATTTAGTATATGAAAACCTAGAATATCGTTTTCATCAGTTATTTATTCAAATCATTTCAATATTATATTACTTAGTAATTTTATTTCAGACAAATACAATGATTTTGAGGTTATGTTAGTGTTACCTGTTGGATAATACATAATTAAAGTGTCTATTATAGTTTATATTTAAAATAATAAAGCTATACACAAATTATTAAAAAAAAAAAGAATTTATTGTTATTTGAACATGGCTTTAAAGTTAGTATGTCTTTGTCATTTTCCATTCATATGAAATGAAACTAGGGTTGTCACTTTTACCCGAAACTCAAACCCAACCCGAAAAAATATGTACCCGAGCCCGAACTAACCCGACTCGAAGAACCCGAACCCGAGAAAAGATAAACCGAACCCGAGAAAAGATAACCCGAACCCGAACCGAAGTAATTCGGGTTGGTTCTCGGGTTTGATTTAGAAGATTTGGGCCAACCCGAAAAACCCGAATAAACTTTTAGTTTTTAAATTAAATATATTTTTATGTATAAGAGGCTAAGTCTTAGTCACTAAAGTTATCAGAATTTGGTTCTAAATGACCGTTGTCATTCTAACTATTATGGATCGATTTCTTATTATTAATTTATGAATTCCGTGTATTACTTATAGCAACCGTAATCGAACAACCAAATCACGCCCGATTAAATACGATTATGTTTTGAGTTAGTTTACTCTTCTTTTGAACTGTTTTATCAAGTCAGGTTAGTTTATTATTTGATTATATGTGTTATAAGCAAAGAATAATATGTTGTTTTAATTTTAGTATTATAGTTTTAAAATTTTTTTTTTGGTTTTGTGTTATTTTTTTAAGATACTCGAAACCCGATTAACCCAAACCGAAAAAACCCGAACCCGAATTACCCAAACCCGAAAAACCCATGAGAGATTTGGGTTGGGTTTCGGGTCAAGATTTACAACTTTGAAACCCGAAAAACCCGAAAACCGAAAAACAAACCCGAAGAACACCCCTAAATGAAACAAATCATTTTGTTATATTTAAATTTTGGGTTTTATATGTTTCTTGATTATACTATTTTCAATTTAAATATATAAAATTAATTAAAATTGTCATACGCAGAATATTAATAACAACAAATAATCTATCATGATCAATTAATTTCAGATTCTAAAGATTCTAATGATGATTATATAGTCAAAGTTCAGTTAATCTGTTTTTGGAGATAATAATGTTTTTTTTATAAACATGAGCAAATGATCTCAAATGACATCATATATATTAATTGATCAAAAGGTATGCTATTTTATGTGTATGAATATATTTTTGTTAGTTTCATGGATATATATTATAATTTATCTAGGGTCGTGGTATGTACTTGAATAACCTTATTTGTCACACGAACAACTATGCATGGCTATATCAAGAGTTATAAGCAGACATATATGTTACCCATTTAAAGAGTTACATGCAAACATGGACTAAAGATTTTAATTTTTGATAAACAATGTATATCAACCAACACAATCACAAATGTAGTGTATAAGGAAAGTTTTACTCCATCTGTTCCATTAGAAGTGTCAATGTTTCTTTTTTTGTTTGTCTCATTACAAATTTCTACTTTCAAAACTTATTAGTCAATTTTCAAATTTACCATTAAACGAACAAAATTAACATTAATAACCAATATTGATGGACTCAATTTCCAAGGCATTATTGTCATTTGGTAAGCAAGAAAAGTAATCATTCAATCTACCTTAAACTTTGTGTTTTTCAAACCATGACATTTCTAATGGGACGGAGGGACAACTTATTTGTAACATATTTGTGTTATTTTAGTTATATAATTTCTGTAATTTTCATATAAATTGTAATTGTGTTAACAATATATGATCATTTTGTTGACTGTAATTTAATTAATGGTTAAAGTTTAAAATTTTCATTAATTACCCGTGTAATACACGGGCCTCAAACTAGTATTGTTATATAATAATACAATAATATTAATATATTACTATATTAATTGTCCAGCAGCAATGTACTCTTGTCGATTTGATATAGTAACTAGTGTTCACACTTCTTCTATCTCCATGTATAATGAGTCACAAAGTTATTACACACAATTATTTATGAGGTTTATTTGTTTTTTTTTAAGTTTTATAAAACAATATTATTTAAAATTATGAATTTGTTAACAATATTTATAGAATATTTGACCCTTCAAAAAATAAATGAAGACTTTAGCCGCATCACTCTGGAACATGACCCCTATGTACCAACATGTCTATGCTTCGGCGTGCGAATCTTAAACTTGATCTAATCACATGCTTCTATATAATTTATTCACTAATATTAAAAACATAAAAGTGGTTAGTTGTAATTAAATAAAACTAGTAAACATACACCCGTATGCTGCTGCAGTTCGGTTTTGAGTTCATATAAAAAATGTAACAACAATACTTTTGAAATTTTAGAAAACATGTCTCAAATAACCTACCCAAATTTAGCATTTTAAGATCTTGTTTGTTAAATATTATAGTTAAATATTATAGTTAAATATAATATTAGATGTAGCATTTCAAAATCTTTTAGCTTAACACAAAAAAAGTTAAAATATTATTTTTGTTATTTGACTTTATAGTTAAATTAAATAAAATATTAGATATAGCACTTCAAACTTTCGATTTGTTACCCATCACTCTCAACTATTTTATTTGTTTTTGTCACTCACTCGCAAACAGACGACTAACGTTGTTATTGGAATCCCGATTTTTCGACGAATCCTGATTTTAGGCTGAACAGACGATTGGAAACAGAGAAGAGGGAGGCGGCGCATCTAGGGTTTTCGGCGAAGCAAACGATCAGAAACAAAGAAGGGAGAGGCGAAACACGGCTAGGGTTCCGCCATAGCAGACAGAGGCCTCTGATTCAGGGTGGTTCTGACATCTACCGAAGGTGGCTGCAACAACTCCAAGGTCCGATTGACGTAAAGAGGGGACCGATTAATAAGATGCAATGGCATTCGAACGGTTGTGAAGTGCATCCGACAATCTTGTATGAATTTCAACAGGATTCCACTAATGACGTTAGTTGTCCGATAGTGAAGGAGTGATAAAACCAAATAAAGTGAAAGTTGAGAGTAGCGGGTACCAAATCAAAAGTTGAGAGTGTCTTATTAGCCAATGCATGCATGAAAGTTTGAAATATTAAAAACAAATATCCCAATTTTTTTATTTTTGTATGTGTGTAAGTTTGTATAAAAAGCTGAAAAAATACGAGGACATGTATGAAAGGTGAAGAAAGGATGAAGGGTGTATATTCTACCTTTTAAGTTTGAGCAGTGGACTAGTGGGTCAGCCCACCAATAACATTTTAAGACTACAAAGTATTAAGCCATACGTAAATTATTTGTTTTTGGTCTTAAGTCACACACTCACATGCACGTTTAAAACATATACTTCAAATATGTTTAGTTAATTGGCTCAGTTCGACACTTAAAAGTTAAGACTATCTTAAGGACATTGTTCCTCAAACTCGGGTCTCTGATTTGTTTGTAAAAAATACTCAAGTTATCATGTTAAGTTGTTAACTTCAATCTGTAGGTCTGGCAAACAAGTCGAGTCTGGTGAGTTCGGGTCAGGACGAGTTATTAACAAAATGAATTTAATTTGGTCAAAACAAGTTGATAGCAAATTGTATTCTAGGTCAACACGAGCTGTTTTAAAAGGTACCCATATATCCTCACCCACCGAGTTAAAATGAGTTGTTTTTCAAAAAGAAGTAACCACCACACTCGAGTATCTTTGGATCGATGTGAAAGAGATGGGTGGGGGTGTACATGATCAGGAGTAAGGGATGGAGTAAACCATCTAAAATGATATCAAATGCGGGAGAAGAGAGATGGTACAAGTGGCATAACATCCCATAAAGAGGTCAGAGAGAGAGAGAGGTTTCTATGATGCGATTTGGATGATCTAGTTTATCTTGATGTGAATGCTCTTTGTTTTTTTTTGAACGACCAACTAGGTAACGTCGGATATTCCGTACGCGGCCCCCATTGGTTAAAGGTAGCCTGAGCCGGCCACGAGTCCGGACAGACGGAGCATTTCCTTACATATTTGTGTATCGAAAAGATAAATGTTCATTTTCAAAAAAATAAATTAAATGATGTAGTAACTACATTTTTAAGGATTGTAGGTGGTTATCAACAAATAATATACAACAGCTATTCATTTCTTTAAATTATTTCTTTTAATTTAAAGTTATTATATTTAAGGTACACTAATTTATACATATTTTTTCATGAACCCTTGATATGAATCTAAAAAAAATTATTTCCTTTTAACTTTTGCATTAAATACATATTAATTAGCATTGGCTATCACAAGTCCAACATGACACTTCTGATTCTGAACTGACCAATTGGATAACTATCTAATATTTAAGGTTTAACTTAAATAGCTTATAACTAAAATGACGTCCTATAAATGGATAACGACGACAATGACATTTTTAGAGACAAACGAACGTCCTATAAATGGATAACGACGACAAATAAGCACATTTATAGAACGTTATTATTGTAGTTAATATTTTTCTTACTTTATCGTATCTGAATTATAGGTGTAAACTGTTAAATGTGTCAAACACCAAATCAGATTGAAGGCTCTAGAATTTTAGAGAATAATTAATATAATAATTAGTTTATTATTAATGGATAAGTTAGTCTTATTTTATTCAATCCTATTTGTTTTGTATTCAAATTATGTATTTGAGTTAGTATAAGATTAGGAACCATGGATTTATATATACTATAGGTTCAATGTGTTAGTAATTATTAAGTTTTTCACGTTTGTCGTTTTCTTAATAAAAGAGTCGATCGAGTGTTGATCAAATCTCGTGTTAGTGTTATTGATTCACCCGCTAAAGTTTAACAAATGGTATCAGAGCCTAGGGCTCCTACCGGTAAGCGGTTTGAAGATAGGGGAAGCCTCCACCGGCTGGTGTGTCCGTCGGTGGAGGGCAGACGTAAAAGCAAGGCAATATCGTTGTGTTCTTATTTCCACGTTTTGCAACATGGTTTATATTTATAAATTGAATAATAAGTGATCTACTTAATTCTTATTGGTACAGAAGAGGTAGACTTCAATTTTGAATATTTGAATTGAGTTTCTTGAAGCCTCCAAGTTTTCTGTTTGAAACCGAGAACAACTAGGTCTGTGTGAAGCCGAAGTTGTGAACGGAGTCTTGGTCCTGTGTGGAACCGGGGAGGAAGAAGCAAGTGAGCGAGCAGTGAAGAAGACCGAGCAGTCGTGAAACCCGAGCAAGTCGAACAACCTGTGTGATTGTGGTAGTTGAAGCCAAATTTAAGAAAACTAATGGCGAGTAGGTTGCTGATATAATTAAGCAACTGAGTTACTTGGTGAAACTCTTATTTAGGGTGTAAACAAGACTTGGTCACAATAGCATGAGGACCCCGAGGGTTCGATTGTGAACGAGTTGCGACCTGTTTGTCGGGTTAGTGATTGAACCGATCGAAGTCGAAGGAAGCAAAGGTCGGCTGTTTTAGTTCGTTAAAAACAGAGAATCTGATCGAAGGTGTGTCCATGTTCCGATCGCAATGAGTTTCGTATCAAACCGATTGCGGTGAGTTGATGGTCGAACGATGAGGTGCCAATGCTCCGATTGTCGTAAGTTTCCGATCGAACGTGTCCATGTTTAGTGGCGAACAAGTGACGGTGAGGTAGTTACAAGATGGTTCGGGTCTTCCGGTATAAGGGAGTGAAACGAGGTTGTGGGTCAACTTAGTTTTTGTGTTCATCGAGTTAAAAGTCTTGGTAATGATGTGCCATCATCGTGTGACGGGATTGGTTAGATCGTCGTGTGTCGTGATGATTAAATTTCCGTGTGTCGGAGTAGTTTAGTAGGCTGAAACCGAGGGTTAAGCGATACCAAGTACTAGTGGTTTTGTGCTGCCAATTAGGACCACAAATAGGAGAACACGTTCGGTAAGATCGGGTGTGATATTGGGGCTGATTCAACGTGTATGAACCGTGTATTCATAGGAGAGCATCGAAGATGATCAAGGCATGCGGCAAGGCTGTTATTCGGAGGAGACTTGGATATGTCTAGAATCTTGTGTGGATTAAGGAGTAACCGTCCGAGATGCAGCCTCGTGTTAAGGCGTATGACAAGTCCAAAGAGAAACGAGTGTTTCAGGCTGCGAAGGACTTTAGAAGAACAAGTATGAATCTAGAGGGAGTGTTGGAATTCAACATTTGAGTCGCGGTTTGTTTCAAGGTGCTTTGTGTTTGTCACGGTTAGAAGAAGTTTGGTGTTGATAGGGAGTGTTAAACGTGTCCAACACCAAACCAGATTGAAGGCTCTAGAATCTTGGAGAATAATTAATATAATAATTAGTTTATTATTAATGGATAAGTTAGTCTTATTTTATTCAATCCTATTTGTTTTGGATTCAAATTATGTATTTGAGTTAGTATAGGATTAGGAACCATGGATTTATATATACCATAGGTTCAATGTGTTAGTAATTATTAAGTTTTTCACGTTTGTCGTTTTCTTAATAAAAGAGTCGATCGAGTGTTGATCAAATCTCGTGTTAGTGTTATTGATTCACCCGCTAAAGTTTAACATAAACTGTAAAGTAACTTATATTTTGTTTAAAATATACAAAAACAACTATAATGTAAATCTTACAACCATAATACAATGATCTGAACTCTAAATCACATGTTGATGAATTTGAGAGACCAATGAAGACAAACATGTCATAGTTTGCTATTTTTCTTAATTAAAATATGTATATTGATTGTATTGTAATTAAAATTGGTAATGTACTAGCTATCAAGTTAAGGACTTTTGCACCACTAAGATCTGAATGGTTAAGATAAGCTAGTAAGTGTTAAGTACGTCGATGTGTTGGTGGTTGGTGGTGGTGGGTCGAGGAGGTAGTGCGTTAGTGGCACACTAAGGGTTATAAACACATATGAATTGACAAAATGGGTAAAAAGTTTCATTTAACATCATTTTGAAACTTAATTGATAAGATGTTTGCTAATCAATTTGGAGGTGTTCTTCTAGCAAACTAAACACATTAACGTTGACTGATTTAGAGGTAGTCTGTTAATGGAATTATTAAGACGCTACCAAATAACCTCTTAGTCTACATAAACTAAGTTATGGTTAAACATTGAATAACAACAAAGTTAAGGTTTATAAAGAAGACGCAAGTTATGTGTAATAGAGATTTTTGAGTTATATTTCATATATAATATATTGAAAGTTATTCAATATTTGTTTCGTGCGTGTTCTTTTGATAACTTATATCAATTCTTTCTTGAAATCAGTCACGTTAGAGTTTGAGTTAATGGTGTTGTTTCCTGTTATGATAAGAGATCTTGGCCATCAATTACACTTGCAACAAGTACTATGTTGCAACATCAACAATAATGTGGTAAAAAAATTTGATTTACATTAGAAAAATCTCACTTTTAACTCATAAAAAAATCTCATCTTATCGATTAAAAAGAAAAATTAGAAGGAAAACTTGGATACTTAAATCAAATAAAAGTTATTGTCATTGGTAAAGTTTATATATATATAACACTCAATTATTCATATAAAACTTAACTTTTTTGGTGCTGTTTTAAGTTGTCTGTTTTGTTAAATTATAACTTGTCTCACTGCCTTTGTTTAACTGCATTATAAGTTGTTTTGGGTGTCCATCTATAATTTATGTTAATTGAAGAAACACTAATCTGCCCCGGGCAGATTACGGGTAACCTGGGGGTTAGATAGATGTTTCCCACGAGGGGTTAGACCCGGCAAAGATGGTTCTTCTGATAACCTGCAAAACAGACACCGTGAGCTTGTCACTGAGAAGGGGGGGGGGGGGGGGTTCCTCCTTGTGACCACCCTCCGGCGTGAGAATCAGACTAGATTGCTCTTTAAATATAAATGTATATCAAGAGATTGCTAGAGCAGATATCAGGTATAATATGATGATAATGTGATCAGATATGATAAGATGAGATGATCATACCATTTGGGGTATTTATAGCCGAAGGTAGGTTTCCAAGGAGGTGTGGCCGGCTGAATAGTATTCATGTTCTACCAACTGTGGCCTACGCACGTGCCATGCTGGTAGTTGGTGGGTAGGCAGCGGCTGACAGTGACCAGGCCTGCTGTGTACTATTCCTTTGCCACCAACTGCCGGCTATGCACGTGGTATGACAGGAGTTGGTGAGTAGGCAGCGGCTAATAGTGACATACAGTACAAGAGCATGCTGCTCGCCATACTGTTGTCAATAAGCTGTCGTATCTTTAGTCAGATCTTTTGCCCATACCTCGTCAGGTACAGTACAGAAGATCTTCCCGTATCATACGGACTGGCTTATTGGGCGGGAGTATTCCCCCTCCCGCCTTTGTGCGGGATTGTTCCCGGCTTTGCTCATTCCTTCAGGTGACACTGAGTGATTGAGAGCTAAGTGCCTTGTGCGTGTAGCCTTGCTGCGCGGGTGGCCTTCCCTGATGGCTTGTATCCGCAGCTGCGGGAACAGGCAGAGTACTTCACCATTGGGAGGCATTTCCTGCGGGAACAGCTTGCGTACTGCGCGTAAGGACGTCACGTCTCTGAGCATTGTGGGTCCTGCGGATCCAGTTGGTTTCTGCGCAGACGTCCCTCTTCAAGGTGAGTCTTGCGGGTCCAACTGGGCTCTGCTGGGACCTACCTCTTTGTTAATGAATTATATTATTTAAACACATATTGATTATATTTTGTCCTTTATATTCTCTTACCTTTTCGTCCTTATGAAGCACTATGCATGTATTTTAATAATATTTTAATGATTTAAAGATTATAATAAAAGTTTTATTAAAAATGTCTATATAAGTTCAAGCTCAATCTCCCCATACCACAGTTTATACACATTTCGAGTTAATGAGCTTGCCGTATATATAATGTGTACATGTAGGCAGCATATTTTTAAGTGGTTATTAACGTTTTATAATATTACTCAACTTAAATGTTTTGTTTTGAAATACAACATATACTTATAAACTAAATCAATGAGTTTAAATATTGGTAATTGATATTTTACTAGGGTTTTTTTGTAAGACAAAATTTCTTTTACTTTTCGAAACTTAAATCCAGGACCTTTGGTAAATAAACTGTCATTGTTACTACGCCACAACTCATGACTAATATTTTTCTAGTTGATTTACCACCTATAACAATTCAATTAACATATAAAATATGATCATCCTAATATAAATTTACAATAATGAATGGTTTAAAACCATAATAATCCAAAAAAATAGCAAATGCAAGGATATTAGGTTTAGTGGAGTATATATTATAAGAGAGTAAAGAAAAGTAAAGTGTAATATATACCTAAAGAAATAAGGCTTTTGAATGATAGATGAAAGCTAGAGCACCCAACGCAAGGTTTGTGGGTGCTTGTCTGTCCCATGTGACAGTTGACAAACGAGAGGGGGCTAATGAGTTGTGAAGCAAGTTTGTGAGATGAAGTTTGTTGCAGGTTTGTCTTCAAACGATAGGTGTTCGAGACGTGGTAGGCCTTGTGTCACGTCACCCTCACATACACATAAATATTTGTTATATATATACACACACACACGTAATATTTTTAACGGGTTTTATGGAAGTTTAGTGTCGTGAAAGAAAGTCGAGCGCGCTTTGAGAAAAGTTTGAAATATAATGTGACGGTTTGTATAGATTTGACATTATGGATGCTCAAAAGTGCAATATGTTTGAGTTAAGGGTTATGGGGTGACGATTTGGCAAACGTTAACGGATCTCAGCCCTTGAATCGTCAGTCTCTTACGGTTCACCTTTTCTAGACAACTGCACGCTTACACTAATAACTAAAGGTATGAGATGAACTTGATGTTACTTCACTCAATTAATTTGAATTTTGATGAGAGTATGTGATGCACTCGGTGTTACTTAATTTGGCAATAAAGTTTTAAAAAAGAAATACATTGCTTAAATAATTATTAGAAATACATTATTATGTTTACAAAAACAAAAGAAAAGGACCCATTGAACCTTCCATGATATACCATTCTATTTCACAGTGACAAGAAAATAATAATAATAATAATAATAATAATATGTTATTAGTTACACATGATAGAAAGAATGTCGGTAAAGTTAAAAGTATCATAAAAGTAAATTTAAATAATAACTCACAAAGTGGTCATGTGGTTACTGGTTAGTGAGTAAATAACAAATGCTATCACTAACTAAATAGTGACATAAAAGAGTGCTAAGATAGTTATTTTTTGGTCATATTTAAAAATGATACATGTAAAAGTATAATTATAAAAAGTTGCCGACAACTTTTAAAAATATCACTAGATATAATAACACTTTCAGTGTGTCACTAATAGCTTTGTAACTAAGTGACACTTTTGTTATTAAACATAAGACAAAACAAAATTATGAAGAGAATTTTAATATGTGATTTTTTAGAAACATGAAAATTTACATATATTTCAGTTTTTGCTTGTTGCACACGTGTAAATCCACGTATGATATGTTACAATTTGTTTTTATATTTCATGCCAAATGACAAATGTCACAACATAATTTTTCATTAACTTTTTTTCTTGTAAATTATATAGTTTTTGTCGCATAGTCGCATGTGTATCCGTCACTTTCAGCTTTAAATATGTTATTATTGGTAGTCATGAAATTCAATCGGATAATTTAAATAGAAATACAAGAATGGATATACAATTTGTTATGAAAACAACATACAAGAAATAGGTTGAAAGAAAAAGGAAAAAAAAAAACTCTTATTTTATAGTTGGGAAAGGGAAATAATTACGACAATTCAGTTGACGGTCATAAGTTCTGTCAGCAGTTATTAAGTGACAATATGTAACTATGAAAATTTCTTTCAACAACAGCTGAGTTAAATATGATAAATACTGTCACCAACCAACTATTATTGTTGATGACCCGTAACAAGTGATAGAAAGGTGTTGTTAATGACCTTGTTGATCAGTAGTAACTTATTAATGACGTTCGTTTATCATTGATGGACCAAATTGTCACTAATCAAAATTATCAATTAGCTACTTAGCAACTTACTGTTGATAATAAGTTCTCACTACTAAACATTTTCATACTTCATTAATGCAATTATAAAACAACTTACAATGACAATTCATTAAGGTGCTGTTTGTTTTTGCAGACATAAACTGTCTGCAAGCTGATTTCATCTGTTTTCATGTCTGCAACTGAAGATGTGGTCTGAAGATCTGCAAGCTGAAAATATAAGACTGTTTGTTTTTATAAGCTGATACTGTCTGCATAACTGTCAAACTTATCTCACAAGATAGAAGTCATTTATTCAAGTTACATCTAGTTTTTAGTCTTTGCTTGCCATGCCGATTTGGTTTTGGTGGGTGGTGGAAGGTGGTGGTGGTGGATGGTGGTAGTGGCGGCGGACGGTGGGTAGTGGCGGTGGATGGTGGTGGTGGACAATGGGTGGTGGTGATGGATGGTTTTGGTTGGTGGTTGGTGGTGATGGATGGTGGTGGTGGTGGGTGATGGATGGTGGTGGTGGCGGTGATGGATGGTGGTGGTGGTGATGGATGGTGGTGGTGGTGGTGGACGGTGGTGGTGATGGATGGTGGTGGTGGTGGCGGACGGTGGTGGTGATGGATGGTGGGTGGTGGACGGTGGTGGTGATGGATGGTGGGTGGTGGACGGTGGTGGTGGCGGTGATGGATGGTGGTGGTGGTGGCGGTGATGGATGGTGGTGGTGGTGGGTGATGGATGGTGGTGGTGGCGGTGATGGATGGTGGTGGTGGTGGCGGACGGTGGTGGTGATGGATGGTGGGTGGTGGACGGTGGTGGTGATGGATGGTGGGTGGTGGACGGTGGTGGTGGCGGTGGATGGTGGTGGACGGTGGCGGCGGGGTACGGGGGTGGTGGTGGCGGCGTACGGTGGGTGGTGGTGTTGGCGGACGGTGGTAGGAGCAGTGGATGAGAGGGTGGCTGCAAAGGGAGAAGAGTAGGGTTTTTTTGTGAAGATGTTTTAAGCAAGATTTCCTTGCTTTTCTTTTAAGATGAAAGAAGATAACTTCAGATCTGTTTTATGAAAAAAAACAAACAGTCTTCAAGGGTAATGTCTGCGCGCCTGCAGACATTAGCTCCCTTGAAGATGTTTGAAGAAAAAACAAACACCCCCTAAGTCAAAATAAATAAATTTCATTAGTGCTGGATGAACACCGTGCTACCAAGGGGGCGATGCCCCATTGGAACCTCATGGTCCAGGGCTTCGTCCGGTAAAATTCTCGAGATTCTTATGCAATAGTGTTAAACAAGCTTTCCCTCACACTACTACTTAAAAACTATCAATGCTTTTCTATATTTCTTTAATTTGGTTTTATGTAAAACCAAAATCGACTTGATGAAATGTAACCACCAACATAAAATAGGAAAAATACATTTTGAAGGATTGTAGGTGGTTATCAACAAATAATATACAACAGCTATTCATTTCTTTAAATTATTTCTTTTAATTTAAAGTTATTATATTTAAGGTACACTAATTTATACATATTTTTTCATGAACCCTTGATATTAATCTAAAAAAAATTATTTCCTTTTAACTTTTGCATTAAATACATATTAATTAGCATTGGCTATCACAAGTCCAACATGACACTTCTGATTCTGAACTGACCAATTGGATAACTATCTAATATTTAAGGTTTAACTTAAATAGCTTATAACTAAAATGACGTCCTATAAATGGATAACGACGACAATGACATTTTTAGAGACAAACGAACGTCCTATAAATGGATAACGACGACAAATAAGCACATTTATAGAACGTTATTATTGTAGTTAATATTTTTCTTACTTTATCGTATCTAAATTATAGGTGTAAACTGTTAAATGTGTCAAACACCAAACCAGATTGAAGTCTCTAGAATCTTAGAGAATAATTAATATAATAATTAGTTTATTATTAATGGATAAGTTAGTCTTATTTTATTCAATCCTATTTGTTTTGGATTCAAATTATGTATTTGAGTTAGTATAAGATTAGGAACCATGGATTTATATATACTATAGGTTCAATGTGTTAGTAATTATTAAGTTTTTCACGTTTGTCGTTTTCTTAATAAAAGAGTCGATCGAGTGTTGATCAAATCTCGTGTTAGTGTTATTGGTTCACCCGCTAAAGTTTAACATAAACTGTAAAGTAACTTATATTTTGTTTAAAATATACAAAAACAACTATAATGTAAATCTTACAACCATAATACAATGATCTGAACTCTAAATCACATGTTGATGAATTTGAGAGACCAATGAAGACAAACATGTCATAGTTTGCTATTTTTCTTAACTAAAATATGTATATTGATTGTATTGTAATTAAAATTGGTAATGTACTAGCTATCAAGTTAAGGACTTTTGCACCACTAACATCTGAATGGTTAAGATAAGCTAGTAAGTGTTGAGTACGTCGATGTGTTGGTGGCTGGTGGTGGTGGGTCGAGGAGGTAGTGCGTTAGTGGCACACTAAGGGTTATAAACACATATGAATTGACAAAATGGGTAAAAAGTTTCATTTAACATCATTTTGAAACTTAATTGATAAAGATGTTTGCTAATCAATTTGGAGGTGTTCTTCTAGCAAACTAAACACATTAACGTTGACTGATTTACAGGTAGTCTGTTAATAATAACCTCTTAGTCTACATAAACTAAGTTATGGTTAAACATTGAATAACAACAAAGTTAAGGTTTATAAAGAAGACGCAAGTTATGTGTAATAGAGATTTTTGAGTTATATTTCATATATAATATATTGAAAGTTATTCAATATTTGTTTCGTGCGTGTTCTTTTGATAACTTATATCAATTCTTTCTTGAAATCAGTCACGTTAGAGTTTGAGTTAATGGTGTTGTTTCCTGTTATGATAAGAGATCTTGGCCATCAATTACACTTGCAACAAGTCTATGTTGCAACATCAACAATAATGTGGTAAAAAAATTTGATTTACATTAGAAAAATCTCACTTTTAACTCATAAAAAAATCTCATCTTATCGATTAAAAAGAAAAATTAGAAGGAAAACTTGGATACTTAAATCAAATAAAAGTTATTGTCATTGGTAAAGTTAATATATATAACACTCAATTATTCATATAAAACTTAACTTTTTTGGTGCTGTTTTAAGTTGTCTGTTTTGTTAAATTATAACTTGTCTCACTGCCTTTGTTTAACTGCATTATAAGTTGTTTTGGGTGTCCATCTATAATTTATGTTAATGAATTATATTATTTAAACACATATTGATTATATTTTGTCCTTTATATTCTCTTACCTTTTCGTCCTTATGAAGCACTATGCATGTATTTTAATAATATTTTAATGATTTAAAGATTATAATAAAAGTTTTATTAAAAATGTCAACATATAAGTTCAAGCTCAATCTCCCCATACCACAATTTATACACATTTCGAGTTAATGAGCTTGCCGTATATATAATGTGTACATGTAGGCAGCATATTTTTAAGTGGTTATTAACGTTTTATAATATTACTCAACTTAAATGTTTTGTTTTGAAATACAACATATACTTATAAACTAAATCAATGAGTTTAAATATTGGTAATTGATATTTTACTAGGGTTTTTTTGTAAGACAAAATTTCTTTTACTTTTCGAAACTTAAATCCAGGACCTTTGGTAAATAAACTGTCATTGTTACTACGCCACAACTCATGACTAATATTTTTCTAGTTGATTTACCACCTATAACAATTCAATTAACATATAAAATATGATCATCCTAATATAAATTTACAATAATGAATGGTTTAAAACCATAATAATCCAAAAAAATAGCAAATGCAAGGATATTAGGTTTAGTGGAGTATATATTATAAGAGAGTAAAGAAAAGTAAAGTGTAATATATACCTAAAGAAATAAGGCTTTTGAATGATAGATGAAAGCTAGAGCACCCAACGCAAGGTTTGTGGGTGCTTGTCTGTCCCATGTGACAGTTGACAAACGAGAGGGGGCTAATGAGTTGTGAAGCAAGTTTGTGAGATGAAGTTTGTTGCAGGTTTGTCTTCAAACGATAGGTGTTCGAGACGTGGTAGGCCTTGTGTCACGTCACCCTCACATACACATAAATATTTGTTATATATATACACACACACACGTAATATTTTTAACGGGTTTTATGGAAGTTTAGTGTCGTGAAAGAAAGTCGAGCGCGCTTTGAGAAAAGTTTGAAATATAATGTGACGGTTTGTATAGATTTGACATTATGGATGCTCAAAAGTGCAATATGTTTGAGTTAAGGGTTATGGGGTGACGATTTGGCAAACGTTAACGGATCTCAGCCCTTGAATCGTCAGTCTCTTACGGTTCACCTTTTCTAGACAACTGCACGCTTACACTAATAACCAAAGGTATGAGATGAACTTGATGTTACTTCACTCAATTAATTTGAATTTTGATGAGAGTATGTGATGCACTCGGTGTTACTTAATTTGGCAATAAAGTTTTAAAAAAGAAATACATTGCTTAAATAATTATTAGAAATACATTATTATGTTTACAAAAACAAAAGAAAAGGACCCATTGAACCTTCCATGATATACCATTCTATTTCACAGTGACAAGAAAATAATAATAATAATAATAATAATAATATGTTATTAGTTACACATGATAGAAAGAATGTCGGTAAAGTTAAAAGTATCATAAAAGTAAATTTAAATAATAACTCACAAAGTGGTCATGTGGTTACTGGTTAGTGAGTAAATAACAAATGCTATCACTAACTAAATAGTGACATAAAAGAGTGCTAAGATAGTTATTTTTTGGTCATATTTAAAAATGTTACATGTAAAAGTATAATTATAAAAAGTTGCCGACAACTTTTAAAAATATCACTAGATATAATAACACTTTCAGTGTGTCACTAATAGCTTTGTAACTAAGTGACACTTTTGTTATTAAACATAAGACAAAACAAAATTATGAAGAGAATTTTAATATGTGTTTTTTTAGAAACATGAAAATTTACATATATTTCAGTTTTTGCTTGTTGCACACGTGTAAATCCACGTATGATATGTTACAGTTTGTTTTTATATTTCATGCCAAATGACAAATGTCACAACATAATTTTTCATTAACTTTTTTTCTTGTAAATTATATAGTTTTTGTCGCATAGTCGCATGTGTATCCGTCACTTTCAGCTTTAAATATGTTATTATTGGTAGTCATGAAATTCAATCGGATAATTTAAATAGAAATACAAGAATGGATATACAATTTGTTATGAAAACAACATACAAGAAATAGGTTGAAAGAAAAAGGAAAAAAAAAAACTCTTATTTTATAGTTGGGAAAGGGAAATAATTACGACAATTCAGTTGACGGTCATAAGTTCTGTCAGCAGTTATTAAGTGACAATATATAACTATGAAAATTTCTTTCAACAACAGCTGAGTTAAATATGATAAATACTGTCACCAACCAACTTTTATTGTTGATGACCCGTAACAAGTGATAGAAAGGTGTTGTTAATGACCTTGTTGATCAGTAGTAACTTATTAATGACGTTCGTTTATCATTGATGGACCAAATTGTCACTAATCAAAATTATCAATTAGCTACTTAGCAACTTACTGCTGATAATAAGTTCTCACTACTAAACATTTTCATACTTCATTAATGCAATTATAAAACAACTTACAATGACAATTCATTAAGTCAAAATAAATAAATTTCATTAGTGCTGGATGAACACCGTGCTACCAAGGGGGCGATGCCCCATTGGAACCTCATGGTCCAGGGCTTCGTCCGGTAAAATTCTCGAGATTCTTATGCAATAGTGTTAAACAAGCTTTCCCTCACACTACTACTTAAAAACTATCAATGCTTTTCTATATTTCTTTAATTTGGTTTTATGTAAAACCAAAATCGACTTGATGAAATGTAACCACCAACATAAAATAGGAAAAATACATAGGCCCTTCCATATTTGGTTTGTCCTCAAAAGTAGCACGAGTCGGAGAAATTTGTTGTTGAACTTATTCTAGATTTACAATTGAAAACCAACCTAGATTCGACCATGACAAATTAACAAATGACAGCACTACTCTTGTACAAAACTAAAACTACGTAACAAAAGTGTGTTCGTGATAAGCGTTACAAACTAAACAAAGATTTAGATCTCGCTCTCTCTTTTAAGCCAATACGAGAATGCGTCTAGCGTTTTCATGTCTGCTCTATAATGTTTCTGTGTAAACTCAAGGAAACTAGACCATGTGAAATCCGGATACATCCTTTGATCGTTCTTAACTAATGTTTTAGGAGGTGTCACCACTTTATCCATGTTAGGAGAGAGAAAGAATGCAAGAGATTTCCTAGGAGTTCTATTATTCACCACCGCTCTATGTAAGCAACTCTTGTATACTCCATTCGCGAGCGCCTAGTGAACAAAAACCATAATCTTTGTCAGTGAAAACAATGTTAATCTATTTATATTTACTCTATTAGTATAGAATAACGAAAACTCTGTCAGGTATTATGTATAATTGATCATCTATTAATCATGTTTTGTGTACTAACCATGAATGTATCTCCAATGTTGACAACAAAGCCTTCAGAGCAAGGAGCAATTGAGTGCCACTTTTCATCAACATATACTTCAAGTCCACCAATATCATCTTGATGAAGAATGGTTAGAGATGTCGGATCACAATGAGGGCCGGTTCCAAGAGTTAGATATGGCGTTTGGCAAGGAGGGTAGTAGTTTAATCTCATAATCGAATCATTGTCTTTGTAGAATTCTCTAAATTCGGATCGATCAATTCCAAGGCTCGCTCCTAGTAGCTCCATGATGTCTAGAGAAAGTTTGCTCATAGCCTCACAATATTCTTGGCAAACCTTCCTATATAAATCAACAATATTGTCAAAATTAGGTGCTACAAGTTAAACCAATCTTGATTCACACAATGAAAACCAAGATTTACCCAAAATCATTAAAATCGTCGCCCATTACGTTCAAAATGTAATCTTGAACAATGTTTGCGCAATTTGGATGAGCCGAATATCGAAAAGAAAGTGTTTCTTTCCATGGAAGTTTAGAGGAGAATCTATTAGTGAAACTACTAGCATATCCACAATATTCACCAAACACTCTTTGAGCCTTTTGCTTTTCTATTAGTGGCATTTCAAAGAACTGATTGGTAAACTTGTGGGCCTCACTTATCAAACTCGAGTCAACACCATGATTGAAAACTTGAAAGAACCCATGTTCTTGACACGCGGAGTTGACTAAACGAGTTGCATTGGCTACCGAGAGTGGCTCTCCGGACAAAAATGCCTTCATGTCAATCGGAGGTACATTAAGTGGTGGTGACGGTTCTAGCCGAGGCCTTTCGTGGTCCGGCCATACAAATTGTGAGGGTATATTGGCTTCCTTTTGAAATATAGAAGCATCAAAGATTAAAGGGGTTGTTTCCAAGGGTGAAGTGAAAATAATAGGAGCCATTGATAGCTTACAAGATTCTGATATGATGGTTTCTGATTTTGTTTAGGTGAGTTTATGTATATATATTGTTTATATAAGCTAATATAATATTTTGTAATTAATTTTTTTAGTCACATCAATACAAAATATTGAGCTCCACATGTCATTCTCTTTGTTTTTCTATTTATTCTTATTCACTTTTTATATGAACTAGTTTAAATTTATGAATTATATTCAGATTATATAAATTTATAAATTATATAAAAAATTAAATTTATGAATTATATTTTATATATTGTACTTTTTGTAGAGAGTTGCATCCTTGGTGGAGTTAGCTAAAAGAAACATACACCTTGGATCGGATTTATGTCCGATTTGTGGCGAGTGTGAAGAATCGGTGAAGCATGTGTTTCCATCATGTTGGATTGCACAAGATGCTTGGCAAGTTATTTTGATGTGGTGGACCTTTTCGATATTCACAGGGTTTGTCAAAGGAAAAAAGGTAAACTGATGCATGCGGTATGCCTCGTTATAATATGGTGCATATGGAAAGCGAGAAACAAATTAGTTTTGATGGAAGACCAATTCAATTACCTAAGGTTGTGGGGGAAATTAAGTCCCTTGGGTATTTATGGATTAAGAATCGTTCAAAGCGGGGCACAAAAATTTTGAAAACTGACGGTGTTTTACAATGTAACAATGTAATACATGTAGGTGATTTGATGGTTGTAAATTGGTTCAATGGTTACCAATACATGTATATAAATAATCTTTTTGTTGTTCGTTAAAAAAACTTCATTTTTTTCAATATAACTAATTTCAATTTAGTTATTTTGACATTTTTTTTTCTCTCTGTTTCTAAAATCACTTCTCCATTTTTTTAACATCATTTTATAATTAACATATAATAAAATAGTAGCACTTTTGCTTTATTCTTCAAAATTACAACTATATAATTTTATACTAAAATGTCTTTCTTGCTAATACTCCAAAATCACTACTACAAAACTTGACTTATTTCTTGTTTGTATTTTTATTTTGGTGTAAAGTATCTAGCTAGTTTTAATTTTAACGATAGCGCATTTTAAGTGCATATTCATAGACTATGCGGGTCAACCTGTCGGGCGAACCCATCAATTGAACATTCCCGTTTAGCTAAACGTGCTTGTGGGTTCCACTCAAAACTGATCATAACCCATTTACAATAAATTATGTGTTAGGTTTATGTCATCACGGAAATTTACATCTTGTATATTTTGAAATGTTTATAGAAATACACTAAAGTTGGACAAATACGAGCGAGGGAGAAGCGTTATAAGTTTAGAAAAGCCAAAGGCCGTCGGTCGAGGAAATCGTTAGCTTCTGTCTTGAAGTAGTAGTACATTTCTCTAATTTAGTTTTGACATTATATTGCATCATAATTTATGTGTATTAGAACACAAAATCTAATTTGTGTTCAAACTTCAAGTATATATATACAATGAATTTAGGAGTTAATATAATTTATTACATTTCGACCAAGATTTTTGTCTATCAAGTATCAAGTTGTAGGCTCATTTTTTTATGATATGATAATATATCTGACAAAAATTACAAGGGTATACATTGGTGGTTTTAGTCGTATTCTATGTTGTTATCTTTATTAAAAATTAATTTTAGAAAATATTTAATGTTATTTGTTTTAAGGTTTGTTTATTATAGGTGTAGGATTGATGGTTGTCTTGTCTTTTATGCCATATAAACACAAAATAGATTTATATCATATTTATAAATGTATAAGATTTTGTAAGAAGTTCATATATTCTCTAAAAACTTTGATAATTTCATATATACCTAACCAAAATTAAAAATTACATACATCTCATTTTTTATGATAAAGATATTGAACAGATAATTTGGAGGATGGTTATATGAGATATTGAACAGATAATTTGGACGATTCGGTTTTGAACTGTAGCAAAAACAGAAATATTGGTTTTGGTTCGGTTTTGTATTTTGTCAAGAACTGAATACACCGAATCGAACCGAAATAACCAACAAAATTGAAATAACCATAATATCCTAACTGTAACCATTAAAACGAAATCTACCGACGGCCATTTGTTTAGTTTTAACATATAGTTAATAACAAATATATTTGGTTGCTACATATGGTTAAGAACTAGTAATACTAGTACTTTTAGTTTTAATTTTGATTTTTTATTTTATATGTATCTTTTATTAGTTTTTAATATTTGAAGCCTAAATATTCAATATTCTATTAATCATTCGTTTAAAGAAAAAAAAATTATACCCAATCTCAGTATCTTGGATTAAGTATTTTTTTCGCCAAAATGTTTCGGCTCGATTGGCAAAACTGAAAAAACCGCATCCAAAACCGAACCGAACCCAAAAACCGAAAACCAAAAAAACCGAAACCAAACGGTTTTAAAAAAATCATAAAGCCGAAAGTTTGGTTTTTGGTTTGGTTTTAATCAAAAATCACAGCGAACCGCACCATGCACACCCCTAATATAAATCATTATTTAAAAGGAGAGGATATATCATATATGTAACTTTGGTCTAAAATATATATGAAATTAATCAAATTTCTATATGATTTATAATAGAATACAACACATTTCAATACTTTATGGGATTATTTCAGCAAATAAAGACACCAAAGATCTGTAATTATATATGAAGAAAACACAGCATGTATAGTTCAATTAAAAGAAGGTAACATACATTGTTCTTTTTCCATTAATGACTTGCACAAAAGTGCCATTTTGTTGTTCAACCAAATAATTTTTATCAAAGACGCGCGCACAAACAAACAATACAAGCATGATATAGCAGAAAATATGGTTTAATAAAGCCGATACGGAAAACATAGAACTACCCTAATAAGCCACCTGAAAGCCTATAGAATTGCCACATCCAAGTAATCTCCAATCTGCAAAATTTGAAAACATAACCAAAAAAAAAGTTTTCAAAAACATTTTTCAAACAAAAATTGCTTAAGAGTGCAGAAGTCAAACTTGGTCAAACACGAAAAGTACCTCGAAGCTAAGGGTGCCAAGAGCCTTGCTGCCATCGTCTGGTCGTCTTGCATTAGGATACGAAAACGTTTTCCCGACCTTGTAGACACAATATGCAACAAAGAGTCAAAACAAAAGGTTACAAGAATTTAAAAAAAAAAATTATCTTAATCCTAAATACTCCCAATAATTCATATTTATAAAATTAAAAGCCACAAAGATTAATACCTCTTTGACGGTAAAATGTCCAGTTTTAATAGGATATACGAAAGCAAACGACAGCAAAGCATCTCTTCTTCTAGCTTCCGGTGCAACTTCCTTTACCTGAAAAACAAATGATGAAATAAATATGTAATACAGAAAATATAAGTTTAATTAAATGATTAAACTTGGATCATTTGACATACCAAATCGGTTAGCTCACGAAGCGTAGCATCCATCCAAGTGTATATTTGGACCTCATCTTTCGGCTCCTTGCCTCTGACTGCAAACTTGGCCTGGTTGTGATGACCACCAACCTGTTTGAAATTTGATATCAGTAACACTCGTAAGTCATCGTTAAAGGCGCCATTAATAATATTTTTAGCAGCATTCTTACCTTAGTGAAAACTCGAAGTAGCAATGGACAAGTCTGTATGACAAAGAAAACATTTCATCAATAACTAAAAGTGTTGCAATAATATGTCATACTAAGAAAGAATCACAAAGTTACAACTTTTCATATCCTCAATTTTAATTTCGGAAACAGTTTTAAGAAATCTGTTGTTATTAAAGAGCTGTAAACGAACTGAACGTTCGACGAATTGTTCAGCGGAAGTTCGTTTATGTGCGTTTAATCAATGAACAAACATGAAAAGGGAGTTTCGTTCAATTCTGTTCGTGAACATTAAATAATGTGTTCATTTACATCCGTTTATGTTCATTTGTTCACAAAAGGTTTTTTAATACTTTTTATGGCATTTCTAATCTAATCATCACGTGGATTTAAGCATAATTATTAACTATAAAACAAAAATATACATAAGTATTAATGTATTATGTGATTACTTTATATGTAAATTATCATATGAATATGAATGTTAATAAAACACAAACATAAGCTGAGTAGCCAGACCAGATCGAACCGTTAACGTTGACCCTAACCATTCTCGGTTACCAAATCAAATAAAACATTGTTTGTGTTCATTAAAGGATTCTAATATTTTCGAATCATAGTTATTAAATGCGCTAGGCACACTCAATGTGCATATGCGGAAGGCGCAAGATATATTATGTATATGAAAATAATACTATTCTTTAAATACAGTTTACAAAAGCTATTATATAACATTTAATATCATCTAATTAGTACCAAAAGTTCTAAAATAGTCAAGATTCAAATGTAATTCTAAAACTTGGCTATCAAAACGTTCAATGCAATTCCTTTGACCTCTCCTAGATCTAAGTTTTAATTGCACTCCTTGCGTTTCTTTTCCTCGGATTGTATCTTCTCATGTTCCCGTAGGAACTAGAACCGCATTTATTGAGCCTCGCCTGAAAAATGAGTCTAGGCGCAAGAACCGAGGGCGTTTAAATGTTTAATAACTATGTTTTGAATGACTTTCTAATCTTATCATATATATAAATTTAAGCATAACTATTAACTATAAAACAAAAATATACATGAGTATTATGTGATTAATTTATATGTAAAATTACATTGCTTGTGTTCGTGAACCGTTCACGAACAAGAAATTTAGTTCGGTTACGTATTCGTGAACAGAACCGCTTGATAAAAGCATAACGAAAACACGAACAAGGCTTTTTTCGGTTCGTTTACAACCTTAACCATTACAATAAATGTTCATATTATGAAACTAATGACTAGAATTACACCATAATAATATTCCACAAACACATCATATAATTCAAAACCCTAGAAAAAAAAATTTACTTCAAACATTAAAATTAACACAAACCCATCAAAACCCACCAATTAAATCACAAACCCAGATCAGAAACAAGATCAATTACAATAAAAATGATTCAATTAAGTGATAATGAGTAAACCCTAACCTTTTCTCGATCGACCGGTTCGAAACGAGGTCCGGGTTTGTTGTGAACAGGTGGTCCTCTGGCGGACGGAGGAAGTGGTCGTCCGCCGCCTCGTCGTTGGCCGTCGCCGCCGCGTGCTGCCATTGATCAATAACAATGTACGATGGATGATGAGTCTGTGTTAAGAGTGTTGTTGTTGAGTCTGGACCTAGAGGCTTGAGTTTTTATATATGGGCCCAAACCGGGTTATAATTAGAGGTGAAAATAAAAACCTGAACCCGGAACGGGACCTGGAAAAGAAAAACTCGCATTGGATTTTTTTATACCCGAGTTTTTACTATCCGAACCCGTACCCTACCAAAACAAGTGCCTGAAACTGGATCCGATTTGTACTCGACAATGCCTGAAAACCGAAAACAAGTTTTTCAAATATCCGAAGTTATCCGAAAATACCCCAAAAAGAGCAGACCGTGAAGAAACCCAAATTATTCGGGAAAACAAGGATTTTTCGATACTCGAAAATAGTGTATTAAAGTACTCGGTTTTAGAATACGAAGTTCTATACCCGAACCGAATCCAGGTACATAATGTTTGTTTTTAGAGACAATACTAGGACCGAAACTGACCCGGGTATGTCCAATTCCTAATTTTCCAATATCCGGTCATACACGAACCCGGTTCCATACCTGGAACTGGGTATTAGGGTATTAGAAAACCGACTTATGCACCTCTAGTTATGATTGGCTTTTGCCCTGTTATAGACCCGATCGGTTTGGAAATAATAAACGGGTCCCGAACCTTTGGTTCCAAACAAGTTTGGATCTTGAGTTCAACCAGTTTCTGTGTGCGCCTCTAATGTAAGGTATTATTATATTAGTGTTTAAAGTTTAAAGGTGTAAAAAAAAGACGAATCATGACAATATTTGAAATCGTATTGGGTTATAGCGAGTTATTTTGATGTTAAACATGTGTATGATCAATTGTATAGTTTTCGGTCTTCGGTATTAATGAGCATTGCGATGTGTTAGTGTTGGTTTAAGTTACATAAAATTATGTTAGGTTATATTACAAATCATTTTAGTATTTTAACCAAATGTATGATTAATTGTATATATTTGAGCCTTAATGCGCCCTGTTATTAGTTAATGGATTAGTTCATGTTACATATAACCAATGGTACAAATAGCCGAATACAAATCATTTCGCCACCTCACCAATGCCACGTGGAAGTTAAGCCACGTAACAATACATCCGCTAGTCATACTAGTGGATCCTAACGGTAACGCCTTTACGTCACATCAAAACTGTCACCTTGAGTTCTCGTCTTACAACACCGCATCCGCTAGCTTGACTATCAGATCACTCATTTTCGAATGTCCTGATATTCGAATATGCTAAACAGGAAACACAGCCTTAACCGAATATATATAACTTAACTACACTAAATATCAGAAGAAGAAAAAAAGTGACCAGAAACATTTTTTTCATAGGTGGCTAATGGTCATATGTACAATATAACTAATCAAACTTTGTTTAACAGCAAAATAATAATAAAGGTAACTTGTGCTTTCAGCTAACAAAGTCTAATTCATTTCAAGACTTCTGCCAGGTTGAAAATTTTGTTGCAAAGCAACAATTGCAAGCATAATGCATGCACATTCATTTTAATATTGTTTGTTAACATAACATAATCTCGATCGATAGATAAATATATGTACTACGTATATATGCATAAACCAGATGGTTACTTTGGCCATCTTTGCTTCGTTCTTGTCTCCGGTGGTCCAATGAATAGCTCAGTTTCCACATCCGAATTCTCTCCATTTTCAACAAGGCGTAAGTCTGCCCTTGTCTCTTCGGTTACTTGGTCTTCCGGGACTTGACACTGAAAAATTTAAGACATGAAAACTTATGTTTTGAATAAGTTAAACATTTTTTATTTCAGACATTTAATCTAATCAGGGTGCCGTATAAGGTTATACGGGTCGTATGACTTTTGTAGAACACACCAATATCACATCAAGACAACTTAATCATATAGAAAGTTTGTTTTTTTATACAGGCCCAAATAACATTTTCCTCGTATCATATTAGTCGTATGATAAGTGGAAAATGTTATACCGGTCGTATGGACAACCAGTGGTGTGTGGACAAATGTCAGTGGTGTTCGTATAGCCAGTCCTTTTAATTATGATTGTAAAATTTAATATATTAGTAAACAAAATACTAACCTTCTCTGTCAGTATTGCATTTTCATCTGCTAGCAATTTCTCCTGAATATTTTCATGTATTAAAAACAATTAGAAATATGAAAAAAATTTGACAAAGAAATAAAAACAATTACCTTTGCCTTAAGTTGCTCAATCTGTTCATTGTAAACTTGCATCTAAAACATTAAAACAATTGACAAAAAAAATATTGTTAACTATACAATAAACTATAAAATCCACATCTAAAAGGAATGAAAAACATTTTTGTGGAAACAAGTAGTTATTGTTAAAAAAAACCTTTCGTGCTCGAATAATTCGTACACTCCTTTCCAGCTGCTGTTCGATCCGAACAAGATCTTCAATGGTGCTTGATCCTAAACCTTCTCCCAAAAGCTTCCTGCATTATGATCAATGCAAGATCAGTGTTACATCTTAACTAATGAACTTTTAATAATCATAGACATATAAATTGCATATAAGAAGTCATTTTTTTTCATCAAAATGTTAAAAATTGCACTATTTGTAAGTGACCAAAATAACCATTTGTCTGGTCAATGTCGACAAAATGTCTATTTGACCAGCTAGTTCCCATAATGCCCACACCCTAAAACTCGTCAACCGAGCATTTTTTATCATTACTTAACGGGATTTTTAACCAACTAGATTCTGCCACTCGTCCAACAAAATCTCGTTGGAAGCCAGAAAAATCTTTGTCAAATGTCATATTCTTTTTAAAACAAGCAACATGTTTTGACTTTTGCATGAAAGAATCTGGTTGGTTAAAAATCCCGTTAAGTAATAATGAGACGATCTAAAAACTTAAATTTGTACCTTTTTGCAACTTCTAGGAGTTCTACTTTCTTTGCCATGAGAGCAGTTTCATTCTTCAAATGCTGCAAATTAAGTTGAATAAAAGAAAGTCAAAGAATAGATTAAGTTGGTTAATTTATAGATATTATGTTTTAAGTTTATAAACCTGAACATCTTCCACGCTTGAAGTATCTGTTTGAGTATCTTTTACTTGACTTCTATATCTTTCTATAGTGTCCTTCATGCTGATTGGATTCAAAAACCATCAAAGGATACAAAATGTTAAGTTGCCTTGGTAATAAATAATAAATGTTACATCTTAACTGAAAAGAGTTTAGACATGTCACATGAGTTTGGAATTTGGAGTTTGGACTATAGATTTAATACTACGGAGGCTTATGGGTCGACCCTTATTCTCTTTTATTTAAGCTCATTATGAGTTTTCTTATTTTTTCAGTTAGAAACCTTAATTAGTCTCTATATATGGTAATCTTTACACTCGTAATTCCTCACGAGAGAGAGAGAGAGAGAGAGAAAGAGAGAGAGAGAGAGGGATCGAGAGCAATAAAACATATCCCTGTTGCAGTCGATGGACGTAGGTCAAATCCAGACCAAACCATATATATTCTTGTTTTCTTATTTTGCTTAGTTTGTTTGAGTTTGTGTTGTGTTTGTTTGCAACCCGATCCTATAAATATTTGTGATTGCTTAACACGTATAAGAAATTTGTTATTCAATAAGGTTACGTGTAATGGACAATGGTTAATGCCCCTTAATGGACATTTTTCGCCACATATTCATCATCACACTTTTTAGTAAATTTTAGTAAAAATATAAAAAAAAACACGTGTAATGAATAATGCTCATTTAATCATTACCACTTCAAGACATATATAGGCTTTATTGTATAACACTCATGCCCTTAAAAGTTATAACGCCCCATAATGCCCGAGGATGGTGTAGGGGCTTTGTAAATTCCTTTTTACTTATGTTTTGTTCTCTTCTGGGCTTCCCGGTTTTGGTTCCTAATAGGCTGAACCTTGGGCTTGGTTTATAATATACAACAGTTTGGTGTAGAGGCTTTATCCGTCTTTATAATTACCCATTACGCAATTACGCATGACCTAAACAATTAAAGTTTTCTAACCCTCGATTTAAAATGAGGTTTCTTGATTAAAAGCCCATATTTTTTGTAAAAATAAAAATAAAAATAAAAATAAAATTTCTCAAGAAAAACCAAGTTAATTAAGGTTTGTCTCCTAGATTCTCTACAAAGTGACATGTCTGTAAGGGTAGTTAGGGAACCAAAAACTAAAAGGTTGCTTTATAATTAATCACAAAGATTAAATTAGTTAAAATTTAACCACAACATTTTAAATTAATTCACTCACATAGCATACTAAGTCCCTCTTAAGTTTCATGTACTTGTTTTTTACAGTTATGTTTTTTAGATTTTAAGAAAAAAACACATGATACAACTACTGGTATTCTTTACTGCCAAAAAAACAAATATCATAAATGTTGTATTATAAAAGTGAAAAAAAGATACAAATGTACAGTAGTCATAAATTGATGCTTTTTATGGTAAGCTGAGAAAAGCAAAAGCTGTGACATGCTTGATAATATATTAAACAGACTATTTCAAGTTAAGTGATCAAAAGAGGCCAGACATGAGTCAATCAGTTTGTAGATTATGAGAGACCATTTTTTTATTATTAAATAATAATTTACATGTATTTTTTTATTATCTATTAAAGGCCAAAATTATAAATCCAGTCAACTACAACAGCTTACCTCAATCCCTAGTTTTATGTAATGAATCTTCAATTTGCTTAATTTAAAATTATATTTTGGTAGAAACATTGGAAGGTGACAAAGTTTTCCACCTTTCTCAAGGTATAGAGCAATTATTTTGTTATAATTATAAAACCAATAAAACAAAATTAATATTAAACAATCTCCCCTGACTCTTGGTTGTCTTGTTTAGGTTCTGTCTCAAGATCAAGTTAAGCACACTTTAGTGTTGATTATTGCATCATAATATATAATATATTAAAAAAAAATACTGTGTTATAGCAAGAACGAAAAGAACAAATCTAAATCGTTTAAGGGATTATGGAAGACAAAATTCCATAACTAAATTAATAAAAAAGATTATAATTAGGGAGCAATTTATAATCAAGAAAAAGATCAAAATCTTGATTTTCTTTTCATTTTTCTAGTTTTAATTTGTGTTGTATGTATATATGTACAAATATATATACATTGAGTAGATAATTTTTAAAAAAAGTAATTGAAATCCATAAAATGAAGAAAAATGGAATAAATTACAATTAAAAAAATCAAAATCTTGATTTTCTTTTCATTTATTTACTTTAAGATATATACATTGAGTATATAATCTTTTTTTTAAAGGAAATTGAAATCAATAAAAGGTAAAGAACCCAAGTAACAAAATCAAGAAAAGATGAAAACTGAGTTAAGAAAATGAAACCTTGAGCTTGCAAATTCATAAAGTTTGCCTCTTGGTGAGAAGATGATCAAAGCAACTTCAGCATCACAAAGCACAGAAAGTTCAAAAGCTTTTTTCAGCAAACCATTTCTTCTTTTAGAAAAGGTCACTTGTCTACTTGTAGCATTCTCAATTCTCCTCATTTGAGTCTTGCCTCTCACCATCTTCAATACCCTATATAAAATGAACTAGTTTTAAGACCACATGTTCAAAACAACGAATATGGGTGAGAAGTGAGAACCCATATTTATGAAAGGGTGTTCATCGGTTCGGTATCGGGTTATTCGGTTAGAACTTTATGTGATCAGTTGATATCAAGATCTATCAAACAAACACTAGACTCAAAAACCCATATCAAATCTTGAATCAAGATAGTTTTATTATTATTATTATTATTACCAAAACAGATAAGTTATTTAGCTAAATATGTCAAGTATTGCAAGAAGATGTTGTTCAAGAAAGAAACTTAACCTTACAAAAGAGGCAAAACCTTAGAAGAAACCCAGGGAAAGGTTGTTCTTTCTTTCTTTAGATGAGAGAGAGAGAGAGAGAGAGAGAGAGAGAGTATGAAATGTGAAGAAATTAAAGATGTATTGTATGAAATAAGGAGGAAAATGGGTAGATGAACTTTAAATAAAATAAGTTTATAAAGATAGAGACTTGTTTCTTTATTGACTTGTAAGTTATGGAGTGGAAGATGTAATTGCAAGTTGGTTGATGGATTTTTGGATTGGAAAAGTGTAACCCTAGAGGTATAGGGGTAGGCCTAAATTTGCCATTGGTTAAGGTAGATTTGAGATGATTGATTGGTGCTAGAGAGTAGAGTCTCCTTTTAGGCTGAGGGGTGTGGGGGGCTCTAATGGGGGCGCGAGTGGGGGCTCCAGCCAATAATATTGTGACGTGTGGCAGAAAGAGAAACTGGATAAGGGGGGTGTTGGAGCCCCTGGCCCTGGTGTGGAGGGGCTCCAGCGGATTTTTTTTTTATTTTTTTACAAATATATTCAAAAAACGTATTATTAAAAAAACTCATAAATTATTAAAAAAAACACACATTAAAAAAAACACATTAATATCTAAAAATAAAATAAAAATTAAAGTACTAAAAAAACATTATTCTTATTCTTCGGCTTGGTCTTCTTCGATCAACCTCTTTCGGATACGTTCCTTTTGCTTTTCCATCAGCATTTGATCGACCGGATTTAGGTTACTGAAGTCTCTTGTAAGGAAGTCCAAATCTCTCATTCGACTTTTTTCCTTTTTGTCATTAGAGACCACCTCCATGGTTTTGTTGAATTTATTGAGGGATTCAACAAGATCGACGATGTTTACGGCTTCCCCCTCAGCCGGTTTTTTCCCCTTGGCGTCCCTTCCCAATGGCCGCCTCCTCGGCGGTGAAGACGTTTCCTCCCCCGCAATGTTTAGGTCGAATCCAACGCGGCAATCCGACCCGGCGGAAGTGCTATACGCTCCAGACGAACTAGTTTTAGTCCGTTTCGGCCCTACTTCCGCATCATGGTCCGGCGCCACAAGCTCAACCCACTTGGAACACCTTTTCAACCTCTCCCACAACTTTAAATCGTCCCACGTCTTCACCGTCCCATACATCCGCAAACACTCATGCCTCCACTCTTCGACAGTGAAATTGTAAACCGCCAAATCATCACTGCCACTTGGTCTCATACGACCGGCGTTCCTGTTGAAAAGATTAGTAAACAAGCCGACAAATTTTCTGATTTCGGACCACCGACCCGAAATCATATCGGCGTTTCGCTCTGTACTCCCAACGAGCGTATAGAACGTCTCCCTAACCTTTGTCCAAAAAACCTTGCTTTTTTGGTAGTCGGCTGCAAAATGAATAATTAAATTAGATTTCCAGTTAACTTTTTTATTTAACTTTTTTATTAAAAGTCATTTTTAAAAACGTTAAAACAATTACCGCAACGCCGATCCTCAGAAATGACTATCCAAGCCCGACACAAGGCTTCCTTCTCATCCGATGACCACGGAGTGGTTTTCCGTTTCGTCCTCGGAGTCGAAACCGGTCCCGGCCCGTCCGTTGCAAGTTGTTTTTTCCGGTGGACGCGTCTTCTTGCTCCCGTAGCATCACCGTGTGATTCTTGTGTCTCTGGAACAACAAAGTTAGGAGACGGTTGTATGTTGGATGGTTGAAAGCCGGATGTTTCTTGCGGCCCCGAATAAAACATCGGTTGGTCTGGTGACGACCATAAATCGTCGTCAATATAATCTGAATCTAGGTTTGGGTACCAATTTCCAGACATTTTTGGGTATTATATAGGAGTTTGGGATATTATATAAGAGTTTGTAAGGTGAAATTGTGTTTTGATATGGTTGAAATGGGAGTAATTTGGGGTATATATAGAGATTTTAAGGTTTTTTTTTAAAAAAATTCGGAGCTCAACGGCTCTTTCTCGCGAGCTCAACGGCTCTTTCTCTCTCTTCTCCCGCGACCACACTCACACCTGCCTGGGGGCTCGCGCTCGCGCCCCGTTCGCGCCCCGGTGGTGTGGGGTTAGCGCCTGGGGGCGCGAACGGAGGGGCTCTCGCGCTCAGGTTAGCGCCCCACACCCCTCAGCCTTATGGGTGTGTACCACAAAAAAGAAAAGAAAGTGGAAACTAAAATAACCCAATTTAACCGCTTTCCATTTTTTATGGTAACAAGATTTGTTACTAAAGAGTTCAAGTATTTGTTTTGTTAAAAAAAAGTAAAAAATACATTATGTTATTTCAACAAATCTTTTTAATTCACCATTCTAACTATACATGTTTCTTAATTTCATCATATGTGTTCTTCAAAGATTGTTCAAAATTGTAACTAAAAGGTAAAACATTACATTTTACATTGTGTCATTGTTACACAAATAACGATTGCCAATGGATTAAATCCGTCAATGATTACAAAAAGAATCTAGTGAAAAGACTCAAAAAAAACATATAAAGGTTAAAACAAAAAATCAGCATATATCCTTAGGTGATAACCTACGGATGCCATATCCGAAGAAAACTAACAATCACCAAAAAGAATGTCGGATTGATATGAATAAATCTAGTGAACCAAATACTTAGATAGTCTGATATCTTATTATTTAGAGAAGTTTATATAAATTTTGTAAGGTGTGTTCATATATTAAGTTTCTTTTTCTTTTTATTATTAGGAAGTAGAGCTTATATTTTAATTTCCTTAATCAGGTTGACACTTAACCACGAATTTGCTAATTAATACTATTACTACTAAATATGAATATTAAAATAAAATGGAATAGAATGCAGGGGCGGATCCAGCATACAAACGGGTGGTTCCCCGGAACCACCCGAGTTTCGAAATAATAGTGTACGGATATATAGAAGACGCGTAGGAACCACCTTATAAATTAAGAGGGAACCACATAAAAGTAGTCTTTCTCCCTTCCTCTCTTCCTTTCTCACTTGAATTAAACATAAATTTGTCTTTGTTAGGATTTGACTACCGATTTGCTCACACACAATATTGTTACATTCCTATTTTTGTTATAGATAGTGAATGTTATTACTAGTAAACTTGCAGAAATGAGTGTTATTATTTAACATGTTAGCAAACTTAAATTTCTTCATCCAAATTAAACTCGTTTTGATTCTTAAAATGTCCCTCCTTATTTCAACTTTTATCAATAAAATCGTAAAACACATGAATAGTGGATTTTTTTTTGAACGGTTAAATATATGTACACTGTGAGGTTTGAACCCCTAACATTCTATTTAACACCCCCACCAAAGTGGGAATGACAAATAGTGGAATTTCATTAAATCAGACAGTTTATTTAGTTACTTAACTCAAATTTTAATTTTAAGATTTGACTTCGTTGTGAAACTTAGTCTATCCTATCATAAGATGTCATGATGCAATGTTTATTTGTTCATAAATGTTAATTTTTGTTTTGAAAAGTGTTCCAATTGTATGTTCTTAATTTTGTGTGAACCCAACAATCTTTGAAATCGGAAGTCATCCCGTAATTTTTCATCTTAATATAATAAACTTATAACTTAAAGAAACGGGGAATAATTGATGTTATGTACTTCTTTCTTAAATAATAAAATTCACACCCAAAAGAAGAAATATTGGCCCAGACGTATCAAACAATTATATCAAACTAACTTATCAAACAAACGAACACGATATATTGGGGTGACAACCCTCGACTCTTTTCATATAATCAAACGAACATAACAAACGAACTTCACGAACTTATCAAACGTACATGGAGATGAGACTCCTTGACTCTCTTTCTTAACTCTCTCTCAACTCTCTCTCAAGTCTCACTAATAAAACTAATAAACTAGACCCTATTTATAAACCCACTAAACTTGCTCTCCAAGATATACCTTTTCTAAACCTACTACAATTCAAATAACTAAATTATAACTTAACAAAATAAACCTTTAACTTTATTAATATTCAAGATTAATCCTTCATTCACCCCCTTAATCTTGAATTATTCATCTCTTTTGTACTACCAAGGTCTTGAATTCCTAATAACGCTCTCAACTCTCCAATTTTAATCATTGGTTCATCTTTACCCTTTCTTTTCAGTTGTTTGTAACAAACATGTTTAACAACTTCTTCACATTCATCATTCAAACCATCTACATTGATCTCAAATACAACTTTGTTCTTCACGTTCTTCTTTCTCACTTTTCTTTTCTTTTCTTTCTTTGCTCATCAAAACTTGTAGATGGGTTATTCTTTCTTTCTTTATCAGACCCTACCGGGCCTTCCATTCTGACAATTCTTCTCAAACTTTCATTCGGTTCTGACTTTTCATCAACAACTGCTCGATTGTTAACTTTCACACATAGTTCTAAATCTGCAGACTTGTTAGTTGCATCATTCATTTCATTCAGTACAATATCCTTCCTCTCATCATCATCAGTAGCAGATTTCTTGCTTCCTTTCTTCTCACTTATCTTATCAATTTTCTCATCTTCAAGGTTGTTTGAGTCATAAAAACATACCTTAAGATTCTCCGTCTTCTCTTCTTCTTCTTTTGCTGAAGAAATTCTTTCTTTTTCTTCATTCAACCTTTCTTTTCCTTCACTCTCTAAAACAACTTGCAAAGCTTCTTCTATCTCTGCAGCTTCCAGGGCATCTTTCTTACGTGCTTGTTCTTCTTGAACAATAGCATCCAGTCTTTCCTTCTCAACGATCTTATCCAATCTTTCTTTCTCAGCGGCTTCTTGAGCTGCCTTTTCATCTACTTTTCGTACATAATCAATTCCAAGAAATTGAATCTTCAAAACACGCCATGCTTCCTTAGCATTCATAAGCATGCCAACTTGTACTAAGATGTCTTCCGGTAGGGTTTGACATATGAACCCCAACGTTGTGTACATCTTCCTTTCATCTACAACTACACCGACTGTAGGTTCAATAACGTCCCAAAAACCATAATCTTTCAGGAATCCCTCCATCTTGGTCGACCATACTTTGTAGTTCGATTTTGTCAATACTGGAAGTCCCTCATTCACCATCTCGCCTTTCCTATCTTTACTTTCTTCTCTGCTTTGCTAATTTCAATTGAAATTGATTCCTAATTTTGAAACCAATCTCCAATAAATAACCAAACACCACAAACCTTTCTTTCTTTCGTCAAGAAACGTTCTTTATTACTTTCTTTAAGAACACACTTGATTACTTTCTTATTGCGTATTTTCTTGCTCGCACTTGCTGAATATAAAAAGAAGCTTCACAAACCTTGTCTACTCCCCTTGATTTATAGCAACTAAAATAAACTAATTAATGTATGCGCTTGAACCTTCCGATTAATATTGAAAACTCAGGAATAACAAATTAATTCTCATAGTATGAATCAAGTGTTTACTCAAAAATTGTGCCAACCAAAGCAGGTAGGAGGTAGCTCGTGAGTAATATGTTGCAATGATTTTTTAATTGATGAACAACAATAAAATCAATATGGCGGCGGCTTGAGTATAAATTTCTAAAAGAGATTAAAGGACAGATACTTTTCACCTTACGTTCGATCGAACACAAACATCAAGGAGCATAAAAATTCTAGCGATACTTCAACGGACGTCTCACTATTCAATCAGCAAACACCCCGATAACCAAAAATGCAACTTCGATCTTTGAATCAGGATAAACAAACGAGCCTAAGCTCTGATACCAATTGTTGGCCCAGACGTATCAAACAATTATATCAAACTAACTTATCAAACAAACGAACACGATATATTGGGGTGACAACCCTCGACTCTTTTCATATAATCAAACGAACATAACAAACGAACTTCACGAACTTATCAAACGTACATGGAGATGAGACTCCTTGACTATCTTTCTTAACTCTCTCTCAACTCTCTCTCAAGTCTCGCTAATAAAACTAATAAACTAGACCCTATTTATAGACTCACTAAACTTGCTCTTCAAGATATAACTTTTCTAAACCTACTACAATTCAAATAACTAAATTATAACTTAACAAAATAAACCTTTAACTTTATTAATATTCAAGATTAATCATTCAAGAAAATGGTACAATTTCTGCACGTTACAATATTTAAAGGAAAGAACAAAGCACGCATATGTCATATGTGTTGCTATGAATATATATTAACTTTCACTCAATTACTTTCTGTTTGATATTTCATTTTTATTTCTTTAATTTTATTTTATTTGTTTTGTCTTTTATGCCATGTTTACGAGTTTCATTTAAGGAGGGAAATGAAAGTAAAGAAAAGAAAGAAATTGTTGTGTTCCTGAGTTTCATTTAAAAAATGAAAGAAAGGAAGGGAAAAGAAAAAAATAAAAAGGAATGACATATTTTCTTTCTTTACCCATTTTTAGTTAAGTGAACTTGGAAACATAACGTTAGTCTTCTATCATAGATTTTGTCATATAATTTTCATATTTTCTTTCGAAATATTTTTATGCCTTTCATGTAAATTACACACATATTATATCTTATCTTATCTTGCTCTACTAATAAAGAAAAATATTAATGATGTATCATAACATTAAATTTTAATTTCTAACATGTAATCTCTATTCTCCTTAATCAATGTTATACATGGGTTGAAATTATCTTGACAGCTGGGTTATAAAATAGTCAATTTTTCATTCTAATATTTCATCTCATTCATATTAGCTACAATAGGTCATGAGCCAGTACCATTTTGATAGTTGGGTTATAAAATAGTCACGAAATTAAAAATAAAATGTTAATTGAATATCAAATAAGTAGAAATATGAAAAACAAGTAGAAAATATTAAAGAACAATATTTTTCTAAAGTTGTTTAGCTCATTCGATGTCCAGATGTTTCTTATGAACATTATATGTTGCATATTTTAGGGTAACTAGCAGACATTGTATAAATTTGTTTATATTGGATGATCTTTTAGAACGTTACACGTTGTCAAGTGTTAAATACATATGGCTTTGTTGTACTCGCGAAGGTCATTGGCAATTGCTTCATCCTCCTTTCATTCGTTAAGTGAACGGTTGTAGAGTTCATCGAACACTGTATTCTTGTGTTTCAAACCCTTCCACTTTGAAAAGATTTGGTGTTCTATGTGATTACCATACCAAAATTTTGTTGATTTGCCGCTAAAATTGGGGTCCAGAATCTAGCTCCTAAGACATTTGGTTATGGTTATATATATGACGCATTCATCAAAATCGTTTCCATGATCGTTTCTTCGTCGTCGGTCCAAACTCTTGATATATTCTATCCATAGTGTGTGGTTGTGAGATTGAGTTTTTTTTTTAAAAAAAGAAGAGAAATATATATAAATAAACTGTGAGATAGGCCAAAGTTTGACGGGTTAGAAGAAGTGAATTGGGGGGGGGGGGGGAATTGGGGAAAATTGATGGCGGGTTAGAAGTGAAGGTGGGTAACCGTGAAATTAGATTTAGGGTTGAGAAACTGCTTCTAACATGAAGATCTAATATTGTTTTTTGAGATTTAAATCGGTCTCCTAATTGTGAGCATGTTAGAAGCGGTTTTTTAGGTACACCGCTTCTAACATAAATTTGAACCTCTTCAAAATGATGGTTTTGTAATACTGTAGTAGTGGGTGTAGTCGGGCTGCAAACTCAAGCTACAGCCCTCTACGCTAGAGCGCCCGAATGGCCAACTCTTGAATTTTTTGTTTGTAACTCAAAAAATTACTAGAAGCACAAGTAGTTGTATGCTAGTTTAAGTCTAAAGTTCAAACTCAAATGTTTATATTTAATTATTTATATATGTGTGCATAAGCACACTTGTACCACATGCAATAACCATTATAAATAGAAAACAAGTGTTGACCGTACGAGTCAGCATCATAGTACTATTATGGAAAGAGTATGGGCCAATTAGAGACCGAAAACGCATCGGTTTTCATTGCAAAAGCAACTGCTGTCCCAGTCTATATGCCGGGCCCACACACAGAGGTTGAGTTTTTGGTTTGGTGGTCCATGCCTACTATGTCCAGGTGGAATGGTCTGGTCTATTCATTGAATAAATTTAACAACAAAACGTATACAATTTTATATGAATCAGTTGTTTTAAACCCAAGTGTTGTTGCGGTGATACGTATCAATGTTGGTATTGATTTTGTTCGTTAAGTAAGAAACTATGTAATGTAATGTAATGTAATTTATATAGGTTAGTATATATCTCAATAATGCCAGACTAAAACTTTGTATTTTTAGAATAATTTATTTTGAAAATAAGATATTTGTAAAGAAACAAAAATACGCATAATAAAATCAATGTTGCAGCATTAAGAGACTTAACTGATTAAGATGCAGTATCTTAATCATTTTACGTGTTTCTAAAACTTACCCATAAAGAAATATATTTTTAGTGAACTAAATACGCTTTAATTTTGACTGATTCAGAGGTAGTCTCTTAACTGAATCAGTAAGAGGCTACCAAACAACTCTTATATACTCTGGAACACTCTATTTTATGAAAACTAATTGATATTATTAATTTATTTAAGAATCAAAGTTAATGAAGTTAATTTATTATAAAAACTAAATATGCCAACTTTACAAGAGATTTAACTAAATTATATTATCAAATAATTTGTAAGAAGCCCAAAACAAAATTAGTAGACGGTAAACCGGCTCTTGTGGGATTTGAATCACGTCAACCCACCCACAACATCTGAACTTCATAAGCATTCAAGCTTTAACCAACACACAAAGCCATTTGGAGAATCTCTTACTAAATAAGGTTTATGTTGTATAATATAGTGTTATAATATCTATATGAATCAATGTCATGTTGCATGTCATAATGGTCGTGAAGAAACACTAACCGGACCCCGGACAGATTACTGGTAACCTGGGGGTTGGATAGCTGTTTCCCACGAGGGGTTAGACCCTTGGAAGATGGTTCTTCTGATAACCTGCAAAACAGACACCGTGAGCTCGTCACTGAGAAGGGGGGGGGGGTTCCTCCTTGTGACCACCCTCCGGCGTGAGAATCAGACTAGATTGCTCTTTAAATATAAAAGTATATTAAGAGATTGCTAGAGCAGATATCAGGTATAATATGATGATAATGTGATAAGATATGATAAGATGAGATGGTCATACCATTTGTGGTATTTATAGCCGAAGGTAGGTTTCCAAGAAGGTATGGCCGGCTGCAACAGTGTTCCTGTTCATCAACAGTAGCCTACGCACGTGCCCTGCTGGTAGTTGGTGGGTAGGCAGTGGCTGATAGTGACCAGGCCTGCTGTGTACTATTCCCTTTCCACCAACTGCCGGCTACGCACGTGGTATGACAGTAGTTGGTGAGTAGGCAGCGGCTAATAGTGATACAGTACAGGAGCATGCTGCTCGCCATACTGTATCAGTGAGCTGTCGTATCTCTGATCAGATCTTTCGCCCATACCTCGTCAGGTACAGTAAAAGATCCTTCAGTATACGGACTGGCTTATTTGGGCGGGAGTATTCCCCCTCCCGCCTCTATGCGGGATTGCTCCCGGCTTGGCTCATTCCTTCAGGTGACACTGAATGATCGAGAGCTAAGTGCCTTGTGCGTGTAGCCATGCTGCGCGGGTGGCCTTCCCTAATGGCTTGTATCCGAGGCTGCGGGGACAGGCGGAGTCCTTCACCATTGGGAGGCATTTCCTGCGGGACCAGCTTGCGTACTGCGCGTAAGGACGTCACGTCTCTGAGCATGGTTGGTCCTGCGGATCCAGTTGGTCTCTGCGCAGACGTCCCTGTTTAAGGTGAGTCTTGCGGGTCCAACTGGGCTCTGCTGGGACCTACCTCTTCAAGTCCCCCCAGTCCAATGTTCTTCTCATGAGTGTTTAATAAAGTGAGGTGAACTTTTGGACTTGAGCAAAGGGTTTTGAAAAGGGTTTTGTAAGGTTTTCCATGGGGATTCTTTCCGCGGAAGTCCTTGTCACTTGCAGAAATGCCCGAGTTTCCTGCTTGGTCTTTGGGTATGATGCGGGTAGGTCTGTAACCTCCTCGCAAGTCAGGAGCATTGAGTCCCAGTTGTATGTATTTTCCATGAGGTTTTGGTAGTTTTGAACATAGTGATCAATTATGTTAAAACCACCAATTCCATTCTGGAGCTTCAAATAACGTAGTTCTCGACGTTCCTGCTATGCGGGGATGTTATTTCCGTTTCCGCAAGCATTGCCCAGAAGATCCTTCCTGGTTTCAATTCCCAGCGGAGCGCTAGGTATGTGAAGGGTTTTGCCTTAACACTGTACCAGCGCTCGTCTTACGGTTACTTTACTTCCAAGGTATTCCTGGCGTCAATTCCCTGCGGGTGCTAGGTATGTGAAGGGTTTTGCCTTAACACTGTACCCGCAGCCGTCTTATAGTTACTTGGTTGCCGAGGTACTTGGCTTCAATTCCCTGCGGGTGCTAGGTATGTGAAGGGTTTTGCCTTAACACTGTACCCGCATCCGTCTTTCGGTTACTTATTCACCAAGGTTTACTTGGCGTCAATTCCCTGCGGGTGCTAGGTATGTGAAGGGTTTTGCCTTTACACTGTACCCGCATCCGTCTTACGGTTACTTATTTGCCAAGGTTCTTGACTTCAATTCCCTGCGGGTGCTAGGTATGTGAAGGGTTTTGCCTTTACACTGTACCCGCATCCGTCTTACGGTTACTTGTTTGCCAAGGGGTAAGGGGTATTTTCCCGCTTACTTTTTAATATTTTCGAATTTTTGAATTTTGAAATTCGAAGAGTTGGTGAAAAGATAAGAACAGTCCAAACCTCTGAAACGTCGTGCGACGGTTTCTTCTGACTGTGTCAGGACGTGCAGGAAGTTATGGTGACGTGACAGAACATGGTCATTCCAGTCGCTTTTTCAGGCGCGTAGGCGCGATTTTTCTGGCGCGTGGCCGCGAAATTACTGGCATACGTCCTTTCAACAGCTGTTGCCAGCTTGCTTTTTGCCACGTGTCATAGTTTCATTGCACATTCGATTTCTCTCTCCTCCGCATTAAATTCACCGCATTAATTGCGATTACTATATAAAGGGGGAGAGGGTTATTTTGCAATTCACACTTTTCACTCTTCTCTTCATCTTTAAGGCGATTTCCGGCGAATACTCCTTTATTCAATCGAGCATTCTCTCGAAATCGTTCTCTTCTTTCTCTGCAAGATGTCTTCTCGTGATGCTGAAGCTGTGGCCGACGACAGGAGTACTGCTGGCGAGTGCCAGTGTGCTCTGCCCGGCGATCAGTACCGGTATGTTGTCAGGAAGTTCATGCTCGATCCCCTCGAGCCTGAGTTTCCTGAATCCCACCAGACCGTGTACGATGCCCCCAGAGGCAAGATCGGGGTTTATGCTGCATTTTTTGTCTATGGGAATCTTAGATTCCCATTGACAAAATTTGTTTACCGTGTCCTTGAGAGGCACGGTGTTCATTTGACCGAGCTGCACCCCATGGCGATCGCCAAGATTCGCCATTTTGAGTGGGTGTGCCGGATTTTGGGCATCGAGCCCCATGTGGACCGCCTGATGACCTTCTATACCTGGAGGTGCATCCAGGGGTGGTACACCCTGACGACCCGTATCAAGGGTCTGAAGATTTGCGACACCGAGCGCAGTCTTCGCGCGTGGAAGCAGGAATTCTTCTACATTTCTGCCCGCGCCATCCCCCTTGCCATGAAGTTTAAAAATGGCCAAGCGATACCGAGCCTTCACGCCCCCAACTACCAGGAGGCGGAATGGTTTTCGAAGATATCCCGGATCCAATCTCCGGTTTACCGGTTTGCGGAGTCCGGGATGGTCATGTTAGGGATGAGCCGGGTGTGGAAGGATGCGTCTCAGGTTCCCATCCTTCTCGAATACGGTTTGAACTCTATTCCCTATGGTATGTCTTGTCTTTCTTTTTGATACGCGTTTGTCTTCTAACTGTTTATTCTTTCAGAGGGAAATGATTTGGAGTCGCTTCTGTACCCGCGGGAAACCTACGGTCCTGCGCGGATGGGTACTCGTGCTCTGGACGAGGGCGAGTTGCCCATCCTGGAGCAAACGGCGGATCGGTTTGTGGAGGTCTATCCGCTGGGCCACGAGATCCTGAGCCACCGGCGGCCAGGTAAGGCGATATTCTTTCCTCAATCCCTCAATGCTGTACCCGCTGCTGGAATTCCTGACCCGTCTTCTTCTGAGGAATCCTCAGATGCTCCTCCGTTGGTGCGGAAGAAGAAGGCTGCTGCCGGCGTGAAGGGGAAGGAGAAGGCTTCCACAGCTGATCCAGTGGTTCTATCTGACTCGGAGTCAGATAGTGAAGAAGTGGCGGGGAAGCCCGGTGGTGAGAAGACCACTGCTCCGGAGGCTACGACCGTTACCTCCGGAGAACCAACGAAGACGACGGTGACCGGTACCAAGAGGCCGACTCCATCGGGTTCCTCCCCGCCCGTCCGTACGTTCAGGGTCAAGAAAACCCGTAAGTACAATCATAATGTCTGTAGATTTATCACTTCATAAATTTATCCAACACTCTCCTCTTTGTGCAGGCGTGGATGTTGACGCATTCCGGGGTGAAGCGCAGAGGAGTACCCTTCCGCCAATGACGGTAGGCTTGGTCAGCCTACCTGAGGCGTCGACCCAGGTGACCGCGCCTGCTTCCGCTGGTTCAGTTGCTCCTGAGCAGACTGTTCCAGCTGAGATGACGTCCCCGCCGGCCGTGAGTGCGATTTTTACAGCATCCTTCACGGAGCCGGCGGTTACTGCTGCTGCTGACTACGAGGCGGCGACCACGGCGGCGACCACAACGGCGACCACGGCGGCTGCCACCATGCCCGCGCCACCGGCACCGACGGCCGGACCATCAGGTACGCGCAGGGCTTCCCGCCGATCTTTGCCACCTTCCCGTCTGCCTGACCTGTTGGATGGATTTCCTTTAGGTTCAGGTGATGGGTTTGGCGGCTATCGGCCTGTCATTGACCCTACAGGTGCGTAGGGTTCCTTTCTTTTTCCCTTGTTTTTTATCATCTTTTCCTTACTGCCTTTGTTTCTTTTGCAGTGTCGGATTCCAATGAAGTGTATGTTCCGCGATGGAACATACGCCGAGGAACAACCCTTCGTACCCCTGTGGAGTGCGTGGACTGGGCTCGCCACGCTGCTCCTCATGGTGCGTTGGGGGAAGCCATGGCTAGCTACCAGGAGGGTAGGCTAACCAATGAGCTTCGGGTTCTCCAGGCCCGGATGCAGCCACGCGTCGAGCTGCTTTGTCGTGAAAACGACAAGTTGAAAGCAGCTCGCGCCAAGGACGTATCTGAGGCGCGTGCTCTTCGGGAGGAGAACCAACAGCTGGCGGCAGCTGCCGCCGACAAGGAGAAGGCCTTCAAGGCCCTCGAGGTTGAAGTTCAGGCGCGACTCGAGGCCCGCTCCAAGGCTGCCCAAGCTGTGAATGAACAGCTTCGGCTGGCCAGGGAGACTGCGCGAAACGCAACCGAGAGGGCTGCCAAGGCTGAAGCCGTTGCTGAGCCTTTGCGTGTGGAGAATGAGGAGCTCAAGGCCAAATTAGAGGCTCTCCAACGCGCTCATGATGCCTTGGCAATGGAAGATGCCAAGAAACTCCAGGAAATCCTGGACCAGAGGGGGGTGCTTGACCACACCGAGCGGAAACTTAAGGGCGTCGAAGAGGCTGCCGCAAAGGAAGTTTTACTTGCCAACCTTAACAAGAGCGAAGCCGAACGCGCCCATAACGAAGCTCAAGCTGCCCTCCAATGGCTTCTTCGAGAAGCGTTGCCTCAGGTATGTTTAGTTTTATCTTCACGCTTTTCTTTTGTAAGAAAAGGTTCTAATACTTGTGTTTTCTTTGTAGGTTGTGCGTCGGGTCTTTTCAGAGACCTCTTACGATGATGCTATGACCGCAGCCCTCAACGCTTCTCATGAGGATGGGGAAAAGGCCGGCTTCCTGCTTGGTCTAGGGTTTGTTGAGAAAGGCGTCCCGCCTTCCAACTTCCCTTTGTTCGATGTGGATACCGAAGCCATTTATGACCAAGCATTGAACCAATACGCCGCCTTCCCGCATCCAGTGGTGGAAAAGGTGGACGAAGTAGCTGCTGCTGATGATGGGTTAGCTGTCCTCAAAGCGTTCCTCGAACCACCCCGTTCTTCTGACGGAGCGGGTCCAAGTGGAAGTGGCCCTGAAGCTTGATCCTGAAGATCCCTTCCCATTGCTAAGATGACTTGTATAGTTTTATTCTTCTAGGCGGGTAGTTACCCGGCCATTCTTGTAATAGTTAATTTGTGAAATATAAATCTTTTTGCGTATAAGATTGTTATTTCCTTCTTTGGGTTCCTTGCTTTATAAACTTATGACTTGCATACTTAGTTTAAATTAGCAATTTTCCAAGTGTTTAGAATAAGAACCTTTGAACGTGGTTGATAATGGGTTAAAGTTTCGCTTCCTCCTTCGTGATTGTGCGGGTAGAACCGTCACTTGCACTTGGTAGGATGGCTAAACTTTAACCTTCATCTGACCTGCGTGTAGGTTTTCCTTTTCGAAATTTCTAAGGCATTAAGATAAGTTAACCTTTGAACGTGGTTGATAATGGATTAGAGTTTTTGCTTCCTCTTTCGTGATTGTGCGGGTAAAACCGTCACTTGCACTTAGTAGGATGGCAAAACTTTACCCTTATCTGACATGCGTGTAGGTTTTCCTCATCCTTTGAGGATAAGTTAACCTTTGAACGTGGTTGATAATAGGTGTGAAGTTTTGCTTCCTCTTTCGTGATTGTGCGGGTAGAACCGTCACTTGCACTTAGTAGGATGGCAAAACTTTACCCTTATCTGACCTGCGTGTAGGTTTTCCTCATCCTTTGAGGATAAGTTAACCTTTGAACGTGGTTGATAATAGGTGTGAAGTTTTGCTTCCTCTTTCGTGATTGTGCGGGTAGAACCGTCACTTGCACTTAGTAGGATGGCAAAACTTTACCCTTATCTGACATGCGTGTAGGTTTTCCTCATCCTTTGAGGATAAGTTAACCTTTGAACGTGGTTGATAATAGGTGTGAAGTTTTGCTTCCTCTTTCGTGATTGTGCGGGTAGAACCGTCACTTGCACTTAGTAGGATGGCAAAACTTTACCCTTATCTGACCTGCGTGTAGGTTTTCCTCATCCTTTGAGGATAAGTTAACCTTTGAACGTGGTTGATAATAGGTGTGAAGTTTTGCTTCCTCTTTCGTGATTGTGCGGGTAGAACCGTCACTTGCACTTAGTAGGATGGCAAAACTTTACCCTTATCTAACCTGCGTGTAGGTTTTCCTCATCCTTTGAGGATAAGTTAACCTTTGAACGTGGTTGATAATAGGTGTGAAGTTTTGCTTCCTCTTTCGTGATTGTGCGGGTAGAACCGTCACTTGCACTTAGTAGGATGGCAAAACTTTACCCTTATCTGACCTGCGTGTAGGTTTTCCTCATCCTTTGAGGATAAGTTAACCTTTGAACGTGGTTGATAATAGGTGTGAAGTTTTGCTTCCTCTTTCGTGATTGTGCGGGTAGAACCGTCACTTGCACTTAGTAGGATGGCAAAACTTTACCCTTATCTGACCTGCGTGTAGGTTTTCCTCATCCTTTTAAGAATTTTGTTTTGGACCATTCGACGCGCGGTTGTCGATAGGTTAGTGTTCAGTTTCCTTTCATGATTCATGCGGATAGACCGGCACTTTCATTTAATGGGAGAATTGAACTTTTCCTTCAACTGACCTGCGTGAATGTTTGCCACGTTATTGGGTTCGTGCGGGTAGGACCGCCTTCCCACGCAACGACTTCACGTAATGTGAATGCCGTCACCAGTGTTGCATAGTTTAACCGTTCGACGCGCGGTTGTTGATAGGTGGTTATTCAGTTTCCTTTCATGATTCATGCGGATAGACCGGCACTTTCATTTAATGGGATAATTGAACTCTTCCCCTTCAACTGACCTGCGTGAAGGTTTGTCACGTTTTGGGTTCGTGCGGGTAGGACCGCCTTCCCATGCAATGACCTCACGTAATTATGCGGTGAAAACCGGCATATTAGTGTTCAGAAAAGTATAAATGTAAAATCATCAGCTTCGATGTTCTTAAAGAGAATCATTTCCATTAGAAGTGGCTCTTGGCCTTTTCTTTACAAATTGGAATTGATTTACATGCAAACTGTGTAAATGAGCTCCCTTCCATGTTGGGATGGGAGCGCCATCGAGCCGATACGCACCTGTTTCGGGATCTCGTTCTTTACGCAGCATGTAGTCTCAATGTTGAAGCTGGAATTTTTATTCGTTTTCCCCAGCTGGGGTTCTACACGCATCCGCCTGCTCAGCCTTTATTGCGCCACGAGGTGCGCGAGCGTCCCATCTCTGACAAATGCTTCGACCATGTCTTTTACATCTATGCATTCTTCAGTGTTGTGGCCCTTTGTCTTGTGAAAGTCACAGTATTTGCTCCGATCAGCATCGTGACGATGTCGGATTATCGGAGGTTTTGGCCACGGGAGCTCTTCAGTGGCGAATATCTCAGTGACGCTTTTGGTGAGTGGCGTCCATCTGGAGTTTCGGTGCGTCTGTACATTATCCCTTCCGCCCACTCGATGTTGCAAGCCGGATGAGGTGTCAAAGTTTACCCTTGACTGCCAAATGCCTAGCTTCCGTTTTTTATTTAGTCTGGCGGTGAGGACGTTGTCTTCTCTCGTCTTCTGAGTGTAGAGGTTTGTGCTCTGTGGGAGATCTCTACCCAGTTGCTTCTCTGTTTCCGCATAGCGTTTTGCTGCTGTCATGATGCCATCCCATGTGGATGGCATGCCATCTTTACCCGTTAGGGTGCGGATGAGCTCTGGGTCATGTGCGCCCTGGATGAAGGCAGCGCGAACAAGATCTTCGCTGATATTGCCCAAACTTAGCTTCTTTGAGTTGAAGCGAGTGATGAAGTTTGGCAGAGATTCATCTTCCTCTCGTATGCATTTGAGGATTGTCCATTGCTCCTCGGTATACTTCCGTTGTTGGCTGAAGTGTTGGCTAAACTTCTGTTGGAAGTCTGCCCAGTCGTAGATGTGGTTGACCGGTAGACGATCAAACCAAGCTCTAGCAGCCCCAACAAGCGTCATTTGGAACATGTAGCACCACGTGGGTTCCGTCCAATTGCTGACGGTTGCCCCCGCTATGAACCTGTTCAAATGATCGTCTGGATCAGATAAACCGTCATATGTGCCTATGTTAGGCATTTGTTTGGCACTCTTTGGGGCGATTGCTTCCGCAATGTCCCTTGCAAACTTGGACGTTCCTGCATTCGCAACGTTTGGTCTGAACGTTTTGGAGAAGTCTCGTGGACTTCCACCTGTGCTTTTGTCCAAAATGCCTTTTCGGTTTGAAGGCTTGTCCAAAATGCCTTTTCGGTTGGGATTCCGTTTCCTTACGCTTCCCTTTTGCCCTATGGCGAGGGTTCGCGTCGGAGTCGGATTCCTCCGAGTCATCCTCCCAGTATTCGAATTCGTCGGCCTGTTGCACGGAACGCAAGCGTTCGTCCAACTCAGCCTGGAATTCCTTTTGTCGTGCCTCCGCCCATGCCTTAACTTCATCGAGAGTCTGGCGGGGGAGTCTTCGTTTCTCAAACTGGGTATCGGTGGATCCCAGTAGGCGATCATTTACTGCACTTGCCCCAGCTTTGGTAAGTGGGGTAGTGTTCGTAAAATTTACTTCACTTGCTCCGGCTTCGGTAGCCGGGGTAGTGTTCGTAAAAACTGTGTTGCCGGTATTCCCCCCAGTAGCTGGGGTTGTGGTTACCGGAATTTCTCTAACCATCTTTGTAAAAGTTTGAAAAAACTGGAGAAAATTGTAGTTCTAGCTTTATGCACGGATGGCGCCAATGAAGAAACACTAACCGGACCTCGGACAGATTACTGGTAACCTGGGGGTTGGATAGCTGTTTCCCACGAGGGGTTAGACCCTTGGAAGATGGTTCTTCTGATAACCTGCAAAACAGACACCGTGAGCTCGTCACTGAGAAGGGGGGGTTCCTCCTTGTGACCACCCTCCGGCATGAGAATCAGACTAGATTGCTCTTTAAATATAAAAGTATATTAAGAGATTGCTAGAGCAGATATCAGGTATAATATGATGATAATGTGATAAGATATGATAAGATGAGATGGTCATACCATTTGTGGTATTTATAGCCGAAGGTAGGTTTCCAAGAAGGTATGGCCGGCTGCAACAGTGTTCCTGTTCATCAACAGTAGCCTACGCACGTGCCCTGCTGGTAGTTGGTGGGTAGGCAGTGGCTGATAGTGACCAGGCCTGCTGTGTACTATTCCCTTTCCACCAACTGCCGGCTACGCACGTGGTATGACAGTAGTTGGTGAGTAGGCAGCGGCTAATAGTGATACAGTACAGGAGCATGCTGCTCGCCATACTGTATCAGTGAGCTGTCGTATCTCTGATCAGATCTTTCGCCCATACCTCGTCAGGTACAGTAAAAGATCCTTCAGTATACGGACTGGCTTATTTGGGCGGGAGTATTCCCCCTCCCGCCTCTGTGCGGGATTGCTCCCGGCTTGGCTCATTCCTTCAGGTGACACTGAATGATCGAGAGCTAAGTGCCTTGTGCGTGTAGCCATGCTGCGCGGGTGGCCTTCCCTAATGGCTTGTATCTGAGGCTGCGGGGACAGGCGGAGTCCTTCACCATTGGGAGGCATTTCCTGCGGGACCAGCTTGCGTACTGCGCGTAAGGACGTCACGTCTCTGAGCATGGTTGGTCCTGCGGATCCAGTTGGTCTCTGCGCAGACGTCCCTGTTTAAGGTGAGTCTTGCGGGTCCAACTGGGCTCTGCTGGGACCTACCTCTTCAGGTCGAGTTGTTAAAACGTTCATGTCATACATACACGTTATATATATACAAATTGATTCAAAGAAAAAGGCATGGAAAATCTTGAAACGCTTGTGGACCCAACTTTAAGTTAATCGGTCTTGGAATACGTTTTTTTAACAGCCAACGAATTTTTTAAATGAGCTACTAGTTAATTCTTCACATTGATATACACTTGTCTTTCAATCTGTGGAAAACCCTCACGTAAGGCCTAACGCCCCTGAACACTCGCCCGAGACACGACTGTGCGGTGAAGTAAACCCAGTTCAGTTCAGGATCCAATTAGTGAACGCCACTTACTCCACAATCTCCTATCATGACCTGGTGCCAACGAAACTAAATGATGGAAACATGAATCAAAAATGGGTAATATGAAACATAAAGTCTCTTCCTTACCACTTCACCACCAGCTTATTAACAATCTTAGTGAGTAACTATCAACTGGTGAAAAACAAAGATTGTAATAGTACATATAATGTTAGTTCATTTATACAAATGAATGTCATGTTGTATGCCAATAGGTGTCAAATGTTAAGATACCATCATTACACACACACATTTATATACATACATAGAAATCAACTTTAAAGAGTTGTGCAATAAGGAATCTTGAAACAGTTGTGGACCCCACTTTAGATGGTCCGATAATACAAGGTTAAATACATTGTTCTATATCTATCTTTTAGTGAGACGAAGGTGAAAGTTCGATCACTCTCAACCACTAAAAAGAAAAAAGATTGTACTACTATATGCAATATGTGAGTTCATTTATGCGAATGAATGTCACATTGCACATCATATATATATAGACTAATATCACACACACCTTTATATATTTAGAGAGTGGTCTATAGTAAAAGGCGTGTCATATAAATAAACCTTGAAATGATCGTGGACCCAACTTGAATCGATCCTATGATACATGATTACGTTTGTTAAGGTTCAGTCACTGTCAACAGCTAAGAAGAAAAGACGTATTCATTACTTTTCTAAAATGAAACACCAAATAAAAATTATTTTAGACAAAATTTTGGATTACACTGTTGATAAAACATCTTGAATTTAATATTAATTAAATTATATAACAATAATCCTACAATAGTACACATTTTAAAATAAGTACTTTTAAAAAGATACCTACTTAAGAAAACCATGTTAAGATTCCTATATATGATAAACACTATATCTTAGCATGTCTTGTATCGCAGGACCGTTTTACCATTATAGTCTAGCTTTCACATGCACACACATACGACTTTATATAACTTACCAAATTGGTAAACCAGCACGACGATTTTGGATTGAATAACTCTTAATTTTACAACCAAAAAAATATAACTGTAAAACTGATTACCGACTTATCTAACCATAATCACAACTTTACTTAGGTCTAGTGTCGCACTTTTGTTTTTCTTTTATACGACTTCATACATATACTTTTAGAGCTGGGGTCTCTCTGTAAGCAACATCTCTATTATTTGGATAGATGTATGATCTGTCTACATCTTATCATTCCCAGACCTTATTAATAGCTTTGTTATTGATGAGATTTTTACGGGATACGATTGTTGTTATTGTTGTAATATATCCCTATTTATTTAATTAACTAACTCATTTTCCATAACTCGAAACCAGCTCACTCAAGCCAATCCGTCATCGGCTTGTGTTCGAGAGGGAATTACGTCCAAAGGCACACAAAGTATGTAAAGATATCGGATGTATTTTGGGTCTTTAGTCAAACTACTTATCAACAAAATTTGATTTAAGAATTATTTGATGGTTTAGAGGGTAAAATAGGGAGTTTCCTTTCTATTGGATTTTTTTTTCATCAATTGGTAGTTCTATCAATTTTTTAAACTCAAAGCAATTTGTATTTAAAAAATAATAATTTTATATCATAAAATTGAGATTTTACCCTCTTTCGTATGACTGTAATACTTTTATACCTTTTAAATGTCATTTATAAGAAAAAAGAGTTTAATTTACTATGTAAAATATTGTATCGGTTTTACTATTTTATAGTTGTGTTAGCTGCATGTATATACGTTGTTTTACCATTCTATTTGTCAAGTTATACCATTATATCAACACAATTATAAGAATTTACTATGCAGAAAATTGTATCGGTTTTACTATTTTATAGTTGTCTTAGCTACATGTATATACGTTGTTTTACCATTCTATTTGTCCAGTTATACCATTATATCAACACAATTATAAGATAAAACAACACAATTATAAATGATAAACTATCGCGGTTATATCATATATCGTGTTTTATTTTGTGTGTGTATATGTAGATACAGATAACCACTTTGTTAAAGCCATTTCTGAACATTCAATGTACTCATTCTAGTTGAGGAAGGGCTGCGGATGCACGAAAAATAAAACGCTCATGGGCAAAAGTACGAATCTAAACCCAACCCCTCTATATTTCTTTGTGAAAATACATTTCTTAAGTTATTAATTTTAAGGTGTTAGGAAGGCTATAAGACGATAGGTTTGATAGGGTAGTGTGGCTCAATAACTAAATGAAAACAACCGAAAATGACTGATGTCATATGTTCTTAAAAACTAAATAACCACGTATATATTTTAAATCTAAGATTTAAGAATATAGATAATATTATATGGAGGTATAAAAACATCAAAAAACACGACCGTACAGTTGACCCATCATAATAAAATTATCATTTTCTGAAAACGCATAAAACTCACCCAATAAAAAATTTTAAAAACACGAAAAAGATTGCCACATTGTTATAATCTTTTACACTCAAAGTTCTCACCCGGCCTCACTACCTACAAAAGACCCCATCTTCATCTCATTTTTTTTACACAACAACTTCTTCTGAAAATGGGTTATAAAAATGGAGACCACAATAGATAAAAATTGATGACATGTAAAAAACAAAAATATCTATTAAAAATTTTCTTATTGTGAATGGTCTTATATTCAATTAGTTTTAATTGTTAGTAGGGCTGTAAACGAACTGAACCGAACAAAGCCTTGTTCATGTTCGTTCGTTTAATACTAAACTTGTTCGCGAATGGTTCATAAACGATAAGTGAACGGAAAAATTTGTTTGTGCTCATTCGTTAAGCAATTGAACTTATCCACAAATGCAAACAGACATGTATTATTTAAGGAAAACAAACAAACAAAAGGCAACATTCTTCATCCAAAACAGTAGGCACGATCACCTTAAATAAATATAAAGCTGAACACTTGGGATAATAATAATAATTATTATTATTATTATAAACATAGTCATCTCCCAATCGACGGTTGTATTTTCATTAATGTCAACAAAGCACGAGTTTGATTTGTTAGTAAAATCAAGACTTTATAAACACAAACCATTAATGAAACGAACTGAAGTTATAAAATTTAAATGTTAGGTTGGTTCACGATAAAAAATGAACGAACATAAATAAGCATCTTACCGAACGTTCACGAACACAACATCTATTCATATTTGCTCATTTAACTAAACGAATTAAGATTTTTTGTTTGTGTTCATTCATTTATTAAACGAACAAACGTAAACAAACTTTCGACCAAACAGTTTACAAATTATTCACCGAACGCTCGGTCAGTTTGAAGCCCTAATTGTCAGTATTTAGCTATTGATCCTTCTACCGCTCCCTACCTACCTATCTCCTTATAATTACTTATTAGCTCATCCTAAATCTTAGCTCATCCTAAATCTTTATTAGAGATGCTAGATAATTTAAGACACATAAGAAAAAAATGTGTAATAAATAACATATTTATAATTCTCTCTTCTATAAACCTAGCAGTTACATTGTGTATGACTTTATTTTAAATAAATACACATCAAATCAACTTTACAATTTGTATTAATACCTCATTACCTCTTTTTTCAAAAGCAATTAACGTTAAAATTGTACGGTACGTCTATAGACGCTTAAATGTTGATACGAAAAATGTGATTTCTGACTAATAAACTTATCATGTAGGACACTTAAAAGTTAAAACCGATGTTTCATGATGTAATAAAATGGAACACGTGAATTATAGATAACATGTGACACTTGTATCGCGTAATTCTGAATACTATATGGATGTATCATGTATCGAAATAACTAGTTTCGTGATTTTTTTCGTGATTTTCTCATTCTATTATCCATACAAATTTTGGTTGAGCAAGTATGTAGAACATCTTTTGGTTGGACATTCAACACCAACGCCTATTCAGATCCGTTAATAAAATCTCGAATGTACTTCTTTCTAGGGATAAGCTTGGGACAACACCTGTCATCGTACCCGTACTTGTACACGATTATACCCGTACCAAAAATCAATAAAAACACGTACCAATACTCGTACCAAATTTTTCGGTATGGTACGAGTATTGGCACGGTACCCGTTTTTGTACCACATTGTTTTTATATTAAATAAGTACCAATACCCGTACTGAATAAGCTAAATTGGTACAGGTTTCCAAATTTTCGACGCTCTTGAAACCGGGTAACAGTACGAGTAACAAACAACCTGAATTATTCCGGGTATCGGCACTTGCACAAGTACGTGACGGGTACCAAATTAGTACACGTACCAAATTGTTTGTCAATTTAATGATAAGATAGTTTTGAAGAACCCTAATTTGGTCCCTGACATTAAGTAATTTGTTTGTTGGTTCGAGTTTTGGATGTTATATTATTTAATATTGAATACACGTTGATACTTGTTCAATAATAACATGGTTAGAGAATTTATTTTATATATTAAATCTGAAAAATCTCAATTAAACCACTATATTTTCCAAACATGTACAAAATAGCAAACGTACTAGTACCAAACCCATACTTGTACCCGATTGTACTTGTATCAAAAGTCAACAAAAATAAGTACCAATACTCGTACTGAATAAGCTAAATCGGTACAGGTAAAGGTACGTGTACGGGTACGAGTAAAGGTATATGTGACAAAATGCTCATCCCTACTTTTTCCTTATGTCTTGAAGAAAGATGGAAATATGGAATTGGGATTTTGATATATACTTATCTTGAAGAAAGATTCATCAGATAATCTATACTAGCATAATTAGGCTGAGTGTTGTAGTTGCAAGAGGAGCGCCACTCATTGGCCATGTTAGCACCTTTTGGGGCGCCAAAGAGGGTTAACCACCATTACACAAGGGCGCCACACCGCAAAAATATGTATGTCTATCGTAGTAACACTCGTACCCGATAACTACGTTGTGACGGATGAGTTATAAACTCAACGCCTCTTACTCGCCCACATCAATTAACTTGATCATTCTAATTGTAACTGGAAAAATGTTTGATGTGGGCCCAAGTGTGGAAGACCGGGCCATGATGTTTCTGGAGGCCCAAGATCACGTTTTAAAGGGGGCTGCACGAAAATGGGCTTAACTTGGGCTACGGGCCTCCGTTCTAGGCGTGCTACCAGTCAAAATGACCGTTGGAACGTGGGTCACGTTGTAGTAACCAGTCGTAGGCGCGCTATCCCGTTTATTTTTCTGAAATAAGGCCTCTAGATACACTTTTGAGCCACTTTTGTCTTTTTCGTCTACTTTTTGGGTTATGTTGTGCCGTTGTGGGCTGTTGTTGGGCATTTGGCTGTTTGTTTTGGCCCAAACCTATTTTAGATTCTCTATTAATATGTTATGAATGTTGGTGATTGATCATTGTTCAATTACTGAATAAAAAAACTTTATCTTTTCAAATTCTTGACTTTTGGGTCGAATTTGGAAGTTTGGGGAAGGATCTTCACAGGTATTTCAAAAATCAACGTGATAACCTTCATTCTCTGTTAGTACGCTGCATCAATCTTATTATAGATGATTATGTAAATCTCTGTATATATATTACTGGGGCTCTATATGATGACTTATTATTATTTACTTTTTTTAAAATTTTCGTTTGAAACAAATTGTTACTTGTAAATAAGTTTATGCATGAATATGTATAAGCAAGCCATGTGTGCTTGTTATAATTATGATAATGGTAAATTGATTATTAAGGTTAGAAAGATGTGAGGTCGGGGAGGGGTGTTAAATCTTGTTGAATAATGAAATATGTGAACCATTGAATTAAGTTGGTGGTTTCATTTCTCTTTTCATAAAGGCTAAAAGCCTATAACATGTCTCAATCAATTAAATTGTTCTGAAAATATTTAATTGTATTTTTTTACAGCTAAAATATTGATAAAATATTGTTTGTTAAATCACTAATACTTCAAACATATTTACTAATAAAACTATTAGGAGAGTATAGTAATTGTAAAACTATTAATGTATGTGTATATTCACTATGAGGAGGGATCATGGAATAATTTAAAAGATATGAGAAAACTTAAAAAACTATTACTAATTAAACAATTTTCTTTTCCATTTTTAATAAAGTTAGGAATTAAAATAAATAAAAAATAAAAGTAAAAGTATGCAGCTTGCGAATTCATATATATAATTTAGGATTAATTTCATATATACCTTTACAAACATTACAAATATCATATATACCTAAGCAAAACTTAAAATATCATATATACCTTTACAATGTAACTAAAATATCATATATGTCCTTATAAAAACAATTAAAGTATCATATATACCCCTATTAATTAGTAATAATCTAATAAACGACCATTTTAATGTTATTTTTTAAAAATTTTAACTTTCATATATGCCGATTTTAACAAATAGACCATTCTACCCATTTCTAATACATAATGTGTTTATACCCGATGTTATTTTTTTAATTTTAATTGACATTTCTCACTTTTAACGACAACCAAATCTTCTCTCATCACTACTTCAAAATTGCAAACCATTCGAAGATATATCGTATTGAATGGTCTACACTGTAAAACCTTATATCACATATTACATCTAACCAAACTAGAGTAATATGGTCATTTTTTTTAATTTTTTAATGAATTGGGTATATATGATATATTAATAATTTTATAAAGGCATATACGATATTTTTAGTTTTGCAAGGGTATATATGATATTTTCAATATTTGTAAGGGTATATATGAAATTGCCCCCATAATTTATATGTCACTTATATGTAACTTCGTGAGCAATCCAAAGTAAGGGTAAAATAGTCAATACATACACTAATTTTAATTAAATAAATCAAAATAGGTAAATTTATCATTTTTATATGGGATAACTCCATAGAATAGTAATTAACTTTGAAAGTTGTTTCAATCAGGTCACTGATACAAACTTTTGTTCCAATCAGGTCATTAAACTTTCATTTTTGTTCTAATCCTAAATATTTTACCTGGATAGCAGGTAATCTAGGTTTTTTTTTTATTTTTCAATGTTTTTAATTTAAATAATAACTTTTAAAGTTTGCAAAAATCAGTAAAAATACGGAATATAATTTTAAAATTCCGAAAATTTGGAAAAAAATGTTCGAAAAATTGCAATAAATTGCAAAAATTGAAAAAAAAAATAAAAAAATGTTCAAAACGGGTTAGGGTCATCAGGTTCGGGTTAGAACGGGTCAAGGTCGGAACGGGTCAAAACGGGTTTCGGGTCAGTTTTTTCGTTGGACCAACGAATCAGCACATTTTCAACACGTTACAACTCGTTGTAACAGCAAAAGCTCGTTTAAGCGATTTTTTCAGTTCGTTTCAGCACTTAAGAGCTCGTTTAAGCGATTTTTCAGTTCGTTTCAGCACCTAACAGCTCGTTTAAGCGATTTTTCAGTTCGTTTCAGCACCTAACAGCTCGTTTAAGCGATTTTTCGGTTCGTTTCAGCACCTAACAGCTCCTTTTAAGCGATTTCAATTCGTTTCAGCACCTAAAAAATCGTTTAACCAAAAACCGACCTGGACCCATTCCGACCCGAACCCGTTCTGACGCGAACCAAAACAACCCATTTTGGTCAAAACGTGTTGAAACAAGTTGTTAAGTGCTGAAACAAACTGAAAAATCGCTTAAACGAGTTGTTAGGTGTTGAAACGAGCTGTTAGGTGCTGAAACGAACTGAAAAACCACTTAAACGAGCTGTTAGGTGCTGAAACGAACTGAAAAACCGCTTAAACTAGCTGTTAGTTGCTGAAACGAACTGAAAAACCGCTTAAACGGGCTGTTAGGTGCTGAAACGAACTGAAAAACCGCTTAAACGGGCTGTTAGGTGCTGAAACGAACTGAAAAACCGCTTAAACGGGCTGTTAGGTGCTGAAACGAATTGAAAAAACCGCTTAAACGAGCTGTTAGGTGCTGAAACGAGCAGAAAAACCGCTTAAACGAGCTGAAAAATCGCTTAAACGAGCTGTTAGGTGCTGAAACGAGCTAAAAAATCGCTTAAACGAGTTGTTAGATGCTGAAACGAACTGAAAAATCGCTTAAACGAGCTGTTAGATGCTGAAACGAACTGAAAAATCGCTCAAACGAGCTGTTAGGTGCTGAAACGAACTGAAAAATTGCTTAAAGAAGCTGTTAAGTGCTGAAACGAACTGAAAAAATCGCTTAAATGAGCTTTTGCTGTTAAAACGAGCTGTAATGTGTTGAAAACGCGCTGATTCGTTGGTCCAAAAAAAAACTGACCCGAAACCTGTTTTGACCCGTTCTGACATTGACCCGTTCTAACCCGAACCTGTTGACCCTAACCCGTTTTGAACATTTTTTTTTTAAGTTTTGCAATTTATTGCAATTTTTCGAACTCTTTTTTGCAAATTTTCGGAATTTTAAAATTATATTTCGTATTTTTATTAATTTTCGCAACCTTTAAAAATTATTATTTAAAGTAAAAACATTGAAATATTAAAAAAAACCTAGATTACCTGCTATCCAGGTAAAATATCTAGGATTGGAACAAAAATAAAAGTTTAATGACCTGATTGGAACAAAAGTTTGTATCAGTGACCTGATTGGAACAACTTTCAAAGTTGGTTACTATTTTATGGAGTAATCCGTTTTTATAATTAAGGTGTGGGAAATATGCAATTAAATTTTTGGGTTGGGTAAATACACATTTAAAGGGTTTGGAAGGGGAAAATATATGCAATTGTTCAAAAAAAAAATAAAAAATTAATTGATTAGTAGAAGTTCTCTCGTAGCTTTATTGTTTTTTCCTAAACCCTCCTCGTTCACTGATAGTCTAAATGATTCTCGTTTAATCCACTTCTCTCTTTCCTTCTCTATACATGCTCAATATCAACTTTAAACGAGAACTGTAAAAACCGTATAAAGATATTTATTCGTGAACACGCTCTATAATATACAAATTTTTTAATGGTGATGTTTTCATGAATTGCTAAGGTATACAAAACTTATACACTAAAGAATATTTATAAAACAGCAAAAATAAGGAAGATGTAAGATAGTTTTTATATCATCAAACCCTTTGCTCTAAACTTGTTTCTGCATCCAAATTTTTATGCATGAAAAGCTGGTTGAAATGTGCAATGAGCAATGGATTTCTTTTTAAGCATGTCATCAAATCATCCTTGCTAATCTTACCATCACCATCAATATCAAACAAGTCAAAGAGTCCTTGTACCTATATACAAATCCAAAACTTTTAACACAAAGAACTGAAAAAGAATCATTTTTTTACGGTATTGAGTTAATGAAAACGGATTAATGACCTCGCTTGTGGTCAAGTCGGGGATAGCTCGGGTAGTTGATCCTCCAAATTGTTTATTATGCATAAGAAAACAACTTAAAAGACTTCAAGAAAGTAGAAACCAACAAAAGTATTAGAAAAGTTTATTAATAGTTAATAAAGTGAAATGTGGTTTCGTCCATGTAGTTTGTCAAAATATGCGGTTTTAGTCAAATAGTTTCGAATTTGCGATTTTCGTCACTGTGGTTTCATTTTACTTACAATTAAATCCGAATTCAATAACCCCGTTAAGTCTGATCGTTAAAGTCATCAGCGTGCCCCTCACGTGAGGGGCAACTTTGTCCTTTTTCTCTCCAAATAAACCCCAGCCCCTCACGTAAGGGGGCTTGCGAATTAGGACTGGGTTTATTTGGGAGAAAAAGGACAAAGTTGCCCCTCACGTGAGGGACACGATGATGAGTTTAACGACCAGACGTAATAGGGTTAATGAATTCGGGTTTAATTGCAAGTGAACTGAAACCACAGGGACGAAAATCGCAAATTTGAAACTATTTGACTAAAACCACAGATTTGGACAAACCACAGGGACGGAAACCTCGGTTTACTCTAGTTAATATTACCTCAAACATTGAAATGTAATGATCTTTGTCTTCGTCGCTTTCATTAAAAGCCACTTCACATGAGCGTTCGAAAAAAGGCAGCTTCAGAACGTGAATGGACCCGACCAAGAACTGCGTGATCCAAACGAGACGAGTACGTAAGCGTATCGGTAAATATCAAAATGGGGGCTACAAAAAATAAGCAACCCATAGAGTAATCCTACTATGAAGTAAGAACCACATATAATCAGAACACAAACAACTCACAGAAATTGGACCTCAAGTGGTCCACCCCAACACACATGGTACTAATTAAAATGAATACTTTTTTACTTGTAAGTTGTAAAGGTAAATTTAACTATAAGTACAAGATTAAATTAATTATCTGCAAAAGTAACAAAGGTATTTTAATCTCATATTCAGTACTGGAATTACGGTTTTCGTCCTTGTTGTTTGTCTAAATCTATGGTTTTAGTCCAACAGTTTCAAATTTGCGATTTTCGTCCATGTGTTTTCATTTCACTTGTAATTAAACCCGACCCCACTAACCCCGTTAAGTCTGGTCGATAAACCCATCATCGTGCCCCTCACCTCAGGGCCGTTTTGTCTTTTATTTTCCCCAAATACACCTCAGCCCCTCAGGTGAGGGGCTTGCGAATTAAGGTTTGAGGTTTATTTAGGGAGAAAAAGGACAAAATTGCCCCTCACGTAAGGGGCATGCTGATGGGTATAACGCCCAGACTTAACGGGGTTAGTGGGGTCGAGTTTTATTACAAATAAAATGAAACCATAGGAACGAAAATCGCAAATTTGAAACTACTGGACTAAAACCGCATATTTGGACAAACCACATGGACGAAAACGGAAAACCACAATTTACTCTTTATAGATGAATTAACCAAAAATGAAACTTATATAGACATTTGGTGTAAAATGTATTGAGTAAATAGTGTCTTGGTTGGAAAAGGTTGTTTTCAACATAACACCAGATTTAATGTTGTGTTGCATGCACCATTGATGACACACAAAGAATATGCCCTACAAGTCCTGTTCATTCAGGCCAGTTTAACTCGTGTCGGTACATAATTGCATAACCAAAGGGGACCCGTAAAGAATGATCTATGAGATTCATTTCGTATTTTGGATCTCGTCGTTTTATATTAATAATCAAGAGAAATGAGACCCACAATATGGTTATCTCTTTGAAAGTTATGAATCCATCCTTGTCACCATCAACAAATCCAAAAATCTGTCACAAAGACGAGAACTTGAAGCGCGAAATAATTTAATAAATAACATTCTATGTTTTTCTTTTGTTATTGTTAACTGACATGTTCCGAAAGGCGAGAATGTTTCAATCTTAAACCCCTGATAAAATCTTGATATGCAACATAGCCACTGCAAACAAAATCATATTGTAGTTTACAAAGATATAAATAAATTAATAATTTGATACAAAAAATTATTTATAGCTATATACACCTGCTGTCTGGATTCATGGTAAGAAATCTTTCTAAGAACTGTACAGCTTCTGCAGAGCTCAACTGATATAACTGAAAATCATAAACAATGTAACATATGATTATATGAACATTGTAACTATTTATTTCATGTAAATGGCAAATATTCAAGATTTCAAGTAAGGATTAAAGGGTATTTTAGACATTAGACAGTTGATTGATAGTTAAACATATCTATATAAAAATTATAATCATGTCTATAAATTTGGTTCAGTTTTATAAAAGAAAAACAATACTAAAAACTTACTTTTTGAACTTGTGCCATTTCAACCATAAAGGGTGAAAAGTTCTCCTGCAAAAGGAACAAATAATAATGATTAACATTTAAAAAAAAGTTTCGCCCTGCTTGCGGTGCTCGCATATAATATATATGTGTGTGAACCCTCGGCTGAACAAAAGTGAAATTGCACTAATTTTGATGTTATTTTACTAATCTCGTGAAAATGACGTTAAAAGTGGCGGAAGGTTAATCAGGCATCATGTGGTGGCGCTGATGGCCGAAAGACAAGGGTGCGTGCACCAATCGGCGGTGTCCCGATGGTTGATGTGCCTTATGTCCAAGGCTTGATGCAAAAATACTATCGAGCCGGGGTCTCACCGGAAGCTGCCTTTCTATTCCTAAAAGGTAGAGGTAATGCTGTCTACATCTTATCCTCCTCAGACCCAACCATAGCTTTGCTATTGGTGGGATCTACTGAGTACGATGATGATGATTTGACAAAAAGTCAAAACATTTTCTTTGATTATGTGCATTGGTCAAACAATGTAACTTTAGCATAATATCTTGTTGGTTTATGTGTGGAGTCTCGATTGGTATTGGTCACAGTTCGTTTATATTCTTTGTTTGATCGTGATTGTGTGTTGTTGCTTCTGCATGCATATGCATATATATATATATATATATATATATATATAGCCTAACATATACCTGTCCAGCTTTGTTTGCCTTTGAAAGAAGTGCATAATCCGCAAACGAATGGTATGTTTGTCCAACGTTTAGAGCCGAAGCCATTGCTCTCCCAGTCTGCACCAACACATACATATAGTACTTAAATTATTATTATTAACTTTTTTATACCACCAAAAAACATTATAAATTTTAAAAAAATAAATAAACTAACCCTCTCAGCAAACCGCGCAGTACTTTCCTTATAATGTATTGAAGGTGACATAACAGGAAGATATTCAACCTGTTTTGATTTAAAAATAAAAAAAAATATTATAAAAGTTTAAAAACTAAAATGTTTTCAACTTATGCATACCTCCATGAAATTGTGAAACTGCATGAACATTCTAACCAAGAGGCTCGTTAACGCAATATGGCCCCTATATAAACATGATATACCAAGTAAAGATAATATTAACATTCAACAAACCAAATGAAACTATAAACGAGAGGCGGTTTTACCATGATTGGTCAAAATGTACATGAGGATAACGAATGACCACCGGTTGTATAGGATAACCGGGAATGAATGCACCAAGTTGGAACGATATGAGTTGCTTCCCGTTTGTTGTGGTTCCCTCGGGAAACAAAAGTACGCGAGGATAGGCGTTGATTGAGACCTTTCTCTGTATTGAAATCCTTGATATAACACATCTGTATCAAATTCCCTATGTTTTGATTCAATGCAAGTGTTTTGTAATTTTGAAAATAGTTTGGTCAACTAAAGTCAACTCACCAATTTTCAACTGTTTTTTTTTTCTAGAAGTTCATGAAGTCCCAAAAACAAAACTTTTAACTATGTTTGACTGACTTCAATTGTTTTATAACTTTGAAAATATTTTGGTCAACAAAAAGTCAACTGACTAAATTTCAACTACTTTTTATGTAAGTTCATGAAGACCATAAAAAACAACTTTTCCTTATGCTTTGACTGAGTACAAGTGTTATTATAATTTTGAAGATATTTTGGTCAACAGAAGTCAAATCACAAATTTTCAACTACTTTTTTATGTTAGTTCATGAAGTCCAAAAGAAAGACTTTTACTTAAGTTTTGATTGAATGCAGTGTTTTCTAATTTTGAACATATCTTGGTCCACAATAGTCAACTGACCAAATTTCAACTACTTTTTTCTATAAGTTCATGAAGTTCAAAAATAATTTCTCTAATTTTTGATTGAATGCTAGTGTGAAAAAAAACTGGTCAACAAAAGTCAACTCACCATTTTTCAGCTAACGTTTTCTATTGAGATCATAAAAATTTATTTTTTATAAAAAAGAAAAGGTTCCATATGTTTTTGAATAAAATGCAAGTGTTTTATAACTTTGAACATATTTTGGTCAACAAGGTCAACTCACCAATATTCAAGTATTCAACTACTTCTAAGTTCTATCTATAACTTCATGAAGTCCAAAATAAGAACTTATCACATTATATCCATAAGTCCATATCTTATAATAACTCAAAGGCGAAAACTTGAAGCTAGTAAAGCACATTTGTAAAAAAAATCAAATAATATATAAAGATAAAGATCAAGATCGAAGGCTTGTTACCTTTATTTCACTTACAGCCTGCTTCTGTGACTGATACGAGAATCGATTCACATATATCACCTAAAAATAACAAAAATCAAATATAATGTAACAAAGTCATAATATTAGTAACATTATAAAACTCTTAACATAACTTTAATATTACCTGCATAGCTCTAATTATGACTCCAACAAAGGGCATGGAATCATGGGACTCAGATGTGACAATTGTTGGACATAATTCATAAAAAAAGAAAATTGGATCAAAATATATGACACATGATTAGATATAACCATAGGAGCAGCTTCCCTAGGAACAGGTTTTCCCTTTCTTTTAATCCAATGGTAGCTGCATCATTTAATTTATAAAAAAGTAACCATTAATACTATGTATTTAACAATCATTAATCTAAATAGGCTCCATATGCAAGAAAATTAGGGGGTCAAGCTTGTCGGGTTGAATGTTTAACGCAAACACGGCGTGTATTTTTATTTGTGTAGTGAACACCCGCACAGACTTGTTTAACCTATTTATTTAAGCGTGTCAAACAGGTTGGTGGGTAATAATCAAGTTGTAAACTTTTTAATCGGGCTGTAAAAAATGGGTTAGATGTGTCATAAACGGGATAGTGGGTCGACATATTTAATTAAAGATGTTGGCTAGTCAACCTGTTTAACTAAACGAGTTAAACGAGTCAACCGAACACCACCCGTTTTTTTATTTGTGTAAAAAACATTAACCCTAACCTTGAAATAGTGTAACCCCATTTTTTTAACGTGTCAAACAGGTTGGCAGGTAATGATCAAGTTGTAAACTTGTTGATCGGATTGAAAAATATGGGTTAGATGCATCATAAACATGTTGACATGCCAACCACCTGTTTATTTATTTATGTAAAAAACATTAACCATAACCTTGAAAAAGTGTAACCCCATTTTTTAACGTCTCAAACGGGTTGGCTAGTAATAATCAAGTTGTAAATTTGTTGATCGGGTTGGAAAATTTGTGTAAAAAACATTAACCCTAACCTTGAAATAGCGTAACCCCATTTTTTTAACGTGTCAAACGGGTTGACAGGTAATAATCAAGTTGTAAACTTGTTGATCGGGTTGGAAAATAAATACATCATAAATAGGTTGACATGCCAACCTGTTTAGCTAGAATGGTTAACCGGGCAAACTGAACACGACGTGTTTAATTAAACGATTAAAGATTCAATCTTACCCAAATGAAAAAAGAATGGCCCTCCCACACAACCTTGTGACATACATAACCCTACATCTCCATCTAGGCATGGCATTCTGATCATCTTTCCAACCATGCAAGGCACATTTGGTCGCAATATACCCAATAATACAAAACAATACAAACAACACAAGCCGAACCAAAGCTATGGGCAAACAAATCAACACCTTAAGCCACTCGTAAACTCCTTCAACTTTCGGCGTTTGATTTCTAAAAGGGTCCACCGTGGTGGACACAGGAGCCTCAAATCCATCGGACCCAAGAACCTCAAACGGGTTCTCATCCGTTCTTGCAAAAGCATTTGCAAAACGAGATGACTCGGTTGTATGGTGGTGGTCGTTGATGGTGAGGATGTGTTGGGAGGGGGAGTTGTCGTCGGCGAAGGTGTGTGTGAGGCTGTGCGTTGCGAGGATTAGAGGGCGTCGGAGATCGGAGATTGCTGCCATTGTTGGGAGATCATGCAAAGGTGGTGGAATTTTGCATGAAAATAGTTGGAAAAAAGAAAGATGATAATAATAATTTGTATGAATTGGGACACCATGGAGTGTTTTAAGGGTGTTTTAAATTGTGTTTATGGTTGTGGTGCATTTGGATTTTTTTGTTATTGTTTTTTATTATTTGATTGATTGATAATATCAGGGGAGGCTCGGATGGTGTACGAGCTGTACTATCGGTCGGAGCACATAAGTTTCAGGGGCACACATTTTTTTATACATATTATATATATATATGTTTTTTAGTGTTAAAAATAAGTTTATTTGCAATGGTTTATGAGATAATAACATGCTCAGAATTGTTTCTGCTTATATAAATTGGTTGATAAAAGTTTTTTCCATGCACATTAGTGAATAAAAAATTTTCGTTAAGGCTTACGGGCCTTTTTATTTTGGCTTGGCCAAGGTATTAAAATTCTCGGAGACGGTCCTGGATAATATTTATTCTAAGCTATGCTTATCATTGTCTATGTGTGAAAATTAGAGGATATTTGTCATTTGAGTTTTGAGTACTTGTGGTTTAAGGTACCTTGAATTGTTATAAACCATGAGTAAACAAAAGTTGTTTTAGTAGGAACTAAAGTACTAATCTATGAAATATGAATCATGCATATTCTTTGTTTGAATTATAAACAATTAAAGAGTATAATGGTTACTGGTTACATTAAGATTGATGTCTAGGCAACATTTTTTTAAAATTACATTAAAGAAGTTACCTACGTATATAAACCTTGCACTAATTTTGAGTCATTTTACTAATCTCGTGAAAATAACGCTAAAATGGCGGATTGTTAATCAGGCATCATGTGGTGGCGTTGATAGTCGAAAGACAAGGGTACATTCATCAATCAGTCGATATCCGATGGCTGAATATTACGTGTCTTATGTCCAAATCTTGATGTAAAACTACTATCGAGCCGGGGGTCTCATTGAGTTAGGTTTTTACATAAGTTCATATAGATCCCAAACTTTAAAATCTCATAAGTCTAAACGAATATGCCATTAAAATCTCATTAAACTATAGATCCCACATGCCATTAAACTGTTAAAAGAAATTATTCAGCCTAAACGAATATCCAAAAAATCCGAATTTTTTAAAATCTCATAAGTCATATCCTAAGTAGTTATTCGGATCAGTTTATTTGTGTTTCGGTTTTCTTAAACACCCCCTTCCTTACTCCTCCCGTGGGTAAGATAGTAAAGTTTTCTCTCTTTTTAAGACGCTTGAATATTAATATTATTATTCTACCTGTCGATGAAACCCTAAATTGGCGAATTCATCTTTCAATTCACAGGTCCGTTTATTCGATTTGATTTCTAATTTCTCATTTCGATATGTGTTTAACTTGTAATTTCGATTTATTTGCTTTCATTCTGTACATTTAATATGTTCTGTATTAAGTTTGCATATGCCTATACAATAAATAGAGATTAATAGATGATTAATCATATTTTACCTACAGAAAATAATCTGTACCGGTACCAGTATTCGTTTTTTATGTTATTTTCAATAGTACTAGTATCCGTACCGGATTGATAAAAAGCTCGAAATGAGCCAAACATGTGTTTTAAATAAAGTTCGTTTAGTTATCGAGCCTGAGCTTGAGCCTTGTGTATTTTAAGTTTTAACCTTGTACTAATTTCACACTCCATAGCCGAGCTTTGGCTCGTTTTATGGTTTTCTCAAAATATATAAAAATAATTAAAAGCATATTTAATTTGATTAATAAAAAATAAACGAGTCGTGCTTGAGCTTGAAGAAACAACTAACGACCCGAGGTCGAGATTTGGAAAAAGAGCTCGAAACGAGCCGACTGCCGAGCCTAGTCTAGCTCATGCTCGCCTCGGCTTGTTTGCAACGGATTATGTTCGCTGGGAAAATATGATATGTTACTCGTATGCAGTCTCACTCGTTATCGGCATGGTACTGGTACTGTACCTGTTAATATGCAGTGTATTGATATATTTGTGTTTTAAATTTGCTTTTGCTTGTAATACGGTATATTGACATGCTTCTGGTTTAGATTTGCTTCATTATGTATATGTTTATGAGAAAACAAAGGTGTATATGGATATGTTTCTGATTTTCTGGTTTTAGCGATTTAAACGAGCCGAACTGATGATATGTATTGTCTAGTATGTTATATTTTTAGTCAAATCTATAGCACATTTTAAAAGATATTATATACTTATATGCCATTCTAAAGTAGAGGTGCACAAATTGGTTTTAAATCCTAAACTAGTTCAGGTTGGAACCGAACTGGTTCAGGTTGGAACCGAACTGGTTCATGGTCAATGTGGTAAAAACTGGTTCTTGGTGAAACCAGTTCGGGCTGTAACCAAACTGGATCGTGGTCAATGTGGTCAAAAACGGTTCTTGGTGAAACCGGTTTCTGCTTAATCGGTCACATCACGAACCATGAAAATAGTAATAGTTCCGTACGGTCTTTTGTTGTAATTTGTTTAAATGCAGATTGCATAATTCCTGGATTACCTTTAAATTACAATTAACCAAAATATAAACTGTGGCTCGTTTGCAAATATTACAGATGAACTATATCTATAATGCCACTAAAAAGTTTTTTTTTTCTTAAAACATTTGTGTGTGTATGAGTGTATATTAGTTTGTTTTTTAAGCATGAAGCAATCTGCAGATATAAACAACAACATTCATGTTAATGTTAATGTTTATCGTATACATAAATATTAAAGCCTTTGCTGTGATATGTGGATATTGGGGTATATGTAAACATGTGAAATGATATTGCTTTTATGTTTCAGGGTGTGTTTCTAGGAATTAAAGATCTTTTGCCCATATTTCAAGGTTAGCTTTACTACAGTGAATAATTATTAATGCAAATCTGTCATTTTAACTATATCTCTAGCAGGATGTAGTAAATATTAAGCCTGCAATGTTGTAATTCATAACTGTTTAGTTACAACTATTATAAATGTGTTATCTATGTTTATTGCGTGATGTGTTTCTAATATTTCTTATATAATTGTTTAGTAGTTATCGTTAAAAACAAAAAAACAAAAAAACAAAAAAAAAACAATTGTTAAGGTTTATAATTATGTACATGGCAAATTAGATAAGTTATTAATTAGTAAGTAATTTTTGAATTTCATGGATAGATCTAAACCTTTTAATAATTATATGAATTGTTAAATTAACAAAATATAAGTCATTTAGGGGTGTAAACGAGCCGAGCCTGGGTTCGACTAGGCTCGAGCTCGGCTTGGTTTGACTTATGAGGGATTGAGCCCGTTTATTATTGATTAATTAATTTATATATGTTTTTATTTATATTTATATGTTTTGAGAAAACCATAAACGAGGTTAAACTTGGCTCGAGCTTGTGTAGTACCTTAAACGAGCCAAAGCTCGGCTTGAGCTCGGCTGTGGAGTGTGAAATTAGTACATAGAAGTACAAAATAGGTAAAAACTTAAGAATACACAAGGCTCAACGAGCTTCCCATCTGAGGCTTGAGCTCGGGTTTGATAACTAAGCAAGCTTTACTCGAGGATCGGGCTTGGCTCGAGCTTGAAAAATCTCGGCTCATTTCGAGCTTTTTATCGATCCGAGCTCGAGTAGCTCGCGAGCAGCTTGGCTCGTTTGAAACATAATTCTCGAGAGATAAGCATTCATTTTAAAGAAATTATTTCTTTTAAACTTGTGGTTAATGCTTTTTTGTGTTTATCTTTTGTTATGTACTGTGTCTTATATTTTTTTTACATGTAATTACAATTATTGTCACACATTGATGGAGTATGACACATTTTTTTCCCAGTTACAGTGTACACATCCGCCCGAAATGCGAACACGCACAAGAAAAGTCCCGCTCGATCCAGTGGTCTCACTTGCACTACGAAGCGCACGTAACAAACGATACTATGAGTCACGCAAAGCCGCTAAGCTATTGCTTAATCTCGCAACGAGCAATCAGCCCGAGGCTGCTCCAACAACAAACCCAACAACTACTAACAAAACAGCTCCAACGACAAACCCGACAACTGTGACATCTGCCCCGATCCGACCCGACCCAGGTACCCGTTTCTCCGACCCGATCTCTTTTATGATTTAGTATTTATTTATGCTTATATTTTAATAATAATATATATATTTTCCTTCCCGCCTCTTTCTCTCTCTTTCTTTCCGCCGTCCCGTCCCTCTCCTTCTCTCTTTCCGCCTTCTTTTCCCTCTTGTCGCCGTCCCGCCCTTACGCCTTGTTTCCCTCTTTTCTTCTAACTCTTTGCTTGTCCTTTGTTCCTTCCCGCCTAAGGTTGTCTGCGCAGCTCCACGCGCCAGACCCCTTACAAGGAATCCTGCGTGAAGACCACCTGTTTCAGCGATACGCGAGACGAACTCTTCTCGCAGCGCGCTAAGAATTGTAATTCTTCTCGCAGCGCGCTAAGAACGGTAGTTCTTCCCGCGACGCGCTAAGGATTTGTAGTTCTTCTCGCAGCGCGCTAAGAATCGTAGTTCATCCCTCGACGCGCGAAGAATTATAGTTCTTCCCGCGGCGCGCTAGGAATTTTAGTTCCTCCCGCGGCGCGCTAAGAAATGTGATTCTTCCCGCGGCGCGCTTAGAAATGTAGTTCTTTCCGCGACGCGTTAAGGTTGGTTCCGTCTGCCTTCGCGCTCGCGCTCTCTTGACCTTCTGTGTCTGCCTTCGCGCTCGAGCCTCCTCGCGCTAAACCCTTTGAGTTTTCTTCTGTTTAAATCTAGCCGTTTGCTTTTGTGTTGTCTTATCTTTTGTGCTGTTGACCTAATCTGCTTTATGTCTGAAAAGTTACTTTCGGCGCAGCATGCGCACCAACCCCATTGGTTGGCAGAAAAAGTGACTGACATTATCTTTTGAGATCTGCTTTTTCCATGCCTGACCTGTACCTTTATCTGACCCGCCCATGCTTTTACTGTTCCCTGACAGCTGTATCTTGCCCCCTGCAGCTGCCATATCTTTCCATATCTTTTGCTTTTGTTTTCTTATGCTTTTTGATATCTTTTGCTTTTGGAATCTTTTGCTTTTTGAGATCTTTTCCCCTTTTTCTAGGGATTGTGTTCCCTAGGGTTTCTCTATAAATAATAGTATTATTTTTCCTAACACTACACACACAAAACACTTAATCTCTCCTGTTCTCCTTGCCTTCTCTGCCGCCTCCCTCTCTGCCTCCGTCTTCCTCCCTGTTCTGTCCTGCTTTTCCGGTAATATATATATATATATAATAATTTACTTATGCTAACTTATAACCAAGACTTAAAACCGATCATTAAAACAATAATCTTATTTATAGGTTAACTTGTGCTTGTTTAAAGTTGGTTCTTGCTTTATCTTACACCGCATCGTTTATCAAGTGAGTAATCTCGTACCTAATCCCTTTTTGCTTTTAATGTTTTGGGATGTTCATGTGTTCATACAAACTTAAGAGTCTTAAACTTGTTTATGAACTTTAGTCGCGCAGTATCCCATGTGTTGAGGACGTAGACTTGGCTGTTTATTTGTATGTGTGGATCATTAACCGTCTTGTCGGTCTATTCCGCAGTTCTCATGGTACCATTAGATGAACACGGGAGAACTATCGTTTATGATTTTCTCTTTGTTTGCACATGCACAGTTTGTCTTGTTTGTGAGCTCAATTGTGAGCACTGGCAGTCTATGAATCTTAGAGTTGATCCCGATCAGATTACACCCTTGTTGAAAACCAGACATACACATGTTGCGCGCAGATTTATTGTTATCTATGTATTGTATTAAACTTGATTTCTCACCAACACGCAAGTGTTTGACGTTTATTTTAACACATGTTCAGGTTTGCAGTAGCTGTTTGGAGCTTGTGGACACATAGGAAGTTTTCTTTATTTTGGACCTAGATTAAAATGTATCAAGACAAGTTTTTGCTGTTTGAATATTATGATTTATAATATATTGATTTATGATGATTTATGTTATCTTGTGTTTACTCTGCGCGTGCGCGAATGAATGTATTTATTAAATATTGACACCCAATAGTGTCACGAGTAATGAAACAATATGTGGCGCCCCGATGTATAATCCGCCTTTGGTCGGGGTGTTACAGATTGGTATCAGAGCTCGTTGACTTTAGGATAGGTGGTTAGACGTAACGGCCTAGAATACCTAAGAGTCCCTTCTCGCGCATGAGAGAAATCTCATGTTTGCGCGCTTATTGTTAATTACTCGTTATTTATGAATATGCTCGCGCTTGCGCAGTATATGATTTTATGTTTTATTCCGCGATATTTCGATTTTTGTTGAATTTCGATTTTTATTGATTTTACTTACATACTCGTTTGTTGGATTTGAAAATCCGAAAAGTCATGGTGATACATGAATAGTTGATTTTCAATTTCCATTTACGATTATGTTCTGAGGTTGGAGACTTGAAAAGTCATGGTGATACATGAATTGTCAACCTCCAATACTCATTTTCTTGTATGTTTTATATTGAAGATTGAAAAGTCATGGTGATACATGAATCGTCAATCTCCAATACTCGTTTGCTCGTATATTTTAAATTGGGAATTCGGAAAGTCATGGTGATACATGAATTGTCGATTCTTGATTCGAATTCGTTACCTTTATTAAGTCTGCATTTAGGGTCATTTATTTTACTTTAACTTTTGACAGTAACTGACTCCGTGAAACCAAGCTTTTCGAGGTTATACTTTGTGCTAAAACCAAGATATTAACTAAAATTAAAACTTTTATAGAATGCCTCCGCTATCTCGTCGCCATCTCAAGAAGAAAGAAGCCGCGCGCAGACGCTTGCAGCAACGTTCCCAGGAAATGGCCGCCGCAATAGCCCAAGCTTTGAGCCAAAACAATACCAACACCTCTGGTTACAACATTAAGTCCTTTAACGCGGGTAACCCTCCAAAGTTCACAGGCCTTGAAGGAGCCACCGTGATGCTCCAATGGCTCGAAAAGATTGAAAACACTTTCCTCCACACCCAATGCCCCTCAGACAGACGAACCCTATATGCTTCCAGTGTCCTGGAATCTAGAGCGCTTACATGGTGGAATGGAGTAGCCCATGCGCGTGGCGCAGAAGCTGCTTCCAGCATGCTCTGGGAGGAATTTAAGGAAATTCTGACGCGAGAATTCTGCCCTCCCAACGAAGTTAAGCGCCTGGAGGAAGAATTCTGGAACTTGAAGCAATACAGCGGTGAAGCGCGCGAGTACGCGACGCGCTTCCATGAACTAAGCCTGCTTGTCCCTCACCTTGTTACCCCTTCCCGCCGAGCCATAGAGAAATTCCTTGGGGGTCTCCCCATGGAAATTCAGATTCTGTATGGACTAGAAACCCAGTTACCCTCTCTGACGCCATCGAGTTGGCCGCTGTGCTCAGCGACAACCATGTCAGAGCAGGAACCCTGTTCCTGCGGGGATCTGAGAAGACCAAACTCACCAAGACTGTTCCTGAACCAGCAGAGACCAAATCAGAACCCTCAAACCGTAACAACCTCAAGCGCAGGCGCAAAGCTTACGCGCTTACCAACCCGCCCATTGTCCAGCAACCCATCTACCAACCTCCAGTTTACGCGCCTAACCCTCTGTCAGCCTACCCAACACCTCCTGTAGTCCACAACTATGCCCTAACCAATCCAGCACTCCCTGCCCCGCCAACTAAGAAACCTTACACAGGAAACCATCCCTTTTGCCCAACCTGTAGATTTCACCACCCAACCCAAACCCCGTGTCGACTTTGTAACCGATGTGGCCGTACTGGTCACACTGCTGAGAACTGTAGAGTCCTTCCCGCCAATCCAATTGCGCCAACACCACCAGTCTACCCGCAGAACCCACAACCAACCTACCAAAACCCACGACCCAGATCGTGCTTTAACTGCGGTGATCCCAGTCATTTCCGGAACGCGTGCCCGAGACTACAAGTTCAGATTACACAAGCGAATCCGGTGAACCAGATTTCGAACCAAGTGACGCGTGGACGAGCTTTTAACATAACCGCGCACCAAGCGCAAGCGAATAATGACGTAGTTAATGGTACATTTTTGCTTAACGGATTTTACGCTTCTATACTTTTTGATACTGGCGCCGATCGAAGTTTTATTTCTCGCGCCTTCGAGCAGAAGCTTGCGCGACCACGCGATAACTTAAAAGAAGATTTTTCAGTTGAATTGGCTAACGGTGAAACTGTTTTAATTAACTCTGTGATTAAAGATTGCACGCTTAACCTTAACGAAAACGATTTTCTGATCGACCTCATCCCCATGCCTCTTGGAAGTTTTGATGTTATCATTGGTATGGACTGGCTTTCGCATAATCGCGCCGAAGTTATTTGCGCCAAGAAGTTGATTCGCATACCTCGAGAAAATGGTGATCTTCATATCTACGGCGAAAAACCCTCCAGTGGTCTTAAGCTTATGTCTTGCGCCGAAGCCCGAAGGCTCATGCGGAAAAGGTGTATTGCATTCTTAGCCCATGTGGTTAAACCTGCTGAAGAAAAGAAGCTTCGCGATATCCCTGTTGTGCGTGATTTCCCTGAAGTTTTTCCTGATGATCTTCCTGGTATCCCTCCCGCTCGTGAAGTCGAGTTCCGCATTGATCTTGTCCCTGGTGCTTCCCCCGTAGCTAAATCTCCTTACCGTCTTGCGCCCGCTGAGATGCAAGAATTGGCAAGCCAACTTCAAGAGTTGACTGCTAAAGGATTCATCCGCCCTAGCTCTTCGCCCTGGGGTGCTCCGGTGTTGTTCGTTAAAAAGAAAGATGGATCGTTTCGCATGTGTATTGATTACCGCGAGTTGAACAAACTCACCATTAAGAACCGGTATCCCTTACCGCGTATTGACGACCTCTTTGATCAACTCCAAGGTGCCTCTTGTTTTTCCAAGATTGATCTCCGCTCTGGCTATCACCAGTTGCGCATCCGCGATGAAGATGTTCCGAAGACTGCTTTTCGAACTCGTTATGGCCATTTTGAATTCTTGGTCATGTCCTTCGGTCTAACCAACGCACCCGCCGTTTTCATGGATCTAATGAATCGGGTGTGTAGGCCCTTCCTGGATAAATTCGTGATTGTGTTTATCGATGATGTTCTGGTGTATTCTAAGACCAAGGCCGAGCATGAGCAACATCTTCGGTTGGTATTGCAAAAGCTTAGAGCCGAGCAGCTATTTGCTAAGCTTTCCAAGTGTGAATTTTGGTCGGATGAAGTACAGTTTCTTGGCCATGTTGTGAACAAGATGGGTATTCATGTCGACCCATCCAAAATTGAAGCAATCAAGAACTGGATTACGCCATCCACTCCTTCCGAGATCCGTTCCTTTCTGGGCTTAGCTGGTTATTACCGGCGCTTCATTTCGAACTTCTCAAAGATCGCATTGCCTTTAACAGCTCTAACGCACAAAGGTAAACCGTATATTTGGGGCTCGAAGCAAGAAGAAGCATTTCTATCGCTCAAGCGATTGTTGTGTGAAGCTCCTGTTCTTGCGCTACCTGAGGGTAATGATGATTTTGTCGTGTACTGCGATGCCTCCAACCAAGGTCTCGGTTGTGTTCTTATGCAACGAGGCAAGGTTATCGCTTACGCATCAAGGCAACTCAAGATTCACGAAAAGAATTATACAACTCACGACCTCGAACTTGGTGCAGTTGTTTTTGCCTTGAAGATCTGGAGACACTACCTTTATGGTACTAAGTGTATCCTTTACACTGACCATAAAAGCCTTCAGCATATCTTTGATCAAAAGGAACTCAACATGAGGCAACGCCGATGGAACGAACTCATCAGCGATTACGATTGTGAGATCCGGTATCATCCTGGTAAGGCTAATGTGGTAGCCGATGCGCTCAGCCGAAAACCCTGCCAACTTAACTGTATCTTGCCGCGCACCCAGCTTCACTTCGCGCCGATCCAAAGTAACCTTGAATCGCGCATTCGTGACGCGCAGCGCGCATCCATCAGTAATGGTAACATTCGCGCCGAGTTAGCGTGTGGCGCGGAAGCGCATTTTGTCCCTAATCTGAGTGGAATTCTCTGCTATCTCAGTCGCATCTGGATTCCCTTTGATGAGAATCTTCGCGCTGACATCCTGAGTGAGGCGCATAAATCTCGATATTCCGTTCATCCTGGCACCGATAAAATGTACAAGGATTTGCGCATTACTTATTGGTGGCCCGGTATGAAGAAGGATATTGCTGTGTTCGTAGCTAGATGCCTGACTTGTTCTAAAGTGAAAGCTGAACACCAACGCCCATCTGGTTTGCTCGAACAACCAGAAATTCCTACGTGGAAATGGGAAAGTATAGCGATGGACTTTATTACCAAGTTACCTTTGACAGCAAGCAAACATGATAGCATTTGGGTAATAGTGGATCGTTTGACTAAGTCTGCTCACTTTCTGCCCATTCGTGAAAACTACCGTGTTGAGCAGCTCGCGCAGCTTTATGTCAAGGAAATTGTCTGCCGCCATGGTACTCCTTTGAGCATCATATCCGATCGCGATGGCCGTTTTATATCCCGCTTTTGGAAATCTCTCCAATCTGCGCTAGGAACTCGCTTGGACATGAGTACGGCATATCATCCCCAGACTGACGGTCAGTCTGAGCGAACTATTCAAACTCTTGAGGATATGCTCCGATCTTGTGTTCTTGATTTTGGAGGTAATTGGGATTCACACCTGCCTTTGATCGAGTTCTCTTATAATAACAGCTATCATTCCAGTATTGGTATGGCCCCATTTGAAGCACTTTACGGTCGTAAGTGCCGCTCCCCGATTTGTTGGAGCGAAGTGGGTGAAACTCAAATCACAGGACCCGAACTTGTTCAAGAGACAACCGATAAAATCGCCAAGATCCGTGATCATCTGCTGACTGCCAGAAGCCGACAGAAGAGTTACGCAGATCGCAGGCGAAAGCCTCTCGAATTTCAAGTTGGTGATCTTGTTCTCCTCAAAGTGTCGCCCTGGAAAGGTGTTGTCCGCTTTGGGAAGAAAGGTAAGCTTGCTCCTCGTTATGTTGGTCCATTCAAGATTCTCGCGCGTGTAGGAAAAGTTGCCTACAGACATGACCTGCCGCCCGCGCTCAGTAATGTGCATCCAACGTTCCATGTATCCAATCTCAAGAAGTGTTTAGCTGACGAGAACCTTCACATTCCACTTGATGAAGTTCAAGTTGATGAATCTATGCATTTCGTTGAGAAGCCTGTTGAGATTATGGATCGCGAGGTAAAGCAAACCAAGCGCAGTCGTATCCCTATCGTGAAAGTTCGTTGGGAGTCCAAGCGCGGAGCCGAGTTTACATGGGAAAGGGAAGATCAAATGAAGATCAAGTACCCGCACCTGTTCTCTGCGCAACCTACTTCGAGATAAATTTCGGGACGAAATTTCTTAAAGTAGGGGAGACTGTGACATCTGCCCCGATCCGACCCGACCCAGTTACCCGTTTCTCCGACCCGATCTCTTTTATGATTTAGTATTTATTTATGCTTATATTTTAATAATAATATATATATTTTCCTTCCCGCCTCTTTCTCTCTCTTTCTTTCCGCCGTCCCGTCCCTCTCCTTCTCTCTTTCCGCCTTCTTTTCCCTCTTGTCGCCGTCCCGCCCTTACGCCTTGTTTCCCTCTTTTCTTCTAACTCTTTGCTTGTCCTTTGTTCCTTCCCGCCTAAGGTTGTCTGCGCAGCTCCACGCGCCAGACCCCTTACAAGGAATCCTGCGTGAAGACCACCTGTTTCAGCGATACGCGAGACGAACTCTTCTCGCAGCGCGCTAAGAATTGTAATTCTTCTCGCAGCGCGCTAAGAACGGTAGTTCTTCCCGCGACGCGCTAAGGATTTGTAGTTCTTCTCGCAGCGCGCTAAGAATCGTAGTTCATCCCTCGACGCGCGAAGAATTATAGTTCTTCCCGCGGCGCGCTAGGAATTTTAGTTCCTCCCGCGGCGCGCTAAGAAATGTGATTCTTCCCGCGGCGCGCTTAGAAATGTAGTTCTTTCCGCGACGCGTTAAGGTTGGTTCCGTCTGCCTTCGCGCTCGCGCTCTCTTGACCTTCTGTGTCTGCCTTCGCGCTCGAGCCTCCTCGCGCTAAACCCTTTGAGTTTTCTTCTGTTTAAATCTAGCCGTTTGCTTTTGTGTTGTCTTATCTTTTGTGCTGTTGACCTAATCTGCTTTATGTCTGAAAAGTTACTTTCGGCGCAGCATGCGCACCAACCCCATTGGTTGGCAGAAAAAGTGACTGACATTATCTTTTGAGATCTGCTTTTTCCATGCCTGACCTGTACCTTTATCTGACCCGCCCATGCTTTTACTGTTCCCTGACAGCTGTATCTTGCCCCCTGCAGCTGCCATATCTTTCCATATCTTTTGCTTTTGTTTTCTTATGCTTTTTGATATCTTTTGCTTTTGGAATCTTTTGCTTTTTGAGATCTTTTCCCCTTTTTCTAGGGATTGTGTTCCCTAGGGTTTCTCTATAAATAATAGTATTATTTTTCCTAACACTACACACACAAAACACTTAATCTCTCCTGTTCTCCTTGCCTTCTCTGCCGCCTCCCTCTCTGCCTCCGTCTTCCTCCCTGTTCTGTCCTGCTTTTCCGGTAATATATATATATATATAATAATTTACTTATGCTAACTTATAACCAAGACTTAAAACCGATCATTAAAACAATAATCTTATTTATAGGTTAACTTGTGCTTGTTTAAAGTTGGTTCTTGCTTTATCTTACACCGCATCGTTTATCAAGTGAGTAATCTCGTACCTAATCCCTTTTTGCTTTTAATGTTTTGGGATGTTCATGTGTTCATACAAACTTAAGAGTCTTAAACTTGTTTATGAACTTTAGTCGCGCAGTATCCCATGTGTTGAGGACGTAGACTTGGCTGTTTATTTGTATGTGTGGATCATTAACCGTCTTGTCGGTCTATTCCGCAGTTCTCATGGTACCATTAGATGAACACGGGAGAACTATCGTTTATGATTTTCTCTTTGTTTGCACATGCACAGTTTGTCTTGTTTGTGAGCTCAATTGTGAGCACTGGCAGTCTATGAATCTTAGAGTTGATCCCGATCAGATTACACCCTTGTTGAAAACCAGACATACACATGTTGCGCGCAGATTTATTGTTATCTATGTATTGTATTAAACTTGATTTCTCACCAACACGCAAGTGTTTGACGTTTATTTTAACACATGTTCAGGTTTGCAGTAGCTGTTTGGAGCTTGTGGACACATAGGAAGTTTTCTTTATTTTGGACCTAGATTAAAATGTATCAAGACAAGTTTTTGCTGTTCGAATATTATGATTTATAATATATTGATTTATGATGATTTATGTTATCTTGTGTTTACTCTGCGCGTGCGCGAATGAATGTATTTATTAAATATTGACACCCAATAGTGTCACGAGTAATGAAACAATATGTGGCGCCCCGATGTATAATCCGCCTTTGGTCGGGGTGTTACAACAACGACTACCAAAACAGGTCAGCCTGATCCAACGGCCTCACTTGCACTAGGAAAAGAAGGTACCAAACGGTATTATGCATATTATGAATCGTGCAAAGATGCTAGACAATCGTGTAATCTCGCAACGAACAGTCAGGCTCAACCTGTTCCGACGACTAACCCAACAACTACTACACCAACCGAAAGCTCAGCTGGTATTCTACATCACCCAATACACTTCTTCTCATACATGTACACATCATACATATTAGGGGTGTGCAAGAAAAAGAAAAACCGATCCGAAACCGAAAAATACAAACCGAAGAAACCGAACCTAAACAAAAACCGAGGGTTTGATTTTATGTTTTTAGAAAAACCGAAGCGAACCGAATTCCTAATTTTTTTTTTATATTTTATATTAAGTAATTTATAAGAATTTAATAAATATGTAACTCCAATATTTTTGATCAAATGTATAATAGTCTATTATTTTACAATTAACAAAGTTATTTACCTAAATTCATTAGTTTTTGCCAACTTTTTTTTTCGGCCTAAAATTTTCAAGCTCAAATGGCAAAAACCGAAAATCCGAAACCGAAAAAACCAAAACTGAACGGTTTCAAAAACTCCAAAAACCGAAGTTTTGGTTTTCGGTTTGGTTTTAGCCAAAAACCGCACCGAACCGCACCACACACACCCGTAATACATATTGTTAATAACAAGGTTAACGGGTTTTTTTTCTTTTTTTTTCAGCGTCCCCTCATCCAGTAACCACTACACCAACCGAAGAGGAAACTCGTGATCCGGTGTCCACACATGTAAACAAGATATGACCCAGTAACAAACCACAACCGATTGGGACGAGGAGTGGTGGTCGACCCACATGGAGGAGATAATCAAGATGTGCAAATCTTACGGCGATACTAATCTTGCAGTGTACCGCTCTTCCCACCCACCCCGGATGCTTATTTCACTTATGCTATGTTACTATCTCATGCTTCATAATAATGGTAATGTTCCGGTTTAAAAGAGTTACGAGTTAAACTATAATGTAGACGGTGGAAACATCTTATGTAAACTTTTCAGGGTTGAATCATGAACTTAATCTTATGTTGACACTCCGTTGGAATTTTATGTTGATGGTAAATTTGGCCTATCGAATAATGACTCAAGAACACGTTGTTTTAATAAGGGTTATATGGGATGGTTCGAGTCAGACTACGATTAATACCTTTAAAACACAACATTCTGTTTTGAAGTTATACAGGTTTTAGGTTGAAAGTTGAAGCAACTGCCCGGATTTTACTGATCGAATAAATGTTGTTTTAAATATGTTATTTCTTTGTATCATATGTTATATGAGTATTCTAGGCGTTTAGTAAATTAATTTTTTGGTTTAGTGTCAAAAATGTAACGAAGCTAACCGATGCCAACTGACTTTATGTCGCTTTGATCATAAGCTCTTTTTTTATTTTTTTTTAGTTTTTTATTATAAGCTATACGAGTGTAGTTGCAATGTTAAAATATTAATTATATGCAACTTATTCTCATTATCATAACGAGCTTAACGCATACCAATCAAACGCACGATTATGTACCGCCTCAACATGGTGGTACAAACTATTTTACTTGCTTCTACACAATATGGTTCAAAAATCACAAGAATGCTTATGTTTCGAAACATTTTTCGTACACCTCATATCAACTGTTTTACAAACATACTAACCAAAACTACAACTGGATTGGTGTTAATGATTCTCATTTTAATTCACAAAATTAATTTTTGATTATAAACATGTATAAATTTGCTCTAACCTCAAAAAATCTAGTCAAAATTGGATAAAAAAAAATCCTGTCTCATATGTTTCCAAGAACAACAAACTTTATAACAAATTTCACCTTCACCTGCAATTGAATTATTAATTAATTAAATATATCATCCAAGCATTTCAAATATTAGGGGTCCAAACGAGACGAGCCCAAGCTCGACTACGCTCGAGCTCGGCTCGTTTTGACTTATGAGAGCTTGAGCTCAGCTCATTTCGAGCTATTTATCTAAAGCTCGAGCTCGGCTTGTGAGTTGATTTTTCAAGTCGGGCTCGGCTGGTTTATTGTTCATTAATTAACTTATATTTGTTTTTAATTATTTTTATATATTTGAGAAAAACCTTAAATGAGCCTAAGCTCGGCTCGAGCTCGTGTAGTAACTTACACGAGTCAAAGTTCTGCTCGAGCAGTCGAGCTCGTGTAGTACCTTCTATGTACCTTAATACATAGAAGTCCAAAAGAGGTAAAATTTAAAAATACAAAAGGCTTGACGTGCCTAAACGAGCGTCCCTTACAAGGCTTGAGCTCGGGCTTGATAACTAAACAAGCTTTATTTTAGGCTCGGGCACGGCTCGGGCTCGAAAAAGTTTGTCCTGTTCCGAACTTTTTATCGATCCGAGCTCGAGTAGCTTGCGAGCGGCTCGGCTCGTTTACACCCCTAATTTCAATTGGTAAGGGTCGAAATCGAAACAATTTGTGTCCATTTCAAATTTTTATAAAAGCAATTTTATTAATTAATTTAGAACAAAATCTACAAACAAATTCAAGATTTATTAAATCTCTTTCTACAACTTTATACACAATTTTAAAGAGCAAAAATCATTACCTGTAAACAATATGTGCTCCAAGATGCCAATCTGCACTACTGAAATTTTCTACAAGCACATCATTTACGGGCTCTGCGTTTCTTTTTGTCGAATGCAACCCGAAGATCCCAAAATGATAAATGCATACATTAAAATTAAAATTCAAGATTTTAATGTTACAGATGTATGTGGATTCAAATGACAACCCTTTTCCTCCATGACATCAGCAAGCTCCGAGCACTCGTCACGTAACCCTCGTTTCAACAACCCGTCAAGAAAAACCTTCCACGCAACTTCGTCTGCATTGTATTTATACCCGTCAATCAAACTACAAAAAACCTCCTTACCCTTTTCGTGTTTTCCTTCATCATATAACCCGCAAATCAGTAACTTATACGACTCTAAATGAGGTAAAATCCTGTGTTCAGTCATAGTATTTAGTAAAGTCAACGCTTGGTCAAACATTCGCAAGTAACACGAACAGTTTACTAAAGAAGTGTATATATGTTCGTTCGGGTAAAGCCCGATTGTTAACATATGACGAACCAATCTACACGCTTCTTCGAGCCGATTTTCGTTACATAGCCCAACGGTTAACGCCTCAAACGTTTTGACATTCGGTCCACATCCCCGTTTGACCATTTCTGAAAACAGACTCGTAGCGGTCTCTAAATCGATTAACTTCCACATGTTACCGATATTAACATCGAAAGTTTGAAACGTTACGTTTTCTTTTTGTTGCAAGGTTAATAGATGTTTCACTATTATAGCATACGTATGGTGAGACGGTTCATGTTTAGCATCCATCATACGTTTTAAAACATCAAAAGCCGAATCTAACCTTCCTGCACGAAAATACGCGTCAATGAAAACCGTATATGTTGCTGTATCGGGTTCTACACCTTCTTCTGTCATATTATTAATCATGTCTTCTGCTTCTTTGACCATACCTTGACTACAATATGCAAGAATAAACGAGGTGTACGTACAAACATTGGGTTTCAATCCAGAAGACACGAGTTCAAAGAAAAGCTTACGGGCATCAACAAAATCGAATCTTTTTAATAACCCTTCGATAAAAACCGTGTATGTAGTAATATCCGGCTTGAAACCTATCTTTATCATCTTCCCTATAAAAACCGAAGCTTCTCGAATCTTATCTTCTTTACACAAGCCATGAATAAGCACATTATACGTCCAAGAATTCGGTAAGCAATCGTTAATAAGCATTTCGTTAAATAAAGTCAACCCGATATCGATTATCCCAATTTGGGAATATCCATCTATAAGAGTTATATAGATAACTTCATTCACATTAACGCCTTTAACGTTTAGAAAATTTACCAATTCATGAGCTTCTTCTACACTCCCTCGTTTACATAAAGTATGTACAAACGCGCCGTAGGTCCCCTCATCGGGAACAACACCGTTATCTTTCATCAAACTAATCAACCTATACGCGTTATCGGCATCATTGTGCTTACAATATCCATTAACTAGCAAATTGTAGGTCAAAACGGTCGGTGATATTTTCATCTTCGTCATCTTATCAAGTAAAGCCATAGCTTTATGAATGTGACCGGCTTTACAATATCCACCGATCAACTCGTTGTAAGTACGCACATTCGGTTTTACTCCTTTCGTTTCCATTTTTTCAAAAAACTCGACTGCATCATCCATCTTTCCTTCCTTACAATATCCATCGATCAAAGCATTATATGCCACCACGATCCCAACGACTCGTTTTTCTTCCATTACGTCTAATAACTTCCTCGCTTCATCCATCTTTTTATCTTTACACAATCCATCGATAAGAACCGTGTACGTGTGAGCGTTCGGCTCACAACCTCTCTCACTCGTCTCGTAAAACAATCCCCATGCTTATTCTATTCTACCTAACCTACTTAACGCAGATATCAAAACAGTAAACGTATGTACCGTCGGGGAGCAATTACCATCACCCATTCGACGAAACAACTTTATACCTTCTTCGACTCGCTCGTCTTCACAAAACCCGTGTATTAAACTCGTATACGAAACATCGTTTCTCCGACACCCTTTCTTAGGCATTTCATCAAACACCTTATACGCATTATCAACATCTTTATTCCTACAATGACCTAAAATCAACGACGTGTACGTATGCGTATCGGGACTAAGCGCGGCTCGAACAATCTTACTCACATACACACTAGCCACATCAACTTTTCCTAACTTACAATACCCATTCACCATCGAATTATACGTGTAAATATTCGGCATAATTTCATCATCCAACATCTCGAAAAATACACATTTCATATCATCAACCATCGAAAACCTCGACAAACACATTAACAATGTATTATAACATCTAACACTAAGCTTAAATTTAACATCTTTATAACCATCATCATTATTACCACAATTCATTTTCCTCAAAACCCCTAAAACAAACCTTGCATCATCCTCTGTTTCGCACGCTTTGATCATCGAAATACGGGTCTTTTCGGCGACACCCAGAAGCCGATTCTTGACCAAGATTGTTACCAATGAAGCATAGGACTCAACACTGGGTTTAAGATTGGGTTTTTTTGATAAAAAATTGAAAAATTCAAGAATTTCAAGAATCTTGTGTGGGTTCAAATTAGGGTTCTTGGTGAAGAAAGAAGTGAATTGGGTTAGTGAAATTGATGGGATTAGGGTTTTGAGAAGTGGGTTTTGGCGCCAATTGGGTGATGATATGAGGGTGAGTAAATTTGAGGTGAAATTGGGTTCAATTGGTGATGATGATGAAACAGGGGAATTGAGAAGTGATGATGATAAAGATTTGAAGGTGGTGGTGAGTGAATGTGTGGATTGTTTGAGAGTGAATGTTGATCTTATTATTATTATTATTATTATTACCATTGTTATTGTGATGATTATTAGGTTGGAGTTATTGGTTCATTTTAGATGGGAAAGGTGTTTGCTGCTGCAACTGCAAGCTAAGAAGAAAGGGGGGAATATTGGAAGAATGTGTATAAAACCCGGACGAAGGTAAAATGCAAGCATTGGAGCGGTACGTTGACGCTGATTTAGCCGGTTTCAGTTACGTGCGTTATAACAAAAATTTATAAAAAATGAGGTGGACCAATGGGGTGACGTCGGCTAGTAAAATTGGAGCGTTTGTAGAACCAGGACGGTGTTGAGGTGGCCAGTCTAGGTAAATTCAGCTAGTTTGTGTCATGTTTGTTATGGTACCGGAACTAAAACAAAAAAAATATAGGCATTCGTCGGGTTCCGGAACGTTCGTTACGGTAGTGAAACTATAACAAAACGCGGTGAGTTTAGGCGAATTTGGTTGGTTTTCGTCACGTGCGTTATCGTACCGGAGCTAAAACAAAAAAAAAGTTTGGCAATCGGTCGGGTTTCATAACGTTCGTTACGGTTTGGAACCATAACAAAATGAGACGAGTCTACGCGAATTTGGTTGGTTTTCGTCATGTTCGTTACAATACTGGAATTACAACAAAACAAAAGCAAAATTGAAATTCAGTCGGTTTTCGTTATATTTGTTATGGACTGGAACTAAAAAAAATACGTTGCACAAATAAGGTGCCGCAACGTGCCCTAATCGGGGATTTTGCAGCACCAAATTTTTTATCTGTATATTTTAGTAATTAGTAATTCGGTTTTCGGTTTTTTTTAACAGTGCTACTATACAACTTGTATTGGCTTATATGGGTCGTGTAGATGGCAAACTGGCAAAGTGTGTCAAGAGATGTTGACTAGTAAAAATCATGCATCGTATAAGCCTATACTTGTCATATAGACACTCATACTAGTCATCTATACCACTTGTATAGGCCTATGCGAGTTGTATAGGCCTAAGTGACAAAATTAGAAGCAGAACCACCACAATTGAACTATGTCACCGGAATCACACCACATGTAGTGATTTGAAGGGTCAAACCATACGAAAGATAGTTTGTTGATAAATTAATAACGAAAAGTTTTGATTGGTTGGAGAGTCAACGGAGCCCGGACTCCGCCCCTTAGACGAGTCATTGAATACCTACAGGTGATCGGGTTTCACATACATGTGTCCATTGTTTTCTAGTTGTGTTTGTTAATCTTTGTGTATGCTTAGAAATAATGTGTCAAAATCACAAATTCAAAATATTATTTAAGATAGTTGTGGATTTTAATCTTTCTATTAATGTGGGCTGGATCATGAATGTTGGGCCTATTTCCTCACATCTTTTTTTTTAGGTTTTTCTTCGGGCTTCGGCTAGTCTTACTTCTAGCCCAAGCCCTGTTATTAATAGAATGTTCCCATAGACAATTAGTGTGGAATAGGATGAGCAATAATCGTACCGTTAACTGAAACTAATGAAACGGAACCAAAACTAACTGAATTAACCAAAAATCAGTTATCGTTATTTTGTACCCTCGGTTAACCTAAACCGAACCAAGCCACTCACATTTCATATATTTCTAGCTTAAGCATAAGTTTTAGCCCAAGTTTAATTTTGATTATTAAACCGAAAACCGACAAACTAACCGAAAACCGATTGATTAATTCGGTTGAAGCTAATAACCGAACCAAACAACACACAACCTTGGTGTGGAATTACCACCTTCTTTTTGTTCTACATGCGGTTATAGTGCACAAAGTACAAGATGTATAGACTAATTCAGGCCTACAAGTTACAATGCATGGAGTGCAACAAGTAATGCATGTTGCACAAACAACATGCAGGTTAACATCTCCAAATAATAAGCAAAAAAGTTGGGTATAATAAGTCTATGAAGCAAGTAACCTTTGGTGTTTGTTGACTAGACTGTTAGGGCACGGAAATTTAACACTGTGGATACGTTATCCTGACATATGTTCTTGGATCAGTTATCCTTAGACAGATCCTGTCAGGATCAGTGGTACTCAGTACTTGGTATTATTAACAATTGTTTCTTGTGTGTAGGTTGTTATTTATTAAGTATAACGGCGCCAAGACTTATTCCACCGGATATCTCGCTATTGGACTTGTCAAACACGTGGTCAAATGGTTGTAACACGTTTAGTGGGAGAAGTGGCGGATTTATAGGACTTCTTGTTGTGTCACAAATAACTGAGTACTGAAGATATGTTATTCTTGAAGACATGTTTGAATCAATTATCCTTCTGAAGAGTTCCAGAGCTATGTCAGGATCATGGATCCTCGGTATTTGATGCTGTTAACGGTTGTTTCTCATATGAATGTTGATATTTATCAACATTAACGGCTCCAAGGACCAAGTCTGCCTAAACTTTCGCTTCAAGACTCCTTTATGCATGTGGTCAAAGATATGGAGTGGATAGTGGAGGATTTGCGGATTTTTAGGACATGTTTGTTAGTTAGTTATTAATTATTTTCTTTATATACTGAGATTATGATCGATTAGGAGGTTCATTCGTCACTGTATACACACACACTCAGAGCAGAACCAAACACTCTCTGTACACATTAGCAATTCTTGTAAGATCGATCTAATCTCCACAACACTTGTAACTGATTTTTACCATTAATAAACTTGACGGTGATAGTTTTCACCGTCCGGGGTTTTTTGTGCCGGAGACCACGATAATCATATACTCACCGACCAAAGGTTACCTTGTTGATCATTGACTAAAGTAATCCGACCAAAGATTATCTTATTAATCCTTGACCGGGGTTATTTTACCAACGATTACCTCGATAAGTTTTGACCAAAGTAAGACTATCGTGATTAAGGGCTTTTTCCCTCGTGATCAAATTATTGTGTTCACCTATATTACAATCATACACTTGCTTTTACCGAGTTAGCACCTTACCTCACTTAACAGATTTGGATATGTGATCCTTGACAGATTTTTGTCCAAAACATAGACTTTTATCATTGCTACTCCAGGTAACGTTTTTTAACATGTTGATCGAACTTGCAAAGGACGTGTGGCGGCGTTCATGTGTCTCTCACGAGTTTTGAGTATGGGTCGTGTTCGGGTTAGGCCCACCAACCGACTAACACAACCTGTTCAACCCCCCCCCCCCCCCCATTTGTCTAGGATATCATAAACTACACCACCTTAGCACAAATAGTTCGCGATGAGTTTTGTCTTACAATCATAAACTATACAAGTGACCCTGACCTTCTTATAAAGGCGTGAGATTCTTTGTAATCACGTATCTATTATTTGGAACTCGTCAACTAAATTAAAGCTTAAAATATCTATCATATGTATTAATTTGAACTCGCTAATAGTTAAAGTAAACTTATGACTTTATGAGCTTTTAAGTAATGTTTTAAAATTTTCGAATACCTTTGACTAAAACAATGACTAAATAGCAATTTGCAATAAAAAAGATAACTAACTTAAGCCAAAGTCCCATTTTGAACTATCCTATTAAATGTAATCCGACTAATAACTTTGATTAAGTAAGAATTTTAGTAAGGTATAGTAAACCACTACCATCTACAATGAAATTTTTTTTGGGGCTACAGACTAGATACATAGAATAGACTTTGGTCCATGGACCGTCCGAGAGGGGGAGAGAGAAAGGTGCGTGGTCCCTAGGAGAGGCGAGAGAACGTGATGTTTCATAAGGGGTAGTTTATAAAGAGACATCATCGTGTTGCAGTTGTACTATGGTTTATGCTACTGATTGATAATAATTTATTTAGATAATGTAGAAGGTGTACAAATTATGTCCATGTAATTTGTCAAATGTTTATGTGAAATTACAAGTACCCTTTTATAAATGATGAGCTTGTGTTTAAATGTTTGAAGGATCGTATTCAAGAACTAGTGAATGTGGTGTGATAGTGTTTATGTTATTGATTATTCGGTTTGTAACGAACTTCCCGTTGGTGTCATTCCACCATAGAGAGCCTTTATAAGTAGAGCACATTTCGCGTTATTGTCGTTTGTTGTGACTTAATGATTCATGATGGTTTGTTGTTAATTTCCCAATTATGTAATCCCACATAACGAGACTCAAGATGGGTTGTGGATGTCATGTTGGTGGAGTTGGGTATATATCACCTTAAGATTAATGTGGATTGTGGAATCAATATTTTCTATGTCTATAAGCCAATCAAAACACTTTTATTTTATCACATATAAGATTTTCCAACGAAGTAATCAAACCTGAAACCGAAACTGACTGCACGTTTTCTAATATCGTTCTTTTGTTTTAGTTTTGTGTGTAGGTTAGTACTTAGTTTATCTATACGTAATTTAATCTAGCATTAGCATAGTTTGTCATGAATCAACGATATCTTTGGTTTTAGTTTTCATATTCAAATGAACTTTGTAATACTAACAACATGTTGATACCTTAATTACCATAGTTTATGTAAACTTGCCTTTTATGCACCACATTTCAAGCCTACGAAAAACAACGATGACAATCCACAGATACTTGGGGTTTCCGGTGCACAACAAGTGACGATGACACTAGGGTTTTTAGGAGTAAAACTATGGAACAATAAAACGCTTGTGTAAAGAAGTTAGTGAACTAACATTTAGGCTTATAAATGATACTGTTGAGACCTCGAATGAATTGTAAGGATTGAATGTGCGCGTGTGTTAGGTCAAAGTGGTCGTCTTAGTCGTAGGTGATCGTTTACCGGTGAATGGAAGGTATTCTGTTAAATTTAGTGAACATGAGCCTATTACAAAAAGAGTGTGTTACATATATAGGGTCCCAGAGGAATCTTTTCCTGGGACCGTTACCCTAGGCTCTAGTCTATTATCCGGCGGTTATTTCCCATCCCTCTGACTTTCACAGGAGGCTCGCTTTTGTCCGCTAGGTATGTCCTTTGCTCCAGGAATACGTAAGCTTCAGCTATGTCGGGTGTCAGCCCCATAGCGATTAGTCCCTTGTTGACTTCAGTCTTTGTCTTGGTGTGCACTTGATATCCTGGACTGGGCCTCGCTTCTTGTGTCTGCCTGTCTTGCTAATGCTTCTTGGCTTCACCAGGCTAACTCTGAGGTAGCCTCTTTAGATACCATTAGGTTACAATAGAGAATATTTACGTATAATAACAAAGACACTCTTGGGTATAAAACATATTAACACCGAAATAGACAGAAGATAGTATTAGATAATAAATAACAACCGAGCTGATTCCAAGCTTGAAAATCAAGTCCGAGCTCGAGTGGCGTATAGAAAACTCGTTTAGGCTCTTGGAACTTTGAGTCTTGTGTGTTTTAATTTTGCATCTTATAAACTTCTATGAATTAATTTCACACTACACAGTTGAACTTAAGCTAAACTTAGGCTCGTTTAAGTACTAAACAAGTTCGAGCCAAGCCTAGTCTTATTTAAGGGTTTTTTTCCCCTCAAAATATATAAAAAAATAATTAAAAACATATGTAATTTAACTAATAAATAACAACCGAGCTGATTCCAAGCTTGAAAATCAACCAGGGGCGTAGGTAGCTTTAAGGGAACGAGTTCGGCCGAACCCGTACAACATTTTGTTTTAGTATTATATATTAGTGTATTTTGACATCGAACCCGTAGAAATTTCAACATCGAACGCGTAGAAAATCCAAATCTAAGTGATAAACAGTCGTTTGTCTGTCCCTCGAAAATTTTCAAACCCGTAGGAATATATTTCAGGCTACACCATTGAAATCAACTCACGGATCTTAAGCTCGAACAGTCGTAAGTCAATACGAGTCAAATTCGGCTCGGTTACACCCTTAGTATAACAAATTATAGCATTAAAGGAAAGTTATATTTTTTTTATAACAAAGACTTTTATCATAGGTGATAAACATCCAAAGAGTTCTAGTCTTCTAGATAGCATGCTCAACTTTATAAATTACAACACATTGTAACACTCGTTGTTAATGATGTAATAATATTTTGGGTTGGGCATTTGATCAAACACCTTTGGTACCATTTGTCCCCACATTATTAAAGAATGGCCTTGTTATTTGTATGGTGGTCCAATTCTTGGGCCCCAATATTCACCCATTCACCATCATTTACCCAATCCCACATCCTCTCTTTCTTTCTTGAATTCAGAGAATCGAAACCAAACCAAAAACCAAAACTTTTTCATTCATCTTTACAATCCCATCTCCAGTTCTTTACCACCATGACATCCTCGCCGCCGTCACCATCACTTCCTTTAATCCAACTAAAGAAAGAAACTTTATTGGAAGATGAGCAGCAACAACAACAGTTGTTGCCACCTCATCCTTCTTCCCCACCCCTCCCTACTATGCTACAGCCAGCGCAGTCTTCCAAACGGTCCTCCATGAAGGACCGCCACACAAAAGTGGAGGGTCGGGGAAGAAGGATCCGAATGCCCGCGATCTGCGCCGCGCGGGTATTCCAGCTCACCAGAGAGCTCGGACACAAGTCCGACGGCGAAACAATCCAGTGGCTTCTACAACGAGCCGAACCGTCCATAATTGCCGCCACCGGTACCGGTACCATCCCCGCAATCGCCACGACAGTAAACGGCACTCTAAAAATCCCCACCACCTCCACCACCGCCACCGCCACCACCAATACCAATAACAAAAGAAAACTCCCATCCGATTTCGACATAAACCGAACCGGAACAGAAACCGAAAAATTAAATACACCATCCACCGTCACCACCGCTACCGCAACCGTATTCGCTCCTATCACAACCACCACCACCACACACCCTCAATCTTTCGTACCGGTATGGGCGATACCGGTTAACGGAACGACGGCGTTTTGGGCGTTCCAACCACCCGCAACGCCATTCGTAAACTTATCCGCAACACCGATTTCATTCCTCGCCACCGGAGAAAATAAACCGAAAATGACGAATGTCACACCTACTCCCAGCTCCACTTCCACCACTGAAACTCAACTAGTGAGCAAGAGCAAAGAGTTTCATTTCATTCACACAAATAGTCCAACACCTTAACAACTAGTTTTCAACAAGTCATGTTTATCTTCTTCAATATGCAGTTTCTTCTTCATAATAATAATATTATTATTATTAATGATAATATTTTTTAATTTTGTTTATCATGTGTGAGCACGTGAGTGAGGAGTGGGGTCTACAAGGTGGGCAGGCATTGGGGTCTACGGTAAATGTGGTGGGGGCTATGTTAGTGGGGCCGAGGGGCCCAGTAAAGGACCACAGATGGTGGAAAGTGGGCCAGTGGGTTTTAAAAACAGTTGATTTTATGCGCGTTAAAGTGGGGCCGGGCTTACGGTGGGCCTGCGAAGCATACGGCAACGAAGTCTGCCATGCGTCTTATTCGGGATGGCTTTACGATACTTTGTAGGGCTTTGACACGTGGATGTTTTTCATTGGTTGGTTATTGTTTTTTAGTTTTTAGTTTTTTTTAATATTATTTTAGTGGGTCCATATTTAGATGCACGCGGGGTAGTCTAGTCTAGTGCTCCACCCACCTAGTCTTGTATTCCTTGCTTTAGTGACTTGTACTTTATGCAATTAAGTATGTACGATCTTCAAAAGTCAATTTTAGAACCTTACACTTGGAATGCTTTTAACTTTTTATAATTAAGCTAAAAACAGGGGTGTAAACGGGTCGAGTTTTACCAAGCTCGTGGCTTATATAAATCTCGTTTCGTTATCGAGCGTGAACTTAAGTTTATATGAGAAGCTCTTTTAAGCTCGTTGAGCCTTTATATCTTTTAGTTATATCTGTTTTGGATTTCCATCTATTAATTTCACATTTCCCGGCTAACTTTAGAAAAAGAGCTTGAAATGAGTTGAGCTCGAGTTCTCTTAAGTCAAAATGAACTGAGCTCGAGCCAATTCAACTAATGCTAACTTTTTGTAACCTAGGGACAAAATATAAATTTATTGAATGTCTTATAACATTATAGCATAGATGAACAATTTTTCGAAGTTAATAACACGTTAACATTGAAAGATGGAACAATTTTTTTCAAAATCAATAATAAGTAAAGAACCACGAGCATAACGTACTATACATTTTTGAATGTGATTTAAACAATGTCTATGTAGCCACTTGTATATTTATCTCCCTTACTACTTATGATTATATTATGTGCACAACGTATGTAATAATCTTATCATATTATTGGTTATGAAATGAACATGTTCCTGTTTTATTTTATTTGAAAAGGTAAAAAAAGGAATGATCGGTTAAGTGAAGACCTCATATCTCCTAACAAGGACCAAAAATAAATATTTATCTCTCTTATGTTAAGATTATCTTATTTGCACAACGTATATATGCAATAATCTTATTATATTATTGGTTATGAAACGAACATGTTCCTGTATCATATTATTTTTAAAGGTAAAAAATCAATGATCAGTTAAATGGAGGCCTCCTATCTCCTAACAATGACTAAAATCAGCATATTAGATTCTTAATAGAAGATATAAGTTTTAAAAGCCCCTCATGCTTCATGAGTAGTTTAAAAAGGTGTTATAAAGTTGTTGATATTCTATAGTCTATAAATCATAATAAAGAAGCTTTATATCCATCCACATGGAGTTCGTTACCTGTGACATCCAGTAAGTATGGGATTCAAGTTTATTTACTCTGTTTCTGGACCAGTTTTTTAAGTGGGACCATTTAAGATACTTTTTTCCAGACTTAATTACTTTATTAAATGTTGGTTCGGTATTTGTGTTCAATAAACATTGTTTATATTATTTAATGTATTTTTTTATCGGCCAACAAACTACCACCGTTAGCTGGTCCACCTTAGTCGTACGGAGCTCTTAAATACCTCAAAATTATATTCAATTATGGGGAAACCTCACCTGCCCGATTGTTCACTTATGGTAGAAACCTGGAAGCCATCAGAATTGAACTGAATATCACAGATTACTGATGTACTATATAATCTAAAATTTGAAAATGAGTTCAAATTTAAGATAAACAATATTGTTTTAATCAATGGAAACTATTACTATGTAATTCTTTTGAAGATAAACAAATAGAATATTTTTTGGTTAAGTTATACGTTTAAAAGTTGGACCAAGTTCATGAAATACGTTAATAAAGTTTGCGCATCAACTTTAGGCTATGTGTAATTGATATGTAAGCATGAGAGGGGCTCAACCACAATATTGACAATAGCACCACACCGGGTTATGTGAATGGGTCGTGGAAAAGTCTATTGTGAGAAAGCCCACAGGCGTTACTCGTAAGGCTATGTTAGAGGTACACAATATATCCGGTTTCGGACACGACCCGGTGTACCTGACCTAGAGCCGATTTCTATCCGGAAACAGGTGGGTATGACATGATATTGGGTTTCTCCATGGAGCCGTACCCGGAATCAGACCCGACGGAACCGGTTCCACCTCCGGTCAAAACCCGGACCGACCCTACCTGCAACTCGAAAAAACCCAGAATAGCCGGTCAAATACTCGACTAACCCAGAACCGGGTCCTACATGACCCGATTTTGACTTTTGTTGACTATACCCATAACTAGTTTCTACCCGTTCCATTTACTGAAAATCCCTGGTTTGTACACCTCTGGACTATGTAGAGTAGAGGTGCACAAATCGGGGTTTTTAAATACCCGGGTTCGGGTATAGAACTGGGTTCGGGTATGACCGGGTACAGGTATGATCGGGTATTCGTAGTAATCGGGTCGGGTTCGGGTAGGGTATTATCTCTAAAAACCATACCCTATGCATCGGGTTGGGGTCGGGTATAACACCGGGTATTCTAAAACCGGGTATTTGAATACCCTATTATCGGGTATTGAAAAAACCCTATTTACAGGTTTTTTTCCGGTATTTTTTTGGTATAGATTGGATTTTTTAAAAGTTTACACTTTTTAGGGGTATTATTCGGGTATGTTTAAGGTATTTTTTGGGTATACATCGGGTATTTGAAATACCCGGTTTCGGGTATTGGAAAACCCCGGTTTCGGGTTCGGGTATTACCGGGTACAAATCGGGTTTTCGGGTATTACCGGGTACAAATCGGGTTCGGTTCGGTTCGTGTTTTAGTGCCAAAATGCATACCCTATCCGTACCCTACGGGTCGTGTACGAGTTCGGGTATAAAAATCCCGGGTATTAGAAAAACCGGTTCCGGGTATTTATTTCGGGTCCGGTTCCGAGTTCGGGTTTTTTGTGCACCTCTAATGTAGAGGATTCAAGACTTAATTTGGGCCAATCGTATACCTCCACAACACCATAATTAAATCTGGGAAGTAAAAAATTGGGCTCACACAAAAGTTTGGGCTTTATAATGGTTGTGGTCCTGTGGATTATTTTTTTTAAAACCAGATGTGAAATGGGCTTTGGCACTGGAATGGGCTTTAACTTTAAACATTTGACAAATTACATAGGCATAACTCATAAGTTGTAAACCTTCTACATTATACATTATTATACATTATGTATATAGTTTAATATCAATCAATAGCGTATTTAATCAAAATCTCTTTTCATTCTAGATCGTAGTACTTTACTATAACTTACTAAAACTTTTATTTAATCACAATCATTAGTCGGGTAACGTTTAATAGGATAGCTCAAAATGAAACTTTGGCGTTAGATATCTATGTATTACAAATTGCTATTTAGTCTTTGTTTAGGTCACTCAAAGGTGTTTGAGACTTTAATACATGACTTAAAAGCTCATAAGTTCATTTTAAAGTTTACTTTAATCTATCAGCGATTTCTAAATATAGATAGTTTTATCTTTACTTTTAGACGAGTTCCAAATAATAGATACTTGATTATAAAGAATGTTACACATTTATAAAAGAGACATAGTCACTTATATAGTTTATGATTGTAAGACAAATCTCACTACGGACTATTTGTGCTAAGGTGGAGCTTATGACACCATGGATAAATCTCACGTGTTACCATAAATGTTGTTGAGGCTAGGGTTGATAATTTCTGACACGAGGCAAAGTACGACAAAAAATAATTAAAATTGAGTCATCATATCAAACCAATTTAATAAAAGAGTGTTGTTTGATTTAACTCGTTAAGTTAAACTTGTTCTATATGAATTGACTTTTTTTAATAATAATTTAGATGGGCTGATGTTAAATAACTTAACTCGGTGGTGTCAGTTCCAAGATTCATTAAAGGAGGGAAAGGAAAGATTAATGGGAAAAACAAAGAAGAAAAGTAAAGAAAAATTGGAAAGAATTGAAAATAAAAGAAAGGAAAGAGGGAAAGAACAAGAAAGGGAAAAGAATTGAAATTCATAAACATCTTAAAAACAACATTGTGATAATAACACGTTCCACGCATACATAAAAATTAGCAAACAACATTATAGAACAATGGACAAATGCATATTGAGCTCCTTGTGTTTACTCCGCTGCTTGAATTCCTATCTGTTGTAGGCATTCATCGACTCGTCTAAGGGGCAGAACTCCGGTCCATCAAACTTTTCATTAATAGGTTATCAACATGCTCATTTTCCGTATGGCCAGTGGCGGACCCAGGATTTTTTGTCGATGGGGTCCCAATTTTTCGGTTTACAAAATTTTTTGGGTCGGTCGTTATTCGGGTCGGGTCGAGGCGAGGAACATAATAAAACACGGAACTATGGTGTCATTGGAAACGAGTAAGTAGAAAGAATCTAAATTAGAAACTAGATGAAACATACACTTTTAATTCATACCCGAAAAACATGAACGTAATCTGATGGAAGGTCTTCCAAATCAATTTTCTTAGATGTATTACTTGAAGAAGACGAGGGCTCAAACTTTCTTTTCAATGATTCTTGCATAATTAACCCTAAAGTTCAAGTTTTTAAGAAAACTAAGTCACAATCTAACAACAATATACAACATACAATAACCAACATGAGTATAAATGTATAATTATATATAAAATCAATCAACTAATTAGCCCTAAAATTACCTTTAGTTTGAGACAAAATCAGAGGAAACAAAGACTTATAAGACCAAAGAGGGGTGAACGGTGGCTGGAGTGAGGCGGAGGCTGGCGGATATGGGCGGAGATGGGCGGAGGCTGGCCGGAAAAACTGAGAGAGGCGTGAGTTAGGGATAAGCAGTGGGGTTGAGATGTGTGTGGAGGGTGTTACGTCTGATGAGTTGGGTTGGGATATGTTAAAACCCATGGGCCAAAAGTCAAAACTAAAACTAATATAAAGTAAATTTTTAAAAAACGAAATACATAAAAAAACGGGAAAGAGCAAGGCTCGAACTCGGGTCATTCGTGTGGTATTGGAAGGGGGTTTCCACCAGACTAGAATGGTAATATTGATATGGGGTCCAAGTGTTAATTTATATGGGGTCCTTCAAAAATTTTCTATATCGCTTCTAAATAAATTTTAAAAAACATTGGTGTCCCGGGACCCCGACGGCTACTATGTAGGTCCGCCCCTGCGTATGGCTTGACCCTTAGTTATTACAATATTACATATGGTGTAGTTGAAGCGAAATAACATAAGTAAAAGTTTGTTACGACGACGTTCAGCTGTGGTGGTTCTAGGAGGAAATTGATGGATGGCATCTTTCACCACTCATTATGTGGCGTCCGATATCATGAATCTTTACTCCATCCATCATGTGATGCCTATGTAACACAACTCATCTTTTATCACTCACCAGGCGTAACACATGCATAAGTATATACCTTTACAAATAAAAATAGATATTTTAATTAATTAACAGTTATATAGATATTGATGGTTAACTAGTTGTGTACCACCGCGTTGTGGATTTGCATTAACGTGCATTCGGTTGGTATAAGTTAAGTTCATTATGATAACGACACTAAGTTTAAAAATTAAAATCTATCAACGCAGTAAACAGTAGCGACACTCGTATAACTAATATACAAAATAACATATATATATATTACATATACAGTACCGGCACGAAACACAAAAAATAAAATACTAAACATTCAAAACAAATCGTAGATTTCCTTTCCCCAGTAACGACAAAGGGGGGACACCATTCTCCACATCTCCGACGACCCAATCCGATGCATCCATAGGGAGGGTGAGGGTGCCGAATGAAGGTTACTGATACTTACCGTTAATTCTAAAGTCACTAATATAGCCAATGTGTTTGAGCTTCTTAAAGATTAATTATACAAAACCTGCTAGCTTTCAGCTTCTATCTACTTATTGTGTTTTGATACAACAAATAGTTGGTGTACCACGGATATTTAGGATTAAAGGGGAAAGTTAACGTACAAATGAAATTAACGTGTTAAACGTGAGAATCAAGTAGAGTAATTATATATACAAGTAAAGTAGTTATATAATTACGTCATAATTACTTATGCTTCGCTAGGTTCTTCCAATTCAACGGTTGTTGGAATTGTGATAAGTAATCTAATATGTTTGTAAACAACTTTATTTACCCAACTCCTTAAGATCTAATACTACCATCCCTGTTTTATTTTGTATTTTTCAATCACAGTTAGAGCATATATACCATGATTCATGGGAATGACTTCATAGAGTGATAGAGGTAAACTAAATTTAGTGTGTTGTAACTTGTAAATTATACGTTCGGAGTGTATTCGCATATTTAAAACCTAAAGCAATTTTCTTTTTTATAATTTTCAATGACAGTACCATACAAGAATCCTGAGAATGATGTCACAAAGCGTATATATAATTTAATGTCCTCTAGATTAGACAAAAAGAATTGTTTATTAATCCTATTATTAACGGACTTTGTGTTGAAACCGTGCTTTTCAAGAGAAGGTGAAAAGAATTATATTAACGAGTAAAAGTTAACCTAGAAACAAGAAAGTTATTTTGTTATTAACGGGTCAAACAGGTCAAAATGATCCTGGTAACGGGTTAGAAATTTTGGCATCAACAAGTAAGAATTAACACCGAAACGGGTAATATTTGTTATATTGTCAACAGGTTAAGTTATCCGGGTAACTTGTAAAAGTTTATTAACCGGTTATGATGTCATTTGGGTTAGTAATTGGTGGCACATGATATGGATTACGTACGTAACTTAATTTTATTAACCACATCTACAATACTATTTTAAAACAATATTGTTTTAAAAAAGTGTGGTGACTTCATATTATGAAGAAGACACGTATCAATGTGATTCTTGTCCTCATAACTGAAATGCTCTTTTTGTATGATGATTATGACTTCTAATTGTTGATTTTACATGTATGTAAGTTGATTAGTCATTAGTGGCAACATTTTGAGGAATGGATTAGGAATCCAAAATTATAAGAATGTGATTATTTTTTTGGTAAGAATTTATGGTTTCACTTAAAATTGCTAATCAGACCTCATGATACCCATAAAGGTTCTTGGGTCTAGGCAGTTTTCTTTGACAATGGAGCAAGTTCTATTTCCATTATTTGGTAAAAAAAATACATGAAAACTATTTGATAACATCTTCAATGGTTTGAAAATACTTTATATACAAATTTTATTGAAATATAAACTAACTAATAGCATATATATTTCCAATTTATACCCAATTTAGTTTTAGTTACATAAAGCAGATTTTAAAATCTGGTTTTCCAGATAATTTTATTGATCTATTTTTACCCGTTTGGACCCATTATATATAATGTTGTCAAGATTACCAACTTTACTTATTTTAAATGTGTAGGCTTCTTCTTGGCTGGTTATAACTTATAATCTTGGTTTATCGGATACGGGACAGGAGTTCACATGTAGCAGGTTAGTGGGTTAGCGGGTCATCAACATTTAGATTATTTTGACATGTTTCTTTTGTGTTTTTGATTGTGTCAAGTAATAATATTATAGTGGGTCAAAATCATAGGTGTGTTTTATGGCTTTTATAGGCAACTCTATCTTCAAGGTGAAGTATTAGTAGAGTAGAGGCTAGTCGGTAGATTTCTGTTTTTTGTAGCCTATTTATGTAAAGTTTGGTAGTCAATAAAATATGGGTTTTTGAGGCCGTAAATTCATTAATTCAATTCTGTTTGCTACTTTGGTTTTTGAGTGTTCTAAGCTTTGAAATAACACAAATCAAATTAAATCTTGGCTACAAAAGCCATTAGCGATTTCAACAGAAGGCATGAAAACAATTTCTGTGGAGTTTGATTTGGATATTTCATGATGTTTGGTCGGTTTACGGAGACCGGTGGAACTCACTTTAAAAAGTATAATGCATATAGATTTTTTATATCTTATTTATTAAAAACCTTAACTTTTTTAGTAGCCTTAAAATTTGTATGTATATATATATTGCTGACCACACTCAGTTCAATATCTTTGTTGAAACAGTTAAAACTTAAGACAAATTCTCATTCAAGTTCTTCATCCTAATGTGCTTTATATTGTCTTGCCAGTCGGATACTAAGTTATTATGTATGGACGTTGGATCTATATTCAAACCAACATAAAATGTATTTGATTTTATTCGCATATCAATGATAGTTATTTCGTTTACAGTTGTTTTTGTTACTAACTTATTATAATATGTAAGTATTCGAATACAATATTTATTTATTATTAAATTTTCTTAATTTCAACATTTTTTAGACCCAGCCCCGTGCAATATACGGGTTTATAACTTAGTATATACAAGATAACTTACCAAATCAACATCCACAATAATAACCGATACGACTAGAAGTCTAGAACCAAAATGTATAAACCATTTTAGCTAAGAAGTTCATTTAAAAACTTTGTTATTTTGACCATATAACATACGAAATGTCAAATCCAACACGCTAGCATAAGTAAAGAAATTTATGCATGCCCTTAACCATGAAACATAGCTTGACTAGCAACAATGCTGTCTCTGAGGATTTCAATACATCGGCCGACCAAAATAAGAAGGCCCATAGCCCTAATGAGTAACGTAATATAAACTAATTTTTTTAAACGGCGATTTATGTTATAAGAATAAACATAGAAAATATATTGTTAAAATAAAATACCGTGAACTAACCAATGATTCGTGAAGCTCTCCTAACATTGGGAAAAAAAAAACATATTTTGGTCCTTGGTGGTTGGCTTGGTCAACCACGGAGGTGCCTAGTGGTCAACGGCAAACCAACAATGGTGGTCGGCTGGGTTGGTCGTTGTTCATATTTTGTTCTGCATTTGTATAGAAGGAAGAAGCCAAGGAAGAATTTCAATCGGCCTCAATGCCTTTTATTTTGTATTTGATTTTTACTTAATTATTTAGTTTTTAGTTTTGGTCCAATACTTTAAACTTGATTGGATAATGCATTAAAAAAAGGTTTCAGGCCCATTAATTATAAGATGATAAAAGATCAATCATATTTGATAAGTTTTATATTTTTAAATGTATATATAAAAACATTTTGGCCTCCAAAAATTAGGTGCCCCGGCTGACGGTCCGAAGGGCACCACCTCCCAGCCGCCCCGAGTCTAGCAGTATAACTAACATCATGAAAAGCACGAGCCGAACATCTCGTCTTGAGATCTTGCATCTCATTCTTGATTGCATCAAGCTACATAAACCTTCCATCATTCACAAGTATTGTTACTAGAACTAGACCAACACTTAGGCAAATAACAAGGTGCATGCTCCTCCTTTTTCTTCCATGAGTTGGTACTAAGTGAGTAAACCAACACATTGTTGTTGTTGTTGTTGTTGTATCGAAAGTTCTCGATAGAAAACCAAACCCCAAGACAACATGCGAACTTGCATCAGGCATGGCAAAGCCATTAATAAACAACATAACTCTTCAACTTCCGCCAAGCCCATATGTTGTCTAGCCAATCCCGTTATCCGTAAATTTCACCCGCGTACATTATTAAATGATCCGATACTTAACACCACTTATTTCTCTCAAGTTAAAAACAATAAAGGGAATTGAACCTGAAATGTCACCTCTCCGCGTCAACGGTAGATCCATTGGCGAAGTTTAGTCGCCCCCTGTTTTTTTTGCGTAACAGTGTAAATTTACATGTTTTCGGCTGAAAATTATTATACGTAGTGTAAGTTTAGTCCTTTTCGGCCGAAAATTTGAGCCTGACCCCCTCGTTTGTGAAATTTTGCATACATTTTGAGCTCGCCCCCTGGTGCCTCAGCCCAAGTTTCGCCACTTGGTAGATCAAAAATGTAAATCGTGTTATTGCCACCTCTAATATCGTTTCATAACTCGGCTTAAGTCAACCCCTAATTCTTTAACTTCTCTTGAAATTTCTATTATAAGTTTCCACGGACCCGGAATCAAAACCTTTGCCAGAATAAACGACCATAATCTTTCCGAATGATGAATACCCCCAAATTATCTCTTCAAAGCACGTCTTCTCATTCATGAAATTCCATAGCTAATACGAATATAAACGGTTACAGTGGGTTCCCTTGGCGAGCCATTTACTAAAGTGACGACGTGCCACACGCCAAGATTTCCGAAACCCAACTCCTCCATTCATTAGGGAAATTCATTTGCTCAAGAACAAAGTCAAGGAACTTCCAACTCAGCGAGTCATAGGCCTTTTCAATGTCTCCTTTAGAAATCATACCCCTCTAGCTTCTTCGCTTTTTTTCAACAATGCTACTATTTCGTTTAAGTACATTAGTTGCCCATCGAGTATACTTATGTTTGACAAAAACACCTATTGTTCGACACCTTCTTTAGCCGATTCACTAGCATTTTATATATTACTTCGTTTATACCCAATTAGGCTAATTGGCCTAAAGTCCACTAGCTTAGCCAGGTCATTCACTTTCGGTATAAAATAAGGCAATGAAAGAAGCCAAAACTGATGTTATAACCATCTGGGCCGGGTGACCGAACTTCCTCACAATTCCAAACAACATTTTTAATTTCTAGTCAAACGGGGCGCTTTGCGATGAATTTGGTGGGTTCGTGGGATCTATAAGTTTGACCATCTTAATGTAAATAACAAACACACATTTTATATGATGAAATAAAAGTTAGAAAAAACAAAAACACAAAGAAAGTATATGTCTGACTTCACTTTCAGATTAATCAGAGTTCATAGTTTTCCTTGTTAGTTGTCAAGGTTCTTTCAAGTCATTTGCATCTAGATATATATATGTTCATCACACACACACAAATTAATAAAACTAGTTCTTTTCATTCATACTGATAAAACTCTGACTCAATAATATTTCAAATATCTCAACAACTAATTAACCTTTAACCTAGCCACAAGGAAATCAAAAACAGTCTAACAAGTAAAACACAAATGGTATAAGGAGCACCCCCCTCTATCACCTTAAAATTCTTCCATAGCATCAAAGTAGACAACCGGTTCAACAATGCAATAAATCAAATCAATCCTTGTCCAAGCGTGCCCCGCAGTTCCCCAATCCTCCCCTTTCACATCCCTTACCTGAATCGAGTAGTCGTTAGGTGTCGGGTTGTCCGCCAATGTGTAAATACCTGTAATCAACATAGCGTGGCCGTCCGCATTTGGGTCCTGATCCACACCGAAGTAATCTCAAGGATTCTCGGCAGTGCAACGTGCTGCGTTACTAGGAAACGCAAATGGTCCATATTTATAGCACGCCGCGATAAGCGGATACCTCTTCCCTCCCGGGCGAAAGTTGGAAACCAGGATCCCGATCTTCTCTTCCATAGTGTGGTGAACAGTCAAATCATCGATCGTGTACCTTCTCTCATGTGTATACACAAAATCCATAATATTAGGGTTTGGAACCCGCTCGTCCATTGCTTCCAGGCCTAACCAAGGATTGGTAAGATACCATATGAGCTGCTCAAGTGTGAAGCACCTGTTGAATATAGCTTGAGGTGAGAGCTCAATGTTCTCATCATCTCCCTCCTGCCTGATGACCATCGTCATCATGCTGCTTGCCACATATGGTAAGCAGTTGGGCGTGTCGTTGACCCAAATTCTGGAATAATTTATTGCTGTCGTACCCAGAAATCCAGCCCTTCTGGGATCTGGCCTTCAAGATTAGATTAGGGTTTAATTAATTAGAGAGGAAAAATATAAATATTGATTTTAACTATTTCCCAATAAATACAAACATAACTAATTATTAACTTTCTTTCTTTTGAACAACAATAATTAACTACTTGAAACAGGTTAACCAAATCGAAAACCGGTAAAAAAATAAGAGCCGATGATAATTGATCGTAAACCGTGCAAAAAAAAACGGTTTCAACACAAACCAAAACCGATCATAAACCGGTTTAGGGTTTGAAACCGATTTGTGCACCCCTAATTTAAAAAACAAACTAAATTTTAGATATATAAGAAAATGTTTAGATGTGATCAATAATTTATCATATAACATTTAACAGAAATATAAACATTTTGGTGTAAGAATATTTAAATCACCTACTTGATCAAATATGCTAAGTCTATCTATTTTATAAACCAGAAAACGTTTAGTGATTGATTTTAGTGTAAGAATATTGTAAAAATCAGCTGCTTGATCAATTATGCTAAGTCTATCTATTTTTTATCAACTACTTGAAATTTTATGTTTTTTGTTGGTGTGTAAATTGTCTAATTTAAGGTGAGAGACAACATAATTAATACTAGGGGTTTAATTAGAAAATAGACAAGGTGTAGTTACTAGCTAGAAAACCTATAAATAAAATGAAAACTGTTTTTCAAAGGTTAGGGTTTAATAATATGAAAGATCTTACAGTAATGACACTTCAGATTTAAAGGAAGAACTTACTGCACTGGAGCACCAACTTGATTTGGGTCTGCCATGCAGGGGCGGATCTACAGTGATATCGGGTGGTTCCTCGGAACCACCCGAGTTTTGAAATAATAGTGTAATTATATATAGAAAATAATAAAGGAACCACCCTATAAATTAAAAAGGAACCATCATATAACCATTTGAAGTGTTTGTTTGTCTGGTAACATGCCGGTTTTGTAACCCGGAGGTCGCGGGATCGAATCTCGTTTTTTTAATTTTTTTCTTTTTTTTACTAACTTACCTAACATCAGTTAGGGTTTTAAACAAACACAAACACATAACCAGCACAAACAACACAGCGCCTCTCCACCCCTTACCTGATTTCAGCCCCTGACTCGGTCACTCCCGCACTCCGGCAGCCTCACTCAGTCACTCCCGCACTCCGGCACCGTCACTCCGACCATCGCCGTCGGCCATCCCCGTCCTCTGTCAGCCGTCTCCTTACAGTCCTTACTCGAATCCTCTTAATCTCCCACTTTGAAGGTAATTTTACATTTATAATTCATTGTTAAATGTTAATTATTCTTGATTTCTTGTTAATTGTTCTTAATTGTTAACTGTTAACTACTTAATTGTTTAAGTTATTTATTAAATTTAGTTTTAGTTTGTTAGATTATTGGTTTTAATTTGTTACTTTCTTAGTTTTAAATTTGTTAGTTTGTAATTGTTGATTTGTAGGTATGTTGAATGTGAAGATATATTATCAAAGTGAACCATCGAACCTTGGATCATAAGCATTTTATTTTTAATTCGTAAAGACTACTGTATAGATATTATGTGTTTTTTAATTTCTAACGACGGTGTCTCTTTTATTAATTTTGTATATTTATTATGTAATGAACTTTTCCCAAACCATCGAACCGACCGGAACCTCAAACTGACCCGGAATTTTTTATACCCGACACGGTGAAATTGAAACATCTAAAAGTAGTGCACCACCCGAAAAAAATTTCTGGATCCGCCACTGCTGCCATGTGAATATGTGATCGAAAGCTGCACATTTAAACGTATATGTTATAATCCAACCTTAATAATCTTTAAGATATTACGAAGTATTAAACAAATTAATAAAACTAATAATCTTTAAGATATCAAAAGTATAAAACAAATTTGAAAAAACAAGTAAAAAAACTAATCTTTACAAGTTAAACCAAATAAACAGATTCAAAAGCTGAAACCGAATCAAGAAAAACAGACACAAAAATAAATAAATAAATCAATCTAGTAATCTTGAAGATATATAACAAATATGAAGAAATCGAGAAAAAACAAATAAAAAATGCTAACTTTAAACAGCTGATGATATGATTCGATCAAACGTGAAAAACGATCAACAAAAACTAATAAAAACTTCAATAAAACAATTTCACCTTTTCTGATAAGAACTGTGGGTGTGAGAGGTGACTGGTGTGCTGTATATATAGAGTATAAATTACATATTTGGTCCCTGAAGTCTAGGAAATTAAAATCTTAGGTATGTTCCTTTTGGCGGATTTAGTCCCCATTCTGTCGTTTTCTTTAAACGGCTTTATTTTTTCATTGAAGACATTAGTTAGCATTTTAATCCTTGATAATTGATATGCTTGTGAATTTACACCAATAATATAAACTATTTATAGAAACCATGATAACAGTGGCGAAGCTTGGACATACACGTCGAGGGGGGCCGGACTCAGTATGTATAAAAATATTCATAAACTAGAGGGGGGTAGGCTCAAAATTTCGTTTGGAAACACGCTAAGCATAAAAATTTTCGGCTAAAAAAGGATAAATACACACTACCGAGCATAAACATGGAGGGGCCGGGCTCAAAATTTCGGTCGAAAACGGGTAAATTTACACTATGTATACAAATTTTCGGCCGAAAAAAGGATAAATTTACCCTGCCGAACGAAAAACAGAGGGGGGCGGGCTCAAATTTTAGGTCAGATACAGGTAAATTTACACTATGTATAAAAATTTTAAGCCGAAAAAGGATAAATTTACACCACCGATCGAAAAAACGAAGGGGGCCGGGGCCACCCCTGGCCCCAACTAAGCTACGCCAATGCATGATAAGAATAATCGTGAATTTTTTGTATTTGAATTTATAAGTTACCTGGATTGATTACGGAATTTTAGATATCTTGTACAATTTGAAAATTATAAACTTGTTAGATAAGTTACTTTTGAGTTTTTGTTATTCAAAAAGGGCTAACGCGTAGCTTGTTGCCCATATGACTACTATATTTATGTAAAACACTACTTTTAATGAAATTTAGTTATGATTTGGAATATTTCAAAAATATTGTTTGTTAAATTTAAACGGAAAAACAAAAATAAAATGGAAGCAATCGTATATCGATCGCTAAATAGATACCTCAAATGGTCACAAAAATTATGTGTTGCGAATAATTGTCGGTCCCAAACTAGTCTTAAAATGGCTACAAATAAAACGCTTTTTTAATCGTAATTTTGATCACGAGTCAATTAGGCAAAAAAATAAATGAACTCTTCCTTGAAAAAAATTTATTAATGTTTATAAACACTAAAAAATTAACAGAAATGTAATTTAATATCTTTTTTAATATATCGTTTACAACAATAAAATAAAGTCAATACTTATAAAACAATTAGTAAACGTTTTCGAAACAATAGAAAAATGTTTGGAAACTTATTAAAGCGTATTTTGCTAAATTTATAGATTACATATATTGCCTAGTTTCATGGTTAATTTGTTTATATGGACCAAGGGTAAAAAAGGTAATATTTCATCAGTCTAACGGAAACAAGTTAACCTCATTAGTCATTTGAATCAACAATGGAAGAAAAACGACAAGCCTAAGGACTAAATCCACCAAAATAAAAATCTTACATTGTTGTTATGCATGAACAATAAATAAAAGAAACACTGTATATACATGAGAATTGAAACCATATTTTGTACCATTTTATCAGGACTCATTCGCTTTCTTACCACTTGAAATTTGCGAAAGATCAAAATGCATAAAGAGAATAGATCTCGAACTCATATGGATAACGGGGGTGTACATGAAGATAAAAGATGCGAACAAACGGGGCCTTATGATACACAAGCAAAGTGGCGAATACAAGAATTTTCTAGAGGAACACAATACTGGTTGGATCATAATAGGCTCGGTAAAAATTACATCTGGATAAAAGAAACAAATGGCAGAATAAATAACGTTTTCCGATTTTCATTTTTTATAAGAAATTTCGTCTTTCCTAACAATATTAACACACGTTAAATAAGAGGTTAAATAACTAATCAACAAAAATAAGATGTTATTTTTTGGTTTTTAATTTTAGGGTAGTTTGGTCATTTTCAAAACTTCAGGGGAATATTGAAATTTGTAAGTTAGACTAAAGGACAAAATCTGTTATTACATAAGAAAAATTAAAATAAATATAAAAGATAGAAATTGTAATTTGTTTGTTTTTGTTGTGTAATTGGCCCCACCAAAGATATTATGCTCTCTTCCTCCTCACACACACATAATCGTGGGGATTTTTACACGTTCATATATATATATATATATATATATATATATATATATATATATATATATATATATATATATATATTTTTTTTTTTTGAACAATAAGAATACATATTAGGCTGAGGGGTGTGGAGCGCGAGAGGGGGCGCGTGAGCCCATCCGCTCGCGCCCCGGGGCGCGAGCACCACACCACCGAGGCACGAGAGGGGCGCGAGAGGGGCGCGAGCACGGCTTTCAAAGCAGGCGCAAGGCCGCTAGCGGGAGGGCAGAGGCGTAAAGGGGTATTGGGAATGCGTGAAGAGCCGTTGGGATGAAGAATAGAGCCGTTGGATAATATTAACATTGGCCAGCGTCGGATTCCGATGGCCGGAAACCCAAATCGGAAAAACAGAATGAAGGAGATGGCTAATTAAAACAGAAATTAAAATAAATTAGCATATTATAATTTAAATGTATTTTCACTTTTAGCCCTTGATCTTTGAAGCTTTATTAAAACAGAAATTAAAATAAAGTTGCCAATTGGACTTTGTACTTTGAAGCTTAATTTTTTTTATATGTTTTTTTATTTAATTTATTTTGTATTTTAGTATTATTGTATTTTTTTTATTGTATTATATATTATTGTATTGGTTTTTTTGTTTTATAAGAAAAAAAAAAAGGAAAATGTTGGGCTTCGAAGCCCCCTCATCATAAAGGTGCATTATGAACGTATCCGAAAGAGGTTGATCGAAGAAGACCAAGCCGAAGAATAAGAATAAGGTTTTTTTTTATTTTGTACTTTAATTTTTTTTTTTAGATATTAATGTGTTTTTTTAATTAATGTGTGTTTTTTTAAATAATTTATGAGTTTTTTTAATAATACGTTTTTTTAATACATTTATAAAAAAATAAAAAAAAAAACCGCTCGCGCCCCCTCTCGCGCCCCTCCACACCAGGGCCAGGGGCGCGAGCGGGGGCTCCAACACCCATCTTATCAAGTTTCTGTCTCTGCCACACGTCACAATATTATTGGCTGGAGCCCCCACTCGCGCCCCCTCTCGCGCCCCCCACACCCCTCAGCCTTAATACAAAACCATCAAACACTCCCTAGTTACAAAGAGAAGAAAAGGAACCGGAAAAATTCTCAAAATAAACGTGTATGAAAATGTTTTTTAGGTTTTAGGTATCGTTTGCAAGAAATTCCAAAAGTATAAATTATAAACTAGTCGTAATGAGTAGTTTACGATTACACACGAGTAGTTTGTAGTTATCTTAACCCGGAACACGAATGCGCATTTGGAAAGTTACTTCATGGCTAGCTTTGAGATGTTCTGATCAACTTCTTACACTAGGTTGATAACATTAGAAGTTGTCAAATTTTTTTATTGATACTATTAGTGAGTGATTTTAACAACATAATATGATTTAGGTTACCTCTAGAAGTTGAGAACGTTACACAACCATTGATACTCGCTTAATTGATTTTGCCAACCAACCACAAATGGTAATTCATCTGGTGATCAATTTAAGATTGCCTTACGTTACGCAAATGAGAAAAGAGGCGTTATATACAAACACCACCTCATCGTGTCTGTATATACCTATACGACTCGTATAGGTCATGCTTGACTGAGCCGTATAGTACAACTCGTATAGCCTTATACGAGTTGTACGTATAGGATTTCATGGTTCGTATAAGGCTTCATGGCTATACGGACATTACATTTTTCGCTTGTATGACAACGTTTGACATGTTAGTTTGTACTTTGACCGGCTATTCCATACATCATCAATAGAGCTATATGAGTCGCGCTCATATGGTTTCTAGATAACCAACTTGGTGTTGGTATTACACGTGCCCGAGAAAAACATAGCTGAATAGTTTGCTAGGTATCATCGTTTATCAATGTTTTTCTTTAATTATTATGTAACATTTAAGTTCCATGTTATACTAATAATAATCCAAAGCCAATTTCCTCACTATAGAAGCTAATTATTTTCATTAAGACGTTATTTTGCAATATATTTCTTACTTTCTTCGGCTTCCTAGCTCTAATTAAGGTTGCACACCTTGTACAAATAAATACATAGGGATGTCGGTTTTGTAGTATTGTACAGAGCTTTAAGCAGGGTCATGGTTATTCATACACCTTTTTTAGTTATTCACATACCCTTTTAACACACATTTAAACCCTATATACACCCTATAAAGGGTGTATGAATAACACATCCCTTAAACAGACAAGACGTACTATACTACTATACAAACATTAAATGCTTATTGTTTTTGGTTTTATGCCAGAAACAGAAACCCTTTCTGCCTTTGATCACTTTCTGGTCATGTTTGACCTTATCTATCTTAGGGAATGTATTTATAGGCTTTAAGCAGACTAAACAAAAACCCTAGGTTTCCTGATTAATTATAGGTATTATTAACCCCACTTGTTACATAACAAAAGTTATGTCAATATGCACCCCAACTCGGATTTACACCCGTCGATTCAACACGTATTATATTTGACCCGACTTGTTACCAAACAAAATTTACGTCGGAACATACACCAGCTCAAAACGTATATAAAATAAGCACGAAAACGCATTGTACTTGACGTCAAAATGCATATGATCATCAACTTGAATTTATAACGACGCCTACATATTATTCAGCACGTATAAGTAAGTTATTTTTAAGTTGTTATGAAGGAATATCAGATTATGTAATATCAGTAATATGTGTGCTACAGCTTAGAAATTCTAGGAGCCGAAAGCCACAATATACAAAGTTGAAGGGACGTTTGGTTGGTCACGTGTTTGCATATTCATATTTGTTTATTTATAATATAAACAATTTATTTATTATAATCATATATTTTTTTAGGTTAAATATTTTCTTAACTAATGTACTTTGAATAAATATTGACAATGAATAATTTGAACTATCAATTGCAAGATTGTCAGTTCAAATTCCAAGCTCATCTGGTTTTTCGTCTCATCGTGTGTTACGTCAAAGACTATGGCTGGTATATCGTGTATGGGTACCTGTACACGGTAAGACAAGGACACGAAATGTGTATACCTGTACACGACACGAAAACTTATCGTGTACCTGTATCCCAAACACGAACCCAAATTTGTTACTACCTGGTGTGGTATACACGATAAGAACTTACTAAATTACTTATAAGTATATTTAACGATGAGGCAATAAGCTATGACGACGGGAGGAAGCACTGACAACTGCGGGTTATGACCGGAGTTCAGCGGGAGCGATGATGGCCGGAGTTCATAGAAGCTGGTGACCAGAGAGAGAATGTCGTGAGTGGTGACGGGAATGTTATTGAAATTTAGGGTTTAGGATAACTTATATATATATATATATATATATATAATTATAAAAATCTAACCAGGTACTTAACATGTACTTAATAAGTAAATAAGTATTTTACTTGTTTAGACACGAAAATTAACAGGTAAATCCGTGTCTACCTGTTTAGTACACAAAACCTGTTAAGACCTTATATGTTATCTGTTAAAGTAGTGTAGGTACGTGTTGTGTATTCATGTCTCGTGTATAAATTGTCAATCCTACAAGAGACATATGCTTTTGTGGTGGCATAACAACTGTCAAGTGACAATTAGCAGTACGGTTTTCTGGGGAACACCCAAGCCAAATTCTAAAACGAACGTGAGCTCAGTTAAGATAACATAGTCTGACCATAGTGGGCCAACGAGTTATCCAATTTAAAGAGCGTGGTAGCTTAAACACAAAATAGAGAGTCGTTATTTAAATAAAAAATCCGTCTTGGCAAATAAGTTTTCAACAAAATCCATCATGACCGATGAGTTTTGAAAAAATCCTTATCGGAAGATAACTTTTGATCCACACTTGGTTCTTCTACTTTTTTTCAATATTTAATTGTTATGTTACTTCATGACTATTTTGCAAATTTCTTTCTTAAAAAAAATACTGTTTTAAGAATTTTTTTGAAAATTCAACATCAGATTATAATTACAATCAGTATTTACAAGTTAAAAAAAAATAATAGCTTACATCACCCTGGCCCTATAACTTTACTGCACACATTGCCTATCTATGTAAGGCATCACCTGAGACTAAAAAAAAAGGTAATTCTTAGTTTCCCTGTTTAAATTATTTAGAATTTAAAATTTTGACTTGAGAATTGTGAGAAAGGGAAGCGGATATATATGGCTCTATGGCTTGATTTTTTTGCTTTTACTTTTTAATGAATTGCAGTTACTTTATCTTTGCTAATTACGTGAAAGATATTACCCATCACCATATTTGAATCTACTTAACTGTAGGTTATTTCCTATATTTGTCGAAAAAAATTTTGAAATGGGAAAAATTTAAAGAGTAAAATGGTTTTTAGGAGAGAAAAAAATTATTAAGAAAATAGAAGATCCATCAATTGAAATGGCAGATGTCAACATATAAGTGGGGTCTGTCAGATCTTATCTGGTGAGGTGGACGACTACCACGTGTTCCGCCATTTCAAATGGCGGATGTTAACTTTAGTGATCCGTCAGTTTGACTGGCAGGTCACAATTTCCAAAGTAGGCTATCCCTATGTGTATAAGTGTATTTTAATGGACATCCGCCATTTCAAATGGAAGATGTCAAATGGCGGATGTGAATAGTATTTCTGGTTGATTTGACACATCTTTTTGATTGATTTGACACACCACCTTTTCAAATATTATTATTTATTTATTTTCTTAATAACGTTTTTTTAAATAAGGTTATTTAACAAATGAAAAATGTATTAATAAATAACGTTTTAACATTCCTTTTTTTCTTTTTTATTATTTATTACTTTTCTAAATATCAGTATTTAAAAAAATACAAAATTTAATATTAAAAAGATTTTTTTTAATAAAAACACCATTTTGTATGAATGTAAGGAAGTAGAAATAACGTTGTATATATATATTTGTTTAGTTTTTATTTATAGTTTAGACCATTTTTGTATAAATATAAGATGATTTATGTATATAAATTGGATTTGGGGTTTTGGGTTGCCACGATGTCTTGGTTGCTATAATTTTTATTTAAAAGAAACAAATATGTAGAAACGTTGTTTTTGGGTTAATCAAAGAAGCATTGTTTTTTTATATTATTTACTACGGTCTTTTCAATATTTTATACTACAAAGAAGCGTTGTATATGGCACCATTTTACACCGGTTTTTAAAGCGTTATTTTTTGTACCATTTTACACCGGTTATTGAAATGTTTTTTGTACCATTTTACACCGGTTTTTGAAGCGTTGCTTTTGGTTTCAGTTTACACCGGTTTTTAAAGCGTTATTTTTTGTACCATTTCACACCGGTTTTTGAAGCGTTGTTTTTTGGTACCATTTTACACTGGATTGGGAACCATTTTAAATATGTTTTGCAACGCATGGTTTAAAGCGGATTTAAAACCATTGTGTATGCACTATTACACTGTTTTAAACTAGACATTTTCTGTTATAGTGGTAAAATTCAATAAACGATATTTATAGGTCTAGGATGAAAAAGTCATAAATAAATTAAGAATGAAACCAATTTTATTCTCGTATATCCATCCAACCTCAATGAATCCATGGAGTTTTCATCCATCTCTTTAGAACTATAATACAAAAGTGTGTTTTATTCATGCTAATTTTATATATGATGTATTGATGCTCATTTTTTGTGTCATTAATAATGAACGCCTTATCATCTTTTGTTATAGTTAGCTATTCTATTAAAAAATATAATTACAGCTTATAAAGTTACTAGGTGCATATTTATTGTGATTATGAAGAAATTGCATCATAAATAAGCAGTTAATACGAAAAAAATACCGGATATCGGTCGAGGACCGATATTTGAGATATCAGTTACCGCAAAAGGATATCTTTAATTATAATATCATGCAGAATTTACACACACACACATATATATATATATATCAATTTAACACTAAGAATTTTTGGGTTTGTCACGTGTCGTATATGTTTTCATTTTTAGTAATCAAACATTCGATATCCAAACTGAGATTTGTATGGGTTAGATTTGAATGTGTCTTTCACACGTGTGAAGGTATAATTAAGAATCAGAATAAACGTAAGAGAGGTTCATTGAGGTTTCAACAATTGTGTGAGCTGAATTTATTTGCCTAAAATAGTTATTACAACTGAATATAAAATCAAAGCCTTTAAATATTGTATATATATATATATTGTATACCAATTGGTATCAAACCCTAATAACAATGCATGCTAACGTAAAAATGGTGAAGGACGATGATAAAGATCGAATTAGTAAGTTACCAGATTGCTTACTTTCTCAAATCCTTGGTCGTTTACCCAACACAAGATACGCGATTAGAACAGGTACACTCTCCAAACGATGGAAACATATTTGGACCAGTGTTCCAAATCTCGTGTTCATACATCCTCACCCTATTAGCTTGAAAGTGAACCCGAGTTTCTTTTCTTCAGTGGACAAAACCTTAACTCAACGCCAACAATTAAGGTTGAAGAAATTCAAATTGCATAGCAACTACAGTCCTCGGTTCGAATCACAAGTCAATAGTTGGCTTCATTATGCCATCCATTGTAACGTTGAAGACCTCTTTTTGAAGTTATATGGTTTGGATCGTATAAATAAGTTTTCGTTGGATCAGGTTTTTCTCAGCAGTTCATGCTTTACTGATTTGTCATTGGCAGGCTGTATGTTTGATCCAACGAGGGCGGTTAGTTGGCAAAACCTGACGAGTTTATGTATTTCGTATGTGAGTTTAGACGAAGATTTGATTGAAAACATACTGGCGGGTAGTCCTGCGTTGGAAACTCTAGAAATGAAAAATTGTTATTGTTATAGGTATCTCAATATAACCTCAAAGAGTGTTAGGAACCTTGTGCTCTCGGGACAAATCCCTCCTTTGCAAAATTGTTCGGAGATCATTGAAATCAATGCTCCGAATATTTTGTCACTAACAATCAAAGGACGTTACGCTTTGTGGAAGTTTGTGTTGCTGAATGTGTCTTCCTTAGTTGAAGCGGACTTAGATTATGTCAAGTGTCCGTGTTTTCGTAATACAGATAAAGAAGATGAAGAAGAGATGCTTAAAGGATTTATACTCAAACTTCGCAATGTTAAGGACCTCAAAGTTGGGACTTCCTGTTTTGAGGTTAAGTTACTTTTCTTGTTTTGTTAATTTAAAAAAGTAACTAATAATAATAATAATAATAATAATAATTGACATTTCGTTATTGTTTTTCGTTTGTAGGTTCTTGCTCGTTTGAAAGCAAAAGGTTTTGTTTTTCCATCGAACTTGAAGGTCCTTGATTTTATTCCTTAACCTCTACATTTTTTTTAAAACGACATCTATATCATAAAAAAAAGTATCTGGAAAGTAACGAGATAGTACGATATATCATCCAAATCGACCTATAAATAAAACCGAAGAAAACTACAGGTAGATAGAATGTTACTACTTGAACTTTGTATTAACAATCTTAGTTGATTAATGTTACTTTATATCCATGTTTAGTTCCGAAAGGATTTTGACATATAAGTGTTTTATTAAACCTAATTAATTATGACTAAAATATATTGCAGGCACCGATCATGATGATCAGATGATCTTCGTCAGCTCAGCCGTGTAATCAGTTTCTTGTTTCAAGATGTGTTCATTGCAAAGTCCGGGCGTTTTTCATACAAAGAGATGATTTGCAGTTTGCAATTTGGTGTGAAAACAAACAAATTTTATTCCCTCATATTCATCCAACCTCAATGAATCCATGAAGTTTTCATCAATCTCTTCGAAATAATATAAAAACGTGTTTTATTCATGCAAATTTTATATATGATGTATTAATGTTCATTTTTTGTGTCATTAATAATGAACGTCTTATCATCTTTCATTATAATTAGTTATTCTATTAAAAAATATAATTACAACTTATAAACTCAATAGGTGCATATTTCTTGGGATTATGAAGAAATTGCTTGAGAAATAAGCAGTTAATACGGAATAATATCGGAAATCGGTCGAGGACCGATATTTGAGATATCAGTTATCGCAAAGGGTTATCGGTAATTATAATATCATGTAATATATATATATATATATATATATATATATATATATCACCTTAACACTGACAATTCAGTATACTTTTCTACGATTAACAAATTTTCATTTTGCGACTTGCAAAACACTAACAATTGTAGCAAGTATAAAATGATTAACACTCAAAAAACTAACATTAAACACTAAAATTTGAAATTGAGACTTAAAACAATGATATCAGGAATATCAGTGATATATCGTTGAAATATCGGTTAATATTACCGATATTATCAGTACCAATAACCGATATTATCGGTACCAATTATCTGGCCGATATTTTGATCGATATTTCATATGAGGACCAATAACCGAGATACCACCGATATTGACTGCATAGCATGAGAATACACCACGTATTCGTACGGATATTCTATTAGAAAATATTATTTGAACTTATAAAACCATTTAATTTTATAAAAAGGGATATTGGTTTTAGATACTCCAAACTTTGACACATTGGTAGATATCACTCCCAACTTACGAAATGTTCTCCAACACTCCCAACTTTTAACGTATTTTCTTCTGCCACTCCCGGAGTAACGAGGCACTAACTACGTTAGTGTTTTGGGTAAAAATGTCATTTTTCAAAGTTCAAGGAATAAAATTAAATTTTTGTTTATTATTTGTTCCACCATCACCTAACCACTATCCTCTTCCCTGCCGACAACCACCAACCACCACTGCCACTAACAACCACCACTGCTACTTACATCCATTAATCACCCCTCTTCTTTAGTGTTTGCAATCGAGTCGGTAAAAAATCTACAGGAAACACCCCGAATCGATCCCACCCCACCAATCTTTCCGGTTCATCAGCATCAACCCACCTACAACATTTTTCCTCCTTTTTTTCCTTGAAAACCACCTGCACCCCATCTCATATTAACAAATAAACGATATCAATTTACGAAACACTGTAACTCAAATCATAAAAGAGGATTAAAAATTTCAGATCGGCCGGCCAATTACAAATCACGGAGGTTAGATTTTCAGGCGGGGTTGGGTAATAGACTGTTGTCGGTCGTTGCTTCCACGGTCGCCGGAGGTGTTTTATATATTTCTAATCTCTTTCAAGGTCCTCCCCTGGTGTTTGAATTGAACTGAACCGAACCTGTGACCTTCATTGTCGTCTAATGAATTGCCGGGTATGACGACGACGAGGTGGCGGAACCCTAGTCGTCGCCACCTTCCTCTTTGCCTACATCCACCCATGTTGTTGTACTTAGTACAAATCACCATCGTCCCAACCTTGCGATGTTACAGGATTTCGTCGAGGAACAGAGATTGATAAAACCGTCGCCAGAAATATTGCAGACTGCCGCCGAAAATATTGCAGACCGTCGCCGAAAAATATGGCAGACTGCCTCTTTCTCTCTCTATGATTGAAGTATCTCTCTCTCTTTGGTATGCTATTTGGTTATCTTATTTAAGTTTAAACAAATTAATTTTCTTTTTCACCCCCTCAACTAATTTGAATGACATTTTTTGTCCAAAACACTAACGAAATTAGTGTTCCTTTAGACGGGGAGTGGTACAGGAAAATAGAGCGAAAGTTGGGAGTGGTGGACAACAAATCGAAAGTTGGAAGTGTTATTTACCAATTGGTCAAATTTAAGAGTATTAAAAACCAATATCCCTTATAAAAATATATGTTTTGTTTTTAATTTAATCAATTAATTTTTATAGCTTAATTATATTTCTTTTAAGCATTTCATGCATCACACGAGTCCTAAAGCTAGCCAAAGTATATATGATTATGATATACTTTATGTATATTGCATAATTTTATATATTTTTTAGTCTTCCACAAAAGAATTTCCCACATTTGGATTTGCTCTAAAATCTCGGAGCTCGATGATTTAGATAACAATTACTACTTCTTATTAAACTTGTTTCGGGTTGAAAGGTTGAGCTCGTAGAATGCTGAACACGATTCTTTACACCCTAACCCCTAACCTTAACACATTCGAATAATGTAAACCGCCTTTGAATTTGATTTGAACTACTATAAAATCCTATCAAACAAACATGCCATGCCATGTGGTAATTTTAATTTCTTCAAAGTCTTACGAATTTCGCAAACCAAACGTGCCCTGCTGGTATTTGGGTTGAGATAGCTATCAAGATAGCTGAATTTGTAGTATGCGGTCCCCACTCTCCTCGAACAATACTTTGAGGATTGTGTCCAAGGCCATTCGTGAGAATGCATGGCCTTCATGGACCCCATGCAAGTAAAAAGTGACCCCTAATATAAACTATATGTAAAAAAATTTAAAAAAAAACAACTTTTAGTTTGTCTAGCTGTAATTTGGACCCTGTGTGTGGGACTTTTGCCGGTTTGGGTTTGTTTATTCGGCTTTTGAACTTGATGGTTGTTGTCTAAAATCAAATTTTGTGGGGCTTTTCAGCTTTTAATTTTTATACAAAAAAAGATAAATATATTTATTTAAAAATGTCGGCCCCATGGGTTGATGGGCATGTGTGGCTGGCCGGCTGCAAACCTCGCACAGGCCCTGCTTGTGTTTGTATGCAAGATCGACACCAAATATCACAGTATGTGGTTGTAGTTCCGTTTCTAATATTTTGTAGGTACTAGAAAAACATACTATGATAAGTAAATTGAAAAAAATACGTTTGAGTGCAATATGAAATAAATTCATTTCAAGGAAAGTATTTGGCGTGATGTGAAGGTGGGACATTGGATTTGTAGGGCCTTTGTGTCTAATTGTTTTGTTATTGGGTTTATTCCTAGTATTCTTTTTTGTCTTGGTTAGGTTGGCATTCCACCATGTATACTACTCACTAGAGGTGTAATAAAAAAAACCGAACCCGTAACCGGACCCGGAAAAAAAACCCAGAACCGGATTTTTTTTAAACCTGGGTTTTTAATACCCGAACCCGACCCTACCCGTAGGGTACGGATAATGTATGACTTTCAATGTTGAAACTCGAACCTGAACCCGTACCCGATCTAAAACCTGAACCCGTACCCGATCATAAACCATAATCTTCCAACTTCATGAGAAATTGCATACATATAAAGCTCTTAATGGGAAAGCATAAACTTACCATTTTGTTTCTATTTATATTAGGAATCAAACATGTAATGCATAAACATTTAAATTAAAAAACCAAATTTACAAACTATACCGCGTGTATTTGCCAAAAGTGTTCGTCTTCTCTACTGTTCTATCCAGATTACACATATCACATTTGTCAATTGTCTAAAATAATCTTCACAATTAAAATGCTATGACAATATTTTAAAAAGAAAGAAGACCCGAAGAGAACGACTTTAGATATTTGTAATGACATTTGACGTATTTTTTTTGATTATCTTAAGTTGGATTATCTTTTGTAATAATATTTGGAATACTTTTGGTGACTCCCTTTTGTAATGTTATTTTAAAGTACTTTTGTTAATTCTCGTTAGTTTTATTTTTTATACAACCCGAAGCAAAGTAGAGCAAAATATTTGTATAAGGCGATAACCTCTACAAATCTCCGAGCCCCATGAAAAGAATTTTTGGGTTCGTCACTGTTATATCTATTTTCATTTTTAGTAATCAAACATTCGATTTCCAATATGAGATTTTAATGGGTCAGATTTGAATGAGTCTTTCACATGTGTGAAGGTATTATTAAGAATTGGAATAAACGTAAGAGGTGTTCATTGAGGTTTCAACAATTGTGCGAGCTGAGTTTATTTGCCTAAAATAGTTATTTCAATAGAATATAAAATCAAAGCCTTTAAATATTGTTATATACCAATTGGTATCAAACCCTAATAACAATGCATGCTAACGTAAAAATGGTGAAGGACGATGATAAAGATCGAATTAGTAAGTTACCAGATTGCTTACTTTCTCAAATCCTTGGTCGTTTACCCGACACAAGATACGCGATTAGAACAGGTACACTCTCCAAACGATGGAAACATATTTGGACCAGTGTTCCAAATCTCGTGTTCATACATCCTCACCCTATTAGCTTGAAAGTGAACCCGAGTTTCTTTTCTTCAGTGGACAAAACCTTAACTCAACGCCAACAATTATGGTTGAAGAAATTCAAATTGCATAGCAACTACAGTCCTCGGTTCGAATCACAAGTCAATAGTTGGCTTCATTATGCCATCCATTGTAACGTTGAAGACCTCTTTTTGAAGTTATATGGTTTGGATCGTATAAATAAGTTTTCGTTGGATCAGGTTTTTCTCAGCAGTTCATGCTTTACTGATTTGTCATTGGCAGGCTGTATGTTTGATCCAACGAGGGCGGTTAGTTGGCAAAACCTGACGAGTTTATGTATTTCGTATGTGAGTTTAGATGAAGATTTGATTGAAAACATACTGGCGGGTAGTCCTGCGTTGGAAACTCTAGAAATGAAAAATTGTTATTGTTATAGGTATCTAAATATAACCTCAAAGAGTGTTAGGAACCTTGTGCTCTCGGGACAAATCCCTCCTTTGCAAAATTGTTCGGAGATCATTGAAATCAATGCTCCGAATATTTTGTCACTAACAATCAAAGGACGTTACGGTTTGTGGAAGTTTGTGTTGCTGAATGTGTCTTCCTTAGTTGAAGCGGACTTAGATTATGTCAAGTGTCCGTGTTTTCGTAATACAGATAAAGAAGATGAAGAAGAGACGCTTAAAGGATTTATACTCAAACTTCGCAATGTTAAGGACCTCAAAGTTGGGACTTCCTGTTTTGAGGTTAAGTTACTTTTCTTGTTTTGTTAATTTAAAAAAGTAAATAATAATAATAATAATAATAATAATATTTGACATTTCGTTCTCATTTTTCGTTTGTAGGTTCTTGCTCGTTTGGAAGCTAAAGGTTTTGTTTTTCCATCGAACTTGAAGGTCCTTGATTTTACTCCTTAACCTTTACATTTTTTTAAACGACATCTATATTATAAAAAAAGTATCTAGAAAGCAACTAGATAGTACGAATGTACGATACATCAATCCAAATCGACCTATAAATAAAACCGAAGAAAACTACAGCTAGATAGAATGTTACTCCTTGAAATTTTGTATTAACAATCTTAGTTGATTAATGCTACTTTTTATTCATTCCGAAGTGATTTTGACATATAAGTGTTTTAATAAAACTAATTAATTACGACTAGAATATATTTCAGGCACCGATCATGATGATCGAATGATCTTCGTCAGCTCAGCCGTGTAATCAGTTTCTTGTTTCAAGATTTGTTCGTTGCAAAGTCCGGGCATTTTTCACACAAAGAGATGGTTTGCAGTTTGCAATTTGTGTGAAAAATTTTAGACTCTTCTTTGTATTAAGAACAAAGTATTTGGGTTGTTTATGTTTTATTTAAACATCATAATATATACCTATTACATCATAATTGTGAGTAAAGTGAATATATATATACCAACCGGTTTACGTTAGAACATAAAAAAAATTCCTTAAAAGTTGACAAATAGTACAATATAAAAATCTAAGCCCTTTAAATATTAAATTGAGCCCAAAGGCCGAAACATAAAAACTTATATATACCAATTATTAAACCCTAATATCCATTAAAAAAGTATTAAACGTCCTAATAACAATGCATGCTTCCTCCTCTATAGTATCGTCACCGCAGTAGAGTTTAACCACCAAGTTCGGGATGGGTTGGTGTGGTTTTTCTACGCCTAGGACACCAGAATATCGAACCATGAACGAAAAAAGGTATAAGGATCATGAAGATCGAATTAGCAAGTTACCAGATTGCTTACTTGCTGAAATCCTTGGTCGTTTACCGACATAAAATACGCCATTAGAACAAGTACGCTCTCAACACGATGGAAACATATTTGGACTAGTGTTCCAAATCTCGTTTTCATACATCCTCACACTACAAACGTTCAAGTGAACCTGGGTTTCTTTTCTTTCGTGGACAAAGCCTTAACCCAACGTCAACAATTAAAGTTGAAGACATTCAAATTGCATAGCAACAACTATAATCTATATGAATCACGGATCAACAACTGGATTCATTATGCTATCGAATCTAACGTTGAAGACTTCTCTCTCAAGATATATGGTCTCGAACATATAAAGCTGTTTTCACCAAGTCATGATTTTCTCAGTAGTTCAAGTTTAACTGATCTGACATTGCCAAGATGTATGTTTAAACCCATAGGGGCGGTTAGTTGGAAAAACCTAAAAGAGTTTATTTATTTCGTATGAGAATTTAGATGAAGAGTTGATTGAAAATATACTATCGGGTAGTCCTGTGTTGGAAACTCTGGAGTTGGACACTTGTTATTACTCACGACTCAATATAACGTCAAAGAGTGTTAAGAACTTGGTGCTCTCTGGACACCGCCCCCGAGGGCATCATGGTTGGATAATCGAAATCAATGCTCCGAATATCTTGTCACTAACAATCAAAGGACGTTTTTGTTTGTGGAAGCTTTTGTTGCTTAATGTGTCTTCTTTAGTTGAAGCTGATCTAGATTATGTCAAGTGTCCGTGTTCTTATAATTATAAAACCATTGAAGAAATTATGTTTAAAGGATTTATACTCGAACTTCGCCATGTCAAGGACCTCAAAGTGGGGAAATTATGTTTACAGGTTAAGTCGCTTTTCTTGTTTAGGTAATTTAAAAATAAATAATAATATTTGACATTTTGTTCTCGTTTTTTTTGTTTGTAGGTTTTTGCTCGTTTAAAAGCTAAAGGTTTTATTTTTCCATCGAACTTGAAGGTTACTCCTAGTCCTCGACCTTTAAAGCTAAAATTGCGCGATCTGATCATGAAGATTGGATATTGATTACAAAATCCTGGCATTTTTCACATAAATAGATGGGTTGCAGTTTGCAATTTTGTGTGAAAACAACTTTAAATTCCTCTTTGTATTAAGAACACATTATTTTGGTTGGTTATGTTTATTTAATGGAAAATTGGTTTTTATTGGTCTCAATTATCGTTTTTTGGTAACTGCCGGTCCCAACTAAAGAATTGGCTGCTGACAGTCCCAACTTTTAACGTATTTGTTCCTAACGGTCCACGACTAACAGACTTCTAACGTCGTTAGTTTCAGGTCGCCGGAAAAACGTTTTTGGCCGGAAAACACACATTTTTTCCCGAAAACTCAACAATTTCGTCCCAAACATCATGGTAACTTTGTATCGTACCTTTAGGAATCTTTTTTCTAGTAAAAGCCCCAATTATTGAGGTCGCCGGAACCCTAAAACCATCGTCGGAATCAGTTGATGGTGCTTAAGTGATGTTGGTTGGTTGGCGGTGAGTCAATTGGTGGTGTTTTCTGGCAATAAAATTGACTTTCCCGGCCAAAAACGTTTTCCCAGCGACCTGAAACTAACGGGGTTAGGATTCTGTTAGTCGCAGACCGTTAGGAACAAATACATTAAAAGTTGGGACCATCAGTGACCAATTCGTTAGTTAGGACCGACAATGACCAAACGGCAATAATTGGGATCAATAAAAACCAATTTTCCGTATTTAGTTAACGTAATATTATTACAAGCTTTCTAAAGGGAAGAACATTCAAAAGACACAAGTTAAATCTCATATGACGACCCCATTTCAACCTCAATTTTATTTCTTAAATGTTTTCTCTAACTGAATTGATCAAAGATTTACCCATGACATCAAAATTGCGCGTAAAATGTATATGTATTAGTTTCCGTACCTTTTTTTAACTAATCACATGAATGGTCCTTGTGGTTTTAAACTAGTAGTGTATAATAGCCATGTCATTATCCATCTTTTGGTTAAGTTATAAGTCCGAAAGTTGGACCAAGTATCAAGTTAATGAAATATGTAAATAAAGTTTGCACGTCAACTTTAGGCTATCTGCAACGGGTGTGTGATCGTGAGAGGGGGCCGGCCACATCAATACTACGACCAAGTCCACATAACACCTTGATGCAGTTTTGTAAGCGGGGCGTGGAGGAGTCTATCGTGAACAAGCCCACGGGTCGTTAAGCTATGTCAACATGGAAATTTTAGTTCATGTATTGTATTTTACTACAACTACAAAATTACATGTAAAACATAACTTCAACTTTTCTTTTAACTTTTAGGTTTAAACATTTAATAAGCAACCGATTTACGCTTGAACTTTAAACATTCCTTGAAACTTTACAAAATAAACACGACTTGTGTGCCGACAATACTGCTTATATTCATGGGTTGTACTGACTACTGAGTAGGGATGACAATGGGCCAGATACAAATTAGGCATTGGTATCATACGTGAAGATAAACAAATATCCAGTGATTACCTTAAACTTAGTTAACAAAACATTATTATTCCATAAACGAACGAACGAACTATCTTCCAACTTCATGAGAAAATTGCATACATATCAAACTTCTAACGAAACTCGAAGTTTGGAAAACATTTGATAACTTACCATTGTATTTCTATTTTAATCAAGAACCAGACATGTATGTGTAACGCGTTTGAGCTCCAACCAAAAGCTCGATCAGCTTCGCTGCAAAAACAACAAAACAACAAATCTTAAAAACACAATATCAACAAAATTTAAGAGTACAGAAAGAATGTTCTTATTTTAACAGTTGTTACCTGTAAGAAACCCGACAATAGGTACATGTTCCAATGTTTTCTCGGCACCTTCTAGTCTTTGACTGAAAAAAGTCAACCGATATTAAGTCAAAGTCAATCTGTTTTCTACTAGAAAACCGAATTTACAAAATATACCGTGTGTATTTTCCAAAGCACGGGTCTCTCATAAGGTAAAGCGCCAACAAAAGTTTTCGTCTTCTCAACTGTATTTTATTCAAATTACACATGTCAATTGTCTAAAATGCCCTTGACTATTAAAATGGGAAAAGTAAATAATAAAAGCATTTTACCTCATCCTTCTCGGGGTCAGAAAGACAAAGCTTCCAGTCTTGTTGACCAGTCAACAAAATAGTCGATGAACTCATTCCAACGAGGTCAATGGTCAACGAGACAAACCAAGGAAGCCATGACCGGGACCCGTATTTTCTTATTAATAGAACATAAACAAGCGGTCTTGCTATAAACATTACCTCCCCGAATAATAATAATCCCCCGGGAACACCTTTCTCGGACAAGAAACTCGAAAGTGTAGGTCTTTTTACGTCGGTTTCTGTAACCATTTAACCTTAAAATCAGCAAATAAAAAACATGAAAAAAAAATAAAAGAATGTTTAAACTTTAAACTTACCGGGAAGCGGCATAATTGCACGTTGATGATGTTCGGCTCTGCGAAACCATGTCGGATCAGAAATCATTCTAGCATTTTCACCAAATCTACTCATTGCAGATAGAGCCCTTCCTTCAGGTGTGAAATGACCATTTCGCCCCTGATGCAATAAACGTCCATGGGTCGGCGGTTGGTTTGCAGTTTTTTCGTCATTTATCGTCTCACCTCCTTGTAATAACATTCTGTACCCACTATTTCTCAATAAAGCTAGTCTAGCTAGTACCCTGATTCACATTTTGACATTATATAGTCAAACAGTTCACTTTTCAACTTTAAAATTTTACATAAAATTTTCATGATTGTTGAAAAAAAATGGTGAATGATATATTGGCCTGTAAACGAACTGAACGGCCGGCGAACCGTACGTATATCGTTTGGCGGGAAGTTTGTTTATGTTCATCTGAGTTTAATAAATGAACGAACATGAACAGAGAATTCAGTTCTGTAAACTTAACGGATGAACACGAACAGAGGCTGTGTTCGTTCAATTGTATTCATGAACGTTCGGTAATGTGTTTGTATAGGTTTGTTCGTTAATGTTTGTTTACGTTCGTTCATTTACGTTCATCCGGTTACGTTCGTTACATATATATGGTCGTGTATTAGAATTATAGTATTATACTACTACTATTTTTATCTATTTATTTATTACTATTACTATTCTGATATAATTATGTTCAAAATTAGTTAAGCTTATTTTTGAATATTATGTGGTGTACTTCCGGATTTATTGGGTAATTTTGTGTTGATTTAGTGATTATTATTCTCAAATTAATATATGTTCGTTTGGGTTCGTTGATGTTCATTTGGTCCTTTAGTGTCCAGTTATGTTCGTTTTTGTCCGTTTGCATCCATTTACAAAATTATTGAACGAACACAAACAAGCTTAATTCCTTAACAGGCGAACACAAACACGAAGTTTCGTTCTGTAAAGCGTTCATGATACGTCCATTTGTCCGACAAAAGCTTAACGGACGAACACGAACAAGGTCTCGTCCAGTTTGGTTCAGTTCGTTACAGCCCTAATAATATATAGCGCACAAGAACTTTACTAACAGAAAGTTTTTAAAGCTAAAATTTGAAATATGCGTATAAATTTCGAGTCTTGAAAGAACAAGATTTGACTCGCAAAAGTAAAAGGTTGACTTTTGAAAGAAAAAAGTCATTGCTTACTTTGTAGCCTCTGTGACAGCAATGAAATTCCATTTATTATCATCGCCATAGAGTTGTTGTGCCATAACTTCAACCAAAGACTCGACATCTTTCATTAAAGTCAAAAACAAAGAGTACGGAAAAAACGATCCTTCCGGAGGTCTCGTGTGCATTTGAGCCGGATTCGTTGGAGTCGTTTCGATTATATGTTCGTTGACAGATGTCACGATACCCAATATCGACGTTACTACATAAAAAAAACATTTAAAAAAATGTAAGAAATAATCCAATTTTTTGGCGTTTAGATGTATATATTTTACTCGTGTATGTCAAGAGTAGATTTAGAAATGTGATAAAAATTATTTTGTTACCAAAATATCACAAAACCTGCTTCTGGTATGATTTCTGACTCGGCAAATCTCTCGGGAAGAAGCCATGTTAATCCCTGAATATATAACAGCAGAGCGTAAACATCAAATAAAGAATCACTAATTCAGTTATCAAAGGAATATCATGTGCTTGAAGCCTGGAACAATTAGGCAAATTTAGAAGTAAACGTATACCGGTTTAGGAGGAAAAAATGTTTGAACCTGTCAAATTGATTTAGTTCAGGTTATAAACCAGTTTGATGCAAAAATACGTTTTTTTTATCAAATCGGGTCGGGTCCAAAACCGGTTTTAGTGAATGCAACTATGAACTGGTATACAAATCGGCGGGTTGGGTAGGCTCCAAACAAGATTTTTAGTGAATTGAACCGGATCAGAAACCGGTTTACCGGTCCCAGTCGGTTTTTTTACATCTCTTTTGTAGAGGTGTACAAATCAGTTAATGGGCCCAAACCGGTTCTGGTTAGCAGTGTTCAAGTTTCAGTTCGGTTCGGTTATTACTCTTAACCATAACCGCTAGCTTCGGTCATGTTTTATTACCATAACAGAATTAATCGGTTATGGTTTGGTTTCGGTTAATTAAACAAGTCAACTGCGAACTAAAACTTAAGCTAAATGAACATGTAAAGGAAATCGGTGACATCAAACGGGAACAGAACGAATGTCAATATATACCTATATACATATTCTGTAACATCCTGATTTCGGTTTTATTAATAGAATAAATATCGTCTATTTTATAGTGGGTCGTTATCGGTTTAGAGAAATAGAATACGAGTTGGGCTAGTGTTGGGTTAAATGGATATGGATTATGGACTTGGATTATGAAAGAAAGAGGAAAGGACCATGGGCTTAAGCCCATGATCCATAATTATATAAACCATTAATCCCTCATTTAATTCATTCTCACACATTCCATACACCACCCAAAACACACACTTAAGATTTCTCTCTAGTTCTTCCTTATCTCTAGCCGAAATCAAGAAGGAAACCGATCACCGGTCCGAGGTAACGATAGTTTAATATTGTATGAGCTTAACCCGTTAGATAAAGTTGCGAAACAACGAGCCGACACCGTTAAACCGTTTAAATCACGAGATCCGGGTGGAATCGGGTATAAACCGAACCTATGATGAGCTTAGGGATCACCCTAGCTCAGATCTGGATCGAACGGGGCGAAAAACAGTGAAAAACGAGTTAAAAATCGTTTTTCCGGTGAGTTCGCGTTTTCCGGCGGCCTTCCGGCAATGACGGCGCCGGAAAAGTAGTACGAGGTTAAGGGTATGTCAGGGAATGTTCTGACATTCCCTGACCTAACCCTAATTCGCTAACGGGAATTTAGCGAATTAAGGGTGATTCGTTAAGTAGATTCGTTGAGGAAAGATAACGAACTAGCCTTAGTTCGTGTCCTGATTCGTTAAGGAAAAGATAACGAATTAACCCCCCCCCCTTTCGTTATAGCCATTCGTTAAAGGAGATAACGAATTAGAAGGTCCAATTCGTTACTTGAACTGATTCGCTATGTGGACTGGTTCGTACAAGGACGGATTCGTCAGAGGTCCAGTTCGCTAGAGGGCTCAGTTCGTTACAAATGACCAGTTCGCTAAGATAAGTCAATTCTTTAAAGATTGAATAACGAACTAGAAAGTTTAATAAAATGACAGAACAGTCCCTGGACTTAGAAAAAGAATGATTTAATTACAAATAAACCCTTGAACTTTTAAGTAGCATATTATTCAATGATTCAAAATGCTAATGGAAAATGTGATAAGACAGTTAATGAAAATAAAATTTTTCCAAGCTGACCTGGCAGCTTAACCCCAGCCAGGGGCTCTGCCCCTTGGACCCCGCTAGGGGCGGCCCCTAGAACCCCGCTGCCAGGGGCGCTGCCCCCGGACCCCCGTTCGTTGAGGGTAATAATTAAACTAGAAAGACGATATGTGTAGTGATAGTTATTGATACGTATAATTATTATACAGTTAGTCGCGAACAGCTAAAGAAGGGGATAACCGTAAACGGTGAACGCAACCGCTTTGAGGTGAGTTTCTAGCCCCACTTCCTTGTTATGTTTTCGGGGCTGTGTGCATACTCGATGTGATAGTGAATACACTTATCTTAAGTGATAAGTGTATGCCTTGTATGATTTACGTATGATGATTGCTTGACGGTGCGTGAACGATCTTCGGATATTGCATGAACCGTCAGGTGGTAGTTAAGATATGATTGATAAGTATGATGAGAGATATGATGTATGTATGAATATATGATGTATGCATAATGTATGTATGTTATGATGATGGTACGTGAACGCTCTTCGGAAATTGCACGTATTGTCAAGGAAAGCATGTATGAACAGTATGGTACAGTTACACGAAACAAAGGGACCAGACCCTTATAATATCTGTGATGTTAGGGACCAGACCCTTATAATATCTGTGATGTTAGGGACCAGACCCTTATAATATCTGTGAGGTTATAGGGCGAAAGGCTCTTTAAAACGTATGATTATGTATGTAAAGGAAGTATGAAGGTAAGAATGAAAGTATATGCACTTACGTGTGTATGTAAGAAAGTTAAGAGGTTAAGTATGAAATGTAAGAAGGTATTGTATGATTATGTGATTAACTAGAACTCACTCAGCGTAGCTGACTTTTAGTATGCACGCAGGTGAGTAGGATGAGGCAGCTCGCGTGAGGAGACACGTGGCACTGAATAAAGGGGCTGGCATCGGAAGACTCAAGACGTTTAAGTTTAATGTTTTGTTTATTTTGAAAGACAAGATGTTGCTTTAAGACAAGAGGTGTTTTGTTATGAAATGTTTTATGAAAGCTTTTATATTCCGCGAATGTTTTAATTAACTCTGATATTTAGAACTGCGTTTATGAGTAAATCCAACACGAAAGTAGGGCTACCGGTAACGGGGCCTTACATATTCTCATGGTTTTTCGTTACAACATTGACACATACACCCAATCCACACACATACGTATAAACATTTAAACGTATACTCATCTTGACGTAAGCATATCTTAATTCTTTTTGTTTCAGTTCGGTTAATATTCGGCTATGGGACACCCTTAACCATAATCGACTAATCGGTTAATCAAATTACCTTAACCACAGCCGTCGGTTAATGGTTAATTCGGTTCAATGGCAATTCAGTTATCAGCTAACTTCGGGTTATAAACCAGTTTAGAAGGACAAATATTCAAACCTATCAAAACCAGTTTATGATATAAAAAATCTTCCAACCTATCAAATCGATTCGGTCCATGTTATAATCCGGCCTGGGACAAAAGAAAACGATTTTTCCCCAAACCAGGACGGGACGGGTCCGGTTTCAGACCGCTTTAAGTCTCCGAAGTGCGAGCTGGTATACAAACCACCGGTTTGGGTTGGGCTGGAAACCAACAGATTTTTTTTCGCAATCTCTATGCAGGTTTACAGTTATCTTATTCTTACATATTTCACTAAATGTGATTATTTTAAGTACCCCAAATAATTAAAAGTTAATAATCAAGTCTTTCAAACAAATACTGAATTACACACTCAATTCATCAATTCCCAATTCACTAAAATAATAATAAATCAAAAAACCTAATAAAACACAAGCAAATTAATAATAATAATAATAATAATAATAATAATAAAACTGAGTGGGCTTACATTAGCAAGAGACTCTAAGGAATGAACATACTCCTTATTCCTCCGAACCCATCTCTTATAAGCTTCCATAGCTTCAAAATCAACTGAATTTACAAGTCAAAACCCTCACTCAAGAAAGTCAAAGATTGAATCTTTTTGGCAATTGAATTGCATATCAGTTCAAGAAAGAATCTGGGTAAGAAACCCACGAGAAGGAAGCACACAAAGTTGGAATTTTTAATATAAAGTTTGGTCAATTTGGATCAAATCAGGGGAAAAAATAATATCATTAAGATAATATGTAAGGTGATTTATGACGTATACATAATAATATTGTTATACTTATTTATGGACTCCTTGGAAAATATAATTTACATGGGAAATAGTTAACGTATAATTAAATTAATGTGATAGCTGTGAGAATCAAGTAAGGGTGTGCGTGGTACAGTTCGGTGTGGTTTTTGGCTAAAACCAAACCAAAAACTAAAAGTTTGTTTTCGGAACGATTTCGGTTTTTTCGGTTTTTGCCATTTGAGCTTGAAAATTTTAGACCGAAAAAAAATTGACAAAAAAGTAATTAATTTAGGTATAAATAATTTTGTTAATTGTAAAATAATATACAATTATACATTTGATCAAAAATATTGGAGTTACATATTAATTGAATTCTTATAAATCACTTAATATAAATATAAAAAACAAAAAATTAGAAATTTGGTTCGGGCCGATTTTTCGGTACGAAACCGTCGGTTTTTGTTTTGGTTCGGTTTTTCGATTTCAGATCAGTTTTTTCGTTTTCTTGCACACCCCTAGAATCAAGAAGTGTAATTATGTAATTACACTACGTTGTATATATAATTACACTACTTGATTCAAACAGTTAACACATTAATTTAATATGTATTTAATATAAATCCTATACAACAAAGGATTCATAAGAATTGAGATTTAAAGCTTTTCATTTGAAAAATGTTTTATTATTAAGAATAATATTATTGTGTATGAATTATTAGTAAAAAAAGGTCCTGATAAGGTGGGTATCTTAGCAAGGCGAGAGTAGCTGGGAAGGGTTTCGATCATTCGATGTTGTCTTTGTTGGCTAAACAGAATATTAAAGTAGACTCCTTGGATTTCACGGCTTGTGGAAATATGGAGGAGACGGTTAAGCATATTTTTATTTTGTGTAGTATGGCACAAGTGGTTTGGCAAGCTATTTCATTTTGATGTAAAGTCATAAATATTTTTGCTTTTAATATTTAGGTTATTCGTGATCTACATAAATTCACGAAGTTCTGAAGGAGAATGGAGAAATCATTCAATGTGGTTTGTCTTGTCTCGTTGAGGTGTTTATGGAAAGCACGTAGTAATGACAACTTAACGGTTACGGCGGAAAACATGGTGGGAGAGATAAAAGCCCTTAGCTACCTTTGAATATCGCGGGAGGATTATGGTAGATTGGTAGGTTTAAAGTGTAGCTAGTCGTGTTTGCAAATGTTGGGGCCTTGGGGGTGATATTGGATTATTGGTGATGCCTCTGGGCCGTGGGCTAGTTACTTGATAGGCCCAGCTCGTGTCAGTTCTGTTTATATCAATATAAGCGTTTTTGTTGGTAATGTAAAATAAAAACAAGAAAAAAAAAAAGCAAGTGGGAATTTTTGTTGGCTTCTTTGGTTATTATTATGTTTAGCATTGAGAATTGAAATATTACTATATTAGTTCGTAAGGAATAAATCATTAGGACACATTATAAAAACTTTTAATATAGAATAGTGGCATATTTTCTTAATAATAATAAAGTCTAAAAGAGATAGACCATACAAATACATAAGACTCAAGACTCGTTAAGACTCACGAGCCAAAACTAACTTCCTAGGTAAGAAAACACTTGTAGTGGCATATTCTCTTGATATTGGTGATCCACATTTATTTTAAATATTTAAGAAGTTGTAAACACTTGTATATACTTTTAACAATTTTTAACTATCTGTTGTGTGTGTAGTCAAAGTGCTCAATAATGTTTTAGTGACAACAAAAACCCAGTCGGTTAAATGCTTACCAAATAAAATTGCTTTAGGGGGGGGGGGGGGGCGGGGGGGGGGGGGGGGGGATGGGAATGAGAAGGCCAAGGTTTGTTTTCTTTAATAAAATACTTTAGTTATGCAAGACAATGTGTAGTGAGTGTCATTACCGTCAGTAACATAAGCACTTGGGACGTCAAACGCCATGTCGTGGATGACAATGACTCCCCCGTGAGTGCTAAGGTGTGAGAGAGTGGAATTCAATATTCAGCATGCAGAGCCAGTGAGTAGGCAATGAAAACCGACCGTTTGGAGGAGGGGACACCATTAAACTACACAGTCTAAATGTTGCACATCTCTTCCCAATGCCATGTTATTAAACCACACGTAGTGGCCTTGTTGTAGAGTCTTAAACGGGCCTAAAATTTAGCGCCACACCTGACATTGCCCCTCCCCCTCGTTTTCATCTTCATTTGGGATATCTCGTCGTGTAGACAATATTGTTAACACGGCAGGGTCAAGGAGGGAAATCAGCCAATGATCATGGAGGTTGGGTGTTTTGACTGTTTTCCATTATTTGTGGTCCTAGAGTAAGAGGTGTAAACGGGTTGTGTCATTGTACTTGAAAACAGCTTTTTGTCCGTTTTTCTTGCATTTTATATATATATATATATATATACACATAATATTATAAATATAAAAATAATCAAGTATTTGAAAAATAAAGTATATTGGTGAATTTTAAAATGTTTGTTTGTTAAGACTTATAAGTTATAACCCAGATTCCATGTTTTAGGTAAATGGGCCTTTTTGGGCTGATTTCCTTATTTATTTGGATATGGGTCAAACTTCAAAGTGGTTTTGTAATCTAGAGGTGCAAAAAAACCCGTACCCGGAACCGCACTCGAAAAAAAAATACCAGGAACCGGTTTTTTATATATCCGGGTATTCTATACCCGAAATCGGAACCGACCCTACCTGTAGGATATGGATAGGGTATGCATTTTGAGGCCAATACTCGTACCCGAAACCATACCCGATTTATACCCGTAAATATCCGAACCCGGTCATACCCTATACCCGGTTATACCCGATACCCGATACCAATTTTCTAAAACCCGAAATAATACGTGAGTTTTTATAGTATATTTTTATATTTACTTCACAACTTTTATGTTTAAGTTTTTGTAAAATGCATATTACTAAGTAAATAATACGTAATTAAGTGGATTTATGGTTTTGTAATATAGTTTAATTATTTTTAAAATTACAAAGCTATTTAAATTTTAAACAAATTAAAAAGTGTATAAAAAATTACAAATTCAAAACCGGGTATTAATACCCGGTCGTACCCGGTTCCAATACTCGAACCCGATCATACCCTACCCGGGTACATAGGGTTGAGTTTTTCATCTCAATACCCTACCCGAACCCTACCCGATTTCTCGCAATACCCAATTTTCCAATACCCGGTCATACCCAAAACCGGTTAATACCCGAACCCGGGTATTAGAAAAAAACCCGAATTGTGCACCTCTATTGTAATCAACTAGCTTTTGGGCAGATTAGTAAAACTCGAACTGTGATAAAGCCTAAGTGTTATCGGCCTCAACTGTTGAGCCGGTAATTCGACACGAATTTGATCAGTTTCGATGACATGTGTTATTGTACCAGATTTAAAACCAAATATATAACAGAAAAATATAAAAGTTGAGGTGGATTATTGAGGTAGCGTCAGTCGGTAAAACTTAAAAGCTCGACGCTAATAAAACAATTACATAATTTTATATGGGGTAAATTCATCAAAATCATCACATGCCATACAGTAAAAGCCTAAGAAAGTTTCTAAACACATGATTAAAATAATTAAAAGATGGGGTAAATTTTCATCAAAATCATCACATGCCAATATGCCATATGTGGAATTTCCAATTATACCACTTGATGCCTACTTGTATCATTTCACATTCCACTCCACAAATTCTGTATTTTTCTTATAATTATTAAAATGATTATGGATATAATAATATTTTGGTTTTTATATTTATATGATTAAAATGATAACAAATACTTTAAACTTAAATTTATAACAAATTTTGTGGTGTTCTTTCCATGTGATTAATTCATACAGTTTATTTGTTTTGTTTTTCTTTTCTCTTTTATCTAACATGTGACATGTTATTATAAATATGGTTCATGATATGTTTGAAACTTTAAATAATTTATTAGAAAAGCTTTTTTATATATCCTTTTTATTTTTTGTTTCACTAATAAAATAACAATGATTTATGTATATAAAATAACAATGATTTATGTAAGTTTGGTTTAATAAATGCAATGCCATATGTATGAAATTTTTTGAAACACAAATACAAATTTGTTTTTCAAAGGTACTTTTGGCAAAATTTTCTTTAAGATAACTTGAACCCCTAACCATCCCAAGAAAATAAACCGTTTAGAAAAATCTTCCTAATCATATCATGAGAGTGGTGATTTAAATATGTATTATTTGTTTGTTAGAAGAGTGGATAAAAATTAGTTGAATAACATAACAATGTAAGGTAAAAGTAACTTTTTTTATAATAATTTGTTTTTTTTTTTGTTTGAAGGGCAAATATTATCACAAATAAACTTTTTGAAATATGTTGTCCTATTGGTCAGTTTTTTTTACTAATTAAGGTATGATGCTTTTAATTTTGCTATTTAAGTATACGTACTATTTAATTTGTCTCAAGCAACTTGGTTAAATATAATTGCTAACAAGAAAACAATTTAATGACTTAGTGGCAATGTGAGGGCGAGATGTAACATAATATCAAATAATATAAATTAAGTTGATTCTTTAAAATTGCCTAGTTTAAAATTATTATTTTGTAATTAACTTAATTTCATATTAAGTTATTGTCATTTGAATTTTTAATATCTTGAGCAACACAAACCATCACGTACACCATTATTCCACTATGCAAAGGCACGTAAACCACTATGCCCACCATCCAAACACCACTTAAATGACACAATAATAACATAATATATAAAATTATAAATCACATGCTTAAAATATAGGAGTTTAAACGAGCCAAATCAACTTGTGAGCTATTTAAGATAGACACTTAGAAACTCGAATATGCCCGAGCTTAAATAAGTTTGAGGTCGAGCATTATAATATACTTGTTTGAAATGAGTTTGAGCTCGAGGTTTACTTATCGAGCTCGAGTTAGTTCACGAGCCTAAACGAGTCTATTGTTATACGGTTTTTAGTTTGAGATACTAGATATATATTTATATAATATAATTTATTATACGTAAGATTATAATAAAGTAACTAAATAATATATATTAAGGTATACATAAAAATTGTATAAAAGAAATCTAGAATGCATATAAATTAATTAACAACTAACAAAATGAGATGAAAACACGCCGAGTTCAAGCTCTCGTGAGTCAAAACAAAACAAGTTGGGAATGAGAAGGCCAAGGTTTGTTTTCTTTAATAAAATACTTTAGTTATGCAAGACAATGTGTAGTGAGTGTCATTACCGTCAGTAACATAAGCACTTGGGACGTCAAACGCCATGTCGTGGATGACAATGACTCCCCCGTGAGTGCTAAGGTGTGAGAGAGTGGAATTCAATATTCAGCATGCAGAGCCAGTGAGTAGGCAATGAAAACCGACCGTTTGGAGGAGGGGACACCATTAAACTACACAGTCTAAATGTTGCACATCTCTTCCCAATGCCATGTTATTAAACCACACGTAGTGGCCTTGTTGTAGAGTCTTAAACGGGCCTAAAATTTAGCGCCACACCTGACATTGCCCCTCCCCCTCGTTTTCATCTTCATTTGGGATATCTCGTCGTGTAGACAATATTGTTAACACGGCAGGGTCAAGGAGGGAAATCAGCCAATGATCATGGAGGTTGGGTGTTTTGACTGTTTTCCATTATTTGTGGTCCTAGAGTAAGAGGTGTAAACGGGTTGTGTCATTGTACTTGAAAACAGCTTTTTGTCCGTTTTTCTTGCATTTTATATATATATATATATATATACACATAATATTATAAATATAAAAATAATCAAGTATTTGAAAAATAAAGTATATTGGTGAATTTTAAAATGTTTGTTTGTTAAGACTTATAAGTTATAACCCAGATTCCATGTTTTAGGTAAATGGGCCTTTTTGGGCTGATTTCCTTATTTATTTGGATATGGGTCAAACTTCAAAGTGGTTTTGTAATCTAGAGGTGCAAAAAAACCCGTACCCGGAACCGCACTCGAAAAAAAAATACCAGGAACCGGTTTTTTATATATCCGGGTATTCTATACCCGAAATCGGAACCGACCCTACCTGTAGGATATGGATAGGGTATGCATTTTGAGGCCAATACTCGTACCCGAAACCATACCCGATTTATACCCGTAAATATCCGAACCCGGTCATACCCTATACCCGGTTATACCCGATACCCGATACCAATTTTCTAAAACCCGAAATAATACGTGAGTTTTTATAGTATATTTTTATATTTACTTCACAACTTTTATGTTTAAGTTTTTGTAAAATGCATATTACTAAGTAAATAATACGTAATTAAGTGGATTTATGGTTTTGTAATATAGTTTAATTATTTTTAAAATTACAAAGCTATTTAAATTTTAAACAAATTAAAAAGTGTATAAAAAATTACAAATTCAAAACCGGGTATTAATACCCGGTCGTACCCGGTTCCAATACTCGAACCCGATCATACCCTACCCGGGTACATAGGGTTGAGTTTTTCATCTCAATACCCTACCCGAACCCTACCCGATTTCTCGCAATACCCAATTTTCCAATACCCGGTCATACCCAAAACCGGTTAATACCCGAACCCGGGTATTAGAAAAAAACCCGAATTGTGCACCTCTATTGTAATCAACTAGCTTTTGGGCAGATTAGTAAAACTCGAACTGTGATAAAGCCTAAGTGTTATCGGCCTCAACTGTTGAGCCGGTAATTCGACACGAATTTGATCAGTTTCGATGACATGTGTTATTGTACCAGATTTAAAACCAAATATATAACAGAAAAATATAAAAGTTGAGGTGGATTATTGAGGTAGCGTCAGTCGGTAAAACTTAAAAGCTCGACGCTAATAAAACAATTACATAATTTTATATGGGGTAAATTCATCAAAATCATCACATGCCATACAGTAAAAGCCTAAGAAAGTTTCTAAACACATGATTAAAATAATTAAAAGATGGGGTAAATTTTCATCAAAATCATCACATGCCAATATGCCATATGTGGAATTTCCAATTATACCACTTGATGCCTACTTGTATCATTTCACATTCCACTCCACAAATTCTGTATTTTTCTTATAATTATTAAAATGATTATGGATATAATAATATTTTGGTTTTTATATTTATATGATTAAAATGATAACAAATACTTTAAACTTAAATTTATAACAAATTTTGTGGTGTTCTTTCCATGTGATTAATTCATACAGTTTATTTGTTTTGTTTTTCTTTTCTCTTTTATCTAACATGTGACATGTTATTATAAATATGGTTCATGATATGTTTGAAACTTTAAATAATTTATTAGAAAAGCTTTTTTATATATCCTTTTTATTTTTTGTTTCACTAATAAAATAACAATGATTTATGTATATAAAATAACAATGATTTATGTAAGTTTGGTTTAATAAATGCAATGCCATATGTATGAAATTTTTTGAAACACAAATACAAATTTGTTTTTCAAAGGTACTTTTGGCAAAATTTTCTTTAAGATAACTTGAACCCCTAACCATCCCAAGAAAATAAACCGTTTAGAAAAATCTTCCTAATCATATCATGAGAGTGGTGATTTAAATATGTATTATTTGTTTGTTAGAAGAGTGGATAAAAATTAGTTGAATAACATAACAATGTAAGGTAAAAGTAACTTTTTTTATAATAATTTGTTTTTTTTTTTGTTTGAAGGGCAAATATTATCACAAATAAACTTTTTGAAATATGTTGTCCTATTGGTCAGTTTTTTTTACTAATTAAGGTATGATGCTTTTAATTTTGCTATTTAAGTATACGTACTATTTAATTTGTCTCAAGCAACTTGGTTAAATATAATTGCTAACAAGAAAACAATTTAATGACTTAGTGGCAATGTGAGGGCGAGATGTAACATAATATCAAATAATATAAATTAAGTTGATTCTTTAAAATTGCCTAGTTTAAAATTATTATTTTGTAATTAACTTAATTTCATATTAAGTTATTGTCATTTGAATTTTTAATATCTTGAGCAACACAAACCATCACGTACACCATTATTCCACTATGCAAAGGCACGTAAACCACTATGCCCACCATCCAAACACCACTTAAATGACACAATAATAACATAATATATAAAATTATAAATCACATGCTTAAAATATAGGAGTTTAAACGAGCCAAATCAACTTGTGAGCTATTTAAGATAGACACTTAGAAACTCGAATATGCCCGAGCTTAAATAAGTTTGAGGTCGAGCATTATAATATACTTGTTTGAAATGAGTTTGAGCTCGAGGTTTACTTATCGAGCTCGAGTTAGTTCACGAGCCTAAACGAGTCTATTGTTATACGGTTTTTAGTTTGAGATACTAGATATATATTTATATAATATAATTTATTATACGTAAGATTATAATAAAGTAACTAAATAATATATATTAAGGTATACATAAAAATTGTATAAAAGAAATCTAGAATGCATATAAATTAATTAACAACTAACAAAATGAGATGAAAACACGCCGAGTTCAAGCTCTCGTGAGTCAAAACAAAACAAGTTGACCTTGAGCTCAGTCAAGCTCAAGCTCGACTCGGCTCGTTTACACTTCTACACTACCCACAAAAAAGAAAGCTAAACTAAACATCAACTTTTGCAATAAACCGGTTAAAATAACAAACCACAAGAAGTAAACATAAAGTTAAAAGTTGCATATTTTTAATCATTTTCTTTATTTTTATTGGACCACTTTAACATTTAATTAGTTTCACGAAAACATACATTCAGCATTCTGGTCCAATTATATAAAAATGATGGTTAAAGTTTAAAATATTCGATGTCTTAAATTCTAAAACTGACTCAATGAAAATTTCCCATAACGATTTTTTTATTTGATTGTTTCTGAGTGAATCAGACATAAAACATCACTCGTATCCGAAAAACTCATTCGGAAATCTTATAAAAAAGTTTGGCAAAAACAATTGTTTCCAAATCACTTCTTATCTCTGACACACATACTTCTCTCCTACTGCCACGTGTACAAACATCCTTTGCTTCAAACTCGGTACCACCTCGGAAACAAACATACGACCGCTTCCTGTTTGTTACTCATGCACCGTCACTTGTACATTAAATAATCCGCCACCTGTAATACTCATGGTCCGTGTGGGACCACTATGAAAGTTGTTATTTTCTTTTCTATTTATTTAATATTTTATTAAATGAGTTTAATAACAAGATATGTAAGTTTACTATTTCATGATATCAAATATTATAACATTATAACTAAAAATTTATTAAGAAAGTTGTATTTTCTGTACTATTTGTTTAATATCTGTTAAATGTGTTTTAATGACTGAATCTCAACTTTACTATTTCATGATGTTAAATACAATTTTGACAAGAACAAGTATGATGTATCATGGATGAGGTTAGTTAATAAAAATAAAATATCACGTTATTACGTAGATGGATAAATATTTACTAACTACATTCTTAAACAGCCATCCATATTGGTTTAACTAAAGAGCAATTATTATTTCATATATCTTTTTTATATAAACATGTAAGCAAGATATTTTAATTAGTTGGATTTGTAGTTGTCCTCGTCCTTTCAGGTGTTATTGCACTAGCGCGTATAGGTGGCTCGACACCATCCTCTTGAAGATATGTAATGGTTTGGCATTGAAATTGACTATATGAACAAATTATTTTAATGGTTTGGCTTTCGACGATGAGAGTCCGTCTCCTCATGTCTAGTGCCATCTCAAATTGCTCAATTGCCCCCCCCCCCTCTGCAACGTGTGCTGAAGATATGTCCTACTTCACCCTCTCGGAATTACAATCTCTCCCATCTGCATACAAGAAGCCGTCTTTTCATCAAAATCATCTCGCCACTTTGTAGAGTGCTTAATTACACGTTAAAGATAACCGTTGTTTTAACAAAAAAAAGTACATATATTCTTGTAATAAACAGTTCATACTTCAATCGAGATACAAAGATACTAAAAGTGTAAAATAGAAAATCAATGATTCATACCATGTATAACAAAACAAGTAGTCGTTAAAAAAGTTGTGTTTTAATCTAAAACAATAAAATTAAAAGTTAGTTTAGTTTTATAACACAACAAGTAGTCGTTAAAAAGTTGTGTTTTAATCTAAAACAATAAAATTAAAAGTTAGTTTAGTTTTATATGTTAGAACAAGACTATTCTTTATAGCTGTTATAGCTAGAAAATATCTTTATAACAATTTTTTAATTGACTAATTATGAAGTAATATTTTCAAAAAAAAGGAAATAAATATCTCAAAAGAAAATAATAATAATATCTTAAATAGTCAAAATCTGTTAATGACTTAATTCACTTTCACACACCACCACCTCTTCTCCAAAAACCAGAATTCCAAGCTTTCTCTCTCATCAAGCTTTCTCTCTCTAAAGCTAAACATTAATAATATATTTTTCGTGTGTATTTATTTTGGTACATGTTTGTTTACCAATATATTATTTATTTCTCTCTATAAACTCAACATGCACAAATATATGAAGTATTATTATTAGTCTTTGATCTTTCTTTCATATTGATTGATAAAAATCAAGACTTTTTGAATAATAATATTTATTAATAATAGTAATAATGAAGAACAATCTCGATCTTTGTTTGGGATTAGTCTCTCTGACAGAACAAAATGGCAGCAGTTTGTCATCTGTTCTTCAGGGTTCTTCTTTGGATATCTTGTTAATGGTGTTTGTGAGGTAAAGTTTGTACTTTTGTTGTTGTTCATGTAAATTTTGTATTTTTATTTCAAGATTTGTAAAACCCATGTTGGGTTTTCAGTATTATTCATGGGTTTGGTGTTAATTGGTTAAATTTGTGAGCTTTTTTAAGAAATTGGTGTTATTGAAAAACCCAGTTTGATGTGATTTTTTTCAAGAATTGGGGTTTTTTTATATAAATTTTGTCCTTTTTTTAAAGATTTATAAACCCATGTTGGATTTTTAATATTATTAACGGATTTTGTGTTAAACTGTTAATTGTAAAACCCATGGTAAAATTTATTAGCCTTTTCAAGAACTTGGTTAACTTGAAAAACCAAGTTTGATTTGATGAATTTTTTTTCATGTAAATTTTGTAGTTTTATTTCAAGATTTTAAAAACCCATGTTGGATTCTTAATATTGTTCATGGGTTTGGTGTTAAACTGTTAATTATAGAACCCATGGACTTAAATTTATGAGCTTTTTCAAGAAATTAGTGTTCTTGAAAAACCCAAATTTGTTTGATGATATTTTTTCAATAATTAGATGTTTTGATCTACATAAACCCATAATTTGATTTGCTTAAAGTTTTTAAGAATTGAGATTTTTCTTGTAGATACTAAATTAATAAAATAAATAAAATAAAATTTTTTATTACATGCAATACTTTGTCCAAATTGGCTGGATATTTTTTAGGCTTTATTGACTCTTTCTTCCTCTTAATCTTTTGCTTTTTCCTTAATATTTATGCTTTTTATCTGTATCTTTTATTAAAAGATTTCTAAGTACTTGATTACTGCCTAACTGCCTTGAACCTTTTGGTGAATCCTAAATGGGTCCCACTCAAATTATAAAGTTTATTCTTAACTCAATTTGGTATCAAATAATAATCCGTGCAAACTACAAAGTTTTGTTTGTTTAAAGTTTTGGATAACATCAACATCTCTCATTGAGTTTCAATTATTTATTTAACAAATATTAATAATTTATTAATATTAATAAAATTATTAGTATAGTACTTACATTCAAACCCCACAAACTGGAAAATACAAGTTTTGTTGCTTAAAGTACAAGTCTATATTGCATTTATGTGTTATGGAAGAAAAGAATGAGAATTTATATATTTGTAGATCACTAAACAGATCACTAAACTTGTTTTGTATACTACTTAAAGCTATTGTGTGTTGCTTTAACTTGTGCTTTTGATCTAACTTTAATTGTGTACAAGTTAAATTAAAGTATGGTACAATTTTTCTTGAGTTTAAAGATTCATAGTCTTAAACTTGATGCTATGTGACTAAATATTCTGCATAATTTCTTGTAGTATTATTATATCTGTAAGCTTAATGTAGTTAATAATAATAATAATATTATAATAATAATAATAATAATAATTGTGACTTATTATTAATATTATTATTGTTAGCTTAATGTGACTAATTATTATTATTATTATTATTATTATTATTATTTGATATTGAAAAATATGTCATTTGACCTTCAAAAGTCAAACTTGGTTACTCTCTATGATGATCATAATGCTAATAAATTACATTCATGCTATTTTTGTTTCAGGAATATGTATATAATAGGCTCAAATTCAGGTAAGCTATTAGGATCAAATCTCGAATTTAAGCATTCTTCGAAGTACTAATTACATTTTCTTAAAAACGTCGACTTATTATTATTTTTTTTTTATAAATTCTGTTTCGTGTAGTTACGGCTGGTATTTTACATTCATTCAAGGATGGGTGTACCTTGCTTTGATTTATTTGCAAGGGTTCACCACAAAACAAATGGTGAACCCTTGGAAGACGTACGTGAAGCTCTCGGCGGTTCTTATGGGCTCACATGGTCTCACCAAAGGCTCTTTAGCTTTCCCTAATTACCCTGCTCAACTCATGTTCAAATCCACCAAGGTCAAATGTTTATTTCTTTTATGCAATGGTTGCATATTGACTAGGGGTGCAAACGAGCAGAGCCCGCGCTCGACTAGGACAGAGCTCGAGCTCGAGCTCGGCTCGTTTCGAGCTCTATTTTCAAAGCTCGAGCTCGGCTCGTGAGTAGATTTTCAAGCTCGAGCTTGGCTCGTTTACTATTTATCAATTAGTTTTTATATAGTTATAACTATTTTTATATATTTTTTCTATAATAATATTTTATGTATAAAATAATATATAGCATTTAGTTATATTTATTTACTTTTTCATAGCATTAGATATATTAATTAATAATTATTATTAAATATATATTTTAAAAAAAATATATAAATGGCAGGCTCGTTTAGGCTCGCGAGCCGGCTTGAGCTCGATAAGTGAAGCTCGGGCTCGTTTATTAAACGAGCTTACTTTTAGGCTCGGGCTCGGGCTCGATTAAGCTCGGATCGTTTGCACCCCTACGATATTGTTTGTGATCACAATGTCGGTTTATTGGTTAAAGTTTTGGAACCAAAATTTGGCAGGTTCTTCCGGTGATGGTAATGGGAGCGTTTATACCTGGTTTAAGACGAAAATACCCTCCTCATGAATACGTTTCTGCGTTACTATTGGTTGTCGGTTTGATACTATTCACTCTTGCGGATGCAAACTCGTCCCCAAATTTTAGCATTCTTGGTGTTGTGATGGTTTCTGGTGCTTTGATCATGGATTCGTTTCTTGGCAATTTTCAAGAAGCTATTTTACCATGAATCCCGATACAACACAGGTAAATCGAACGCCACTTGATAGTAAAAATTCAAGTTTTTTTTTGTTTTGTTTATTTTATTGAAATATTGTGTTTCTTGTGCAGATGGAGATGCTGTTTTGCTCAACCGTTGTCGGTTTGCCTTTTTTGATTCCGCCAATGCTTTTGACAGGGGAATTATTCAAAGCATGGAGTTCTTGCTCTCAGGTGAAGTTTGTGTTCTTTAATTAGTCAATCATAGTGCTTTACAAGTTTGAAACAGATATGAATTTTTTTATTAAATAATTTTTGTTTTGTCATTGTGCTAAGTTTCATATTTGTTCAGTGTCATTATCATACTCGGTTGTCGATTTTTGTCAAGAATTTCAGTGTTAAATTGGAACTTCAAAACTTGTTACTTTGACCCCAAAAGGTCAACTCTTTAAATATTATTTTAACCAATGTCATTATCATACTCGGTTTTCGATTTTTGTCAATAATTTCAGTGTTAAATTTGTAACTTCAAAACTTGTTACTTTGACCTCAAAAGGTCAACTATCTAAATATTATCTTAAATCACTTACAAAAGTTTTCTTTCGAAAATTTCAAGACAGTCTTGTTCATATTATAGCTAATATACAAATCTTGCAAATTTACAGAAATCTTGTTAGCTTGACCTGAAAGTCAAGAATTGACCTTTTTGGTCAAACAGACTTCCAAGTTTACATATTTCATATTTTTTTGTTTTGTTGGGTACAACATCCTTATGTGTATGGTATCATAGTCTTTGTTTTCTTTTGAAAATTAGAAGACTTTCTTGTTGATATTGTATTTGCTATACAAATTTTTAAAATTTAGAGAAATCTTGGTAGTTTACCTGAAAGTCAAGATTTGACCAGACTTGCAATTTACAACATTTCATATTTTTGATAAATTTTGTTTTGTTGGGTACAGCATCCTTATGTGTATGGTGTCCTAGTCTTTGAAGCAATGGCAACATTTATCGGTCAAGTCTCGGTTCTTTCCTTAATCGCCATATTTGGAGCTGCCACCACTGCAATGGTACATTTACTTGATTTCGATTAACTTTCCATTAATACCATCTCTCGTGTTTAATCCGTGCTTCTGAACTTTTACGAACTTTTACCTATAACAGATAACGACCGCAAGAAAGGCGGTCACATTGCTGCTATCATACTTGATCAGGCGGTCACATTGCTGCTATCATACTAGATCTTCACAAAGCCATTGACAGAGCAACACGGGACGGGTTTGATTCTGATATCTATGGGAATTGTTTTGAAGATGATACCCGAGAACAAACCGAGTCCAAGAGCGGCCACGAAGATGAAAGAGTTGGCTTCGGTTAAAGACGAAAACCGAAGAGTTGAGAAGAGGATGAAAGGAGGCCTTTGGTTTGATCATACAAATATTATTATTATTATTATTTACTTGTTTTTTATTTTTTTGTTTGGTAGAGATAATTTAAGGGATTCTTGGATTAATTAACTTACAAGTCCACAGGAATAATAATCTATATATCTATCTATTCTTTATTAATGTTTTGACTTTTTTTAGTAAAATGGGATAGCTATAACAAAATAGATTAGTTCTTGCAAAAATAAACAACCTATCATCTTTATTTAGGATTTTTATGAATTTCTTTGGTTACTATTTTTTTAGAACCTTTTATATTTGTGGGTTCATCAATATCATGCAATCATGCAGGATCCGTTTTTTTTTAACGACTAAATGTTTTGACATTTTGTTTCATATTCTAACCACCTTATCACCCCCATAAAAATGGGAATGACCAAGATCTTGTCTCAAGCGGAAATCACGCAACATAGTAAATTTTCGGGGTATGCATAAAACCGAGAACGCTTGTCCATAACTGAAAAACCGATTGTTTACTTAGATTTTTATTATTTTTATTTAATTTTCAGGGTATGCATAAAACCGAAAACACTTATCCATAACTGAAAAATCTAACTTGTGTTTATGTTTTGGTTTTCATTATTTATTTTAAATTTGAAGTAATGGATGTAAATTCAAATACTTTTAAGTGTATAATAATCAATTAATAACTATAACTAACATAATTTATGTCTACAGTCCTTATTTTGGACCACTTCTTTCCTTTGACCAATAAATTTCAAGCCTAAATTGTAAACGCAAAACCAAACGGTTTACAAAAACGTTGTTTGGTTTTAGCTCAAAACCGCACACAGAGCCATGCATAACCCTAATAAACTTAAGGGGACAAATGTTAATTTAAAGTTTATGAAAATCAACCAAAACAACAAACAAAAAGGTATGCAAAGGTTAATCTACAAGCTTCAAACTTCATGTTCAATTATCAATATATCATTATCATATTATATAACTTATAATCAAGGCTTAAAGCCTTAAACTAACAACCATCCAGCCAACAGTAACATGTACTACACTTGCTGCAACATCAAAATAAGCAACCTAATGCATTTAAATCCCAGAAATTTAACACAAAACAATATACTAAGACATCAATGTCTAGTAAAAAATAAGGTGAAAGGTGAAATTTGTTAACGTTAAAACGGTATGTTTTAACTACTTTCACTCAAAGCTAACTGTAACGCGTGTTCTGCTTCTTTGAGAAATTGCCTGGTGAGTTGCTTTTGGCCTCGCCTATACACTATGCTTGCATATTTGTTTCGACTCATTTCTTGATTCTTAGATGCTTCATTGGCGCCATTACTTCAATCACAAATTTTAAAAATATATATATATTGATGTTAAATGTATAAAATGCCCTTTAATGAAACTCCAAAAAAGTTGACTATAAAAGTCAAAAGTTGACTTTTTTACGTACCTTTTGCCATCTTCTAATGTTTTATTTTTGAAACAGTTGACTTTCTCGAGTAACTCAGTGTCGGAATCTTCCGTCCCCGAACCCTCTTCAAGACCCATCATCCTTTCAATTTCACGAAACCACAAAAGTCAACGTTGACTTTTTTTAAAAAAAACAAGAAAATGAAATGTAGGCCAACCTTGTATTAAGAAGATCAACGAGCAATTGTAACGCACTCGCATCCCCACACGCTTCCCATACAGCAGCACGGACTTCTATATCCGACGGTTGCCGGTCCCCTTCCGAATCAACAAGCTTTAACACCCAAAAATATCGGTTATACAAAAAATCACAAACATAAGCAAAATGCATAAAAAGAATCAAACTTTCTAAAATGCCTCTTCAAGCAAAGACGTAACTCTAAATATTTCGTCTTCACTCATCGCAATAGTCCTCAAGCAAGTTAAGAATTCTTCTGGGAAAACTAGGTTGTTCAAGTAAGACGGTGTCTTGCGTCGACCACTCCAACTATAGTTAACAGCTTCGGTCTTCTTGACGTTATCCCTCGTTTCTTTTTTATTTGAAAAGAACCCGTGATCAAGCAGATTTTTCGATAAAAGACACCTCATTTCAGCTTTCTGAGTAGATTAAATAACTAGCTTATTAAATATCACTACACTAAATTATTATTTTTTTATTAAATTAAATTAATAAATTTTTATGTACGTCTTATAGGTAGAAAATGTATTACGTGTAGTCGTATACTAACGATTTTTGAAAAAATTAAGAAAAATATGTAAAAATCAATATATAGTTAGATTTCGAGGATACATTAATTACTATATAATGTAATTTGACTTTCATTTAATATTTGATTGAAAACAAAGGTTACATAATTAGATATTAAAATTTCTTAATAAAAGATATAATTTAAATAAATCATTATTAAAAAAAAGATGGGTGTATTTAATAAGAGATTTTTATGGAGGCGACACATTGCATGAAAGATTTTTATTTATTATACAAAAATACAGAATACATAATATATAGATGTTAATATAAATTAAACCCTTGAATAATATAATGAACTAATGGTCAATAATTAGTAATAATCAAAATTCACAATGAAGTAATTAATTTGACTTACTTGTGCTTCTAAGAGTTGTAGTTTGGTTTGTGAAAACGGTGCATCTTTGATAGCTTCGGCTGGATAGTGTAACTGCGCATAAAGAAATACGCTTAAGTAAATTGACCATATTACCCCCAAGAAACTAACCATAAAAAAGGTCGATAAACAATTACCATGATATAATCATTTGGATTATTATCAGTGACAAATCCATATAGGTATAGAAGTTCCTCATTTCCTTTGTTACCGTAGCTAATTGATATCTCTTCGCCAACTTGAAGACGCGCTTCTTCAACTATATTATTACAAAGGGCGAAAAAGTCAATATCAATAATTCAATAATTCAATCTTTTTTAGACTTAAATAAAATAGTCAAAGATTGTACTTAAACTAGTTTGTTGCTCTTAAGTCAAACATCACAATTTTCATGGAATATAAGAATTATGAAGATATTGATTTAAGAATGATTAATTACCAGAAAGAAGATACATCGACAACGGAACACCAGTTGCCGATCCTGTTCCATCAACTTCCCATGTTGCAGCAGCCTTTAAATCTGCAAGACAAAATCTTTGACTTTACTGTTGACTTTGACCGTAACTTCTCAGTTCTTAGAAATTAAAGTACCATGATTGCAAAAGTCAATGCCAGGAACAAGACCCTCGACCCAAACGGTCTCTTCTTGTATCGAAGAAATATCAGCCTCCAATTCTGAAATGAATATAAGAATACAATACAAAAGGAAATTATTTTAATTTCATTGAAATGGATAATATGTAAAAAAAATATAATAATAATAATAATAATAAAAATTCACTTTTGTCATTATCACCATTAGTATGGTTATCTTCTTCTTGAACTTGGGGAAATACAAAAGACCGAGGAAGAGGTATACTCAAAGCACGGGTCCAAAATATTGAATTAGCCCTATAAATATAATTCCATGTGAAGCAAAAAAGAACATAATAAGCGTAAATTTAGAAATAAAGATAATAGCTTTTTAGAGAAAGATGAATACCAAAGAAAGTCATTGAAACAAACTTCACTACAAAACAGACAAACACGCAGTCGTCATTAGTAAACGAATATTGTTACGATTATTTGTTAATGAGATTAGTAAACAAAACATGATTTCCACCTTTCTAAGTCACCATCGAGAACCAAAAGCTTCTTCACCAACTCTTTCACTTTATTGTCATACAAAGACTGCAAACTCTTTTTCTGTTAACATACACATGTGACATGTAATATGTTACCATTAGTGAAAAATTTAAATATTATTTTTCATTTTTTAGTACTAAATAGTACCTGCAATTTGGTTGCCTTAAACAAAGTAGTCCCTTTTAGATCCGATAACTCGTCTTCTGAGAACCAAAGTGGATTTCCAAAAGTGGTTGGAAGCATATCAAGGTACCTAATTTATTATTTTATTCAGCTTCATTTCAAAATTTTTAAAATAAGAAAAGGGGTATATATATATATAAACAGACCGAACGTTCAATGAACAGTATGTGAACAGTCGCGCGAGAAGCTCGTTTATGTTTGTTTATTAAATAAACGAACGAACATGAAGAAAAGAATTTTTTATTTAGTAAAAGAGCGAGCATGAACACATCCCTCAGTCAGTCGATTATTAATTTATGTTCGTGAATGTTCGTTCAATTAAGTTCGCTTGTTTACGTTCATATATGTTCGCTAGTTTACGTCTGTTTAGGTTTGTTTGATAATATATTCATTTAAAAATTTGACCGTTACAACTTACTCGAGTTTTAATAACTTTTTATGCCAGCACACTGTTCATCGCATTACTTTTAACTTGTTTTAGCTCAGTTATAAAGCGTTCGTTTATACTGTTAACAAAGATACATGAACTTGTTCATTTTCTTAACGAACGAACACGAATAAGAGACCCGTGTTAGTTTAAATGTTTGTGTTCGCTCGTTTGTTCGACTAAAGTTAAATGAACGGACACGAACATGCTCTGTTCGTGTTCGTTCAGTTCATTTACAAGCCTAGCAAAGCATGAATCAAAGTTTTGTTACATACGGTTTCCATGAAGAACTTTTTCGTATAGACTCGAACGTAAGAAATAATATTATCAAGAATCTGTCGTCCACTTCCCCTTCCTCAAACATTGCTGAGCATACAGGTCCCAAAACCGGATCTTGCAATACCCTCATTGGAGTTATAGCCAAATTAAGAGGAACCACCAATAAAACCCCTAAAATATTTCAAAGTTAAGAATCATTATTCACTGGAGAGTTAGGAAATCCATATTTAATATCATAAGCTCATTTCTGATAGGGTTGTAAGCGTACCGAACATTCGGTGGAAAGTTCGTTAATGCCCATTCTTTTAATAAATGAACGAACACGAACAAGGTACTCCGTTCGATTAACTAAATGAGCGAGCATGAACATAGGTCATGTCCGTTCAATTGTGTTCGTGAAAGTTTGATAATCTGTTCGTTAATGTTCGTTTTTTTATGTTTGTTCATTAAATGTTTTTAATATTTTTAATGATTTTTCTAATCTTATCATATAGATTTAAGTTGGAGCTCGGGGTCTCTTAAAGCAACCTCTCTATTCTCTGGGATAGAGGTACGATTTGTCTGCATCCCACCCTCCCCAGCATCTCTGCTTATAGCTTTGCTATTAATGGGATTTCACTGGGTATGAATGTATGATTGGTTGGTTGATCATATAGATTTAAGCAAAAATACTAACTATAAAACGAAAATATATATGAGTATTACGTGATTAAGATTATGGCTGTTCATCGTTTCGGGTATCGGTTTATTCGATTTGTTTAAATCGGTTTATTAGGATTTGGATTTTTTAGTCGCCAACCGATCACAATTCAAACGTGCATAACCGAACCAAATCCCTCTAAATTTCATAAACAAACCTACAACTCTACAAGCATACGTATTATTATTCGGTTAAATCGGTTGGCCAAAAAATCCTATTTCATAAAAATGTATAACCGAAAACCAAATCGTGAATTCGGATACCAACCGAATTCACAATTTGGATCATTTTTTTGGTTACGGATACGATTCGGTTTTCGATTCTTTTTGCATACCCCTACTTGAAGATCTAAACATTGTAGCCCTAACTATAAAAACACCTTAACTTCATATAATTACAAAAAAAAACAATAAATTAAAATACATAAAAAATTTCAAATTACCATCAGTGGCAGCATGAGATGAATACACACCAAACCCTTTGTTTAAATCATTGTACTTGATGTCACACCCACGGAATTGGACTCCATTTAACTGGTTTTTTTATAAAGATTCAAATAATGGGTTATAAATAATAAGAATTTAATATGAAAAAATTGATAAAAATGTTACCTTTAACCATTCAAGAAGAAGCTGAAGCTTTGATTCTTGATTCTCAGCCATGGCTGCAATTTAATTTTTAGTCTTTGGGTTTTGGGTTTTTTTTTTAATTTATTTGTTTGTAGATGGGGCCCTTGTACTTTTGATAATAACAATTTCAGTCCAAAAATAATATTTTAGTTGTTTGAACTTTGTAACCATTTTAGCTTATAACACTAACTAGCTTTTTACTTGGTAAAACCTGGTAAGTTGACGCGAATTCGGTCGGTTTCGGTGACGTTCGTTATTGTATTGATATTAAAACAAAAAACTATAAAAACTGAGGTGGACCAATGTGGTGGCGTTGGTCGGTAAAACTCGAGCGCTAGTAAAACCCGACCGTTGTCGATCCCAGGTGTTGAGGCGGTGAGTCTACGGAAACTCGATCGGTTTTCGTCATGTTTATTATGATACCGACTAAAAAAAATTGGTGTTCGGTTGATTTTCATTACATTTGTTACAGTGACTGAACTAAAAAAACAAAAACAAAACTTACGGACCAGTTTGGTGCCGCCAAGTGGCCTAATATGACACTTGCGGCACCAAACTTCTCTTTTATATATATTAGTAATAGTAATAATGTTACGTGTATCCTTAGGCGTACTTAACTATCACGTAATTTGCCACATAATATTCTTAGAGATCCTTTACAACCCCAATCTCATCTCCAGCCATATTTATAATTTATATAAAACCTTTTTTTGTACTTTGGTTTCACATTTTTACAAGAATCGAGACAAAAACATGTTCTTGTGTAAGGACACCTCACCTAAGACTATCTCTAATGCATCGTTAGAATACATGTTCTTAATTGTCCTTATAGGCCTTTACCATTAGGCCATGTGTAGTGGATGGGCTACAATTGGGGGCGAATTGTAACACGTGGCGCCCAGTCAGCATGGAGTAGAAATTTGTTTTTGGGGTGTAATGGTGTAGGGGCTACAATTTAGGCCCACAGTGTCTTTTTTTATTATTTTCTTTTTATAATTAAACTAATTAAATAAAAACCAATTTATTTAAATAATTAAATAAAAATGCATTAAAATTAAAAAAAAATACAAATAAAACATACCTAAAAAAATACATAACTAAAAATATTAAAAAAACATAACTAAAGAAAAAAAAACATAACTAAAAAAAGGAAACTAATATTTTTTGTGTTTACGGGTCGATTTTTTGCTTGAACCGGAGGCCCGTGACGTTTGCGTATCCGGTGCCGACTCCGGTGGTGTAGACCCGAACGCCGGCATTGTGTTTTGGGGGCTGAGAAAGTTGGCGTACATGGTTAGGTTCGGGTCGGAAAGTTGATACGGATAGCTCGGTTGGTTCGGTTGGCTCGGTTGGTTCCGTTGTAAGTTTGGTTGGTTCGGTTGGCTTGATTGCGAACCATACGTTTGACCGAAAGCAGCGAATTGGTAGTTCGGTTGGTTCGGTTGGCTCGATTGCGAACCATACGTTTGACCGAAAGCAGAGAATTGGTAGTTCGGTTGGTTCGGTTGGCTCGATTGCGAACCATACGTTTGACCGAAAGCAGGGAATTGGTAGTTCGGTTGGTTCGGGTTGTTTCTAGGATTCATTTTGTTTATTTTTTGTAAGAAATTGGGTATGATTTGTGTATAAAATGAATATAAAATGGAGAAAAAGAGTGTATGTTTATATATATATATATATATTGTTTAATTTATTTTATTTTTTTTTAATTTGACCGTTTCACAACGGTCCTTTTATTATTTTATTATTATTTTCGAGTTTAACGGGCGACAAATATTAGCCGCCCCCGCCCAATTTCAACCAAATATCGCCAGAGGGGCGGTGTTCCATCCAAAAATCGCCCCTTTTTTGCCCATATACTCGTCCAGTACACTCAGCCTTAGAGAATTATTTCCTAAGGTGTTTGAAGCAACCAGCCTTTCCATAGTGACGATTTTTGTTGCTTTTTCATATGAGGTGGGTACATTTATCACTCCATTTCACATCTAAATGTTGTACAACGTGGGGCATTAAACCCTTGACCTCCCATTTCACGTATATACTGTCTTATCAATCCACCAAAATGAGAATGACCAAAAAAATAAAAACACCCCAGTTTTAGCGACTTTCACCGAAACGAAGATAAAATTACAGTGACGACGAAATCAACAGATAAATTATTTTTAGTACGAAGACTTTCTTGTGATTATGCTATAGCACTCTCCAAATATGGAGAGCCCCGTTACTTCACTCTGCACATACTATGTTGTCTTAACTGGGCCCACGCGGGCTTCAGAGTTTGGCTTGAGCGTTCCCCGAGAAACCATTTGTTGATTGCCACTTGTTGTGTCGCCACAAAAGTAGAACTTTCTGGCATAACACACGGCGGAACGAAAACCCATGTGGGCTGGGGATTCGAATTGACAACATTACACAAGACCAAGCTCAAATCATGCATTACCACAATTTACCAAAAGTGACGATCGAACTTGAGTCCTTCTACCTATTCGTCGCAAGTGGTGGATTAAATAAATAAACACTTTTAAAAGAAAATTACGAAACATGGTTTTTAAATTAAAATTAAAATTATAATTACATTATTATTACATCTCAGGATGTAAGAACCCTAATTTGTTCATCTTCTTTCTTAGACTTGTTGATTTTAATTGTGATGATGAACATGTTATTAATAAATAATAAACAAACAGTGTTGTTTTATATTTTCAAATTAATATATGTTTCGTTTACATTTACGTTTGTTTATAAAGTTAACAAACAACCATGAACAAGTCTATTTCTTTCGGCTATGTTCGGTTTGCTTACATCACTAGTTAATGAACAACCATGAACAAGCATTTTAGATCTAAAAGTCGTATCACAGATGCTCAAATACCAAAAATACTTAAAAAGAGATTCAAATATTGCAAGATTAGGCCATCATTTGCACTTTCAACATATAGAGGGTTGAATACCTCCGCAATGAGTACTACTAATAAGAAATATTCAAGAAATTCACAATATGGTAACGTGACTGTGTATAGTAAAGAAACCCACAAGTGTGTTACAATCAAACAATAGTATTGCAACTTTGCAAGTATACCATCTTTCAAGTTCAGTTTTCATTGTCCGCAACATTCTTAAGTTTAAGTAATTGTAGACGTTTTGAAATTTTCTTTACCTTCTTCCTTGCTCTCTCTCTCTCTCTCTCTCTCTCGCTCTCTCTCTCTCTCTGTCTTCAGGGTTTCGAAAACGAATTTTCACTTTTTCTGTAAATTTATAATCATCATTCAGCAACTCGATGCTACAACATGGATGACATTTAATCTCCATGCCCGCATAGACTCTATGCTTTAGGCTAATTATCATTCTATACTTACCATTAGTGTACACATATGCGTGAGATTGAGATTGAGATTGCATCCCCTCGAAACGAGAAAGTTTGACATTTAAACCTATATTGTGGGGCACATCCACGTCATACTCTAATATATTAGTGACATCTTCCTCTAAATACAACTTGACAATTGCTGTTTTTGTGTATGTTAGGTCTTCTCGACTAACTAAACACGCGTCTTCGAACGGTCTTGTTTAACTTCATTCAATGGTATATTCTTGAAATAATTTTTTATATCCTCAATTTCAATAAACAAAGGTAAGTTGGACACAAATAAGCATTTCTTCAAGACATTCGGGTCATCTTCTTTATCAAGTGGCTTTTCGTGAGCTCCTTCCTGAAAAAGAATTAACAAAATTTGAAAATTTATATATAAGTAAAATAAAAAGGGTTAAACGAATTTATATATAACCCAAAAGTTTCTTATTTTATAATTATAAAATCTTATGCAAATTTTGGCATAAAATTATACCTATCCAATTTAATTTGTTACATAAAAAACTTAAAAAAAAACCTAAAATTAAAAACAAATGGGGTAAAGAGGTTATAAACTAGCGAACCCACCCGTTTGGCTAAACGGGTTTGCGGGTTCGACCTAAAACTAGCTCGAGCCTGTTTATGTCAAACCCAAGCCCAGAAGTTTCATGTTAGGTTTGGGTCGTGTTTTGTTAAACCCAAACCCGTGAATTTCGTGTTAGGTTTGTAAGTTGTTTTCTTAGGGGCGGAAAAAGTTGACACGCTCGAAACACAGTCCAAATCCAACATGAAACATACATGCTTTGGGTCGGTTCAGGTCGACCCGTTCTGAAAACAAGTCGGGTTCATGTTGATATATTTATTTTTTTTATTTTGTCCGTTTTCCCATTTTTTCAGTAAATGCACTTGCAATTTACAATTGATTTTTAAAAAAATTAATATATTTATATATATATATACTAAAAAAATACAAATTACTCATTTAATCTACCAACTCTAATAATATCCTTTGTTTAATGATAAATGAGATAATTGGAATTATATTATTTAACTAGACCCACTTTTACCGGAGGATATGTTACCCCCACATAAAAATCCCATAATTGTTACTCCCCAAGGGATTCCCAAATTTTGTAATGCAAATAGGAAACTAACCTGCTCGTTAGCATGGGATGTTATATCATGTATTGGGACCATTATACAGTTGAAGGAGTCGAATGCAATGATAGAAAATCCTTCTAAGTCCCCAACCTTTTCCATGATTGTTCTTAAAAAACATTTATGCTCTTTACGATTTTCGCTTCTTTACGATTTTCGTTTCTAAGGCTTGCCTTTTTTCACTTCTTTAGGTGGCGTCTTTCTAACATTCGCGGGTAGATGAAACTGGATCCCACTTATAGTTATATTCTTTGCAATATCTTTATCTAAAAAGTCTCTCATGTACATGGTACATAGTATTGGGTATTTGGGTCATTCAATACCAAAATTCTCAAGTATAGTATCTCGAATTTTATCAATCTCTTCAAAATACTCCAAGTCTGTAATATAGTGTTGGTCACGCTCTAGTGGTTTTTATAGTGGTTTTTATCCCACCCTCCCCTCTTGACTCTTGTGAAAGCGTATGTATCGACGCATTCCATTCCGACGTTGACACAGAAATCTTGGAATGTGAAAGGAGTATTAAATTCAGCATCGATAATCGGTTGTTGTTAGATTATGATGCCACACCCCAAAATCGTTAACTTAGTAACGGAAGACATAATTTTGTTAATTTGGGTGGCGACAGACTTTGTTCAGCCAGTTATATTCAAAAATAATGTACCATGAGTTGATCTTTTTGTTAAATATCAGAGTTTTACACATGTCAAACATGCACAGTTCTATTTTAAATTAAAAGTCCAGCTATCATTCATTCAAACACACAACACCATTTTCCCAAGTCCTTCACGAAGCACCAATTTTCTTCATTTACCTGAAAAGTATGTTAAACTAATTTTGTCAACACGAATGTTGGTGAGTTTCTCAATTAAAAGCCGAGATGTAACAGTTCTTGACTTTACTCTCATTTATTCATCATTCTTATCAATGATAAATTTCATTATTCACCATTCTTATCAATGGGAATTTAATTGTCCACATTTTCAAACATAGTTATATATTTCTTAAACAAAACGCGTTAGTTGATACGAGCAAATAGTACAACACATGTATGACTATCATTTATGATAAACCTGATGCATACCAAAATCAAAATATTCCCGCCTTTTCAACCAGAGCGACTGGAAGAGCGGTGGGGCGTCGCCCCGATAGATCTACCAATATTTTTAGGCCCTTTCTCCCTGTGTTAACGGTTTTTCCTTTCATAATGACTCATCCTGTTTAACACAATTTGTAAAATATATAGCCTAATCTTTACATACTTTTCCCCAAAAAACATTTATAAATCATTAAAATATTTAAAAGTGGGGATTTTACGAGAAAACTCACATTTGCCTCAGCTAAACAAAAAATCAAGTGTGATAATATGCCAATCGACGTCAAGATCTTATTAACAGTAATCCAAATGATTGCCGGATTCATATGTTTAATACCAAATATATTAATACATAAACATCGATACAATATAATCTTATCATAACTTAATTTATTTATCCTCATGTGCCTTATTTATGATAATTCTAATAATTAAATTACAAACTTTTATTGTTTAAACAAAATTGTAACTGAATTGAACGTTTCAGAATATCCTAATATATATATTGGAACATCATAGTTTCAAATAACAGTTGTAAAACTAATAAATGTTTCCGAAACTAAACTTTGACGTTATATATATATATTGTAGATTATAATAACCTTTTATTAACCTATTATTTGAATAAAGTATTTTGTCCAATTATCATATATATATTTTTATATCATAAATTTACACGAATTCGTCCAGTCTCGATTGTACTATTTTTATCACTCGATATTATCTAGCGGTTTTCTAAATAATTATTAACAACATTTTGTCCAAGTTATTTCCGATAACAATATTTTTACTAATATCTTGTTATCTATCTTTTTCAACACTTAAAGATATATACCTCCTCGCGTACGGTTCGAGTCTAAAAATCTGCTCAAAATCCGCATGAAATGCGTTCTGGATATACTTACGCGTTCTTTTTTGCAGCACGAATGTTTCTCTGATCTCAGATCGTCCGCACGACACATCAAAACCTACACGTAACTCGTTTTAATAAACTATTTTCATTCAAGAATCTGACCAGTAAATTATGGAGCTTATAACTCACCATCCAGACATCTGATCATCGATTCCTTTGGTAGAATCAAAGATCTGCATTTTAGGAAGATTCACCGAAAATTTCAGCTGGATCCGACGGTAAGATCTTCGGCAATCTGCATTTCTTTAAAGCTGTGTTTCCAAAATCCGCCCAGGGAGATGAACACGAAAAATGGTTTAGAAACCCAACTTAAACAACTCCGATCTTCATCTCCACCACTCAAATAATTATCTATGGGTTATGTACCCTCTGTATAAAAATAAAGATGATCGGACCGTTAGATCGTTATAAACTGCTCTTTGCGGACATGAAAGACTAATACAATATGTCAAGATTTTAAAACATGTTTTTAACAAACTTAAGCTCATATTTAGGACAAACAGAGCTTACCATCGTGTTCGGAATGTCGAAAAATGTTTCTGGGTAGAAGATGGGTTTCGGCCACCAACGGACCACCACGCCGGACCACCGCCGGCCACCGGCCATCTTGCCGTTATCCTCTAACCTCTCTCTAACTTTCTCTCTCTAAAATGTAGAAATATGAAGTAAAAATGAATGTAAAGTGCGGGTAGGCCCACTTATATAGGGCGGTTTTAAACGCATTTTGCAATCGCGTTTCGGTCTCACTCCAACGAACCGCTACTTCAAGTAACGTTATATTTTCGAAATATATTTTGTCAAAACATTTATTTCAATCTCGACTTAAAATTGTCTCGCTAGCTTATGATTTCCGCTAAAAATTGGTGCCGGTTCTGTGTTATTCCGAACTTAATAAAACTTGTGTAGTTGTTTTTCCCAAAAACAACCCATCCAAACTTATGGTGTCTACTTGATTTATTTTATCTAAATAATAAACCTCAAATACGGAGATAATATCAACATTTACAAGCTCATCGGTACATGTGCTTTAACAACCGTATTCGAAAATATTAATTTGCATTTTCCCGCTTTGTTATAACTCATAATTGAGCCACGTTTTCGCTTGCGTTCTCGATTTTCGATCCTCTAAAATATTCAAATGGATACACCGCTGGACACTTTCTCGAATATCAGGTTGAATATTCACACGTTTAACCGAATACGTTCGTTTATCCATTACTTATCACCGAAATTTCTTTATCTCGTCTCACTTCTCACGTGTTTTACAATGTATATATTCCGTTCATTCTTAGCTTAAAATATTATAGTTAACTTATGGGTCTTAATCTTCACTTAACTTTTATAACTCACAAATTATATAATCTAAAAGAAGTAATAGCCAAATACATGAAAATTAAAACCCAGACACTCTTTATATTAAAAAAAAAACCCTAAATTTAAATTGATAACATACAAAAAAAAAATTATTTGTGTGTTGTCACTGTAGTGTAGTATAAAGCTATCCTCATTCACTTTATTCGGTACTCACAAGCATGTCTTGAAAACAAACAATGAACTATCTTCATTTTTTGAAAACAATACAACATACATTAAACACCAGCTAGCGGAATAAGTTATTTGTCTATGTTTTCTTATATTTCTAATCTCAGGCCAGGTCGAGATTTTGCCGAGTCGATCCTGGTTTTCCTAAATGATCAGCCTTAGTTTGTAGACAAGCCGAATAAGTCAAACAAGGTTTATAAAATTATTCTTTTAGTGAGTTTCTTATAAATATATATTATATGTATAATAAATGTCTTACATGTCAAAGGACAGTAAAATAATAATAATAATAATAATAATAATAATAATATTTCGTTTTTTTGTTTCTTATGCTGTACTAGCTTTCACCATAATGGTGTTGATAGTATATGAGGATAAAAGTATTTGTTAACCTTACCCCTTCCACTTAGTTTAATTTTGGAATATTTGATTTTAATAATCCCTATTGAACAGTATTAACCGATAATAATCCCTGTTTATTTTATCGTCACTGGCGATCCCAAATTTAAAAAAATTGGTACCCAATGGTCCCCCGTTAAAAAGGACTTAACGACGTTATACTTTTTTCAGAATTTCAAACCAATGTTTTAGGGCTTTTGATCGTTAGGAGGATATGAGTCGATTGGTGTAAAACTTAGTTCGAAACAGTGCTTTAAAATGACAAAACAATGCTTCAATTCGGGTGTTGGAACTTACAATTAACCAAAATCAAGTCGTTTGGATCATTGTTTGGAGCTAAGTTTTATATCATTCGACTCGTATCTTCTTTCCGATTAATAGCCCTAAAAAGTTAGTTTGAAATTCAGAAAAAACTATAACGTCGTTAAGTCATATTTAACAGGGGACCATTAGGGGGCAACTTTTTTGAATATGGGACCGCCGGTGGTAATAAAATGAATAGGGATTATTATCGGCCAATACCATTCAATATGGATTATTAAAATCCAATATTCCTTTACTTTTTGGTCTTTTTAAACCATCCAGATTGCAAACACAGCTCTAAGCTGAGTCCAGACCCTGATTGTTCCTACTGAAACATGCAAGTTTGTTTCCTTACTTTTTTATTATTATTATTATCTTTTTAAATAAATAACTATATACTGAATAAAAGGATTAAATTACAATAAAGTGGTTGGTAAGCGAGTAACAGGTTGCATCGCCGCCCCCTTTTGAATAACAAAACTGATCCTACTGAAAACAAAATTATCGTTCTTCGACGCCATTGAACAGCAAGCAAGCATCGATCATCAGTTGAAACAACAAAATAAGAAATCATGGATTTCCATGAATTATATATTATTATTTAATTGGTTAAACTCTCTTACTTTATAAAAATGGTTAACGGGCAATATTATAAGAAAAAAATATAGGAATATTGGATTTTAATAATCCCTATTAAATAATATTGGTCGGTAATAATCCATATTCATTTTATCGCCACTGGCGGTCCTAAATTCAAAAAAGTTGGCCCCCCATGGTCCCCCGTTAAAAATGACTTAACGGCGTTATAGTTTTTTCTGAATTTCAAATCAATGCTTTAGGGCTTTTGATCGTTAGGAGGATACGAGTCGATTGGTGTAAAACTTAGTTTGATATAGTGATTCAAAATGACGAAACAATGCTTCAATTCGGGTGTTTGAACTTACAATTAACGAAAATTAAGTCGTTTGGATCATTGTTTCGAGCTAAGTTTTACACCAATCGACTCGTATCCTCCTCACGATCAAAAGCCCTAAAACATTGGTTTGAAATTTAGAAAAAACTATAACGCCGTTAAGTCATTTTTAACGGGGGACCATTGGGGCCAACTTTTTTGAATTTGGGACCATTAGTGGCGATAAAACGAATAGGGATTAATATCGGCCAAAACCATTTGATAGGGATTATTAAAATCCAATATTCCAAAAATATATTATTCGTTTATTACACATGAAGTTAATATGAACCGTTTCAGTTGCGAAACGCCAAACTCGTTTTCAGAACATATTTAAAAAATTGGTACGCTTATAGGATTTTTAATTTTTAGGTTCAAAACCCAATTAAGTGAAACTGACTATTAAGAATCATAAAAATGAACGCCAAAACACATACCTCAAACTAGTTTTCAAACTTGAAAATACGAAGCTTAGCTCGTGGCTTAGAAAAAACTCGTTAGAAATTGGTTCGGTCTGAAACCGAAACAAGTCTATTCATTTAGTCAAACACGATACATTTAAAGCTCGTCTACCAAAACGCATAAACCTATTTTTCCAAAGGGGTGAGTAGTAAAGTGTCTCTTGAAAGAGAAAGACCGTAGAATCCATAGGTATGTTTCCGTTCATTGAAAACTATTACAGATATACATAAATGGTGATTTTTTTATATATGTGCGTATTCGTCTGTATAGTTTCATATCGAGGATAGACAGGTTTATAAGACATAAAACACTTCATGAAAGAAAAAGAGTTATAGTACCTTAACTATGATTTGATGAATTTTTTTTTGTCATTTCCGTATTATATCTATTTTAACGTTTATAGGTTAATGTCTTAAGTTTCATCAAATTCAACATATGGTGATCATTGTAACTTTGTAAGATTTTTATTCTCTTGAGAAATTACAAGTTACACACCTCCCTATGGACGTATCAATCCAAGCTTGTTATCAGCGTCGGTTTCGAGAAAACAAAAAAAAATTGGGTCGAAGGAGAATAATTTTTTAGACCTTAAGTAAAATGAGTTTTTTTGTTAGGTTGAAACAATTTAATTTTTATATGAGTTTACTTGGTTATAATTGGGTTGTGTAAAAAACTTTTGTATAAAAATATAATTAAATATGCTTCAACTGAGAGTAGAACACATAACCTTTGGGTTGGGAGTAGTACCACTTTTGCCACTAAATGAAGCTAATAGTTATGTAATTGAGTTTAAACACTAAATATACATATTATTTTTATAAAAATACATAGATTTTTTTTTTTAAAAAAAATTTATAGGCCTAGCGGGGTGTCGGGCCTATGGCCGTCGACTACTCGGCCACACCTTATGGCCGGCCTGCATGTTGCATTTGTAAATCAATGAGTTTTAATTTCGATTAACGATTTCAGCTATTTTTAAAATAGTTTTGAATGGCTAATTACCTTTTCATGATCATTAGTTTTGTCGATTGGAATGACAAGCTATCATTGTTTAAGAGATATGGTCCGACCCAAACCGAAAAGTAAAACATCAAGTTAAGAAATAAAATTAAAATGAAACCATAGTTACGACCAATTAATAAATAAATACTTGTAAAACGGTTATAAAATAATTACTAAAAATAATGTTATATGTCAATGAGATGGTGGTGAAGTGGTAAAAGAGAAACTTGGTGTTTCATATGACCCACGTTTGATTCTTGTCATCATCATTATCATTTAGTTTCGGCTGCAATGGGTGATGATTGGAGACTTGGCGAGTAGGTGACGCTCATTTGTTGGATCCTTGAACTGAACGAGCTTTATCTCACCACATTATCGTGCCTTCTGGTGAGTGTTCGCAAGCGTTAGCCTTAGGTGAAGGTTTTATCCGAATCGAAAGACGAGTGTATTTCAATGTTGTTAATTTAGTCAGTAGCCCAATTTAGAGGTGCACAAAAAACACGGACTTGGAACCGGACCCGAAATAAAAACCCGGAACTTGTTTTTTTATACCCGAACCCGTACCCGACCCTACCCATAGGGTACGGATAGGGTATGCATTTCGGTACTAACACCTCAACCCGAATCGGACCCGATTTGTAGCCGGTAATACCCGAAAACCCGAACCGGTTCCATATCCGGAATCGGGTTTTTCCAATACCTGAAACCAGGTATTTCAAATACCCGATCTATACCTGAAAAATACCTTAAAAACCCCTAGAAAGTCCAACCTTTTTAAAAATACAATTTATACCCGAAACATACCCCGGAAAAACCCGAAAAAACCCGAAAATAGGTTTTTTTTCAATACCCAAAAATAAGGTATTCAAATACCCGGTTTTAGAAAACCTGATTCTATACCTGACCCGAACCCGATGCATAAACCCGACCCAGATATTACCAATATCCGATCATACCCGAACCCGATTCTATACCCGAAACCTGGTATTTGAAAAACCCGATTTATACACCTCTAGCCCAATTGAAGAATTCTTTTGACAAAAAATAAATAAATAAAATAATGTATTAATGGATTTTATTTATTTAAACCAAATAAAACAGATGGGCCTGGGCCTGGGCCGGTAGGGGCTTAAAATCAGCATATAAATAGGCATATAGCCAACCATTTTACTTATACTTTGTTTCGTCACTCAAAATTAGGCTTGCGCGATGGTTCTTATTCGTTCCACCAAGGTACTTACTTTATCATCATGCATCACGTGTTTGTGTTTAATAGATTAATTGATTGATTACAAATAAACACGGACACAAAATTTTCTTCGGTTATGTGTCCGATAAAAGCTTAATGAATGAACATGAACCAAACTTTATTCGATTCGTCTACAGTCCTAGTTTTGATATATAGTTGTTGGTTTCTAAAATGCGTTTTGATCCCAAAATCCGATGCACAAAACGACACATTATTTCTCCCAAAAAAAATTACAAATAAATTAGTTATACATAACAAATTTTATACTGTTAATAAGTAATCATAAAAACATACTTAGTCTTAAAACATAAAAACACATTACTTATAAAACCTACATAGTCTTAAAACATAAAAACACGCATTGTTTACAATGTGGGCATATAATGTATATATGTGTGGGCTCTCGGGGGGCAAAAGTGAAAGTGCACTAATTTTGACGTTATTTTATTAATTTCGTGAAAATAACGTTAAAAGTGACGGAAGGTTAAGACCATCTCCAATGGTTAGTTTTTATATGTTTGAACCAAGCTAAATACCATCTAAACCATTGGAGTGGTTGGTTCAAACCAAAAAACAAGGTTTGAGGTTTGATTTTTCAAACCAGCAAAAACATTGTGAGTCCCAAACATCACATCTTTCATTCCACACACACACACATACACACACACACACACCCATATTTATATTTATAAAATAATTAAAATATTATACATATATACATATTTTTTATATTTATTTCAAAAATCATGTCTTTTTGTTTGTGTATTACTAGTTTAACGGTTATATTTTTTAACGGCTAGTTTTTTAACGATTTTATTATCGATTTATTAATTGGCATTTTAAATTATGTAATTTTTTTGTTTATCTATTTGTTATATTTTAGTTAATCTACTTTTCCCTAAAATTTTATTATATTGCTATTTATTTAAATAAAAATTATAAAAATAAATATTATATAGTATTATGAAATTCTTATTTAAAATAAATGTAAAAGTAAGTGATAATGTGGATATGTAAAGATGGTTTGAGAAGATGTATTGTTGGAGTAAAAAAGATAGTTTTTAAGAAAGCTGATGTGGCAGTGATGTGGCTGGTTTGAACCAAAAACTGCTGGAGATGGTCTAATCAGGCATCATGTGGTGACATTGATGGTCGAAAGACAAAGGTACATGCACCAATCAGCCAGTGTCCGAATGGTTGAGTGTTATGCGCCTTATATCCAAGGCTTGATGCAAAACTACTATCGAGCCCGGGGTCTCACTGGAAGCAGCCTCTTTATTCTTAAAGGGTAGAGGTAAGGCTGTCTACATCTTACACTCCTTAGACCCTACCATAGCTTTGCTGCTGGTGGGATTTACTGAGTACGATGATAATGATATGATGATGATTAATCCCAGACATCTTAACAAAATTATTATTGTTATTATTATTTTTAAGTGTTTGTGTTTTGGTTTATAATTAACTGTTATTTGCCAATTTCTATTGCAGCTAGAGGGCAAGTTTGCCAAACTGCGTCTTACACCACCCGAAAGTGATGTTATGGGGATCAGTTGGAAGGCGAAAAAGAAGAGGAGTCGAAAAATCGCATCCATGGATATCGTAACACACTTTTTATTTTCATATTTATTCGTTAACCGATTCCATCTAAGTATGCATGTTATGTTTTTACAGGATAAGTCTGCTGCTAAGCCAAGTGATGATAATATTTCAATTTCATTTCTTTTACCTAAAGTTTAAATAATAATGCATGCTGCAACATGAATAAATTTTCTAATTGTCTATGCATAATATATATATGTATATATATGCAGTGTTTCCTCTCCCAATTCCACTTGATCTGTATAAGTTTGTTAAGGAGGCAGTAGAAATCTTGAACCGTCCTGACTGGTGCAATGACATGCGCTCTTATATTAATTTGGGTTCAGCTGAGTATAAAATTGGTGTCTTATCTCGCTGCTTCCGCAAGCGTCTGTCACCTGGCTGGAAATAGTATGTTCCTGTTTTGAAACTAAATCTTTTTTATTATTGAATAATTAATCAACTTCAAGCTTTTTTTTTTTTTTTTTTTTTTTGCGAACGTGAGAATGCCAGCTCCCTTATTGCCGGTCGTAACAAGGTTTTCAGAGAGAATGGGATAAAATACATTGTGTAGAGTAGTTTTATATAGTTACATATTATTGTTTGCTATATCAAAGATTGTATGAAAGATTACTTGTGATTGTAGAGTCACCCAACATTGTTATATGCAATGTTTTCAAAACCGGTATTTTACCTGTACCGGATTGGGCTAAAAAATCGTACAACCGGTTGAACCGAGTTATATACTGGGAGGTTCAACGGTTGAATAGCGAGAACATACATGGTTTCTCTTGGGGTTTTGTTTTTAATACTCGTATATGTTTTCGAGTTTTAAAAGTGGTGTCCAATGATCCAATGTTATAAAGATAGTAAAATAACTAGCATGGAGTTTTCCAGTTATAGGTTACCATGTGTTCATCTATGCCACATGTTCAGTAAAATTCACAACTAGATTTATTAGTTAGACGTTTCAAAATTTTAAACGTCGGTCAGTGTATTGGACGAAAAGATTGACAGCATACGAACTTTAGCGACGTGCATTGTACTTATGGAATTTAAAAGACATGATTCATAGAGCATAATCTTTATTGTAAAAATCAGTTTAATCATGAAAAATAATGTAAAAAAATCTATATAGGGGTGTAAACGAGCCAAGACGAGGCGGCTCATTTTGATTTACGAGGGCTTGCTAGTTTTTTTTCAAGATCGGGCTCGACTCGTTTATTAATTATGAATTGATTTATATAAATGTTTTTATATTTTGAGAAAAACCTTAAACGAGCCTAAGCTCGTTTCGAACTCATTTAGTACATTAAAAGTCAAATCTAAGACTTCACATTATAAACATGCCGTGAAAGTTTAAAGAGGTAAAACTTAAAATACAAAATGCTCGTTAAGGCTTGACGAGCCTAAATAAGCTTTCCATCAAGGAAGACTGGAGCTCGAAAAGCTCGGCCCATTTGCACCCCTATGTTTAAGGCTGTTTGAGAGGATTTACTGTAACCCTAAGTGCAAAATATGTTGTTATTTACAAAAACTTACTGGATTATTCAGCATGAAACAACAATTAAAGTACATAACTACAGACTAGGAACCCAATGTAACGTAGTACTTATTTTATATTTGTTAATCACAATACTTATTTTAATATTTGTTAATCACAATTTTGGTTGATTTTTGCACTTTGGATTTGATTACTACCTTGGTTTAAATGAATTTTATATCTAAATCTTAATTCAAGTTAACAAATCTTAATAGACTATTATGTGCATGAAGAATCCTTGGAGATTTAATTGGTCATATTTCAAGGATTTTTATGTTGCAGATTACTAAATGATGTTGTAATATATTTACATTATATGCAACTATTTGAGTATTTAAAGATCTATTGGGCTCTAATATCAGTTTTAGATATAAGCATAAGTGCTGTAAAAATCGGTCTAGGCGTTAGGCCGAGTACTAGCAACTCCCTAGTCAACTGACTTGGCAGCACCTAGCGACTTCTGCAACCATGATTGTAAGATCAAGCTCAAGTTAAGCTTGTGTTCATCTTGAAATTGAATTATAAGAAAAATAATTAGTATTACGCTCTTCGTTCCATGATGTTTATTATTTGGCTAATCTACGAGTAATAATTAAAATGAACTCTAATACCTCTCTTTTTTTAGGATATTTTATACATTCTAGATTTATATCATAGTATGCTTATAGTAAGAAAAACCGCTATATATATGTGTGTGTGTGTGTGTGTGTGTGTGTGATTTTTTGTTATATTATAATTATATGCATAGCTTAAGCTGCCATTTTTTTTCTAGTTGTAATTAGGCATGTAAACGAACCAAACGCTCAATGAACTGTTCGGCTGGAAGTCATTTTATGTTCACTTATTTTTACTAAACGAACGAACATGAACAGTGTTTGTTTAACTAAACGAATGAACGTGAACACATGCTTTGTTCATTCATTTATGTTCCTGAACGTTTGTGTAATGTTTGTTCATCTAAAAGCGTTTATTTACGTTTTATATTTGTTTATTTGTGTTCGTTTATGTACTTAAATATTTTATTTTTGTTTCTTTGTGCTCATTGAAATGTGTTCATTTATGTTTGCTTATGTCCGTTTTCATTTGCTCATATACATTCGTTTAAGTTTGTTCAATTATGTTCGTGAACTGTTCGTTTAAATTTTTACAAACAAACATTAACAAATACAAACATGCTCATTTCTTAAATGAACGAACATGAACACAAATATTCGTTCGATTAACTCTTCGTTTTCGTTTAAAGCTAAATGAACAAATACAAACAAGCCATTTGTTCATGTTCGTTAGGTTCGTTCACAAGGCTAATCATGATACACTCACCTGGATTAATATTTGGTACACAAATTCTTTTTTTGTCAAAATTAAAAAAATTTCTAAAAATGCATTTGCATTTGCATTCACATTGTTAATTGCTAGTCTTTCTCTCTATCCTAATCAGCCTTGTTATAAATGTTGCACCTTATATCACAGCAGTATGCTTATATATATATGAACTTAAGGAAACAAAATGACAACCATCATATCTCTTAATATTTCACAAAGCATGCCCTGTGTATCCTCTGCCTCCAAATCAATATAATCTTCATTTTACATTCTCGTTACCGTTTTCTTTAAACATAAAATGAGCAGAAGAGATTTACTTGGAAACTACACTCACACTCAATCTACTCGAGTCAAAGATATATGCATATTACTTGTGAATGATGATTATCTTTGTCAAAGTATTGTTGCAGATATGCTTGATCACTGTCGTTACGAAGTTTCACGTATATGCTTCGATCTGTTTTATCAAGATATGAAAAATATCAACTTTGTTATTTTATTTATTTATTTTGTTTATTTCATTTTTTTTTACAGATTTTCCTTATGAAGAGAAATGGATGCAGTGAATAAGATATGGGAAAGAAAAGATATGACAGAATTGGTTTTAACAAATGTTCACAGAACATATGCAAAGCGACACGGGATTATCGAGCATATAGAAAAACAAATTCAACTGAAAGTCCTTTGTAAGTTTAATATTTTTTTTATAGTCTAATATAAAGTTACAATCTTTTTGGTCCAAGATCCATTTTTTCATTAGTTTTTTTTTTATGAAATAGTGATGCCTTGGGGTGTTGATGATACTAATGTTTCTACGCTTGGTGGGAACGGATTTGCGGTGTATTATATGAAATGTAGTGTGAATGAAACGGACAATCTATGGGCAAATGCATTGGCACGAGAAAAAAATAAACGAGAATCGTCGTCTGGGAAACTTTTACTTCAAGAAAATTCAGGGAGTAATAAAAGAATGTTGGATGATAATGATCAACTTGGAAATATAGAAAAGAAACCGCGGGTTAATTGGTCTCAAGAAATGCATCAAAAGTTCTTGGAAGCCATTGCACAATTAGGAGATGATAGTAAGATAATTATTGATTCTTATTTGGTTGCAAAATAAAAATAAGTATTATTATTTTTCCTTTTAAGAGTTTGTTTTCTGTTAATTTGTGTCCAAATTTGATTATATTTGTTTTCTTGTTTTGGGAGTCAGAGGCTTTTCCAAAGAAAATAGTCGAACTCATGAACGTCCCAGGATTAACGAGAGCGAACGTGGCTAGTCATTTGCAGGTTTGTTGATTTTCGACGTTAATATTATCGCGTGGTGCGTTTTTTTGAAAGATTTATTTGGAAATAAAAGGAGGAAAAGGAATAATATTAAGCATGCTTCATGATGATACCTTCTAGTGATCAATTAAAATGAATATATTTTTTATTAATTAGTTTACCATTTAGACAATCATGAAATATACGCATTTAATACGAATTAAAAATCAAGATTTCGAAGTAATTAGTCGCGTGATTAACATTTTGGGAATGTCGTTTGTACACGTAATCGATTATAATGTATATTTTTAAATTTTTTTATTTTTTTATTTTTTTGTTGTTGCAGAAGTACCGAATGTGTATGAAACGGGCTCAAGAAGGATTAACGAGTTCTTCATATGATTATACTAACAAGTTCGGTTACAAGAAAGTTTCCAACAATCCCGTTGGAACCCGTTTCAAATGGGATTAAGAAACACAAGTATACCACATTATAATTTTGATTATTTAAAAGCAAGATCAAGACCACATCATCATAGTCTATCGCTTTTAAAGACCATCCGTTATAAACCTTCGCATAATTTTAGCGTGTACGGTGATCAAACGAAAAACATTCTTTTAAGAAGCATTGAAGACACCAGGATGCAACCAAACAAAAAGTTTTGCTGGTTTTAGATTAGCCCGTGACGGGAAATCAGTCGTGTTTGGGCAAGATAGTCATTTAACACCATCAGTTCAGCAACAGTTTAATTTTCCCGAAATGAGAAATGACGATTCTACCCTTTTCTCGCCTCTTTTAGGCGGCTTTACTCAACAATCATCGGTTAGCATGTCCAGCCAGCTGCCGTCTTTAGCCGATCTTCTAGCAGTTGATGATCCAGTGCCAGCCACCATGACTCAACCGCAGCCTTCTGCAGCACCGCTAGAGTTCGAGTGGAACAAGGTGAAAGCTCAGCCGTCGTCACCTGTTGTCCCAACATGGGCTGGTTTGGATGAGCAGCTTAAGTTCACATGTGAACCAAAGCAAGAGCCAGTTGCTGCAGGACCACAGTGGACCGAGTGGCATGAGCCGCAAGCGTTTTCACCTCAGCAGCCGATATCTGGAAACACGGGCAATGCTGGTTCTGATATTTTGAGTGATTTTGCATCATCTGTTGTGCTTCCAGAATATTGTGAACTCGGGGCGATCGCGGACGACATCGGTGGTGTTGATGCAACTGGATTATCTGATTTTTATGCTTCACTCTTTGATAATTAAGAGTTTAATTAAGGGAGTTAAACATGTAAATAGTAAACTATATATATATCATATATACATTATATCATGTTTCCCAACATTTCTTTTTATTAAGTTTGGGGTATGCACTGTGCAGTGAAAAAACTCAAAAAGTATGCAAGTCATAGATTCATAGTAGAATAAAGTTATGAAATTATATTTAAGGTCTTGAAGGTCAAATGTTTGACCCCTTTGACTTTTCTATGTATGTAGTCAAACTACAAGTTTGTCCAATTTACCACTTTATCCATCAAAGGTTTATGCTTTCAATATTTCCTTTAGTTCTGTTTTGTTTTAGAACTATGGTCATTAGTTTTGTTTTATGCCCTGGTTGCGGTGCGTGCATATAATATATATATATGCGTGGGCCCTCGGGTGGGCAAAAGTGAAATTGCACTAACTTTGACGTTATTTTACTAATTTTGTGAAAAATAACGTTAAAAGTGGCGAAAGGTAAATCAGGCATCATGTGGTGGCGTTGATGGCCGAAAGACAAAGGTACATGCACCAATCAGCCAGTGTCCAAATGGTTGAGTGTTATGTGTCTTATGTCCAAGGTTTGATGCAAAACTATTATCGAGTCAGGGGTCTCATCGGAACTCAGAAGCAGTCTCTCTATTCCTAGGTGGTAAAGGTAAGGCTGTCTACACAAAATAAAAATTAGATTCATTTTATTCCGAGTATTTGTTTACATTGTCTTATATTTTTCGTTATCCTCACAAGGCATTAAGGTCCGACATGTTTTTCTTTTGTGCACATGAGATTATCATTGCTATATACAAAGGCTTTTCGGGAAAACATACAATAATGCTTGAGATTTAAAAACATCATCATCATCATCATCATCGTACTCAGTATATCCCACCAATAGCAATGCTATGGTAGGGTCTGAGGAGGGTAAGATGTAGACAGCCTTACCTCTATCCCATAGGGATAGAGAGGCTGCTTCCGGTGAGACCCCCGGCTCGATAGTAGTTTTGCATCAAGCCTTGGACATAAGGCACATAGCACTCAATCATCGGGACACCGGCTGATCGGTGCATGTGCCCTTGTCTTTCGGCTATCAACGCCACCACATGATGCCTGATTAACCTTCCGCCACTTTTAACGTTATTTTCACGAGATTAGTAAAATAACGTCAAAATTAGTGCAATTTTACTTTTGCCCACCCGAGGGTTCACACATATATACATTATATGCGCGCACCGCAAGCAGGGCGTTGAGATTTAAAAACATTTGTTATAATAAATGTACCTATAAAATGAACAATTGTAATATGATTTCAATAATAGTCACATTTTACTAACTTGTTATACTATCAATCTTAATTTAATACCTCTACTAGTAAAAAATTTTTGAAACAATTTCATACATGGAGATTTGACGAAGAGACGCATAATGCAGCGAAATTATGAAATACAGGGATGCAAGTTGACTCCGCCCATAAACCAGAGGACGCAAATAGCAGTTTACTCTTCTTATTTATATACAAACTAAAAGAAACTGGAGAACCAGTAATCAACTAATCATGATGTTCATGATTTTAGCAACTGATTACATGCTCCCATAACAAGTATTCATTGTGTTAAATTGGAGAAATATAAATATGTCAAGCAATAATATAAAAAAACAAAAGGCAACCATATACACACTCCAACCCAATGCCATCAAGAATGATGATATAACATCCCTAAATGTGTCATCTTCCTGCTTGATATGATCCTGATTCTACACCTCCCATGGCTGAATCTTCTCTTTGACTTTGACTTTGACTTTGACTACTTCCTTGACCGGGGTGCGGTAGCAGCCACTGGCGTGACTGCCCAATTGAGAGCTCCCTTGAAATCTCAGGGCTGCCTGTGGCCACAACCGATAGACGACACACTGGGCAAGTTGATTGCCTTCTTAGCCATAAATCTCTACATGAAAGATGATAACTATGCCCGCATTTTGGCATGATTCTTAACACCTCTTTCTCTTGGTATTCACCTAAACATATTGTGCACCTGTAAATGTTTCAAAAGAAGTTAAAAAAATGTCACCTTTTGGTGGTTCTAACTTCTAACATCTAAAGATATTAACTTGTGATCTCGGCTGGCAGTTATGACACGGGTCGTTTACATGACACAACGCAAAACGGAGCTGAACGTGCTAGTGTTTTGGGAAACAGGTTCGGGTCATAAACAGGTCGACACGTTAATGACATGTTTAAAAACATGTCTAAACGGGTTCAACCCGCTTAACATGTTTGTGACACGCATAACACATTTAAGTTATCGTGTTAAGAAAATAGGTAGGCACGACATGCTTATGGCTCGTTTATCAAACACATATGTTACAACGACATATTGATTGTGATATTTGGTAATGTTCATATTATCATGTTAAATGTGCCTTACTATTTCTTATAACAAAGAATTGTGCTAAGCGTGTCGTGTTATTGAACTGTTTACCTTTAGTCATTTTAAACGTGTCGCGTTATTGAGCTGTTACCTTTAATCATGTTAAACGTGTCGTGTTTTTAAACTGTTTACCTTAAATCGTGTTAAATGAGTCATGTAGCCAGCTTATTAAAACATGTCCGTGTCAATGTTAAAATGACGCGTACGCTTAGTTAAATGTGTTGTTTTCAGGTTCATTAGTTGTGTTAAACGTGTCTTGTTCAACACGTTTAACACAGCATGACACGTTCACCATTATATAATTTTTTGAAGTTTTTTTACACTGCAAATTATTACAGCCTTGGTAGCTAACTATTCGCAACTTGCAATTTAAAAACATATTTTTATACAATTCAATAAAATGAAATTTGGTTGTGCAGTGAGTTATTAGGACCAAACTTACTGAGCATCCTCCATGGAACCGAAGGCTTCGCGGTCAAATTTCATAGTGGGAATGGCTGCAACCACGGCTGGTTCAAGGCCTACAACCCGGTGCTCTTGCTGTCATTATGTTTCCAAAATGGTTAGGTTATAATAAAATTAATAATAACACACAAACACAATTACAAGTTCCAATAAATGAACCAATCTTAAGCAAGAAATCAGTTAGTTCTTTATTCTAGTTGATCAAAAATCAGACTCTAATTCAAGTAAATATCAAACAACCTTAATAACTTCAAACATCCATGGTTATTTGGAAGCACATGTTCATTAGTTCATGTGACATAGAAATCTGGGTGAGGTTACTGTATAATAATTGCTCAACAAATGATAGGTACGCGACACGCTCAAATGCAAAAAACAAAAACGCTCAGCCAAAAACCTAAAACGCTTAAAAACGGTTTTCGTGAAGAAAATTAAAAAAATGATCGATTAACGATCCAAAACTGTTTAAATAAATATATTACCCAAAATCTAATTTTCTTTATTTTTATCATGTCCGAGTACTCCCCGAGTACTCCCTCCAAGGGGGTTGGCCCCATACGGTTTTAGTCTAATAGTTATAAATTTGTGATTTTCGTCCCTTTGGTTTCATTTTACTTGCAATTAAACTCGAATTCACTAATACAGTTAAGTCTGGTCATTAAACTCATCAGCGTACCCCTCACGTGAGGGGCAGTTTTGTCCTTTTTTACCCCGGATAAACCCCAATCATAATTCGCAAGCCCCCTCATCTGAGGGGCTGGGGTGTATTTTGGGGGGAAAAGACAAAACTGCCCCTCACGTGATGGGCATGCTAATAGGTATAACGACCAGACTTAATGGTATTAGTGAATTCGGGTTTAATTGCAAGTGAAATAAAATCACAGGGTCGAAAATCACAAATTTGAAACTACTGAACTAAAACCGCATATATAAACAAACCACATGAACAAAGATCACAGTTCACTCTTTTATATATAATTGTTTTGATACTAACAAAATCGTATATGAGTAATTTTCAAAATCATTTTATGATCTCAAATTATATTCTTAAACTTGGTCAGTATTTTTAGTACTGTACTATATAGAAAAGACCCAACTCGAGTAATTGTCCTTCCGTCTTAGTGAGATGGAAACCTTTGTTTGGGCATTGTTGTCTCGATCGTAATCATAAAAAATGCAAAGCTATGCCGATGTATGGTCTCAATCGTCACGGGAACTCCTTTTCAATATTGTTCAATGTAAATAATATTCATATAATAATATATTACAGTATATTGTATGAACAATATAATATATTATATTGTATAAACGATATAACAATTCTATAACTAATAGGTTCATTTAGGATCGCACGCCTAATAATGCTCGAAGAGTAAAGTTTGGGTTTGAACTCGTCTATAAATCTAGTTGACCATATGTTTAAACATGACATAACATACATTCTTTAACATGTTGATATCAACTATCAAGTAATTTGCTAGTAGCTCAACTCATTTAGATCCCTCGTATTAAATGATATTATTTGAAAGTTTATATAATTTGTAAATAATAGGGGTACAATATAATTAAAAGTAGTGTCCGTGCAGAGTGCACGGCTTTCAGCCGACATCGTATATGCACCGTCACCCAATATCCGAAGTCCCTAGAAACTCACGTACATTTATAAACCCACGCGCCATCAATATTATTAGTTTTTGACTTTGTTGTCTTTTTTTACCTCGTATTAATTAAAATATTAAAATTCATACGAAAATATTTAAAAATAAAATGAAAAGTGTAAGGCTAAGGCTATAATAAGTAGTAGTGTGGTGATAAGCGAGATTTGGTGTTTCATGGATTAATGTTCAATTTCTATCCCTATCATTTAGTTTTGATGGCACAGGTGATGATATGAGACTAGGCAAGTATGTTGAAGAAACACTAAGTGAACCCTGGACAGATTATAGATAATCTGGGGGTTAAGTAATGTTTCCCACGGATGAGATCTAGCTGAGAAGGCTGTTCTTCAGGAGACCTGCAAAACAAACACCGTAAGCTCGTCACTGAGAAGGGGGGGGTTCCTCCTTGTGACCACCCTCCGGCGTGAGAATCAGACTAGGTTGCTCTGAATATAAGAGTATATTAAGAGATTGCTAGATAACTGGATAGCAGATGATCTTACCATTCCAAGATGTTGGAGTATTTATAGCCGAAGGTAGGTTTCCAAGCAGGTACAGCCGGCTGAATAGTATTCCTGTTCTACCAACAGTGGATTATGCACAGGCCATACTGGTTGGTGGATAAGTTACGGCCAACAGTAACAAAGTCGGCTGCACTATTCCACCAACTGTAGATTATGCACGTCCCACCTACTGTGGATTATACGCAGGCCATACTGGTTGGTGAATAGGTTACGGCGAACAGTAACACTATTCTACCAACTGTAGGCTACGCACGCCCGTCAGTAAGAGTTGGTGAGTAGGCAGCGGCTAATAGTGACAAACAGTACTAGAGGGTGCTCCTCCTCGTACTGTTGTCGGTGAGCTGTCACCCTGTGATTGGCTCATGGGTTGTTCTGGTCAGATCGTCTGTCCTATCCATACCTTGGTAGGTATAGTACAAAAGATCTTTCAGAATCATACAGACTGGCTCATTTTGGCGGGATTGTTCCCGCCTTGCTCATTCCTTCATGTGACTACTGAAGTAGCTATTGCCTTGTGCGTGTAGCCCTGCTGTCTGCGGGTAGCCTTCCCTGATGGCTTGTATCCGCAACTGCGGGAACAGGCGGGATACTTCACCACTGGGAGGCTTTCCCTGCGTGTACAGCTTGCGTACTGCGCGTAAGATTCTATGAGCACGGTGGGTCCTGCGGGAGCAGATGGCCTTTGCGCAGACGTCCCTATTCAAGGTGAGTCTTGCGGGACCAACTGGTCTCTGCTGGGACCTACCTCTTCAAGTCCCCCCAGTCCAATGTTCTTCTCATGAATGTTTAATAAAGTGAGGTGAACTTTTGGACTTTAAGCAAGGGGTTTTGAAAAGGGTTTTTAGTTTTAAGGTTCTCCGTGGGGATTCTTCCCGCGGGTTTCCTAATGTCACTTGCAAAAATTCCCGATTTTTTTTGCTTGATCTTTGGGTATGATGCGGGTAGGTATGTAACCTTCTTGCAAGTCAGGAGCGTTGAGTCTCACTTGTGTGGATTCTCCTTGAGGTTTTAGTGGTTTTGAACATAGTGATCAATTATGTTTAAACCACCAATTCCATCCTGGAGCCTCAAACAATGTAGTTCTCGACGTTCCCGCTATGCGGGGATGTTACTTCCGTTTCCGCAAGCATTGCCCAGAAGATCCTTCTTGGTTTCAATTCCCTGCGGAGCGCTAGGTATGTGAAGGGTTTTGCCTTAACACTGTACCCGCGCTCGTCTTACGGTTACTTTACTTTCAAGGTACCCTTGGCGTCAATTCCCTGTGGGTGCTAGGTATGTGAAGGGTTTTGCCTTAACACTGTACCCGCACCCGCCTTATAGTTACTTTGTTGCCGGGGTATTCTTGGCTTCAATTCCCTGCGGGTGCTAGGTATGTGAAGGGTTTTGCCTTAACACTGTACCCGCATCCGTCTTATGGTTACTTGGTTGCCAAGGTAAGGGGTATTTTCCCGCTTATTTTTGAATATTTTTGAATTTTGAATTTTGAAATTCGAAAGGTTGGTGAGGATAAGAACAGTCCAAACATCTGAAACGTCGTGCGACGGTTTCTTCTGACTGTCAGGACGTGCAGGAAGTTATGGTGACGTGACAGTACATGGTCATTCCAGACGCTTTTTCAGGCGCGTGGGCGCGATTTTTCGGGCGCGTGGCCGCGAAATTTTTGGCACGCGTACTTTTTACAGCTGTTGCCAACTTGCTTTTTGCCACGCGTCATAGTTTCATTGCACCCTCGATTTCTCTCTCCTCCGCATTAAATTCACCGCATTAATTGCGATTAGTATATAAAGGGGGAGAGGGTCCTTTTTAATTCACACCTTCACCCTTCTCTTCCTCTTCTTAGCGATTTCCGGCAAATACTCCCCTTTTCAGGCAAGCATTTTCCCGAAATCGCTTTCTTTCTGCAAGATGTCTTCACATGATCTCGAGTCTACCACCGATGACAGGAGTACTGCTGGTGAGTGCCAGTGTGCTCTGCCCGGCGATCAGTACCGGTATGTTGTTAGGAAGTTCATGCTCGATCCTTTCGAGCCTGAGTTTCCTGAACCCCATCAGACCGTGTACGATGCCCCCACAGGCAAGATCGGGGTTTATGCAGCATTCTTTGTCTATGGGAATCTTAGGTTCCCATTGACAAAGTTTGTTTACCGTGTCCTTGAGAGGCACGGTGTTCATCTGACCGAGTTGCACCCCATGGCGATCGCCAAGATTCGCCATTTCGAGTGGGTGTGCCGGATTCTGGGCATTGAGCCCTATGTGGACCGCCTGATGACCTTCTATACTTGGAGGTGCATCCAGGGGTGGTACACCCTGACAACCCGGATCAAAGGTTTGAAGATTTGCGCGACCGAGCGCAGTCTCCGATCGTGGAAGCGGGAGTTCTTCTACATTTCTGCCCGCGCCATCCCCATTGCCATGAAGTTTAAAAATGGCCAAGCAATTCCGAGCCACCACGCCACCAACTACCAGGAGGCGGAATGGTTTGCAAAGATATCCCGGGTCCAATCTCCGGTTTACCGGTTTGCGGAGTCCGGGATGGTGATGCTGGGGATGAGCCGGGTATGGAAGGATGCGTCTCAGGTTCCCATCCTTCTCGAATACGGTTTGAACTCTACTCCTTATGGTATGTCTTGTCTTTCTTGCTGATATGAGTTTGTCTTCTAACTGTTTCTTTTCTTTCAGAGGGGAACAATTTGGAGTCGCTCCTGTACCCGCGGGAAGCTGACGATCCTGTGCGGGTGGGTACTCGTGCTCTTGACGAGAATGAGTTGCCCATCCTGGAGCAAACAGCGGATCGGTTTGTGGAGGTCTATTCGCTGGGCCACGAGATCCTGAGCCACCGGCGGCCAGGTAAGGCATTATTCTCTCCTCCACCCCTCAGTGCTGTACCCGCTGCTGGAATTCCTTACATCCTGTCTTCTTCTGAGGAATCCGCAGATGGTCCTCCGTTAGTGCGGAAGAAGAGGGCTGCCGGCGGGAAAGGGAAGGAGAAGGCGGCCTCCACAGCCGATCTAGTGCTCCTATCTGACACTGAGTCAGATAGTGAAGAAGTGGCGGGGAACCCCGGTGGTGAGAAGACCACTGTTCCGGAGGCTACGACTGTTACCTCCGGAGAACCAATGACGACGACGGTGACCGGCATCAAGAGACCGGCTCCATCGGGTTCGTCCCCGCCCGTCCGTACGTTCAAGCTCAAGAAAACCCGTAAGTACGACTCTCTTAGCTTTTATCTTCGTAGTTTAATCTTCAAGTCTTTTTAACACTTTTCTTCTTTACGCAGGTGTGGATGTTGGCGCATTCCAGGGTGAGGGGCCGAGTACAACCTCTCCGCCAATGACGGTAGGCTTGGTCAGCCTACCTGAGGCGTCGACCCAGGCGCCTGCGCCTGCTTCCGCTGGTTCAGTTGCTCATTCTGAGCCGACTGTTCCAGCCGAGATGACGTCACCGCCGGCTGTGAGTGCGATTTTTACAGCATCCTTCACAGAGCCGGCGGTTACTTTTGCTGCTGAATCTTCGGCGGCGACCGCGGCGGACCCCATGCCTCCGCCATCATCTGCGGCGGAAACCATGCCGCCCCCGCCATCGGCCTCGACGGCCGAACCTTCAGGTACGCGCGGGGCTTCTTGCCACTCTTTGTTACCTTCCCATCTGCCTGACCTTTTGGATGGATTTCCTTTAGGCTTAGGTGATGGGTTCGGTGGTTATCGGCCTGTGATCGACCCTACAGGTGCGTAGGGTTCTTTTGGCCTTTTTGTATTTTTTATCATCTTTTCCTAACTGCTTTGTTTCTTTTGCAGTGTCGGATTCCAATGAAGTGTATGTTCCAAGATGGAACATACGCCGAGGAACAACCCTCCGTACCCCTGTGGAGTGCGTGGAATGGGCTCGCCACGCTGCTCCCCATGGTGCGTTGGGGGAAGCCATGGCTAGCTACCAGGAGGGTAGGCTAACCAACGAGCTTCGGGTTCTCCAAGCCCGGATGCAGCCGCGCGTCGAGCTGCTTTGTCGTGAAAACGACAAGTTGAAAGCAGCTCGCGCCAAAGAATTATCTCAAGCGCGGGCTCTTCGGGAGGAGAACCAAAAGCTGTCCGCAGCTTTTACGGAGAAGGAGAAGGCCTTCAAGGCCCTCGAGGTTGAGGTTCAAGCGCGACTCGAGGCCCGCTCCAAGGCTGCCCAAGCTGTTAACGAACAGCTGCGGCTAGCTAAGGAGACTGCGAGGAACGCGACCGAGAGGGCCACCAAGGCTGAGGCCGTTGCTGAGCCTTTACGCATGGAGAACGAGGAGCTCAAGGCCAAATTAGAGGCTCTCCAACGCGCTCATGATGCCTTGGCGATGGAAGATGCCAAGAAGCTCCAGGAGATCTTGGACCAGAGGGGCGTGCTTGACCATACCGAGCGGAAGCTTAAGGGCGTCGAAGAGGCTGCCGCAAAGGAAGTTCTACTTGCCAACCTTAACAAAAGCGAAGCCGAACGCGCCTGCACCCAAGCTCAAGCCGCCCTTAAAGAAGCTCTGGTTGCCAAGGAATGGCTTCTTCGGGAAGCGTTGTCTCAGGTATGTCTATCTTCATGTCTTCACGCTTTTCTTTGTAGATAGGGTGCTGACACTTGTATATTTTCTTATGTAGGTTGTGCATCGGGTCTTCTCAGAGACATCCTACGACGATGCAATGAGCGCAGCCCTCAACGCTTCTCACGAGGATGGGGAACGGGTCGGCTTTCTGCTTGGTCTAGGGTTTGTTGAGAAAGGCGTCCCGCCATCCAACTTCCCTTTGTACAATGTAGATACCGAAGCCATATATGACCAAGCAGTAAATCAATACGCCGCCTTCCCGCATCCGGTGGTGGAGAAGGTGAATGAAATTGCTGCTGCTGATGACGGGCTACCTATCCTTAAGGCTTACCTTGAACAGCCACGCTCTACTGACGGCGCTGGTCCAAGTGGAAGTGGCCCTGAAGCCTGATCCTGAAGATCCCTTCCCGCTACTAGGATAGATTTAGTTTGTATAGATTTACTTTCTTGTAGGCGGGTAGTTACCCGGCCATTCTTGTAACGAATATTTATGAAATGTAAATCTTTGCGCGGCTAAGACCGCTTGATTCATTGGATTCCTTGCTTTATAAACGTTATATCACTTACATACTTAAGTTTAAATTAGCAATTTTCCAAGTGTTTAGAATAAGTTATCCTTTGAACGTGGTAGATAGGTGTGAAGTTTTGTTTCCTCTTCCGTGATTGTGCGGGTAGGACCGTCACTTGCACGTAGTAGGATGGCTAAACTTTACCATCTGACCTGCGTGTAGGTTTACCTTATTTGAGGATAAGTTAACCTTTGAACGTGGTAGATAATAGGTGTGAAGTTTTGCTTTCTCTTTCGTGATTGTGCTGGTATGACCGTCACTTGCACTTAGTAGGATGGTTAAACTTTACCCATATCTGACCTGCGTGTAGGTTTTCCTCATTTTTTTTTTTTTTTTTTTTTTTTTTTTTTTTTTAGGATAACCTTTGAACGTGGTAGATGATAGGTTGAAGTTTTGCTTCCTTGTTCGTGATTGTGCGGGTAAGACCGTCACTTGCACTTACAAGGGTGGCTAAACTTTACTTACATCATACCTGCGTGTAGGTTTCCCTTATTTTTAACGTTGTGTTTATGCGGGTTTTGCCGCCTTCCACACGTAACGACTTACTTCTTCCCGTTTATGCGGTAAATACCGACCAGTGGGAAGTTCATAAGTATAAAGGTAAACACATTATGAAAGGAGAATCATTTCCATTAGAAGTGGCTCTAGGCCTTTTCTTTACAAGTTTTGGAATTGATCTACATATAACATTTGCGTAATTGAGCTCCATTCCATGTTCTTGGGATGGGAGTGCCATCGAGCCTTTCGAGCCGGTATGCGCCCTTTCCCAGGACTTCTTTGATAATGTATGGCCCTTCCCAAACCGGGGCCAGCTTTCCCGGGCGCTCTTGGTTTGAAGCCTCGTTGTTACGCAGTATGTAGTCTCCTATCTTGAAGTTGCAGAGTTTTACCCGCGTGTTGTAGTACTTTTGCATTTGTCGTTTGTAGTTCTCTTCACGCACTGCGGCTAAGTCTCTGCGTTCCTCGGTTAGCATAAGATCCAACCGTCTTTCCGCATCATTGTCTTCTGGCTGAATCAAGACTCTTGGTGAGGGTAGACCAATTTCGACCGGGACCATGGCTTCAGTGCCATAAGTGAGGCTGAACGGGGTTTCTCCCGTACTGGCCTTCTTCAGCGTTCTGTTTGCCCAAAGGACGTGCGGAAGCTCGTCCACCCAGCCGGATCTGTGTTCCGATAGTCTCTTCTTGATGCCTTCGACGATGCCCTTATTTGCTCTTTCCACCTCACCATTACCTTGCGGGTGTGCCACTGAGGTAAAGGTGTGGGTGATTTGAAGTTCTTTTAGCCACTGTTGTAGCTTCTTTTCAGCAAAGTTGGTGCCGTTATCGCTCACCAAATTCTGTGGAAGTCCAAAACGACAAATAATAAATTCCCAAATAAATTTTTTGATATGTTTCGCGGTTGTTTGGGCTAAAGGTTTTGCTTCTATCCACTTGGTGAAGTAGTCGATGGCTACCACTAGGAACTGAACATTTCCTGCTGCTGTAGGAAATGGGCCTGTCACATCGATGGCCCACTTCTGAAATGACCATGAAGAAGTGACTGGGACAAGTTCATTCTTCGGGCGGTGCGTGTTGGGTGCGTAAAGCTGGCAAGACCTGCATTTTCTGATGTATGCCAGTGCATCCGTATGCATCCCCGGCCAAAAGTATCCCGCGTTGTTTAGCTTGGCTACAACAGCGCGAGGACCTGCGTGTACTCCACAGATGCCTTCGTGTACCTCCCTTAGGAGGTAGTCAGCATCTTGTTTGTCCATGCATCTCAAGAGTGGGCCAAGAAAGTTACGTCTGTAAAGGATGTCATTGACGAGCTGATAATTCAGTGCTTTACAGCGTAGTTTTCTTGCTTGTGTTTTTGATTCTGGTAGTATTCCTGCTGCAAGGTAATTTATTATTGGTGTCATCCACGTTTCTGTACCAGTTTGGATGACACAAATTTCCTTGTGCGGGACTGATGGTGCTTCGAGGAGTTCAATGCGGATGTCCTTTTCCAAGTGGGTGAAGGCTAGTGATGCAAGCTTGCTTAACGCATCCGCAGATTTGTTTTCGCTGCGCTTGACGTGTATGACTTTACAATCACTAAAATCACGCATAAGGGTTTTTGCCTGGGCGAGGTACAGGGCCATTGTGTCGTTCACAGCCGTGTACGTCCCATTTATTTGGTTGGCCACCAGCATGGAATCCACGTGGGCTTCCAAGTTTTTCACTCCCATCTTACGCGCAATTCTCAAACCGGCCAAGAATGCTTCATATTCGGCTTCGTTATTCGTACTTGGAAAATCCAACCGAATAGCGTAAGTATATTCTTGGCCTGCTGGGTTGGTTAATTTTAACCCTGCGCCTGAACCCTCGTTACTGGCTGCTCCATCAGTGTAGAGTCGCCAGACATCATTGATGTCCTGTGCTGGGGAGGGTTGAGCCTCCTCCTGGCACTCTTTCTCCCGCGAAGCGGGGACTTCTGCAATAAAATCGGCCAGGACCTGGCCCTTTATGGCTGGTCTTGGCTTGTACTTAATTGCATATTCTCCCAATTCAATTGCCCATTTGGCTAGACGTCTCGATAATTCGGGTTTGCCTAGAACGTTTGAGAGTTTGAAGTTGGTGAGAATGGTGATTGGGTGGCCCTAGAAATATCGTCTTAACCTGCGTGAAGCGTGTATGAGTGCTAAGACCAATTTTTCGAGGGTAGAGTACCGGGTTTCTACGTCTGTTAGTACACGGCTAACATAATAGATTGGCATCTGGATGCCTTTTCGTTCTATTAGCAGGACTGCTCCGGTTGCTCTATCTGTTGCGGAAAGGTATAGGATTAACTCCTCTCCCGCTTGTGGTGCTGTAAGTGTTGGGAGTTCGATCAGGCGTGACCGAATCTCCTGAAAAGCTGCTTCCGCTTCTGGTGTCCAGGGGAAGTGCGTTTTCTTTAAGCAGTTTCTCAATGTTGACACGAAAGGAAACGACTTATCCGCATGGTTTGCCAAAAAGCGATTAAGTGCGACTAGTCGTCCATTCAGTGTCTGAGCCTGTTTGATGGTGGTAGGTGATTCCATTTTAATAATGGCTTCGACCTTTTCAGGGTTCGCTCTGAAGCCATCTTTAGTAACAATGACTCCCAAGAACTTCCCTTCTTCCATCCCAAATGAACACTTGCTCGGGTTAAGCTTCATGTTTATCTTTCTGAGCGTGTTGAAAGTTTCTTCAATGTCTTTCAACATCGCTTCTGGCTCGGGGCTTTTGATGACCAAATCATCCATATAGACTTCCAAGTTTCTCCCGATTTGGGCATGAAACTCTTTGTCCATCAGTCGTTGGTACGTGGACCCTGCATTCTTAAGTCCGAATGGCATCATTTTATAACAAAATGTACCATCGGGCGTCCGAAATGCGGTTTTGTCCTGATCATCTACGGCCATGTGGATTTGATGGTACCCCTTATACGCATCCAAGAAGCATTTAAGGCGAAATGGTACCAACGAATCCACCTTAAGATCAATTTCTGGTAACGGATAACAATCTTTGGGGCATGCTTTGTTCAAATCTTTGAAATCTATGCACATGCGCCATTGTTTGTCATTCTTCGGTACCATTACGGGATTTGCAACCCATGTTTGATATCTGCTAACGCGTACGATGCCTGCATCAAGGAGTTCCTTGACTTGGGTTCTACACGCGTTAGTTTGTTCAGGCCCCATTACTCTGCGCTTTTGTACGACTGGCGTAACAGCCGGATCGCACTTGAGCTTATGCTCCGCCTTACTTCTGGGTACACCAATCATGTCAGCTGGTGCCCACGCAAAGATGTCAGCGTTTTTCTGCAGTAAGCGTTTGAGTAAGGTGCGGGTGGGATCAACGATTGTTGGTCCAATGGTAACGGCCTGGTCGGGGTATTTGCCATTGAAGGCCCATTTTTCCGGTTCGGTGATGGTTGGTTTAGCCATTTTGGGTTTGGGTTTAGATGAGACAGATGCGATGCATACCTGGGGAATGCCCGTGATCATCGCCACACCCTCAGCTGTTGGCCATCCCATCATGCCGTGGACTGAAGATACCACGGCGTTGAATCTTGCCATCCCGTCTCTCCCGAAGAGGATGTCGTACGTGTGGTATGGCTTCCTCATCACGACAAAGTCCACATCCTCTGTGCGGGAGTGTTTTCCATCTGTAAGAGTGACGGGGAAAGATAGGATACCCAGGGGGGTTTCTGTACTGCCGTCAAACCCTTCCATTGAAGCGTAGACCGTTTCCAGGCGTTCTTTGTCTTCATCATCCAGCTTGTCAAAGAACTGTCTGTACATCACTGTTGACGAAGCGCCGTTGTCAACAAGAGTGCGGGAAGTGATGTAATGCCCCAGCTGGCTTTTGATGACGATGGGGCCTTCTTTGCTGGGGCCTCCTGGCACTCGCGGGAAGCGCACCTCAGCTTCCTTCCACGCGCATGGTTCTGTCATTCGTCTTTTTCTTCCTCCGACCTTGCCATAAACCATGTTGATGCTGATGTCGACGGGCTTTCGTCCGTTACCTCTGTACCGGTTGTCATTCCTTCCTCCCTTCCTGATTGATGCCACGAGATGTGCAAGTCTTCCATCCTTGACAAATGTCTCAATAATATCCTTCAAGGATGTGCACTCTTCAGTACCATGACCCTTTGTCCCGTGGAAATCACAGGATTTGCTTTGATCCGCATTAGGTTTCTGCCGGATCAATGGGGCTTTTGGCCATGGCAATTTTTCCGTGGCAAATATCTCCGTGACGCTCTTCGTGAGTGGCGTCCACCGGTGTTTTCGGTTTGAAGGGTGTGTGTTGTCCCTTCCGCCAACAAGAGGGCGAGAGCTGGATGAGGTGTCAAAGTTTACCCTTGACTGCCAAACACCTAGCCTCCTCTTTTTGTTCTGCCGGGCGATCCGGACATTGTTCTCTCTTGTCCTCTGCGTGTAGAGGTGTGTACTCTGGGGAAGATCCCTTCCCAGTTGCTTTTCCGTCTCGGCAAAGCGTTTTGCCGCTGTCATGATGGCATCCCAAGTTGATGGCATGCCATCCTTACCCGTCAATGTGCGGATAAGTTCTGGGTATTCGGCGCCTTGGATGAAGGCGGCGCGAACCAGATCCTCACTTATGTTGCCGAGACTTAGCTTTTTGGAGTTGAAGCGAGTGATGAAGTCTAGTAAAGATTCATCCTCCTCTCTCACGCAGTTGAGGATCGTCCACTGCTCTTCAGTGTACTTCCTCTGTTGGCTGAAGTGCTGGCTGAACTTGTTCTGAAAGTCCGCCCAGTCATATATGTGGTGGATCGGTAAACGATCGAACCATGCCCTGGCCGCTCCGACCAGAGTCATCTGGAACATGTAGCACCACGTGGGTTCCGTCCAGTTGCTGACGGTAGCCCCCGCAATGAACCTGTTCAAATGGTCGTCTGGGTCGGATAGACCATCATAAGTGCCAATGTTGGACATTTGTTTGGCACTTCTCGGGGCGATTGCTTCCGCAATGTCCCTTGCGAATTTTGACTTTCCTGCATTTGTAGCAGTTGGTCTAAAGGTTTTGGAGAAGTCACGCGGGTTTCTCTCCGCGATTGGTTTAAAAGCTTCCCCAAAATTCCTTTTTGGTTGGACGTCCGTTTCCTTACGCTTCCCTTTCGCCTTATGGCGAGGGTTTGCGTCGGTATCGGACTCCAACTCGTCGTCCGAGTACTCGCAGTCACTGCTCATATTGAGGTGTTGGCGAGTACTGGCGAATTCGTCAGCCTGTTGAGCTGAACGCAAGCGTTCATCCAATTCGGCTTGGAATTCTCTTTGCCGTGCTTCGGCCCACGCCTTCACTTGATCTAGTGTTTGGCGAGGGACCCTCGTTCGTTTTTCCAGCTGGGTATCGGTGAACCCCAGTGGAATATTTACTGCACTTGCCCCGGCTTGGGTAGTCGGGGTAGTGTTCGTAAGGATTGTATAACCGCCGGTGTTCCCCCCAATTGCTGGGGTTGTTACCGGGGTTTCCTGGTCGGTTACTGGCCTTTGGACCGAAGTAACGTTAACCATTTCTTCAGAAATTGTGAAAAAACTAAAATAGTTCTAGCTTTTATGCACGGATGGCGCCAATGAAGAAACACTAAGTGAACCCTGGACAGATTATAGATAATCTGGGGGTTAAGTAATGTTTCCCACGGATGAGATCTAGCTGAGAAGGCTGTTCTTCAGGAGACCTGCAAAACAAACACCGTAAGCTCGTCACTGAGAAGGGGGGGTTCCTCCTTGTGACCACCCTCCGGCGTGAGAATCAGACTAGGTTGCTCTGAATATAAGAGTATATTAAGAGATTGCTAGATAACTGGATAGCAGATGATCTTACCATTCCAAGATGTTGGAGTATTTATAGCCGAAGGTAGGTTTCCAAGCAGGTACAGCCGGCTGAATAGTATTCCTGTTCTACCAACAGTGGATTATGCACAGGCCATACTGGTTGGTGGATAAGTTACGGCCAACAGTAACAAAGTCGGCTGCACTATTCCACCAACTGTAGATTATGCACGTCCCACCTACTGTGGATTATACGCAGGCCATACTGGTTGGTGAATAGGTTACGGCGAACAGTACCACTATTCTACCAACTGTAGGCTACGCACGCCCGTCAGTAAGAGTTGGTGAGTAGGCAGCGGCTAATAGTGACAAACAGTACTAGAGGGTGCTCCTCCTCGTACTGTTGTCGGTGAGCTGTCACCCTGTGATTGGCTCATGGGTTGTTCTGGTCAGATCGTCTGTCCTATCCATACCTTGGTAGGTATAGTACAAAAGATCTTTCAGAATCATACAGACTGGCTCATTTTGGCGGGATTGTTCCCGCCTTGCTCATTCCTTCATGTGACTACTGAAGTAGCTATTGCCTTGTGCGTGTAGCCCTGCTGTCTGCGGGTAGCCTTCCCTGATGGCTTGTATCCGCAACTGCGGGAACAGGCGGGGTACTTCACCACTGGGAGGCTTTCCCTGCGTGTACAGCTTGCGTACTGCGCGTAAGATTCTATGAGCATGGTGGGTCCTGCGGGAGCAGATGGCCTTTGCGCAGACGTCCCTATTCAAGGTGAGTCTTGCGGGACCAACTGGTCTCTGCTGGGACCTACCTCTTCATATGTGACGTTCACTAATTGAATCATTGAACTAAACATGTTTTATCTCACCATAGCACCATGCCTTCGAGACAACTATTTACATATACTGGCCTTAGATGATGGTTTCCCGAATCAAATAATCCACCCATCCATCCAAGTGGAGAAGAGGGATATCAACTTTCTCCACAACACTGCTGGATCTAAAAATATACAAACTGTATTTTATTTTAAAAGTAAAAAAAATACATGTTATAGCCACGTATGTAGATAAGGTTTGAAACAACTATTTGACAATCTGTAGTGGGGGTGCAGATTTGGGCGAAAAGGGGCGACATCTTGGTGGAACACCTCCCCCCCCCCCCCCCCCCGGCGATTTTTGGGCGAAAAGGGGCAGGGGCGGGATGTTTTTATCGCCCGGAAGAAGAAGAAAATTGTTATTATTTTGTTAATATGTGTGTTATACATACACACACACACATATATATATATTATATTACTATTGTAGCCCCTACACCATTACACCCAAAAATAAATTCTCACCCCTTACTGACTGGGCGCCACACGACGCAAAATGCCCAATTTATTGCCCCTCCACTACGCATAGCTTAACTTTGACTTTAAAAAACACACTTTAATTTATTCTATATTTCTGAAGTTGTGCCTCTTTAAAAATAATTTAGATTACTTTCTTGCAAAACTAAACTTAATAAATATATACTAAACATAATAAATAGTCGACAAATAACGACAGCTAGTACCCAACCACAAGTTAAAACTTTCAAAACCCGAGCAAGACAAAAAAATAAAGCATCTTCAAGCTCACCCCTCGGTTAGGCCATGTATAGTGGGGCTACAATTGGAGTGATTTTGGGCACGAACACCGCCCCCCTGGGCGATTTTGGGGCGAAAAGGGGCGGGGGCGAGGTATTTTTGTCGCCTGGAAGAAGGGGGTGGTGGGGCCGGATGTATGGATGTGTGTGTTATATACATATATATATATTTATATTATTATTATATATATATATATATATTATATTACTAGTTGTAGCCCCTACACCATTACATCCAAAAACAAATTTTCACCCCTTACTGACTAGGCGCCACACGGCGCAAAACGCCCCAAATTGTAGCCCCTCCACTACGCATAGCCTTATTGACACATGTTTCAGAAGAAACAAAGAAACTAATATAAATATATAAATTTAAATTTTAACTTGCTCCATTCATTTGAGTCGACTTGTAGAACACTAGAAAGTTGAATGATAATAGGTCTCTAACAAGATTTAAGACAAATGTTCTATAACTGTAGTACATGATCATTTAATGGGAAATCAAGAAGACATAAGCATAAAGCATGAAAGTTGAAGGTTGTATAGATGGGGTGTTGGGTTGGATGTGTGGCACACGAGGTTAAGGTTGGATCGGATTAGAAAAAAGTTTGTACGAGGCATTTTAGGGATTACACGATTTTCAGATAAGACAAGAGAGGAAAGGTTTAAATGATCTGGACATACGTTGAGCAGTCAGGTGACCACACCATTAGACTACTCACTATGGGGCTCCGTTGGGTGATGTGGCGGGCGCCGTTGGACGTGGAACACCATAGGGGGCTCTGTTGGACCATGGGCGCAGAAGATTTGGCCATTGCAATGGCTGGCGCGGTTAAGGGAATTTGGTGGGGCCCCTCACTTTCCTCTCTCAACCTCTATCTCTCTCTCTCACACACACACACACACATATATATATATAGCGGGACATTATTGGTTGGGGCTTCGAAGCCCCCGGTGGTTACGTGGCGCTGACGTGGCACTGGGGAGGGGCTTCGAAGCCCCTCACCATAGAGGATAGCCTTAAGAACTATGAAAATTCTCACAGTGGAGTGGATAAATAGCTGAGACATGCCCAAACTAACACTGAATGAGCATGTTAGACATGATTTGTTAGCATTAAATCTCTATGTGGACATGAAAAGATTTTTAAAACGACTTTAGATTTATTTTATGGTGGCTAGTGATCTTTTCCTTTTCAATTATTTATTTCTTTTACTCGTATCACCAGTATTACTGCTTGTTATCACTATATTTTGTTATCAATAGTCGAATACTTCTATTAACACCTTTTATGTGTTTCCTGGCTTCCTGCTTATATACGATGTATGTTATTTACATCTTTATACTTTTTATACTTTGAATGTTGATGTTTTGTAAACGGTGTGTCACTAAGGGAAGCCTCTTTATTTCCGTAATAAATAAAATATTTACTCATATCTCACTCTTCATGAGTCATACTATGAGTGGGATCTTATGTATGTTTGCTTGTTTGCAAGTTACAATATAATTTATTACTAAAAAATCTAGTTTGGTAACCAGTCCGACTATAAAAACATTGAGGACTAATGCTAAGGTGATTGTTACTACCACTATCACAACTACTACTATTATTGTATTATTTTTAAATTTTCATTTTGTAACAACATACCTAATCGATGGTTTTGGGTTTTATATTTAGGTTCGCTTATTATAATTCGTTTATAGGCATGTTTAACCGCTTGAATTGTATATTGCATAGAACATTTACATTGTCTTCTCTATCTCTGTGTATATAGTTTAATAAAAAAACACATTTTCCTCTCAAATTTATTTATTTTTTAAAAGCCCTCTCATATGTTTTTGTCGTACTCACATATGTTTATTTTTCTTTTTTCCTTTTTCAAACATTCACAATAATTTATAGAGTTTAATTTTTTTTTCCATATAAACCACTATTTTAGAAATTGAGATGTGAAAGTAAATTAAGTGTTTTTTTTTGTTGTAATTTGAAGATAAATCATTTTTAACAAATGAGATGTGAATGCTCTTACATAATAATCTTTTGAGTAAATTACATGAATCTTCTAAATAGTTTATTTCAGGTTTTTCACTTTAGGATTGTTATATGAGTCTATTTTTAAATGTTAATATGTACTTTTTTATATTTTCAACACATATTTAATATCAACATATGAAAGATTTTCTATTTTTCTTGTTTTAATATATAAAAGCAGCTAAATAATACTAATTTATTAAACATTTAAATACCAGCCTCCCTTGAGGAATTTAAAAGATGTTCAAAATAATATTATTTAATAAACATTTAATATTTAATAATTTTTAAACATTTTAAATTAAGTTGAGTGGTCCCTACACCTTGTCATTGACTCAGAGTCTTAGAGGTGAATTTTGAAAAGTCTCAACTCTCAACTATCACGATTAAACAACCATGTCCAACGGTCTGATATCCTATTTGTCACTCATTATTGACCGTACGATCATTTTATGAAACACAACTAATTACCAACTATTGTTTACCCCTTCAACTTTTTTAGAACTACCCTAAAAGTTGAAACCTTTTAGGTAAAATCATGTGACTTCTTATTGCTAAATTACATTATTACATTGTTCAAATAAGAACTTTTATAAGTGTAAGTAAATTAATTATTTTTGGTATATTGATAACAAAACTGGATGAAGCAATAGACTTTTTTAAATCAATCATATAGTAATAAATGTTACAAAAACCAATTAACAAACATGTAAGAAAAGGTAACTACTAGTAAATTCACTAATAAAGTAGTTGTTAATTAGTTGATACATTTAAATTAATGTTTCAGAAAGTAATTAACAAACAAACAAGCAGTCGTGCAATAATTAGTAAAATCTCACTAATATAGTAGGAAATGAGAAATGAACATGAGAACATCCATTTTCTATATCCCAAGTTAGAAATACTGCTTCACATAAGAATACACTGAACTTCAAAAACACCTTTTAATAGTATAGAACATAACATTAATTTCTTACTAAGAAAAAATATACACAAATGATAGTAGTAAACTACTATTAATTAGCACTAATAGTAAAACTATTAGTATTAATAACAGTAACAATAGTAAAGGAGAAAGAAAAAAAACATAAATATTTCAAAAATCATCTAGAATGTAACTGTTCAGTAAAAAAATATTTAATTAAATTCGTATAATCATATCAGATCATATTATGTAGGTTCCCAGCCGGAACTACACGGAATATCACGTTCTACGTAGGTGCGGAATCCCTACGTAAGACGATACGAGCGTAGAAGTCGATACACGTTAACACGATCAAACACACGTTACAATAAACAAAGACACGTTGTATTGCAACTGGAAACACGTGATTCACTGATCACCGATTACACGAAACTGAAGTAAAACTAATGATTAATCGATTACCAACCTAGCCGTATATAACAGACGACAACTTCGCCTAACATGTTTAGGCGAAGTTGTTCCTAACTTCGCTTGTTCCACAAGTTCGCCTATATCAGCAAACTTGTGAGAACTTCGCTTAAAACCAAATACAAATCCAACTAACTCGATTACAGACACTAGACACTGAACTACTGACATCATGTACCAACAGACTCCCCCTTGGCAGTAGCTTCATATCTCTATCTTCAAGCACGTGTCTTGTAATCTCAACAATCTTGTATCTTTCATCTTTAAGCATGAACGTCTTCTCGTACACAAACTGAAACAACTCTTTGATATTTCTTCGCTTCTTCTTTCCAAGCAGGAATATAAAATATCTTTTTCTTGTTCAGCACCTGCAGATCAGCTTGAGACAAGTTCACTAAATGCATAGGATCATATACTCTCATCAGCTATTGTTCATATTCATCCTCCATTACTGCTTCAGCTGTTTCACAATCAACGTACCACCACTTCAGATCTTTGAGCACATCCTTGGGCATTTGTTTCATCGGCACTTCTTTTAAACACCGGATTGGCTTATACTTCATTATCATCCAAGGCTTGTCATCTGCTCTCATTCCTCTGTCTTTGTCTTCAATGAGTTTTCCTTTCTGTGGTTTCAACAGCTCGAACTTTTTCTCCTTTATACTTTCCTTCCAGACAATCTTCCCAATGACCCTAGCCATGTTATCATCACTCCTGTTTATCAACCCCAACCAGGCTAAGTCCTTCACTTCACATTCAGGCAATGTATTCAACGATCTCAACAGCCTCTTGAAATACTGAACCCCATCATACCTTTTAATCACAAAGAGCCTCAACTGTTCATCATATAACCAGCATATAATCCCCTTTTTCGATTCAGCATAACCTCTAATGTTGTAACTTTTCTTGAACATAGTAGGGACCGCCGGTTTCTTAGTCTTTACGAACCACTGAGCGTAGCCTTCTTTCCATCTTGGCTGCTCCTCCCATTCGGTCTCATCGCTTCCCATATCTTGAGCCATATCTGACTTATGAACTTCCGGAATCTCGTGCTCAACATTCTCCTCTACAATCTCTCCCTCTTCAATCTCACTATCAATAACAATCTCAGCCCCAATCTTCTCTATCTCTTCAACCGGTAACACATCGTCATCACCTATAACATCATCATCCATCATCTCCTCAACATCCACAACTACCACATCATCACCGCCAGCTGCACTCGTTGACTCCCCCTGAGATGTGGAAGTCCCAAGAGCTTGTTCAGTTATTGGCAACTCTCCACCTGCACCTTTCGATGCATTGGGACTCGTTGACCCCCCCTGAGATGCCAAGAACTGTTTCAAGGCATCAATTATTTTACCATGCTCGATCAGGAGGGACGACTGAATCTGATTCTCCGCTACGAGGCGCTGAATAGCATGGGTCTGGATAAGATTTACCCTTGATTGTTCTGCCACGACCCTTTCTAGCGCTGCTATTCTCTCCGAATCGGATAAGGTTGCATCGAAATCAAACCTCAGATGTGTTATGTCCTGAGCGTACGGAGGAGGAATTCCCAATGTAACCGGCACCTCAGAAGTAGGTTGAAACGTAACCGCAGGTGGTATCGTAACCGACAACCCTGCAGTAGCCACAACTGTCGACTCAATAAATCTTGCCACGACCTCCGTTGGAGTAAGAGTTGGAGGTGGCAAAGATACAATCTCCGTAGCCGAAAGCTGGAATGAAGTGGGTGGGATGCCAAACGAGGATGAAGTAGTCACCACGGGAACATCCGTGGCACTTGGCCCTGTAACTAGTAATGGTGGAGGGACTATCGTCATACCAGACAGTGCGGGTGGAGTGAAACTAACCACCCTTGAGCTTTCACCAGCTCCCGAACCTGCACCTGCCCGTTCCCTTCTTGATCTACGGACCAACTGATGTAGATCTTCTTCAAAATCTGAATCACTGTCATCATCGTCTCTCTTTCTCTTCCATTGAACCCTTTCTTGTGTAACTAAGATCCGTCTAGCTTCAGCCACATCATCGTCTGAAGAATCAGAACCAGCCACCGTCGTAGCTGCCCTAGCAACATTCACACTAGTAACCCGTGCAGCCGAGACTTGCACATTTTCCTTAGGATCAACACGCTCCATATCAAAAAATCCTTGACCGCCAAACGCAGCATCAAGGTCTACATTTTCCTCCGGTGCCACAACAGGAGCAGCAGGTAAAGCTGGTTGAGGTGCTTCAGCCTGTTGTGGTGACGGATCCCGAAACTCGTCCCCACGAGCTGGAACATACTCTGGGTTGATCAGGTACCCGAATAATGGAGTATGTCGAGGACGGAGCTCAGGTTTACTCCTCGCACTGGATGATCTGCACTGGGCGAAGATTCTCTTGCTTACACTCTCCACATATCTGATCGGGCGGCGCTGAGGTAACGTGGGAGCAACGTGATTCAAGATCATCTGAAGGAATCTTGGATACATAAGAAATCTCTCACGCGCCACCGCTCGTCTTTGACGATCTATCTCGTAGAATACCATCTGACGAAATCTGTCGAATCGTCTCTCGTTTCATCCCCAAACTGCAACGCCACCCTGATCTGTTCAGACGAGAACTGTACTATCTGATTGTTGACCATTGCACGCATAACCGGGGGCTCGACTCGACAGTCATATTCCACTGTCTGCCATAAATCTTCAATGTTTGGCAAAGATATCGGCAGTGTTGTGGTAATAGCGTGGAAGATACGCGAGCGAAGTAGAAACGTGATGATTTCGCGGAAATCATCAACACCGCTCGCATCCGGGTCCAATGTGATGTACATGTTATGCCCCGGGAAAAACTGTCGGTTGTTGTCTCCTCCTTCGTCACCACCTGCACCACCTGCTCCAGCTACAACTGCCATTTCTGCAACACAAACAGTCTAAGTTAGAGAAACGTCAAGGCAAAACACAAGTTCGCCTGTTACCATGAGCGAAGTTATGATTCATTCTGTATAGGCGAAGTTAGAGGTGGGGCGAAGTTGGGAACAACTTCGCCTCAACTTGAACTTCGCCTAATAAATGTTAAATAAAAAGGGCCAGGCGAAGTTAATGATAACTTCGCCTAACGACAACTTCGCCTCATATACTGTTACATAATTAATTATCAGGCGAAGTTAAACCTAAAGCGAAGTTAAGAATAACTACGCCTAAACTGTAACTTCGCCTGAATATGAATCGGCAACAGTTAGACGTTCAATACGACGTGTAGTTGGTGAATTTGGAGATTGAGGATCTCGTAAAACATGTTTTTAAGACGATCTAGACGATCAAGTTGATTACGACCACGTGATAACAAGTTTGAAAATCGGGTGGTGAGGTTTCGAAAGAACGAGGTCATGAAACGGATCGAAACGACCTTAGATTTACATCAATGAAAGTGAATATACTTTATATCGACACTACACACCTTGAAATCGGATTAGTATTGAGAAAAATAACATAGATTGGATTCGAGAGATAAGTTCGCTTAGGGTTAACTGAGAATATAAGTTCGCCTGGTTTGAAAATAATGAAAAGCTTTGACCAAGAATTTCTTTATATAGGGTCAGAGTTATACAGGCGAAGTTATGGATAACTTCGCCTATTGCAGGCGAAGTTATGGATAAGTTCGCCGATATTAAACTTTAAAAAACAAACCTCTATAATTTGAACAATTTGCACTTAAGTTATAAAACATCCTATAAAGAGTTAAATGATACGATCAAGACCAAGTAACCAGGTATAAAATCATACAACTGCATAAGTAAAATAAATTTTAACAATAAAGTACACGGGGATCAAATTTCAGTCTCGACAGGGACTACCACGTTGTAGAAAAGATCCGAACAGGAATCATACTAATTACGTGACTGTCACACAGATCCATGTTCAGCTGTATTATGACATAAAGAAACAGGTTGTAAGCAGGTAAATAACTTGAAATGGTTTTCATCGCTTCTGTGATACGGGTTAGGTTCAATTAAACTCAAAACTTAAATGGGCAACACATCAGAGATTGTGATGCCTCCTATCTATTCTCAAAGCATATTTGGCTTTCCCCATGTCACCCCGAGTTGACCTCGACCTGTAGTGTCTGATTAAATAGAAAGTTCTCTTCGATCTTTAGACTCTTCTTCCCGTTCTCTTTCTTACATCTTGATTGAGAAGTATTAACATTATAAGCTCTAGAATGTCTCAGTAACACATAATTTTTTTTTAAGTATTTACATAGTTTCAGAGTCGTAAACAACTGCAAGTCCCGAATCTGGATCACTGCAGTTTCTTGACACGCTATCTTCACGGGAATCAGAACACTCACGGGCTCGTGTATGACTGGGTAATCGCTTTTCTGCCTATCATTCAGAAAGATATATATGGAGACATGCACAACTCTTAAGAAGTTTCCACGTAAAATCGAGGAGATTTAGTTAGTATCACTTCTACTTTTACGCACCATAAAAAGCTACCATGACATACAATGACTGTTCTAAAGTCTTTTAGGCCTAATAACTTCACTAGTTAAGCACACAGAATCAGTATATCTATCACTTTCCAAGGTTGGATCAATTTTCTGTTAAACATAGTAAAGGAACTTCTTACGAAGAAGTAGACTTGAAAAATAATTTCATCTCCCGAAAAATTTTTTTTAACTTCTATCGCCCCGATCAAGTCGAAGTCTTCAGGTAAACGGCTATCCGGAAGATCCAATGGATCAGCTGGACCGACCACATACGAGTATGTGTCCTTCTAACTAAGTATGAACGACTAATTTTCAGCGAAAGAATAAAAATACATCATAAACCGCCCCGGTCACTTTCAGTCATCTGGTTAATGGCTATCCTCATATTCTACAAGTAGAAATGAGGACCAAACATATCCGAAGATATGTCCTTCAAACTGTGGCAACCGACATAATTCTAAGCGATAGTGACGTTTTTTTTTTAAACAAAAATGAAAAACACAGTTACTCGGGATTGATCATTTCATTCAGCTCAACAAGGTTTTGAAAACGAGTTTTGTCAAACGCTTTAGTAAACAAATCAGCGAAATTATCTAACGTATCAACCTTTTCGAGCACAATCAATTTCTTCTCAGCACAATCCCGTATAAAATGATGACGGATGTCAATGTGTTTAGTTTTGCTATGCTTTACGGGATTGTTAGTTACTGAGATAGCAGCGGTGTTATCTATGCAAATAGGAGTATGAGTGAAATTCAGACCATAATCGCGCAATTGCTGTTGTATCCAAAGAACCTGGGAGCAGCAGTTGGATGCTGCCATGTATTCTGCTTCACAGGTAGAAATGGCGACTGAGGTCTGCTTCTTGCACTGCCATGACACTAATCTGCCTCTAAGAAACTGACATCCACCTGTTGTTGACTTCCGATTCTGATTGCATCCTCCATAATCAGAATCCGTGTAGGCGACTAACTCCAAGTCTCCTCCCTTCGTGTACCACAACCCTAGCTTAGGTTTGCCTTTGAGATACCGCAATATCCTCTTCGCACCCTTCAAGTGAGATTCCTTTGGGTTTGCCTGAAAGCGAGCACAAAGACAAACTGCAAACATAATATCAGGTCTAGAAGCAGTTAAGTACATTAAAGAACCTATTATTGCCCGATATTGGGTGGGGTCCACGTCTGCATCGCTGTCTGAATCAGCACCCAATTTATGGTTGACGCAAACTGGAGTATCAAATGGAGTGCTGTCCTCCATCTTGAAGCGTTTGAGAACGTCATGGACATATTTAGTCTGATGAATGAACATCCCATCTTTCTTCTGATCAACCTGCAGTCCTAAAAAGAAAGTTAGTTCACCCATAGCACTCATTTCAAACCTCTTTTTCATGACGGCCTCAAATTCTTGACACATGGCGACTTTTGATGCAGCAAAGATGATGTCGTCCACGTAGACTTGCACCAGAAGAAAGTCGCTTCCTTTTCTCTTAAAGAACAGTGTGCTATCGATCTTTCCACTTTCAAATTCATTCTCAAGCAAGTAATCGGATAGAGTTGAGTACCAGGCACGAGGGGCCTGATGTAGCCCATATAGCGCTTTACTTAGCTTGTACACGTGATCAGGAAAGTCTGGGTCAGGAAAACCCGGAGGTTGCTCAACGTACACTACCTCATCGACTTTACCGTTAAGAAACGCACTTTTCACGTCTAACTGGAACACCTTCATCTCCTTGTATGCAGCAAATGCCAAAAACAATCGAATCGCTTCCAATCTCGCCACAGGAGCAAACACTTCATTGTAGTCGATCCCCTCTTGCTGATTAAAACCTTTTAAAACCAGCCTCGCCTTGTTCCTGATAATTATCCCTTTTTCATCTCTCTTGCATTTGAAAACCCATTTTGTGCCAATCGCATGCACATTTTTCGGTTTTGCAACCAAATTCCATACCTCCATCTTCTTGAACTGGGCTAACTCTTCTTGCATGGCTTCGACCCACGAGCTGTCCTTGAGAGCCATTTGATAGTTCTTTGGTTCAATCTGGCTAATGAAGCAGGTGTACAAGCATTCGTTAATGATGCCTGTATCTTTAATGCTTGTGTAAACACAGGTGTGCTCATTCAAGCTTTGTCTTGTTTGTACACCGTCGGACAGATCACCTATCACGTTCTCCAAAGGGTGATTTTTGTGAACTCTCGTAGTCGGAACCGAACTGACTTGCAGATTGTCTTCCAGGTTCGAAGGTAGCTCATCAATGGGTGATTGTTGTTGAGAGTGAAACGGATTGAAGAATTCCTCTTCTGTAGAGGCAGCAGGGGTATCGACAGCATTTGACGAGGAAGGTTGACATTCATCGTACTGCGGTCGTTGCACAAAGTTGTCTTCCTCATCATAAAGCATCTTCGTAGCAATTCTCTCTTCTACTTCTGCACAATCCAAGTAAGGCATGTTAAAAGATTTAAAAAGCCTATCATAGTCGAAAGCCCCAGCGGGTCCCGTGCTTGGTTTTGGTGATTTGTAACTTGTGATATCAGTGTTACACACCACCTCAACCTTGCTGGTCGATATATTAAAGACTCGCCTGTTGGGAGTCCCAACAACATATCCGACTAAAATACATTCGTCGGCTATTTCACCAAATTTTGAGTTTGTCTTTAATATCGAACACGGGGACCCGAATGGTTCGAGACCACTCAAGTTAGGCTTTCTCCCATGCATAAATTCATAACATGTTTTATTCAATCTTTTAACAGTTAAAACTCTATTAAGGATATAACAGGCTGTTGCAACAGCTTCAGCCCAGAACACCACAAGAAGTTTAGAATCAGCCAGCATGGTTCTGGCTCCTTCAATTAACGTTCTGTTCTTCCTCTCAGCCACCCCATTTTGTTGCGGAGTATACGGAGCGCTGTACTGGTGGTCTATCCCTTTCTGTAAGCAGAAAATCTCCATCTGATAGTTTTTGAACTCTGTCCCATTGTCACTTCTGATGTATTTAACCTTTTTCCCCATAATATTCTCAACCTTGGTAATCAAATTTATTACCATCTGAACCGTTTCATCCTTTGACTTCAGGAAATATACCCAAGAATATCGAGAGAAATCATCAATTATCACCAAGCAGTATGATGTTCCACCTAGGCTTTTTACATTCACGGGACCGAAGAGATCCATGTGAAGTAGGTCTAGGGTACTGACTATTGAATTAACCTTCTTGGTGTGATGGGATTTCTTGTGTTGCTTTCCCTTTTTGCACGATAAGCATTGGTCTTCAAAGTTGAAATTCTTCAAGGGAACACCCAACACCAGCTCATTCTTGACAATGTAGTTCATTTTTTGAAGATGAATATGCCCCATTCTTCGATGCCATAACTCGGACTCCGATTCAGTTGCTTTTGATAGAAGACAAGATTCTTCTGTTGCCATCTCAGTCGACCTCATGTCCATAACGTACGTATTCTTTTCCCTTGGAGCCTTCATTACTATCCAATCCTCTGGTATCTTGAAACCAGGATACAGTACGATCGCTTCATTCTTGGTAAAGTGCACCGTGTAATCTTTGTCACAGATCTGAGATACACTCAGCAGATTATGCTTCAGTTCTTCAACGAAATTCACCTTCTCTAACTTCATTTTACCATTAGTCACCGTCCCAATTCCAGTAATCCTTCCACCACTCTCTCCAGCAAAACTTACTCTTCCTCCCTGAACAGGTTTCCATTCGTGTAACAAATTCTTGTTACCCGTCATGTGCCGGGAACAGCCGCTATCCACAACCCATAGATTGTTTGCAGCCCTGTTCAACTGTTCCTGCACGATTAAAGCAGAGGATTAAAATCTGGGGACCCAAGACCTATTGGTCTTGGGTCGATACATCCCGTACTTTGGCTGTCCAAAGCTAGTATTAGAATGATTTCTGTAAGTTCTAAAAGGATACCTTCTTGTAGATTGACTATGAGGCCATCCAAACCATCGTGAATTAAATGAATTATTACTAATGATTTGTTTGTTAACAGGGAAAACCTGAGATTGATTTCTTTGAAAACCTGGATTAGTCCAATGCCTGAACTTTGATGAGTTTTCATTTTTACCATTATAGTAATTACTGTTAGTTCTATTCTCAGTTTTCGAAGGCCTCATACCTTTGAATCTCTGCTTCAGAGGGCAATCAGCAATCAGGTGTCCTATTTGATTGCATCTGAAACAACTCCTGTGTTCAACTTTCGTCTCAATAGTTGTTTTAGATGTTGAGGCTACGTTACTGCCCGTTTGTCTAACATATGGTGGGACTACGGGTTTAGTGGATAATTCTTTTCAGTTGGTTTATGTTCCTCTCCACGTTTTAGTAACACAGCCTCTTCTTTTGTCTTACTAGACTCGGATGCCTTGTCCGAATTTGATGAGACAGGACTAGGAACAGACATCTTAACATTAGAAACAGGCTTACTCGTTTCGCCTTTACTAACTTCTGGATCTTTAATTGTAACCTTAACAGGAACCGTCTGACCAATTTCAGCATCAACAGATTTCTGATTACTAGGATCATAAGTATAGTTATGATTATAAGGTGGTGGAACTTCATTATATCCAATTCCTCCCCTTTTAACTGGGGAACGTTGATCACTAACGAGGTGATCAAGTATAGCGGAGGAGTTTCTAAATTGCTCAAGTTTTCTGTTTAGTTCCACCACTTTCACCTGGTGATCAGCTATCTGTTTATCCCTTTCAGCTATTAGTTTGGTTTTCTCTTCTAACACTTCATAGCTAAGATCAATTACTTGTATTTTTTCAGCTAGACTGGCTTTAAGACTTCTGATATCTTTCTCACTAGCTTTTATTTTTACTTTGTAACTGTTTTCTCTAGCTTTAGTGTAATGATGATCTTCTTTTAATGTTTTAAATTGAGCATCCAAAATAACAAACTGATCAGTTATTGTTTTCAATTGTTCAGACAGGTTTTCACATTTCGTACAAGGGAGTTTAGTACTTACCTCAGAGAGCTGATCTGTCACTTCTGCCATGTAAGCTTGATTTTCTCCAGTTACTTTCTCACTTCCTGCAGTTTCGATGTTCGCCAAATTGGCCTGTTCAAACACTTCCTCAACATACAGATTCCAATTGTATTCCCCGTTCTGTCTGGATATCATCGCCCTATTCTCACTACTTCCACCACTCTGTTGTGTAGACCTGTTCTGACTGCGTTCTACACGTTCATTTGTGCACTCTTTAGCAAAGTGTCCATTCTGTTGACAGTTATAACACCGCACCTTTGACTTATCAAAACCTGGTCTTTCACCAACAAACTTTCTACCAGTCTTCTTCATAAACCTTTTAACTCTTCTTACAATCATCGCCATCTGCCACTGTAGATCCATCTCCTCCAGATCATCAGCATCGATCTGATCATAGTCTTCGTCTAAAGTTGCAGGGTCAACAATTTTACCTTTAATGTAGTTTTCGTAAGAAGCAATGAAAGATGCATAGAGAGCAAACTGCTGTTCAGCAGATTTAACACTCATGGGCATCTGAGAGTAGTTGGTGTTCGGAACACTTGAAGAAAAGCTACCCTTTGTTGTTTGAGGTTTAGAAGTGTTTGTTCCACCAGATACGAAACACACATCACCATCCATGTTGAGAGACACGTGACCTTCATGTGTTGAGTTAGCGCCCGAGTCTCCCTTTGAGTAGTAAGCAGATGATTCTGGCTTCGAACTTGAACTTGAATTAACTTTCTCACCATACATTCCCGGATCCTGAACCTGATCAGTTGGTGTCTCTTTTCGAACCATGTTAAGTTCAAAAGTTCATAGTTTGTTGACTGCTGTTTCCAAGTCATAGTCGGCAAACTCTTTGTCTTCTCTCATCAAGACAGTGTACATCTCCCATTTCGGTGGGAGAGCATCAAGGAGTTTTTCTACGATCTACTCTTCTTTGTAAGCAATGGAATAATTGCTGAGTTCGGTCATCAGGCGATAATATCTCGTGATGATATCATCAAGTGATTCATTCTTCAAATACTTGAACACCGAGAATTGGGTTTTGAGTAGTTTAATCTTGGATGCACGTATCCCCACATTACCTTCAAATCGGTTTTCAAGTGCTTCCCATAGCTCTCTGGCGGTTTTATACTTCCTGAAGGTGTGAAGAATCTCTTGTGGAAGAGCTATTGTTATCGCAGCATGAGCTTTGCTTTCAGCCTCATACATCTTCTTTTCTTCCTCTTCCATCTTGTTGTATTTCTTAATCTGTTCACGACCCTCATACAAAGCAGTTGGTGGAATGTATCCATCTTGAATGCACACCCACATCTTAGCATCTTGATATTTAACATACTGTTCAAACCGATCTTTCCAAGCCACAAAATCGGTACCCTTAAGCATTTTCGGTGCCTTAGTAGCTGAACCTGCTTCCACTTCCATCTTCACCAGTTCCGTAATATTTATCGAAGTCATCTTTTACGAAACGAAAACACAAAGAAACCCGAAAAATAAAAAATTTATCCTTAACAGTACTGTAGGCGAAGTTGTGGATAACTTCGCTTAAGTCTTAACTTCGCTTGAATTCTTAACTTCGCTCTCCTTTTTAAATTCGCCTGATTTGGCGAAGTTGTGGATAACTTCGCTTAACCTTATATCTTCGCCTAAACCCTACAAACAGTAGCGGCAACTTCGCCTGATGAACACGATGATTTTGCAGGTTTGATTTTGACGTTTTGCGAGGTATGCTAAGGTGTAATGGGTTGTTTTTGATGGGGGGAGGTGAGTAGGACACAAAAACTCGGTAAACTCGTCCTGCGAATAGTCGAACGGAACGATTTCTACACCCGCGTGATAATCCCGAACCACACAATCACGAGCAAATGCTCTGATACCAATTGTAGGTTCCCAGCCGGATCTACACGGAATATCACGTTCTACGTAGGTGCGGAATCCTACGTAAGACGATACGAGCGTAGAAGTCGATACACGTTAACATGATCAAACACACGTTACAATAAACAAAGACACGTTGTATTGCAACTGGAAACACGTGATTCACTGATCACCGATTACACGAAACTGAACAACTCGTAAAACTAATGATTAATCGATTACCAACCTAGCCGTATATAACAGACGACAACTTCGCCTAACATGTTTAGGCGAAGTTGTTCCTAACTTCGCTTGTTCCACAAGTTCGCCTATATCAGCGAACTTGTGAGAACTTCGCTTAAAACCAAATACAAATCCAACTAACTCGATTACAGACACTAGACACTGAACTACTGACATCATATACCAACATATTACACTCACTCATCACTCATCCAATCGATTACCATGTGAACACAATGTTTAACCAATCAAAATTCTCATACTATTGAATTGCATTCATATGATGGGATTAGATTACACTCATTCATCCAATTGATTACCATATGAACACAATCTTGATTTTTGAATTGCAAGTTGAGGGTAAATAATACAAGTCTCATACCATCAAGGACTAATATTGACCACTTATTAATCATAAAGGATCTAAACATTAAGTTATCACTTACTCCACACTTATAATCACACATATCAAAATCCCATGCATTAACGACTCGTACACTATGCATTAAAACTTGTACAATCACCTAAAACTCAATATTTTACTCTTGTTATTATAATTATTAATATTATTATTATCACAATCCTTTCATAAAGTGAATGTTGGAGCTTGTGACTTGCTTCTGACATCAGAGAGGTATTCGAAGCAGAAGAAAGAAGCATTTTTTTTTCTTTTAATAATAGTAATAATATTATTAATATTTGAATGCAATAATCCTTCACTCAGTTGATAGCTTCAAGATTGATCATCTTGCTGGTAAAAATCCAAACTTTTTTAATTTTAACTTCAATTTTCTTCATGATTCATGACTGGTTTTGGTTTTCTTGATTACCCATTTTGAATTTTGCATTTGACTGTTGTGTTTTTTATTTATTCTGCATTTAATGGTGAAATTTATTGTTTTCAAAATTATTTTTTTGGTGGGTGTTTTTAAAAAAAAAAAAAAATTGTTGCAGATAATCAGATTCATCTTTATTTGTTTAAAAATGGTCGTTTTAGATCAAATCTTTGGGGAAAAATTATTTCTTGATGTGTTTTAAGATCAAATATTTTGTGGGAATTTGACTGTCTTTCTTGCAAGATTTTACATGTAGTTAGTAGTTGTGCTTTAATTTGGGGGTTTTAATTTTAATTCAAATCTTTGATGGTATTCCCTAAATTCCAAATTTGCTTGAAACTAGTTTTTTTTTTTAACATTTTTTAGGAAAAATATTGTTTAATTTATCAAACACCTGGTGGGTATCTTTCAATTTGCTTAAAACCAGTTTTTTTTTCTTTTTTTAAATATTTTTTGGGGAAAATGTTGTTTTATTTATCAAACACCTAGTGGGCATCTTTAAAATTATTGTTTTGAAAAAAATAGTGTTTAGTGTTTAAAAGCTGTAATAATTTATATTATTTAGTCTTTGATTATACTCTGTAAAGTAGAAAAACTGTGTTTTGAAGCTTAAAAATGGTATTTCTTTAGTACAAAGCAACAATTTTCAAATTCTGTTCATTATGCATTAAGAACTTGTATATTATTCTGTGGAATATAAGGGCTAACCTTAAATCTTTGATGAGTTTGCATTATTATGTTTGAAATTGGTAGTTGAATCAAGTTTATGCTTTCTTTATTGGGAAAGTATTGTTTTTTAGCATAAAGTTCAAATTTTTTGGAGTGAATATGAGTTTAATAAACATCTTTTATATTAAAGATTTGTGCTTGAAGTGTTTCTAGTTCAAGAATCATCAACAACCTATTACTTTTGCCAAAAAATAAATAAATAAATTATTTTTTAATTCAAGTTTACCTTAGTTACATGTTAAATGTTACTTAATCATTGGTGTTATTATTGCAGAAACAACAGCTTTGAATGAATTTTGGAGCATTTGAAATGGTGGTAGGAGACTAGTCACAATCAGGTATAGAATTGTTCTTGTATTAATTGTCAAGAAGCTTAATCTTCATTTTATGGGTCCTTTAGTAGTTTAACTTGGCATATGTGTTATTAATGAAATTATGATATAGGACCCATAAAATATATAAAAAGTGGAATAAAAGAATGAGCTTTTAATTGCTTGAAAAATACATTGATAGTTTGGTGACATTTCAATTTGTAAAATACTTGTATTGTAGTGAAGGTAGATGAAGACTTCTTTAAGTCATCACTTCAAAGTAAAGTCTCACTTAAATTTCTTCACTTTTAAATAATCCACTACGAATATTTACGATTTTAAAACCGATATTACTATTTGAAATTTTGCAGCCTGTCGCGTATTTATAATGTAATAATCAATTTTTGAGCTCGAAATGTTTTTAACGCATTTGAAAAAACGAGTACTATTTCACAAATGCATAATGCATATATAACTTTTGGATAATCTTTTGAATAGTTTCAAAGTAAAGTCTCCCTTAAACTTCTTTACTTCTAAACAATTTACTTAGCATATTTACGATTTTTAATGCACATAACTATATGAATTTGGCATTCCCGTCGCATATTTATAGCGTAATCATCGAATTTAGAGCTCGAAGTGCTCTAACACGTTTAAAAAAACGAGTTCTAAAAGATTTCACAAATACATGTCTAATTTTTGGGAAGAAATTACCCTTTTTTTATTTTTTTTCACAAAATGAAAAATTGGCATTCATGAATATGTCATTTTCATAATCTAAAAGGTGATAACTTTCTTGATGATAGCCTTAAATGGGCGGCTATTTCATAGCCATTGAAAGGTTTTCCTTTCACTTTCATCATCTATACATCTAAAAATACATAAAAAAGGAACTACGGATGCATTTTTTTGTGTATATATAATATATCATATATGTATGTATTTTCTGCATATTACTACTTTACCAGCACTTGATGGAGCATTATATACATGTGGGGTTTCCATCTCATTTGTAATAACTTTGTCTCTCTTATATAATCATGCAAGATTCTTCAATGTTTTAAAATCTTGTCCCTTTTTCTTTATTTATTTTACTATTTTATTTTATTATTTGATAAATAAAAGTTGGGTTCTGCCAAGTGCCAACTTTTCTTTATTTTAATAAAAAAAAGTAGGTATTTTTCAATTTTTAATCTCAACTTAACTTGAAGATAATGGCTTCTTAAAGCTTCAAGAATCAAAATTTGATTTTGGTTTTGATTTCTTTATTTTTCTTGATCTTGGTCTCATTTTCTTCATATTTATGTTGGTTTCTTTAACCTTAAAGATTGAGATTTAAACGGAAAAAAACGCCTAGAAATTCAGTTTTTTGATCTATAAATACCTTATAAATCGATTCGTGCATCGTTTAATTCTTAAAGTTTCAATTTTTATCAATTTTTTTACTCTCTTTAACTTCAAAGTTTTAAACTTGATCTCAGATTAGTCAAATTCAAGTTATTTGATCCTTTGATATATTATATATATTTATATATCATTCACTCTACTCTTTGATCATTTTAGTCTAAAAATTTTAAAATAATGTTGGTGTTTTGTTTAATTCTTTTACAGATTAGACTTGTCTGAATTCAAGCTAGTCAAAAAGTTTGGTCAAAACTAGAAAAAAAGTCAATGGCTGACTTCCAAACAGCTGAAGAATGGCTTTCGTACGCCAAAGATCTCGTTCCAGTGGCTTTAGAAAAGGCCCGAGAGGTTAAAGAGTTCCCAGGAAGATGGAAAATGATTATAGCCCGATTAGAACAAATCCCGTCTCGTTTATCAGACCTATCAAGTCACCCATGCTTCTCAAAGAACACACTATGCACCGAGCAGTTAGAAGCGATTTCCAAGACTTTAAACGACTCAATAAAGCTGGCGGAAATATGTTCAAAGGGAAAGTATGACGGGAAGCTGCAAATGCAAAGCGATCTTGATTCGTTATCGGGAAAGATAGATTTGAACTTGAGAGATTGCGGGCTTTTGATCAAAACCGGGGTTCTTGGTGAGGTTACGATGTCGTCGGATGCTGAAGGTTCGAGTCATCGAAGTAGTGATATTCGGGAGTTATTAGCTCGTCTGCAAATCGGTCATTTGGAAAGTAAACATAAAGCTCTTGACACCCTTGTTGATGTAATGAAAGAAGACGAAAAGACGGTTTTGTCCATCGTTGGACGGAGTAATATCGGGGCTTTGGTTCAGCTCCTTACTGCTACTTCTCCGAGAATCCGGGAAAAAACCGTAACGTTAATATGTTCTTTAGCCGAATCCGGTGGCTGCGAAAGTTGGCTTGTATCCAAAGGCGTTCTCCCACCTTTAATACGGTTACTAGAATCCGGAAGCTCGGTTGGTAGAGAAAAAGCAGCCATTACTCTCCAAAGACTGTCTATGTCGGAAGAAACCGCTCGGTCGATAGCGGGCCACGGCGGTGTGGCGCCACTTATCGACATATGTCGAACCGGTGACTCGGTTTCTCAAGCTTCTGCCACTTGTACGTTGAAAAACTTATCGGTTATTCCCGAGCTTCGTCAAACGCTAGCCGAAGAAGGGATTGTGAAAATCATGATTAGCGTGCTCGATAGCGGGATATTGTTAGGTTCGAAGGAATACGCAGCCGAATGCTTACAAAATATGACCTTGAGTAATGACGAACTTAAACGGGCCGTGATTAACGAAGGTGGGGCCCGAAGTCTTTTGAATTACCTCGATGGCCCGTTACCGCAAGAGCCCGCGGTCGCAGCATTACGGAATTTAGTCGGGTTGGTCTCGGTGGAAACATTGATCTCACTCGGGCTACTCCCGAGACTAGTCCATGTACTAAAGTTTGGATCACTCGGGGCGCAAAAGACCGCCACGTCATCGATATGTCGTATATGCAACACGGTGGAAGTTAAAAAGCTCGTGGGTGAAAGCGGGTGCATACCGTTATTAATCAAGTTACTCGAAGCTCAATCAAACGGTGTGCGTGAGGTGGCGGCTCAAGCCGTTGCGAGTCTAATGACGGTTCAACATAACCGTCGGGTGGTTAGAAAGGACGATAAGAGTGTCCCGAACTTGGTTCAGTTGCTTGACCCGAGCCCACAAAACACGGGTAAGAAATATGCGATTTCTTGTTTGGGTTTGCTGTCGTCGAGCAAACAGTGTAGGAAACTGATGGTCTCCTACGGGGCGATCGGGTATCTCAAGAAACTCACGGAGTCCGAGATACCCGGTTCGGGTAAGTTGTTAGAGAAGTTGGAAAGAGGGAGGTTGAAAAGTTTGTTTGGGAAAAAATAGATTGTATTGTTTCATTGTCATGTATGAAACACTAGCTGTCAAATGTATGAATGTATTAACTTTGGATGTTTTCATAAATTTCTGAAAAATAAATAATTTTTACTTTTTTTTAAATCGTGTCGGGTTAAAAACGAGTCGAATTGGAGATCGATAAAAAGCTTGGAAGGGGTGAAAAACAAGCTGAGCCGCTTGCCTCAAACAAAAACTCGTTTAGTTATAGTCTAAGCTCGAGTGCTGTATTGTAAGAACGTTTAACGAGCCTACTATATTTTTTTAGTTTTAAGTTATTTGGGGATTCTATGTATTAATTTCAGATTGCATAGTTGATCTCGAGCCGAGCTTTAGCTTGTTTAAGGTAGTGGACACGAGCTCGGGTTGACGAGGTTAGCCTTGATTATGGTTTTTCTAAAAATGATATAAACTAATTAAAGTGTATATAAGTTAGTAAATAATAAACGGGCCAGGTCCGATCCCAAGTTTGAAAAAATGATTCAAAAACCAAACTTGAGCTTAAAAAAAATCTCAAAACAAGCTGAGCTCGAAATTTAGTGACTCAAAAAGAACTGATTTCAAGCCTTGTTGAACTCGGTCTTGACTCGACTCGTTTATACACCACTTATGTTTTTAAAAGATTGGAGATGCCTTTAATGACTTATGACAAAAATAAAAATTAATAACGTTCCTATCATTTTCGTCACGGATTTTTTTTACAAATTATTGTATTATTAGTATCACGTAATCAAATTAATTAAGTAATTTAAATGCTCTTATTTTTTGTATTATAATTTTAAATTAATTAGTCTTATAAAAAATAATGTATCCAACTTGTTGGTTGTTTGTGGGTTAACTTCATTATGGGTTATCTACTCATTATTATATGTTTCTACGAAGTTTATATATAAGACTACAACCATTGGCATTCTCAAGATTGCAATTTTGAAATTTTAAGAATAAAAAAAAAGAAAAAAGGAGTAAAGGTGGCAATCTCGATCGGAATGGCAAATCAGATTACAAACCCAATTTGTTTGTCTCATTCACACATGTCACATTTTCATTGGTTACTTTTTATTTTGATTTTTTCTTTTTAATTCATAACAATTATTTATCTATATATTTTGGTTTTTGTTTTATAACTTATTATATTTGACTTTTTAAAAAAATCTAAAAACACAGTCTTACTTAGTTTTTTTTGTGAGCATTCTGGTATAAATTTCGTTAAAGAAAATCTAAAAACACAGTCTTACTTAATTTTGTATTTCATGCTACTATTGTAATTTATTTTTATCTATTTTATAAAATGTGTTTGATTAATATATATATTTAAAGTTTTTTATATTTAAAAAAAATATAATTACTTAATTATATTTATATAGTTAATCAAAACTAATTATAAATTGAATTTATTTAATAAAAAAATGATGAGATTGGGTTGTTAATGGGAGTAAAAGATTGGAGTGGGTTAAATTTTGTAGATTGAAGAGTGAGAAATTAATTTTATAACGTAAGATTGAGATTGTGAGATTGTTGATGGGGATAGTCTAACTAGTATTTTACCCGGCGCGTTGCGCCGGGCTTGTTAGTAAAACTCAGGCGTTGGTAAAACCCAAACATTATAGGTCTCACTTTGAGGCGATAAGTCGACGCGAATTCAGTCAGTTTTGGTTATGTGAGCTATGACATCAGAACTAAATCAAAAACAATTTAAAAACTGAGGTGGACCAATGAGGTGACGTCGGTCAGTAAAGCTCGGGCTTTGGTAAAACCCGAGCGTTGAGGCGACAAGTCTACACAAATTTGGCCAGTTTTCATCACGTTTGTTACGATACCGAAACTAAAAAACAAAAATAAAAACAATATTGGTATCCTGTCAATTATCGTTACTGTACCGATGCTAAAACAAAATACGGTGATTGTACGCAAAATCGATCGGTTTCACCTAACAACACAACTATTCGGTCCACTGCAAAGTTAATATTGAAAGATAAACCATTCTACCATAAAAAAGACATAAATAACACAATTAAAAACATAAAACATTAATTTGTGGCATCAATGATTCAAACTTGGGCAACAAACCGGAACAAACACTCTTATTTACCAACATAACCACCCAACCAACACAATGTTTATGTCATCTTTCAAAATCATTAATACATATACAAAAACATAAAGAGGCCACTTTGTGGCATCAAACTCTTCTTTTATACTATAGTTATAATTATAATAATTTATAAAATTAAGACAGAATTACAAATTTTGTCGTTTAAAAATAGCCAAAAACCGGTTCGTGTCCTTTTCTAAGTTTCCTTGCAGGCGGTGTACTTTAAACTTTTTTTTCCTACAAGTTTTGTCCTTTACGCTAACTGGGTTAGAAAAAGTCAGTTAAATGCCCTCACGTGAGACGCATGTGAGGGCATTTTTGTCTTTTTGCCTACCCTTCTTCTTCTTCTTCTGTATCTATTAACACATTGATATAAACTCTCTCTCTCTCCTCTCTCTCCCTCTCCCCCTGTTACACTCCGGCAGCCACCGCCATCTTCACTCTCTCTCACACTTCTTTCTCTCTCTCTGGCCACCACCAGGTCCACCGCCATCACAGCATCCGGCGACCACCCACACCACCGGACATTCAATCTCCATCTCTATTCTCTCTCTACTCTAGCTGCAACCTCCATAACCATGGCCGGATTGATGAAACTGGCCGCTGGAAAACACACACCTATATCACCTACCTTGTTCATCCACCCATCCCCACCATTGCTCCACATCATCTTCATCATCGTCATCCAATCTATCACCACCACAACATCGACCACCATCTAAAGGATTTCATCAACCAAAAAAAATCGATGAATCTGTGAGCTTTGGTCTAGGTCGCTACCGCCGCGGCTTGTTGCCGACTGCCACCACTACCCACCACCTACCGCCGCCACCATCACCTTCAATCTCACCCACAAAATCAAACCATCATCATCCCAATCCAAATTCATTTCAATTCAATCGAAAACCCTAAAAATGATCGGTTCCGATCACCACAAACAACAACCCTCAATCTACAACCGATCTTACACCATCAATTCAACCTCAGCCATCGATTACCCACTAAAACCCTCACCTAATTCCACCCTTAATCGCTCCGAATCCGTCAAGAAACCCTCCGATTCAATTTCAACCTGAAACCTGTTTTGACCTGGAAAAAAGAAAGAAAGAAGAAAACCCTAAAATCACAACCGTCTTGTAACCGCAACAATCGAAATCAGAACCACAATCGGACTACTGCCACCGTCACACCGCCGCCTAGGGTTTCCCAAAGATACCCGGCAACAGTAGATCAGATGGAAAATAGGCGATAATAGCCAGGCAAGATAACAGTGGTGGCTAGAGGTGCAAGATGACGGTACGGGGGACAAATACAGTTGTAACCCGGCATCAGTAGAATCGAAATCGATTAGGGTTTGTATGTTAAAACCATGCGATAGTAGAACCGGCGATGGTGGAGGCATCGATTAAGGTGATGGAGAAGAAGAGTGGGAGGTATGGTGATGAAATGTGTGTGTGTGTTAATAGATACAGAAGAAGAAGAAGAAGAAGAAGAAGAAGAAGAAGAAGAAGAAGAAGAAGAAGGGTAGGCAAAAAGACAAAAATGCCCTCACATGCGTCTCACGTGAGGGCATTTAACTGACTTTTTCTAACCCAGTTAGCGTAAAGGACATAATGTGTAGAAAAAAAAAGTTTAAAGGACACCGCCTGCAAGGAAAGGACACGAACCGTAATTTGGCTTTTTTTAAAGGACAAAATTTGTAATTGGGTAATAAAAAATGAATATGACGGTGTTTAGTTTTTTTGGTTGAACAAGCATAGTGATGAATCAATGTTAGGTTTACGTATTGACATTTAAATCCAAAGAAGCTAATAAATATATGTAGACGGTTAGCTCAGGGTTCGGCGAGTTTATAACAAAGTTAAGTATTGTTTGTGCCCCTCGGTGAATGGACGGATATAGATTGTGACCAAATTTTGTAAGTAGCTCACTTGACTACTTGACGTCTGCATTACCCTATACTTCGTGTCCAATCGTTAGTTCCCTGTTTTACCATACGTTAGAGAAAAGGGTATTGATATACATACTTATAATGTTTTTTTCTTTATTTTAAAAATATTTAGTTGTGTATATGCATTATAATCATACACAGTCATTGTTGTTTTAATGCCTTTAATACAAAGTAATGATCTTGAAAACTAAAATCGTGCAACCTTTAAAAATCACAAAACGAGCTTGTCCACCGAAGGGTAGGCGACAGTGTTACCGAGAACCCGATGAAACTAACCACTACCCATATACCCCGAAAGGAGATTTATGCCTCCAATTCAAACTTTTACTTTTCCCAATGAGTTTTGTAAAAATCCCTAGTCGGTAGTCTGGCGGTGAGGTGGGGACTAGCGATTAAAAGATTATTCGAGATTAATCGGGATTAATCGGATCGGATTTTAATGTATAATTTTCAGTTTTATACACACGCAAACATATTTTGGCCGGAAATTGGTTGAAATCTCATTGAAAATCGCTGGTTTTGCTAGGATATCGTCAGAAACCGCTGATTTCCTACAGAATCTAGCCGAAAACCACTGATATTGGTCGGAATCTCGTTGGAAATCGCTGATTTTGGTCGTAATCTCGTAGGAAACCACCGATTTTGGCCATGTTTGACCGTTGACCGACTAATTAGCCGACTAGTCCAAAATTAATCAATAAAGTATGGACTATCAATTAATCAGGGATTAATCAGTGCCTAACCGAGATTTATGCAACACCGTTCTCAAGTCATTCAAGATATTTAAAAGAAACTGTTTTAGAAAATAATTTAAATACTATGTGTAAAGTTGAACTTTTGGTAGTTAAATAATAGGTTGTGGTTAGCTAGCAACATCATCATATCACAATGTGGGTTCGAGGACCACATAATTTTGCATGATTAATTTTTTATCATTGCATTAATAATTATTATTATTATTGCAATGGAGAGATCATTATTTGAAATTCTAGTTAAAACCATAGTAATAGTTACAATAATCAATAATGTCTATAAATTTAGCAACGACGTTGGTGTCCATTGATAATTACAAAACCTTTAAAACATCAAATGATTAGGAGAGCTTGAATTTAAGTCTTCTAGATAGAAAAAAAATTAGTAATTTTAAAAAAATAATATATACTTTCAATGTTAAATAGTTATTATTTTACAACAAATATTAAATATTAGCTTACAACATAGATGGATGCTGTCTAACTATTTAACTTTTTATATATTAAAGTCACCAAACTATTAAATTTATTTTAGATCACAATCATCACACTATAAATATATGTTTAGTTTTGCTTATAAAAAATAAGCAAAAATACAAGTTTTGGACTACGTATTACAAAACTTCCTTAATCGTGTATAACACTTATAAATCAAAATAATTATAAGATTTAAAAAATTTTGAATAGCTAATCTAGTTAAGTTAAACATTTGGAAAAACAAAGATGTAGAGATATCGTTTATATCAATATAAAACATACCACGTGTTCTTGTAGTTTTGTGTTTTCAATATTGTTGTTTTTGACTTGTCATTTACCATTATCAAAATGTCAAACGGTTAAGAGAGTGAAATTCAAAATCTAAGGTATAATTTATTTACTCGAACATCCAAAACTGATTTGACTTGTATATAAATTTAAACCGTAATAACTTAGATGTTTATAATTTTTCAAAAATTTAACTTATCTGTCATAATTTAGTAAAAAAATCACGTGTTTGAATAACAATTTATTCTACTTAGTATTATTGTATTATATCAGTGTATTAGCGCTCAAACACCCAATTTTTTTAAAAATGGAAACCACTTTACAAAAATCCTGGATACTAATACGCCAAAGACCATTGGGTGTCGAAAAGTCGTTATTAGGTATAAAATATTATCTTTTAGAAATCTTACACGTGTTTCCTTTTATTTATCGTAAGAAAATGGTCTATAAAACTAAAATAAAACAACTATATATTCTATACAAATTATCATGAAAGAAGTGTTGTAAGTTATTAAGTGAATACAACTTTCAATATACTATATTTGCAAGAACAAGAAGAAAACACAGTAGGTAAGCTCGGATTTATGTTCAAATTGCAAGTTAGTATAAATTAAATATTCCACATTGGACTAACAATTGAAACAATTTGTACTATTTGCAAGTTAGTGAAAACCGAATTATACCTTGAAACTAACAATAGGATGATCAAAAGAATTATATAATGTTTCTTGTGTTTTTATGAGAATTATAGTGTCTTCTTCTTAACTAATGAGCATCATAGTTTAGAGTAGAGGTGTACAAAACCGGTTTCAAACCCAAACCGAACCGGTTTGGTCAACGGTTGGTCAAAACCGGTTAGGTTTATAACCGATTTAAAAGCAAGATAGTTCGGCCTGGTCACGTCGGTTTGGTCCGGTTTTTCTTAAACCGGTTCGGTTTTACAACCGATTTGGTAGGTCTTAAGAGGAACCGGTCCTGAAACTGACTGTTTGAGTCGGTTTGGGTGAAACCGGTTTTAAACTCAAACCAATTTAATTCGGTTAGCCTAAAACTGTTCCCAACCCGGTTTTTTTTACACCTCTAGTTTTGAGTGAGGTGAAATTGAAAAACTCAAGGCCAATAATTAAATAATCAAAAGAAAATATGTTATACTAGCCTGAATTAGTGTGCATTTGAGCCCAATAGATAAAAGCCCAACAGGCCGACATAGTCAATCAATCAATCAATCAATCATGCCCAGTAAAATCCCACCGACAGCAAAGCTATAGGTAGGGTCTGGGGAGGGTGGGATGTAGGCACACCGTACCTCCATCCAAAGGAATGAAGAGGTGGCTTCCAGAGAGACCCTCGGCTCTAAGTACATGTGTATGAAGCAAAATAAAGGAAATCAAAGTTAACAGTTATATACAAACTACTACTAATTATAATAATATTAATAATAAGATCACAGTTTAACAGCTATATAAAAGCTAATAATAATTATAATAATAATAATATATGTAAGGGAACTACCATTATGGTATGCGACCTAAATAAGTTAAGTCTAAGCCATAAGGTATTCAATTCTCTCTAAAAATCCTTAACTTTAATTCTACTTCTCCACGAATTCCTATCCTCAACCATGTCCTCGGAGAGGTTTAGGTCTATCAACTCATGCCTAATCCTCTTAACCCAAGTCAATTTCGGTCGTCCTCTACCCCTCCTCCCCTCTATAATAATGTTTTCTACGGATCTAACAGGATTCGTCGTCTGTCTTCTCTTTACATGTCCAAACCATCTCAATCTCCACTCTCTTATCTTGTCTGCTATGTTCGCCACCCCTAATCTCTCGCGAAACACAACGTTTTTTATTCGGTCTAGCCTTGTGTGCCCACACATCCAACGTAGCATTCTCATTTCTGCTACCTCCATCTTCCGCACTTGTGCCTTCTTGATGGCCCAACACTCTGTTCCATATAGCATTGCAGGTCTAACTGCCACCCTATATAATTTTCCCTTTAGTTTAGTCGGGAAACTCTTGTCGCACAATATACATGTGGCTGCTTTCCATCTACACCATCCTACCTGAACTCGGTGGGTGACATCACTGTCTAATTCCCTATCTCTCTGTACAAATGATCCTAAATACTTGAACTTCGTTACCTGCGGGACCACCTGCCCTTCAATTGTGATCTGTGCGTCTTCATTGTTGTTTATCCCACCAAAATCACAGTGGAGGTACTCCGTCTTAGATCGGCTAATCTTTAAACCTTTTGTCTCTAAGGTTGTTCGCCACTCCTCAAGCCTCATGTTTAGATCTTGTTTTTTCTCAGCAAGTAACACAATATCGTCTGCGAACATCATGTACCACGGGAGAGTCCCCTGAATCGACTTTGACAACTCATCTGTAACATCCTAAAATTTTTATATTGATAAATAAAAGAAAGTTATGTTTAGTAAATTCACGTTTTAGTTATTTAATGTCGAGTAAGGAACGGGTCTTGGGCTTAGTCATTTTATGAACTCGGCCTGTCTCGACCCGTAGGAAGCCAACCCGAGCCTAACCAAACCCGTAGTATATAAACGAAAGTTCTTGACACTTCCACCATTTTCACCATCTTCCTTCACTTACACCCACCCAAACACTCTCATTTCTAGAGAGAGAAGCTAGAGAGAGAAAGTTCTCAAATCACAAATCCGAGTCCACAATCTTGTTCCTAATCGTTTTTGGTAAGTCCCTCTCGAAAATCATCCGTTTTCATAACCATTTCGGCCTCAAATCGAGCAAAAACGTAACTTGAGTTTTCGGGTCAAAAACCGCCTTGTTTTGGTGTCAAAATGCAAGCTTTTGTGTTTAAAAGTACTAGGAATCGATAGCCCTTTCAATCCCGAGCATTTCCATGTCAAAAACTTCGATTTTGGGTCAAAAAAATCTGGAAAATCTGGAAAACCCGTGGGTTTCTCCGTCGCCCAGCTTGAAGGAGTCGAATCAGACTCATTCGATCGAACCAGTCGATCGAATCAGTCCATTCGATCGAATGCGTAGATCGAACAAGTCCAGTCGACCGAATAGGGAAGCAACCGAATGGTCTCCAACTCATTCGATCGAATGAGTTTTGTATTCGATCGAATGAGTGTTGTATTCGATCGAACGTGTTGTATTCGATCGAACGTGTTCCTGTTTGATCGAACGTGTTCCTATTCGATCGAACGTGTTCCTATTCGATCGAATCAAGCCAGAACCAAGTTGTTTCCAAGATTCGCCTGAAGTGAAGTTCGTTTATGAAATAAATTAAAAACCTAATGGAAAATGTGTTAAGGCGGTTATCGAAAATGAGTAGTAGTAATAGTAGTAGTAGTAATTGATATGTGTAAATATTATACAGTTAGCCGAGCCCAGTTAAAGAAAGGAATTACAATCAACGGCGAGCGTAACAGGATCCAGGTGAGTTTCTAGCCCCATTCCTTGTTATGTTTTCGGGGCTGTGTGCATACTTGATGTGTTGTTAATACATTTATCCTAAGTGATAAGTGTATGCCATATGTGATATATGTGATATGTATGAATGATTGCTTGATGGTACGTGAACGATCTTCGGATATTGCACGTACTGTCAGGTTGTAACGTTATAAATATGGTAAGTATGATATGTATGAATGATTGCTTGATGGTACGTGAACGATCTTCGGATATTGCACGTACTGTCAGGTTGTAACGTTATAAATATGGTAAGTATGATATGTATGAATGATTGCTTGATGGTACGTGAACGATCTTCGGATATTGCACGTACTGTCAGGTTGTAACGTTATAAATATGGCAAGTATGATATGTATGTTTATGTGTATGAACGTAATAAAGTTAATAAAAAAAGGAAATAACGGTTGTATGGTTGTATGGTTACGAAAAGGGTACCGAGCCCTAATAATACTCGAGGTATGATGTATGGTTGTATGGTAACGAAGAGGGAATCGAACCCTACTAATATTCGAAAACAAGGGACCAGACCCTAATAATATCTGTGATGTTAGGGACCAGACCCTAATAATATCTGTGATGTTAGGGACCAGACCCTCATAATATCTGTGATGTTAGGGACCAGACCCTTATAATATCTGTGATGTTAGGGACCAGACCCTTATAATATCTGTGATGTTAGGGACCAGACCCTTATAATATCTGTGAGGTTATAGGGCGAAAGGCTCTTTAAAACGTATGATTATGAATGTAAAGAAAGTATGTAAGTAAGAATGAAGGTATGAGTACTTATGTGTGTATGAAAGAAAGTTATGAGGTTAAGTACGTATGTATGTAACAAGGTATTGTATGGTAGTGTATGATTAACTAGAACTCACTCAGCGTAGCTGACTTTTAGTATGCACGCAGGTGAGTAGGATGAGACAGCTGGCTTGAGTGGAGGACACATGGCAGAAGACTAAAGCCTGGCATCTGAAGATCTGATATGTTTATTAAGTTATGTTTTGATTTTGAAAGACAAGAGGAATGTTTTAAGACATGATTATGAATTGATATGTAATGTTTTATGAAAGTTTTATATTCCGCGTAAAGTTTTTAATTAACTCTGATATTTAGAACTGTGTTTATGAGTAAATCCAACACGAAAGTAGGGTTACCGGTAACGGGGCCTTACAAGTTGGTATCAGAGCAAAGTTCAAGAGATTTAAGCATCCTACATGCTTAGACTTGAACAGAGAATGGGATTTAAGTAAGAAAAGAAAGAAGATGCCAGTTCAAGAATGCCATGTGTCGCTCAAGCAAGATCAGTAAAGGTGAAAGGTATGATTAAATGATATATGTTAATGAGAAAGAAAAGATATGAGAATGGTACGGATAGGAATAATTGATTGTTTGAATTGACTAACTACTTAAGTAGAACCAGCACAAATAGACTCATAAAAGGAAGTGTATAGGACACGGAAAGTAACGTGATCAGCTAATCACAACTGGCCACTGTTATTACCTGTTAGCCTTACTATCCTTGTACTAGATAGTTCCTTGAGTGATGATGTTTGTGTTTTCCCCTTTAGAATACTAATGGCTGGAGCTGGAGAATTTGTTGAAACTGGGGGTCGCGCTGGGCGTCGTGGCAGGCCTCGTCTTGTCCGGCAACCCTCGGTGGAAGAAGCTTCCCACACCGAAGATGAAGGAAGCGCAGCTGGAGGAGACCAGAACAACAACGAGGAAGTTCAACTTAGCCCTGCAGTTCAAGCAGCCATCGTTCAGGCTGTAGTTGCTGCTGTGAAGAACCTGAATCCCGAAGGATCTGCTGGAAGCCGTGAGCGAACTGCTGAAGGGGCGGGTGGTGATGGTAGAAGGGATGGGGAAGGTGAAAGAGGGGCCTCGAGTGGGGATAAGTCTGTGAAAGTCGATGATAGGAGAGGAGGACAAGGTGGGTGCAGCTATAAGTCCTTTAAAGGTTGTGACCCGCCAAAGCTGACTGGTTTAGGAGACGCAATCGCTACTCTCCAGTGGATAACCGCTATGGACAAGGTTATCCGCATTAGCGAATGCCGTCCCGACCAAGCTGTGGGTTATGCTACTCAGTCATTCGTAGATGAGGCTATGTATTGGTGGGAAAGTGTGGAGCAGAGAAAGACTAAGGATGAGATTGGAGCAATGAAGTGGGAAGATTTGAAAGAGTTGGTAATGAAGAAGTTCTGTGCAGATGCCGAGGTTGAAAGAACGGAGATGAAGTTCCAGAATTTAAAAGCCGGTATGATGACGCATCGTGAGTACACCACCGAGTTCAATCGAATGTCTAGGTTGGTGCCTGATATGGTCAACACCGAGGCTAAAAGGATCAAGTGTTACGTGAGGGGATTACCACAGAGAGTCCGCATGCTAGTCAGGACAAGTAAACCTGCTACTTTCGATTCTGCTGTCGAACTCGCAGAAATGGTCTATGCAGACTTAACTGCGGATGATGTGGTGGTGGGAGATGAGAAGAAAGAAAAGAAATGGGTCGCTCCTGCTAAACGACCCGGTACCCAGATGTGGAACCCTAAGAACAAGCAGCCGAGAGTTTGGGAGAACAGGTCGTGCAAGACCTGTGGCAAGGCACACAATGGTGAGTGTAGATGGGGAAAGGGTTCGGATACATGTCATAAGTGTGGAAAGATGCATGCTGGAGAGTGTAGAGTTGGGTCGAATGTTTGCTATAAGTGTGGGAAGGTAGGACATTATGCCAATGAGTGCAGTGCAAAACCAGCATGTTACAAATGTGGCAAGACAGGCCACATGGCGAGGGAATGCACCGATGGTGAGGCTGGAGGTAGCGGGAAGAAGGATGCTGGTCAAGCTAGGCAAAGAACCAGAGCCTACATGCTGACTCAAGAACAAGCCAAGCAGATTCCGGATGTTGTCACAGGTACGTTTCTAGTGAACGGTGTTTCCGCTACTGTATTATTTGATTCGGGCGCAAACAAAAGTTTCGTAGCCACACCATTTAGTAAACTAGCTAAAATGATATGTTGCCGAGTGTCTGAGACCCTGATAGTAGAAACCGCTAGTGACACTTCGGTTAAAATAACGAATATGGTTAAGAACTGTAAAATAGAATTGGAAGGGCATGAGTTCCCGGTTACCTTGTACGTTATGACCTTGGGAGGGTTCGACGTAGTTTTGGGTATGGATTGGTTGTCTGAGTTTGAGGCTCAGATAGTATGTAAAAGTAAGATGATAAGGTTAAAGTCATTGGATGGTAGTGCGGTGACGGTTTATGGTGATAAGGAGAGTTGTGGGCTTAATGTCATTTCGATGATAAAAGCCGAGGGTTTGTTAAGGCGGGGGTGCGGAGCCTACCTGGCGTATGTTGTCAACGCTACGGCCGAGACGAAAGAAATGAAGAATGTTCCTATTGTGCGCGACTACCCAGAAGTATTCCCTGAGGATCTTCCGGGGTTGCCACCTGAGCGAGAGATAGAATTTCAGATAGATCTAGTACCAGGAGCCCAGCCCGTCGCAAAAGCGCCTTACCGTCTAGCACCGTCCGAGATGAAGGAATTGATGTCACAACTGCAAGAACTCCTCGACAAAGGTTTCATAAGACCGAGTGTTTCTCCGTGGGGCGCACCGGTTTTGTTTGTGAAAAAGAAGGATGGAAGTATGAGAATGTGCATAGACTATCGTGAGTTGAATAAGCTTACGGTAAAGAATAGATATCCTTTGCCAAGGATCGATGATCTGTTTGACCAACTGCAAGGTTCAAGTTGGTTCTCACGAATAGATCTCAGATCAGGCTACCATCAGCTGAAGGTGAAGGAGGCAGACATCCCTAAGACAGCGTTCCGAACGCGGTATGGACACTACGAGTTCCTCGTAATGTCATTCGGTCTAACAAATGCTCCTGCAGCATTTATGGACATGATGAATAGGGTGTGTCGGCCGATGTTGGATAAGTCGGTTATCGTCTTCATTGACGATATATTGATTTATTCAAAGAACGAGTCTGACCATGCTGAGCATCTGAGAGAGGTATTGGAGACACTGAAGAAAGAGAAGTTGTACGCCAAGTTTTCGAAGTGCGCGTTCTGGCTAAGAGAAGTGCAATTTTTAGGTCACGTGATTAATCCTGAAGGGATTACCGTGGACCCAGCTAAGATTGAAGCGATAACGAATTGGAAGACTCCGCAAAATCCGACTGATATACGAAGTTTCCTAGGGTTAGCCGGCTACTACAGGAGATTCATCGAAGGTTTCTCCAAGATAGCCGCACCGCTGACCGGTATGACCCGAAGGTCGATAGTATTCAGCTGGGGAAAATTTCAAGAAGAAGCCTTTGAAGAATTGAAGAAGAGACTCACGCAAGCTCCAATCCTTACTCTACCCGATGGTGACGAGGATTTCGTTGTTTGTGCTGATGCTTCGCATCAAGGATTAGGTTGCGTGTTGATGCAACGAGGGAAGGTGATAGCTTACGCGTCCAGACAGTTGAAGGTCCATGAAAGTACTTATCCGACGCATGATTTGGAGTTAGCAGCTGTAGTGCATGCTCTTAAGATATGGAGGCACTATCTGTACGGCACTAAGTGTACTATCTATACCGATCATAAGAGTTTAAAGTACTTCTTCGAGCAGAAAGAATTGAACATGAGGCAGAGAAGATGGTTAGAATTGATAAAGGATTACGACTGTGAGATTAAGTATTACCCCGGTAAAGCTAACGTGGTTGCTGATGCGCTAAGTCGTAAGAATGAGGAAGTCCTTGCAACAGTGAAGTCATACAAGCTGATTGTGAACTCAAGTCTTTTTGAAGAAATCATCAAAGTGCAGTCGGAGGTGTTAGTAGATGAAGGGTTAGTAAAGAAAGAAAGGATTTATGGCCAGCAAGATGAGTTGGTGGAAAACACTCATGGAGTTAAAACTAGGTTCGACCGTATGTGGATCCCACGCCATGGTGATCTTAGAAGTCGAATCTTAGATGAAGCTCATAAGTCAAGGTACTCAATCCATCCTGGAGCTACAAAGATGTACCAAGACCTGAAGAGAGATTACTGGTGGCCAGGAATGAAGAATGATGTAGTGGATTATGTTAGTAAGTGCTTAACTTGCTTACAAGTCAAAGCCGAGCATCAGAAGCCTTATGGGAAGATGCAACCGCTAGAGATACCTGAGTGGAAATGGGAACACATCACCATGGATTTCATAACTAAGCTACCTCGTACGGCTAAGCAACATGATACCATCTGGGTGATTGTGGACCGTTTGACCAAGAGTGCTCACGTTCTGCCCACACGAGAGGCCATCTCGTCAGAAACGTTAGCAAGCTTGTTCATCAAGGAAGTGGTAACCAAGCATGGAGTACCGTTATCGATCGTGTCTGATAGGGATACACGGTTTACTTCGAGGTTCTGGAAGAAATTTCATGAAGCTTTGGGGACGAGGTTGAACATCGGTACGGCGTATCATCCTCAAACTGATGGACAGTCCGAACGGACGATCCAAACCCTTGAGGATATGCTACGTGCTTGTGTTTTAGATTTTGGTGGAAGTTGGGATGATCATCTGCATCTGGCAGAGTTCTCCTATAACAACAGTTACCATTCAAGTATCGGTATGCCACCGTTTGAGATGTTGTACGGTAGACGATGTAGAACCCCGGTGTGTTGGGGTGAGATTGGTCAGAAAGAAATGGGAAGCCTAGAAGTGGTTCAAGAAACGTCTTCAAAGTTCGATCAGATCAAAGCAAGAATGAAAGCCGCTCAAGACAGACAAAAGTCTTATGCAGATAAGCGGCGACGACCAATTGAGTTTGACGTTGGTGACAATGTGATGCTTAAGGTCTCGCCTTGGAAGGGGATTATCCGTTTTAGGAAAAGAGGAAAGTTGAGTCCGAGGTACATTGGACCGTTCAAGATTGTAAAACGTGTGGGTGAAGTAGCTTACAAACTGGACTTACCCGATGAGTTAGAAGGAATTCATTCAACCTTCCATGTCTCTCATCTGAGGAAGTGTCTAGCTGATGACAAGTCTCACGTGCCATTAATGGACATCGAGGTTGATGAACAATTGAACTACATCGAGCAACCGATAAAGATCGTTGATCGCAAGGAGAAGCAGCTTCGTCATAAGGTTATACCCTTGGTCAAAGTGATATGGAAACACCGCAAGGGATCAGATGCTACTTGGGAAGTTGAGGATGAGATGCGCAAGTTTTACCCTAGTTTGTTTATGTAATAGTTAGGTTTCGGGGACGAAACCTCTTTAAGGGAGGAAGACTTGTAACATCCTAAAATTTTTATATTGATAAATAAAAGAAAGTTATGTTTAGTAAATTCACGTTTTAGTTATTTAATGTCGAGTAAGGAACGGGTCTTGGGCTTAGTCATTTTATGAACTCGGCCTGTCTCGACCCGTAGGAAGCCAACCCGAGCCTAACCAAACCCGTAGTATATAAACTAAAGTTCTTGACACTTCCACCATTTTCACCATCTTCCTTCACTTACACCCACCCAAACACTCTCATTTCTAGAGAGAGAAGCTAGAGAGAGAAAGTTCTCAAATCACAAATCCGAGTCCACAATCTTGTTCCTAATCGTTTTTGGTAAGTCCCTCTCGAAAATCATCCGTTTTCATAACCATTTCGGCCTCAAATCGAGCAAAAACGTAACTTGAGTTTTCGGGTCAAAAACCGCCTTGTTTTGGTGTCAAAATGCAAGCTTTTGTGTTTAAAAATACTAGGAATCGATAGCCCTTTCAATCCCGAGCATTTCCATGTCAAAAACTTCGATTTTGGGTCAAAAAAATCTGGAAAATCTGGAAAACCCGTGGGTTTCTCCGTCGCCCAGCTTGAAGGAGTCGAATCAGACTCATTCGATCGAACCAGTCGATCGAATCAGTCCATTCGATCGAATGCGTAGATCGAACAAGTCCAGTCGACCGAATAGGGAAGCAACCGAATGGTCTCCAACTCATTCGATCGAATGAGTTTTGTATTCGATCGAATGAGTGTTGTATTCGATCGAACGTGTTGTATTCGATCGAACGTGTTCCTGTTTGATCGAACGTGTTCCTATTCGATCGAACGTGTTCCTATTCGATCGAATCAAGCCAGAACCAAGTTGTTTCCAAGATTCGCCTGAAGTGAAGTTCGTTTATGAAATAAATTAAAAACCTAATGGAAAATGTGTTAAGGCGGTTATCGAAAATGAGTAGTAGTAATAGTAGTAGTAGTAATTGATATGTGTAAATATTATACAGTTAGCCGAGCCCAGTTAAAGAAAGGAATTACAATCAACGGCGAGCGTAACAGGATCCAGGTGAGTTTCTAGCCCCATTCCTTGTTATGTTTTCGGGGCTGTGTGCATACTTGATGTGTTGTTAATACATTTATCCTAAGTGATAAGTGTATGCCATATGTGATATATGTGATATGTATGAATGATTGCTTGATGGTACGTGAACGATCTTCGGATATTGCACGTACTGTCAGGTTGTAACGTTATAAATATGGTAAGTATGATATGTATGAATGATTGCTTGATGGTACGTGAACGATCTTCGGATATTGCACGTACTGTCAGGTTGTAACGTTATAAATATGGTAAGTATGATATGTATGAATGATTGCTTGATGGTACGTGAACGATCTTCGGATATTGCACGTACTGTCAGGTTGTAACGTTATAAATATGGCAAGTATGATATGTATGTTTATGTGTATGAACGTAATAAAGTTAATAAAAAAAGGAAATAACGGTTGTATGGTTGTATGGTTACGAAAAGGGTACCGAGCCCTAATAATACTCGAGGTATGATGTATGGTTGTATGGTAACGAAGAGGGAATCGAACCCTACTAATATTCGAAAACAAGGGACCAGACCCTAATAATATCTGTGATGTTAGGGACCAGACCCTAATAATATCTGTGATGTTAGGGACCAGACCCTCATAATATCTGTGATGTTAGGGACCAGACCCTTATAATATCTGTGATGTTAGGGACCAGACCCTTATAATATCTGTGATGTTAGGGACCAGACCCTTATAATATCTGTGAGGTTATAGGGCGAAAGGCTCTTTAAAACGTATGATTATGAATGTAAAGAAAGTATGTAAGTAAGAATGAAGGTATGAGTACTTATGTGTGTATGAAAGAAAGTTATGAGGTTAAGTACGTATGTATGTAACAAGGTATTGTATGGTAGTGTATGATTAACTAGAACTCACTCAGCGTAGCTGACTTTTAGTATGCACGCAGGTGAGTAGGATGAGACAGCTGGCTTGAGTGGAGGACACATGGCAGAAGACTAAAGCCTGGCATCTGAAGATCTGATATGTTTATTAAGTTATGTTTTGATTTTGAAAGACAAGAGGAATGTTTTAAGACATGATTATGAATTGATATGTAATGTTTTATGAAAGTTTTATATTCCGCGTAAAGTTTTTAATTAACTCTGATATTTAGAACTGTGTTTATGAGTAAATCCAACACGAAAGTAGGGTTACCGGTAACGGGGCCTTACATCATCCAAGACTACTGCAAAAAGAAAAGGGCTCAACGCTGACCCCTGGTGAAGACCTACCTCTACAGGAAAGAAATCAGTATCCCCCACTGGCGCACGGACACTTGTTTCACTCCTGGTATACATATCCATAATTATCTCTATGTATTTCCTGGGCACTCTTGTACCCTCCAAGCACTCCCAGAGCACCTGTCGTGGCACACTGTCGTAGGCCTAATTCCCCATGAGGCCATGACCCATGGAATTTAAGTTATAACCAGGCTTTTCGGCCTTTTTTACGTTTATGAAAAATGATTCTAGTAATAATTTACAACATATTTGATATTTCCATCCAATTTTTTTTCATTATTGACAAAATGTAAACTTGGTGGATGGAATGGATCGGACCGGATCAAGTTGGACAGGGAACAATTCTGGTGAGGTTCCGGTGTTCGGCGTAAAACATAAGATTCAAGAGTTAACCCTTAATGCACCAAACTGCATCAAACTACACCAAACTATAAGTTCGTGTGAAATAATTGGAGTGGCTAAAAGAAGCATTGAAGTAGCATCGTTGGTTTGCCCGACTTGTGGAGAAATGAAGGTTTCGGCCGAATATCTCTCTGTCTTGCGGATTGACACAATCGGTATGGTACATTGACAGGTGGTATGGTTGTGGTGCAAGATCCCACATATATTCGCCTTTAGTATTTGTGATCTATAAGTCATAGGACCTTCACAAAGACAATAAATTCCAAAAAAGAAAAGCGAATGTATTTTACGCCAGCTGTCTTGTTTCGTTCCGGTGCTATGGAAGACGAGAAATGATATGGTGTTTAATGAAAAGATGATTATGGTGATAGTGTAGTGGGATATATTAAAGCACTTAGTTACCTTTTGATAAAAATAGGCCGGGGTGTCATTATCATTGAAAGATTGGTGTGGTTTCAAAGTGTATTCGTTTAAGCTAATAAAATTTTTCGTCGGTTTTTTATTGAAAAACATAAAAATCGAGTAAAGTTTTAAACATTTTAAAACTGCAATAAATCTAAAAAAGAAAATTACTGTTTGTGTCCCTGTGGTTTCAGGGAGGAGGCACAATGAGTCCCCAAAAGAAAATTTGAACTGGTTAGGTCCCTGTGGTTTAAAAAATGAACCATTTGAGTCCCTGTCAAATGTGGAATTACTAGTTTACCATTTTTTATGATCCATATGAGTCCCTGTGGTTAAGTGATTGCTCAGTTTTAGTCACTCTTTAAAAATTACCTCTAAATTACATAATTTTTTTTAACAAAAATAAGAAAACGAAACTTTTTTTTAACGAAAATAAACGGACTGAACTAATTTTTTTAACAAAAATTGATGAACCATACTTTTTTAACAAAAATACGAACCGAATTATTTTTTACAAAAATAAACGACTCGAACTACTTTTTAATACAAATAAACGAACCATACTACTTTTTTTAACAAAAATAAATGATCGAACTACCTTTTTAGCGAAAATAAATGAACTATTCTTTTACTAAACTAAATGAATGCAACTACTTATAAAATACGCAATCAAATCGCACTCCACCTTAGCACAAGCTACGACGATATTTTCGTTAAAAGATAAGTTTGGTTTGTTTATTTTTATTAAAAAGAAGTTTGGTTAAAAGATAAGCTTTGGTTTGTTTATTTGTGTTAAAAAACAAGTTTGATTCGTTTATTTTTTGTAAGAAAGATAGTTTGATTCGTTTATTTTTGTTATAAAAAGTTTCGTTTTCTTATTTTTGTTAAAAAAATTATGTAATTTAGAGACAATTTTTAAAGAGGGACTAAAACTGAACAATTACTTAACCACAGGGACTCATATGTATCACAAAAAAAGGTAAACTAGTAATTCCATATTTGACAGGGATTCAAATGATTCATTTTTAAAATCACAGGGACCCAACCAGTTCAAATTTTCTTTTGAGAACTAATATGCCTCCTCCCTGAAATCGCACAAACAGTAATTTTCTCAATCCAAAATATATTTTGAAAATCAATAATGTAGATAATTTACCTTGGATAATGGATTAGTAGCAATAATTGAGTATATTGGACAATGAGACATTTGTTGATTGGCCATTTTGCCTTTTCCTTTTTTTTCCCTAACGAAATATGTTTTGGCTCTGTGTCGTCAGAAACACGCACTGGTTAATTAATGTCCACGTTGCATTATAAAAAGATTATGATATAACTTTAGGTTTACTTTTATTTCAAACAGCTATATAATACTTTTAACGACAGAATTACAGAAATTGTCCTTTATATTTACGTTGTTGTTCTTTATTTTTCAAAGTAACATATATTGTACTTTACGTTTTCAAATGCGACACCGTTAGATTTTTGCCCCAACCCAGTTATTTTTCTCGTTAAGTCAGCTCATGTGTCTTGTACATGAGGGCGGTCTTCAAAATATATACGTGCATGCATAACATAAAATACTTATAAATGTTTGATTGAAAAATTCCCTGTGAATATTAAACGTTTAATAGTTGTTTGGTAGCCTCGGGCTATATCTGCATCGGTTAATATCAAAGTATATTTGAAGGCTCTGATCTGTCATGGAGATAGTACTCTGAATCGATCAGATTTATAAACATTTGAATAAAGCATTTAAAGCGATCGGATTTATAAGTATGTTTATCATTATAATCATAACCACAACCGTCACACAACATGTTATAAATTTTGATGTCTATTGTTAAAAAAAAAATGAATTACAACTCCATTTAGTTGATGCTTTTGCTATTTTAGTATCCTTTTTAAACCCAAAACAAATGAGCTAATAAAAAAATCAAACGTGATAAAAAACAAAATCTCTTAAACTCAATATACAAACATAAAGAATCAACATTTTTCCGAACGAAAAACAAACCATTTATACCTGCATTTTGCAAGATTTAAACTCTTAACCTCTAAAATATAGAGAAGATACGTTACCACCACACCTAAAGGCAAATTCGATTCGGTTTTGTTAATTAAAAACATAACCTTTTCGAAAATCCAAAGTATAACGTTTAAAGCTGAAGTATTTCACGAATCGAAAACTAGGTGAACATAAACCAGTTAACGCCTTATACACCCCGACCGATAACACCAGTTATATAACCAGGTCCTGAGAATACAATTAACCATGTCCGACCCGAATATGACGGGTAAGATCCACAAGACCCTATACACCCGGTTATATTACAACATGATCGGCTTTTGTGTACTGAATAATATTAACCGAGTTCAGGTCAAGTATGTTAGGTAAAACCCGTTCGCGACTTTGCTCCCTCTACCATAACCCTTTTTTTTCATTTGCTATTTTTTATCTATTTGTAGTATAGAAAATAGAGGACCAAACATAACCTTATCAATCATCATCTATCTTTTCTTTTTGTTTGATAAAAAAATATATTATTATTAATAAATAACAAAATGAAAAAAAAAACAATTTAATAATTATATTATAACTTTTATTATGTAACGTTACAAGGATAAACGTCTAGGCACAGTCGCCAATACAAATACATAACAAATTCCTCTTTCATACACTGACTGTGTGCTCTTTATAATTTTAACGGCGATGATTTTTTGATTTTGATTCATAATAATAATAAACCTTCTGCCTGTGCTCTTCATCTAAATCTAACCTTACAAGTAAGTAATTCAATTTCTATCTATACTTCATTATTATTATTATTATTATTATTATTGTTGTTGTTGTTGTTGTTGTTGTGTTGTTCAGTGTTAAGTTTGTTGTAATTAGTGATTAACTGATTATGTTTGTGCGTGTTCTACTTTCGGATTTGAGTTTATTTATTGATTTGATAGGTTATGTTAATATTATGTGACGTTTTGAGTGTTGATTTATTGAAGTTTTATTTGAATAATAAGTGGTTAATCATCTGTTGACCTTAGTTTGTTCAATTTTGACTTTAATTGATTGTGTCGATTTTCGATGAAACCTTAGCTGGCAAGTGACATGTCACATGTGCCATTTTAAGGGTGTGAGCAAGCCAAGCCTGAGCTCGGCTCGTTTTGACTTACGAGAGCTCTTTTTTAAGCTCAAGCCTGACTCATGCTCAACTCGTTAAACAATTACTAGTTAATTTATATGCATTGGAGCTCGTGTACAGTACCTTAGACGTGCCAAAGCTCGGCTAGTGTCGATGCCTTTTTTAAAGTTCGGGCCCAGTGGATGCTAGGCTCGAGTTCGACTCATTTTTTATTTACTATTTAGTTTATATACGTTTTAATTATCTATATATTTTGAAAAACAAACCTTAAACGAGCCTGAGCTCGGTTCGAGCTTGTGTTTAGTACCTTAAATGAGTCAAAGCTCGGCTAGTGTCGATGCCTTTTTAAAGTTCGGGCCCGGATTGTTTTGGTGTCTTTTCTTAAAGCGGATGCTAGGCTCGAGTTCGACTCATTTTTTTTTTCTATTTAGTTTATATACGTTTTAATTATCTATATATTTTGAAAAACAAACCTTAAACGAGCCTTAGCTCGGTTCAAGCTTGTGTTTAGTACCTTAAATGAGTCAAAGCTCGGCTAGTGTCGATGCCTTTTTTAAAGTTCGGGCCCGGATTGTTTTGGTGTCTTTTCTTAAAGCGGATGCTAGGCTCGAGTTCGACTCATTTTTATTTAATATTTAGTTTATATTTACTATTTAGTTTATATACGTTTTATTTATCTATATATTTTGTAAAAGAAACCTTACACGAGCCTAAGCTCGGTTCGAGCTTTTGTTTAGTACCTTAAATGAGCCAAAGCTCGGCTCGAGCTCGGCTCGTTCCGATATCTTTTTTTAGAGTTTAAAGCTGGAGCGGTTCGTGAGTCGTGTTTTCAAGCTCGAGCTTGGCTCATTTATTATTTACTAATTCGTTTATATGCATTTTAATTATTTTTATATTTTGAAAAAAGAAAAAAAAAACCTTAAACGAGCCCGAGCTCAGGTTGAGGCGTTGAGCTCTTGTGAAATACCTTAAACGAACCAAAGCTCGGCTTGCGCTCGGTTGTGCAGTTTGGAACTAATACATAGAAGAGGTCAAACTTACAAATACTGTAGGCTTGTTATTTTCCCATACAATGCTCCAGCTCGGGCTCGATAACTAAACAAGCTTTATTTGAGGCTCGGGCTCGATAAGTCTCGGCTCATTTTGAGCGTTTTGTCTATCCGATCTCAACTCGTTTGCACCCGTACTGTGCATATTGCTACTTCCGGCGCTTGATTTTTACATATTGTATAATTATCATAGTTACACTTGAAAGCCTTGTTATCTTATTTGATTGATGATTTGATTTATGGGAACAATACAGAATATAAAAAATGAGTACACTAGATGTTGCCCGAACCGAACTTGCTCTAGCTGTTCTGTATTTGAACAAAGCCGAAGCCAGGGACAAGATATGCAGAGCAATACAATACGGGTCTAAGTTCGTGAGTAATGGCGAGCCAGGCACCGCTTCAAACGTTGACAAGTCAACGAGTTTGGCTAGGAAAGTTTTCCGTCTTTTCAAGGTGTCATTTTTGTTTTTGTAAAAAATAATCAAATTTTCTGCATATAATGAAATGAATTTGATTTTAGTTTTGAATCGTATTTGCAGTTTGTCAATGATTTGCATGCTCTTATCAGTCCTACCGCTCCAGGAACTCCCCTTTCAATTGTTTTACTCGGGAAGGTATGTTTTTCTATAATTAATAACCGTTAACCAATACATCAATTTTATATTTTCATTTCAAATATACTGATCTCGGTATTTTGTCACAGTCGAAAAATGCATTAGTGTCGACTTTCTTGTTTCTTGACCAAATAGTTTGGCTTCATAGATCAGGCATCTACAAGGTATGTGCATGAGTGCATCATCGGTGTCAAGATTTTATTCATTTACCTACAAAATGTAAAATGATTTAGAACAAATACAATATTTATAAGTTTTGTTTTGGTTTCTTTAGAACAAAGAGCGTGCAGAAATTATTGGCAGGGTGTCGCTCTTCTGCTGGATGGGCTCTTCAATATGCACTACTTTAGTTGAGGTAAGTACTTCTTGACTCGGATGTTGAATGTATGCATAGGGGTGCAAATGAGCAGAGCTTGAGCCTAAAATAAAGTTCGTTCAATTAACGAGCCTGAGCTCGAACCTTGTATGGGCAACTCGTTTAGGCTCGTCGAGCCTTGTGTAGTTTTATGTTTGACCTCTTTTGGACTTCTATATATTAATTTACACTTCATAGCCGAGCTGTAACACGTTTAAGACTTTAAGGTATACTACACGAGCTTGGACCGAGCTTAGGCTCGTTTAAGGTTTTTCTCAAAGTATGTAACAATAATTAATAATGTATAAATATTAATTAATAAATAGTAAACGAGCCAGGCCCGAGCTTGAAAAGACAACTCACGAGAGGAGCACGAGCTTTAGAAAAAGATCTCGAAATGAGCCGAGCTCTGCCTAGTCAAGCTCAGGCTCGGCTCGGCTAGTTTACACACCTACATATATACATGGTTGATTATTAAATTTGTGTTTTTCAGATAGGAGAGCTCGGAAGGCTTTCAAAATCAATTAAGAAATTGGATAAGGAACTCAAGGGTAGCGATAAATACAAGGTTAGTGACTTAGTGTACATCACTATACCATCAACCTTTTTTAAACAAGTTTATAATTTGTTTATGTCGATATTTATTCGGTTATTTGACTGTTCCAATTGCAGAATGAACAATATTGTGCTAAACTTAAAATATCAAACGAGAGGTCATTGGCTTTGATCAAAGCAGCTATGGATGTAGTGGTTGCAGCCGGGCTGCTTCAGTTGGCGCCCAAAAAGGTCACTCCTCGTGTTACAGGAGCATTTGGATTCACCACCTCACTCATATCTTGTTATCAGGTGCATTCGGTTACCACTGTCTCAATATTTTTTCTTCATGAATTATTTAAAAACAGTAAATTAATATTTGATTTGTTTCTTGCAGTTGCTTCCATCAGCACCCAAGTCAAAAACATCTTGAAGCCGACGATGCCGGTTACTACAAAACCTAGCTTTCGATGTCGTTAAATAAGTATAAATATATATATTAATATATTATGTTTACATACGTTGTCGGTTTTTCGTCTATGATTTTTTATTTGCAGTAAACAATTGCAGTAATGTATGCATCAAACTCTTTCATTTTAATAGATGTGTATGTCTCAATTATGTTTTGTGTTTCGGTTTTGCCTGTTTACACATTTAGATTTGTCACACAGTTGAACACGGTTATTAAACGAGCTCACATTTATGCTCAAATTTGTTTAAGCTCGACTCGATCAAGCTTTTTCACTAGAGCCGAGCCGGTCGTTAGCTAACCTTGATCGGATCAATAAAAATCTCGAGATCGGATCAATAAACCTCGAACGAGCTGATCCTTAACGGGCCCGGGCCCAATCCTAAAAAAACTCGTTTATTAATTGAACATTTGAACTTGAGCCCGAATCCATTATATATTTAACAACTATGAATAATCCGGAGACTCCAGATTATTCATACCTAGGGGGGGGGGGAGGAGTTAGGTTTGATGACTTAAATAAGTCATAAGTTACAAATTAGACTTTTTATCAGTCAACATAACAAATTCAAAGATCAACAAATAATCAAACCTTGCTTAATTCAGTAACCTCAAGTCTACATAAAATACATGCCGAAAACAACCACATTATAACTTGTAGACGAACACGGAACCCCAAAACACATATTTCGGTCAAAACTCAACTCGGGTATCTTACAGCGTTTACAACATCAAACAACGCCATTGCGGCAATGCTTACACTAGAAACTACTGCATTCACTAAGGTCTAAAATCACACAAATTATGCCTATCATAACAGAGCTTTAAAATCTTTAACCAAGTTACTAGGACATATAAGAACCGAGTCAACGCTCAGACCACCTTTCGTGTGCGTACAATCGATCTGCGTCAAAGAGTACTTAACATTAGTCGGTACGGACGAATCATCAACCATGAAATCTCCCACATGGTGATATTCCCATATCCCATTTTTCTCCAAGAAACATTTTGAAACTGCGTGTTGACCTTCGGGTGTGCTGAGCTGGAACTGGGCCGGTTTTATGTCCCACCCATGAACATGGTTAGACAATTGACGGTTAGATGTCTTGGTGAACCTCCCGAGCCGAAGCTTGAACAACAAGGAATACGTCCCGGCTGGAAAGCGAAACTCTATGTCGCCTCCCACCTCAAGCCACCAAATTTGATGAAGGTATGCAATTGTACGAAATCTAGTCAAAATTAAGAAATTATTAATCATCTAAAGAGGTCAAACCCTTAAACACAATTGTTAAAAGAAGTTTACCTCGATTCGTTGGTCGGGATAATATTCCAGTATCTCCGATCATCGATTCCGGTGATATTCATTGCCATGGAAGAAATTGACAAACACATCCCTCCTGTTCTTTTATCCAGCCAAAATTCCTGTAATAAAATGCCTCAAGATTAGGGGTGCAAATAGGAGTGTTAGCGGGCTCGGATCATTTAATTTACACAAAGCTCGAGCCCGGCTCGTTTCAAGCTTTATTTTTAAAGCTCGAGATTGGCTCATGAGCAGTTTTTCATGCTCGATATTGGCCCGTGAGTAGTTTTTTAAGATGGAGCGCGGCTCGGTTAACTTACATAGAGCTTGAGCTTGGCTTGCTTAACTGACACAGAGCCGTAGCTCGGCTCGTTTAAAGCTTAAGATTAGCTCGTGAGCAGTTTTTCAAGCTCAAGCTCATTTACTATTAATTAAATAATTTTTATATATTTAAAAATATTTATTTACCCATTTTTCAATAGTAAATTTATGTCTAACATAATATATATTATATTAGCTATTTTCTCATAACTTTCGAAAACAATAATAACAATTATTAAAAATATAAGCATTAAATAAAAGTTATATAAATAACAAGCTCGTCAAGGCTCGCGAGCCGGCTCAAGCTCGATAACTAAAGCTCCACCTTCTTCATTAAACGAGCCTACTTTTAAGCTCAAGCTCATTTAAGCTCGACTCGATCAACCTTTTTCACAAGAGTCGAGCCGCTCGTGAGCTACTCAAGCTCTGATCAACCTCGAACTAGCTAATCCTTCACGGGCCCGGGCCCGATCCTCAAAGAAAGTTCATTTATTAATCGAGCCCAAGCCCGAGCCTAAGCCTATTATTATATATATATTTAATAACTATGAATAATCCGGAGAGTCCAGATTATTCATACTTTCATAGTATTCATAGTTACAAATTTGACTTTTAATTTATTAAATAACTTTCTACTTTTATACATTAGTAACTCTTTTTATAGATACATTTTCAATTATAATTTATTAATTTTATATATAACATAATAAATATCATTTAGTAATTTTTCTCGTAAGTCATAAACTCATAACCTTATAAACAATTAATAATAACTATTAAAAATATAAGTATTAAATAAATATTATAAAATAATAGGCTCGTTAAGGATTGCTAATCCGCTAAACCTTGATAACTGAAGCTCATGCTCAAGCTCAGCCTGCTTATTAAACAAGCTTATTTTTACCTTTTTAGGTTCAAACTCATTTAAGCCCGACCCGATCAAGCTTTTTCACAGGAGCCGAGCCCTCGAGCTCTGATTAATAAAAAGTAAAACCACCGAACTAGCCGGTCCTTAACGACCCGGGCCCAATCTTAAATAAACAGCTCATTTATTAATCGAGCCCGAGGCCGATCTTAAAAAAATAGCTCATTTAATCGAGTCCGAGCACGAGCCTATTATATTTTTAAGTATTTAACAACTCCGAGTAATCTGATGACCAGATTATTCATAGTATTCATACTCATAGTTACAAATTTGACTTATTTAATTAGTCAACAAAACGAATTCAAAGATCAACAAATTAATAATCAAACCAACCTTATTTCCGTCGTCAAATCGAACCGGCTTCGTCAACCGTGAATAAATTTCACTTTTACCCAACTTACTACAACACCCACTACGGTTATTATTATTATTATTATTATTAATCAGATACCCATCAACCAAAGAGCGGTAATTAACCGGCAATTTATCTTCCCATATGAAATCAGCCGAAGAAGCAGCTCTAAATGACCGATTTAGCCTGGCCAGTTTACAAATCTCCGGCGGATCTAAATACGATAACACCAGAGCGATACAGGATTCTGGGATGTCACCCAGTTTCAGCTTTGATGGGTGAGTTGACCCGTCTGAGGATTCGGGTGATAATATGAGTGATGAGCTGGCACCCATATGGTGGTGGTTGTACGGTGGTGTTTGGATATGGATATAGAGAGAGTGATGATGATGATAATGTGTTATCTGGTTATATTGAAATGGTGACGTGGATGTTTTAATATTTTATAATGTTGTATTTGGGGTTTGGTGGTGGAAAGAAAGTGTGTGTGTCAGTTTGACGCGCGAATGTGGACTTTATGGTTTTGGTCCTTTGAGAATATTTTTTTGTTGTTTGTTTCTTTTTTGAACTGCAAATTTCATTTAACAAAAATCAGAAGTTTTTCTATCGAGACGTTAGCAAGGGCCGGTACTAAAAAAAAACTGTAAACAATTACACAACAAAATATTTTCACTTATTCCAATCTAGATTGATGCAATTCGTCCTATTTTTAATTCACAAGGAACTCAAAATCTTTATGTCTCTAAACACTTTAGCGATCTTTACCGGCTTGTTTTCGACAATAAAATCATTTCGGACCTTCCATAAACACCAAATGGCCACCATAACATTGGAGTGAACCAATTTTCTTTTACGCCCCACCGAATATTTGTTGTTTTAAAACTAGATATTAGCTTTTTATTATTATTATTATTTTGAATTTGAAAATGAGACTGGCTTAGAGGTAGGATTCTTGGGGGTTTTTAGTGGAGACTCAAGTTCAAACCCTGTTAGTGTCACTTTTGGTGGATTATGACAATGAGTGATTTGAGTTAAGCCTTGGCTAGGTTGTCGGTTCGAATCCTGAACTCACCCAGGTTTCTGTTCAATTGTGTATTATGCTAGAGAGTTCTGTTCTTGTAAAGGCGTAACGACTGTCAAGTACCAGCCAGTGGTATGGTTTCCCGAGGGAACAATCAAGCAAAACTTTGAAGCAGCGTTGGCCCTATTAAGACAACATTGTTTGGCGAGAGGAATTGAACACAAGAAAGTCTTTGCTCTATAAACAAGTTGATTTTTGAAAAAGTGTCAATATATGTACAAACTATGTTAGGTTAAGTGTGATTGAAGGTATAATCTAGTATATGTTATTTGAAACTATTATCTAACTTTTAGATCTATCTACTTGTTGTTGATAAATCTAAGCATGAAATTTCGGTAGAACATGTCAACTTATTTGGTAAATGATGATACCGACTTTACAATTTGGCAAAAACTCAAAATTACAATCGACGTATTCAAACTTCAAAGTATAGAAATAAAACAAGAAAAAGATAAATATTGTGACATAATAAGAGGGTCATTATGCAACTTTAAATATCTAAACTTAAAAGAAAAAGTGCTCCACGCGCTCTTAACTATATACTTCCGGATAAAGTGATGAAAATATCAAGATTTTTGATATTTTGTTTCATCTATTTATTTTACTATCATTTCTCATTTAATTACATACTTTATATCATCACCAATGAATCAATGATCCATGGATTAAAGTTTTGAGTCACTGAGTTTCCTCACTTAAGACGGGTTTTCTTTTGAGTTTTGAGAGAGTCAGGAAATACTTAAGGCAGGCCCGGTTCCGAGAAGTCAAAAAAATTTTTGGGCCGAAGGCGAAAATTTCTTTGGCCATTAAGTTAAATGAGTATTTTGTTAGCTTGAAACAATTAATTTTTTAAATGGTCATACTTGGTTATGATTTGAGTTGTGTAAAAAAGTTTTATATAAAAATAAACTTAAAGATGTTCCAAATGGGACTAAAACCCACAACCTTTTTGTTGAGAATAATATCTCTTTGTCTCTAAGCCAAACTAGTTGTTATGTAACTGAATTTAAACATTAAATATACATCTTGTTATTCATAAAAATGCATAATTTTTTTTTTTTAAATTTCGGGCCTAACGAGATGTCGGGCCGAGGGCCGTCGACCACCCCGCCCTCCCTAAAAGCCGGCCCTGACTCAAGGAATGGAAGTGATCGGGTAAGTAAGTAGCTCTTCAGTGATTCAAATAGCAGCTAAAAAATATTGTTTATATTATCTTATCTTCATTTGCACTCAATCTTTGAAGCATAAATTGCAATAACTAAAATATTAGCTATTTTATTATTCAAATTGTTTCTCTTTTATTTAAACTGATATATCATGTTTGTTGACTAACCTCTTTCTAATATAATACAACTAATCAATGTAGTAAACTATTAAGTAGCAAATAAACAAGTGTGTAATTGCTACAAAAATTGGGCCATAATTGTGTAAATATGAACGGTCAACTTCTACTTGGCTTTAAGAAAATAAATAAACAATATCACTACATAGGGCGTTAGGATAATCTATTTCAAAGAATATAAATATATCAAGAGGTTATTTAAAAAGGTAAAATAATTTAGTACTCAATCTCAAAAATGAGCTCTTATCTTTCGACTATCAAAAAGTAAAAATATATAAATAGGTTAATTTGAGAAGTATACATTATTTAAAATGATGATCAAAACTTGGCCTCTTTCACCATACATTTTGAAAAAATCACATGACAACCACCACAACTTGACCACCACTTGATCGCCACCGCCTGACCTCCATCACCATCGCCGCGCCACTACCATCACTGGCACCACTTGACCACCAGCGCAATACCACCACCAATTTAAGGTAAATTTTACATCAGTCGACTCGTATTATTTCTTCTTATTAAAAGCCTTAAAACATCAGTTTGAAACTCGAAAAAAAAACTTAACAACGTTAAGTGTTTCTTAATGGAGGTCCATTTAGACAAAAAAAAATAGTTAAAAGGTTGTACCGTTATCGGCTAATACACATAGTGGTAGGATTTGTTGTTTCCAATTTAAAAAAAAAAAGTATTAGCAGTGATATTCATTATTGAAGGATATTTTAAAGAAAACTTATTACAAATTTGAACAAAATGAGTAAAAGTTGTGAAATATTAACCTTTTGAAACATCAAGTTCTAGTTTTAAATAATTTACTAGCAAAATGTAGGAACTTTTAATTTAATATTAACATAATATTGGTGAAATAGTAAAATTCATTTAAATAAAGGTTATGTCTATTGGCACACCCTTTATCTATTTACACACCCTCAATATGCTCCATATTGTTCAATATGAGTCATATTACTCAACATCAAACCAACAAAATATGCTCCATATGATCAATATGAAGCATATTGAAGGTGTGTAAATAGATAAAGGGTATGCAATACGCACTAAATTCATAGATTTTATTTCGTGAAAAAGAACGACTTTTAATTATGAGAGAGCACTAGATCCATATGTCCATGACTACGAAACATAATCTAATAGTATTACTTTTTAATTGTTTTTTGTATTTTTAAACATTTTAATTGCAGACATCGCTTTTGTGTCCTTTTTGACACTTTTACTTATAAAAAAATATTTGTTTTCATTCAATTAATTTATATATCCTTACCTTTTCTGACCAACCCGTTTATAGTTAATAAATAAACTATAAACTATCAATAAAATAAAAATGATTGGTAATTTAAAGTTAATAATACGTGGAGTGTTTGTTTCTTTCTAATTTTAATAATTATGTTTTACAATCATTTGTTTTCTGAGGTGATTATGAAAATATATATTCGGACAACCCAATAAGCAACATATTTTTAAAATATTAAAAGGTATGTCATCGTGCATGTGTACAAAATTTTAACAAATATACGAAGAGATGCTATGTGATTTGGACATTTGGGGTTAAACGTGTCAATTTGAGGTTGATTGTTGATGGGTTTCTGGATTAGAGGTTTGCGGCTTAATATGTTCAATCCAAATGTGACCTATATATTTATCGGCGCCGTGTTAAACACAATTAAAATCGTACCATGTTTGAAATGTGATTCAGGTTAATCATTTTAAGAGTCATTTGCAAATTTGAGTAATATATGATGACATGGTAGCAATTTCAACAACCGATTATTTTGTCTCGAATACACCTTTATGTAATTGGTATCCTTTTTAACTGTTTTTGTTATCATGTCTCTTGTTCTCAATTAGCATAACTGTTTTTGTGTATTTAGTTTGAGATCAGAGTAAGCACATGAAATAGTTGTAGAATGGATCGTTGAAAATAATGATTGAAACTAGAAATTAATAGTTGAAAATAATTTTACTTTTGAAAGTTCATAATTAGAGGGACGAAAACCAACACATTAACCTTTAACATTTGTTAATTCTTAACATAAAAATTGTTAAACGGATTTACTTATTTCATTTACCGAACAAACGGATTAACCTACTTATTAAACAAGCCATGTTTAAGTTAATTTGTTTAATCAAACCGTCTATTTGCGGACCTAGAACCATATAATATTTGTGGTTTGTAAGTATTTGCCTTCCCTTTATTTATTTGATCCTTTGATCCGACCTTATAAACTTGTTTTCAACATATTGGATTATGTCTTTAGCTAAAAGAATGATTATAATTAATTGTGGCTTAGGTTTTTCTTAATTAAAAGAACGAGGACCAACGAGAAGTCGCCACCTGTAAAAAGTGCAAGAATATGTTCTTGCCAATGAGGCAGTGAGTCATCAAAAAGCACCCATGGCCACAAGTGGCATGTATGCCTATCCAAAAATTATTCATATATTCATATGCCACTTAAGATCATCCACTAATTGCATAACGCCAAGGCAAAAGGTGCAAATGAGCAAAAGTGGACACAGAGAATAACATATTATGCACTTTTATTTATTTTAAGTTTGATATTAAAGAATGGTTTGTTTAAGAAATATATTAATCAGTTTATCGATACAAATTATGAATATAGGATAAGGTCAATAGTTTATGATTGATACATATATTAATCATTGTTTAAGTTAAATTGTAATCAATTTATTGACACAAATAATGTTACATGTATATAGGATAAGTAAATAAGGATGTATATAGTGTAGGTGTTTATCGGAATTTATTTACTTGTAAATAAGAAATCATAACAAGCCTTGATACGAGTTATGAAATACGTAATACAACTGTACAAGCTCATTCAATATTATTATGACTTCAGGACTAAAGTACCTATACGGCTATATGGAACTTGGAGGTTTGAGGTAGCACCTAGACGGCTAGTCATGATAAAAGGGGCTTGGCCCAACGGGGGTGGCAACATGGTTACTAAAGTTTGCTCGGTAATAACTTTGATAGTAAAAGTCATTAGCCGATGAAGGTCGGTAGTGACTTTGTGCTACTATAGGCTCTATAGCCACTTTGAAGTGTGGTAGCAACCTAGTTCATTGGCGGCTACTATATCTATTGGTAGCCAAGAAGCTAAGTAGCAAACAAGATGCAGTATCATATTATACTGCAGTGGGATCTTATAACTTTAGTATATGCTGCTACAAAATGGAGTTTTTGATACCAATTTAATTGTAGAGGTTACACCCTAACTACCATAACTATTTATGATACGTTGCAACATTCTGCTCCAACTGAAGTAATTGTTGGATACTTATTTAAGAAAATCACCTAGTTTAGTTTCAAGACATCAATTTAACACTTCAAATTTTACAAAGAGAAAACTTGTCGTTCTTTGTAAATGATTAGTGCCTTATCAGATTATTAATTTCGTTTGACACGAAATACTTTAATCTGAAAATAAATTCCACACACAATTCAAAAGATATCAAGAATATATCAAAACTACACTTTGCATATTTATTTCCAAGTCATACTCATATCATGGGTGGTTTTAGAATATATATAAAAAACGACATAGTTAAAAAAAATAATAAAAAAAACGATGTTACTTTTAGAATATATTTATTGTCGATGAAGTCCGGTAATCCGGTTATAAACTTAGAAGCAGGGGTCTCTGGGCTCAAGAGATGTGGCCCAATCTTGTTATTGCAATGGGTAAGGGCTTTCTTGTTTCTGGTGGGCTTTGGAAATAAACAGAAAGCAGCAATATACAATCTCTTCCAATTTGAGGTATTGAACCCATATATCAATATAATTTGTTGATAAACTTAAGATACATGAAACAAGAAATTTATAAATCATTGTTTATTGTAATGTTCACCTGAATATTGAGATGTTGTTATGAAATATATTTTTTGCTTGATAAATTTTTATGCTAACCTTGCATGAAATTAAATAAACGTACTAGGCTATAGACCATAGACTACGCCGCCTAACAAACTATACCACAAGAAGTAGCAACAAATGGATAGCGAAGACGTGGATATCTACACAACAAAGTAATACCAATGTTGTCGTCCTTCATGTTTAATATGCTACAACTAGTTAGTGTCATTGTGTCTACACTCTACACCATCATGCTATCTAGACTCTTAATATGATCTTGGGAGAAATACATTATAATCTTTTATGGATGGTGTAGAGTTTTTAGGGTATTATAAGTCACAATTTTCCCTCTACGAGACACATATGTTGTGTGGACAAAATTATATCTCTTATCAACAACATTCTACTTCATTATCTCGAGACAAACATTGTTCAACCATGGATATATATCATCTATGATTGCTTATGTTTCACATTGATACATGGTTACACATTGTAAAATTCTTATTTTGACAATGATAAAAATGTAAACATGTAATACCAATCTTAAATATAAATATTCATATGTAGGGTTAAGATAAAACAGGAGTTAGTTTTTCTTAGAAGAAAAATAATAATCATAGCCATGTAAATTTGTAATTGATGGCTAAGATGATGAAGTTCATTAAGACAAAAAGATGCTAGGGTATTATGGTCTATATTGTTTTCTTTTGATTCTGTTTTACAAAAACTGTGTTTTATCAAAATGTGTTATACAATTGTGTTTTCTGGTGACGTTTATCAGGCGACCATTTTCCGATGACCTTTCCTGGTGACTTTTACCGGTGATCATTTTCCGATCCAGTGCGGTGGGCGGTGGAGTGGTGGCGGTGGATGGTGGAATGGTGGCGGTTTTTTGAGATCTAAGGTTAATTGTAGGAGGTAGGTGAAGACTTAAGTGGGCTTTAAGAGGAATTATCAAACTTCTTAGATGAACTTAACCCTTCATGTACATTAGACCATTACGAAGAATTGTCAAAATATCAAACAAGAAAAACAAGTCAATAAAAATGTTGGACATCCGTCTATCGACCGTGTCAAAGTCTGGTCAAATTTAAATACTCCGTATTAAGTAACACAATAACCTTTGTAGAAGGACGAGTATTTAAGTGTCGTACTGTATAGTTGCAAAGAGTTGAACTCATGTTTTGATGTGAGTTTTGCACCTTCTCTATGTTTAGGTTTCATAAATTCTACAAGTTTTTGTAAAACTTTTTGGGCCAAATACTTACCCACTTTTTAACCAATGGCTTTTAAAGGTTGGTGTTTGCTTTGGTTGCAAAAGGAAAAAATGCAATGAAATTTGAAAGATTGGTGTTTGATTTGGCAACAAAAAGGCAATGGTTCAATTATTTAAAGTGGTAGTTTTTCATCTTTGAGAGCCATCTATGATATTTAGATTTTGGTTTTCCTTTTTCTTTTTAAGGTAACATTATGACTTTCTCATCATGTTAGATTTTTGGGGAATTGTGAATGGTTGGTTATCTTGATTTGTATATGGTGGATTAAAGTGGTGGTGAATTGTGAATGATTATAGTAGATACGGTGGTAGATGTCGTAGGGATAAGATTGATACCGAACCTGCATCATACTGAGAAATATTGATATAAAAAACGAGTCAATATAAACCGAATACCGTTTTGATTTTGTCAGTGCGATATCATTGAAAATATCTAAAAGTATCGAAAATGAATGTTACTGATATCAAAATCATGAAAAACAAATATTGGTACCAGATGTTTTTGGTCAGTAGTGGTTTGTTACCGCCCTATCGATACGGGTACTTGATAAAATAGATGTTCTATCCCTAGTAGAAGATGGGAATATGTGATTTTGGAATGAGAAATATAAGAACAAAACAAATAAGTATACAAGACTTTATAGAATATAGATACAAATATTTTGGTGACTTTTTTGTATAATAAAAATGCATGAACCACAAGTTAAAATCAAGAACCATATCTTGTCTTTTTCGTCTTAACATCACATCAATGAAACTGATGCATCACAATGTCTTGTAATTGATTTTTATGTGTTTGAATAAGTTTGATAAGTTGCAAGTAGGAAGGAATATATGATTTACGTTCAACTAATGGCTAACTTTATCTAGTTTATTAGCAATAACAAGAAGATTAAACTATAAGAAAGTTGTTAACGAATTTAACGGAAATCATATCGATTAACACCGAAGAACACCAACTCAACACAAATTATGAACTAGAAAAATTATACATGAAATCCGAAATTGAATTAGGGCTAACATTTTTTTGTTGATTACGGAAGGAATGAAAGAAACAATAATGAAAACAATACAGAATTGAAATCAAATTGTACGAACTAAAACTACGTCTAAAACAAACCTTATATATGCTCTGAAGTTTTCCCCGTAGCGAACGTTTTACATGGAGTAAAGTCTAACACGTATTACTACTTGTAAAACATTACCAGAAAAAGTAACACTCCATCCATAGTACACAACATCGGACATGTATCATTATTTATGCAGTATTTAACTACTCCGAAGAAGTAATTCCCTCATAGCAACCTCCGAAGATGTTTAACTACGAATCACTTCCAACAAAGAAGATATCGTTAAATAGCCATGTTAATTTATTAGTCGATCATATTGCTTAATACCAAAATTTAAAAGTAAAATGTAACAATGTAACAAACATACAAGAATGGAAATGGTCTATACTCTATACATAGACGTAGGGGTGTCCAAAATACCCGAACTCGAATAAGCTAATTCGGGTCGGGTTAATAGGGTCAAAAAGTATTAATTGGGTTATTCGGGTTAACCCGAATAACCCGAATTGTAAATAGGGTCGGGTTTCGGGTTCATTTTTGGAAAAAATTCGGGTTTCAGGTTAACCCGAATAACCCGATTAGTGGTGATACTTAACTTTAAATACAATGATGAAAAGATGAAATAAACACTATTAAGACAATATTAAAAGCTTTATAAAGAAGTTAATTATTCTGATTGTTCATGAAACGTTCAATGGAAAGTTTATTTATGTTGTGCTCATTTAATTAAACAAATAAACATGAACACATGTTTCACTCATTCATCTATGTTCGTGAACGTTCGTTTATGATCGTTCTTTTAAGTTTGTTTACGTTCATTCGTGTTCGTTTACATATTAATAGAAAATTATTAAGCATTATTTGCATTTAGAAATTATATCACCCTAATATGTTTTATATTTGTTTGTTTTTGTTTATTTAAATGCGTTCATTTATGTTCGTTTATGTATGTTTGTGTTCGTTAATGTATGTACATATATGTCATTCATGTTCATTTATCTTTGTTTAAATATTTTCGTTTATGTTCGTGAATTGTTCGTTTAGATTTTAAGTAAACGAACATGTTTAGTTTTTAACTAACGAACATGAACACAAATATTTGTCCGATTAAGTGTGCGTACGTTAAAAGTTAAATGAACGAACACGGACATGCATTTGTACATGTCCGTTTGGTTCGTTTGCAGGCCTATTTATGTAATTATAATATAATTATTTGTAAAAGAAATTAAAAAGCGAGTGTAATAAGAAATTTTGCAACTTACAAGTTACAAACATAAAAAAATAGCTTAAAATTATAAAGTAACATGGCTAACCCGACTAACCCGAACCTTAATAGGGTCGGGTTATGGGTTAGATATTTTTTAAGAGAAACCCGACTAACCCGACCCGATTAACCCAAAACCCGATCGGATTAACCCAATTAACACCCCTACATAGACGTTTATGACCCCTCAACTTCATATTTGTCTATCCTAAATCCTGACGCATACCAAATACTACTACTTTTGTGCATGGTGGGTTGTACTTAAACAAACATTTGACCATTTATGTTACTATTTTGACAAAGTACAAGTATACATTGCGCAATGCTTACATGTGGCCATGTGGGTGGGCTACCTAACTGGTTGAAATCTTGTGTAAACAAAGGAGTAAAGCTAAATTAAAACTATTTAAACTTTTATTTTAAACTTTTTTATAAAAAACTTTCATGGCATAGTGAAAGTTGCAAGCTGATTGTAACTTAAGCAATCATCATTGGCCAATAATAGTGTTAGTAAAGTAATATCATCATTTTATTATAGAACAACAATAACAAACTCACCATAGAGTTGTAAAAAATCTGGGTTCTTTAATGAAAACTCTGGTTCGATTCCCACAAACGACACTTTGGGAAGGGTATGTGCGACTCAATGAAGGAATACCAAGATTTCTTGATTTCTGGTTCGATCATGAGTGCGTCCGGGTTTTACCACCAGTGGGTCTTCGGACATATGTGTTTTCCGCGGAATTGAAGCTAACTCGGAGGTGCTTAAGGGATCCGTAGAACTGGTTTGGATCAACTGACAGTGACCTTTTGTCATTGGTTTACCTCGTACGAAGTACGTATAAAATTCTTTGTTTGTTAGCCGTTCAAAAAGAGTTATTGTTCGAATGCATAACATCTGATTGAATTAAAATCGACCAAATTAGTTTTCTAGTTACCTTTAATGTAGACATGTATGCACTTGTGACCAAAATGTTAGTTTCAAATATTTTTCATGATAAAAATATTTATTAGCTTTGTCCTTAGTTGATATAAGTCCGTGGTGTTAAATTTGTTGTACCAGTTTTTGTCATGTTTACTTTTAAAAACAATAGCTACAATTATCAAATATTTTGGATCCTTTTAAATTTAAGAGGACTTAAAATTAATTGTAATTTGGTTTTTTATTAACCTACAAAGTTGGCCATGTGCGCTCGATTACTTGAATCGACTTCCTATATATAGTCGTATGGACTCGTATAAAACAGTCGAAATTAAAAAGAACCAACAATTCGATTTAAAATTGGAATTAAATCGACTTTATGAAAAATAGCAATAGAAAAGTTTATAAATGGTAATATTATTAAGAACGTGAATAAAATACAAACACTTATTATTTTATTTATTTGGTGAACAAACCAGTGAACCAAAATAAAAAACATTCACATCTCATTCTTTATAATATTTCATATTCTTAAAAAATGATTAAAAATGTATTATTTAATTGAATAAACATAAATATATAAATGATGATGCAGATTTATTAAATAGATGAACAAAGTTAAAGATTAAAGTTGTTTTTTACTTAATTATATGGATGAAGATAAAAAAATATGGGATGTGAATGTCCTAAAATGTTATTTTTAAAAGAATATATAACACTTTTCCAACATACAATATAAAAAAATAAAAAATATAAATTTTGGTTTTGTTAAGTTAATTCAGTCATTTATACATGTTTAATCATAATCAAACAATTAATTTTCCAATTTTCCAATCAGTTTTGTTATTTCGGTTAAGTAAACCATACACATAAATCAAATTTAGATATTCAAGTTGTTTCAGTTCAAAAATCACATTAAATAAATAAAATAAATAAATCAAATTGGAATAGGATATTCAAATAGTGATGTTTTGAGACACGTACATGTAAGCATAAGATATGAAAGGACATGGTTTTGAAGACTTGGGCATGAGCAAGTTGCGTAAATCAATAAAATCTGAATTTTGTCTATTTTGTTTTATTATATGAACAAATTAATTAGGAAAAAGATAGTTTCAGAATTCAGGTTAAAAGGAATCAGAATATTTACATAAACAATATAAATAAACCAACACTAAGAAATAAAATAGAAATAATTAATATAATCTAACATAATACTGAACAAAATGATCTAATTACAACAGAGATGCATGAGCTAACACAACAAGAATTTTCTTACATGTTTGGTGCTTGACTAGGACGTGCATATCAAGTTATCGATGGACAACGTCACACCAAGTATTTAGGAATCTGGATTCTTGTAATGTAAAAGGTAAGTATTCAAGATTCCTAAAGTTCAAAAGATAAGAATCATCATGCTTCTATTAGGACGGATTGTTAATAATTATATCATAACCCCATGAAAGTGGAAGATGCATGAATATATGTTTATATTACTTAGTAGAAGCACTTATTTTAATCAAATAGGATTATGCAAGTTTTACATTAAAACTCAAGACAAAAGACAATGTGTGATGATGTGATCATCATACGTTGCGACGATGTGATTATCATACGAAGTTGTTAACTTTACCCGCTTTTCAAAACTCAAATTGACCCATTCGTGTTTTCTTCGAATATGTTTTTCCCCTTCAGCTTTGAAATGTATAAAACCGGCCACAATGATAGTTTTGTTAATGCATTTTGTTTGTCATTCCTTATTCTAGCTAGTTACAACATGTCCTAAACCCCTAGTGTTTTGCTAGTATCCTAAGTAACCAGGATTCTCTTAAGAGTAGGAAGTCGACATACAACTACTATTTCTAGATTCACTAGTAAATCATTATTGATTTTTGGAAGGAATAAAAGGTAATGCAAATTATAGAAAGACTTTCCATCAAAGTATCTTACAAAGTGCGAAAATCCAATTGGTTTGAAGACAAACGTACCCTCAAGAAAAAGGCCGAGACAACGGCATTAGTTTTAAATTTACGCTCTCATTTTTATCTTAGTTGTATTAAAGGCTTAAACTGTACAACATAACACGTACTAGTGTACTATTATCCTACATTATATATTATACAAGTATATAATGTTAGCGTGACAAAAAAAGACCTTGAAAGTGGAATAACATATCTCTGACTCTTTCGACACGTATATGTTCATACGTTAAAGTATGTTAAATGCTTGTCACAGTGACGACATTGTTAAGTGCATTATCGAGTAACCGAATATGATGTGAAGAAGAAAAAGGAGGATAAGGTGAAAAGAAAAAGGTATACAATGCACAAATTTGAATACTATGTGCAAGTTAGAGATAAAAAAGAAGATATGGTCTTTAAATGAGCACTATAAATGTACCAAAAATATAACAAAAGCTAAAGACCATATTAAAAGATGAGGAGATATCTGTTATGCTTTAGGAGGGAAAACTTGTAGTACGAGGAAAGAATTAAAAGATGTAGGACATGCTATAATTTGAAGTAAATTATATAAAAGTGCTTTATAGTATTCCTACTAAACTTGAGTATGTTAAAGAGTTTAAATTCTGTGATAATCTTGAAAGTGACGAATACTTTTTACATGTTTTTCTAATTCATTATCTTAATAAAATAATAATGAAATGTGTTAAATGTTTCTAATTACCCTTATTCATTTTTCCAGAGAGTGTACTCAAATTTTAATTTTTTACGTTCATATGAAAAATGAGTCTTTACCTTGCTTCAAAAACGATTTAGATGATTCTTCTCATACATAAACGATTTGGATGATTGATCATTTTGCTATGTTCGTCTACGATTTCATATACTAGGGTAAACTATGTCCACATCAGGTATTTTTTTTTCATTTAAGATAAAAATAATAAAAAAAAAAAAGAAATGGCAGATAAGCAAAAACAACCTGGAGTGTCGGCTACTACCAGGTGTAATTATATTTTACCATTTCTTGAAATTTCACGTATAGAGTGACTTTAACACGTAAAAAACTGTTGAGTGACCTTTGTAATAAGAAAACACAAAGTATGTTGGTTTTATGGAATTTGCCCTCACAATTACAATAATTAAACCACCTAAAGTCTATTAGTTTTTGACAAAATATGTTATGAATTGCTAGTTGCTCAGGAGTAATATAAGCCTTATCCCTAAAATACAACTATTTGGGGAAAAATTCCAAATTTCCAAATTAATTTAAAACTAAATATATAAATTATTAAATTTAAAATGTAAACTTTAACAAATGTTTCATACACACAGGTATATACACACATTATCATTTATTTTTAAAATAATTATCAAACGCTCGTCCGCATCATTGCTTTTTAGACAAAAGCAAAGGCCTAAAAACAAGAAATTAAAATCAAATTCCGCAGTGAAAAACCGATAAAAAAAAGGCCACATAGTCACCTAAAACCAAAAACACACACATATTGGGTGCTTAAGAGATACTAGAAGTCTAGAACTATCATACAACCATATAAGCACATTTGTAATCAACGACATGTCACAACATTTGATATCCACTCCACATACCGCAACAAACCCCATAAAACTCTTTCTTACAAAACGCTCATCCCACCGTTCGTTTCCACACACAAATCATCCTCTCTCCTTTACATCAACCTTCTTTCTTCTTCACATAAGAGTGCATATGACCTTTAGACCACCCGTAGTGGTGGCTTTGCCCGTAGCGTTATGAAGCAAAACGCGGGGGTACACCGCCCCCCCCCCCCCCCCCGCGTTATGTTGATTTCCATTTTGTGTGTGTTGTATACAAAACGCTGAGAATGGCACGTTAATCAAAATTTGACCGTTTTTTTTTACCGTTAGATAATTAAAAAAAAAATTATTTCCTATATATTAAACCATTTCATCCCCAATCAAACCTCATCAAATTTATAAAAATTCTCTTTCAACTCTATAAAAATTCCTTTACACCAAATTCACCATATATGGATCCTCCATCTATATATAAACAGTTTTTCGGGCCCGACCAACAAGCCGAGGACGTGGAGGAGGAACAGGCGGTTACGAGTGCGATTATGCTCGCGACACAGTATATGAGTTCCGTTACGGGTGCGATTAGCTCTCCACCCCCGTTTCAACAAGAGCATATATCGAAAGAGATCGTGCCGAAGCCAACAACCGGTTGATGGCGGATTACTTCTGCGACACGCCGAGATACAAGAACCCGAAGACCTTTAGGCGCCGTTTTTGGATGTCTAAAAATTTATTTATGCGCATCACCAATGATTTGGAGCGTGAGTTTAATTACTTTAAGCAAAAGCCTGACGCTCGAGGGACGCTAGGATTCACGGCTATTCAGAAAGTTACGTCAGCCGTACGCGTGTTCGCCTACGGAAACACGACCGACATCAACGACGATTATTTAAAGATGGCCGAAAAAACAACCCGGGACACCTTGGAGTATTTTTGTTACGGTACGTTTTGTTTTTTTTAAATAGTTTATCACTTGTTTACTGTGATCATTTATTTTATAAAAATTTTGTAAAATATAGAAATATTTAAACTATATGGACCACATTATCTGAGAGAGCCCAACGTTAACGATCCACAACGTCTTTACGAGGCACATACAAGGGTGCATGGTTTCCCCGGCATGATAGGAAGTGTAGATTGCATGCATTGAGAATGGGCTAATTGTCCAACTGCATGGCGAGGTCAATTCACACGAGGTGACCAAATGGGACCAACGGTCAGCCTTCAAGCGATCGCTTCATACAACCTTTGGATTTGGTCGGCATTCTTTGGTGTTCCCGGTTCCAACAATGACATAACCGTCTTAGAGCAGTCTCCTGTGATGGAGAGTTACATATCTGGGACTGTTCCCGTCGCTTCGTTTTGGGCTAACGATAACTTCTACGATCATGGGTACTATATGGGTGATGAAATATATCCAGAGTTCGCGATAATTGTTAAAACATTCAGAGACCCGATGGATGACAAAAGACAGTATTTTAAGAAAGTGCAAGAGTCTGCGAGAAAGGATATCGAGAGGTGTTTTGGTGTTCTTCAACAACGATGGCATTATGTTAAAAATCCTTGTCGTCTGTTGTCTTTAGAAAGAATGAGATGTGCTATGTATGCGTGTATCATAATGCATAAAATGATCATCGAGGACCAGGGAAGAGAAATATGTCCAACTTTCATACCGGACCCGGATCCACCACGGACTCCGGCAAGTATGAAGCAACGACTCAAAAACTCAGATCACGTGCGGTCAAGAGAGATACATAACGCACTAAAGGAGGATTTGGTGTAAGGCCTCGAACCCGGTAGCCTTACTTTAGCGTCGGATTTACTCATAAACACAGTTATTACAAATCAGAGTTCATTAAAACTTTCGCGGAATATAAAAGCTTTCATAAAACATTTCATAACAAAACACGTCTTGTCTTAAAACATCATTTTGTCTTTCCAAATAAACGAAACATTAAACTTAAACGTCTTGAGTCTTCCGATGCCAGCCTCTTATTCAGTGCCACGTGTCTCCTCAAGCGAGCTGCCTCATCCTACTCACCTGCGTGCATACTAAAAGTCAGCTACGCTGAGTGAGTTCTAGTTAATCATACACTATACAATACACATAAACTTATATTCTTACATTCATACTTTCATACTTTCATACTTTCTTTTGTATTAACTTACTTTCATATCTTACGTTATAAAGAGCATTACGCCCTACATTCCTCGAGTATTATTAGGGCTCGGTACCCTCCTTCCTCGAGTATTATTAGGGCTCGGTACCCTCCTTCATCGAGTATTATTAGGGCTCGGTACCCTCTTTCCTCGAGTATTATTAGGGCTCGGTACCCTCTTTCCTCGAATATTAGTAGGGTTCGGTTCCCTAGTTCTCGAATATTAGTAGGGTTCGATTCCCTCTTCGTTACCATACAACCATACATCATACCTCAAGTATTATTAGGGCTCGGTACCCTCTTTCCTCGAATATTAGTAGGGTTCGGTTCCCTAGTTCTCGAATATTAGTAGGGTTCGATTCCCTCTTCGTTACCATACAACCATACATCATACCTCGAGTATTATTAAGGCCCGGTACCCTCTTCGTAACCATACAACCATCCTTTCCTTCTTTTATTAACTTTATCACATTCATACACATAAGCATACATATCATACTTACCTTATACTTAGCGTTACAACCTGACAGTACGTGCAATATCCGAAGATCGTTCACGTACCGTCAAGCCATCATTCATACATATCACATTATTCACATAAGGCATACACTTATCTCTTAGGATAAGCGTATTAACAAACATATCGAGTATGCACACAGCCCCGAAAACATAACACATAAATGGGGCTAGAAACTCACCTGAATCCTGTTACGCTCTCCGTTAATAGTTATTCCCTTCTTGAGCTGTGCACGGCTAACTGTATAATATTTACACGTATCAATTAACTACTACTACTCATGTTGTATTTCTATCTTTATATGACCCACAACGAACGGGGTCCGGGGGCAGCGCCCCTGGCAGCGGGGTCTAGGGGCGGCAGCCCCTAGCAGGGTCCAAGGGGCAGAGCCCCTGGCTGGGGTCGAGCTGCCAGGTCAGCTTGGAAAAATTTTATTTACATTAACTGTCTTAACACATTTTCCATTAGGTTTTTAATTTATTTTTTAAGCGAACTTAACTTTAGGCGAAGTTAAACCTTAGGCGAACTTAGCTTTAGGCGAAGTTATACCTTAGGCGAACTTAGCTTTAGGCGAAGTTAAACCTTAGGCGAACTTAGCTTTAGGCGAAGTTAAACCTTAGGCGAACTTAGCTTTAGGCAAAGTTAAACCTTAGGCGAACTTAGCTTTGCAGGCGAAGTTGTCATCAGGCGAACTTAGCTTTGCAGCGAAGTTGTCATCAGGCGAACTTAGCTTTGCAGGTGAAGTTCATCAGGCGAACTTAGCTTTGCAGGCGAAGTTGTCATCAGGCGAACTTAGCTTTGCAGGCGATGTTGTCATCAGGCGAACTTAGCTTTGCAGCGAAGTTGTCATCAGGCGAACTTAGCTTGCAGGCGAAGTTGTCCAGCTGCAGGTACTGTTCGTCCTTAAATCCCTTAATCATCTTCGTTTCTTAACCAAATAACTCGATTTAGGTATCCACGGAATCGTCTGACCAGCGCCTACAAACCCCAACCATCAAATCGACCTAACATCGATGTTTAAAGGGTGCGATTTAGGCATATAGGTTACGGGTTCTTTTGTCAATCGATTAACCCATCAAATCATAACCATTTTCAGTAAGTTTAGCTTTGTTGGATTCGTTTTTACCATACAAACACAAATCTATCATTTCTATACTAATCCAAACCTAAACGAACAAGTTCTCGATATAAACGTACCGTAAATGAGTCGAACTACGAACACGAGCTGGTCTTGTTGCTTTGGTTCGTCACGACGATCTAGCACCAACGAGCTCGGGTCCTCGCCTTTGGATCTTGGTTCGGGTTGTGTGTGTTTTGGAGTGTGCAGAGATTAGGATGGATAAATGGATGGAATGGAAAGGATTGGGGTTTAAGGGGGTATTTATACTTCCTTAAGCCCATGGACCGAAGGCCCATATTTCCTTTTGGTCCATATCTAATCCCATCTAATTATCCTACTAAGTCTTCATATTTTGCTATTATTATTATCGTTCCACTAACTCGTTTATTTCACCCGACAAAATAATATAATAAATATTACTTTAGAAATTTCGGGATGTTACATTTGGTCCAACATCTTTGGATGTATCGACCTCTGCCTGGTGAAAACGATGATCAAAACGAGGGTAACAATGAAGACGATGATGAAGACAACGACGACGATGGCGAAGACGATGAAAACGACGACGAGGACGACGACGAAGAGGGCGAAGACGACGACGACGACAACAACGACGAATAGTTTTTTTTTATTTTCTTGTAATATTTATTTAATAAAATATTATTGTTATTTGATTATTCTTATTAAAAATTTAAAAAAAACAAAAACTGTAAAAGTGACTGGGCGTCACGTGACGCATAACCCCTGGATGCGGAGAGTTATGACTACAGCCTGTTTTTGTACAAAACCATAACTCTGACTGGGCGCCACGTGTCACATAACCCCTAGATGTGGAACTTTATGACTACACATGGTCTTAATATACCATAATTAAACATGGTTCAAATGTAACATAAACATAATACTTGAAAATTGCACAACCATCTTATTTTAATAGCACAAGTTACAACCACCACCGAAGCCACACCGAAATTTTCCTAGTTCCAAAATTAGCAACATAGTACGAGACTATACTTAGCGCGTGCAGGCGCGTGTAGTTATTACAAAACTACAAAAAAAATAATAAAATAATAATAAAATAGAATAAAATAAAACACACACACACAAAAGCTGCATATAAAATCTTCTGTCATAGCCTCTGTCTTCAACCGCACCCACCCTCTTTCTCTCTACAAAACACAACACATGTGAGCATCACAAACAACCACACATCACCAACCTTAACCTACAAGCCCATACTCACACTCTAGTCTTGTGTTATTGTTTATTATTCACCTTATTATTATTATTATTATTATTATTATCAACCTTCATCAATGGTTTCCAATAGATTATTAACCTATTTTACTAGTTTAAGGATGAAGAAAAGAAACATGTTCTTCATGGCTATCACAACTGAAGAGGTAGGTCCCAGCAGAGCCCAGTTGGACCCGCAAGACTCACCTTGAAGAGGGACGTCTGCGCAAGGACCAACTGCTTCCGCAGGACCCACCATGCCCAGAGAAGACCTTACGCGCAGTACGCCAGCTGTTCCCGCAGGGAAAGCCTCCCAATGGTGAAGTACCCCGCCTGTTCCCGCAGTTGCGGATACAAGCCATCAGGGAAGGCTACCCGCACTAATAGCAAGGCTACACGCACAAGGCACTAACTCTTGATACTTCAGTAATGTCACCTGAAGGAATGAGCAAGGCGGGAATACTCCCGCCCAAATGAGCCAGTCCGTATGCTTCTGGAAGATCTTTTGTACTATACCTGCCAAGGTATGGGCAAAATAGACGATCTGACCAAAACAGCCCATGAACCAATCACAGGGTGACAGCTCACCGACAACAGTACGAGGAGGAGCACCCTCTAGTACTGTTTGTCACTATTAGCCGCTGCCTACTCACCAACCCTCACTGTGGGACGTGCGTAGCCTACAGTTGGTGGAACAGTGCATAGCCGGCAGTAAAGGAACAGTATATAGCCGGCCTTGTCACTATCAGCCGCAGCCTATCCACCAACCAGCATGGCTTATGCGTAGCCCACTGTTGGCAGAACAGGAATACTATTCAGCCGGCTGTACCTTCTTGGAAACCTACCTTCGGCTATAAATACTCCAACACCTTGGAATGGTAAGAGGATTATCGGATATCTCATTACCTTATCTTCTCTAGCAATCTCTTAATATACACTTATATTCAGAGCAATCTAGTCTGATTCTCACACCGGAGGGTGGTCACAAGGAGGAACCCCCCCTTCTCAGTGACGAGCTTACGGTGTCTGTTTTGCAGGTCACCTGAAGAACAACTTTCTTTGCTGGACCTCATCCTCGTGGGAAACATCTATTTAACCCCCAGATTATCCGTAATCTGCCCGGGTTCGATTAGTGTTTCTTCATTGGCGCCATCCGTGCATAAAAGCTAGAACTAATTCTTAGTTTTTTCAAAATTTCTGAAGAAATGGTTAACGTTACTCCGGTCCCAAGGCCAGTAAGTGACCAAGAAACCCCAGTAACCACAACCCCAGCAACTGGGGGGAACACCGGCGGTTATACAAATTTTACAAACACTACCCCGGTTACCCAAGCCGGGACAAGTGCAGTAAACAATATTTCACTGGGGTTCACTGATGCCCAGTTAGAGAAACGGGCGAGGCTCCCTCGCCAAACACTCGATCAAGTTAAGGCGTGGGCCGAAGCACGTCAGAAAGAGTTCCAAGCTGAGTTGGATGAACGCTTGCGTTCACTTCAACAGGCTGACGAATTCGGCAGTACTCGCCAACATCTCAACATGAATAGTGAGTGCGAGTTCTCGGACGATGAGCGGGAAGAATCCGATACTGACGCAAACCCTCGCCATAAGGCGAAAGGGAAGCGTAAGGAAACGGACTTCCAACCGACAAGGAATTTTGGAGAAACCTTTAAACCAACGAACGCGGGGAGAAACCCACATGACTTCTCCGAAACCTTTAGACCAACTGCTGCAAATGCAGGAAAGTCCAAGTTTGCAAGGGACATTGCGGAAGCAATCGCCCCGAGAAGTGCCAAACAAATGTCCAACATCGGCACTTATGATGGTCTATCCGACCCAGACGATCACTTGAACAGATTCATTGCGGGGGCAACCGTCAGCAACTGGACGGAACCCACGTGGTGTTATATGTTCCAGATGACACTGGTTGGAGCGGCCAGGGCATGGTTCGATCATTTACCGGTCCACCACATCTATGATTGGGCGGACTTTCAGAACAAGTTCAGCCAACACTTCAGCCAACAGAGGAAATATACTGAAGAACAGTGGACGATCCTCAACTGCGTTAGAGAGGAGGATGAATCTTTACTAGACTTCATCACTCACTTCAACTCCAAAAAGCTGAGTCTGGGCAACATAAGTGAAGATCTTGTTCGAGCCGCTTTCATCCAGGGCGCCGAATACCCAGAGCTTATCCGCACGTTGACGGGTAAGGACGGCATGCCATCCACATGGGATGCCATCATGACGGCGGCCAAGCGCTTTGCCGAGACAGAGAAGCAACTGGGTAGGGATCTTCCCCAGAGTACACACCTCTACACGCAGAGGACCAGAGAAAACAATGTTCGGATCGCCCGGCAGAACAAAAAGAGGAAGCTAGGTATTTGGCAGTCAAGGGTGAACTTTGACACGTCATCCAGCTCTCGCCCTCTTGTTGGCGGAAGGGATAACACACACCCTTCAAGCCGAAAACACCGGTGGACACCACTCACCAAAAGCGTCACGGAGATATTTGCCACCGAAAAACTACCATGGCCAAAAGCTCCAATGATCCGGCAGCGACCTAATGCGGATCAAAGCAAATCCTGTGACTTCCACGGGACAAAGGGTCATAGTACGGAGGAGTGTACATCCTTGAAGGATATTGTTGAAACATTCGTCAAGGATGGAAGACTTGCACACCTTGTGGCATCAATCAAGAAGGGAGGAAGGAATGATAACCGGTACAGAGGCAACGGACGAAAACCCGTTGACATCAGCATCAACATGGTTCATGGCAACATCAGAGGAAGAAAAAGGCGAACGACAGAACCATGCGCGTGGAAGGAAGCTGAGGTGCGCTTCCCGCGAGTGCCAGGAGGACCCAGCAAAGAAGGCCCTATCGTCATCAAAAGCCAGCTGGGGCACTACATCACTTCCCACACTCTTGCTGACAACGGCGCCTCGTCAACGGTGATGTACAGGCAGTTCTTCGACAAGCTAGATGACGAAGACAAGGAACGCCTGAAAACGGTCTACGCCTCGATGGAAGGCTTCGACGGCAGCACAAACACCCCCCTGGGTATCCTATCTTTCCCCGTCACTCTTACGGACGGGAAACACTCCCGCACAGAAGATGTGGACTTTGTCGTGATGAGGAAGCCACACCACACATACGACATTCTCTTCGGGAGAGACGGGATGGCAAGATTCAACGCCGTGGTATCTTCAGTCCACGGCATGATGGGATGGCCAACAGCTGAGGGTGTAGCGATGATCACCGGCATTCCCCAGGTATGCATCGCATCTGTCTCATCTAAACCCAAACCAAAGATGGCTAAACCAACCATCACCGAACCGGAAAGATGGGCCTTCAATGGCAAATACCCTGACCAGGCCGTTACCATTGGCCCAACAGTCGTTGATCCCACACGCACCTTACTCAAACGCTTACTACAGAAAAACGCTGACATCTCCGCGTGGACACCAGCTGACATGACTGGCGTACCCCGAAGTAAGGCAGAGCATAAGCTCAAGTGCGACCCAGCTGTTACGCCAGTCGTACAAAAGCGCAGAGTAATGGGGCCAGAACAAACTAACGCGTGTAGAACCCAAGTCAAGGAACTCCTTGACGCAGGTGTAACATCTGCCCTGATCCGACCCGACCCAGGTACCCGTTTCTCTTACCCGATCTCTTTCTTTTATGATTTAATATTTATTTATACTTATATTTTATTTTTAATAATAATAATATATATTTCCTTCCCGCCTCTTTCTCTCTCTTTCTTTCCGCCGTCCCGTCCCTCTCCTTCTCTCTTTCCGCCTTCTTTTCCCTCTTGTCGCCGTCCCGCCCTTAAGCCTTGTTTCCCTCTTTTTCTTCTAACTCTTTGCTTGTCCTTTGTTCCTTCCCGCCTAAGGTTGTCTGCGCAGCTCCACGCGCCAGACCCCTTACAAGAAATCCTGCGTGAAGACCACCTGTTTCAGCGTTACGCGAGACGAACTCTTCTCGCAGCGCGCTAAGAACGGTAGTTCTTCCCGCGACGCGCTAAGGATTGTAGTTCTTCTCGCAGCACGCTAAGAATCGTAGTTCATCCCTCGACGCGCGAAGAATTATAGTTCTTCCCGCGGCGCGCTAGGAATTTTAGTTCCTCCCGCGGCGCGCTAAGAAATGTGACTCTTCCCGCGGCGCGCTTAGAAATGTAGTTCTTTCCGCGACGCGTTAAGGTTAGTTCTGTCTGCCTTCGCGCTCGCGCTCTCTTGACCTTCTGTGTCTGCCTTCGCGCCTTAGCCTTCTCGCGCTGAATCCTTCGAGTTTTCTTCTGTTTAAATCTAGCCGTTTGCTTTTGTGTTGTCTTATCTTTTGAGCTGTTGACCTAATCTGCTTTATGTCTGAAAAGTTACTTTCGGCGCAGCATGCGCACCAACCCCATTGGTTGACAGATAAAGTGACTGACATAATCTTTTGAGATCTGCTTTTTCCATGCTTGACCTGTACCTTTTTCTGAACCGCCCATGCCTTTTTTACTGTTCCCTGACAGCTTTATCTTGCCTCTGCAGCTGCCATATCTTTCCATATCTTTTGCTTTTGGATTCTTATGCTTTTTGATATCTTTTGCTTGATCCTGTTAAGATCCTTTCCCCTTTTCTAGGGATTATGTCTCCTAGGGTTTTCTCTATAAATAATAGTATTATTTTCCTAACACTACACACACAAAACACTTAATCTCTCCTGTCCTCCTCCTTGCTCTCTCTGCCGCCTCCCTCTCTGCCTCCGTCTTCCTCCCTGTTCTGCCCTGCTTTTCCGGTAATATATATATATATAATAATTTACTTATTAATTATGCTAACTTGTAATCAAGACTTAAAACAAATCATTAAAACAATAATCTTATTTATAGGTTAACTTGTGCTTGTTTAAAGTTGGTTCTTGCTTTATCTTACACCGCATCGTTTATCAAGTGAGTAATCTCGTACCTAATCCCTTTTTGCTTTTAATGTTTTGGGATGTTCATGTGTTCATACAAACTTAGAGTCTTAAACTTGTTTATGAACTTTAGTCGCGCAGTATCCCATGTGTTGAGGACGTAGACTTGGCTGTTTATTTGTATGTGTGGATCATTAACCGTCTTGTCGGTCTATTCCGCAGTTTTCATGGTACCATTAGATGAACACGGGAGAACTATCGTTTATGATTTTCTCTTTTGTTACACTTGCACAGTTAGTCTTGTTTGTGAGCTCAATTGTGAGCACTGGCAGTCTTGTCTCTTAGAGTTGGTCCCGATCAGATTACACCCTTGTTGAAACCCAGACATACACATGTTGCGCGCAGATTTATGGTTATCTATGTATTGTATTAAACTTGATTTCTCACCAACACGCAAGTGTTTGACGTTTATTTTAACACATGTTCAGGTTTGCAGTAGCTGTTTTGGAGCTTGTGGACACATAGGAAGTTTTCTTTATTTTGGACCTAGATTAAAATGTATCAAGACAAGTTATTGCTGTTCGAATATTTTGATTGATAATATATTGATTTATGATGATTTATGTTATCTTACTTTTACTTTGCGCGTGCGCGAATGAATGTATTTATTAAATATTGACACCCAATAGTGTCACGAGTAAGGAAACAATATGTGGCGCCCCGATGTATAATCCGCCTTTGGTCGGGGTGTTACAGATTGGTATCAGAGCTCGTTGACTTTAGGATAGGTGGTTAGACGTAACGGCCTAGAATACCTAAGAGTCCCCTCTCGCGCATGAGAGAAATCTCATGTTTGCGCGCTTATTGTTAATTACTCGTTATTTATGAATATGCTCGCGCTTGCGCAGTATATGATTTTATGTTTTATTCCGCGATATTTCGATTTTTGCTGAATTTCGATTTTTATTGATTTTTCTTACATATTCGTTTGTTGGATTTAAAAATCCGAAAAGTCATGGTGATACATGAATAGTTGATTTTCAATTTCCATTTACGATTATGTTCTGAGGTTGGAGACTTGAAAAGTCATGGTGATACATGAATTGTCAACCTCCAATACTCATTTTCTTGTATGTTTTATATTGAAGATTGAAAAGTCATGGTGATACATGAATCGTCAATCTCCAATACTCGTTTACTAGTCATTTTAAATTGGGAATTCGGAAAGTCATGGTGATACATGAATTGCCGATTCTTGATTCGAATTTGTTACCTTTATTAAGTCTGCATTTAGGGTCATTTATTTTACTCTAACTTTTGACTGTAACTGACTCCGTGAAACCAAGCTTTATAAGATTAAAACTTTGCGCTAAAACCAAGATATTAACTAAAATTAAAATTTTTATAGAATGCCTCCGCTATCTCGCCGATTTCAGAGAAGAGAAGCCTCGCGCATGCGTAGACAGCAACGTTCCCAGGAAATGGCCGCCGTGATAGCCCAAGCCTTGAGCCAAAACAATACCTCCAGTTACAACATTAAGTCCTTTAACGCGGGTAACCCTCCAAAGTTCACAGGTCTTGAAGGAGCCACCGTGATGCTCCAGTGGCTTGAGAAAATAGAAAACACTTTCCTCCACACCCAATGCCCCTCAGACAGACGAACCCTATATGCTTCCAGTGTCCTGGAATCCAGAGCGCTTACATGGTGGAATGGAGTAGCTCATGCGCGTGGCGCAGAGGCTGCTTCTAGCATGACATGGGAGGAATTCAAGGAAATTCTTACGCGAGAATTCTGCCCTCCCAACGAAGTTAAGCGCCTGGAGGAAGAATTCTGGAACTTGAAGCAATACAGCGGAGAAGCGCGCGAGTACGCGACGCGCTTCCACGAGCTAAGCTTACTGGTCCCTCACCTTGTTACCCCTTCCCGCCGAGCCATAGAGAAATTCCTTGGGGGTCTCCCCATGGAAATTCAAGATTCTGTATGGGCCAGAAACCCAGTTACCCTCTCTGACGCCATCGAGTTGGCCGCTGTGCTCAGCGACAACCATGTCAGAGCAGGAACCCTGTTCCTGCGGGGAACAGAAAAGACCAAACTCACCAAGACTGTCCCTGAACCAACAGAAACCAAACCTGAACCCTCAAACCGTAACAACCTCAAGCGCAGGCGCAAGGCCTATGCGCTTACCAACCCGCCCATTGTCCAGCAACCCGCATACCAACCCCCAGTTTATGCGCCTAACCCACTGTCAGCCTACCCAACTCCCCCTGTAGTTCACAACTATGCCCTAACCAATCCAGCACTCCCTGCCCCGCCAACTAAGAAACCTTACACAGGAAACCATCCCTTTTGCCCAACCTGTAGATTTCACCACCCAACCCAAACCCCGTGTCGACTTTGTAACCGATGTGGCCGTACTGGTCACACTGCTGAGAACTGTAGAGTCCTTCCCGCCAATCCAATTGCGCCAACACCACCAGTCTACCCGCAGAACCCACAATCAATCTACCAAAACCCACTACCCAGATCGTGCTTTAACTGCGGTGATCCCAGTCATTTCCGGAACGCGTGCCCGAGACTACAAGTGCAAATCACACAAGCGAATCCGGTGAACCAGATTTCAAACCAAGTGACGCGTGGACGAGCTTTTAACATAACCACGCACCAAGCGCAAGCGAATAATGACGTAGTTAATGGTACATTTTTGCTTAACGGATTTTATGCTTCTGTACTTTTTGATACTGGCGCCGATCGAAGTTTTATCTCTCGCGCCTTCGAGCAGAAGCTTGCGCGACCGCGCAACGATTTAAAAGAAGATTTTTCAGTTGAATTGGCTAACGGTGAAACTGTTTTAATTAACTCGGTGATTAAAGATTGTACGCTTAACCTTAACGAAAACGATTTTCTGATTGACCTCATCCCCATGCCTCTTGGAAGCTTTGATGTTATTATTGGTATGGACTGGCTCTCGCATAATCGCGCCGAAGTTAATTGCGCCAAGAAGTTGATTCGCATTCCTCGAGAAAATGGTGATCTTCATATTTACGGCGAAAAACCCTCCAGTGGTCTTAAACTTATGTCTTGCGCCGAAGCCCAAAGACTCATGCGGAAGAAGTGTATTGCATTTCTAGCCCATGTGGTTAAACCTGCTGAAGAGAAGAAGCTTCGCGATATCCCTGTTGTGCGTGATTTCCCTGAAGTTTTTCCTGATGATCTTCCTGGTATCCCTCCCGCTCGTGAAGTCGAGTTCCGTATTGATCTTGTCCCTGGTGCTTCCCCCGTGGCTAAATCTCCTTATCGTCTTGCACCCGCTGAGATGCAAGAATTGGCAAGCCAACTTCAAGAGTTGACTGCTAAAGGATTCATCCGCCCTAGCTCTTCGCCCTGGGGTGCTCCGGTGTTGTTCGTTAAAAAGAAAGATGGATCGTTTCGCATGTGTATTGATTACCGCGAGTTGAACAAACTCACCATTAAAAACCGGTATCCCTTACCGCGTATTGACGACCTCTTTGATCAACTCCAAGGTGCCTCTTGTTTCTCGAAGATTGATCTCCGCTCTGGCTATCACCAGTTGCGCATCCGCGATGAAGATGTTCCGAAGACTGCTTTTCGAACTCGTTATGGCCATTTTGAATTCTTGGTCATGTCCTTCGGTCTAACCAACGCACCCGCCGTTTTCATGGATCTAATGAATCGGGTGTGTAGGCCTTTCTTGGATAAATTCGTGATTGTGTTTATCGATGATGTTCTGGTGTATTCTAAGACCAAGGCCGAGCACGAGCAACATCTTCGGTTGGTGTTGCAAAAGCTTAGAGCTGAGCAACTCTATGCTAAGCTTTCCAAGTGTGAATTCTGGTCTGATGAAGTACAGTTTCTTGGCCATGTTGTGAACAAGATGGGTATCCATGTCGACCCATCCAAAATTGAAGCAATCAAGAACTGGATTACGCCATCCACTCCTTCTGAGATCCGTTCCTTTCTGGGCTTAGCTGGTTATTACCGGCGTTTCATTTCGAACTTCTCAAAGATCGCTTTGCCTTTAACAGCTCTAACGCACAAAGGTAAACCATATATTTGGGGCTCGAAGCAAGAAGAAGCCTTTCTAACGCTCAAACGTTTGTTGTGTGAAGCTCCTGTTCTTGCGCTACCTGAGGGTAATGATGATTTTGTAGTGTACTGCGATGCCTCCAACCAAGGTCTCGGTTGTGTTCTTATGCAACGAGGCAAGGTTATCGCTTACGCATCAAGGCAACTCAAGGTTCATGAAAAGAATTATACAACTCACGATCTCGAACTTGGTGCAGTTGTATTTGCCTTGAAGATCTGGAGACACTACCTTTATGGTACTAAGTGTATCCTCTACACTGACCATAAAAGCCTTCAGCATATCTTTGATCAAAAGGAACTTAACATGAGACAACGCCAATGGAACGAACTCATCAGCGATTACGATTGTGAGATCCGGTATCATCCTGGTAAGGCTAATGTGGTAGCCGATGCGCTCAGCCGAAAACCCTGCCAGCTTAACTGTATCTTGCCGCGCACCCAGCTTCACTTCGCGCCGATTCAAAGCAACCTTGAATCGCGTATTCGTGACGCGCAGCGCGCATCCATCAGTAATGGTAACCTTCGCGCCGAGTTAGCGTGTGGCGCGGAAGCACTCTTTGTCCCTAATCTGAGTGGAATTCTCTGCTATCTCAATCGCATCTGGATTCCCTTTGATGAGAATCTTCGCGCTGATATCCTGAGTGAAGCGCACAGATCTCGGTATTCTATTCATCCTGGCGCTGATAAGATGTACAAGGATTTGCGCATAACTTATTGGTGGCCCGGTATGAAAAAGGATATTGCTGTGTTCGTAGCTAAATGCCTGACTTGTTCTAAAGTAAAAGCTGAACACCAACGCCCATCTGGTTTGCTCGAACAACCAGAAATTCCTACGTGGAAATGGGAATGTGTAGCGATGGACTTTATTACCAAGTTACCTTTGACAGCAAGCAAACATGATAGCATTTGGGTAATAGTGGATCGATTGACTAAGTCTGCTCACTTTCTGCCCATATCGTGAAAACTACCGTGTTGAGCAACTCGCGCAGCTTTATGTCAAGGAAATTGTCTGCCGCCATGGTACTCCTTTGAGCATCATATCCGATCGCGATGGCCGTTTTATATCTCGCTTTTGGAAATCTCTCCAATCTGCGCTAGGAACTCGCTTGGACATGAGTACGGCATATCATCCTCAGACTGACGGTCAGTCTGAGCGAACTATTCAAACTCTTGAGGATATGCTCCGATCTTGTGTTCTTGATTTTGGAGGTAATTGGGATTCACACCTGCCTTTGATCGAGTTCTCTTATAATAACAGCTATCATTCCAGTATCGGTATGGCCCCATTTGAAGCACTTTACGGTCGTAAGTGCCGCTCGCCGATTTGTTGGAGCGAGGTGGGAGAAGCTCAAATCACAGGACCCGAACTTGTTCAAGAGACAACCGATAAAATCGCCAAGATCCGTGATCATCTGCTGACTGCCAGGAGCCGACAGAAGAGTTACTCAGATCGTAGGCGAAAGCCTCTCGAATTTCAAGTTGGTGATCTTGTTCTCCTCAAAGTGTCGCCTTGGAAAGGTGTTGTCCGCTTTGGGAAGAAAGGTAAGCTTGCTCCTCGATATGTTGGTCCCTTCAAGATTCTCGCGCGTGTGGGAAAAGTTGCCTACAGACTTGACCTGCCGCCCGCGCTCAGTAATGTGCATCCAACGTTCCATGTATCCAATCTCAAGAAGTGTTTAGCTGACGAGAACCTTCACATTCCGCTTGATGAAGTTCAAGTTGATGAAACTATGCATTTCGTTGAGAAGCCTGTTGAGATTATGGATCGCGAGGTTAAGCAAACCAAGCGCAGTCGTATCCCTATCGTGAAAGTTCGCTGGGAGTCCAAGCGCGGAGCCGAGTTTACATGGGAAAGGGAAGATCAAATGAAGATCAAGTACCCGCACCTGTTCTCTGCGCAACCTACTTCGAGATAAATTTCGGGACGAAATTTCTTAAAGTAGGGGAGACTGTAACATCTGCCCTGATCCGACCCGACCCAGGTACCCGTTTCTCTTACCCGATCTCTTTCTTTTATGATTTAATATTTATTTATACTTATATTTTATTTTTAATAATAATAATATATATTTCCTTCCCGCCTCTTTCTCTCTCTTTCTTTCCGCCGTCCCGTCCCTCTCCTTCTCTCTTTCCGCCTTCTTTTCCCTCTTGTCGCCGTCCCGCCCTTAAGCCTTGTTTCCCTCTTTTTCTTCTCTTTGCTTGTCCTTTGTTCCTTCCCGCCTAAGGTTGTCTGCGCAGCTCCACGCGCCAGACCCCTTACAAGAAATCCTGCGTGAAGACCACCTGTTTCAGCGTTACGCGAGACGAACTCTTCTCGCAGCGCGCTAAGAACGGTAGTTCTTCCCGCGACGCGCTAAGGATTGTAGTTCTTCTCGCAGCACGCTAAGAATCGTAGTTCATCCCTCGACGCGCGAAGAATTATAGTTCTTCCCGCGGCGCGCTAGGAATTTTAGTTCCTCCCGCGGCGCGCTAAGAAATGTGACTCTTCCCGCGGCGCGCTTAGAAATGTAGTTCTTTCCGCGACGCGTTAAGGTTAGTTCTGTCTGCCTTCGCGCTCGCGCTCTCTTGACCTTCTGTGTCTGCCTTCGCGCCTTAGCCTTCTCGCGCTGAATCCTTCGAGTTTTCTTCTGTTTAAATCTAGCCGTTTGCTTTTGTGTTGTCTTATCTTTTGAGCTGTTGACCTAATCTGCTTTATGTCTGAAAAGTTACTTTCGGCGCAGCATGCGCACCAACCCCATTGGTTGACAGATAAAGTGACTGACATAATCTTTTGAGATCTGCTTTTTCCATGCTTGACCTGTACCTTTTTCTGAACCGCCCATGCCTTTTTTACTGTTCCCTGACAGCTTTATCTTGCCTCTGCAGCTGCCATATCTTTCCATATCTTTTGCTTTTGGATTCTTATGCTTTTTGATATCTTTTGCTTGATCCTGTTAAGATCCTTTCCCCTTTTCTAGGGATTATGTCTCCTAGGGTTTTCTCTATAAATAATAGTATTATTTTCCTAACACTACACACACAAAACACTTAATCTCTCCTGTCCTCCTCCTTGCTCTCTCTGCCGCCTCCCTCTCTGCCTCCGTCTTCCTCCCTGTTCTGCCCTGCTTTTCCGGTAATATATATATATAATAATTTACTTATTAATTATGCTAACTTGTAATCAAGACTTAAAACAAATCATTAAAACAATAATCTTATTTATAGGTTAACTTGTGCTTGTTTAAAGTTGGTTCTTGCTTTATCTTACACCGCATCGTTTATCAAGTGAGTAATCTCGTACCTAATCCCTTTTTGCTTTTAATGTTTTGGGATGTTCATGTGTTCATACAAACTTAGAGTCTTAAACTTGTTTATGAACTTTAGTCGCGCAGTATCCCATGTGTTGAGGACGTAGACTTGGCTGTTTATTTGTATGTGTGGATCATTAACCGTCTTGTCGGTCTATTCCGCAGTTTTCATGGTACCATTAGATGAACACGGGAGAACTATCGTTTATGATTTTCTCTTTTGTTACACTTGCACAGTTAGTCTTGTTTGTGAGCTCAATTGTGAGCACTGGCAGTCTTGTCTCTTAGAGTTGGTCCCGATCAGATTACACCCTTGTTGAAACCCAGACATACACATGTTGCGCGCAGATTTATGGTTATCTATGTATTGTATTAAACTTGATTTCTCACCAACACGCAAGTGTTTGACGTTTATTTTAACACATGTTCAGGTTTGCAGTAGCTGTTTTGGAGCTTGTGGACACATAGGAAGTTTTCTTTATTTTGGACCTAGATTAAAATGTATCAAGACAAGTTATTGCTGTTCGAATATTTTGATTGATAATATATTGATTTATGATGATTTATGTTATCTTACTTTTACTTTGCGCGTGCGCGAATGAATGTATTTATTAAATATTGACACCCAATAGTGTCACGAGTAAGGAAACAATATGTGGCGCCCCGATGTATAATCCGCCTTTGGTCGGGGTGTTACAGCAGGCATCGTACGCGTTAGCAGATATCAAACATGGGTTGCAAATCCCGTTATGGTACCGAAGAATAACAAACAATGGCGCATGTGCATAGATTTCAAGGACTTAAACAAAGCATGCCCCAAAGATTGTTATCCGTTACCCAAAATTGATCTTAAGGTGGATTCGTTAGCACCGTTTCGCCTTAAATGCTTCCTGGATGCGTATAAGGGGTACCATCAAATCCACATGGCCGTTGATGATCAGGACAAAACCGCTTTTCGGACGCCCGATGGCACATTTTGTTACCAAATGATGCCATTTGGACTTAAGAATGCCGAGTCCACATACCAACGCCTGATGGACAACCAGTTTCATGCCCAAATTGGGAGGAACTTGGAAGTCTACATGGATGACTTGGTCATCAAAAGCCCTGACGCAGAAGCGATGTTGAAAGACATCGAAGAAACTTTCAACACGCTCAGGAAGATAAACATGAAGCTCAACCCGAGCAAGTGTTCCTTTGGGATGGAAGAAGGGAAGTTCTTGGGGGTCATCGTCACTAAAGATGGCTTCAGAGCGAACCCTGAAAAGGTCGAAGCCATTATCAAAATGGAATCACCTACTACCATCAAACAGGCTCAGACACTGAATGGACGACTAGTCGCACTTAATCGCTTTTTGGCAAATCACGCGGATAAGTCGTTTCCTTTCGTGTCAACATTGAGAAACTGTTTAAAGAAAACGCACTTCCGCTGGACACCAGAAGCGGAAGCAGCTTTTCAGGAGATTTGGTCACGCTTGATCGAACTCCCAACGCTCACAGCACCAGAAGCGGGGGAGGAGTTAATCCTATACCTTTCCGCAACAGATAGAGCAACCGGGGCGGTCCTGCTAGTTGAACGGAAAGACATCGAGATGCCAATCTATTATGTCAGCCGTATCCTAACAGACGTAGAAACCCGGTACTCTACCCTCGAAAAATTAGTCTTAGCACTTGTACACGCTTCACGCAGGTTAAGACGATATTTCCAGGGTCACCCAATCACCATTCTCACCAACTTCAAACTTGCAAACGTTCTACGCAAACCCGAGTTATCGGGACGCCTAGCCAAATGGGCAATTGAGTTGGGGGAATACGCGATAAAGTATAAGCCAAGACCAGCCATAAAAGGCCAGGTTTTGGCGACTTTATTGCGGAAGTGCCTGCATCGCGGGAAAAAGAGTGCCAGGAAGAGGCTCAACCCTCTCCAGCACAGGACATCAATGATGTCTGACGACTCTACACTGATGGAGCAGCCAATAACGAGGGTTCAGGCGCAGGGTTGAAACTAACCAACCCAGCAGGCCAAGAATACACTTACGCTATTCGACTGGATTTTCCAAGTACGAATAACGAAGCCGAGTATGAAGCATTCTTGGCCGGGCTGAGAATTGCGCGTAAGATGGGAGTGAAATACTTGGAAGCCCACGTGGATTCCATGTTAGTAGCCAACCAAATAAACGGGACGTACACGGCCGTGAACGACACAATGGCTCTGTACCTCGCACAAGCAAAAACCCTTATGCGCGATTTTAACGATTGCAAAGTCATATACGTCAAGCGTAGCGAAAACAAATCTGCGGATGCGTTAAGCAAGCTTGCATCATTAGCCTTCACCCACTTGGGAAAGGACATCCGCATTGAACTCCTCGGGGCACCTTCAGTCCCGCATAAGGAAATTTGTGTCATCCAAACCGGCACAGAAACGTGGATGACACCAATAATAAATTACCTTGCGGCGGGTATACTACCAGAGTCAAAAACACAGGCAAGAAAACTACGCTGTAAAGCACTGAATTATCAACTCATCGATAACATCCTTTACAGACGTAACTTTCTTGGCCCACTCTTAAGATGTGTGGACAACCAAGATGCTGACTACCTCCTAAGGGAAGTACACGAAGGCATCTGTGAAGTACACGCAGGTCCACGCGCTGTTGTAGCTAAGCTAAACAACGCGGGATACTTTTGGCCGGGGATGCATACGGATGCGCTGGCATACATCAGAAAGTGTAGGTCTTGCCAGCTCTACGCACCCAACACGCATCGCCCGAAGAATGAACTTGTTCCAGTCACCTCTTCATGGCCATTTCAGAAGTGGGCCATCGATGTGACATGCCCATTTCCCACAGCAGCAGGAAACGTTCAGTTCCTAGTGGTAGCCATCGACTACTTCACCAAGTGGATAGAAGCAAAACCCTTAGTCCAAACAACCGCGAAACATATCAAAAAATTTATTTGGGAATTTATTATTTGTCGTTTTGGACTTCCACAGAATTTGGTGAGCGATAACGGCACCAACTTTGCTAACAAGAAGCTACAAAAGTGGCTGGAAGAACTTCAAATCGCTCACACCTTTACCTCAGTGGCGCACCCGCAGGGTAATGGTGAGGTAGAAAGAGCAAATAAGAGCATCGTCGAAGGCATAAAGAAAAGACTCTTGGAACACAGATCCGGCTGGGTGGACGAGCTTCCGCACGTCCTTTGGGCAAACAGAACGCTGAAAAAGGCCAGTACGGGAGAAACCCCGTTCAGCCTCACTTATGGCACTGAAGCCATGGTCCCGGTCGAAATTGGTTTACCCTCACCAAGGGTCTTGATTCAGCCAGAAGACAATGATGCGGAAAGACGGTTAGACCTTATGCTAACCGAGGAACGCAGAGACTTAGCCGCAGCGCGTGAAGAGAACTACAAGCGGCAAATGCAAAAGTACTACAATACGCGGGTAAAACTCTGCAACTTCAATGTAGGAGACTACATACTGCGTAACAACGAGGCTTCGAACCAACAACGCCCAGGAAAACTGGCCCCGGTTTGGGAAGGGCCATACATTATCAAAGAAGTTCTGAGAAAGGGCGCATACCGGCTCGAAAGGCTCGATGGCACTCCCATCCCAAGAACATGGAATGGAGCTCAATTACGCAAATGTTACATGTAGATCAATTCCAAACTTGTAAAGAAAAGGCCTAGAGCCACTTCTAATGGAAATGATTCTCCTTTCACATTGTGTTGATAGCCTTACCTTTATACTTATGAACTTCCCACACTGATATGCCGGTATTCACCGCATAAATATGGGAAGAAGTAAGTTGTTACGTGTGGAAGGCGGCAAAACCCGCATAAACACATAAAACGGTAAAAATTTCAAAAGAAAAGATAAGGAAAACCTTCACGCAGGTCAGTTATAGGTAAAGTTTGGTCATCCCACTAAATGAAAGTGACGGTCCTACCCGCACAATCATGATAGAGGAAAATGAACATTAACCTATTAACAACCGTGCGTACAAAGGCTAACTTATTCAAAATACTTAGAAAACTTCTAAGGAAAAGATGAGGAAAACTTCCACGCAGGACAGATATAAGTAAAGTTTAGCCATCCTACTAAGTGAAAGTGACGGTCATACCCGCACAATCACGAAAGAGGAAGCGAAACTTAAACTTATAATCTGCCACGTTAAAAAGTTAACTTATCTAAGTACCAAAGAAATTGCTAAGTTAAATCAAAATATGCGTAAAATAAACAAGGCAAGGAATTAGCAAATAATCTTTATTCAATCGAAATTCAAATATTACAGATTGCTGGGTACATACCCGCATACAAAAGAAGCTATACAAAAATAAAAATCTACTCTAATGGTGGAAAGGGATCTTCAGGATCAAGCTTCAGGACCACTTCCACTTGGACCCGCACCATCAGTAGAGCGTGGCGGTTCAAGGAAAGCTTTAAGGATAGCTAGCCCATCATCAGCAGCAGCAACTTCGTTCACCTTCTCCACCACCGGATGCGGGAAGGCGGCATACTGGTTCACTGCTTGGTCATATAAAGCTTCAGTATCCACATCAAATAAAGGGAAGTTGGAAGGCGGGATGCCTTTCTCAACGAACCCTAGACCAAGCAGGAAGCCGGCCTTTTCCCCATCCTCATGAGAAGCGTTGAGGGCTGCGCTCATGGCATCGTCGTATGATGTGTCCGTGAAGACTCGATGCACAACCTACAAGAAAAAATACAAGTATCAAAACCTTTTCTATTTACAAAGAAAAGCGTAAAGATATTATGAAATTACGCATACCTGAGACAACGCTTCTCGAAGAAGCCATTCCTTGGCAACCAGAGCCTCCTGGAGGGCGGCTTGAGCTTGGTTACGGGCGCGTTCGGCTTCACTTTTATTAAGGTTGGCAAGCAACACTTCCTTTGCAGCAGCCTCTTCAACGCCCTTTAGCTTCCGCTCAGTGTGGTCAAGCACGCCCCTCTGGTCCAAGATCTCTTGGAGCTTCTTGGCGTCTTCCATAGCCAAGGCATCATGAGCTTGCTGGAGCCTCTCTAGCTTGGCTTTAAGCTCCTCGTTCTCAATGCGTAGAGGCTCAGCAACAGCTTCAGCCTTGGTGGCCCTCTCAGTTGCGTTCCGTGCAGTTTCCTTGGCCAGCCGAAGCTGTTCGTTGACAGCTTGGGCAGCCTTGGAACGGGCCTCGAGACGGGCCTGAACTTCAACTTCAAGGGCCTTGAAGGCCTTCTCCTTTTCCGCAGCCACTGCGGTAAGCCTATTGTTCTCCTCCCGGACAGCCCGCGCCTGAGCTACTTCTTGGATACGAGCTGCTTTTAACTTGTCGTTTTCACGACAAAGCAGCTCGACGCGCGTCTGCATCTGGGCCAGGAGAATCCGAAGCTCATTGGTTAGCCTACCCTCCTGGTAGCTAGCCATTGCTTCCCCCAACGCACCACTGGGAGCTGCGTGACGAGCCCACTCCACGCACTCCACAGGCGTGCGAAAAGTTGTTCCTCGGCGGATGTTCCATCGTGGAACATACACTTCATTGGAATCCGACACTGCAAAAAACAAAAAGCAGTTAGGAAAAGATGATATATATATAAAAAAAAAAAAAGGCCAAAAGAACCCTACGCACCTGTAGGGTCGACAACAGGCCGATAGCCGCCAAATCCATCACCTGAACCCAAGTAAAATCCATCCAAGAGGTCAGGCAGATGGGAAGGAGGCAGAGGTTGGCGAGAAGCCCCAAGCATACCTGAAGGATCGGCCGTCGTTGCCGATGACGGAGGAGGCATGGTGGAGGCCGCCGCGGTATAAACCAATGGAGGTGAACTCACAACCGTGGTCGCCGCTGCGGAGGAGCCCGCAGAAATAGTCACCGCCGGCTCAGTGAAAGATTCAGTAAATATGGCACTGACAGCCGGCGGAGATGTCGTCACAGTTGGAACAGTTGGCTCATCCTGGTGAGCAACTGAACCAACTGAAGCAGGCGCAGACGCCTGGGTCATCGCCTCAGGTAGGTTGACCAAACCTACCGTCATGGGTCCGGAGGTGCTCCTCCCCGCTCCACCCTGGAATGCGGTAGCATCCACGCCTGCACAAAGAAGATATATAAGTATAATGATGGAAAGCTATGAAGTTAAAAGTAAAGGAAGTTTGTACTTACGGGTTTTCTTGAGCCTAAAAGTGCGAACAGGCGGGGACGAACCCGATGGAGCCGGCCTCTTTACGCCGCTCACCGTCGTCATCCTGGGTTGCCCGGAGGTGACAGTCGTCGCAGCCTCCGGAGCAGTGGTCTTATCACCACTAGGGTTCCCCGCCACCTCCTCGCTTTCGGTCTCTGAATCAGACCGATTCACCGGATCGGCAGTGGAGGCAACCTTCGCCTTCCCCTTCCCGCCGGCAGCCTTCTTTTTCCGCACCAAAGGAGGACCATCTGCGGATTCCTCTTCAGAAGACAAGATTAGAGGAATTCCAGCAGAGGTTTCAGCATTGAGAGGTCGAGGGTTGAATAACTCCTTACCTGGCCGCCTGGCGCTCAGGATCTCGTGGCCTGGCGGGTAGACCTCCACGAACCGATCCGCCGTCTGTTCAAGGATGGGCAACTCATTCTCATCTAGAGCACGAGTACCCATCCGAGCGGGACCATCAGCCTCCCGCGGATGCAGGAGCGACTGCAAGTCATTCCCCTCTGAAATAAAAAAATAAACAGTTAGAAGAAAAACCTATATCAACAAAGAAGACAGAGCATACCGTAAGGGACAGAGTTCAAACCGTATTCGAGGACGATGGGAACCTGCGACGCCTCCTTCCACACCCGGCTCATCCCAAGCATCACCATCCCAGACTCCGCAAAGCGGTATACTGGAGTCTGGACCCGGGAGATCTTGGCGAACCACTCCGCCTCCTGGTAGTTGAGAGCGTGAAGGGCGGGGAGTGCTCTCCCATTCTTAAAGGTCATCGCAAGGGGGACGACGCGAGCGGAGATATAAAAAAACTCACGCTTCCACGACCGAAGACTGCGCTCGGTAGCGCAGATCTTCAACCCCTTGATCCGATTGACCAAGGTGTACCACCCCTGGATGCACCTCTAGGAGTAGAAGGTCATCAACCGATCTACGTGGGGCTCCACGCCCAGAATGAGGCACACACACTCAAAGTGGCGGATCTTGGCGATCGCCATCGGGTGTACCTCCGTCAGATGCACGCCGTGCCTCTCCAAGACACGGTATACAAACTTCGTCAATGGGAACCTGAGATTCCCATAAACGAAGAATGCAGCGTACACCCCTATCTTGCCCTTGGGGGCATCGTACAACGTCTGGTGTGGCTCCGGAAACTCAGGCTCGAACGGCTCGAGCATGAACTTCCGGACGACGTACCGATAGAGGTCGGCCGGAAGAGCACACTGGCACTCGCCAGCAGTACTCTTGTCATCCTTATCAGAAGTGGACGACGGATTCTCGACGAACACGTCAGACTCCTCGGCAAAAGAAGACATGTTTCGGATGTACAGAAACGATTTCAGAAGAATGCTCGACGGAATAGTGAGTATTCGCCGGAAATCGTTTAGAAGATGAAGAGAGAAGTGAAAGTGTGGATTACAAAGGACCCTCTCCCCCTTTATATACTCATCGCAATTAATGCGATGAATTTAATGCGGAAGAGAGAGAAATCGCAGGTGCAATGAAACTATGACACGTGGCAAATAGCAAGCTGGCAACAGCTGTTGAAAGGACGCGTGCCATTAATTTCGCTGCCACGCGCCCGAAAAATCGCGCCCACGCGCCTGAATAAGCGCCTGGAATGACCATATACTGTCACGTCGCCATAACTTCCTGCACGTCCTGACACTGTCAGAAGAAACCGTCGGACAACGTTTCAATAGTTTGGACTGTTCTTACCCTTTCACCAACTTTTCGAATTTCAAAAAGATTCAAAAGTAAGCGGGAAAATACCCCTTACCTTGGCAACCAAGAAACTATAAGACAGGTGCGAGTACAGTGTTAAGGCAAAACCCTTCACATACTTGGCACCTGCAGGGAATTGAAGCCAAGAATACCTCGGCAACCAAGTAACCATAAGACGGGTGCGAGTACAGTGTCAAGGCAAAACCCTTCACATACTTAGCACCCGCAGGGAATTGAAGCCAGGAATACCTTGGAAGTAAAGTAACTATAAGACGAGTACGGGTACAGTGTCAAGGCAAAACCCTTCACATACCTAGCACTCCGCAGGGAATTGAAACCAAAAAGGATCTTCTGGGCAGTGCTTGCGGAAACGGGAATAACATCCCCGCATAGCGGGAACGTCGAGAACTAGACTGTTTGAACCTCCAAGATGGAATTGGTTGTTTAAACATAATTGATCACTATGTTCAAAACTACCAAAACCTCATGGAGAATCTACACAAGTGGAACTCAACGCTCCTGACTTGCGAGGAGGTTACAGACCTACCCGCATCACACCCAAAGATCAAGCAGAAAAGTCGGGAATTTCTGCCTGGCATTAGGAAAACCGCGGGAAGAATCCCCACGGAAAACCTTAAAACTAAAATCCCTTTTCAAAACCCCTTGCTAAAGTCCAAAAGTTCACCTCACTTATTAATAATTCATGAGAAGAACATTGGACTGGGGGGGACTTGAAGAGGTAGGTCCCAGCAGAGCCCAGTTGGACCCGCAAGACTCACCTTGAAGAGGGACGTCTGCGCAAGGACCAACTGCTTCCGCAGGACCCACCATGCCCAGAGAAGACCTTACGCGCAGTACGCCAGCTGTTCCCGCAGGGAAAGCCTCCCAATGGTGAAGTACCCCGCCTGTTCCCGCAGCTGCGGATACAAGCCATCAGGGAAGGCTACCCGCACTAATAGCAAGGCTACACGCACAAGGCACTAACTCTTGATACTTCAGTAATGTCACCTGAAGGAATGAGCAAGGCGGGAATACTCCCGCCCAAATGAGCCAGTCCGTATGCTTCTGGAAGATCTTTTGTACTATACCTGCCAAGGTATGGGCAAAATAGACGATCTGACCAAAACAGCCCATGAATCAATCACAGGGTGACAGCTCACCGACAACAGTACGAGGAGGAGCACCCTCTAGTACTGTTTGTCACTATTAGCCGCTGCCTACTCACCAACCCTCACTGTGGGACGTGCGTAGCCTACAGTTGGTGGAACAGTGCATAGCCGGCAGTAAAGGAACAGTATACAGCCGGCCTTGTCACTATCAGCCGCAGCCTATCCACCAACCAGCATGGCTTGTGCGTAGCCCACTGTTGGCAGAACAGGAATACTATTCAGCCGGCTGTACCTTCTTGGAAACCTACCTTCGGCTATAAATACTCCAACACCTTGGAATGGTACGAGGATTATCGGATATCTCATTACCTTATCTTCTCTAGCAATCTCTTAATATACACTTATATTCAGAGCAATCTAGTCTGATTCTCACACCGGAGGGTGGTCACAAGGAGGAACCCCCCCTTCTCAGTGACGAGCTTACGGTGTCTGTTTTGCAGGTCACCTGAAGAACAACTTTCTTTGCTGGACCTCATCCTCGTGGGAAACATCTATTTAACCCCCAGATTATCCGTAATCTGCCCGGGATCGATTAGTGTTTCTTCAACAACAGTCCTATGTTCATGTTTTTATCTCCTAGGAAACCTTAAACCAACAACAACAACCCCCCAATTCATCCATTCCAATTCATGTAACAATATTAATCCAAACAACCCCGTTGTCACTACGACACACGCCTCAGTACTAGACTTCACCCCACACCACCTCGCTGAGCTACACGACGGGCGTGTGGCGCGTGAGACCAACCGCTTTCCACCCTGCGCGTCAAAACTCAGCGAGTACACACCGTGTGAGGACGTTGACCGGTCGTTGAAGTTTGACCGGGAGAGATTAGTGTATAGGGAAAGACATTGTCCGGATAAAGAGGAGGTGCTGTTGTGTAGGATACCCGCCGTACGGGTACCGGCAACCGTTCCGGTGGCCGGAGAGCCGTGACGGCGCGTGGTATGCGAATGTGCCACATAAGCATTTGACTTTGGAAAAGGCGGGTCATAATTGGGTCCGGTTTAAAGGGGACCGGTTTAGTTTCCCGGGTGGCGGGACGATGTTTCCGAATGGTGCGGGTGGGTATATTGATGATATCGGGAAGTTGATTAATCTTCGGGATGGGTCGATTAGGACCGCTATTGATACCGGCTGTGGGGTACGTAACTTTTTTTTTCATTACCTCAATATTATTATTTTCACCTTATTTTCACCTTTTTTCATATTTTCAAATATATTCAAATTTTAAAACATAAAACTTTGTATTGTTTTGTTACCTGATTTTACTTGCTACTTGCTAGTGGGTGTTGGGCATGTGTTAATGAAGTTTGCAGTTTAGAAAAAAATAAAACCTTTTTTTTAATCTACGGAATGGATCGATTAGAACCATCATTAATACTGGCTATGGGGTACGTAACTTTTTCTTCAATAGTATATACTACGTTAACTTTGTTTACTTTGAGACCTGAACTCTCAAATGCACTTTTTGAAAGGTTAAACATTGAAATTGAAAAATGGTAATTATTTTTTATGGTTATTGAAATATGTTGGTTAATAATAAAGATATTTTAAAAACAATGCAAGTATACGAGTGATGATATCTCTTTTGTACTTATGCTTTCTTTACTTTGTTTGTTATAGTATATTGATTTATTTGTTTGTTTTTATTCAATGATATTTTCGTAACTATTTAAAGTATAAATATGGATATGTGTTTGTTCTTGATATTTGTATATTGAAAACTTGAGATATTTGTATATTAACAATTGTTGTATATTAGATATTAAAAAGGTAATAAACAACAAGCTAATTTGCGTCGTGTTTAATCATTTAAATTATTTTTATTTACGAATGAGACGTATTTCATTTTTAGCAAGAAACTTAACGTCATAAAAGCTCGAAAGTTCTTTATAAATCATAGAAATATGTTAACGATTTTTGTCTACTTAATTAAGTACTTAACTATCATTTATGTGTTTATTATTTGAAGAAACTTGTTGACTATTATACATATCGATATGGTGTGCTTACTAGCTAAAAACATAACGTTTTACGAATTTAAAGTTTCAATTACTTATAGACAATTATGATTTTTCAATAACTCAATAACATGAAATTGACAAAATTGACAAATGTAAATATCTTTATTAATACTATTAAGACGTAGTACTCGTTTTAACTTAAATTGTCTATATGTATATTATTTTTTAAATACATATTATATTGAATTAATTTAATTTTAAAAAAGTAATATACTCTTGATATAAAGTGTTTTTGACTTTTTCTGATTTTCCAGAGTTGGTTAGAAGTATCCTTTCGAAGGATTGGTTCAAATTATCAAAGTATGAATTAAAAGACACAAGTGGATTAACCTATTTTTATTCATCTAAAGTTTTTTTATTTGAAAACTAATAAATTCTTTATTGTAACTTAATGCAATAAGGAAGTGAACATTTTTAACACCCTAGGATTCATGTTATGCCATATTAGGTTGATGATTATGCTAGTCAAGTTATTACTTTCGTAGCAAAAGAATAAATAGAAACACGCTCAATATCAAAAAAAGTTTAACTAGAATACAGTTATATTATTATTTTGGATTTTTGGTGATTTAACGAAAGAAAAGAAGAAAGTGAGATGAACAGTTAAATAACAGTCGTATGCATTATAGTTTAAAACGTATTATGTAGGTGTTTATGTGGTTTTCATAGTTTTCTACTAGCTAACAATTGGTTCTCTATTAAACACCCATCAAATACATGTATATATTTAAAATGTAAATTTAAATATCATGATATATATAAGATGTGCCAAAGCAAAAGATTCTCTAGAAAAATCATTGACGTGGTAGTTGTTAGGCATGAAAAATCTATTCAGAGTGGTTGGATCTGATCATTATAATAAGAAATTAGTTGGTCGTTGTAGTATCATATTGTTTGGATGTAGAAAAACAACGTTAAATAACCCAATCCAATTAGGGGTGTTTATCGGATTATATAATGGGTTATTCGGGTTGGATTCAGATTTGAAAATTTTAGAACCCTATTTGAAATACAATCCGATCCGAATTAGGGTCATTCCTATCGACATGAATTGAATTTGGATGGATTCAGATCGGATTCGGATAATACGAGTAATTTGTATAACAAGTACACAAACTTAAGGTTTATTAACTAAATATGCAAAACGGGAAAATAAAAATAAAACACTACAAGAGCAAGGAAGTTAAGTAGTGTTAGAATGTATAATGACGGAGTGTTTTAACATTTTTGTCTATGGAGTGTTAGGTTGATTTAACGAATAATGAAGTTATGGTTATAAGGTTATTGTAAATGCTAATGGACTTGGCTATATACACTAATAGCATGTTACATATTCGGATTAGTCGGTGAATAAACCAAACTATCCGGGATTTTTTTTAAATCCATGTCCGAATTCGATTTATACGGGTTTCAGTTACGGTTCGGATTTCAGTTTTTTCGGAAATTTTCAGCACCCCTAAATCCAATGGTATAATACCAAAAATAATAATATAGTAATAAATAAATAAATAAATAATAATTTTTTTATTAACAAATCAATGTAAAAAAATCCGGGGTTTTAATACCATAAAACAATAACTATGTGTGTTTTTTTAAAGTTATTTAAATAGATTGATGTCATGATTTATTTAGAGAAACTTGTAAAAGGGTTGGTGGATTGATTGGGCCTACAAATGTCCATTTGGAAGGAAGCAATTTGGACAAGCAAACTACTCACCTTTAACCTTTTAGGCTTCTTGTCATTTAAATTAAAAGATTTTAATAGTTAGTATAATTTTATAAAATTTATGAAGTAGTTATTAGTACTCTGTTATATCATATAATATACAAAATGGTATGAAAAGTAACTTTGATAGTCTATAAATCACGATAGTTATTTACTTATTTATTACCATGCAACTATTAAGAGCATAAAGTAAATGTATGTGAATTGTTTTTTTTTTAAGTAAAAGTAAAAGTCTAGGAATCAATGTTTTTGACGCTATTGTATCTAAGAGTAATTTTTAGTAACATTACTTATTTACATGGGTTTTTAATATATTATTTCTTTAGGTGGCTAGTTTCGGAGCTTATCTTCTATCAAGAAACATTCTAACAATGTCATTTGCACCGAAAGACACTCATATAGCTCAAGTACAATTCGCACTAGAACGTGGAGTTCCTGCTTTGATCGGCATCATGGCATCAATTCGGTTACCTTATCCTTCTCGAGCTTTTGACATGGCTCATTGTTCTCGTTGCCTCATCCCATGGGGGCAATATGGTAATCAAACCACATTTTTGTATTTTTCGTTTTAGTTTTGCACATATAACATATTAAAGAAATTAATAATGCACACTTTTTGTTTTTTTTTTAATTGTAGATGGTCTGTATTTGATTGAAGTTGATAGAGTTTTACGCCCGGGAGGATATTGGATTCTCTCCGGCCCGCCTATCAATTGGGAGCGTCGTTGGAAAGGTTGGGACAAATCAAGGGAAGAATTCAAAAATGAGCAAGATAGGATTGAAGGAGTGGCAAAAAGCTTGTGTTGGAAAAAGTTAATTCAAAGGGATGATATCGCGATTTGGCGGAAACCTTCATATCATATTCATTGCAAAATCACTCGTAAAATCTTCAAGAAGCCACAATTTTGCGAGAATCAAGATCCAGATATGGCATGGTAATATTAAAAACACTTTGATATGCCATATTTTACACGACCTTTTTTGACACGTGTGTTTTTTTTTATTTACCAAAATACTTCATATATAGGTATACTAAGATGAAGACATGTTTGACTCCATTACCAGATGTTACCAATATCAGGGAAACATCTGGGGGAGGGCGGGTGGCAAAATGGCCTGAAAGGTTGACGTCAACTCCACCGAGAATCATTAGTCAAGATGTTGGAGATATCACAGAAGAAATATTTAGAAGTGACACAAATCTTTGGAAGACTAGATTATCATATTACAAGACACTAGGCCAACAACTAGCAGAGAAAGGACGGTACCGTAACTTGCTAGATATGAATTCCTACTTGGGAGGCTTTGCAGCTGCGCTTGTTCTCGACAATGATCTAGTATGGGTAATGAACGTCGTACCCGTTGAAGCTAAAGTAAACACCCTTGGAGTTATATATGAATGAGGGTTGATAGGAACTTATCAAAATCGGTAATCGTTAGTCTTTTAATTTACTAATTTAACTTGTTAAAAAAAATAAAAAAAAAACTTGTTAAATAATCATTTTTATTTTTATTTTCTATTATAAATTAAATGTTTTTGTTTAACTAACGTTATTTTTTGGTTTATGTGTCATATCCAAGAACATATGATTTCATTCATGGAGACACAATTTTTACTATATATAAAGACAAGTAAGATCTTTGAGACATTTATTTCTATATTTATAAGTACACTTTCACAAATGATTTACATATATTTGGTATTGTAGATGTGAAATGGAAGACATATTGTTGGAAATGGACCGGATTTTAAGACCACAAGGAAGTGTAATAATTCGAGACGACGTTGACTTACTAGTCAACGTACAGAGTATCGCCGAAGAACTCCAATGGGAAACCAGATTGGTCGATCATGAAGACGGACCACTTGAGCGAGAAAAACTACTCATTGCCACGAAGCAGTACTGGACGGCCCCGGCCCCTGAAAGTAACCAATAACGGGTTTTTTTATAAGCGGTTTGAAAATTCATAATAAACATATTCCAAAAGTAAAGGGAAAAATTATATTTTTTGGTAAAAACTGCGAAGTAAGTACATGTTGATTATTACGTTATGAATAAAACTCTAATTGTTTATTTAGTGGAAAATGGAAATCATTATGAATATTGAAAATGTAGAAATTATTGTCTTGAATCCTTTTCTTGTCATAAATATATTTCTTCATATTCTAATTTGTTGCATATGTCTTATCTAGCCAGAATTAAATTATATCTATTAGATTATAAACTATTAATGGGTTGTTTTAGTTTCTTGTATAATTGAACCATTTAGGCAAATAATCCCAAAAAGAACGATGTTATTACGCGTTAAGTTGTTCTTACGTTACACGAGTAAAGATAGATTTAAGGATAACTCGATGGTAAAATTAGCCGTTAACTTAAAAGAGTTTGAGGCCTGTTTTAGACTTCAACAAACGACTCTTTCACTCCTTCACAATGTTGCAATGCCATTAATGTTAAGTAGTAAGCACTGTTGTAAAAGCCGGCATAGGCAGCCGAGTACACGGCGCCTAGGTGCTCTTGGCACTTCATCACACTGCTTTTCTTCTTCAAAGTCAACAAAATCGATCTCGGTCTTACGTGGTCCAAGTAGGTCCTAGATGGTCCAAATCGGACCTGGGCGTCTCTTATTTGGCCTAGGCGGCCAACTCGGTCTTAAAATTTTTTCGACTTCTATTAAAAAAAATGTAATTTCTCCTAGAGCACACCATTGCCATTTTTTTCGGTTATAAATTAATTTATTTATAAAATACCACGTCTGAGTACTCCCCGGGTACACCATGCCGTCCACGCCTAGACCGAGTACTCACAACTCCATAGTTGACCGCCTTGGGAGCGCCTACTCGCCTAGCGACATTGCAACCTAGGTAGTAATTGTGTCATATCATAGAATATTAATTGACGGTTCCAAATCGGTTTCCTATTTCAAAGCTCAAAATGGTTCTGAACTAAGCCATACCGCCTGGTTCTAGCTCTAATAACCCACTTTTTGATATTTTACCGTTATAAGTGACTCAAAATTGAACAGGCACGTTTAAAACATGCACGCATCCTTCAATTTTTCTAACCACTCGAACAAGGGGGTTTGTGAAAGTTTATTGTTGTAGAAAAAGTTAGGGTTTTTGAGAAAAGTTTGGAATATGATGTGGCTATTATTTGATGGTTTGTGGATGTTTGTCGTTGTGGATGCTCTAAAAAACGACTAGGGCTGCCACTTTTACCCGAAACCCGAAACCCAACCCGAGAAATACGTACCCGAACCCGAACTAACCCGACTTAAAATACCCGAACCCGAGAAAGAGAAAAGACTAACCTGAACCCGAACCCGAACCGAAGTAAGTCGGGTTGGTTCACGGGTTTGATTTATAAGTTTCGGGTCAACCCGAATAAACTTTTAGTTTTGAAACTAATATATATTTAGGTATAATAAGCTTAGTTTTAGCCACTAAAGTTATCAAAATCTAGTCATAATTGATGTTTTCATTACAACTATTATAGATCGATTGTTTATTGTTAATTTATGTTTTCCATTTATTACTAATAGCAACCGTAATCAAGCAACTAAATCACGCCCGATTGAAAGCGATTATGGTTTGTGTTAGTTTTACTTTTCTTTTGGATTGTTTTATCAAGTTATGTTGATTTATTATTTGATTATTTGCTTACGAGCAAAAAATAATATGTTAATTTAATTTGAACATTGTAATTTTTAAACTCTTTTTGTTTTTTGTTTTGTTTTCTAGGATACTCGAAACCTGATTAACCCAACCTGAATTACCCGAACTTGAAAAATCCGTGAGAGATTCGGGTTAAGTTTCGGGTCAAGTTTAAAACTTTTAAAACCTGAAAACCCGACCCGAAAAATCTAAAACCCGAAGAACACCCAAATAAGTAATAAATACCTCAAAACATTTAACCCTAACACAATTCTTGTTTTGTTGACGATGGCTACTCCACCAGACCAAAATCAAAATGAAAATGAAAATGAAAATGAAACCCTAGAACCCCCAAATTCACCACCACAATCAGATGAACAACAACAGGAGGCTGGTAAATCCCAATCTCAACCGCCGGCGATGATGACGTCATCACGCAACACCACCAACAAGCGTCGTAAAACATACAAACGCAGAAAACCCAGCAAGAAAATCATTCACTTGACCGATAGCTTAAACCCAATCCCCTTTGTCCCACCCAAAACCCTAGATCTTGATAAACACCAAGACGTATTGAAAAAAGTAGGGCTTTTTGAGTTTAGTAGAATCGACTTCGACTTCGACCGGGTTCGGGTTCTGAAAACCGATTTAATCGTGCAGTTGATTGGGAATTACGACCCGAAAAGACGGTGCAGTTATGTGAATGATATGAGGGTTGGTGTCAACAGGGCGGATTTAGCCAGGGCGTTGAAATTGCCGCCTGCGAGACAGGATCGGGATCGGGCCGCTGTCGAAGAGGTTGATTTGGATTCCGAGGTGTTTTCGTACGAGTCGATTGAGTTTCTTGAGGAATTTGTTCATAAGTGGATTGTGTTGCGGGATGAGCCGCGTGTTGTGTCCGGTGAGATGGTCGGTTGGGCGAGGTGTATTCGAGATGGGCATCCCGAGAAGATGGATGTTGCTAGTTTGATTTGGAGCAGGGTTGAGAAGGAGTTGAGTCTAGGGGATAAGCTTGTCGATTGTTATTATGCGTCACATTTGTTGTGCTTGATTCGGTCCCAAAAACCAGATTTTTTCATCGATGAAGAAGAAAAAGAAGAAGAATGTAATTTAGAGACGGAAGTTGAGGAACCGGCGGCACTTGAAGAGGTTACGATGTAAGAATAAATATATAGATATGTATATTTATATATGGCCATCATTATCATTTATATAATATTTAGATCAAAATATTAAATTATATCTTATAATTATATTAGCTGGGTTAATCATAATATTCATGTTTTCTATTTTACATACATGAAGAACTGATCAACATACGAAAGATGATGAAACAATGGCGGATGCTGATCTGGATGAGCAGGTGGACTGCAATGACGTATCGGGTGATCATTTCTTGCAGCCTTGTCGAAACAGCAGTTTGGTTAATGTTGAACAAGTCGAAGACGAACACGTTGAAGAAGTAAAGGTTTTGGAAGTCGAAGACGAACACATTGAAGAAGTTAAGGTTGAGGAAGTCGAACACGAACACATTGAAGAAGTTAAGGTTGAGGAAGTCGAGGAAGAACACATTGAAGAAGTAAAGGTTGAGGAAGTCGAACACGAACACATTGAAGAAGTTAAGGTTGAGGAAGTCGAGGAAGAACACATTGAAGAAGTAAAGGTTGAGGAAGTCGAACACGAACACATTGAAGAAGATAAGGTTGAGGAAGTCGAAGAAGTGGAGGAAGAACGAAACATTGAGCAAGTGGATGATGATGATGTGGATGATGAAGAGGAGGAGGAGCACGAAGGCGGTGAACGAATGGATGAAGGGTTTGACATGGAGGCGAATGACGACTCATTTGATCGTGACGGATTAACTACTGACAACTTCCTTCAAGGAGTTGAAACGTCGCACAACCCTTACAACTCTCACGGGATGTCGTCAATGGACCTCTTCGGTTGTTCGTTCTACAACAATGGCGGGAAGCGAGTAATGGAGCCTGAAGAAGAAGAAGACATCCAAATGCAGAATGGTATCCAAAACAGTAAAAGAATAAAAACCGAAGAAATAACGTGGGATCAAAAACAAAACGACATTGACATTGGTTTCTGCTTTGACCAAATCCAGCAGTTAATGCAAAAGGCCAAGATGATCCACGAGTCAAAAGAACGAAGCTATGAAAACGTGCAATATAGTCAGCAAATAGCAGTGGATCAGCTTCAAGAACGCCTGCATATATTGGAAATGATGATAAAATCAAAAGATGAAGAGTTGGCGAAGAAGCATAACGAGGTGTTTCGTCTTGAACGGGAGCTTTATCTGATGAGTGATCTCGTATCCGGGTATAGAAAGGCTTTGATCGACACGCGCTCTAAGTTTTCTGACTACAGAAAGCGGGCTCAACTTAAAGAAGAACCGCTTTATAGAGATGCGGGCCCGGGTGGTTTGGTTTTGAGCGTACGGGAAATAGAGAGGCAGCGGTTGAAGCAAGAAGAGGAGATGATGAAGATTCAGATTGTTGCAAAGAATTTTGAAGAAGAATGTGTTTATCGGTTGCAAATGCATAGTAATAGGCTTTCACCGATGTTTGATAAGCTGGTGGTTATTGAGAATGAAGTACACATGCTTAAAGAATTATCTGCAAAAGCGAAAGAGGCTCAGGTCGAGCCGAGTGCTGAGCTTGCACCATCTGTTGAGCCTGAAGAGAATCAGAAATCAATGGTTGAAGATGAATCTTCGGTTGAGCCTGAAAAGGATCTGAAATCAATGGATGTAGATGAATCTTTGGTTGAGGCCGAAAAGAATCAGGATGCACCGAATGAAATCACCGAGGAGAATTATGTTAGCATGGATGGTGTTCTTCCTGATGCTGCTGGTGAATCAGAGGTATGAACAAAACCTATTTATAAAATGCTCTTGGTTGATCATTGGTTTTCTTTAGTTTAAATTATTCCTATAAGATGTTTGAACATTATAATCAGTGGCGAAGCTTGGGCGAGTTCGTCGGGGGGGGGGGGGGGCTCAAATTTTCGGTATAAAACGGGTAAATTTACACAACGTATACAAATTTTCGGACGGTAAAAGGGTCGATTTTCACTACCACGCAAAAAAACAGGGGGCCGGGGCCACCCTTGGCCCTAAGGAAGCTTCGCCCCTGATTATAATTGTTTATTTTTTAATATTAGAAACTGGGTTCGGGTTAGGCCTCATTCGTTGTCTATGTTCCTTTACGTTCATTTATTAAAATTCGTTCGTTTACCTTTCGTTTCATTTGATTAAAAAGCATGTTTGTTAACATAATCGTTTTTTGAAATAGAATATGTTCACATATTCATTTAGAACTTTTTGGCCCGTTACAACTTAGAATGGTTTTAGTAACTTTTTAGTTTACTTATGTTAATTCATCTATGTTCGATTGTGTTCTTGCGTGAACCGTTTGTTTATACTTTTAACGAATAAAACATGTTTAATCGTCTTTACAATAGAACACGAACAAGCAAATCCCGTCCGTTTAATTGTTCTTGTTCGATCGTTGTTTGGTCAAAGTTAAATGAATGAACACGAACAGCCTCATTCAGTTTGAATGGGTCATTTTCTTACAACTTAGTTTCAAAAGGCACAAAAGTTTTGAACCAAAATGGGTTTGGAGGTTAAAAATATACCATTCCATTTTTGGCGACATTTAACCGGTTTGATCTGTTTCTTTTTATAGCTAATTGCACGTTAATTCTAACACAATCTAACTTGAACCATATATGGATATAATCGCGATCTCTGTTGATTTGAATGGTGTTGACAGTTTATGGTTCATGTGTTGCAGGAAAAAGCAGATGGTGAAGAAGATTGATGATTCTGTTTGTGTATGGAAGATTCTTATCGTTCGTTCGTTTATGTTTTGATGGAATCTGAAATTGTGTTGGATTTGGTCGTTGTTTCTTTCATCGTTGTATGCTCATTTAGATGTCGAGATGATTCTGTTTTATCTAAGCTTGGATGCAGAAGAGTTGTTTATAGTCAACTTGAAACTTTTTATCGCATCCTATTAATAAATAGCTCAGGTTTATTATCTTCGAACCCGCGTGGTAAACCTTTGTCACATAAACCCACACCATTCTCCTCAATTTTTATACATAAACAAACATTTTTTTATACACATTTCATATTAGTAAGTTTAAGTACATGTACACAAAATACATTTATGGTTCAACTGTCCAGACTCGTGTGGGTAGCAGAAATCTGTTTTTACGCTTTTAAACGCGCTTAGTTAAACGTAAGCTTATATAGATATTAAGTCGACCATGGTATTTGACGAAAGTACACTGTTTTAGTCTTTTAGACTCGTTTTTATGTGCTAAAACTTTTTGGAATGTTGGGTTCAGCGCTTAGGTTGGGCTTTAGGATTTTAACGCTTGCGGTTCAGTTATTAATCAACCTAGGTTACACAAAAACATTTATTTTACAAATATCATATTATAATAACATTAAGTAGCTATAAAGATAATACTTTTATAGTGGAAACGTGTTTTTGCGCTTTTAAACACGTTAAACGTGTAATTAAACGTAAGCCCATGCACATATTAATCAGTCAGACCACTTTAATGGACCAAAGTAACCGGCTTTACACTCATTTTTATGCCAAATTTTATGGAATGTTTAGGTTTGGTGTTAGCTTGTTTGGATGGTTTTTAAGATTTTTAACGCTTCCGGTTGGTTATTATTTAAATTAGGTTACATATAAGCATACTTTTTATACATATTTCATATTAAGAACTTTAACTGTAAAGATAATATTTTTATGGTGAACTTATGTTGATACATATTTCATGTTAATAACTTTAAGTGTAAAATAATATTTGTATGGTTTAATAGTTTATCATTATTTTTTGGTAGCAACTACGAAGCAAGTACATGTTGATTATTACATTATAAATAAAACTCTAATTGTCTATTAAGTGGAAATCATTATGAATATTGAAAATGTAGACATTATTGTCTTGAATCCTTTTCTTGTTATAAATATATTTCTTCATATGCTATTTTGGTTCAATATATCTTGTCTAGTCATAACGAAATTATATCTTTAGATTAAATTATTGATGGGTTGTTTTAATTTCTTGTATAATTGAACCATTTAGGCCGATAATCCAAAAAGAATGATGCCCGTTACTCGTTTAGCCGTTCCTACGTTACACAAGTAAGGATAAATTTAAGCATCACTCGACTAGAATAATAATTTATGATAAGAATATGAAACCAAATTAAAATTTTGGAAATTCATTTAAAGATTTTAGAAAAATAAATTCAAACCTGCACAATTAGACTAGAATAATAAGTTAGTTTGTTATCAAGCAAATTAAGTAACTTTGCTAGACATAATTGATAATCTTTTCATCTATTTTTCACCAGCCTTTACTTGTTGAATCCAACAAAATAACATAAAAACAAAACCCAAATTACCATGAATTCAACTATGGAAGCAAATAAATGGTTTCATATACTGGGCATCATGTAAAGTAAACAAGACCACAAGAATGATATTGAATTATGAGTCAAAGTGGTCAAAGGATTTTATACGTATATATTTATTTTAAAATAGAGGCCTTAAATAATCAAATCTATTTACATGCACGTTCTTCACCGTTGTTTTTCATTTTCAAAGTCTGTATCTTTTTTCCAGTTTCCCGCGGTAGACGTTTACGCCTTTTTTAATATAATTCTTCTATTGCCGTGCAAAAAACAAAAAAATAAAATAAAATAAAAAAATTTACATGCATGTAACCACCGAAAATAACTGACTTATTCACATCCTCTCTTTGTAACCGTTCCCACCACCATAAGAACCCCAATCAGCCATTCATTCAACTTTTTTCTTTTCTTTTCCAAACGGTAAAAAGATGAACAAAGACTTGATGATCATGAGCAGTGGTGTTGGTGCTGCCACTAGTGCTTCATCCGACTTCCAACTCTACCCGGTAAACCCGAACCTGAAAAAGAAGCGAACGAAGATGATGAGACTCCAGATTGTTGGTGGTAGCAGCAGCCAACCAATTACCAAACCTAAATACGCGAAAAAACCAGACCCGAGTGCTCCGAAGATCACACGGCCGTGTACTGAATGCGGGAAGAAGTTTTGGTCATGGAAAGCGTTGTTTGGTCACATGCGGTGCCACCCGGAGAGGCCGTGGCGGGGGATCAATCCGCCGGTTGATCGCGGTTGTTTAACTTCCACCAATGAAGAAGAGCGGTATGTGGCGTCTTGCTTGTTGATGCTAGCCAACGGGGCTCCCGATTATGAAGAGTTCGAGTGCACCAGTTGCAAGAAGGTGTTTGGTTCGCACCAAGCGTTAGGGGGCCACAGGGCGAGTCACAAGGGCTGTTTCGCAATAACGAGAAAGGAGGACGGGGTGAACAAGTGGAGGAGCACAAGTGTAGCATCTGTTCGAGGGTGTTTTCGAGTGGGCAGGCACTTGGTGGACACAAGAGGTGCCATTGGGAGAAAGAAGACGAGGCGGCTGCTGCGGCTTCAACGTTTGTACTCTCGCATATGTTCGATTTGAATTTGCCTGCGCCTCAGGATCAGGATTACTCAAGTTGTTCAAATGTGGGGTTGGATTTAAGATTAGGACTTTGATACAATACACTAGTAATATATTATATAATGTGTGTAAGTAATTGTGTCGTTATTATGTTTGTTACTGATGATCAGGTATTTTGTATATATATTAGTGTATTAATTATGTAGTTTTATTGAATATATTGTTAGAACTTTGGTACTTCATACATGCTTTTGTATTTCAGGTCATTGATCATTAAAGATGCTAAATTGGAGACTTGTACGAGCATGGAATGATATCCCTGGAAGACCGAAGCATGATTTGATGTCTTGGGAAGTGTTACAAGGATTCGGGAAGAGTATGGATGAGAAATCATAAGCCGATGCTAAAACTGAACAAGATGGGTTGACAAAATGCGACCTTAAAGTAAAACGACCATATCCTAAGCTAGGAAATGAGTTAGCCATAATATATGAATTATGGGTTTCTCGACGAGAGGAATCTGAAAATGAGGTTTTCTTAGGTCGCGGTACGCGATGGGATGGTCATATGGCCATCGCGTATCGCGATGGACATAAAAACGGGATTTTTAGGTTTATATCTCATTCTTCATAAACAAGAACCCTAACTCTGTTTTTACGAACCAAAGGCGATTTCCAGCAGTCCTATAGGCGATTTCCACTATCCTAGCTCGTGTCAAGACCTCCTGCATGATCCCTATCATCCGTATCGAAGATTTGATGATGTCTAGGCTCGGCTAATCTCCTAGAATCGCACCCGGGATGTATAGTTTGTAACCATTCACAGTTTTTCTCATGTGATTAAGAATACTTATGTTTTGTTATTGATGATTGATATATGATTATTGATATTTAGTATTTCTGTGTGTTCGGTCGGTTTAGGTTTACGTTGGTCTGAACGATCTGTTACCAGTTGCTAGATAATTAGTCATATTGTTTGGTTAGATTGACTACGATAAAACGTACAATTACCCTTAACTGAGTCACACTGGCAAGGACTGTTTGATAACCAGTGCCGTGTGTAAAATAATTGTTGACGTCTAAGGTTTTGTCTGGTTGATCAGTTTTCAGTTAGTCGTTGATAATCAATCTGTTAGGTTGCATGAGATACTGTTTGGTTGCTTACTTGAATTCCCGGGTGTGATTTGCTTTGTTAACTGCTTACAACTCGTTTACTTGTTCGTTGCTTAGTTCTATAAACTCACTTTAATTGCTTGTGTGATCAGCACTAAAAACCAGTGACTTCATAATTAGAAATCTGTTACACGAATTCATTGACCACATACTCCTTGTGATACGATACCCTACTTGCTCTAACTATTTAGAATAATTAGGTTTTTGATTGATTAAAACGACGGTCATCAGTTACTAATAGCCATTATCTTATATTAAGTGGCCTTGGAAGAAGACGAACCACCAAACTCCTAAACCAAATACGGGATCATGGTTTGGTACTTTGGTTATTGGTTTAATACATCAAAATCAATGTAGTTCACATTATAGAGGTGCACATTCTAACCGGTTAACCGGTTTCTAACCGGTTTGTAACCGATTCTCTAACCGGTTAGTAACCGGTCCAACTCTAACCGGTTACTAACCGATCCTAACCGCCGGTTAGTAACCGGTTTATATATTTGATTTCAAAACCGGTTATAAACCGGTTAACCGAACCGGTTAACTGATTTTTTTAATTATTATTTTATAAAAAACCGGTTATTAACTGGTTCGGCCTAACCGGTCAAAACCGCTTCTCCAGCCAGTCAAAACCGGTTATTAACCTAACCGAAAAACCGGTATAATCGGTTAGTACCTGTCACAAAAAAACCGGTTACAGGTTAACCGATTTGTGCATCCCTAGTTCACAAGAAGTAAGTTAATGTCAGGACTAGGCCCAAGCCCAAGCCCATTTCAATTTAAAATGATCTTAGTATATTTGAAGTAGAAAAATGGTTGAATGTAAATTTGGATGATTGAATAGATTCATCCTGTAGATCAATGTATGGTGGTTCTGTATTAGTTTGAAAGATAATTATAGTTCATGTGGTTTAGAAAGTTACGAGTGGTTTGGGTGGGTCTTAAAATGAACTCTTGATAGTTTCCGTTTAATCTTTTTTTGTTTAAATAAAACGACTAAAATACCACTTAAAAAATAAAAGACACTAAACAAATAACCTTCCACCCCACAAACACAATCTGTTGGTTTTACGTACAATCTATATCAATTGTTTCATCTATTAGGAAACCCGTTCGCTCGTTGTTAAAGATGACGTTTCATTTCTATTTTTAAATGATTTCTTAGAAACATGTTTTGTTGTTAATTTCAATTTCAAACTGACTATAGGTGCTGGTCAAACGTTTGGATTGTGTTACTGTTTCATGTTCGGTTTTAGGTTTGCATTTTGATTGTGATCAAGTTTAAGCATATAGATCTCAGTTGCTAGAAAAGCCCGTGGTTGATGGGGTATGTGTGTGTCAAAATCCGTTCGCAAAGGTCATTGTTGTCGCCTGTCGGTGCTTGGTGGTCGTAGTGTTGAATAGCGATGATGGTGAGCAGAAAGAAAACAATGATCACACTTGGAATTATTTTTTTTTTTACTTGATTCGAACCCGAAAACCCAAATTTCGAACCGAATTCGAGTAAAGCTTGTTTGATTAACCTTTTCGAATCTTATTCACACTCGAATTCAATTTTAAAATTATCAAATTCGAATAACCAAAATCCAGCATGTGGTAATCATAAGACCTCCCCCGAGCATTTTACGCCATGTGACATCCGGTCAGCATTCCAACATTTTGCAAAAAATGAGTGTAGTCAAAACTCTTCAGCAATCATGGCACAGTTATTACTTTTTTAAATTATTTAATATAAATAAACATATAAATTATAAAAAGATAAATAAATTATTGTAGGAACCCCCATCTCCACGTTTTCTCTACAAAGTTCCTCACCAAAAAGTCATCCAAAATGCCTAAGGGGCGATGTAACCAAACATTACGGACCTATAATGCCTCACTACGGATATAATCCATAGTAAAAGGTTTTTTTTTTTAATTTCTTTTTAATTTAATTGTAAGGCCTATTTTTATCATTTTAACCCTAGTAGACATAATTTTAAATGCAAGTTAGTGTTAGATACCAAACTTGTTATAAATCAAAAACCACGCAAGCTAAACGTGCACATTTTTTACTAGACCCTTAAAATGTTAATAGGATTAAGCCATATAGATTATTTTTGTAGTTAGTCGTGTATGAAAAATAAAGTAATTGGAGGTTTCTAACTCCATGGTGGACATTGTATAAGTAAGTTTGGAGAGTCTAGGAGCCACAGTTAAAAAAAATATTGTGGCGTTTACTAAATAAATACAAAACCTGTTTACGAATAAAAAAAATAAAGAAAAGAATTTTAAGCTAAATACGATTTTTCTTTTTCGTTTCGTCTTTATTTTCAATCATCCGTTATTTGTTTATTTCCCTACACCATTTCACGATTAAAATGTTTTTCTATCGACAGTTTAATTTACTTATTAAAAACAATATATAGAGAAATGTTCAAATAAGAAGATTGTTTTTCCTAAGAATGCTAGAAAGAGGGTATTTTAGTCTACTACCTTAATATTAATAACCCACTTAATTTAATTTCAAAAACCCACTTAATTAATCTTAGAAACCCACTTAAATTTTCACTCATCTCCAACAACCACCACCACCCACCGCCACCACCTTGCCGGAAAAGTCTTCGGAAATTTCGTCGGCAAATCACCGGTAAAACACAATGGAAACACTACAAAAAACACAATGGGAAAAACATTACGAAAATAAAAACACAATAACAAAAACACAATTATAAACACAATGAAATAACACAATGTAAAAAACACAATGCAAAAAAACACTATGAAAAATAAAACACAATTATATAACACAATTTTGTAAAACACAATTTTGGTAAAACACAATTTCTAAAAAACCCACAAAATTATTATTTTTTATATATAGCAATATGGTACTCATATAAAAGATAAAAAAAACACTCGTTATTATGGTGAAATTGTTTTTAAAAAAAATGTCGTATGAAAAATTATAGACGTTTTAAAATGATTGGAGTATTTGACATGTGTCTTGCATGTGGAAAGAGAATGTCAACAAATGTGTTATCCCTATTATGCTCTTACCCTTGTTTTACACTTGATTTTCTCTACAATCCATTCTCAACCATTCAAGTCTAAAACGAATAGACAAGATTATTTCTTATCCTTCCTACAAAAACTAATATTCTTATTATAACCCAATTCATAACATATATAATATAATGATCTGGTTATGATGTGTATAACTTGTTGGAATTTTAGTAATATGGCTTATACATATTCATGGTAATATATTATAGATAAAACCTATTAGTTAAGTTTTAGGCTAATAATAAAACATGGAATAAACTCAAGGGGTGTAAAGTGAATATGTTATTATGATCGACGGTTTTTTAGGGTAATATATGCAATTCATATTGCAAACCAAATACACAGAAAAACACTCAGACGTACAAAGGATTTTGTAAAGCACTGGTTCTTCATCAATTCAATTCAGGTTTTTGTTTTCATCTTCTTGATCTTATCCGATTAAATCAATTTTAAGTGCATAAATGGTTTAATCTGAAAGAGTAATCGATTTCAAGAACATCCTAGTTATTTAATTTCAATTTTAAGTTCTTTATCAAATTAGGGTTTGATAAATTAGTATAGTTTTCCCTTTAGGTTCAACAAAGATTAAACCATTAATGCATATTAAACCATTTGATTGGGTATTGGTTATTGTATGTATTGTTATCGATATTAATATTGTGGTTAAACAATATTAATTTCGATGTGTTGAAATCAAAGAATTAATATTAATTGGGCATTGATTGCAACATTTAAAATCATTAATTCATGATTTGGTGGTTAATTGAACGAACATACTGTTTGGTCTAAAAATCGAATTAATTTGGCATTCAATGGAGTAATTGGATTTCAAGTTTGTTTACATTAAATCCAATTTGTTTACTGAAATTAATTCACAATCATTGAATTTATGATTTTTATCAATATTGAATTTGATTGGTTGACCCTTAGTTGGAACCAAAAATTTAATTCAATTCCGTCGCTGATGTCAATCTAGAATAAATTGATATTGATATTAAATTTGTGTTCCAACAATTCAATTCAGTTTCATGGTGAACATTAACACATCGATGTCACCATGCATATTTGAATGTGAATTAATTTGGCATTTATCACATTCAATTCATTTATTTGAATTTTGATTAATTAAGTGGTTAATTGAAATTGAAATCAATTCAATTCAGATTAAATGGATGGGGAATCGATTAAGAATATGTCGAGCAATTTTCAAAACTTGAGAAATTTGAAGGACAGGATTTCAGAAGATGGAAGAAAAAAATGCATTTTCTTTTAACAACTCCAAAAGTTGTGTATGTTCTTACCACTCCAATGCCTGCAATGCCTGGGGCATCAGAAGAGGAAACTCTGGAACAACAGAGAAGGCAATTGAAGTGGGAAAATGACGACTATATATGTCGCGGACATATACTGAATGGGATGTGTGATGCACTCTTTGATGTGTACCAAAATGCTGAGTCTGCCAGGGATTTGTGGGATTCTTTAGATACCAAATATATGGCAGAAGATGCATATAGTAAAAAGTTTCTTGTAAGTAACTTCAACTCTTACAAGATATCGGATAATAGGCTAATTATGGATCAATTTAATGAGTTGCAACACATTCTTGGTCAATTTGAACAACACAATATGCACATGGATGAGTCAATTGATGTTTCTAGTATCATTGACAAATTGCCTCCATTATGGAAGGATTTTAAGCATACCTTGAAACACAAAAAGGAGGAAATAAGTTTGGTTCAGTTAGGTAGCGATATTCGGATTGAAGAATCTCTTAGGATTCAAGAATCCGGGAAATTAAAAGGGAAAATGGAAACGAGTCAGAACTCAGTTAACTTGGTTGAAAAGGATGGAAATTTCAAGAAAGGGAATAAATTTATTGGAAAGAAAAGGAAGGCAAAAGGGGGCTATCAAACACCAAATAAGAAACGTGATGAAGGATGTTGGAGGTGTGGTAAGATGGGTCACAAGAAAAGGGATTGTCGTGTGAAACTACCTACTGGAAACAAGGGTTCAGGTGGAGCCGGTCCAAGTGGGTCGAAGGACCCACCACCTCAACCAGGTATGTTATCTAAATCATCTTTAGGTTCAATAAATTTGCTTGAATGTAACTTGAATAATCCAACTGAATCATACCATGGGTTAAAAATTAATAAAAATGAGTTTGCTCATGATTTAATTATTGGTACAAATGAAGTAAATTTTGGTCTCTGGCAAATTGCACCTGTACACAGCCCAATGAATAATTTATTTGGCAATAGGCTGAGATTAGTGAAAGGAAATAAGAGTGAGTCACTTGACTCGGACTTTGATTCAAATTTATTAACGATGAACGTTAATAATTTGGAAAAGTGTTAAGATATAAAGTTAAATAAAGTTGAACACATTTCACTAATTGCTGAATCATTCTATGTGTAGGATGATTTGATAGCTTGGTGGGTAGACTCGGGTGCTACCAGCCATGTTTGCAAAGATTCAAGATGGTTCATAGACCTGAAATTAATAGAAGATGGATCTGTGCTAAGGATGGGGAATGTATCAACCGAGCCTATCGAAGGGATTGGAAAAGTCAAACTACTATTTACTTCTGGGAAACAATTATTATTAGATAATGTGTTGTATGTACCGGGGATTCGAAAGAATCTTATATCCGGAATTGTGTTAAATAGTCATGGATTTAAACAAGTAATAGAGTCGGATAAATATGTGTTGTCAAAACATGGTATGTTTGTTGGATTTGGTTATCTATCTAGTGGTATGTTTAAACTTAATATTAATGTACCATTTGATAATGAATCTGTTTGCATGGCATCTTCATCTAGTAATAAAGTAGATTCTATATCTAACTTGTGGCATGCTAGATTAGGACATGTTAACTATTCTAGAATGCAAGATATGGCAAAAATGAGTCTAATACCAGGATTTGATATGAGAAATAATAAATGTCACACATGTCAGTTGACTAAAATAACTAGAAAACCTTTTAAAAGTGTAAAAAGGGACTCTAGGCTGCTAGAACTCGTTCATTCTGATTTATGTGATTACCATAACGCACCATCACTATGACATAACAAATATGTAATCACATTTATCGATGATGCAACTAGATATTGTTATGTTTATTTATTACATGCAAAAGATGAGGCTCTTGATAAATTTAAAATTTATAAACAAGAGGTTGAACGATTTCATAAAGATCTGATTAAAACTCTTAGAACATATCGCGGAGGGGAGTATTATGATCCGGTATATTTTCAGTCCACCGGTATAATACATCAGACCACAGCACCGTATACACCACCACAAAATGGTGTTGCGGAAAGGAAAAATAGAACCCTAAAGGAAATGGTTAATTCCTTATTATCCTACTCAGGTTTGAGTGACGGGTTCTGGGGAGATGCTATGCTAACTGCATGTTATTTATTAAATAGAACTCCCAATAAGAATAATGACATAACCCCATATGAGCTGTGGAAGAAAAGATCTCTAAATCTGCATTATCTCAGAGTTTGGGGATGTAGGGCAGTTGTACGCCTTACTGATCCTAAAATAAAGAATCTAGGTGAGAAAGGCATAGATTGCATCTTTATTGGATATGCCAATAACTCTAAAGCATATAGGTTCTATGTAATAGAACCAAATGATTCTGTGTCCATAAACACTGTCATTGAGTCAAGAGATGCTATCTTTGATGAGAAGAGATTTACCTCAATACCTCGACCTATTGATATGGGTCATCACTCCCGAAGTAGGACTAGTGATTCTACTGATAATACAGTAGTTCCTCCTGAGCCTAGAAAAAGTACTAGAGCTAGGAAGGTAAAGTCTTTTGGAGATGATTTTTAACTATACTTAGTAGAAGGTTCAAAGGATGGCATTGAAAGTCAATATCAATATTGCTTTAGTGTGGAGGATGATCCAAAGACTTTTGGTGAAGCTATGGCTTCAAGAGATGCAAATTTCTGGAAAGAAGCTGTGCAAGATGAGATTGATTCCATCATGCACAATAAAACTTGGAAACTTGCTGATTTGCCTCCAGGTTGTAAACCTTTAGGGTGTAAATGGATTTTCAAGAGGAAAATGAAGGTAGATGGGAGTATAAACAAGTATAAAGCGCGGTTGGTTATACAAGGATTTAGACAAAAAGAAGGTATAGACTTCTTTGACACTAATGCTCCGGTTGCAAGAATTTCTACCATAAGATTATTATTAGCTCTTGCAGCTATACATAATCTAGTAATTCATCAAATGGATGTCAAAACTGCTTTCTTAAATGGTGAATTAGATGAAGAAATATATATGAGACAACCCGAAGGATTTGTTATGTCTGGACAAGAGCATAAAGTTTGTAAGCTGGTTAAGTCTCTTTATGGCTTAAAACAAGCTCCTAAACAATGGCATCAAAAATTTGATGACGTTGTGTTGTCAGATGGTTTTATCCTAAACCAAGCTGACAAGTGTGTTTATAGCAAATTTGATTCTTCTGGAAAGAGAGTCATAATTTGCTTGTATGTTGATGACATGTTGATCTTTGGTACAGATCAGGGACAAGTTGATAAAACTAAAGAGTTTTTGTCATCCAAATTTGCTATGAAAGATATGGGGGAGGCTGAAGTAATTCTTGGAATAAGAATTACCCGAGGGAACAATGGAATTGCAATCCCTCAATCTCATTACATTGAGAAAATATTAAATAAATTCAATTGTTTGAATTCCTCTCCAGTTGGAACTCCAATAGATCCAACTGTTAAGCTTATGCCAAATCAAGAAAGTCCTATTGCTCAGTTGGATTATGCTAAAGCAATAGGTTGTTTGATGTATGCTATGGTTAGTACAAGACCTGATATAGCATATGCAGTGGGAAGGTTGAGCAGGTATACGAGTAATCCAAGCTCACATCACTGGCAAGCAGTGAATAGATTGTTTAAGTACCTGAAAGGAACCATGAATTATGGTTTGTGTTATTCAGGTTCGCCTTCAATTCTACAAAGGTTTTCGGATGCAAGTTGGATTACTAATTTAGAAGATCATTCATCTACTAGTGGATGGGTATTCCTACTAGGTGGAGGTGCAATTGCTTGGGCTTCTAAAAAGCAAACTTGCATTACAAACTCTACAATGGAGTCTGAGTTTGTAGCATTAGCTTCAACAGGAAAAGAAGCTGAATGACTAAGAAATTTATTAGATGAGATTCCATTATGGCCTAAACCTGTACCACCTATTTCAATAAGGTGTGATAGTACTGCTACACTGGCTAAGGCATATAGTCAAGTGTATAATGGAAAATCTAGACACTTAGGTGTCAGACATAGCATGGTTAGGGAATTAATCATGAATGGAATAATATCTGTTGAGTTTATTAGATCTCAACAAAACATGGTTGATCATTTAACCAAAGGGTTAGGAAGAGATCTCGTAAATAAATCAGCCATAGGGATGGGTTTGAAGTCCATTTCTTAGTATCTCATGTCAAGATACACAATTCCCATTTAATACAACGTTAAATGCTGAATTCAATGTGGAAGGCTTGTCATGAAGATATTGGACACAACATAATCATCCCAAGGTATGTGTTCAGACTGTAAGATAAAGCAGGTTGAAACATGGTTTCTTAATAGTTCTTTGGTAAATTGCATTTACAGGTGCAAGATGAGAATTACCTATAAGAGTATGAAGTTTAGCTGCTTCAAGAAGCTTGGACTTGGCTTTGATATACTACTTTGAAGGATGGGACATAAGCTAGTAAAAATTTGTGTCAGGTTAGAACTACAGAATTGTGAACTTATGTGTGTATTACCTTCAAGTATTCAAATGAATAGAACAGGTTCAATCATTGCGACACCTTGATATTCGAATATTTGGATCGCGTAATACACTAATGTGAAATTCAATCCGTAGGACATTTCATTTATGCATAAGTTTGATTATGGTGAAGTTTGTTTATGTTGATCATGGATATTACTAAAATGGGGGAGAAATGTTGAAATTTTAGTAGTATGGCTTATACATATTCATGGTAATATATTATAGATAAAACCTATTAGTTAAGTTTTAGGCTAATAATAAAACATGGAATAAACTCAAGGGGTGTAAAGTGAATATGTTATTATGATCGACAGTTTTTTGGGATAATATATGCAATTCATATTGCAAACCAAATACACAGAATAACACTCAGACGTACAAAGGATTTTGTAAAGCACTGGTTCTTCATCAATTCAATTCAGGTTCTTGTTTTCATCTTCTTGATCTTATCCGATTAAATCAATTGTAAGTGCACAAATGGTTTAATCTGAAAGAGTAATCGATTTCAAGAACATCCTAGTAATTTAATTTCAATTTCAAGTTCTTTATCAAATTAGAGTTTGATAAATTAGTATAGTTTTCCCTTTAGGTTCAACATAACTTAGTTTAATACATACAACACAATTATGTATTTTAATATTAAGAAAACTGTTAGCTAGATAAAGCAAAATTTAAAAGAAATATCTATAACTGGTATTGTGCATGCAATACTTAAATACGTCAATGTAGTTTTTCAATTATAAATAAAATGAGAAGCTTGATATTAGAAAAGATATACATTAAACCTATCTGAAGAGGTAGGTCCCAGCAGAGCCCAGTTGGACCCGCAAGACTCACCTCAAAGAGGGAAGCCTGCGTAGTTGAACCCGCAGACTCACCTTCAACAGGGACGTCTGCGCAAAGGCGAAACTCGCAGAACTCACCTTGAAGAGGGACGTATGCCAGAAACCAACTGGATCCGCAGGACCCACCATGCTCAGAGACGTGACGTCCTTACGCGCAGTACGCAAGCTGTTCCCGCAGGAAAAGCCTCCCAATGGTGAAGTACCCCGCCTGTTCCCGCAGCTGCGGATACAAGCCATCAGGGAAGGCTACCCGCGCAGCAAGGCTACACGCACAAGGCACTTAACTCAAATAATTCAGTAATGTCACCTGAAGGAGTGAGCAAGCCGGGAACACTCCCGCACAAAGCCGGGAAAACTCCCGCCCAAATGAGCCAGTACGTACGATACTGGAGGATCTTTTGTACTGTACCTGACGAGGAATGGACAAAAGATCTGACCAAGGATACGACAGCTCACTGACAACAGTATGACGAGCAGCACGCTCTTGTACTGTATGTCACTATCAGCCGCTGCCTATCCACCAACCACCAGCATGGCATGTGCGTAGCCCACAGTTGGCAGAACAGGAACACTATTCAGCCAGCTGTACCTGCTTGGAAACCTACCTTCGGCTATAAATACTCCAACACCTTGGAATGGTATCATCTTATCTCATATCTCATATCTTGATATATTACCTGATATCTGCTCTAGTCATTCTCTTAATATACATTTATATTCAAGAGCAATCTAGTCTGATTCTCACGCCGGAGGGTGGTCACAAGGAGGTACCCCCCCTTATCAGTGACGAGCTCACGGTGTCTGTTTTGCAGGTTATCAGAAAAACCATCTTCGCCGGATCTAACCCCTCGTGGGAAACATCTACTTAACCCCCAGATTATCCGTAATCTGCCCGGGGTCGATTAGTGTTTCTTCATTGGTGCCATCCGTGCATAAAAGCTAGAACTACTTCTTTTTCAGTTTTTTCAAACTTCTGGAAAGATGGTTAAGGTTACTCCGTTGCCAAGGCCAACGAGTGACCAAGAAGCCCCGGTAACCACAACCCCAGCTACTGGGGGGAACACCGGCGAGCACTCAATATTTACGAACACTACCCCGGTTACCCAAGCCGGGACAAGTGCAGTAAATTTTAAGAACACTACCCCGGTTACCCAAGCCGGGGCAAGTGTAGTAAATTTCTCCCTGGGATTCACCGATGCCCAGTTGGATAGACAACAGACGAGGCTCCCCCGCCAAACACTTGAACAAGTTAAAGCGTGGGCGGAAGCACGTCAGAAGGAATTCCAAGCTGAGTTGGACGAACGCTTACGTTCCATCCAACAGGCTGACGAATTTGGAAGCACTCGACAACGGCTCAACATGAGCAGTGAGTGCGAGTACTCGGATGATGATCAGGAGGAATCCGACACCGACGCAAACCCTCGCCATAGGGCGAAAGGGAAGCGTAAGGAAACGGATTTCCAGCCGAGAAGGAATTTTGAAAAAACCTTCAAACCGAGGAACGTGGGGGGAAACCCACGTGACTTCTCTAAAACCTTCAGACCAACCGCTGCAAATGCGGGAACCTTCAAGTTTGCAAGGGACATTGCGGAAGCAATCGCCCCAAGAAGTGCCAAACAGATGTCAAACATCGGCACTTATGATGGTATATCCGACCCAGACGATCATTTGAACAGATTCATAGCGGGGGCAACCGTCAGCAACTGGACGGAACCCACGTGGTGTTATATGTTCCAGATGACGCTGGTTGGAGCAGCCAGAGCGTGGTTCGACCGTCTACCGGTCCACAACATCTACGATTGGGCAGACTTCCAACAGAAGTTTAGCCAACACTTAAGCCAACAAAGAAAGTATACCGAAGAGCAATGGACAATCCTCAATTGCATTTTCGAGAGGAAGATGAATCTTTGCTAGACTTCATCACTCGCTTCAACTCAAAGAAGCTAAGTCTGGGTACTATTAGCGAAGATCTTGTTCGCGCTGCTTTCATCCAGGGCACAAAAGACCCAGAGCTCATCCGCACCTTAACAGGTAAAGATGGCATGCCATCCACATGGGATGCCATCATGACAGTAGCTAAACGCTTCGCGGAAACGGAAAAGCAACTGGGTAGAGATCTTCCCCAAAGCACAAACCTCTACACCCAGAAAACAAGAGAAAACAATGTCCTTACCGCCCGATTAAACAAAAAGAGGAAGCTAGGCATTTGGCAGTCAAGGGTAAACTTTGACACCTCATCCGGCTCGCACCCTCGGTTAGGCGGAAAGGATAACATGCCGTCATCAAACCGGAACTCCAGATGGACGCCACTCACCAAAAGCGTCACCGAGATATTCGACACCGAGACTCCCAAGGCCAAAGGCTCCAATAATCCGAGAGCGTCACAACGCTGATCAGAGCAAATTCTGTGACTTCCACAGGACAAGAGGCCACAACACCGACGAATGCGTAGACTTGAAGGACATCGTCGAAGCATTTGTCAGAGATGGGACGCTCACGCACCTCGTGGCGTAATGAACGATGAGCAGGCTAATGCGTGTAGAACCCCAGTTGGGGAAAACACGAATAAAACTGCAGCTTCAATGTCGGAGACTACATACTGCGTAAACAACGAGATTCCGAACCAAGTGCATATCGGCTCGAAAGGCTCGATGACACTCCCAAGAACATGGAAGGGAGCTCAATTACACAGTCTGCATGTAGATCAATTCCAAACTTGTAAAAGAAAAGGCCCAGAGCCACTTCTAATGGAAATGATTCTCCTTATCACATTGACGCTGATGGTCTTACATTTATACTTAATGAACTTTCCACACTGATATGCCGGTCTTCACCGCATACATAAGTGGGGAACAAGTCGTTGCATGTGGAAGGCGGCAAAACCCGCATAAACACAAAAAAACGGCAAGCCTTCACGCAGATCAGTCATAGGTAAAGTTTGATCATCCTACTAAATGAAAGTTCCGGTCCTAACCGCACAAATCATGATAGAGGACACCGAACTAACCTATTGACAACCGCGCGTCGAACGGTTAATTTATTCAAAACACTGATGCCGGTTTTCACCGCATAAGTGTGAAGAAATCGTTGCGTGTGGAAGGCGGCAAAACCCGCATAAACACAAAAAACGGCAAACCTTCACGCAGGTCAGTCATAGGTGAAGTTGGGTCATCCCACTAAATGAAAGTGCCGGTCCTACCCGCACAAATCATGATAGAGGAAACCGAACTAACCTATTGACAACCGCGCGTCGAACGGTTAATTTATTCAAAACACTGATATGCCCCCACCGCATAAATAAGTGTGAAAAGAAGTCGTTGCGTCTGGAAGGCAGCAAAACCCGCATAAACACAAAAAACGGCAAGAATTTCTAAGGAAAAGATGAGGAAAACCTTCACGCAGGTCAGCCATAGGTAAAGTTTGGTCATCCTACTAAATGCAAGTGACGGTTTTACCCGCACAATCATGATAGAGAAAACTGAACTTTAACCTATCGACAACCGCGCGTCGAACGGTTAACTTATTCAGAACACTTAGAAAATATCTTCAAGGAAAAAATGAGGAAAACCTCAACGCAGGTCAGATATAGGTAAAAGTTTAGCCATCCTACTAAGTGCAAGTGACGGTCTTACCCGCACAATCACGAAAGAGGAAGCAAAACTTTAACCTATTATCTGCCACGTTGATAGGTTAACTTATTCAAAGTACTTAAGAAATTGCTAAGTTAAACTACAGTATGCACAAGCGAATCATACATTGTTTATGCGGCAAAACAAGTGCCAAATTAAACTATAATATGCATGAGCAAGTCGTACAACGTTTATAAAGCAAGAGTGATGGTCCTACCCGCACAAAGGATTTACATTCTATAAAAATTCAAGTAATACAAGAATGGCCGGGTATCTACCCGCCTACAAGAATATAAATCTATACAATGTAAACCTATCCTAACAGTGGGAAGGGATCTAAAGGTTCAAGCTTCAGGACCACTCCCTCCAAACCCACTTGTACCAGCACCATCAGTTGGCTGTGGCGGTTCAAGGAAGGTCTTAAGAATGGTTAGCCCATCATCAGCAGCAGCAACTTCGTTCACCTTCTCCACCACCGGATGCGGGAAAGCGGCATACTGGTTCACTGCTTGGTTATATACAGCTTCAGTATCCACATCATATAAAGGGAAGTTGGAAGGCGGGATGCCCTTCTCAACGAACCCTAGACCAAGCAGGAAGCCGGCCTTTTCCCCATCCTCATGAGAAGCGTTGAGGGCTGCGCTCATGGCATCGTCATATGATGTGTCTGTGAAGACTCGATGCACAACCTACAAAACAAAATACAAGTATCAAAACCTTTTCTAAGTATAAAGAAAAGCGTGAAGACATTATGAAGCTAAGCTTACCTGCGACAACGCTTCTCGTAGAAGCCATTCCTTGGTAACCAGAGCCTCCTGGAAGGCAGCTTGAGCTTGGTTACGGGCGCGTTCGGCTTCACTTTTGTTAAGGTTGGCAAGCAACACTTCTTTAGCCGCAGCCTCTTCGACGCCCTTTAGCTTACGCTCAGTATGGTCAAGCACGCCCCTCTGGTCCAAGATCTCTTGGAGCTTCTTGGCGTCTTCCATGGCCAAGGCATCATGAGCTTGCTGGAGCCTCTCTAATTTGGCTTTAAGCTCCTCATTCTCGGTGCGTAGAGGCTCAGCAACAGCTTCAGCCCTGGTGGCTCTCTCAGTTGCGTTCCGAGCGGTTTCCTTAGCTAACCGAAGCTGTTCGTTAACAGCTTGGGCAGCCTTGGAACGAGCCTCGAGACGGGCCTGAACTTCAACTTCAAGGGCCTTGAAGGCCTTCTCCTTCTCCGCAGCAACGGCGGAGAGCCTCCTGTTCTCCTCCCGGACAGCCCGCGCTTGAGCTACTTCTTGGATACGAGCTGCTTTTAACTTGTCGTTTTCACGACAAAGCAGCTCGACGCGCGGCTGCATCCGGGCTAGGAGAATCTGGAGCTCATTTGTCAACCTACCCTCCTGGTAGCTTGACATTGCCTCCCCCAGCGCCCCCCTTGGGGCGGCGTGGCGCGCCCATTCGACGCATTCTACAGGCGTCCGAAGGGTTGTTCCTCGGCGGATGTTCCATCGTGGAACATACACTTCATTGGAATCCGACACTTGCAAAAGCAAAAGGCAGTTAGGAAAAGATGATAAAAAAATATATATATAAAATAAAATAATAAAAAGGCCAAAATAACCCTACGCACCTGTAGGGTCGACAACAGGCCGATAGCCACCAAACCCATCACCTGAACCTAAGGGATATCCATCCAAAAGGTCAAGGAGACGGGAAGGAGGCAAGGATTGGCTAGACGCCCCAACCTCAAACGTACCTGAAGGACTGGCCGTTGTCGCAGGCACCGGAGGAGGCATGGTGGAGGTTGCCGCGGTGGAAACCAACGGAGGTGAACTCACCGGAGGTGAACTCACAACCGTGGCCGCGGCTGCGGAAGAACCCGCAAGAGAAATCACCGCCGGCTCAGTGATGGATTCTGTGAAAATGGCACTGACGGCCGGCGGGGATAATGTTACAGCTGGAACAGATGGCTCAACGGGATGAGCAACTGAACCAGTACTGCAAGCAGGCGTAGCCGCCTGGGTCATCGCCTCGGGTAGGTTGACCAAACCTACCTTCATGGGTCCAGAGTTGCTCCCTCCCGCTCCACTCTGGAATGCCGTAGCATCCACGCCTGCACGAAGACAAGATATATTAGTATAATGGCGAAAATATATGAAGTTAAAAGTAAAGGAAGTTTGTACTTACGAGTCCTCTTGAGCTTGAAGGTACGCACAGGCAGGGACGAACCCGGTGGAACTGGCCTCTTTACGCCGGTCACCGTCGCTGTACTGGTCTGCCCGGAGGTGACAGCCGTCTCAACCTCCGGAGCAATGGTCTCATCACCACCAGGGTTCCCCGCCACCTCCTCGCTTTCGGTCTCCGAGTCAGACCGATTCACCGGATCGGCAGTGGAGGCAACCTTCGCCTTCCCCTTCCCGCCGGCAGCCTTCTTCCTCGCCAAGAAAGGACAATCTGCGGATTCCTCATCAGAAGATGACAAAATTAGAGGAATTCCCGCAGAGGTTTGAGCATTGAGAGGGCGAGGGTCAAAAAGTTCTTTACCTGGCCGCCTGGCGCTCAAGTTCTCGTGGCCTGGCGGGTAGACCTCAACGAACCGATCCGCCGTTTGCTCAAGGATGGGCAACTCGTTCTCATCTAGAGCACGAGTACCCATCCGAGCGGGACCATCACTCTCCCGCGGCTGCAGGAGAGACTGCAAGTCGTTTCCCTCTGTAAACAAAAAGAAAAAACGGTTAGAACAAAAACCCTAAATTAACGGATAAAATGAAGCATACCGTAAGGGACAGAGTTCAAACCGTATTCAAGGACGATGGGAATCTGTGACGCCTCCTTCCACACCCGGCTCATCCCGAGCATCACCATCCCGGACTCCGCAAAGCGGTAAACCGGAGACTGGATCCGGGAAACCTTGGAGAACCATTCCGCCTCCTGGAAGTTGGAGGCGTGAAGGGCGGGGAGTGCTCTCCCATTCTTAAACGTCATCGTAAGGGGGACGACGCGAGCGGAGATATAGAAAAACTCCCGCTTCCACGACCGAAGACTGCGCTCGGTAGCGCAGATCTTCAAACCCTTGATCCGATTGACCAAGGTGTACCGCCCCTGGATGCACCTCCAGGAGTAGAAGGTCATCAACCGATCAACGTGGGGCTCCACACCCAGAATGAGGCACACCCACTCAACGTGGCGGATCTTGGCGATCGCCATCGGGTGTACCTCCGTCAGATGCACACCGTGCCTCTCCAAGACACGGTATACAAACTTCGTCAATGTGAACCTGAGATTCCCATAAACGAAGAATGCAGCATACACCCCTATTTTGCCCTTAGGGGCATCGTACACCGTCTGGTGTGGCTCCGGAAACTCAGGCTCGAACGGCTCGAGCATGAACTTCCGGACGATGTACCGATAGAGCTCGATGGGAAGAGCACACTGGCATTCGCTAGCAGTGCTCTTATCGTCCTTATCGGAAGTGGACGATGGATTCTCGACGAACACGTCAGACTCCTCGGAAGTAGCCTCAACATCATGGGAAGAAGACATTCTGGAAGGATGAAAGGCAACGATTTCAGAAAGAATATTCACCGGAAATCGCTTAGAAGGAGAAGATAGAAGTGAGTGTGGATTACAAAGGACCCTCTCCCCCTTTATATACTCATCGCAATGAATGCGATGAATTTAATGCGTAGGAGAGAGAAAAGAGCTGGTGCAATGAAACTATGACACGTGGAAAAAGCAAGCTGGCAACAGCTGTTGACGGGACGCGCGCCGTAAAATCGGCACCCACGCGCCCAAAAAATCGCGCCCACGCGCCTGAAAAAGCGTCTGGAATGACCATGTACTGTCACGTCGCCATAACTTCCTGCACGTCCTGACACTGTCAGAAGAAACCGTCGGACGACGTTTCAACAGTTTGGACTGTTCTTATCCTTTCACCAACTCTTCGAATTTCAAAGATTCAAAAAGATTCAAAAGTAAGCGGGAATATACCCCTTACCTTGGCAACCAAGTAACTATAAGACAGGTGCGAGTACAGTGTTAAGGCAAAACCCTTCACATACTTAGCACCTGCAGGGAATTGAAGCCAAGAATACCTAGGCAACCAAGTAACCATAAGACGGGTGCGAGTACAGTGTCAAGGTAAAACCCTTCACATACTAAGCACCCGCAGGGAATTGAAGCCAGGAATACCTTGGAAGTAAAGTAACTATAAGACGAGTGCGGGTTCAGTGTCAAGGCGAAACCCTTCACATACCTAGCACTCCGCAGAGAAATTAAAACCAAGAAGGATCTTCTGGGCCATGCTTGCGGAAACGGGAATAACATCCCCGCATAGCGGGAACGTCGAGAACTAGATTGTTTGAAGCTCCAAGATGGAATTGGTTGTTTAAACATAATTGATCACTATGTTCAAAACTACCAAAACCTCATGGAGAATCTACACAAGTGGAACTCAACGCTCCTGACTTGCGAGGAGGTTACAGACCTACCCGTATCACACCCAAAGATCAAGCAAAAAAGTCGGGAATTTCTGCACGTGACATTAGGACTTCCGCGGGAAGAATCCCCATGGAAAACCTTAAAACTAAACCCTTTGCTTAAGTCCAAAAGTTCACCTCACTTATTAACAATTCATGAGAAGAACATTGGACTGGGGGGACTTGAAGAGGTAGGTCCCAGCAGAGCCCAGTTGGACCCGCAAGACTCACCTCAAAGAGGGAAGCCTGCGTAGTTGAACCCGCAAGACTCACCTTCAACAGGGACGTCTGTGCAAAGGCGAAACTCGCAGAACTCACCTTGAAGAGGGACGTCTGCGCAGAAACCAACTGGATCCGCAGGACCCACCATGCTCAGAGACGTGACGTCCTTACGCGCAGTACGCAAGCTGTTCCCGCAGGAAAAGCCTCCCAATGGTGAAGTACCCCGCCTGTTCCCGCAGCTGCGGATACAAGCCATCAGGGAAGGCTACCAGCGCAGCAAGGCTACACGCACAAGGCACTTAACTCTTAAATAATTCAGTAATGTCACCTGAAGGAGTGAGCAAGCCGGGAACACTCCCGCACAAAGCGGGGAAAACTCCCGCCCAAATGAGCCAGTCCGTACGATACTGGAGGATCTTTTATACTGTACCTGACGAGGTATGGACAAAAGATCTGACCAAGGATACGACAGCTCACTGACAACAGTATGACGAGCAGCACGCTCTTGTACTGTATGTCACTATCAGCCGCTGCCTATCCACCAACCACCAGCATGGCATGTGCGTAGCCCACAGTTGGCAGAACAGGAACACTATTCAGCCGGCTGTACCTGCTTGGAAACCTACCTTCGGCTATAAATACTCCAACACCTTGGAATGGTATCATCTTATCTCATATCTCATATCTTGATATATTACCTGATATCTGCTCTAGTCATTCTCTTAATATACACTTATATTCAAGAGCAATCTAGTCTGATTCTCACGCCGGAGGGTGGTCACAAGGAGGTACCCCCCCCTTCTCAGTGACGAGCTCACGGTGTCTGTTTTGCAGGTTATCAGAAGAACCATCTTAGCCGGATCTAACCCCTCGTGGGAAACATCTACTTAACCCCCAGATTATCCGTAATCTGCCCGGGGTCGATTAGTGTTTCTTCACTATCATAACACATAATGTATTTTTACTTAGTGTTATAAATGTGGTTCGTTATACTAGAAGTAAAGAATATGTTAAAACTATGATAGCCACAAAATGTATTTTTAAGTTATGTTTTAAATGTGACTAGACGGGTGCTTGTGTGATGCGACGGCCGACGAGGAACAAAAATCATAGTAATCATGTAACAATTGTGGATGTTCAAGGTTCGTTTGAAACCTTGAAAGCCTTTGAACCAATAATCACTTTTGGTTAGCCGGTTTCTGAATGTTCAAACCATAGCAAACGATTTGGTTTATGGTTTATACAGAAAATTGGCCATAAAAAACCGGACCAACCGGTAAGCTTATAATTGAAGCTCAATTCGTGAAACCAAACCATTAGTAACGATTTATTTTAAAGTTTTTACGATTCAGTTTCGGTTCTCAATAACAAAAAATCGAACCAACGGTTTGGCTCACGATATAACTTAGAAACCGTTAAATCCGAATTTTGAGCACTCATACGTAATATGTTAATTTTTTTATTTGAAAATTTATAGCAATACCATATCCAAGTTAAAGACAATAAAATGCTCATTTTTATGGTGCAATTTTTTATAAAAAATATTAACGTATGAAAAAGTTATGGTCGTTGGAAAAACATTGGTGGGAAGTTATTTACAATTAAAATTAAAATGAATATATAGGTAAAGATAAAGTTCCAAATCAGTAACTATTTCTTAGATTAACAAAAGTTGAGGGGACAATGTTGTAACTATTTCAAGACATATATTTTAATGAACAAGTCTGTCCTTCTCTTACATGCTATATAAAGTATATCATAGGCATTAAAAGTTGTAAATTACTTAAAAATGGGGTGTCTTAATTTGCTCATGTCTCATGTTATATATATATAAACGAAGACATAAAAATCTTACGTGTCGGGTCGTTTCCCCTTTTTTTGGAGTTACCAGATTTCCTTGATTTTTAAATGGAGGCTTCTCATGCATTTGACCCGAATTCATGGGTATGAGTCTTACCAAACCCAGATATTCCTTAAACGAGTTATAACATCTCATTAAATTAAAAATTATTCTCACCAAATTATTTATGTAAAATCCTATAAAATAGGATATAATAAAAAATAATATCTTATTTATTTTAAAAAAGATATATATATTATTTAAATTAAAAAACCAATTTGATAGTAAAAAACATAAAAGGGCTTTGGGTCTCATCAAACCATAAGTATATTATTAACTTTCATAAATATCATTTATAATTAAAAAACCAATTTCATAGTAAAAAAAAATAAACGGGTCCTAGGTCTCATCAAAACCATATATCTTTTAAACAGGGTTATAACATCTCATTTATTTGTGAAACAATTTATCATCAAACCATAAGTATATTATTAACTTTCATACAATAAAAAAAATATAAATTAAAAAAATAAATAAATGTTAGAACAAACAATATAAAACAACCCCCGTAATACGGGGGATAAAACTAGTATATATTATATATATATATATATATATGATTGATTTCTTTTGAGAACCACTTTGAGTTTTAAGAACTCAAAAGAACTCAAAGTAACAATTTTTTTTTCGAATTTTTTTACACATGTGTAATACGTAAGTATAAGTGATGTATAAAAAATTACACTATTTTTTTACACACCGAATCGACTTTTTACACATGTGTAACTAACGTTTAAACTTGTGTAATTATCAACATTAATTAATCTCTCTCCTGCTTCATTTTTTAATTATATTTAATCTTAGCCACATGTTTCATATCATTTAATTAAATGTGTGGTTCAAAATTGAGTTCTTAAAGTTCTTAAAACTCACAATGGTTTTCAAAATAACCCTCCCATATATATATATATATATGATAGATGTATGATGATTACGTAACAGTCTGCCTTTCTCCTTCACCACTTTAACTCTGTTTATATATAGATTGTGTAAATCTTGTAGTTCTCGGTATAATTTTGTTTTGAAATGAACTCTCCCTTATGCGAGTTCATTTGAATAGAAACATGTAAATCTTGTAGTTCTCAGTATAATCTTGTAGTTCTCAGTATAATTTTCTATTACATCAATATAATAGAAAAAGAGAGGATTAAATGGTTACATGACATCCTTAGGTATTTCAACAAGAGTAACATATGCACGTGCTTATATGGTGATCATATAATAAGTTCGTTTTCTATCAATCAGACTTTATTTGAACGGAATACAAGGAATAAAAAAAGTTCAAACGATACCTAAAAGATATAAAAGATTAAAAAAAATAGATAATTTGTGTGTTACATGCTTTTTATTAAATTTTAAAACACCATAAATAAGTTTATTGTTCCAGTTTATTTAGATAAAAACGAAAACCTCAAGTTACATAAATATAAAATAATGTAGCTGACCAAAATTCATTATCTCTTACGTCAGAATTTTGGTTTTTTTTATGTATTTCCTCATGTTCTAATTTAACTTCTATAATCAAATTTATCTAACTAGTTTGATCCTCCTGTATTACGGGGGTTTATTTAAATTTCTAATTTTTAATCGTTTTCCTATTTTATGATGATTTATTTTAGTTTTTTAACGTAGTTTTGTTTTAATTCAATACATATATTAGTTTGTTATTATATTTTTTAGTGTTTTGGGTTTTTCAATTGAGATGTGTAGGTTTTCTAGATTTTTAACGAACAAACATAAACGAACACGAGCATGTTGATTTTTTTTAAATGAACAAACATGAACACAGATATTTGTCTAATGATAAATGGGATTTTGATGTAGTTGACGATGGTGGGTAGTATCGGAAGTAACCGGCGATGGAGATGATAGACCAACAACGGAGAACATGTAAAGAAGATAAATTAAATTAGAGTTTGATGAGAGTGTTTACCCATAAATGAGATCTTATAACCCATTTGAGGGCTATTAGGGTATGGTAAGACCCATAATCCGTGGAAATTATTCTTTGATGATTTAGATGTTATTTTACAAATAAATGAGATGTTATAACTCGTTTAAAAGTTATCAGGGTTTGGTGAGACCCATGACCCGCAAAAATTATTGTTTGATTATGAAAGAGTTTCGTAAATATATGAGATATTATAACCCATTTAAAGATTATCTGGGTTTGATACTCATATCCGTGAATACGGGTCAAATGCATAAGAAACTTCTATTTAAAAATCAAGTAATCTGGTGGCTCTAGAGAATAGGGGGAACAACCTGAGAGCGACACATAGAATTTCATGTTAGACAATTATATAGATAGTTAGATTTAACAAGTATCGGCGAAATTAAAATTGATTATGCAAAAAATTAGGTATATAGGCATAAGTTATTAAAATATATTATCTGTATATAAAAATAAAAAACACTTTGCAATAGGAAAAATATATAATGAGACAGACGACGTGAATATTTAAACTTGAGCTTGTATTTAGCTTGTCTTAAATCAATTCATGGGTTTTCTTTTAATTAAGATGACTTCTTTTTTTCTCACTTTCAATGATTAAGCGCGCGCTTCATTTTTATAAAAGCCAATAATAACAACTTAATAACAACATAAATTATAAAACATCAAAATAATATAAAACTACATTATCAGTATACAAAGAATGAAGCTAGATTATAAAAAGACAACTAGCAACTTACTCGAATCAAATCAACTTACGAGCCAAATCAACTCGCTAACCAAATAGGCTAAAGTTTTATTAGAGAGTTATCTCGCTCTTGAAGTCGAAACTCACACTTATACAAGTTATTCGAGTTCTAACCAAGGACAAAGCTTAGTTGGGGTCAGGGGAGGCCCCGGCCCCCTCCGTTTTTTGGCTCGATAGTGTAAATTTATCATTTTACTGTTGAAATTTTTATAAATAGTGTAAATTTACCCGTTTATGACCGAAAATTTGAGTCCGGCCCCCTCCGTTTTTTCGCTCGGAAGTGTAAATTTATCAAATTTTCGGCCGAAAATTTGTATAAATAGTGTAAATTTACCCGTTTCCGAACGAAATTTTGAGCCCGGCCCCTCCGTTTTTTCGCTCGGTAGTGTAAATTTATCATTTTTTGGCCGAAAACTTTTACACATAGTGTAAATTTACCCGTTTACGATCGAAATTTTGAGCCCACGCCCCTCTAGTTTATGAATTTTTTTATACATATTAAGTCAGGCCCCCTCGACGTTTATATTCAAGCTTCGCCACTGGTTCTAACAAACTAAATTCTATGAGCCGGTGAGTAAGCTGCGAATTACAAGCTATTTGTTTAGCCCCACATACGCTTGTATTTAATGAGAAAAGAAAAGGAAAACAGACAAATGTTTCTAAAAAGACTCAAACCCGTAAGTTATAATTGTTCTAAATACGCAAATATGCTAGACTTGTAAATCACTCGTTTCTCGAACATTTTAATTACAAAATAACTATAAATATTCAGTAGCAAATTACATGTATATAATAGCATAGTTGTTCTATACATAATCATATAATCAGTTTTACATATATATATATATATATATATATATATATATGTGTGTGTGTGTGATTAATAAAAAATGATATAAGTGGTTGACAATATCATAAATTAGTTCAATAATTCGTCTAAAGTAGTTTCCTCTTGAGGAACTAATTGTTAGCTTACATCATACTTATCCAATAATGTTACCAATAATGGTAGTTTATATTATTAAAAATTGGAATTATTGAAGTATTTGACTTGCCAATCATTGACATTTTATATAAACAAAAGCTTGACTAAACTCATGTCAACTAAACTTTAAGTTGTGCAACTATCTATGTACGCGTGCTCATCGTTTGATGTTTTGATTTATCCATGAGTTTTTAAAAAAAAACACACGCCCCCTGATATTCAATTGAGTTTTTTTTTAAAACGAGATGTTAATCGTTCATACAAATTTTGACGTTTTAAACCTGACTCACTTAGAATCATCTTAATGAGGAAACTCACCATTTACGGAAACCCACTTAAGTCGGGTTTTAACTTAAAACCAAAAAGATCCTCAAGCCTTAACCATCACCGTCATACTATTAGACGAGAAGGCCAATTGCAACTCATCCATGAGTTGTAGGCTTGTAGCTAACTTTTCTTATAAAAGCAATATAACATTTAATTATTTAACCAAGTATAGATTTTTATAAAAGTGTCTAATGTTAATTTATCTGAATTTCGATTGATTCGAAAACGTTGGCTTAACATGATGTAAATTGAACTAGTCATTTGGATACATACATTGGTAAAGACTAAAGACAAATAAGGTAAAAAATGATCAGAAATTGATCAAAGGCATAAAGGGTTCTTGGCATAAAACCAAAAACAATAAGCATTTAATGTTTGTATAGTAGGTTCTAGTCTGCTTAAAGCTGTGTACATGTACAATACTACAAAACGACATCAATGTGTATTTATTATATGAAGAAGGTGTGTAACCTTAATAGGAAGCCAAAGAAAGTAAGAAATCAGTAAACAAAAACAAACAAATTACAAATTTCTCTCATTTGTTATTTATTTAAAATTTTATTATGTAATAAAAGAATTTGTCCTTTAGTCTAACTTTCAAAATTCCCCTCAAGTTCAGAAAATGAACAAACTACCCTATCATTAAAAACCAAAAAAAACATCTTATTTTTGTTGATAATATAGTTATTATTTAACATCTTATTTAACGTGTCTTAATATTGTTACGAAAAGCGAAATTTCGTATAAAAATGAAAATCAATAAACGTAATTTAGGGGGTGTTTGAGATTGCTTCTTAAAAGTGCTTATGGCTTTTTGGAGAGACAAAATATCCAAAATGCCCCCCAAAAGCACCTAAAAGCTCCAAATTGATGCTTTTAGGTGCTTTTGGAGGGACATTTTGAATATTTGGCCTCTTCAAAAAGCCATAAGCACTTTTAAAAAACAATCTCAACATGCTCTTAATCTGACATTTAAATTTGCATTAACGATTGCTACAAATGTATCTTTAAACCAATAATTCATTTTGTATTTAATAATACTGAAATTTGAATGTTATATCATTGCCAATTTTGTCCCTCTAGAAAATTCTTTTATTAGCCACTTTGCTTGTGTGTCATGAGGCCCCGGTACTTGTTCTCATCTTTTATCTTCATGTACACCCTCGTTATCCGTATGATTTAGAGATCTAATCTCTTTGTGCATTTCGATCTTTTGCAACTTTCAGATGGTAAGAAGCAACCGAGTCTTGTTGAAATGGTATGAAATATGTTTTCAAAACTCATGTATACGCTTTCCTTTATATATTTTTCATGCATAATAGCAATGTAAGATTTTTGATGGATTAAGACATTATGCTTGTCGTTTTTCTTTCATTGTTGATTCAAATGACTAATGGGGTTAACTTTTTTCTGATAAACTGATTTAATATAATTGTTTATACCCTTGGTCCATATTAACAAATCATGGAGGTATGTGTAATCTATAATTTAAAAAAAAAAAAAACACTTTAATAAGTTTCAAACATTTTTCTATGTTTCGAAAACGTTTGTTAATTGTTATAAAGTTTTGACATCATTTTATTGTAGAAAAAGATATATATATATATATATATATATATATATATATATATATATATAATAAAAGAATATTAAATTACATGTTTATGTTAAAGTTTTAGTATTTTTAAACATTAATAAATTTATTACTTTCAAGGAAGAGTTCGTTTATTTTTTATGCTTGACTTGTGACCTAAATTATGGTCACAAAATCGTTTTATTGGTAAGCCATTTTAGCACTGGTTTTGGACTGACCATATATCTTTGCAACATGTAATTTTGTGACAATTTGAGTTTGCTATTTAGTGATCGACATGCCAATGCTTCCATTTTATTTTTGTTTTTCCGTTTAAATTTAACAATCATTTTTTGGGAATATTCAAAATCCTAACTAAATTTTATTAAAAGGTAGTGTTTGCATCAATATAAAAGAAAAACGGGCAACAAGCTACGCACTAGCCATATTTGAATAACAAGAGCTCAAAATCAATCCAAGTAATTTATAAATTCAAATGTTTTTACAAACAACATATTTAAAGTTTACAAAAGAAAAAAATTACAGTTCACAATTATTCTTATCATGGTTTCTATAAATAATTATTTATATAACGTTTATATTATTCATTGATCATATAAAATGTTTGCTAAATTGTTAAAACATTAAACATGCTAAATTGTTAATGTTGAATAAATAGCCGTGTAAAGAAAACGACAGGCATGGGGATTGAATCCACCAAAAAAGAAAATACTTTGACGACCAAATTCTAGATATTTCCTAAACTACAGGGACCAGATATGTAATTTACCCATATATTTAAAGGCACAGCAGTCACCTCTCACTAACTCACTCACTCACTCACTCACTCACACTCATCCATTGTTAGGCTGAATGTAATGGGCGACTTTGGGCGTAAACACCGCCCAGACGATTTGTGGGGCGATAGGTGTGTTGGGGGTGGGGAGTCTTTCGCGCCTGATTGTGTTTCGGATATATTATTATTATAATATGGGGTGTGTGTGATATATATATATATATGTGTGTGTGTGTTTGTGTGTGTATATATATATGGGCTACAAAACCATTACATCCCAAAAACAGAAAACCTACTATTTGCTGACTGGGCGTCACATGACGCAAATCGCTTCAATTTTTAGTCTCTCCGCTACACATAGCCTTACTGTCTAGAATTTTTGTATTATGGTTCTTAACTTCTTTATTACAAAAGGTCAGATCCTTTATTTTTTTAGTTTCAAAAGATGTTTTTAGCTTATAATCTGTTTCATGGTTTTAACTTCGTAAAATTAGTTTTATTTATTTTTTTATCTGTTTTTCTTGATTGTTTTTCATCTTAATATATTTTTAATGGTTTTAACTAATAAAAGATTAGTTTTTATTTGTTTTTCTTGATTATTATTCAGCTTTGATCAAATTTTTTAATAGTTTTAATTTCTTAATGATTAAAAGTTTTATTTAGTTTTCTTTATTGGTTTAATACTACTTCTTAAAGATTATTACTTTTATTGTTATTTTTTATTTATCATCTGGCATTAAGGCAAGATTACATGTACGTTTATCAGTTTGATGATATTAGTATAAAAAATTTCGCATTTAGCCCAAAGAAAAATTCGTCTTCTCACATCCGGCCCTACACATATGTAAGTTTATAATTATGTAAGCTTATAAAAAATGGAAAATGCATACACTCACTATTGGTAACGGTTTTGAATTTTAAAACAAACCGTTACCAATGTTTGGTTTGGTTTAGTGGTCTGGGGTTTTTTGGGCCTAAGAAGAATCTGTATAAACAAGGTTTTGAAAAACTTGAATTTAAACCCATTTTTAACTTTGAGCCCATTACACTTCATTTAAAGTGGAAACCCACTTGGATAGTGGGCTGCCCTCAAATAGCTTAAGGCCTGAAGATACTTAGCTTATATTTTTTTTTACCAAACCTAATAAACAATAATCAAATATATGTAATATAAAAAAAGGTAATATATATTAAATATATCACAATTTTGAGGTGTCCAATCCGGTAAAGTTTTATGTAGTGGTGTACAAAACCGGTTTTTTTACAAACCGACCCACCCGGTTTTAAAACCGAACCGGTTTGGTTTTTACATGCCGGTTTAAGCATAGAACTACTCGAACTGATCCGGACCGGTGCAGTTTGGTTTTAACCGGTTTAAGACAAAAAACCGGTTTGATTGTGAAATACCCAAACTGCAATACGAACCACTGGCTTGGTTCGGTTTCCGGATAACTGGTTCCGAACCAGTTTTTTTGTACACCTGTAGTTTTATTTATTGCTTTGAAACTTTTGAAATCAATTGCTAAAAAAACATGTTATATATTTATTGGGTTTGACGAATATAACCAACCCAAATCGTTTTCTTAGGACCCATCCAACTAACAGGGGATTTTATGCATGACGGAAAGAACTACCCCGTCATATGGAAGCAAAGAACGCATTCATGTGTAGCGTTAACTTGCGCTCAAATGTTAACATTAATATATCGTAAGAAGACTGGAGATTATAAATTGGAGATATCACCACAGGAGATGATTCATTTGGGACCAGCGAACTTTCCCCGGATGAAGACGCATCTTACAGAAGAACAGTTTGGTCTTGAAAGGATGTGCCTTGAAAAGTTTAATGAGTTTGCTGAGTCATTTCAGTATTCAAGTAGTCTAAGATATAGACTTCGTGACATATGGTCTCACATTGATAGCTCCAATATTGTAATGGTGTTGAAAAGAAATTTCTGTCCCCACGGAAATCAATACCCAATAATTGCTCTTTCCGTTCATTTGGGTGATTTGGATGAATCTGATGTCGCATCTCAAACTACATATGAAAACCCCTATAAGCATGATGAAGTTAACCTAGATTTAAAAAATCACAAGTCTAAAAAAGTGGGATCTCCTTCCCACAGCGTTTTAATAACGGGGTTCTACTTGAAGTCGGGTGCTCGTAATGCAGATCATGCTATTCAATTTAAAAATACTAATGGGGAGACATGGGGATACAGTGGTTATGCATGGACCACCGCTGATACGTTTGATGGGATAACTAAGCCCATCGTTGCCGATTAGAGTTGTGATTCATGGGGTCCGTTTGGATGGTGGTTAGTTGTTTTAGATTGCGCGGAAGAACAGAGGGATGAAGGTTAAACACCTAAACGTTTGTTGAGAGTCTAAGTCAATGTGTTTTTCTCTTTGCTGTTATGCGCCAACCTCATGTGTTAATGGACCAAGTCTCCGGTAGTAATTTAGGAGTCACGTTCTAGTAGTGGTTTTTTATTTGTAATCCTTATTTAAGGATCATTTATGAAGTTAATGAATTATGAGTGAAAATTGAGTTTATATTTCTCTTTTAAGTTTTGTAATCTGAATTCTCTTTAATTTTTTTGACCAACAATTAATTATTGGAACCACATCATATATATATGGAATAGAACTAGTTTTAGTAGCAAAGACTCATTCTTTTCCTGTTTCAATCACTAAAATAGAGTTGTTATTTGTGTGTGTAATTGGGCCTGTACCAACATTTAACATTTATGTTATTAGAGTTAGGCAAACCTAGAGGTGAAATAAGAGAAAAAAGATATTAAAAAAACATGCAATTACTATGAAGAAAAACTATATATTATTTTATTGTTATTTTTTTACTGTGCTTTTGTACATTAAAACCAAAGGATCAAAAAGCATCCAATTACTTGGGTACTATCATATCATAATTTTCTTTTTACGACTAACATATACTATACTATTACTAGGTTAGTGACCCGTGTAATACACGGGCCGAATATTTAAGACTTTTAATTTAGTTTACAAGCATCTTTTAAATGCAATGCAAGTTTTAGATAAAACTCGAATTTGGTTATTGAAATGGTTCATTACTAGATGCGGGTCAAACATGTTTTGTTGATCTACCAAGTGCAAACTCATTTTAAGTTTTCTTGAACATCTGCGATATAAGATTTCTAGGACCTTTCTACAAAAGAAATATAAGCAAACAAATCAATAGCAACACTTGATCAAAATTTAAAGTCTTATATCAAATTTAATTAAAAAAAAGGCGGTGTCACCACCTCTTAGACCAAAACGCCCACGCTAACAGTTTTCAAAAACTCGTTGATGTTTAGGGACTGCAAACATGGAAACAAAATTAACATACGCACCAAAGGTGAGAGTACACATGTTGAGTTGTTTTAATTATATATGTCATAAATTTATTTTTAAATATCGTGTATCACATAAATAAAGACAAAAATAAAAATCCTAAAATATGTATGTAATCTTATAGGTAACTTATATATGTATTAACCCGTTTAAATTAAACCCATATATGTGAATTTTGTGTCGGAAATCGACGCCCCTAATTGTCATTTCTATTTTGTGTTTATGTGATACACTTAAAATTAATTATAAAATCAGCATAACTATTAACCATTTAAATTTAAAATAATATTGCTAACACTACCCAAGACAATGCATCAATGTTAATTATATAAGAAAAGGTACAATTACTAATACAAAAATCAGCTTGCTTCCTTTTATTTTCGATTTGGCCGTAGGTATTGACGTGCCTCGTGGTTTTCTCTTTCAGTTGATACAACAAATGTATCGCTTGAATTCTTGCATGCTGTAACATGTAGGTTAGTTTTGTCGTGTCACAATTTCACAATTAATCTGGATGTTATATTTGTGTTGTTTCAATGAATTTGTGTTATTACATTTTTGTTGTTTGAGTGAATTTTACATCATCAGCTAAGAAGCCAAGCGGAAACGTGTAATTCATTGCCTTATTATCAAGAGACAAGGCAAAATACATGTAAGAAATTCCGATCAAATTGTACTATTACATTTGTAATTCATTGTCGTCGCCGAGCATCCCATAGGTTTCCCACCTTTGTGTGGGTGTGGGTGAAGGGGGCTACAAGGTGAAAAATATTAGTTCATAAAATTCTTGAACTTTTATATGCATTTTTAAGGTGAAAAAAAGTATCCCATTTTTTTTTTGTTTAACAACTAAAATCTTATACATCCTCAGCCTCAAAGGGGATCGAACCGATACCTCTGCATTTACTGATTTTGATGATTTTCTCTTTTTAAAAAATCATAATGTTTACCAAGCAACAAACAAAATATACAATTACATTTAAATTCTTAACACTTTGATTTTGATTTATGATATAACTAAAGGATGAGTTTTGTAATTTTGTTATTTTATCAGAGAAAAGAATTATAAGACTATACGTCTCCACCGTGACACGTTACCGCCACGTAAACAACATGGGGCATCGAAGCCCGCCTCGCTATGGTTTAATGCCCCCAAAGGCGCCCATATCTACCTATATAATAAAAGACTACTTACTTGTGTCACTTGTCACTTCCTTAGCAATTCTCATTTTTAGCCTTTTTTCAAAAACATAAATTCAACAAACATTATTTTGGAGCTGGTCAACTCATTTGCAATACTTCCTAAAAATTCGAATTCTTTGTTTATATAGAAAACTACAATCACGATTTACTAGCTATTTATAACTTTTCATTATGTATTTTTTTTTCATAACTAAGATATCCTTAGTTGTTTGTTTTTTCGTTATTCATATTTGTGTTGACTATATTTTGCTTAATGTGCAAAGTTTAACATTTTCATTAAAATCACTTTATTTAATATTTTTAAAAATTAAGAGAATTTTAGGTAAATATTAAAACCATTATTAGTTTTAGCTGAAACTTTGAAAACCTACAATTCTGGTTTTCTTGCTAAAACTCTAATCATACGAATAATTATTAGTATTAAACCTTAAAATCAAGTATTAAATTATATATTTTTCCTTATTAATACATATACAACTATATAAGTGTGAAAACAATCATGGTTTACTACGTGTTTAATATTTCAACAACTTTCCAAATAAAATTATCTAATCATACGGGGTGTATCAAATTATAGATATTCATTATTTAAAACTTTTAACTAATACAAATGTGAGTGATTTGATTTTTCAGTTTTTCCTAAATATAAATCAATAGATTATTTTAGGTAGATTTTTTTAAGAAAGAAAACAAGGGTCTAATATGATCAAGTTATAACGGCTTTTTTATTTAATCCGGTCAGCTCATTTACCATGATTGTTTCCTGTAAATCTAAATTCTTTCATTATTTTGAAAACTACAATCATGATTTTTCAATTGTTTTAAATAATTATAGAGATTGAGATATATCAATTTAATAAAATATTGCAACTTCTTCTTAAAATAATAACTAATCACACGGGATTAGTATTCAAAGTTTAAAACATTCTTTATCTAATATTTTCAAGTATTATATATAAAAACAACCTGTGGTACTTTGCTAATTCATACAGTAATCAACGTTTTCACAACTATAACAAACATGTTAGTATGTCTTATTCATATATATGCCAATTGCATTTCTTGTGTAATACTTTCAACTATTTCATATATTCCTTGATTATATGACTTTTAATTGTAATAAATTAAAAAAACTTGAAATATTTCAATACAGATCGGTTGGTGACAGCAAATTTATCATGCTCATTTAACTTCCGATTCAATTAGTATAATACTTTGTATTAAAAGTCAGTTAATATAATATTATTAAAAGTATCCAAGTTAATAAAAAAAAATAACCAACATATATCTTTTTACATGAAAGAACCCGTGTTCTTACATGGGCGGTTATATGCTGCCTTGTCAAGAGTTACAAGCAGACATGTGCTAAAGAATTTGATTCTTGATAAACAAGGTAATCTAATACAAGCACAAATGTAATGTACAAGGAAATGTTCTTATTTGTAAAGTATTTGTGTAATGTTTCTTTTGTAATTCCTGCAATTTCAATGTAAGTTGTAATTGTATTAACAATGTATGATAGTTTCGTCGTTGATTGCATATTTTTTAATGTTTAAATTTTAAAATGAGAAAATTATAATTTGCTTCCCTATGCTTTATAGGCGGGAGCACTTTACAGGCCCGAGTCCGATTTTGCATGTTGCGTGCCACCAAAGCACATTGAGGCAAATCATAAATTTTCTCTTTTAATTTATCAATTACCCGTGTAATACACGGGCCTCAAACTAGTATATATATATGCATATGTATGTATGTGTGTGTGGGAGGGGGGCCCACATTCACCATCAACCGCGCCGGCCGTTGAAACCACCCAACCTTCGGCGCCCTTGGTTGGACCGCGCCCCACGGCGATGTTCGGCGCCCAACGGCGCCCGCCACCTCAACCATGGGCGCCCCATAACGTATAGTCTAATATTAAAAACTAAAAATAACTTAAACCACACTCATCCATGGTGACACTCACATGACATGTAATAATAATATTCACTATACTCCAACTTCCAACACCCATATCCCACTCCACAAAACCCTCACTCCCTATTCCATTCCTCCCATCAGATCTTAATCGATCTCCACATTTAAATGTACAACTTCATAATAATAATAATAATAATAATAATAATAATAATAATGATTATAATTTAATTTAGGTTCAAGCAATGGATCTCATCAAACGCCAATGTCGATTTCTCGACATCGTATCACTCCTCCTCTTCACCGTCATCTTCAGCTTCCTCATTCTCGTCCTCACTCCCTTCGGCGACTCATTCGCCGCCTCGGGGAGTCAGGCGCTTGTCACAACCACCGTTGGCGCCACCCGACGGCACCACATCATTGCACTTATTGATGCCGGACTTAACGTAACCGTTCCGTTGTGTAATTCGGATACGGTTGATTATATGCCGTGTGAGGATCCCAATAGGAATAGGCTGTTGGGTAGGGAGATGAATTATTATCGCGAGAGGCATTGCCCGGCGCCCGAAGAGCGGGCGTTGTGTTTGGTACCTCCGCCTAGAGGGTATAATGTTCCTATTAAGTGGCCGGATAGTTTGTATAAGGTAGTAATCAGTAATGCTTGTATTTAAGTTGTGATTTAGTTTAATTAGGAGTGTAAACGAGTTGAGCTTTAGCTTGGCTCATCTTGACTAGTGAGAGGTCGAGCTCGTTTAATATGCTTGTTATGTGTGATGTTATTCCGGTTAATGTTATGGTGCCTTGGATTTGAGTTGTGATTTAATTTAATGTTTAGTTTGGGGTGTAAACGAGCTGAGCTTGAGCTTGAGCTTGAGCTTGGCTCGTTTGACTAGTGAGAGGTCGAGCTCGTTTAATGTGCTTGTTATGTGTGATGTTATTCTGGTTAATGTTCTTTCAAGCTTGGGCTTGAGCTCAGCTTTGTAGTATGTAACTGATTAATAGAAGAGTTGAGATTTAAAATTACACTAGGCTCGTTATGGCTTGGCAAGTAGCCGAGTCTAAACGGACTTCTATACAAGGCTCGAGCTCGGCTCGTTAGTTCTTTCAAGCTCTTGTGTAGTGCCTCAAACGAGACATTGTGTAGTGTGAAATTGATACATAGAAGTCTAAAAAGTCTAAAAGAGTTACAACTTAATAATACACCAGGCTAGTTCGAGCTCGGCTCGCTTTGACTTATGAGAGCTTGAGCTTGATGTTGGCTGAATTTGACTTACGAGTGCTCGAGCTTGAGCTCGGTTCGATCTCTTTTTCAGAAGCTCGAGAATGGCTAGTATTTTATCAAATATTTAATTTATATATGATTTTTAGTTATATTATTTATTTTGATAAAAAGCTTAAACAAGCCTAAGCCCGGCTCGAGCTCGTGTGCAGTAATTTAAACAAGCCAAAGATCGGCTATGTAGTGTTAAATTGATACATATAAGTCTAAAAGAGAACTTAAAAAAACACTAGGCTTGTAAAGCTTGACGAGCCTAAACTATCTTCCCATACAACGCTCGAGCTCGGGCTAGATAACTAAACAAGCTTTATTTGAGGCTTGGGTTCGACTTGTTTTGAGCTTTTTATCGATTCTGTCTCGAGTAGCTTGGCTCGTTTGCACCCCTAATTTGAAGTTTAAACTGATGTTTAGTAAATTTTCAGAAAGAATTTGAAGATAATGATTCTATACACACAATGTATGCATACATGAGTTCTTATATAAGACCAAACATTACATTACTAGTTAAAGAGAAACCTTTATTTATAATGATACAAAAACTAAATCATTGCTTTAAAATTGAGTTACAAAAGAGTGGCTTATTTATTATACAGGTGATTTTCTCTTTTACTTGCAGATATGGCATGAAAATATGCCGTATAATAAATTAGCCGACCGAAAGGGTCATCAGGGTTGGATGAAAAAAGAGGGCCCACACTTCATATTTCCCGGTGGTGGCACTATGTTTCCCGACGGAGCTGTAAAATATATCGAGCAACTCGAACAATATATTCCTATTTCTGGTGGCGTTATCAGAACCGCTCTTGATATGGGATGCGGGGTAAGTTTTCGAATATTATTTTCCAAATTAACAAAACTTATAAAGTTATACTGATTTGGAAAATCGGTTAATATATTTCCAGGTTGCTAGTTTTGGCGGGTATTTACTAGCTAAAGACATTTTAACGCTCTCGTTTGCTCCACGAGATTCACACAAATCACAAATTCAATTTGCTTTGGAAAGAGGAATACCTGCATTTGTTTTAATGCTCGGTACTCGCCGCCTTCCGTTTCCCGCCTTCTCATTCGACTTAATCCACTGCTCTCGTTGTCTAATACCGTATACCGCATACAGTAAGCGCATTTAAATAATTTAATCTTAACTTCTTGTAAAATATTAATATTCATATTATTTAATGAGCATTTAACTTTGCAGATGCTACATATTTTATAGAAGTCGATAGATTACTTCGGCCCGGAGGGTACCTAGTAATATCGGGCCCACCAGTTCATTGGAAAGGGCTCGATAAAGAATGGCAAGAATTACAAGCAGTGGCAAAAGCATTATGCTACGAGTCCGTTGTCGTTGACGGGAGCACCGTCATCTGGAAAAAGCCCGTTGATGATTCATGTCTCGAGGCCCAAAATCAAAACGGGCTCAAATTATGTCGTAAGTCTGATGACCCGAGTTCTGCATGGTATGTTAAGTTAAAGAAATGTGTAACTCGATCGTCTTCTGTAAATGGGAAACTTGCGGTTGGTGAAATTCCAAAATGGCCCCTGAGATTAACAAAATCGCCATCACGGGCTGCGTTAATTCAAAATGAAAATGATGGGTTTGAAATGGATACACGTGTATGGGAAAGGAGGGTTTCTTACTACAAAAAAACATTGAATTTGAAGCTCGGGACCGAAGCGGTTAGAAATGTGATGGATATGAATGCATATTTTGGTGGCTTTGCAGCTGCGTTGATTTCTGATCCTGTGTGGGTGATGAATGTTGTTCCACAGAATAAGCTGTCAACTTTAGGCGTGATCTTTGATAGGGGGCTTATCGGTGTTTATCATGATTGGTATGCTTTTCATTGACGTTTTGACTTTTGACTTTTCTTTATTGACTTTGGTTTTATTGTTCATGTAGGTGTGAGCCTTTTTCAAGTTACCCTCGGACTTATGACTTTATTCATGTGTATTCGGTCGAGTCACTCGTGCGGGATCCAGTTACGCGAAAGTATAGGTATTATATAGTCTTGATCGCTTTGTATTTATCTTTACTCGTATTAAATGATTGTGTGTTTTTTATTCTTAAATTATATCATTTTAATTTTGTCCAAGAAAGGAAAATTGTTTCAATCTTCATGGAAGGTAGGGGTGTGCATGAATATGAAATAACCGAACCGTAACCAGAATAATCGACGTAACCGAATCGAAATAAGCGAACCCAAAAGAATCCTGACAGTATGGTTTTGTTTTTTTTAAACCAAATTTTCGGTAACCAAAAACCGAATAGAAAAACTTGATTTTAAGTAATTTATAAGAAATTAATAAATGATGTAGCCCAAAAAGTTAAGGTTTAAATGTGTGATAATTAATTTGTTATTAGTTATTTAGTTAAATGAAACATTTAGGCCCATATTAATTATTTTAGGTGTTTTTTCCGGCCCAAATGGTAAAATCGAAAAAAGCAAACCGAACAGTTTTCAAAAACCCTAAAACTGAATATTTGGTTTTTGTTGGTTCAGTTGAGTCAAAAACTGACTCAAAACGACCCATGCACACCCCTAATGGGAGAAACGGAGTTGAATGTTTGAAACTTGATACTACTATTAGACAAATATTTGAGTGTAATTTCATGTCTTTTTCTGCAGATGTAGTATTGTAGACATGATGGTTGAAATAGACCGGTTATTACGGCCCGAAGGAACATTAGTGATTCGCGATTCACCCGAAATGATTAAAAAAGTTAATCATGTTGCTAGTTCCGTAAGATGGGAATCTACAATACACGATACAGAACCAGAATCAAATGGCAACGAACAAATTCTAGTCGCTACAAAATTACTTTGAACAATACCTTCATCTTCCCGATGACACGCCAATTCATTATGATATAGTCATATGTTACATGTGTAAGTTATACATTAGAAACTTGTTTCATGCGTCAAAGGGTGCGTCTTATAACTTGATGTGCAAGTTACAGCATCGGGCAGCCGACAATTTGCATAATGTTATGGAGTCATTTGGCAAAAAAAGGCGTGGCTGGCTTTCTTGATGTGTAAGTTATATGTTGGAAACTTGTTACATGCATAAAGGATTAGGTTTCTTGATATGTAAGTTATGTAACAGAATTTTCTTGTATTCATTAAAGGTTGTAGCTTTATTGCTTGTATTGTTGTTGTTGCTGCTCTGCTTGATTAACAAATGTCTTAACATTTTTTATATGTTTTTCAGTTTTTCCTTATTAAAAACTTTTAAGGGTAAGAAAAGAACCTATTAGAAACTCAAGGGTGTGTTTTGGTAAATTAACATAGAGTTGAAACTGAACATCACACTTCATACATTTTGCCTCTAATTTGAACTCTCTTCATAATTGTGGTGTTAATTAATCGATTATGTGTTTTTTATTGAAAAGTTTGTGGGAGTCCTCATGCCTGTGTGGCAGTGAAATAGCCGGATGTTGCTCATATTTTTAGTAAAACACTACACATAGTCTTAGTTCAACGCTTAACCTCTAAAACGAGTCAAAATCCAGAACTAACTTTGTGTGTAGTGGTTTTGACGCCCCTTCCAAATCAAAGGTTCTCACTGGCTGAGCAATGGGGTTTACACGTAGAATTGTGCACTTCACTCTTGCACCCGCTAGCACATTCATGAGGTGGCCCTTGGTGTGGTGTTTAAGCTTTAACACTTAAAATTTGAATACCCTATTGCTATGTTTTGTTTAATAATATTTGACTATATTTTCTTTTAAGAAAACTTAGATGTGATGTGCGCATAACATGCGTGATTATGTACATGCATAATTATGCAAATAGGGCGCATAATCATATAATGATCATATAAGTTGCGTGATTATAGCACTTTATGTGTAACTATGGTGCAGATGAAATTACCATCTTCCACATGCTATGTGATGCAATTAGTAGCATTCGTATCCTTTGTACAATAACTCACCCTCTTATATATATATAGATCAATATTTAGGTTTGTTTACCCACTTAAACTATTAGAATATATAATTTTTAATATTGTCAAAATCAAATAAAGTAAGTTTTAGATTCAGATTTTTAATTAAAAATTGAGCCATGCTAAACCAACTCGTTTACAAACTAATCGATTTTAAGCTAGTATTTTTATAACAATTTTTTACACCTAAATATCACATAACTTTAATTAGTAGACTTTAAACTCATAAACAGTTTTATAAATACAAGCATCATACAACTTTACCACTAGATCACATGTTTCAAGTTTTAAGGTTTGGTCATTAAAAAAACATATGGAGTTATAATGTGGACAAAATTTTTGTTTGCTATGTAAATCCAATATCTCCAAAGTTATTATTTAATATCATGTATTTATTGTTATTTAATATCAAAATTAAAAATGATCAACAAATTTTTTCAAGTATAAAAGTAACATTTCATTACATATATATTTTTTTTATTTCAATACTGCAAAATATTATAAACATGTCTTTCATAAACTTTTATTTTGTAGTCTTACTCATAGTCACAATTGTCGGTAAGTTACACATTACTTATTCTTTTTCGCTCATTCATGTTTTTTACTTCTAACCTTCTTGCATATGAGTAACACACTTGTATCGACATATTACTTATTTGTATTGCTTTGTATATGTCTAACTAATTTAGGGAGCACACCGATGATGGGTGAAGCGTGTTCTGAAAGTTGGAGGCTTCATCCATGCCGTCCTTTTAGTTGTAAGAGGCAATGTCGTGTAAGAAGAGGGGTGTTGACGGGAAAGTGCATATCTAGTGCTCTCTGTTTATGTGTTTGGGATTGTGGTCTTAATAAATAAAATGATTAATAGTTATCTTGTGCACCCTCTTGTGGTATTTTGTTATTTATTCATTTTTGTGTATATTTAGATATCTGCATTTGAATTAAAAAAAATGAACATATATAAGGTTTTAAGATTTAAAAATTAAATAGAAAAGTAAATCTTTTAGACTTGATTTAAAATTTACGACCGTAAGAAAACTATTAGATTTCACTTTATTATCGTTGTGGTTTTTTCTTTTTTATGTTTGATTATTTTAAATATTCAGGTATCTGCATTTGATTATCAAAGATGAACACATATAAGGTTTTAAGCTTTAAAAATCAAATAGCAAAGTAAATCTTTTTGGACATGGTATTAAAAATTTACAAGTGTAAGAAAGCATTAGATTTCACTTTTGGTGTTCTCCAAGTTTATGGTGAAAACTTAAAGTTTCTAGTGTTGTCAAACGATGATCTTATTTCTATTATATGATCTTCTTGGTTATATCAAATTAAACTATACATAATAGTTTTATAAAGGTTTTGACAAAATAACGTTTTTTTTAATGAATATAAAAGAACAAAGAGTGTCTAGTTATGATAATCTATCATAAAGAATGATTTAAAAGGTTTAAACATAATAAACGTCTAAAACAAGGTTTGACCTTCAAAGTTAGATGTGTGACATATAGTATTTCAAATTAGATCTAGAGATCTAACATAAACTTTCAACATTTATATTAAAGGTAAAATTAATATAAAGGTTTAACAAAAGACTTTTTTTATACTTTACAAAATGATAGTTATACTAATGCATATAAACCTTTTATGACAATGGCCTTAAGTTGTGTGATATTAAAATTTTCACGACGATGGCCTTAAGTTATGTGATGTTAATGAAACATGTAACTTTAGTTGTTGTTGTTGAGATCTTCAAGGATTCATTGGTAATTCCACGACGACAATTTGAAAAGTAGTTTAATGTTGAAATTTGTGGGATCTACGTTATCACTTATCACCATTGCTTTTCTAAAAGTGAAATTCAGTTTTGTAACACTAAAAAAATAAAGATATATGATATTTTAAAACCACAATAATTGCACGTTAACATTCTCGACAACGTCTTCATCAAGACTGTCAAATACACTCTAGTATAAATGTATGTTGAATAGAAATATTGTATTTGTTTATAATTTCACATAGTTTAGTAATGGAGTATAATATTTATCTTTAACATTTCTGAGAAAAGAAATATTATCATTTAATTTTTCGTCACTTAGTAATACCTGTTGAATTAATTTGTTAATCTATTATTTTTTTCGTATTTGTTACAACAAAAAAAAACGTTTAGTAATATCATTAATAACATGCATTTATTGCTATTTTATATTTTACTAATATCATGTATTTATGTTATTGATGAGTCCCAAAGTCATCTTACATCCCAAACCAATTTTCATCGTTTTTTCACACTCTCTCTTATTCACGTCATCATTTCTTCCTATATACATACCAATTCATCCTAGACCTTGCAAGTTGCAACCCTCCCAAACCATCTTTCAAACAATTTTATTTTTATCATATAATTAAATTAACTAAATTATTTTTTAATTAAAAAAGTAAATATTATATAAATTGAAAATAACATTCTACTAATTAAAAAATACAACCATAAAAAAACGTAGACAAACTTAAAAATATTTAAAATTAAAAACTAAAATTTGAAAGTGAACTCGTTGAGATTCTTTATATACTTAAGATTAAATCGCAAATCAAGTGTATCATTATTCATGTGACTTTGGTTTTATTGTTCATCCAGGTGTGAGGCTTTTTCAAGCTATCCTCGAACTTATGCCTTTATTCATGTGAATTCGGTTGAGTCACTCATACATGATCCAATCACACGAAAATATAGGTATTATATAGTCTTGATCGCTTTGTATTTATTTGTATTTGTATTAAATGGTTATCTGTTTATGATTATTAAATTGTATCATTTTAATTTTGTTCTATAAAGGAAAATTGTTTCAATTTTCATGGGAGGTAGAGGTGCACAAGAATATAAAATAACCGAACCGTAACTATAATAATTGACGTAAATGAATCGAAATAAACTAAACCCAAAAGAAACATAGCAATATAGTTTTGTGTTTTCTAAAATCGATTTTTCAGTTCGGTTTCGGTTTTGCTATAACCAAAAACCGGATAGAAAACCTCAATTTTAAGTAATTTATAAGAAATTGATAAATGTAGCCGGCAAATTGCATAATGCTATGGAGTCCTTTTGCAAAATGGTTGTTTTGGTAAATTAACAAATAGTAAAAAATTTAACATCACCCTCCGTACCTTTTGCCTTTGATTTGGACTATTAATGGTTGGGGTGTACGTTACTTAAAATGTTTTTCGTTTTTTAAGGAGAAGTTAGTGAGAGTCCTCATGCATATGTGACAATGACGTGACGGGACGGGACAGTAATTACTTTTAAATTAAACCACTACACATAATCGTATGTCAACGCTTAACTCCCTAAAAACAAGTCAAAAACCAAAGTTAAGGTTGCGTGTAGTGGTTTTGGCCCCACCTCTAAATGAAGGATTCTCAATGGATGATCAATTGGGTTTACACGTAGAATCTTGAACTTCACTCTCCTGCCTGCTAGCACATTCACGAGGTTGCCCTTGGCACTCCTTGGTGCCCACGACGTGGTGTTTAACGCCTCAAGTGCTGACGTGGCTGATAGTAATCACACCCGCTAATCGTAGCATAATTATAGCCAATGTATTAGGCCACGAATGTGGTAGCTTTCGGGCCCAATCTAACCGCTTTTACTCAACATCACACACATCACATGTTCTCTATGTATAGGGGAAAAACACTTTAAATTTAAAAATGTTCGATTAAACACTTTAAACCATCAAAACTCATCTATATAATACATCTAGTACTATTTGCAAACAACTTGTAACCACAAACGTCCAATTTTAAGATGTTAAGGTGTTGTTTGTTTTTGCTCAGAAGCACTTCTCTACCTCTTTTGTCTGCACTGAGAAGAGGGCGCGCAGACGTTGGGCTCTGCAGTGTGTTTGTTTTTCCGAAGACGTTTCATTAAAAAACGTCTGCGTAGCATTGTTACTTCTCACATCTTCAGACCCCCAAAAAAACATCAGACTCCCAAACCCTACCTCTCCATTTCTTCTTCTACATCTCACTCCCAAACCCTACCTCTCCTTCTCTCCATTGTCGCTCCCAGTCGCCGCCACTCCCACGCCGGCCCCACTCCCAGCAGGCCCCACTCCCACGTCGCTGCCACTCCCAGCCGCCGCCACTCCCACGTCACTGCAACCCTAACACCGCCGGCGCTCCACCTCTCCTCTTTGTCCAGGTTTGATACTCCTCCACCACCACCACCATTGCTATAATCTAATTACCTTTTGTTTTAATTTCATAAGTGTGTTAGATTGTTAAAGTTTAGATTGTTAGATTGTTAGTTTGTTGTTAGTTTTGTTGGATTTTGTTAGATTGTTAAAGTTTTAGATTGTTAGATTTTGTTAGTTTTTTGTTAATTTTGTTGGATTTTGTTAGATTGAATATTGTTAATGCTTTGTTGTTGAATAAAGTTTGTAGTGTTTTGTTAATTGTTAAAGGTTTTTGTTAATTTTGTTAGATTTTGATTAGTTTGTAGAAAGTTTAGGTTTGTTGAATATTGTTAATACTTTGTTGTTGAATAAAGTTTGTAGTGTTTTGTTAATTGTTATTAGTTTGTAGAAAGTTTAGGTTTGTTGAATATTATTATTAGTTGTTGTTGAATAAAGTTTGTAGTTTTTGTTAATTGTTAAAGGTTTTTGTTAGTTTTGTTAATTGTTATTAGTTTGTAGAAAGTTTAGGTTTATTAAATATTGTTATTAGTTGTTATTGAATAAAGTTTGTAGTTTTTGTTAATTGTTAAAGGTTTTTTTTAGTTTTGTTAGATTGTTATTAGGTTTGTTGAATATTGTTATTAGTTGTTGTTGAATAAAGTTTGTAGAAAGTTTAGGTTAGATGAATTGTTTCGCGCTACATAATTTTATTAGGAAACAGGGTTTGGACGATGAGTTGTTTACACAATACGATCAACCCAATGTTTCGATTGGAAATAGTCGTGGGCAAATTGATGCTGATGAAGACGAGGTTGAAGCACTTGGCACTGCATCAGATCGGGAATATATGACTCAGTTAAGAGATGAAATTGCTGAGCAGTTAATGCAAAGTACGGAATAAATGATTTAAAAAATGTTTGTGGTATTATGAATATTATTTCAGTGTTGTTGACTATTATTTAAATTTGGATGTTGAAGACCTTTTTTATTTATATTTCAGTTTATATAAATTTTTATTTAAATTTCAGCTTATTTTAGCAGTCTGCAGATGTTAAAAAACAAACAGTCTTCTTGTTGCAGACTGCAGAGTTTTGGTCCACCTTTTCTGCTACAGATGTTGGCAGATGTGGTTTCGCAGACTTCTGACATTTTACCTCTGAAAAACAAACAACACCTAAGTTTTAAAAGAGCAAAAACAAGAACCCATTTTAACTAACAACGCTTCTTGACCCAATGCATAATCGACACACAATCCAAATAAAAAACTCAAATGCGTTGTGTGTATAACAATATATCATGTGTGATTATGGACACACGTAATTACGAAAACATGTTATATGGTTTTTTTATTAGTCGTGTAAAAATTACACAAGTAACGTGATTAATTTATACTTATTGTTTAACTTAGTTACGACAAAATTACACACACCAAAATATCACATAAGAGCATACGTAATAGTTAATGCACCCTTAGGGAACATTTTTCGGCACATCATTATCACCATTTTTTAACAAAAAAACATTACGCATGTGTAATAGATAATGTCCTCCTTCGTTCATTAGACTTTGTGGTGTGGGCTGTATAGGGGTGGCATTGGGGCGTTAAAGCCCCTACATACCACACGCAGAGCTGTATAATGGAGGCGGTATGAGGAGGGATTTATTTGGTTACCGGGGCTTTATAAGGAGAAAATGGTGGGATTAGGGGTTGCTTTCACACATTCTCTCTCTTTCAGGCTATGTGTAGTGGAGATGCTACAAAATGAGGTGTTTTGCGACATGTGACGTTGAGTTTTTGTTTTTTGAGGTGTAACGGTGTTGTAGCTCAACATATATATATATATGCACACATATATATATACCACACACAAACAATTATAATAATAATAAAATCAAAGTGAAGCAGGGCGAGTAATATCTATCGCCACCCCTCTGTCGCTCCATTTATCGCCTGGGGCGGTGTTCCCTTATAAAATCGCCTATTCTCGTCCTATATTATCGCCCCATACATATACCCTTCTACAAACACACATTATGAAAAAGGGCTTTAAAGCCCCGTTTGCTATGTATCGGCGACGTAAAAAGCGTTAAAACCCTTCCATAACACTTAATCTTATCATTATTCAGACACCATATGACTTTATATATATATATATATATATATATATATATATTATCATTCACATGAGCTTTACAATTGTATTGGGTTTGGTATAATTTTAACTTTATAAACTTTGTATTCATTCAAAAATCAAAATAATGTTTTTAATGACTACAACCAAAATACCGTCTTTTAGCATTCAAACCACCTTTGATTTCCATACGTAGATCAACTTACACCTAAAAGAGATCGGACGGCCGATAATAAAAGTTTGACTAGTGAAGGAAACAATTCAAAAAATAATGAAAGATTGTGCTATTTTTAAAGTTTGACCATTGACCAGAAAAAACAGAAAGAAAGTAGATATAGAGAGAGAAAGACGTTATTTAATGTTTGTTTTAGAGAGAGAAAGTAGTAATAAGCAAAATTGTATTTAGAGAAAGAGAAAATATAGATTGATTGCGTGTCGTCTCGCAGTTTCCTCCTCCATTCTATTATTATTATTATTATTATTATTATTATTATTATTGCATTCCAGTGAAGAAAGATAATTTGAGAAAACAAAACTAACAGGCCAGTTATTGTTTGTTGAGCACGATGAATGTGATGCGTAGATTGAAGAGTATTGCTTCTGGCCGTACATCCGTTTCCGATAACACCGTAAGCTTTCTTATTATTTGTTTTGATTTAATTTGATGTGATAAATGTTATTGTGATTCAGTTTGTGTTCAATTGCTAATTCTGTGTGTATATATATATATATATTATATGTGTATGTATATTTATTTGTTTTGTTCATATGCTTTCAAAATGTTTGATTCGGTATCGGTACGATTGAAAATACCGAAACCGAAAATGTGTAAAATGAGTACCGGTGCAGATTGTGTTCATTCGATTGGCACCGGTAATGTAAATACCGAAAATGAATGACTGTATATATGAAATTTTGATCGGTATCGGTATCGGTTTTGGTACCATTGAAAATATCGAAACCGAATGGTAACGACACCGAAAACATGAAAAATGAAAAAAATGAATATAGGTGCCGATTGTGTTCGGTTGGCACCGGTATGCTACCGAAAAATACGTATAATGAAAATGAGTTAAACTATAAACTGAATAACGTAACGATTTTTTCAGTTCGGTACCGGTACTGGTTCACTTGAAAATATCGAAATTGAATGGTACTGATACCGAAAACATGAAAGACGTTCGGTTGGTAGTGGTAAGATCCCAAAAAATGAAAAATACCGAAGACGAGTGAAAACATATTCGAAATATCGTACTGAATTTTTTGGTTTGGTTACGGTGTCATTGAAGATACCGAAACCGAAAACATGAAAAACAAGTACCGGTACCAGGATTTGGTAAAAAAATGCTTATCTGTATTTACGATAATGTTTGTCTCGTTTGGTTATATTTGGTACTGGTACAGTCCTAAATAATGAAAAATAGCGAAAATGAGTGAAACCATATCCCGAATACCATACTGAATTTTTCGGTTCGGTTCCGATATCATTGAAAATACCGATACCGAAAACATGAAAACAAATAGCGGTACCGCGGTATTTGGTAAAAAATATGCTTATTTACGATAATGTTTGAATTGTTTTATTATATTTTTTGGTTGCCCTGATGGTACATAATTTTATAAATATTTGCTGGTCATTGATGCATGTAAGTGACAATGTAACAGTTCATATTCAAATAATTCTTGAGGAAAAAGTTATTTGTTTATTATGTATTATTTGACTTTGATTGAGCTGTTGTTTGATATATCTGGCTATATATCTATAATAATTGATTAGTATTTTAATAATCATCAACATCATAATTTTGTTTATGAACATGTCAATATCTTATGATTGCCTAGATTTCTATGTTTTTTATTTTATTTTAATAATTATCAACATCATTATTTTGTTTACAAGAACCTATGTGACAAGCAATCTTTTAAAACACTCACAACCTGTTTTATATGTTTTTATATGTATATTAACTTGTTGGTTTTGTAGAATGGAGATTCAAGCTTTAAGCGGGTAAAAGAAGAATTCGATAGTCATCCCGGGACCGCTAGGGCTCCGAAGATGTCTGTAAGCACGTCCAATGCTGCTGCTAAACTTGGAAAATATGACTTTGAAAATCTGCACAAAGAAATACATGGAATGAAAATTAAAGAAGATACATCTGATGACAAGGTGATAATTTCATTTAACTATTACCATATCTTAATCGTAAGATTATAGTTTATATATTGTATCGTGAAATGTTTGGATACTTATGTATGGTTTTTAAAATGCAGGATTTTGAGGCGACTCTTGTAAATGGTAATAGTACTGAAGCAGGTCAAGTACTCGTGACTTCAATAGGTGGTCGAAATGGTAAACCAAAGCAGGTAATAATTATTTTGCTTTTGGTTTATATAGTAACTATATATATGTGATGCTGATATGTTATGTGTAAAAATGCATTGTTATCCAGACATTCTCTTACATGGCGGAGCGTGTTGTTGGCACTGGTTCATTTGGTGTGGTCTTTCAGGTAATTAGCATAAACATATGATTTTCATCATTTTATACACATGTACAATTGTTATATATATCAATGTGAACTATATAACAATTTTTTGTTTTTTTTTCAGGCGAAATGCCTTGAAACAGGTGAATCTGTTGCTATAAAGAAGGTTTTACAAGACAAACGATACAAGAATCGAGAACTTCAAATCATGCGTTTGCTAGACCATCCGAACGTTGTTCCAATGAAAAACTGTTTCTATTCAACAACCGACAGAAACGAAGTTTACTTGAATGTTGTCTTGGAATATGTACCTGAAACCGTCTACAGGGTGTCAAGGAACTATGTTAAGATGAACCAGCACGTGCCTATGCTATATGTAAAATTGTACACGTATCAAATATGTCGCGGGCTTAATTACATTCACAATGTAATCGGTGTATGCCGTCGTGATATCAAGCCACACAATTTATTGGTAAGATCTAATAACTTACTTAAAATCGACTGTTTTGTTGGGTTTTAAATATTAATATGTGAATGACTGAATGAAATTGTCGAGTGCAGGTTAATCCACAAACTCAGCAGCTAAAACTATGTGATTTTGGGAGTGCAAAGATGTTGGTACGTTTCTAACTTTCTATAATTGAATTTTTTATGCAATTGAGTACAGATGTGAACGCACCGAATCCGAGCTCGGCCCGTTTTGACTTACGAGAGCTCAGACTCGAGTTTGGCTCGTTTTGAACTCTTTTTAAAGATTGGGCACGATTTGTTAGTCGTTTTTTTTTTTAATTCGAGCTTGGCTTGTTTATTATTTTTCAATGTTTGTAGGGGTATGTATGAAATTGCCCCTATTAATTAAATTATATACATTTTTAATTATTTTTATATTTTGAGAAAAGTCATAAATGGGCCAAAGCTCAGCTCAAGCTTGTTTGCCATTCCTTAAGCGAGCCAACGCTCGAGCTCGGTTATGCAGGGTGAAATTAATACATTGAAGTTCAAAAAAGTTAAAATTAGAAAAAATTAAAATATACACTAGACTCGTTAAGGCTCGGCGAGCCTAAACAATCTGCTGCTTATACATGGTTCGAGCGCAGGTTCGATAACTAAATGAGCTTTGTTTGAGGTCGGGAACTCGGGATCGGCTCGAGCTCGATTAGGCTTTTGGCTCATTTTGAGCTTTTTATTGATTCAATCTTGAGTAGCTTGTAAGCAGCATGGCTCATTCACACTCCTACATTTGAGACCGAATGTTAATATTTGTATTTTGTGTGTGATTCCAGGTACCAGGGGAACCAAATATTTCATATATTTGTTCGAGATATTATAGAGCTCCCGAGTTGATATTTGGAGCAACAGAATACACCAATGCGATTGATATGTGGTCTGCCGGTTGTGTTCTAGCTGAACTTCTTGTTGGACAGGTTGGTACTTAATTATTGAATATTTTAGATTTTACTAAAATCTTTTTATGTTCTATGTTATAATTATATTTAATTATATGTGATATTTCTAAATGCAGCCTCTTTTCCCGGGTGAAAGTGGTGTAGATCAACTTGTGGAGATAATCAAGGTACATAATCTCAACACGTTTATCTTATTTTGTTTATCGAGTCTTTTTTATCTGAATGTCATTCTAACAATAACATTTCTTGTTTTTTAGATTTTGGGAACACCGACATGTGAGGAAATCAAATGCATGAATCCTCATTACACAGACTTTAAGGTGGTGTTTGTTTTTTAAGTGGTAAAATGTCTGCAGTCTGCGAACCACATCTGCAGGGATCTGTGGCAGAAGAGGTGGACCAAACCTCTGCAACATGCAAGAAAAAGACTGTTTGTTTTTTAACGTCTGCAGACTGTTAAAAATTATTTCTGAATGATATAAACAAATAATTCATAAACAAACCGAACCAAACAAACTAATGGTAATCAAACCTATTAAAATTCTTAACAAATCAAATAAAACCACAATTGACATTAATCAACAACCAAAACCTAAATTAATATTAATCAACAACAAAACCTAAACATAAACAAATCAAACCTACTAAAAATGCTTAAAAAAACCAAATATATAAACAAATTTGTGGTCCATTTTCTGGTGAGAACATCACACACATGAACAGAGTTTGTGACACCATCTAACCCTAAAATTGAAACATTTAACCTAATCAATCAATTTGGGGACAATTATACAAACTCAAGTAAACAATCAATCAATGAAGGATGGATGGATGGTTACGGATTCCAGGGACCGGAGACGAAGGTCCACCGCCAACAGCAGTGTCGCCGCCAAATAATATGAGGCAATGGCGCCGCCGAATAATATGAGGCAAGGAACAGCGTGGGAGGCGGGGTTGTGTAGACAGGGCGTAGCAGCGGTGGATGGATGGAAGTGCAGGAGGAAGGTGGCGGAGGAGCGGCGGCGAGGTGGAGCAAGGTGGTGGCGGCTGAATCAAAGGTGGGAAGGGGCTGACGGGATTTGAGGGTTGAAGAAGAAGATGTATAGGTTTTAGGTTTGAGAGAGCTAAGGGAAATAAAAGTTGAGAAGAGGTTAGAAGTAGCATGAACAACACTTCTGGGAGAAGAGGACGGGCAGAGGTTTTTTAATGAAATGTCTTCGGAAAAACAAACACACTGCAGACCACAACGTCTGCGCTTGGTCTGCGCGGCGCAGACAGAAGTGGTCTGGAAGAGCTTTTGAGGAAAAACAAACACCACCTAAGTTCCCACAGATCAAGGCTCATCCATGGCACAAGGTTTGTTCATATTCATTCCCAGAATTTTTAATAATAATAATTTATTTTGGAGTTAAATTCGATGTTGCTCAATGAGGTTTGAGTATTTGACATAAGTAACCATTTTCCTCCAAAGTTTCTTTATTTGTTTCTATTTCAGTCCAAAATCTTCATTTTTTTGGCACTAAAATTGAAACAACTTATGAAACTTTTGGAGGTAAATTAAATAATCAATGTTTTTAATCTTTCGGAGAAAATTGTTATTTTTGTCAAAACCTTAGGAAGCAAAATCGAATTTAACTTGTAAATTTGATTTAGAGGTGTTAAATGTCAATCTCATCCATTTGTTCACAAATGACTTACTAAGTTACTATTATTGAAACACCTTTTATGCCAGCCATTGTTATTATTATTGAAACAAAAAGTTGTTCAAGTCTATGCAGTTAATGCGGTAAAAAATCGTATATCGGGCAAGGACCGATATATCAGTTATCGTGGCGGGATATCGTTAATTTTAATATATATATTTTGTTCGAGATATACATGTATTAACGTAAACATATATAACATTAATAGTAATATCAAAAGTCAAAACTCAAGAGTGTCAATATTTGAAACATGATCTAATCGTAAGCCATGAAATCTTCCTCCAAATACAAATCAACCAAAGCATCCAAAATATCATGGTTAAATATCCGTCAATATCGCCGATAATAGGTTCCACCGACATTTTGACCAATATTTGAATTGATGCTTTACTTTGGGACTGATAACCGATATATCATTGATATTTGACTGATATATTGCCGATACTAACTGCATAGGTTCACAACTCGTTTTGTTACAGTTGCTTTATACCGAATAACTTTGTAGATTAATAAAAAAAATTTACTTTTGGATTTCGTTTTCAGATATTTAAAAAGCACATGCCATCAGAAGCAATCGATCTTGTATCACGAATGCTACAATACTCGCCAAAACTGAGATGCAGCGCTGTAAGTGAATATTATTATTATTTTATATATTGCAGATAATAATTTCCACAATAATCAAACTACTTAATTTATATTTATACATTTTATTATGCAGTTGGAAGCTTGCACTCACCCATTCTTTGATGAGTTAAGAGACCCAACCACAACTCTGCCAGATGGCAAACCACTCCCCGCTTTATTCAACTTCACAGCACAAGGTACGACTGGTTTTGCATATTGTACAAATTTCTGGATCATATTTTTTATAATGATGAAAATAAAATTTACCTTTTTTTTGTTTTTTTTACAGAAATTGCTCATGCAACTCCAGAACTCCTTCAACGGTTGATACCCGAACACGCTCGACAGTAAATGTGACACGTCCTGTCTATAGGCACTTTAGAATTCGGGTTTTTGACTTTTTGCATACTTGCCCATAAGAGTCATATTGTCATGCTAGCGCTTTCTGGCATTTGGTGAGGTGGTAGACGATGACTGGTTTATGATTGAGTGTAAAGAATCTGGAGATTACTTTATATCTTTCGAGTATAGATATGGTGTAACTAAACGATTTGACGGGTTGCTTACAACATGAAAAGTTTAAAAATGAAATTTATTTATTTTATATTTTATGTTATTTATTTTCTAGTATGCACATTAATACATTATACATGTTAAAAGATGTCCAACCCTTTGAAATTACATGTCAAACTGACCTAGTAGGTTAATACATTGAAATACCGGTACCCGTAAGCACCGAATACTGAAACGCTAAAATCTTGGTACCAATACCCATACCGAATAAGCAAGTACTATGAATGTTCTTAAGAGCAAGTTTTATGTAATCTATACTATATATAAAGAAGGGTAAAATAGTTTACAACCCACAAAGCTTTACTTGGATTAAAAACATTCGAAATTCTATACGAAATTGACACATAAATCCACCATAGAACAAACACGAGTAAAAAAAAACATACGAAGTCGCTACCAACATAAGATGACTTAAATCATACGAAGTTACAAGACCAAGTTCAATATTCCAGAAAAAAAACACATATCCGTCGTTGATAAACACAACGTCCCCTCTTGTCATACATCCAAAGTCAATATTTCACAAAAGTCAACGATTGTGACACCTGCAACATCAAACCTTAGTTAAGAATCTGGAGCAACTGTAGTATGCACATGAAAAGATCTCAGAAAGATATGACTAACAAGTGTTTGGAATTGCATAATACAAAAAACAATATTATAGAATATAAAAGCCACCCAGGTAGGCCTGTAAACGAACCGAACGTTCGGTGAACTGTTCACGTTTGGCGGGAAGTTTGTTTATGTTCCTTTATTTAATAAATGAACGAACATGAACAAATTTTTTGTGTTCGTTTACGAACGAACATGAACACATGTTTCGTTCATTTATTTATGTTCGTGAACGTTCATTTATGTCCGTTTATATATGTTCGTTTACATATTAATATAAAATAATTAAATATTATATTGAAGAGTCATCTACTTAATTGTTTTATATATGTTTATTTGTGTTCATTTAAGTGTGTTCGTTTATGTTCATTTGCATTTGTTCATATATGTTCATTTATGTTTTTTTTATCTTTGTTCAGTTATGTTTATTTATGTTCGTTTATGTTTGTGAACTGTTCGTTTAGAACTTAAACAAACGAACAATGAACATGTCCATATTTTAAATAAACGAACACGAACACACAATATGTGTTTGATTAAGTGTTCGTTCGCTTCGTTTACAAGCCTACATCCAAGCTTACTCAACACAAGCTTGCCCCTTATATTTACCAACAAAACAGATTATGAAGCGTAAGTGTTGCCTAGATTATACATATACTCAACAAGAATTTGAATACCACTAATTAGATTATACGTATACAAAGCCAAAACATCATACAAATTTGGTGTCGGTAACGTTTTAGGAAACCGAATCGGAGATGGATGACTTACATGGCGGGTACTTCCTTGTACAAGACAGTTGATCCACACTGTTTTGTCACTGGCCCATCGGGACTCTCAACAGAAGATATAGCTCTCTTTCCAAATGTTTCATTTTCACCTAAAAAAGGTGGTCAAAATGGTACATTTTAGTGCATGTATCTCTATGAATAATCAATGTGTTAAACGTGATTACATTACTACAATAAAATCTGATTACGTGAACAAACGGACTAAAAATGCAATACCCTTATCTGACTCAATCACATTGCCTTGAGGAATTTCACCGCAGTCTGTAATTTTTACCAGTCCAGTAGGTTTTCCCGTATCTGTTCCCAACTGCTCAATCTTTTCAAGTATTCCCATTCCTTCTATTATCCTTCCAACAACAGCATTGCTGCAACCATATAACCGATTAAACAACGATTAATAACAATGACAGGTTAAACAAGGGCTAATAGTATAAATTTATAATCAAATCCACTGCTGAATTATAATGATGCGAATAAGTCATTGTTCTCGATATCACCTCCCTGCAAGCAACAATGAAAAAGTTATTTTACATAAACACCGGGCTCATTTATTATCTGTTTGAAAGAATCCTTCTACGCAAAAGCAGTACCGCACTTTACTTTCATAGTTTAATAAATTAATAAAAAAAACGCCCTGCTTGAGGTGCGCGCATATTATTTATATATGTGTAAACCCTCGGGTGGGCAAAAGTGAAATTGCACTAATTTTGACGTTATTTTACTAATCTCGTGAAAATAACGTTAAAAGTGGCGGAAGGTTAATCAGGCATCATGTGGTGGCGTTGATAGCCGAAAGACGAGGGTACATGCACCAATCAGCCGGTATCCCGATGATTGAGTGCTATGTGCTTTATGTCCAAGGCTTGATGCAAAACTACTATCGAGCCGGGGGTCTCACCGGAAGCAGCCTCTCTATCCCTATGGGGTAGAGGTAAGGCTGTCTACATCTTACCCTCCTCAGACCCTAACATAGCTTTGCTATTGGTTGGATATACTGAGTACGATGATGATGATGATGATAAATTAATAAAAAAAACAACCCTTAAATTGCTAGTGTTTATGCATTTGATTGAGATAAGCATTGATACAAGGAAGCATACTTCAGCGAACATGCGGTCGTGGATAAAGTAGAATACACTTTCTTTGTAATGCAATGGTTTTCCAGTAGTTATTCCAGTTCCCCTCTCCCCTACACATATAATATATGTATATTGTAACTAACTACAATGCAATATCTTATCATATTCATTACTAAACTAAACACGCGCGCGCACACACCTGTGCAGAGTGCTCGAAAATTCTCAGCTGTTTTCGGCATCACGTCCTTATAAAGCTGCAAATATCATATGCAGATTCAATAAACAAACAAACATAGTGCCATATCGAAAATTAACCGACCGACATGATGATACTGACCTCAATTACCAATCTTCCAGCAGCAGTTCCATCAATGGATATATCCATGAACACGAGAGGGTTATCCTTGTTTCTCATCTCTATATCATCCTCCTAAACCATAGAACTAGCAGTATTAGCATATATATATATAAATATATATATATATATATATATAAATATATATATATATATATATATATAAATATATATATATATATGTGTGTGTGTATAGCGGAAAGTAAACGTACAAATTAAATTAACGTGCTAAGTGGGCGAATCAAGTAGTGTAATTATATACAAAAGTAGTGTAATCATGTAATTACATCGTAGTTAATTATAATTACACTATGTTTGTTTATCCCTTTTGCCTTTGACACTTTTAGTTTCTTAGCTCTGGATGCCGTGGACCTTTTGAATAGGGTTCAGAAAGTTGTGCATAGTAACATATCGGCCCATAAGAATTGAAACTTTGTTTTTAGTAGGATTGGGTTTGCTATCTAAAAGGGGGTTGCGGCTCAGCTTGTTGCCCGCTTACATGCCACTTCATTGTAAATCGTTTGGATGTTTCTATGATATTAAAAGAATTACAGATTAAAAAAATATATATATATTAATTACACTAGCTAAATAGCATAATTAGCACGTTAATTTAATTTAATTTGTATTTGATCTAGAAGGAATGGATGTATTTAGGGTAATGAAGGAACGAACATGTGGAATGGATGAGGAAGAAAGATGCGTTTTAGATTCCATGGTTTTGAATTTTGATGTCGATTGGAGTTCAATTTAGGACATGCAAATAACAGAACAGCTATGATTTTGAGTTATAAGAGTATTACAAAGGTTAAAATATCTGTGACCTTTACCAAGAAACTCAGAAAGAATAATAACTTAAATATAATTAAAAACTATAAAAGTAAAACAATTTGCACGATAGATATATATGACAGAACCATGACGATAATTCGAGTTCTGATCTCACCCGGTTTTACTGGCTTCTCGTTGTCGTGTCGTTTAGCGGGCATGTGGGTCAGGTTTTATCCGGGAAATCCCTCAATAGGTGGACCGCTAGGGGCTCCGTCCGTCCGGAATCGTGGCTACCCTTAGCCAATGGGGGCCGCGTACGGAGTACCGGCGTTACTTAGTTGGTCGTTCAAAAAAAAACAATTTGCACAAACGTTTATTGATTATAATAATTCTTATTAACTGGTACTGGTTGATAATAATCTCTATTCATTTTATCGTCACTAGCTGTCCCAAATTTTAAAAAGTTGGTCCTCAATGGTCCCTTGTTGAAAATGACTTAACGGCGTTACACTTTTTCCCGAATTTCAACCTAACATTTTAGGTCAACTGTTGTGAAACTTATCTCGAAAAGACGATCTAAACGACTTGATTTTTGTTAATTGGAAGTTTAAGCACCCTAATTGAAGCATTGTCTCCTCGTTTTGGATGACCCTTTTTAACTAAGGTTTACAACAATTGACTCGTATCCTCATTCCGATTGAAACCCCTAAAACGTTAGTTTGACATTCGAGAAAAAGTATAACGTCGTTAAGTCATTTTTTAACCCGGGGGGGGGGGGGTCAAATTTTTAAAATTTGGGACCGTCAGTGGCGATAAAATGAATAGGTATTATTATCAGTCAATAAGGATTATTAAAATCTAATAAACCTTTGCAAAAATCATAATTTTCTAATACATGGTTATGAGTATATAATTGAGTTCGGGTATGATCGGGTATAACAAAATTGGATGCTGGCCATACCCAGGTCGGATATAGACCGGGTATTTGAATACCCTATTTTCGAGTATTTTTCAGGTATATATTGGGTTTTTTAAGAGGCTGCACTTTTTTTAGGTATTTTTCGGGTAATTTCGGGTATCATCATCATCATCATCATCGTACTCAGTATATCCCACCAATAGCAATGATATGGTAGGGTCTGAGGAGGGTAAGAAAAACACTCATTCAAAAAATGTTTTGGATATATATTTTTTTTTTGGATTTAAAGCACTAGAAAATGTATTGTCAGAATCGTTTACGAGAAGGCTCGTAGGCCCTAACGAATAACAAAATATAAAAACTAATTTTTTAAACGACATTGACGTTATATAACGACAATTACCAAAGAACGATTGGGTCTGGAATTTATGGAATTCAATCAACGGCCGGGCACATATGTTTTTGTTTATTTAAAAAAAGTTTTTCTTTTTAAGAAGTTTAAATTTAACTTGACCAATAGTTTAAATGAATTTTTGACTCTAAAGAATACATACTGAATTCAATATATCATAAGATAATTAAGATCTATATATATTTTATTAAAAAATTAAAATATATGCATTTATATATATTATTTATTTAATATAAAAACCAAAAATCATATTCTTCTTATTATTTGTGGTTGTTGATTCAAGTATACATGCAGCCTAAGAGAACACAATATGGGATTTGTCAAGAAACAGATAATAAGCATATACCTTTAATTATTATCATTTCTCATATTGTTCTAATCACAATAACAGTAACTAACATCAGCAACAGCACAACATGCTTTAGTCGTTTCGATTTTCTTCTAGAGTTCCAATTGGATGTAGATCAGCAGCTATTGGATAACCATTTCCTCCCGGACCGTCTTGAGACCAGCCAGGCGGAAATCTTTGATAAAGAACCTCTCATCGGGCGGGGTTTGATATTGAAAGTTTGAATTTATCGGTGAACCATCTCTTTCTTCAAGCCCAAACCTTGTAACAACTTGGCTTGCCTCTCTAAGACTTAAACCCGTATCACTCACCCTACATAAAAGACAAATCAAGATGCATCTTTCCACTCTTCATACTGTGAACAACGGTCACCATATCCGTGAATGTGTAAGCACAACACGAGTTTCTTGCTTGTTCCCAGATATTTGGGCAGTATGGCTTACCCGAGTATAGGAACCCGGCCTTTTTCGGATCTGATCTGTATACATATTACTTTATTAGACAATATATATACAATCAAGTGTTCAAACAAAATTTGTGTAGACAATATACAAGTGCTCTGTCATATGACTAATGCTTGGTGGTTTTTATATAAGCCCAATAAGTACAAGTCACAACTCACAAGCTGTATAAAACTTTCTTTTTAGCTAAAGCCCAATAAGTACAAGCCATGTGTAGAACTTTTCTTTTACCTAAATCCTAACACGGTTTTTTTTACAAACTGAACCGGTTTGGATTTTGCATGTTTAAACCGGTTTGATTTAAACCGGTTCGGTTTAGAAACCAGTTTAAACATAGAACTAGTCAAACTGATCCAGACTGATTCGGTTTTAAACCAGTTTGATTGTGAAATACCCAAACCGCTATATGAACCGACGGTTTAGTTCGGTTTGAGAACTGGTTTGACAGGAACCAGTTTTAGAAACGAACTCAGTTTTTGTTTAACCGGTTTTTGTACACCTCTAATTTAAACGTTTAGAACATCTTTTTACTATTTAACTATTGTACTCATAATTCTCCTTTTATATAAAACTATACATATGTGTATAATACGACGTTTTTTTTATTATTTTTTATTTTTTTTATGAAACCGGAATGAAATATAAGAATTTTGGTTTTTTTACTTTTTTAAAATTTTTATTATTTTTTGTTTTATGATTTTTTTAAATATTTTTTTAAAGGTGTTTTTAGTGGTCCAAAATGGTTCTTAAATTTCTTAATTTGTAAAGGGTTATCTTAGGATCCTTACCCTGCATGCATGTAGTGTAGGGTAAAAATATAAAGGTTTAAAATCCTATAAAAATTGATTTTAAAATTAAAAAGTTGAGATGAGTTTGGGAGGGGTATAAATAATTAAATACATAAGTCACATACAATTTTTCCCATCTTTAAAAGTCCATAAATTTTTCATAAATTAATATTAAAAAATTGATCACCATAAAAACAAACATTTCGAAAATGAGTATATAATTCGTCGTTTTTATATTTATTTAAAAAGAGCTTAAAAAAGAAACTAGATCATACAGTTTATCAAGGTTGCAAAAGTCGTTAGGCGGACCCTAGGCGGCCGACTGGCCGGGGAGTTGAGTGTACTTGAAGAGTACTCGGGGAGTACTCGGACATGATAAATATAAAGAAAATTAAATATCATAAGTTTACTAATATTTATAACAAAATAGGTGAATATCAATATAAATAAAAGAAATACATTTTTAATTAATAAAATAATTTAAAAGTTACTATTCATTAATTAAAAAAAATGATATTTATTCGTTAATATTATTAAAATACGAATTATGTTTTATTTTTTTTAATCAAAATCGGTCCAAGTTCACCGTTAAGATGTGGTTATAGCTGAGGTTGACCACATTTGATCTATTCTTAGTAACTAGGTGGATTTATAGAAACTCATCTCGACGACATACCTTGTAGCGAGTACTCAGAGAGTACTCGGCCTTGTAATCCAACTTTTACAAGATTGCAATTTATACATGATGTTTTATATTCTTTTCATGGTGTTTTTTTTGGTCATGGCATTTTACCACTTGGCGGTTGGCATCCATTTTATACATAAACATTTTACTATGTCAATATCTATGCATGATGTTTTATCTTTTGACGTCAATTTACACATGATATTTATTGAAAGTTAATCTTTAAACGTGTTATCGAAAAATTTAAAGGGTATAAATAAAAGTATTATATTAAGTTTATTTAGTATGGTAAGAATAATATTAATTATTTAGTTTCCTATAATGCGTTTTATTTGTTTTCTAAGTTAGAGTGTTACTATAAATAGATCTTTAATTAGGGTTCATTTAATTTAAGTGTCAAGAATTATAATAAATCAGATAAATTGTCGATCTTGGTTGAGATCAAACTTTGTGTTCGTGTTCGTGTTCTTGAGCCTAATTTTCCAACAAGGTTAGAAATATCGAGTTTTTGAATTTAACAGGGTGATATGCTAAATCATAAAATGTTAAAAAGATGATAATAATTAGAGTAAATAACAGCCTCTATGGTGGCTACATTCTTTTTATTCATAAAATTTTCAGAAAACTTGGTGATCAAATGAACCAAGAAGGCGAAAAGAAGTCCCTTGATCCGGCACCGGTAGGTTTGATCTACGTCTTATTTTATTATCATATACTGTTTCAATAAATCTTTACACCAAATATATTTGACAATTGCATATTGGAAATTAAGGGGGGGGGGGTCAAATAAACCAAAAACACACTAATTTTTTTTTTTCATTCTTATGATATGTTATTAATCTTTGTCAAAACCAAAAAAGAAATGAAAAATATATATGGAGATTGCGTAAATACATATATGTATTTTGCAAAGTTACATGTATGTATCTCATACGAGATAAATACATGTGAGTTACCAGCTGCGCATATGTATTTTCGCGAACCACATATATATATATTTTTTACTTTTTATAGGTTTGACAAACATTAGTAACATGTAAAAAGAATGAAAAATTAAAATTTAAAAGTTAGTGTTATATGTGTAAAAGTGGTTTTCACAAGTTTTCAAGTATGTATTATATGCGTGTGTGTGTGTGTGCTGATAATGCTAATTGTATGGTTTAGGATGATATAGAGATGAGAAACAAGGATAACCCTCGCGTGTTCATGGATTTATCCATTGATGGAACTGCTGCAGGAAGATTGGTAATTGAGGTCAGTGTCATCATGACGGTCGGTTCATTTTCATTTCACTATGTTTGTTTCTTGAATATGCATTATGAAATCTGCAGCTTTATAAGGACCAGAGGCCTAAAGCAGCTGAGAATTTCCGAGCACTCTGCACAGGTGTGTGTGCACGCGCGCTTAATATTAATAATTATAAAACATATTGCTTTGTGATTACAATATACATATTATATGTGTAGGGGAGATGGGAATTGGAATAACTACTGGAAAACCGCTGCACTACAAAGGAAGTCAAATCTACTATATCCATGACGGCGCCTTCGCTGAAGTATGCTTCCTTGTATCGATGCTTATTTCTATTAAATATGTATACACACACAAACACTTGCAATTTAAGCCAGCCCAAAGTAACTTTTTCTTTGTTGCTTGCAGGGAGTTGATTTTCAGAACAACGACGGTATGCATTTTATTCTTTTTTATTTAAACCTTGTTTTCCAGATTTGTAAAGAGTGACGCTTTGCTTTGCTTGCAGGCAGCGGCGGGGAAAGCATTTATGGAGGATTTTTCAGAGGTACAATCTAAAAAAGATTCTTTTGTTATAAAACTTGTAATAATAATAATAATTACTATTACTATTAGATATATAATAATCCAAATAAAATGTTACTTCCTGCTGTTTTGTAGCTGAAAGATATAAACCGTTGCCTCCTAAGCGCGGTATGCTATACATGGCACACAGCCATTCCAAAAATGGATCTATGTTCATCATTATCTTCAGTCAACTCTCCTTTGTTCGCAGGTATTAGTTTACAAACTCTGATTGATTCACATCATCATTTAATGGGCTTACCTGAGATGAACTGAAACTAAAAGTGTTTTTTAGCCCTTGTTTAACTAGTCATTGTTATCAACCGTTGTTTAACCGATTATATTGCTGAGATATGCTGTTGTTGGATGTGTAATACAAGGAATGGACACTCTTGACAAGATTGAGCCGTTGGGAACACCTAGAGGACAACCTACTCGGCCGGTAATGATTACAGACTGTGGTGAAGTTTCTCAAGGTATTGCGTTTTTAGTTCGTAAAACCTCCTAAATTGATTCATTCACATAATCAGACTTTATTTTTGTTTCTGTGATCATGTTTAACACGTTGATTACTAGGCGAAAAGACAATAACTGGGAAGAGAGCTATGTCTTCTGATGAGAGTTGTGACGGGCCGGTAAAAAAACAACGTGAATCAACATAATCACTTAATCAGGTATATGTTTATGATCTGTTTCCAAACTCTTGGTAGTCATATCTTTCATGAGAACTTTTAAACCGCATACTGCAGTTGCTCGATTTTAAGTGTTTTATATAGGTTGTGGTTTAACAATTACTAATTTGATGTTTCAGGTTTAACCGTTAACTTTTGTGTGAGGTATTAACTTTGGATATATGAGAAGACGGGAGTCACGGGATGTTTTGTTTTTTAACAAAGGATACGTGTTTCCTTTCCTATAATATTAACCTGGTCTCATAACTTCGTATGATTTTAGTCATCTTGTGTTGGTAGCTTAACTTCGTATGATTTAAGTTTTTCTTTTCATTTGTATTTGTTACTTGGTGGATTTTATTTTTTCTCATTATCATATGGAATAACTAATCCAACTAAAGCTTTAGCGACTCCTAAATGAAAGCGGGCTAATCTCGAGCTTTATTTTCACTTCACGATACGAGCTCGGTCCAAAAATCATAGACTCGAGCTCAAGCTTCAAGATATTCCGAGTCAAACTTGACTATTGTTAGGATTGAGCTTGGCTAGTATACAAGAAAGCTTTAAATTGGTTAGCCTCATAATTTAGTGTATAAAAATTTACTAATTAACTTTTATTATTTAATGTTGCCGTATTGATGATCTTAATAGTTGATACGATTTAAAATCGAGTAGAAACAAAATGAAATCAATAAGAACTTGAATTGATAATCTTGAATGTTATGAAGTGTTATAAAGATTTTTTTTGACTATTGTCATCGACCCCGACGTGTTCGTTTGCAGTACGACGCTTTAAACTGACCTAATACATCGATACATATACAAGTCATTTACCATGTTTGCTTACGACGCTTCAAACTGACCTAATAGGCTTATACATTGAAATACCGGTACCCGTAAGCACCGAATACTGAAACACTAAAATCTTGGTACTGATGCCCATACCGAATAAGCAGGCATGAGCATTGAAAAAACAATGTCTTTTAACTAAGATATATATTGTCTTTTGAGAAAAAGAAATTACGTCTTTTATTTGAGAATTTGTACAGATCGCTAGATAATGTTCTTCTCGCTAACTCTTTAAGGCTAACCCCATTCCAAATTCAGTAATAGCTGATCACGAGTCTCACATTACTCAAGCTCAAGCTCGGTTTGAGCATACGATGAAGTGAAAATATAGCTCCATAATGCTTGATTTTATTCAGAGGTCGCTTAAGAGCACAATCTCGGCTTGAGCTCGATTTGGCCACAATTTTCAATCTTGGACAGAAATCGCTAAAGCTTTACTTGGATTAAAAACATTCGAAATTCTATATGAAAATGACACATAAATCCACCATAGAACAAACACGAGTGAAAAAAAACATGCGACGTCACGCTACCAACATAAGATGACTTAAATCATACGAAGTTACTGGACCAAGTTTTATATTCTACAAAAAAAAACGCATATCCTTTGTTGATCATCTTCTCATGCATCCAGAGTCCATACTTAACAAAAGTCAGCGATGACTGTTAAACCTGAAACATCAAACCTCGGTTAAGAAACTGGAGCAACTGCGGTATGCACATGAAAGATCTCAAGAAAGATATGACTATCAAGAGTTTGGAAATGCATAATACAAAAAACAATATTATAGAATTTGAATGCCACCCAAGCTTACTCAACACAAGTTTGCACCTTATATTTACCAACAAAACAGATAATATGAAGCCTAAGTACTGTTGCCTAGATTATACATATACTCAGCAACAATTTGAATACCACTAACTATTATTTTAGATTTACAATTGGTTTATAATTTTTCAAAATATTAAGCTTTCATATCTCTCAACTTTTTAAGCTAAAAAACAAAAATCCAGCACATACATATATGATAGATCATAAACATATACCTTTAATGATTATCCTTACTCCTATTGCTTTATTTACCATAAGAAACTCTAGCATTAGCAACATACTTTAATTTAGTTGTTTTTTTCACTAGGTAGTAAAACCTCTTCTACAAAACAGTTTAAACTAATAACATATCAAACTTTTCAATTGAGTCTATCTAAAACATCATACAAGTTTGGTGTTGAATAACCTTTTAGGAATCCGAATGACACTTTGGGGTTGATTCATGTTTTTTCACTTGTTTTTCCACTAACCCATCGGGACTCTCATCAGAATCAGAAGATATCGCTCTCTTTTCAGCTTTTTTCTTTGTCACCTAAAAAAGATGGTCAAAATGGTACATTTTAGTACGGGTTTTACTATGAATAATCAATGTGTTAAACGTGATTACACTACTTCAATATAATCTGATTATGTGAATGAACGGATTAAAAACGCAATAACCTCTATGATATTGCTTTGAGGAATTTCACCACAGTCTGTAACTTTGACCATCCCAAAAGGTTTTCCTGTATCTGTTGCCTTTTGCTCAATCTTTTCAAGTGTTTCCATTCCTTCTATTACCCTTCCAACAGCAACATAGCCCCTGCAATATAACCGATTAAACAACGGTTAATAACAATGACTAGTTAAACAAGGGCTAATAATATAATTTTATAATCAAGTACACTATTTAATTATAATGATGTGAATAAGTTAGACTTGTAAACTACCAGTCAATATAGAAATGATACTGGAAGACAATAAGGAACCTAGAATCAATCTCCTCCGGGTTATTTGCCATATATAGCATACCACGCTTAGAACATAACTTTATATCATTCTCAGCTACAAAACCACATAAAGTAACTGAATTGGTATAACTTCTGATCTAATAGTAATTATAGGCTATAAAACAAAACTCTATAAATCTTTTTTAAATTGTACCTTTAAAAGTTCCCCCATAAATGCTTTCTCCACCGGTACCTGCGAGCAAACCATCACTCGTTACAAATCTGAAATGTGCTTAAAACAGAATTTAAATGATAAAATACATACCGTCATTGTTTTCGACATCACCTCCCTGCAAGCAACAATGAAAAAGTTAATTTACACAAACACAAGGCACATTTATTATCTGTTTGAAAAAGTTAATCATACTTCAGCGAATGCGTGTTCTTCGATATAGTAGAATACACTTCCTTTATAATGCAACGGTTTTCCAGTAGTTTTTCCGATTCCCATCTCCCCTACACATATATGTAATAAATAATGTATATTGTAATCACAAAGCAAATATGTTATTATTAATACACACACACCTGTGCAGAGTGCACGAAAATTCTCAGCTGCTTTCGGCATCACGTCCTTATAAAGCTGCAAATATCATAATGCAGATTCAAGAAACAAACATATCGAAAATTGATTAACCGACATGAGACATGATGACCCTGACCTCAATTACAAATCTTCCAGCAGCAATTCCATCAATGGATAAATCCATGAACACGCGAGGGTTATCCTTGTTTCCCATCTCTATATCATCCTGAACCATTCGACTAGCAGTATTGTTAGCATAGAGGAAATTTAACGTACACATTTAATTAACTAGCGTGCTAAGTGTATATGTATGTATATTGTAGGTGTGTGTAAAAACATAAATTAAACAGCTCTCGTGTCTTATAAATCCGCCTTAAAACCTAATTATAGAATGTGTACGTAATCAGATGCATGCATGTATTTGTTATGAATGAACGAACCTGTGATGACGACGAGAGTTGCTTTCCAGATTCCATGTCGCAAATTGCGTTTGGGACTTTGTGTCCTTTTTATCATTTTAACAACTTATTTATTTTATTTATATTGTATAATATTTAGTGAATTTAATCCAAGTTTTTAAATGAATAACCGATATTAAATGAAGAAAACCTGAAACCAATGAAACTATTGGTTTATAAAAATCGGTTGTTTAAAAAAGGTTATATAACAATCTGGGCCTTTGTTTTTTTTCTTTTTAATTAATGGTATATAATTATGATAATAATCTTGTAATAAAATAAAATATGAAAGGTTGTTAAGATAATAATCGGTTGATAAAATACAATACGTTAATCCTTAACGTACATCAACGTACGCGAATCCCGTTTTTCATGAATCGATCCATGAAATCACATCCCAACATCTCAGAATCGTCAATACATATCCAATTAATCATTGGTTAACCGAAAAAACAGTTTTGGATCGTTAATCGATCAATTATTTGCTTTTTACACGAAGACCGTTTTTTGAGCGTTTTCTGAGCGTTTTAGGTTTTTGGCTGAACGTTTAAGTTTTTGTGAGCGTTTTCTGAGCGTTTTAGGTTTTTGCCTTTGAGCGTCTCGCGTACCTTTCGTACGTTAAGGCATTAGCGTACAGTATCTCTACCCGTTAAGATAAAGGGTATTTTGGTCTTGATGTTTAATAAGTAGTGTAAGTTTTCAACTATTAACATCTACAGTTTACCCTAACAATTATGTGTATGTTACACGTCAATAATCTTCCAATTTCAAATTCGTCGATTCAAGAATATTTATATTTATATTTATAAGACAAAATATTCATATTATGTATGGAAAACTATAGAAGTACAAGTGTGTTATTTTCTACCAACAATGTAAGATTATTGTTTTGTTGAGTGTGAGAACCTATAAAAATACAACTATGTATGTTTGATGGCATTTGTGTAGGATATTTTGTGGATGGAAAACAATCTAAATTAATTTGTGTTGTTTATTTTATGTGTATGATTTTTTTCTTTCTGGTTAAAGAAGACCTTTCTGCCTAGTTTAAATAACTAGAATTTAGGACCCGTGCTTCGCGACGGGACCGTTAAATCTAACAAAAAAACATAAAAATGTTAAACCATAAACTCGCTACAAGTTGATGCGAAGTCAGTTTATATCAAGTTATGACATCGAAACTAAACAAAAGAAATAAATCTGTCAATGCCAAAATACAACAAATTTTCATATGTTTAACCAAAAAGACCGGCATGTTACTGTTGCGAACCAACACAAATTCGTAAACATAAATTAGTAATCCAAAAAAAGATATTTTAAAGGCGAGCTAGGCATCAACATTGACACGCGGATATAAAACATGTGACGATGAGATATTTTTAAATCACGAATAAAGTTTCGGTCATTGTAAAGACGAACTATAAAAAATATGAAAGCAAAATTTAAAAAAATCATTTAACCAAAAATAAGATGTAAAGCCGACACTTGTACACATGTGTTTAAAATATAGTCGGTTAAATATTTTAATTAGTTGACAAAAAAATTATAATAAAAGAAAGTAAAGCCTGTTATTTTATTTTTGAAATTATGGTTAGTGAATTAATGATTATAATAATTAATAAAATATTAAAAAATGAATAGTAAAAGGAATAGTGATTTTGTGTGTAGAATATAAGGCTATGTGTAGTGGGCTAAAATTTGGGGCGAGAAGGGGCGACAAAGGGCGCAAACACCGCCCCTGAGCGAAATTTGGGCGAAAATTGGGCGGGGCGAGGAATATTTGTCGCCTGCGAAGAGATGAAGATTATTATTATTATATTATATATTATTATTATATTACTATATATATATATATATATATATATATATATATGTATATGTATATATGTTGAGTGTGTATATATGTATATGTATATGTGTTGTGTGTGTGTATATATATGTATTTGTATATGTATATACGTTGTGTGTGATATATATGTATATGTATATGTATATGTATATATGTTGTGTGTGTATATATGTATATGCAAAGTGAATCCTAGAAACAACCCGAACCAACCGAACCACCCATTCCCTCCTTTCGGTCAACACTATGGTTCGCAAAACCAACCGAACGTGAACTTACAATGGAACCCGATGAACCTAAACCAACTGAGCTATCCGTTTCAATTTCCCGACTCGAACCTAAACATGTACGCCAACCGAGCTATATGTTTTTTTATATTTTTAGTTATGTGTTTTTTTAGTTATGTTTTTTTTATTTCTTTTTAATTTTAATGTATTTTTATTTTATTATTTAAATAAATTAGTTTTTATTTATTAGTTTAATTATAAAAAGAAAATAATAAAAAAAGATATTGTGGGCCCAACTTGTAGCCCCTACACCATTACACCCCAAAAACAAATTCGCACTCTTTGCTGACTGGGCGTCACGTGTCACAATTCACCCTCAATTGTAGCCCCTCCACTACACATAGCCTAATCCACTTTTTAATATATATATTAATATATGTAACAAAAATCAAATACCTTTGTACATTCTTTGGGCATCGTAGTCAATATCTCGTGAGAATTGCTAAAATCAAATTGAGCTTATAATCAACAATTTATATTTGGTTTAAATTATAGAAAAACAAATTATTTTAACTAAGATTCGTAACATGCGATTAACTAGTAATAGTTAACAAAAAAACAGAAAAGAAAATATTTAACAAACATATATTTTTGTTGATTTTTGGATTTCACCAAGTATGTTGTGAAATATATTTTAATAATGTATAATAGAATAATATGCAAATATTTATTTTTATAAAAGTGTGTATAGATATAACTTCATTTTTATTAATATTAACACAAACCAAGCTACATCTGAATAATGGGTAAGCGAGCAACAAGCTGCGCCGCTATCCCCTTGTGAATCGCAAAGTTTATTCTACTATATATCAATCATTGGTTCGTCGAACTCTGCGGGTCATTGTGGACCACCTTCTGCGCCCGCTCTAAAAGCGAACCGCCTCGGGAGTAATTATACATACACTTAGCACGTTAATTAATTTAATTTGTAGGTTAATTTTCCCATATTCTAATTGAATAAAAAACTTTATCTTTTCAAATTCTTGACTTTTGGGTCGAATTTGGGGGTTGGAGAAAGATCTTCAAGGGTATTCCAGTAATTAACGTGATAACCTTCATTCTCTATTAGTACGCTGCATCAGAATATAACCCATGGAATTCAAAACATTCCATCGAAATGTTTTAACATTACGATAAAGCTCCTCCCTTAAGTCATTTCACTTTCATGATAATTTTCGCAGCCATTGAACTTAAAAAAAATATTCTCGTAAACAAAAAACAAATTCTTTTCCTATTACTTCAAACTATTTTGTTACTCGTTCTTTTTTTTTTCTATTACTCAAATACTCCATGAACCAACCTAAAATTAAAGAAAAAGGCAACACCTTTAATTTATAGTACATCGTAGAAAAGAAGGTAAAACATCTTGGCAAATCTTCTAAAAGGTAATTGGTTATTGACAGCTGTCCCGGGGCATTACCTCGTGGTCATTTATGCGGAAGGATATTCCTTCTTGCGGATGACTCTTGAGGGTGTCAGGATGTTTCCGCATGTGCCACGAGGGTGTTTCTTCATCAGATGATTTATGCGGATGGTTCATATGTCTCGCGGGTGGCCTGTGACGTACTCTTGGCTGACCCGCGAGTGTTACTTAAGGGTATTTGGGTCTTTTTATTACCCTACCTCTATAGTGATATAAGGATATAATTTTGTCAATTTAACTTTCTTGAATTCTAATTCCATTTACCATTTTACAGACCAAACACATTACAATTTTTTGTTGGAACGTTTTCAATTTCCATCAAATTTCAATTCCTTCCAAAAAAGAAAATTTTGTGGGAAAAAAACCCTAAATCAACCAATTAAGACACTACACGTATATGTTTGAAATAGGGGTGACAAATGGGACGGATTGGGTTGAAACGGGCATGGGCGGACCTTGTAGAGGGCAGGGACCCTGATTTTGGGCCAAGAACTAAGTATATAACCCAAAAAATTTTAAGTCTATGATGCATCTATTTGCCCCATCTTATCCAAAGCCCATATTTGAAACTTGAAAGCCCAAAAAATCAATGAATACAATAATGTGGCAGGAGTACCAGGGAAGCTGCCGGCCTGCCGATTGATTTCTTAGATTTTGAAACGGGAAACCAGCTATTAGCAAAATAGAGAAGAGAATCATCATCACTAGTCATTTATCTCTTCTCTACTAAAAGGTTTGTATCAAACCATTAATCTATTATTTCCATTGGTTTATGTTTGATATTGTGAAAAGTTTGGTTCGAAATTAGTAATCGATGAATTTAAAGACCTTAGAGGTCGTCAGGCTCAGTTGTAATTTTTCTTTATATGTCGTTTATGTGTAAGAAAATGCTATTTTTTTTGGATTTATGGTCCTTTTTTGTTGATAAAATTTTGGTTAGTTTGTTGGTTTATATGTATGAACTTATGGTTAATCTAAAATTTTTGACCCCCAAATGTAATTGTTCAAGTTCCGCCACTGGAAACGGGTCAATTAAAGAATGGTTGTTTTGGTTCGGGTCAGAATGTTTTTTTTTCCTTTTTTGAACGAAGACAACACGGAAAAACATTTTACTTTATTTTTTTGTTTTCGATTTATATCTTGAGTTACGGATTTTTAGTTATTTTCTTTTAGGGGTTTTAGATCCCAACCCGTGTTCTGACCTATTCCAACTTTTTCTTCTTGACCCATTTGGTTCTTAGTGAGCTAGATGAATGTCAATTAAAAATACGAACAACAAACAAATGGACAAATGGGGGGGGGGGGGGATTATATTTACTACATGGCGAGTGAAGCAATATTTGAAGTCTAAGCTAATATTTCATTTCTTCTACATGTTTTGTTTATACTTGAGAATAAGCTTCATCTCGTTTATTAGTGGCGAATATGATTCATCTCGTTTGATAGTGACGAATAAGAGTGATTTCACAATATGTTATTTATACAATTTCTCATCACATCTTCTCAACCTAAATACAATTAAAAGGTGTGCACTTATATAAGTTACAATTTTCTAACTCACGGACTATCCTACAGTATTACTATGTAAGTTAGGACTCGAAGCCTTCAAAAAATCAAAGCATCCATTAAAAAAAAATTGATTTACATATATATACACACACAAAATCGGATATTTATTATAAATAATTGGTAAGTCATAAAATTGTATTTTGTCGTGGTCGGTACTGTCACTTTTTTTCATTCCACCTTCAAATCCAATCCACACAGGTTCGATCCACACTCATAATATTTCTTTTTGAATTAGTTATATCTCATTGTAACCTTTTTATCTATTTGTCGTCACCTTTTTATCTATTTGTTTCTAAATTCAATAATCTCTTGTAAGGGTGGCAAACCCAACTCAAATGAGTTGTTTTGGATTAAGATAGATAAACTTAAAAAATTAAATGGTTCATAATGAATCAAAAAAATTCTTCAGGATGGGTTGAAAATATACAAGTGAGTTAAGTTTCATCTATAGTTTAAAATGGATCAAAACAAAATAACCAAGTTATCCTAAACTTATCTAATTCAAAATATCCAAACTATCATGTGCGACACAAAACTCATCCGAAACCCAAAAAAAACGACCAAAACGAAACAAAAATCCCGAACCGACTAAAACGAAACAAAATAACCAAAATGAAACTGAACCGAAAACGAAAAACGACAAAAAGGAAACAAAAAAACCGAAATGAAACGAAAAACTAACCAAAACGAAACCAAAAAAAAAAGCGAAATGCAACTGAAAAGCTAAGCAAAACAAACAAAAACACCGAATCGACCAAAACGAAACAAAAAAACCGAAACGAAACTGAATCGAAATAGAAAAACAACCATAACGACACAAAAAAACGATATGAAACCGAAAAGTTAACCAAAACGAAACAAAAAAATAACAAAATGCAACTGAAATGCTGACCAAAACAAAATAAAAACACTGAACCGACCAAAACGAAACAAAAAAACTGAAAAGAAACTGAACCAAAATAGAAAAACGACCAAAACGAAATGAAAATGAAAAACCGACCACAAGGAAACAAAAAAAAATGTTAAATGCAATAAAAAATCTGACCAAAACGAATCAAAAATACCGAACCGACCAAAACGTAACAAAAATATACCTTAAACGTTTTATCTAATTGTTTATAATTTTTTTCCACTTGTTTTCAAAACATTTTTCATGTACATAAATATACCTTAAACTTGTATGATACATATCGAACTGAAAATATTGTATTTATATACGAAGCATTGCAATTGCTCGGCAAATCTTAATAATAAATTTTATAAATTCTATAATCTCTAGCTCTAACTTTTGGTAAGGGCTTCAAACTTTGCTTTCGTTTTAGGCCCCCAAAATGACTGGTCCGACCATATTTTAACTTATTACTTTTCGCCAAAAGTTTTTTCGGGTTCGGTTCCGGTTCGGGGTTTATGTGCACCTCTACCGTCGCCCATATCATAGGAAGTAAGTAAATCTTAATGGAGTAAAAAGATTTGGAAGATATTATAGGTGTGAGTTATTTTAGGTTCTTTAATAAATTCAAATCTAATCAAATCAATTTCTTGGTATAATTGGTGTAATTTTATCCTTGCATCGTTGTTTGTTATGGCCCGTTAGGTGTTTTAAATAAAGTTCTTATTTCAAGAAAAAAAAAGACTAAAATACCAAATATCAAATAGAACCAAATACCAAATACCAAATAAAACCAGTCTCAAATACGGTTACAAACCAAGTACCAAATAGAACCAGTCTCAAGTACGGTTACAAACCAAAATGCCAAATAAGGTTACGGTTACATATGAGGTGTCACAAAATATAGTAATAATATATAAAGTTTTTATATAGCTAGCATGTTAAAAGCTCATTTTTCTCTAATCCTTCGACACTAGATTGATCAGATCAATGGCATCAACTGTCACCCAGGCATAACCATCATTACCCCCAACGATCCCCATGAGAATTCAAACTCAATTGTAATCCAAAGCTGAAGGGTTATCTTTTCTAGCATAGATACCGGTAAGCACCACTGAATGAGTCAAATCATGATAATCGGGTCTTGAGTATACCTCTTGAAAGTTGTTCTCTTTTCCCAGCAATACGGCTCCTCCTTGGATGTGCGAGCAGCTACAGAAGTTTTGCCTAATGATTCCATAGGGTGAAGTGTTGCTACCACCGGGTATGCCTTTCCACGGCTAAAATTCTGAACCAGTTCTTTTATAACAATGTCTTGTTGTGACTCCAATTGAAAATACTTGATATAGAAACGTTTGCTGGCTTCAGGAAGTTTGCAACAATCTCGTCTTCCTTGGGCGGTGACACGTGGCATCCATGATTTTGAAGAACTTGCCTCGCATCATAACAACTTTAACCGTCATCAACCAAATGAAACAGGGGATTAGGTGACAACTCAAGATTCATGTTCCTCTGTTCCATTATGTGAACCATGGTAGGAAAGTCGGTGAAGGCGTGCGCTGTGCACGAATCCGTCTTTTGATTCCGTATTTCCGGTGCATAAGGTTTAACCGAGTAGAGGAACCCGGCCTTCTTCGGATCCGTTCTGAAAAAAAAAAACGTATACATTATATAATAATATAGAATAATATAGAAGACGATGGTTTGGTGACGGCAGCGCTTGTTTAAACCTAAAAGTAGTACGAAGATGATAACTTGGACTAATTAATCCTTCTTTTTTTAGCCAAAGCCCAATAAGAACAAATCACAAGCCCAACAAGTTTTTTTTTAGCAAAAGCCCAATAATAACCAAAATAAATAATGAGTTTTCTTAGAAACTAAACACCGGTGGTTGTGACTTGTAAAATGGGTGTGTGAAAAAGAAAAATAATCATTTTCTTTTATTTTAAAATACTTATCATGAATTGAAATAAAAAAGAATTCCATTTTCAATATCATGAATTGAAATAAAAAAATCATGTTGTAGCTTTTCTAACTTGTTCATTTTCTATTTTCTTTTGAGATTTAATTTTAAGTCTTTATAAGTTTTGAAAATTTAATATATATTAAGCAAGCCGAGCTCAAGCTTGAAAATATGACTCATGGGCCGAGCTAGAGCTTTAGAAAAGGAGCTTGAAACGAGCCAAACTTGAGACTCAAACTCGGTTCAAGCCTATGGTGAAGTGAAAATAGTTTTTATCTGTAACCTTATTAGACTCTATGATATTGCTTTGAGAAAATTCACCGCAGTCTGTAATTTTGAGCAGCCCAAGAGGTTTTCCTGTATTTATTGCCAACTGCTCAATCTTTTCAAGTGATTCCATTATGTCTATTACCCTTCCAACAGCAACATATTCACTGCAGTTTAACTGATTAAACAACGGTTAATAACAATGACTAGTTAAACAAGGGCTACCAATATAAATTTATAATCAAGTCCACTATTGAAATATAATGATGTGAATAAGTCAGACTCGTAAACTACCGGTCAATAAAGAAACTTTGCTCGAAGACGACAACGAACTTAAATTCAATCATCTCTCGGTCATGTCCCATATATATCCTACCACGCTCAGAACGTAACTTTATATCATTGTCAGCTAAAAAACCATAGAAAGTAATAGAATTGGTATAACTTCTGATCTAATAGTAATTATAGACTATAAAACAAAACTCTATAAATCTTTTTAGATTGCACCTTCCAAAGTTCCCCCGTAACGGATTTGCCTGCCGGTGCCTTCAAACCATCACTCGTTACAAATCTAGAATGTGCTTAAAACAAGATTTAAATAGCAAAATACATACCGTCATTGTTCTGGATATCACCTCCCTGCAAACAACAATGAAAAAGTTATTTTACATAAGCATTGCATTGGGCTCATTTATTATTTGTTTGAAAGAATCCTTATCGTATGTATGATTAATAATAAAAAGAGCCTTAAATTGCAAATTTGTGTATATCTGATTGATACAAGAAATCATACTTTAGCGGATATACCTTCATGGATACGGTAGAATACACTTCCTTTGTGTATATTTGATTGATACAAGAAATCGGGACTCTCATAAGAAGATATAGCTTTCTTTTCAGTTTTTTAGTACATGTTTTACTATGAATAACTAACGTGTTAAACGTGATTACACTACTTCAATAAAATCTGATTATATGAATGAACAAACTAAAACACACTAACCTTATCAGACACTATCACATTACCTTGAGTAATTTCACCTAATAATATCCACTATTACCTAGACATTTTTAAACTCAAAATTATAATCCAAAGATGATGGATTATCTTTTCTAACATAAATACAGTAACCACCACAGAATGAGTTCATCATCATCTCTTTCATAAACCTCCTATAAGTTGTTCAGCTTCCACCAAAAATAAGGCTCCTCCTTGGATGTAAGAGCGGCTACATCAGCTAGTCCTAGAGGATCCGTAGGGTGTAGAGATGCAGCCACCGGATATCACTTTTCAGTACGACCAAAATTTTAACCAAATCTTTTATGATCCAATCTTCTCTACTCTCTAGTTTAAAATATTTTATATAGAATCTTTTATTGGCTTTGGTTTGGTATTCAAATTTTTTTCTATCTCATCTTCCTTTAAAGGTGAAACATGACATTCTTCAAGCCCATCCCTTTGAACAACTCCCCTTGCGTCAAAAGAACGTAAACCATCATCTATTACTAAATGGAAAAGGGGATTAGGATTAGGTGACATATTAAGCTACACGTTCCTCGATTTCATTCGGTGTGCAATTGTAACGCAGTCAATGAATGCGTGAGCAGTGCCCGAATCTATTAATATTACTAAGTTTTAAAGAAAAATTCAAACACCAAAACTATTCATATTTCTCTTTCGGCCTAGAGTACACGACGATAACAGATCAGTTGTCAGGTTTATTGCCTTTTCAGTCTTTGTGCATCATGAAGTTAGTTTATTTCTAATTTTGGCCTCTCCGTTCTAGTTCCAGATTTGAAAGGCTTTAGTTTGTTTGTTTTTTATTTATCAAATAGATAAAAATGAATAAAATTTTAATTTTGGGTGTATTAGTACTTTTATCAAGTTTATAAAAAGTTTAAGAAACAAGATCACAAACCTAAAAGAGTGTGTACTCGCTTTATGTTAAAAAATTATCAAAATTACATTTATAATGAAAAAAATATATATATAATGAAAATAAAATTAATTATTTCAAAACTAAATATAAGAGTAATGACATAGAAAATGTTACAAATCTCAAAAGTGTAAAAGAAACTTACAATTTAAAGCTCAAGAACACGTTATGCTAATAACTTTTATTGAATTCATGATACTGAATAAGACGCCATTCAAGGATTACTTGTCAAATTCTCTTGAACCTCATGCTTGATGATGAATTAATCTACAAAATAGTTTTAAAGTAAACTAAGATCAAACTTAAAACCAACTTTGTATTCTCTTCAAATATTACTTATAACAAAATGGTTAGTGAGTGACTTTTGTCATATAACAAAACGATCTGGTCAACAATGGGTTGACTGAAAAATGAAAAGTTACAAAGAACCAAACTTGAATTAACATAAAACATTTGACAAATCAAGAAACAAAAACAAACAGGATATAATAATTATACATAAAACATTTTGTATACTTAAACTATCTTTTCATCATAATCATCATTATGTTTGTATACTTACATGTCAAAAACATGCATCTAGGAGTATCGTGTTTATCTGAAACCCGACACACGACCCGAATTCAAAGCCACCCGAACCCGAATTAGAAAATACCCGAACATTTATTGTCTTTTCTTATAGATACGTTTTCATTTTGAGTCTTTAATTATTTGGAGTATTAAGTTTTGGGACATGTGAACATTCTATCATATTTGTCAAATGATGGCTAAATTTTGATAATGTTTTTTAGCAACATGATGAACTTTGACAATATTTAGTTTAAAAAAAAAACATTTTTCTCATTTTAGATCTAAACCCGAAAACCTAACAACCCGAACTTTAAATGGATCGGTTACCGGGTCACTTTTTCCCGGACAAAAACCCAAGAAATCCGGGGGAAAATACCCGAAATACACCCCTACATGTACCAAGCTTCTTTTAAGTCAAATTCTTTACTCTTTAGAACAATGGCTACTCAAAATGTGTCTTTAACAACTAGCAACACATACAGTCAAATATGTAAAACCAAATACACAACTCAACTTCACTTAATTCTCAACAGTCACAAACTATTAAGTTTTAAGTCAAATGATCCTAAACAATTAACACATATATAATATATGTCTTGAAGTTAAAACAAAAGTAATGAGGTTTTTTACCTGGCTGCTGAAGTGATGGCCGGCCGAAGATGGTTTTGGTTCTTGTGAATATACGAAGTAATATGAAGAGACTATGAATACAAGAGAATATGAAGTAGATGATTTAAAGGGAGTTGGTGAATTATGGTTAAAGGTTGAAAGAGACTTCGCACTGACACAATGTACCAATTCTTCGCGTGAAGTCCTTTTGACACAATGGCAGTGAAGGAAAGTTGTTTTAACAAGCTACCATATATATATAGTAAAGCTAGCTATATATATTTTTAACTTATTAAAAAAAAGGTTTCTAATATGTTTCTATTAAACATTTACTATTATATCCATATATTTCATGACTTGCTTGTATTAAGGGGGTGTTTAGGATTCCTTATTTCCATCAACTTATAATTTATTAACTTTTTGAAAAGTTAATAACGTGTAAAAGGTGTTTGGCAAACATTAAGGACTTATGGTTTTTAACTTTTGGCCAAGGCAAAATAAGAGGGTTTTGAAAAGTTATAATTTCTTAATTTATTAACTTAATGGGTTTGATTTACCTATTACACCCTTCTAACTCTCAAAACCCATTAAACTTCTTTTAAAAAATAGTGTCCTTTTTAGTCATTTTGGTTTTCTCCAACACATAAGCTAATCCAAACATTTTTTTAAAAACTTCTTTTAAAAAATCCATAAGTTAATAAGGTCTTCTAACAAGAAGTCCTTTTTCACTCAAATAAGTAATCCCAAACACACCCTAAATATTTTTTATTTAACAGCGAACAAATAGAGAATTGCGTAAGTATTTTATAGTGGTGATTAAATGGGAAAATGTTACTGTCAGTTGATACAACCTAGTTATACAGAGCCCTTAAGAGCCTTTAAGTTATCTCTAGTTCTGAGAAAACTCACCCAATGAATGCCTAACATTGATAAATCCATTTATATATTTACATAGTACTTTCCTTCGATTTATATATTGCATTTGTTTATATTTATTTGAGATTTTTAATATTAATATATTTTAATTTTTATTTAATTAATGATCATTTCCCAAAATTATATTGTTTTCATGTTTCAACAACACACTTGTGGCCTATGGTAGGAGGTTTGGTTTCTCTAATGTAGACTCAAGTTCGATTATCAATTGTGTCACTTTTGATAGATATTGACAATGAAAAATTTGAGTTAGGCCTTACGTGGTTGTCAGTTCAGATCTCGAGCCCGCCCGGGTTTTTGTCCCACCGTATGTTACGCCAGAGAGTTCTGCTCTTGCGGCGGGACAACGACTGTCAAGTGACAGTCGGTGGTATGGTTTTCGGGGGACGCCCAAGCCAAACTCTGAAGACAGTGTGAGTCCGGTTAAGATAACATAGTTTGGCCAGAGTTGGACAACGAGGCTCTACAAATTTGGAGAGTGTGTTAGCCTAAATACAAGAAAGTCGTCGTTCTAAAAAAATTATATTATATCTACGAATTTTTTGTATGTTCAGTTATTTCACTTAAAAAATCCATAGTGGTTTTATTAAAAAGTGAAAGACATTTGACACATTACTGTCATATAAGTGAAATACGTCTTACAAATAAGATGCATAATATATGGTTTCACTTATTCGGTATAAATAAAATAAAAATTATGTTAAATGATAACTAAGTTAACTAATTAAAGAAAAAGCGTGGCTGGATTATTAAGATTTTATTCATATTCCAAAGTTTAGTTCAGTTTAGTTTAATGCGTATTATATTTATATCAAATCTTAACGCTTTTTTTCGTTTTGTTAACATTTTTAACGTCAAACTTCTCTACACTTTATTCTAGTATAAACATCTAATACGCTATTGGTTTGTTATTTTATTCAGTTATATCTTATAGAATTTTGATTATTACAACTATGCCTCTTTAAAGATTTGATTTAAAGGAAACTTATCAAAAAATCGAAAAAAAATATATGGAAATAGTTTGATAAACAAGTCTTGAAGAAGTCACCGACGATGAACTACATGAAGATGAAGAGTGTTGCTTAACGCACCCCTCTTGGCGAACATCTGTCTCACATCGGGTACAATCAGTAAGTGTGTTCTTATTTTGTTTCATATTTCGTCAAAATAAAATCAAATCATAATACAAATTATAATTTTTTTTCTTTTAATCATTTATATACAAATGCAATAAAATAAATATGTGATCCTTTCATGAAAACAATTATAATTTATTCAAAATTGATAATAACATATAATAGAGTAGACATTATATCTATCATATATGGATTAATATCCAAATAATGTTGATTTAGTTCAAACAAAATAGTGACTGGGTGATAATAAAATGAGCAACGTTATGTAGGCGTTATATATGCAGGCGGGGTAAAGACTCACGAGAGTAGAGTAAGTGGCGGAGTCAGAAATTTTTCCAATAGGTTCGGGATTTTTAGGTGCTCGATTTTTTTCCAGGTTAAAATTTTCAAACCCCTATGGATTAGGTAGGTCATATTTGATTTGATTATTTAAAATTCAGAACTAAAGAAAGAGTTGTTATGAAATGTGGATCGGTTGAAGGCTTGAAGCAATCAAAGTAAGAGTCGGTATGCCGTTATTGTTGTTTGGTTGAAGCTCGACAGGTGAGGTGATGGTTGAAGCCTTGAAGCGAATTGGCGAAGGTGATGCTTGTATCACGTCTGGTTGATAGAAACATAAATTTATCGTTTATTTTTTTTTATTTTGTTTTCATTTAGGTATTAGGTTTAAGAATGTTATTTGGATAAGACCTACTGACTCATTCTATAAATAATTTTGGGTTTTTTTTATATTCAATATATGGGTTATTATTAGCCGATTTGTAATGTTAGTAATTGTTATAGTTATTTGTAAAGCTTTTTATATTTTACAAAACAAATATAAGAATTTTAACTAGATTTTTTATAATCAATGGGTTTTAATATTTTTTAAAAATGATACCAAGTTCGTTGACAAAAAGAATAGATTCACTCGTTAACTGATATTATAGGTCATATATGAATTTTTGTATTATGCATTCCTAAACACTTGGTAGTCATGCGACCTTTTAAATCGCATACTATAGTTGCTCCAATTTATTAACTAAGGTATGTCGCATCAAAGCGTTTTATATAGGTTATGAACAATTACTGATTTAACGTTTTAGGTTTAACCGTTAACTTTGGTGTGAAGTATTAACTTTGGATAGATGAGAAGACATTGACGTTTGTTTATCAACAAAGGATGTGTTTTTTTCTATAATATTAAGGAAAATTAGTTTTAAATAATCCAAATTATGGCCTATTGGTAAATATCCATTCCAACTTTACACTTGCCTGCTGGCAGTACCAACTACTTATGCATTTGTTTTTAACGGGCCACGACTAACGGATGTTAACTCTGTTAGTCTTTGTCTGACGTGGCGATCCCAGCTGTCAAGTATCATCTTACGTGGAACGATATGTGGCGGCTGACTGTGTATTTAAAATATATGTATATATAGAGAGATTTGATCTCTCTCTCCCCCCACCCCCACCCCTCTCTCTCTCTCTATCTCGCTTCATCTTCATCCACCATCACCCGCCCCCACCTGTTACCACCATTTGCCACTGGACCACCGCCATCGCACCACCTGCCACCATCAACCTCTCTTACCGCACCACAAGAGTTGTACCACAAAATCTTAACTTGTATACCACCAATCCCCATCTCCGGTAGAGAAATCGCCAGGAAAATCCAACCCTTCAGCAAGAATCTTTCACCTTCATCACCTTCAATTTTAATAATTAATAATATCGCATTTCCGGTTAGGGTTTGGTGACCAAAACATGGAGATTTGGGTGTTTATGATTTAGAGCTTCAAAATCAGATTAGGGCTTATGAACATTGAATTGGGTCTTCAAAATCCGACTAAGGCTTCGTGAAGGTTGAATTTCGGTCTTTGAAATCTGATTAGGGCTCCGTGAAGGTTGAATTAGGGTGCTCGGAAACAGAGTATTCACCACTGTTGTTATGTTCAATCATCTGGAAACACACAATACCAACATCGTCTTCCCCACCATCAACATTGCTAGAAAAAATGGAAAATAGAGAAGTAAGGTTAATTCAAGTGGTTTTCCGATCTCCTTTTGGTGGTGGCCGATTGTGATGGAGGTGGTGGCGGTCACAGATGGTGTGGGTGGTGGCGGTCACAGATGGTGTGGGTGGTGGCCGATTGTGATGGAGAGAGAGAGAGAGAGAGAGAATACTTATATTAATTTTATACATAAACCTTAATACACAGTCAGCCGCCACGTAGACGTCCACGTAATCTAATTTTTGACAGCTGGGATCGCCACGTCAAACAAAGGCTAACGGAGTTAACATCTGTTAGTCGCGGCCCGTTAAAAACAAATGCATAAGTAGTTGGTACTGCCAGCAAGCAAGTGTAAAGTTGAGATAGACCATATTTTAGATTATTTAAAACCAATTTTCCTAATATTAACTTGGTCTAGTAACTTCGTATGATTTAAGTCATCTTATGTTGATAGCCTAACTTCGTATGGTTTCAGTATTTCTTTTTCATTTGTATTTGTTATTTGGTGGATTTTTATTTTTTTTGTGTCTCATTAGCATATGATAATTTGAATATTTTTAATACAACTAAAGCTTTATTAAATTTCTGTCAAAAGATAAAAATTGTGCGGTCACACATGAAGCTCATGAACATTGTGAATTTTGAGCTATAGTTGCTCTCGAGTATGATGAATATTAATTCTATATCAATTAGGGTGTACAATAAGTTGAACCCGGACCAGACCGACTTGAACCGCCCAAACCAAGGACCAAATAGCTCCAAACTTAGGACCGAAGACCGGACTATATGAGAATCAATTTATTAGTCATATTCTTAGTACCTTCAAATGAATTCATGACCCGACATGAAACCACCGTCCTACCGGTCACTGGCCAGATCAAATTTATGAACCAAAGATTGATTCACTTTTTATGTATATACACAGAGATGAAATAAAATTAACAATTTTAATACCTAAAACTAGGGGTGTCAAACGTGTCAGGTTGGCAGGTTGACGGGTTAACGGGTTGCGGGTTGGCAGGTTGACGGGTTGAAATGTGCAACCCGAACCCAACCCATATTATTATTCGTGTCAAATATGTCAACCCTAACCCGCACACACATAAATTCGGGTCGACCCGAACACGACCCCTTAACCCATATTTTTTAAACAAGTTAATTTATATAATCAGACATACAAATTTTAATAAAATCAAAACCATATATTGCAAAATTCAAATGAAATTTAAGCATGAGTCGATTTAGATATAGATGGATTTGACGATATGTTCGTGCATATTGGTGAATGGACAGAAGAAATGCATTTTGGGTAATGTAATTTTGGTTGAGAATTTAAGTGTCATTCACGAAAAATAGAATTTTAGAGGAGACCTAAAAAGGTAATATGGAGAATGAAAAATTATTAAATTCTTCAACACATTTTAAAACTAAAGAGGGAATATAAAATTAATTTTAAAATATCTAAAATTAAACGGGTTAACGGGTCAAACCGTTTTTATTCAGGTCAACCCGAACCCGACCTGTTTAGAAAACAGGTCAACTCGAACCTGACCCATTTTTTAAACGGGTCATGTTAGCCGACAAAAACCTGTTCTTTCGTGTCAGGTTCGGGTTGGATTTCGGGTCGTGTCAAAAATTGACAACCCTACCTAAAACCTAACACATTTAAATTAAATAAATTCATATTAATTTTTTTAAAAACATCTTCACCCTTTTTATGAGAGGCAATCTCTATTAGAACAAAGCGAACATATATTATATATGAATTAACTAAAGAGAAAATTATGTTTTGCCTTCATATGTATAAACGAAGGTCTAAACGCATAAACAGTGGTAATCTCTATTAGGTTAGGCTCAAAACGCATAAACAAAGGCAAAACGCATAAACGGGGGTCAAAACGCATAAACGGGGGTCAAAACGCATAAGCGGAGGTCAAAACGCATAAACGAGGGTCTAAACGCATAAACAGGGTTAAACGCATAAACGGAGGTCAAGATGCATAATCGGAGGTCAAGATGCATAAACAAAGGTCAAAACGCATAAAGGGATCCAAAACGCATAACGGAGGTCAAAACGCATATACGGAGGCAAAACAATAAACATTTACAAGATTCGGGTACACGATTTACTAAAGTACGCCAACCCTCATCAGAATTTGGATTAATGCAATTTGCTAATGGCAAACACCTACATAATCCATGAAAGACTTTCAAGAATATATTTGCTAGAATTTAGTATAAAAAAAATTAGAAATAACAACTCTAACAACCGAGCTCGAGATTTAGAAAAAGTTCTCGAAACGAGCCGACTCGGCTTTGCTCAACTCATTTATAACTGTAAAATATAGTAGATGATAATTATATATCATTTACACTGCATTCTCGGATTTAAAATACAAGGAAAAAAATGATAAGATCGGATAATGGAAGAAATGAAAAGATATTATATAGTTAAAAAGGAATTCTCGAGTTAAAATAAAAGAAAAGAAAATGTTAATTACATTCTTGAGTTAGATCGGAAGGAAAAAATAGGGAAAAAAATTGTAACCTTACAGTTATGTTCTCATAACAAAATAGAAAAGAGAAATAAAATAGGGTTAATTAGTAATACTGTTGATTGATGTAACCCTGTGAAGTTGTTGGTTATGGTTGCCGTTGGTTATGTCTCATATAATAATCATTTGTAGAGTGGCATATCCCAAAGATTAAGGAGTCTATGAAAGTTGCTAGGGAGTTTTGACTTGAAGAGCATGATGGCTCAGAAATCGACGAAAATATCTTTAACTTTGAGTACAAAACTGATGCTGGTAAGAGATATTATGTCAAAAACTTTATGATGGCCAAAAAGATGTCGAAATTATTTGGAGGCTGACAAACAATTTTGGTCTGAATGGCAAAGGGTATCTAGTGGCTGTAATGTTACAGCCAATAGAAATGGAAACTATTGTATCTCAAACAACCAAGGAAGAACGTAACCACAACATGACTGTCTTGTTTGTCTCCATATTTCTGTTGCATACGCTTTAATCAAGTACAAGAACCCAATTTTCTTCGGATTTGATCTAAAAAAACATATACATCTATGTTTGAGCTTGAATGATCCATTAGGGTTTTGGGAGACGGTGATAAGTTGGGTTGTATTGCACTTTTATCAAGTTTATAAAGAAACAATGTCACAAACCTAAAAGAGTGTGTTACTAGTTAAATGAAAAAACTGTTTCAAATCATAGCACAAGCCTTAATGCAGAAAAGAACAACCTCTTTCAAGTCATAGTACAAGTCTTAATGCGGTAAAATGAACGATCAGTCTCAAGGTAGACATGTAAATGCAAAGAAAATGTCAAACTTAAAACATACAAAGTTTAAATCATGAAACATCTTTTTTTCTCTAATCATCATGTGGTACACTAATTATATCGATAGCATCAACTGCGAGCCAACCATAACCTTGATCTCCCCAAGTATCACCATCGGAGTTTTTAAATTCGATGATCTAATAATACCAAGGCAGAGGCTTATCTTTTCTTGCATAAATTCCAGTGACGAACACATAATGAGGGATAACCTCAGGCTTGAGCGTCTCTCCAATATAAAAGTCCCCGGATGGTTGTTTTTACTCCAACAGTATGACTCTTCCTTTGTTGTTCGAGCTGTATCTCAAAACGCAATTTCCATTTCCATTGGTTGTAACATTACAGCCACTAGAAAACCTTTGCCCTGTTGACCAAAATTGTTTTTCAATAATATCTACATCTCCCACGACATCTTCAAAGTTTTTGACATAATATCTTTGATCAGCTTCAGTTTTGTACTCAAAGTTAGTGATATTTTCGTTGATCTCTGAACTGTCATGCTCTTCAAGGCCGAACTCACTAACAACTTTTATCGATTTTTCGTGACTTAAACCGGTAAATGAGATTTTCTCATCGATCTGTGAGCCATCATATTCTTCAAGCCCAAACCTGCTTACAACGTCCTTTGCCTCTAATTAACTTAAACCGATATCACTTACTCTACATAGAAGAAGAGGATTCAGTGACAATTTAATATGCTTGTTTCTCGTCCTCATTATGTGGAAAATTGTCACGAGAATCGTGTAGGCGTAAGCAACACGACTGTTTTATTTGTCCCCATATTTATGTTGCATACGACTTAATCGAGTACAAGAAACCCACTTTCTTCGTATTCGATCTAGAGAAAACATATACATATTATTGAATTAGACAATATACAAGAAGCCAACTGTTCAAACAAATACACAAGAAGATGGTGATAATATCGGTTTGTTTAAACTTAAAGTCATACGATGAAGTTTTTTTTAGTTAAAGCGCATAGTGAGTTTTTCAACAAAAACAAAAGTAATAAAATCACACAAAAATTTTGAAGTTGGAAATTAAATAGAATAAAACTATTTTTCAAAATCGTTGTTGTAAAAAATAAAAACTTTACTCACTTTTAATCTTATTGGCTAATTATTATTTTATATAAATCAAAATCTATTAAAAAAACTAAAACTATAATGTTCTAATATTTTGAAAAATAGGTCTGGCTTTTTATTTTTTTAACAAAAATACTTCTTTTTAAAGTATAAATCTTCATTTGGAAAAAGTAATGTTATATTTTTTTATTTATGTTTATTTTTTTTATTTTTTTTTAGATTTTAAGTCTTTAGAAGTAATGAAAATTTAATATTTATTTTCTATGAAATTTTAACTTTATAAAAATTTTGCAAAAAAGAATTTAATATTTAATTTTAACCTATAACAACAATAAATTTCATAAATTAGATCAAAAGGGATACGTGAACATAGTTTAAAGTTTAAACAAAAGGATAAAAGCAAATGAGTTTTCTAACGGTTAATTTAGCAACACATGTTTTAAGATAATTACTTCAAATCATATCAAGTACCAATATTAAATAGACACCAAATTTAGTCATGGCAATCCTAATACATCCGTGTTTGAGCTTGAACGATCCATTAAGGTTTTGGGACACCTCGAGAAAAGTTGGGTTGCATGTATTGATACTTGTATCAAGTTTATAAAGAAACAATATCACAAACCTAAAATAGTGTTACTAGTTATCAACTATCAAGTTTAATATCACAATGACCCTCCTTTATTTTATATTTGTCATTTATAACTCCTAGTCAAAGTTAGTAAATGCCGTTCCAGAAAAAGTCAAAGTTAGTAAATGTTAAAAAAACATTTGAATACAGGGAAACATACATTTGTGTGTGGGAGCCACACACTTTCTCACTTTTCTGTCACATTGCAATAATTACCAATTAACCATGACCATCTCATGTCTCAATTATTTTTTCTATTAATATTATATTATAATTATTAATTAATACTTTTTTAATATCGGTTTTCTATTTTAAAAAGATAATGTATGGTGTTTATATAAAGACAGAACTTAAGCGGGTAACAAGTTGTGTTATTAACTCTTTTTAAATTACAAAACTCAATCTTTTAAAAACTAAATTGATAATTTCGGGGTCATAAAATTACTATGTATGATCCGTTTGGACTCAGCTAAGTAGTTCCACAGCTTCAGGTGCGAGGAAACCAAAATTGTCAAAGACAAAAGGTATAAATACATGTTGATTATTAAGACAAATCATCTTGTGTTTAGTCATTTGCATGAAGCAACTTTTAATATGATTTTTCTTAAATAACTTACGTCATTAAAATTTAAATGCATGGCTATGTTTAGTTTATTTGTTTATATATTAATATAAGTTTAGTTAAAAACGAAATTATATTCAAAATAAAGTTTTTTTTTCGAGTATGGTATCGATACAAGCTGATCATCGGTATTCTTTTTTATGGTTGGTATTAGTTACATACATATCTTAAACGTTTTTGCACGTGATTACATTTGTAACTTCGATGGAATATAATTACGTAGTTTAGCTACCCGATGATGACGAAACATATAGATTTAACATCATATAGCCCACGACTCAACATTCACTAAAAAAAGCTCAAAATAATCACTTGAAATTGGCTTGTTTACAAATAGACCCAACTTAGTTCGACTCATTTACAAACCAATCTGAGTACTTGTTTAGATCGGCTAGCTTAAAAAAACAGCGTTTCTTTTCCTATCAATTTTATAAACATGATTGCATATCAAAACAAACCGATAATTTGATATCAATATAAAGCTTTTTTGAACACTGAATCATGCGTAGTTGCTTCCCACCCGTACCTACATATGTAGTACAAACACATATGTAGATCGTCACATAATAACTAAATATACCTTAAGTTTTCTTAATTTTTTCCCGGTTATATAAATATTAACTGTACGTTTCTCACTTGTGGTAGATCGTCACATAGCGCCTTACTTAGCATTCTCTTAAAAACCTCAAAATACCTCGCTCGAAATCATCTCATTTAGAAACTAAGCTGGCTCCCAGATCATGTATAAGCCAAGCCAAGCTTGGTTCGACCCATTTATGTATAAACCAATGTGGTTTTTCTCTATCAATAGGTAATTTTCATAGATGTAGTTGCCTATCAAAAATATGCCGATATTGTTATATAATCCGCCACAGACAACACTTTGTGAGGGCATGAACACTTTGTGAGGGCATGAGTGGTTCAACGAAGAAAGACTGAGATCTTTATGATCTCTGGTTCGATCATGAGGGCGTCCGGGTTTTACCATCAGCCGGCATTCGGACGGGTAGGTTTTTCCCGGAACTGGAGATAATTTGGAGGCGCTTAAGGGCTCTGTACGGTTGGGTTGGGCAATAGCCTTTTGCCATTGATCACCTCGTGCAAAGTACCCATACAATTTTTTATTTATTGGCCGTTTAAAAACAACTAAGCAAATATAGTAATAACAATTATTATACTAATTGAAAAGTTTTAAATATAACATGGTTAATAAATTAAAAGTGTGTATTCATAAATAAAAATAAAACTGAAAGTGCTGTCAATTTATGAAAAAAGGTTTTCTATCCCATAAATGCATTTATGGCAAAAATTGAACACACACTATTTTGGTGAAGTAATACAGGCCACTGACCTAAGTTGAAGTGTAATTATATTTATTTTGATGCAAATTGAGTTAACATTAATTATAGACTGGTTCATGTTTTACAGAAGTTGGGTTTGATCACGGGTTACCATCAATGCCAGCTGTCCCTAATCACAGGTTAGCTGATTACCATCAATGACAGAATACCAGTACCATACTCGTATCGATATTGAATTGATTACAACAAATTATTCCATTCACTATCGGGTAGTTTCACTATCGGTATTAGTACTAGTATTTTTTTTTGGTATTTGGTAGTTTTATTTTGTGTATTAAGTACCGATATCTGGTATATACGTGTTACGATTTTTGGATATTTCAATCTTTAAGCTATGTGTTTATTCCTTGCTATTTGTCTAATTGTAACAAGTTACAAAAATCTTAGGGGTTGTTTGGTGATTAAATGTTGAATCAATAAGAGGTCTGACTGATCAAGAGATAATCTCTGAATGATTCAGCATGTTTTTGAAACTTAATAATTATGAGGCTCCACAGGCCATTAAGATGTGTAACCAAACACACGGTGCCTTTGACCAAGGGGTGTGCACGTATTCAGTTCGGTTATTAGTTTCAACCAAATTAATCAATCGGATAATTTTTTTGGTTTGTTTAATTTTAGTTAATACCCAAAATCAAATTTGGGCTATTTTTTACTTACAAATATATTAATTAAATGAAATGAATGTCACCTTTCTCTAATGTCGTGTTGGTATCTCTGCGCATAAGAGATTTGAAAGTGACTGAAGAAACACTAACCGGACCCCGGGCAGATTACTGGTAACCTGGGGGTTGGAGAGATGTTTCCCACGAGGGGTTAGACCCTTAGAAGATGGTTCTTCTGATAACCTGCAAAACAGACACCGTGAGCTCGTCACTGAGAAGGGGGGGTTCCTCCTTGTGACCACCCTCTGGCGTGAGAATCAGACTAGATTGCTCTTTAAATATAAAAGTATATTAAGAGATTGCTAGAGCAGATATCAGGTATAATATGATGATAATGTAGTAAGATATGATAAGATGAGATGGTCATACCATTTGTGGTATTTATAGCCGAAGGTAGGTTTCCAAAGAGGTATGGCCGGCTGCAACAGTATTCCTGTTCCACCAACAGTAGCCTACGCACGTGCCCTGCTGGTAGTTGGTGGGTAGGTAACGGCTGATAGCGACCAGGCCTGCTGTATACTATTCCTGTTCCACCAACTGACGGCTACGCACGTGGTATGGCAGTAGTTGGTGAGTAGGCAGCGGCTAATAGTGACATACAGTGCAGGAGCATGCTGCTCGCCATACTGTTGTCAATAAGCTGTCGTATCTTTAGTCAGATCTTTTTCCCATACCTCGTCAGGTACAGTACAGAAGATCTTCCTGTATCGTACGGACTGGCTTATTTGGGCGGGAGTATTCCCCCTCCCGCCCTTGTGCGGGATTGTTCCCGGCTTCGCTCATTCCTTCAGGTGACACTGAGTGATTGAGAGTTAAGTGCCTTGTGTGTGTAGCCTTGCTGCGCGGGTGGCTTTCCCTGATGGTTTGTATCCGAGGCTGCGGGAACAGGCGGAGTCCTTCACCATCGGGAGGCATTTCCTGCGGGACCAGCTTGCGTACTGCGCGTAAGGACGTCACGTCTCTGAGCATGGTTGGTCCTGCGGATCCAGTTGGTTTCTGCGCAGACGTCCCTCTTTTAGGTGAGTCTTGCGGGTCCAACTGGGCTTTGCTAGGACCTACCTCTTCAAGTCCCCCCAGTCCAATGTTCTTCTCATGAGTGTTTAATAAAGTGAGGTGAACTTTTGGACTTAAGCAGAGGGTTTTGAAAAGGGTTTTTCTAAGGTTTTCCATGGGGATTCTTCCCGCGGAAGTCCTTGTCACTTGCAGAAATGCCCGAGTTTCCTGCTTGGTCTTTGGGTATGATGCGGGCAGGTCTGTAACCTCCTCGCAAGTCAGGAGCGTTGAGTCCCACTTGTGTGGATTCTCCATGAGGTTTTGGTAGTTTTGAACATAGTGATCAATTATGTTAAAACCACCAATTCCATCATGGAGCTTCAAACCACGTAGTTCTCGACGTTCCCGCTATGCGGGGATGTTATTTCCGTTTCCGCAAGTATTGCCCAGAAGATCCTTCTTGGTTTCAATTCCCAGCGGAGCGCTAGGTATGTGAAGGGTTTTGCCTTAACACTGTACCTGCGCTCGTCTTACGGTTACTTTACTTCCAAGGTATTCCTGGCGTCAATTCCCTGCGGGTGCTAGGTATGTGAAGGGTTTTGCCTACTGTACCCGCACCCGTCTTATAGTTACTTGGTTGCCGAGGTACTTGGCTTCAACTCCCTGCGGGTGCTAGGTATGTGAAGGGTTTTGCCTTAACACTGTACCCGCATCCGTCTTACGGTTACTTGTTCGCCAAGGTTTTCTTGGCTTCAATACCCTGCGGGTGCTAGGTATGTGAAGGGTTTTGCCTTAACACTGTACCCCCATCCGTCTTACGGTTACTTGTTCGCCAAGGTAAGGGGGTATTTTCCCGCTTACTTTTTAATATTTTTAAATTTTGAATTTTGAAATTCGAAAGGTTGGTGGAAAGATAGGAACAGTCCAAACCTCTGAAACGTCGTGCGACAGTTTCTTCTGACTGTGTCAGGACGTGCAGGAAGTTATGGTGACGTGACATTATATGGTCATTCCAGACGCTTTTTACGGCGCGTGGGCGCGATTTTTCGGGCGCGTGGCCGCGAAATTACTGGCACACGTCCTGTCAACAGCTGTTGCCAGCCTGCTTTTTGCCACGTGTCATAGTTTCATTGCACCTTCGATTTCTCTCTCCTCCGCATTAAATTCACCGCATTAATTGCGATTAGTATATAAAGGGGGAGAGGCCCCTTTGTAATCCACACTTTCACCTTTCTTCTTCTTCTTAGTGATTTCCGGCAAATACTCCCCTTTTCAGGCAAGCATTTTCCCGAAATCACTTTCTTCTTTCTGCAAAAATGTCTTCCCATGATGCTGAAGCTGTAGCCGACGATAGGAGTACTGCTGGCGAGTGCCAGTGTGCTCTACCTGTCGATCAGTACCAGTATATCGTCAGAAAATTCATGCTTGAGTCTCTTGAGCCTGAGTTTCCTGAATCCCACCAGACTGTGTACGATGCCCCCAGTGGCAAGATCGGGGTATATGCTGCATTCTTTGTTTATGGGAACCTTAGGTTCCCATTGACAAAGTTTGTGTACCGTGTCCTGGAGAGGCACGGTGTGCACCTGACCGAGGTGCATCCGATGGCGATTGCCAAGGTCCGGCATTTCGAGTGGGTGTGCCGGATTCTGGGTATTGAGCCCTACGTGGACCGCTTGATGACCTTCTATACTTGGAGGTGCATCCAGGGGTGGTACACCCTGACAACCCGAATCAAGGGTTTGAAGATTTGCGCGACAGAGCGCAGTCTCCGATCGTGGAATCGGGAGTTCTTCTACATTTCTGCTCGCGCCGTCCCCATTGCCATGAAGTTTAAAAATGGCCAAGCCATTCCGAGCCACCACGCCACAAACTACCAGGAGGCGGAATGGTTTGCAAAGATATCCCGGGTCCAATCTCCGGTTTTCCGGTTTGCGGAGTCCGGGATGGTGATGCTGGGGATGAGCCGGGTATGGAAGGAGGCGTCTCGGTTTCCCATCCTTCTCGAATACGGTTTGAACTCTATTCCTTATGGTATGTCTTGTCTTTCTTGCTGATATTAGTTTGTCTTCTAACTGTTTCTTTTCTTTCAGAGGGGAATGACTTGGAGTCGCTCCTGTACCCGCGGGAAGCTGACGGTCCAGTGCGGGTGGGCACTCGTGCTTTAGACGAGAATGAGTTGCCCATCCTGGAGCAAACGGCGGATCGGTTTGTGGAGGTCTATCCGCCGGGCCAAGAGATCCTGAGCCACCGGCGGCCAGGTAAGGCGATATTCTATCCTCAACCCCTCAATGCTGTACCTGCTGCTGGATTTCCTTACATCCTGTCTTCTTCTGAGGAATCCGCAGATGGTCCTCCGCTGGTGCGGAAGAAGAAGGCTGCCGGCGGGAAAGGGAAGGAGAAGGTGGCCTCCACAGCTGATCCGGTGCTTCTATCTGACACCGAGTCAGATAGTGAAGAGGTGGCGGGGAACCCCGGTGGTGAGAAGACCACTGCTCCGGAGGCTACGACTGTTACCTCCGGAGAACCAACGACGACGGTGACCGGCGTCAAGAGACCGGCCCCATCGGGCTTGTCCCCGCCCGTCCGTACGTTCAGGCTCAAGAAAACCCGTAAGTACTAACATCCTTATCTTTGTAGATTTTACTAAATTTATTTAAACACTTATCTTCTTGTGCAGGCGTGGATGTTGACGCATTCCAGGGTGAAGTACCTAGTACCTCTCCGCCGATGACGGTAGGCTTGGTCAGCCTACCTGAGGCGTCGACCCAGGCGCCTGCGCCTGGTCCCGCTGGTTCAGTTGCTCACTCTGAGCCGACTGTTCCAGCCGAGTTTACGCCACCGCCGGCCGTGAGTGCGATTTTTACGGCGTCCTTCACCGAGCCGGCGGTTACGACTGCTGCGGATTCTGCGGCAGCGACTGCGGCGGCTGTCACCATGCCCCCGCCACCGGCACCGAAGGCCGGCTCATCAGGTACGCATGGGAGTACTCGCCAATCCTTGCCACCTTCCCATCTGCCTGACCTTTTGGATGGGTTTCCTTTGGGTTCAGGTGATGGGTTCGGCGGCTATCGGCCTGTTATAGACCCTACAGGTGCGTAGGGTTCCTTTGGCCTTTTTTCACTTTTATTTTTATCATCTTTTCCTAACTGCTTTTTTGTTTTTTGCAGTGTCGGATTCCAATGAAGTGTATGTTCCGCGATGGAACATACGCCGAGGAACAACCCTTCGTACCCCTGTGGAGTGCGTGGAATGGGCTCGCCACGCTGCTCCCCATGGTGCGTTGGGGGAAGCCATGGCTAGCTACCAGGAAGGTAGGCTAACCAATGAGCTTCGGGTTCTCCAAGCCCGGATGCAGCCGCGCGTCGAGCTGCTTTGTCGTGAAAACGACAAGTTGAAAGCAGCTCGCGCCAAGGACGTATCTCAGGCGCGGGCTCTTCGGGAGGAGAACCAACGGTTGGCCGCAGCTGCTGCGGAGAAGGAGAAGGCCTTCAAGGCCCTCGAGGTTGAAGTTCAAGCGCGACTCGAGGCCCGCTCCAAGGCTGCCCAAGCTGTTAACAAACAGCTTCGGCTGGCTAAGGAGACTGCGAGGAACGCGACTGAGAGGGCCACCAAGGCTGAGGCCGTTGCTGAGCCTTTACGCGTGGAGAACGAGGAGCTCAAGGCCAAATTAGAGGCTCTCCAATGTGCTCATGATGCCTTGGCCATGGAAGATGCCAAGAAGCTCCAAGAGATCCTGGACCAGAGGGGCGTGCTTGACCACACCGAGCGGAAGCTTAAGGGCGTTGAAGAGGCTGCTGCAAAGGAAGTGCAACTTGCCAACCTCAATAAAAGCGAAGCCGAACGCGCCTGCACCCAAGCCCTGGTTGCCAAGGAATGGCTTCTTCGAGAAGCGTTGCCTCAGGTATTTTAGCTTTACGTCTTCACGTTTTCCTTTGTACATAGAAAAGGTGTTTGTCACTTGTATTTTCTTTGTAGGTTGTGCATCGGGTCTTCTCAGAGACATCCTACGACGATGCTATGAGTGCAGCCCTCAATGCTTCTCACGAGGATGGGGAACGGGCTGGCTTCCTGCTTGGTCTAGGGTTCGTTGAGAAAGGCTTCCCGCCTTCCAACTTCCCTTTATACAATGTTGATACTGAAGCCATATATGACCAAGCAGTAAATCAATACGCCGCCTTCCCGCATCCAGTGGTGGAGAAGGTGAACCAAGTAGCTGCTGCTGATGATGGGTTAGCTGTCCTTAAAGCCTTCCTCGAACCGCCTCGTTCTTCTGATGGAGCGGGTCCAAGTGGAGGCGGCCCTGAGGCTTGATCCTGAAGATCCCTTCCCATTGCTAGGATAGTCTTGTACGGATGTATTTATTTTTCTTTTCGTAGGCGGGTAGTTACCCGACCATTGTAATAATTCATTTGTGAAATATTAATCTTTTTGCGTATGAGATTGTTATTTCCTTCTTTGGGTTCCTTGCTTTATAAACTTATGACTTGCATACTTAGTTTAAATTAGCAATTTTCCAAGTGTTTAGAATAAGTTAACCTGTTGAACGTGGTTGATAATGGGTGTGAAGTTTTGCTTCCTCTTTCGTGATTGTGCGGGTAGAACCGTCACTTGCACTTAGTAGGATGGCAAAACTTTACCCTTATCTGACCTGCGTGTAGGTTTTCCTCATCCTTTGAGGATAAGTTAACCTTTGAACGTGGTTGATAATAGGTGTGAAGTTTTGCTTCCTCTTTCGTGGTTGTGCGGGTAGAACCGTCACTTGCACTTAGTAGGATGGCAAAACTTTACCCTTATCTGACCTGCGTGTAGGTTTTCCTCATCCTTTGAGGATAAGTTAACCTTTGAACGTGGTTGATAATAGGTGTGAAGTTTTGCTTCCTCTTTCGTGATTGTGCGGGTAGAACCGTCACTTGCACTTAGTAGGATGGCAAAACTTTACCCTTATCTGACCTGCGTGTAGGTTTTCCTCATCCTTTTTAAGAATTGTTTTGAACCGTTCGACGCGCGGTTGTCAATAGGTTAGTGTTCAGTTTCCTCGTTATGATTGGTGCGGATAGACCGGCACTTTCATTTTTGGGTGCTGAACTTTTTCCCCTTCAACTGACCTGCGTGAAGGTTTGCCACGTTATTGGGTTCGTGCGGGTAGGACCGCCTTCCCACGCAACGACTTCACGTAATGTGTGCCGTCACCAGTGTTGCATAGTTTAACCGTTCGACGCGCGGTTGTTGATAGGTTTTTATTTAGTTTCCTCGTTATGATTGGTGCGGATAGACCGGCACTTTCATTTTTGGGTGCTGAACTTTTTCCCCTTCAACTGACCTGCGTGAAGGTTTGTCACGTTATTGGGTTCGTGCGGGTAGGACCGCCTTCCCACGCAATGACTTCACGTAATTATGCGGTGAAAACCGGCATATTAGTGTTCAGAAAAGTATAAATGTAAAATCATCAGCTTCGATGTTCTTAAAGAGAATCATTTCCATTAGAAGTGGCTCTTGGCCTTTTCTTTACAAATTGGAATTGATTTACATGCAAACTGTGTAAATGAGCTCCCTTCCATGTTGTTGGGATGGGAGTGCCATCGAGCCGATACGCACCTGGTTCGGGATCTCGTTCTTTACGCAGCATGTAGTCTCGATGTTGAAGCCGGAATTTTGCTTCGTGTTTTCCCCAGCTGGGGTTCTATACGCATCCGCCTGCTCAGCCTTTATTGCGCCACGAGGTGCGCGAGCGTCCCATCTCTGACAAATGCTTCGACCATGTCTTTTACGTCTGTGCATTCTTCAGTGTTGTGGCCTTTTGTCTTGTGAAAGTCACAGTATTTGCTCCGATCAGCATCATGACGATGTCGGATTATTGGAGGCTTTGGCCATGGGAGCTCTTCAGTAGCGAATATCTCAGTGACGCTCTTGGTGAGTGGCGTCCATCTGGAGTTCCGGTGCGGATGTACATTATCCCTTCCGCCCAATCGATGTTGCAAGCCGGATGAGGTGTCAAAGTTTACCCTTGACTGCCAAATGCCTAGCTTCCGCTTTTTATTTAATCGGGCGGTGAGGACGTTGTCTTCTCTCGTTTTCTGAGTGTAGAGGTTTGTGCTCTGGGGGAGATCTCTACCCAGTTGCTTCTCCGTTTCCGCATAGCGTTTTGCTGCTGTCATGATGGCATCCCATGTGGATGGCATGCCATCTTTACCCGTTAGGGTGCGGATGAGCTCTGGGTCATGCGCGCCCTGGATGAAGGCAGCGCGAACAAGATCTTCGCTGATATTGCCCAAACTTAGCTTCTTTGAGTTGAAGCGAGTGATGAAGTTTGGCAGAGATTCATCTTCTTCTCGTATGCATTTGAGGATTGTCCATTGCTCCTCGGTATACTTCCGTTGCTGGCTGAAGTGTTGGCTAAACTTCTGCTGGAAGTCTGCCCAGTCGTAGATGTGGTTGACCGGTAGACGATCAAACCAAGCTCTAGCAGCCCCAACAAGCGTCATTTGGAACATGTAGCACCAGGTGGGTTCCGTCCAATTGCTGACGGTTGCCCCCGCTATGAACCTGTTCAAATGATCGTCTGGATCGGATATACCGTCATATGTGCCTATGTTAGGCATTTGTTTGGCACTCTTTGGGGCGATTGCTTCCGCAATGTCCCTTGCAAACTTGGACGTTCCTGCATTTGCAATGTTTGGTCTGAACGTTTTGGAGAAGTCTCGTGGACTTCCACCTGTGCTTTTTGGTTTGAAGGCTTGTCCAAAATGCCTTTTCGGTTGGGATTCCATTTCCTTACGCTTCCCTTTTGCCCTATGGCGAGGGTTCGCGTCGGAGTCGGATTCCTCCAAGTCATCCTCCCAGTATTCGAATTCGTCGGCCTGTTGTATGGAACGCAAGCGTTCGTCCAACTCAGCCTGGAATTCCTTTTGTCGTGCCTCCGCCCATGCCTTAACTTCATCGAGAGTTTGGCGGGGGAGTCTTCGTTTCTCAAGCTGGGTATCAGTGGATCCCAGTAGGCGATCATTTACTGCACTTGCCCCAGCTTGAGTAACTGGGGTAGTGTTCGTAAAATTTACTTCACTTGCCCCGGCTTGGGTAACCGGGGTAGTGTTTGTAAAAACAGTGTTACCGGTATTCACCCCAGTAGCTGGGGTTGTGGTTACCGGAATTTCTCTAACCATCTTTTGTAGAAAGTTTGAAAAAACTGGAGATAAAGTTCTAGCTTTATGCACGGATGGCGCCAATGAAGAAACACTAACCGGACCCCGGGCAGATTACTGGTAACCTGGGGGTTGGAGAGATGTTTCCCACGAGGGGTTAGACCCTTGGAAGATGGTTATTCTGATAACCTGCAAAACAGACACCGTGAGCTCGTCACTGAGAAGGGGGGGTTCCTCCTTGTGACCACCCTCCGGCGTGAGAATCAGACTAGATTGCTCTTTAAATATAAAAGCATATTAAGAGATTGCTAGAGCAGATATCAGGTATAATATGATGATAATGTAGTAAGATATGATAAGATGAGATGGTCATACCATTTGTGGTATTTATAGCCGAAGGTAGGTTTCCAAAGAGGTATGGCCGGCTGCAACAGTATTCCTGTTCCACCAACAGTAGCCTACGCACGTGCCCTGCTGGTAGTTGGTGGGTAGGTAGCGGCTGATAGCGACCAGGCCTGCTGTATACTATTCCTGTTCCACCAACTGACGGCTACGCACGTGGTATGGCAGTAGTTGGTGAGTAGGCAGCGGCTAATAGTGACATACAGTGCAGGAGCATGCTGCTCGCCATACTGTTGTCAATAAGCTGTCGTATCTTTAGTCAGATTTTTTTCCCATACCTCGTCAGGTACAGTACAGAAGATCTTCCTGTATCGTACGGACTGGCTTATTTGGGCGGGAGTATTCCCCCTCCCGCCCTTGTGCGGGATTGTTCCCGGCTTCGCTCATTCCTTCAGGTGACACTGAGTGATTGAGAGTTAAGTGCCTTGTGCGTGTAGCCTTGCTGCGCGGGTGGCTTTCCCTGATGGTTTGTATCCGAGGCTGCGGGAACAGGCGGAGTCCTTCACCATCGGGAGGCATTTCCTGCGGGACCAGCTTGCGTACTGCGCGTAAGGACGTCACGTCTCTGAGCATGGTTGGTCCTGCGGATCCAGTTGGTTTCTGCGCAGACGTCCCTCTTTTAGGTGAGTCTTGCGGGTCCAACTGGGCTTTGCTGGGACCTACCTTTTCAGTGACCTTACCTAGAATTTGTACCGTGTGACTATGCCTCATTGTCCATATCCACAAACGAACATAAATGTTTGATATTGGGCTTTCTAGAATTCGTTCGTTTTACTAAATAAATAAACGGACTCAAATTTGAAAGTGACTTTACCTATAATTCGTACGCTTAACTAAATAAGCAAACATAAAGAACTTGGCCGAACAGCTCATGAACAATTTGATTGTTTACTGGCCTACATGCCAAAATATTTTTAGCGAATATTGAATCACGAGCTACTTGACGATCTACCTGAAAGTGGGAAACATATTATGTTTGATTTCGGCTAGAGTATTTAGAAAATACATTACGAACTTAAGGTATGTTTAATTATTTGCTAATACGAATTGATCGATGGTTATACCACCAACCATTCATCACCTTAGGTTTACGTATAAGAAGCCCATGCAAGGCTAGCTCGGTTATAAAGGAGTTGATTTCAATCAAGTTTGATAACAATATATTTATGAGTTGAGTTTTTGCTAGTTGAATGGTTAATAAATATATGTATATGTATAATAAATGTATAAGGCCAGAAAATTAATACTTCTACCTAAGTTTTTCTTTGGGTGTACTGTCTTTCACCATAATGGTGTTTGTAGCCATGCAGCTACGTTGTACCCTAATATAGTACTTGAAAATTGCTTAAAACTTATCAAGTAAACAGTTTATATGCCGGTTTAACTGAATCGAAAAAAAACAGCCGATTTGGTTTTATGTTTTTGTGAAAACCGAACTAACAGTTTGGTTTTACATGTAATAAAAACCGAACCGAACCGAATTCCTAAATTTTGTTTTTTTTTATTTTATATTAAGTAATTGATAAGAATTTAATAAATATGTAACTAAAATATTTTTGATTAAATGTATAATAGTCTATTATTTTAAAGTTAACAAAATTATTTATAGACATATTCATTATTTTTTACCCAACTTTTTTTCGGCCAAAAATAATCAAGCTTAAATGGCAAAAACCGAAAAAATCGAAACCGAACCAAAACCAAAACTGAAAACCCGAAACCGAACGGTTTCGAAAACTCCAAAAACCGAAGTTTTAGTTTTAGCCGAAACCACACCGAATCACACCACGCATACTCTTAATTATGTCTAAGAAAGGGTTTCTCTTATAGACACTTGCTTTCCTTGCTCATTTTAGTTACTTATAAGGTTTTCTACTTTCCTTAACCATATGCAATTGACCATTTCTTAGTGCTACAACCCTAGCATAGCCAGCACACGATTCTAATATAAATTGATGATTTTAGATTTGAATGGACGACTCTTAACATCTTGATCAAATGGCTTGAGAATGATGATCACCAAGTTCAACCATAAGTTTGTCTCGACCACCGGGTGCGTTACGTTATCGAGCTCCCATCTTAAGTTCAACCAAAAGTTTGTCACCTCATTTACCTCACATATTACCCTAACTCGCTCAAATCAAATGCAACACTCCACTAAACTACCCAATCTCTCTCTCTCTCGTCTCCACTCTTGCTCATATCTCTCTCTCTTCATTTTAATCGGATAGTAGACCCCTTTTAAGATACCTGATTCAAACTTATTGCATAGACGACGATGCTGACTAAAGGGGTACTATACCCGTTTGAAGGCCCCCCCCCCAAAAAAAAAACTCGAAAATAACACGATCCATAATCCCATGATAATAATAATAATTCTTACAACATGACACATAACGAGTTAACGACGTGTTCGTGTTAGGGGTGTGCACGGTTCAGTTATTAGCATTAACCTAACCTAACCGATCGGTTATTGATTCGGTTCGTTTAATTTCGGTTAATAACCAGTATTAAACTTGAGCTAAAATTTTGCTTAAAATACATGAAATGAATGTATAACTACATGAAATGAAGGTATAAATATATGAAATCAAGATATTAGTACATGAAATGGAGATATAAATACGTGAAAATGATTTTATTAAACTATTAATACATATAATACACGAAATAGAAGGAAAAATGCTTGAAAATATTAAAAAAAATGAAGAGTTCGGTTCGGTTAATTCGGTTATATCGGTTCAGATTCGTCGGTTTTCAGTTCAGTTTCAGTTAACGATTCGGTTATTGCTCACCCCTCTAGTTCTTGTAGAGAGTGTAGAGACAATTAACTTCCACATCACGTTAACACATCCATCCTACCAACTGTCAAACAATCAACTACCACCATACCCCCAATCCGTTAACTCATTTCAATCAATTAATAATAATAATAATAATAATAATAATAATAATAATAATAATAATAATAATAATAATAATAATCTATAAACCCTAACACTCTCAATTCACCAATCCAATAACAAACAATCATGTCGTCATCATCATCATCATCATCCGATAACACCACCACCGCCGTCGATCCAACGCCGTTACTCACCACCACCACCACCACCGCCACTCGCAGCCGTCAATTCACCGCCACCGCTCCGTCCCTCCGCGGCGCGGCGATGTTTCTCCGCCGCGCCAGCAGCCGCCGGATGCTCCGAGAACCGTCGATGCGAGTGAGAGAATCAGCCGCCGAGCAAATCGAAGAACGGCAGACGGACTGGGCGTACTCTCGTCCGTTGGTGATTCTAGACTTGATTTGGAACTTAGCGTTTATTATTGTGTCGATTTGTGTGCTGGTTGTGAGTAGAACCGAGGATCCGAAACGGCCGTTGAGGATTTGGATTGGTGGATATGCGTGTCAGTGTTTGCTTCATATGGTTTGTGTGTGTGTTGAGTTTAAGCATAGGAATAGGATCCAGCAGCGTGCCTTGGAGTCGGAAGGTAGTAACGGAAGCTCGAGTTCGAGCTCGAGCTCGGAGAGTGAGCAGAGTGAGCGGAGGGAAAATTCGGATTTGGAGTTAAATAGGCCGCGGAATGATGATGATGATACCAGGTACTTACACTTATATGTTGCATATGTAGTGATGTGAAAGTATGAGGTATTAATTATGATCAATTAAAATTAAGGTGTGTTTGGATGTAGTTTTTGTGATTGATTATGGAATAATATATGGTGTAAGTGTTAGGAATTGCACACACACGAAAGTAATAAACGAGCACTAGGATTTGTTGTGGTTCGGTATAGACTGACCTTCGTCTTATGAAGTGTTACTTATTACTGGTATGATCAATATATAGGCAAATTGTTAGGTTAAGCAACTAAGTGGATTGGGGGATATGCTTGTTAGTGTTTGCTTCATATGGTTTGTGTGTGTGTGGAGTTTAAGCATATGAATAGGGTACAGCAACGTGCCTTGGAATCGGAAGGTAGTAATGGAAGTTTGAATTCGAGCTCGAGCTCGGAGAGTGAGCGTAGGGATAATTCGGATATGGGGCTAAATAGGTCACAGAATGATGATGATACCAGGTACTTATTATATGGTGCATATGTAATGATGTGAAAGCAGGGTTGTAGAACTCGCTAGGCGCTAGTCTGGCGGTGGGGTAGGGACTAGTGATTAATTAGGATTAATCAGATTGGAATATATATGTGATTTTTTAAATATACATATATAGACCAACATTTAGATATATAATTTTCAATTTTGATCGATTTTGACCGAATAACGATTAATCGGGGATTAATTGGCGCCTAGTCATGATTTTTAATTTTTTACAACCATGTGTGAAAGTATGAAGTATGATAGGTTACAGTTAAGGGGTGTTTGGATGTGGTGTCTGCAAGTGATAATGGGATATTAAATGATGAAACTTAGATAATTAGGTCCACTGAACATGGTTTAGGAGATTGTTTGAATATGGTTCTGCTGTCTTAATGATGGAAATTCGAATTCAAGCTCTTTGAGTTCGGAGAGTGAGCGTAGGGATCGTGCAGATTTAGGTCTAAATAGGTCACAGAATGTTGATGATGATACCAGGTACCTATTACTTACGCACACGACTAGTTAACTACACTTATATGGCGCATGTGTAATGATGTGAAAGTATGAGGTATGATAGGTTACAATTAGGGGATGTTTGGATGTGTTTTTTTGCAAGTGATAATGGGATATTAAATGATGAAACTTAGATAATTAGCGCTACTAAAGATGATGTAGGAGATTGTTTGAATATGGTGCTTAAAGTTGTAAAATTCATTTGTGCTAAGAGCAGTGTTGTAGAACTTGCTAGGCACTAGTCGGGCGGTGGGGTACCGACTAGTGATTAATTGGATTGGAATGTTATATTACCGACGAGTGATTAATTGGATTGGAATGTTACATGTAAATTTTCAAAATTTTATTATAAATTTTCAAACTTATTAATTGTATTGGATTAATAAGTGAATTTTTCAAATACTTAAAATATTTGACCAATTTTGACTGAATATTGATTGATTTTGAGTAGTTTTGACAGGTTTTGATTAAAATTTGACTTATTTTGAACAATTTGGACAAGCCTTGACCGACCACCAATTTGTTGGTTCAATTAGGTGAATCTGAATCGGTGGCATACCGATTAGCGATTATTCGCCAATTAATCAGTGACTAATCATGATTTTTACAGCATTAGCAGAGAGTTCTGGTATGTGTATATAGTCCCTGAAGCCTCCCTTGTCTTCAATCTGAATCTCCTTTAAGTCCAACAACCACAAACCCAACAATATGTTGCATATGTATGGATGTAGAAGTATGATTAATTACAAGTTAGGGGTGTTTGGATTTGTTTTTTGCAAGCGATTATGGGATATAAAATGATGAAAGTTAGATACTTAATTACCTCTACTAAACATTGTTCAGGAGATTGTTTGAATATGGTTTTGCTGCGTAAAGTTGTAATTTCATTTATGTGATTTGTGCAAAGAGTTTTGGTATGTATCTAGAATCCCAAAGCCACATCAACAATAAAAAGAATGAATTTTTTGTATATAAAATAGTTATTATATGCTATATATGAGACTAATGAGGTAACTAAACAACAAGTTGTAACCTGCATTTATCTTCGTATAGCATTTTTCTAGCAGCAACGACATGTGCATGATTTACAAATCACAACTAATTGTTTGTGGGATTAATTGGGATAAAGGGTTTATTATTGTTATTACATGTGCTTCAAAAGATTAATAAGAATATCTGTTGTATATGAATGCTTTAATCATAGTTATAGTTCAATCTGGTCTATTAATAAGTCAAAGATGGTTTAAGGTTTAATAAGTCGAGGGGAAATTCGTCATTTGCAGAAAATTGACTAAATTTTTGTAACCCTAAAGCATTCGACTCTAATTTGTTTTTTTATCGTGTTAATTCGATTCATTTTATTCGTTTGTTGTTCGATTGTTTTCAGTTCCTCTTAATTATTTAACAATATCAATTGTGTTACGCTTTATCTGTGACAGTGCTGCTAAGCATCTGGAAACTATTAATACAATGTTTTCCTTTATCTGGTGGATTGTTGGATTCTATTGGGTGTCTTCAGGTGGTCAACAACTTACTCATAATGCGCCTCAGTTATACTGGTTTGTCTTTCTTCTTCTTAAAAACCGCTTAATATGAAATTTATATTTTTCTGTATATAAGTTGTCGTCTGTTTTTTTTTTCAGGCTCTGTATTACATTCTTGGCATTTGATGTGTTTTTTGTGGTTATATGTGTTGCTGTCGCTTGTGTTGTTGGTATTGCTGTTTGCTGTTTTCTACCTTGTATTATTGCAATTTTGTATGCAGTGGCTGATCAGGTATATTTCTATGCAATGGTTGTTTGTTACTTTGTAAAATGGTTAACGTTAACACTTGAAACGTCTACATTTGTTATTGAAACAGGAAGGTGCGACAAAGGATGATATTGACCGACTGCCTAAATACAAGTTTAAGAGAATAGATGATTTTGAGAAAGAAAACGGGGAGATCCAAAAACGTTACGGTGGAATAATGGTAGAATGTGATACCGATGCACCCGTTGAACGTGCTTTATCCGAGGAAGACGCTGTAAGTTCTTTTTATCTTTAAACATTTCAGTTAATTTTTGTTCTAAAGTGCGGTTTTGAACCTATTGATTGCTTCATGTATTGTAGCATATTATGAGATAGAACTTATACAAGATAAATAAAAAATTAGATTTTATTACTTTATTAATAATAGTTTGTTGACAGGAATGCTGCATTTGCCTTTGCACATATGATGACGGATCTGAACTTCGTGAGCTCCCATGCTGCCACCATTTTCACACCACATGCATCGACAAATGGTTGTTCATTAACGCCACATGTCCTCTCTGCAAGTTCAACATATTAAAAAACGCTACCCAAAGCGGCAGTAATGAAGTATAGTCAACAAATACCAGAGGTTACTTGCTTCTCCGACTTGTGTAAATTTTATACCCAACTTTTTGCCATATAATTTGGAGATGTTAATCTGCATGTTATAGGAATTCCTTCATGACATCAGTGTTTGTGCAACATGCATTACTAGTTGTACTCCATGCATTATAACTTGTAGGCCTGCATTAGTCTCTGCATCTTGCAGTATTGGTTGTACTCTGTGCTCTGTAGCCTGTATATTTATAAACCACATGTAGATCCAAAAAAAAGTGGCAATTCTTAACTTAAAAGGAATGACTTTGGTAATAAGAAAGCCTGGGCTGAATTAAGTGAGAGCTTGGGCTAGAACTCTGAAGTAAAGGCTATCGGTTCTTTTAAACCAGTTCTGGTTTGTTCATCAGAGTCTAAGAACTGGATAGAGATGGAACCGATTCTGAGTAGGTCCGGGTTTTGATCGGTTTGGATGGTTGAGTTTCGGTTTTTGACCGGGTAGGGGTGGAATCGGTTCCGGTTAGTACCGGCGGTTCAGGTAGGGTTGGTTCCAGTTCGGGTCTGGAAATTGGTTTTGTCCTAATAATTTCCTGTCTTATGTGTTATAGTGAATAAAATTGATTATGAATCAAATTGGTTATGGCCTTAATTATATATTGTTAACCTTTGTTGTCTTTGTTAAAATTGAATGAAATTATTCACCAACTACAAAACTGAGAGAAATTCAGAAACTTACATTTAAGTCTTATAGCAAACACAACGTATATTCTTAACCTCACCTTTTCGATCTTCCGGAGTCTCTCTTCAAGCTCGGACGCAGGCATCAAGGGATTTGGCAGAGGGTTTTTATAAGAGCTGGGCATTGAGGGATTTGGCAGAGGGCTTTGGTGTTGTTTAAGCACAGTACCTGTATGTAGGAGAACCTTGAGTCTCTCAGTCTTGTTAAAAAATTTTAAAGGTTGTTAACTCAACTAATCCTTTACTTAGTTTGTGTTGAAACGGACGTACCATGGGGTCCAGTTCAGTGTAATATGTGGTCACGAGACAGAATACGTTCAGACCTGGAACTGCTATGAATGAGCCACGCCGTTAGACTCGCCACACTATTAGGTACTCATTTTTCCACAAATTTGATGTCGGACCAATATCATCCTAAGTGGGTGTGCTTGTTTACTGTGAGAGTAGACAATGATTTATCTTCTCATCTATTATTTTTTTTAAAGTATTTTTAAGCTTCATGTTTAACAAATTTAACATACGAAATACTTTTTTTCTTCTACATATTCACTATGAAAAGTACTAAGACATGAATTCGTTCCCACAATATTCTTCTATTTTGTTCTTATAAACAAGTGTTGTAAACTTTTGACCTTATTCATGAACAACTAAAATATACTTATTTTCATGGTTAAACATGGTAGTGTTATTCTTGCACTTTTATAGAAGTACATCTATTTTACAAATTTATAGTGGTTATGACCATACCAATTGTATAAAACAACTTTGATTTTTCATATTTAAGGTATTATTAGGCACTACCATATAAGAACATCAAAATTGTCTATTATGAATTACTCTTTGTAAATTAAACAAAATTTTATGCAAGGTTTAGAATCCTAACAACACAAACTCACATTCGAAGGAAAATAAAATATTGAGAATCTAGGATTTTTAACGAGTTGAGGTAGTTGATTATGCTTAACCACTATTCAAGTTTAAGCATATTCTTGCAAAACCGCTTACGAGGCCTACATCCCCATCCCTTTCCTCGTCTTTAAATCTTAATCAACTATAAACACCGCTCCATCCCTATATCCAATGTTTTAAATGCCGGTTTTTTACTCGTAACGGATTTAGCTAACAAACTGGTATAACCGGTAACCGGTTGAATAGTTACCTTATAATTTTTATAAATGCAACTTCAACTCCAAAAATAACCTAAAAGTAAATAACTCATAACAAAAAAATAACCCATATTAGAAAAATAATATAACACTCAGTTTTAAAACAAAGTGTCATAAAGTTTACATGTTTGAATGTTAATGGTTGGGTTACATGTAATTTTGAAAAAATATGGGCCGCAAATATCTAAATTTCTCAGACTTAAAAACCGGTATTCTAGATAAAACCGCCGGTACAATGTTCTAGCAAACCGGCCAAATATACCGGGCTCAAAATACCGACCTGTTGTGCGAAATCTGGTTTAACCAGCCGGTTTGAACCAATTTTTAAAACACTTCCTATATCACATACCCATATTATAAGGTAAAATTAAGTGAATCCCTATACTTGGGGATTCAGTTTATATAGTTCCAAATTTAAACTACCAATTACATGAGACATATACACGTTAGTTGAAGTATAGAAATTAAAAAAAAAATGAATATAGAAATACAGAGAGAGATAGAGAAGGGTTTAAAAATGAGAGATATGTTTAGACAACTATGATTGTTTGTTAAATTATAGAAATAAGGATGAGATAGCCTTAGAAATATGTCATCCATTTTTACCACGTGTCATAAAACGTCACATTTTGTAACTCTTCCACTACACATAGCCTTAGAATTGAATGCTTCCTAAATTTTTAAGCATCAGGATAAGGATAGAAAATGGGTTTGCGGACTGTGGTACATTAGTGGTGTTCATGGTTACATTTACGGTGAGTCAAATTGTTTGTTATTAATGAATTCATCATTGTAAACAGAAGCCAAAGTCTTGATAATTGAAAGCAAACCAAGCCAGACTTGTCTAAAATAATTCTACATTTTGGTATTGCATTAAACCTAGTGTCTGGCACCTTCAATGTCAACGCCAATTTCAAGAGCGAATCTAACCCGTATGCTCAAATCATCAGCTTCGTGGTGAATGTGTATGGGAAGTTGTCATCATCATCAAGAGGAAAGTAAGGTATTCGATGGGAGACAATGAGTGAATGAGAGAAGAGAAGAAGACGTCCTTTTTGTAGTTTATAGAAGATAAAAGTCAAAAAACAAAAGTTTTCTACGCACCTTGCCCTTAGAATCAAGTAACAAGAGGGACACGTTTTAAGCCAAAATTGCTTCCTACGTTATTTTTATAGTTTTTTATTTGATTCAGACACACGTATAAGATTGCGAAAACCACATAAAAACTTTATCCTACATATTGTTTTAATTGTCACACATATATATAGTTATGATATCTGGGTGTTTATGTGGCTTTCTACTTAAAACTGCGCATGCATACAGGCCAAAGTAAACATAAATGCATGAAAAGAAATGAATCAACGAAGTAACACGTGATAAAACAAAAGACGAAGATAACAAATGGAACAAGATGTTGAATATTAGAAAAAAATCATTGACTCGGAAATTTGGGACTGTGAATTTAATATAAAGCATATATATTACATATACAAATGCGGTACATACCTTCCATGCATCAAGATTGGCCTCGAAACATGAATGAAGATGTATTTATTTTATGAATCATTGCAGGTTAGCTAATAGAGCATGCCTCACAAGCTCGCGGCAGGCATGTTATAGAAGGTAGCACGACACAAATAAGTTAATCTTTCTGAATCCTTTAATTTGAACTCTATGGCAACAACTGTCAAGTTCCTTCCACTCCTTACTACAGATGCATCAACAATCACTTCTGCCTGATGATATTGAAAAATGAAGTTGCCTTTAATATTAATAGGATTTAAAAGCCTCAAAGAATAAACATATGACTACGAAAAATAGTGTATCGGATTTGGTAACATCTAAGTTGCTTAAAATTCATTGAGATGGATTCAAAAGCCTTATATTGAATGTTTATAAAATTTAATACTTTTCTCACATGTAACACATAAAGATTGGATAATAAGATATACCTAGGGGTGCAACCAAACTGAGATTGGATCGATATAAAGCTCAGAAAGAGCCAAGCCTTATAAAGCTCATTTAGCTATTGAGCCCGAGCCTTGCATGGGAAGCTCGCTTAGGCTCGTCGAGCCTTAAAAATCCTTGTGTATTTTTAAGTTTTTACCTCTTTTGAACACCTATGTATTCATTTCAAACTGCACAACGGAGCTCGAGCTCGAGCTGAGCTTTGGGTCGCTTAAGGTATTATACGAGCTCGAGCCACGCGTAGGCTTGTTTTAAGGTTTTTCTCAAAATAATATAAAAATAATTCAAAACGTAGACAAATTAATTAAAAAAAATAAACAAGCCGAGCCCGATCCAGCTCAAGTTGTTAGCACCCCATCAGGCTCAGTTATTAGCACCCCTAGATATACCTAACTCATCTAACATTTCAGAAATGCTGCAAGATTATATGATTTTGATCACATTACACATTTAAACACTGCTATAAGCTAAGATATAACCAACCATTGGAGTTTAACCAGACATAGAACCTAACAAATAAATGGCTCAAAAGACATACGTGTTTAACAGCTGCAGCAAGATAAGAGATGCTTAATTCACCAAGAAAAAGCTCTTTATCTTCTTTGACGACAGTTCTAGCACAAGCTATTGCAACCATCTCTGCTACCGATCCAACTGCTCCCCCATGAAAAGTGTTATAAGCGTTCTGCATAAATCATCACCATGACGCCATAGATATAAATACAGATAAATACAGATAATCGATTAATTTCGAATGTTAATACTAAGGGTGCAAACGAGCTTGGATCAATAAAAAGCTCAAAACAAGCCAAGCTTTTTCGAGCTCGATCTGATAAACATAACGGCGTACAGAGCCACCATTATTTGGAAACTAAGGAAGTAAACAAGTGGATCCTCTCGCGGCTACTCGAGCTCGAGCCTTGGGTATTTTTAAGATTTACTTCTTTTGAACTTCAATACATTAATTTTACAATGCACAGTCAAGCTCGAGCCGAGTTTTGGCTCGCTTAAGGTACTACAAAAGCTCAAGGCGAGCTAAAGCTCGTTTAAGATTTTTCTCAAAAATATATAAAACTAATTAAAAATAGAGATATAAATTAATTAATATATAATAAACAAGCGTGTCTCGAGCTTGAGATCTCGTAAGTCAAAACGTGCCAAGCTCACCTCTAATATTATTCGTAGGATATCGATCTATAACTTTATGCTGCACAATCAAACTCGAGGCGAGCTTTGGCTCGTTTAAGCTACTACACGAGCTCAAGCCGAGCAAAGGCTCGTTTAAGCTTTTTCTTACAATATAAAACTAATTAAAAACGTATATAAATTAATTATAATAAACTGAGGCGAGCCAAGCTTAAAAAAACAACCTACGAGCTTGAAACAAGCCAAACTCGAGTTCTCGTAAGTCAAAACGAAACGACCTCAAGTTCTCGTAAGTCAAAACAAATCGACCTCGAGTTCTCGTAAATCAAAACGTTCCGACCTCGGGTTCTCGTAAGTCATAATAAGCTGAACTCGAGCCTAGTCAAGCTCAGCTCATTTAAGGTCTTTCTCAAAGTACATAATAAAACTAATTAAAAACGTATTTAAAATAATTAATAAACGATAAACCTGCTCGAGCTTTTAGATGAAAAAAGCACGAAATGAGGCGAGCTCGAGTTCTCATAAGTCAAAGTGATCCGCGTTCGAGGTCTCATAGGTTGAAACGAACCGAACTCGAGTTCTCTTAAGTCAAAACGAATCAAGTTCGAAACGAGCTAAGCTCACCTATAGTTTTAATCGTAGGAATTCGATCTATATAACTAGACCTAATTAGAATCTATAAACATAACTACAAAATTACATAACACAATAGCAAAATTATATAGAATACGTAAATATATGTGAAGTTAGGGATTGAGAAGTTACGCAGACGTAAGGTTTAACGGTGAGGATGCAGGTTACACGGCCGCGATGAATATGTTGAGTTTTAAATATGCTGCGGATCAAATCGGAGCTGAATCCGTTGCCTTCGTACTTCTCCGATAGTTTGGGACCGCCGCCGCAGTTCAGGATGAATCCGGTAACGTTCGCGGCGGTTTCCGGTGTAACAGTGGCCGTCGTCATCACACGGAGTAAATGATTTGTGATGATTGGAATTTGGAAGTTAGGTAAGTGTTATGGAGAAAGTTTAGTTAACTCTTAAATATATATAAACCGGTTATACATGTGTGAACCTCATGGGATTTATATAACTGTGAATTTTTGGTCGGCAAAAGTGATATTGCATTAATTTTGACGTTGTTTTACTGATCTTGTGAAAATAACGTTCAAGGACGAAGCTTCATAGAGGCCCGGGGTGGCCTCGTTTTGTTGAAGTAAAAGTTATTTCAGATACTAATACTGGTTATCGCACTTATATAATTCGTTGTGGTATAACATCTTCAGATAAGAAACTTTGGTTTAAACTGAAGAGAAGATAGTTTTTTCCGGTTGTAGTCTGTTTTGCAATGAACATTAACAAAAGTCAAGGTCAATCTTTAGCAAAAGTTGACATATATCTCAAAGACCCGGTGTTTACACATAGACAACTCTATGTAGCTTTATCAAGAGCGAAGAGTGGTGTTAAAATTTGTATATTAAACAAGGAAGATAAGGTTACAAATAAAGAATAAATATGGTTTATAAAGAAGTCTTTTTTGTGGCTTATAAATTTTACATTTGTATACTTTGATTATGTTTTCAAAGATTGTAATATGAATGTTATTTGGGTTTATCTTTGTGTTTCACAATCATTTGTTTTCGTACCGATATCATTTACAACTTTAAGTATGTTATCGTCCCGAATAACATATAACAACTTATGTTGTCCTTTCAAATGACACGTGTTTGTTCAAAAATATCAATATTTTCACCTGTGTCGTACACGGGTTAATAACCTAGTAGAATTTATATACGTGTGAATTTTTGGGTCGGCAAAAGTGAAATTGCATTAATTTTGACGTTATTTTACTGATCTCGTGAAAATAACGTTCAAGGGCGAAGCTTCATTGAGGCCCGGGTGGCCCCGGTCCCCCTGTTTTTTTGCGCAATAGTGTAAATTTACCTGTTTTCGGCCGAAAATTTGTACACGTAGTGTAAATTTAGCCTTTTCGGCCGGAATTTGAGCCCCCCCTCGTTTGTGAAATTTTGTATACATTTTGAGTTCGCCTCCCTCCCCCCGGGTGCCTTAGTCCAAGCTTCGCCACTGATAACGTTAAAAGTGGCGGAAGGTTAATCAAAAATCATGTGGTGGCGTTGATAGCCGAACTACAATGGTACATGCACCAATCAGCTGGTGTCCCGATAATTGAGTGTTATTTGCCTTATGTCCAAGGCTTGATGCAAAACTAATATCGAGCTGGGGGTCTTACCGGAAACAGCTTCTATATCCAAATGGCGTTGTCTACATTTTACCTTCCTCAGACCCCTACCATAGCTTTGTTATTGATGGAATGTACTAAGTACGATGATGATGATGATGATGATGATGATGATGATGATGATGAAACCGGTTATAACATGGGTCGTACTTGATAACTCTTAAATATATTATAACATCTTATTATAATAAAAATTAATCAAACTAAAATATTTTATATGAAAATCATATAAAATAGGATATACTAAATATCCGTTTTTTTAATATATTATTTATAATTTAAAAACAGTTTTATAGTAAAAAAAAGTTAGTGGGTCATAGATATCAACAAATACAGATAACTTTTAAATCAGGTTATAACATCTCTGAGAGGGCGTTTGAAATTGCTTATTTTTGGTTACTTGTGAGTTACTAGCTTTTAGAATAGTTAAAAGGTGTTTTGTATTATGCCTTATTGTGAATTAATAAGTTAATAAGTCATAGTGTTGTACTGTTGTGACTTGTTAACTTTTAAGAAAAAGTTATGAGGTAAAGTAAGGAATCCTAAACACCCTTAAGAGCAATATACTCCTACAGCATGTGGGCTTGTTCCTAGAAAATCGGGCACTTGGGCTGCCAAAGCCTGTATGGATTTTTCAGAATACAGGTTCGAACTTCAAAAACATATCAAAGGGATTGTCGGGAATGGTCAGAAAATTCGCTTTTGGATCGACGTTTGGATTGATTCCAAGAAACCGTAGTGAAGAACTGAAGACTACTGCCTACTAGTATGGACGGCTAGGGGTGTTCTTCGGGTTCGTTTTTCAGGTTTCGGGTTTTTCGTGTCAGGTTCTTCAGGTTTCGAAATTTTAAATCTTAACTCGAACCCAACCCGAATCTCTCATGGATTTTTCGGGGTTCGGGCTTTTTCGGGTTGGGTTAATCGGGTTTCGAGTATTATAGAAAAAAAAAACTTCAATGCTAAAATTAAACCAACATATTCTTATTTGTATTTGCTCCTAACACAAATAATCAAATAATAAACCAACATAACTTCATAAAACATTTCAAAAGAAAATAAAAACTAAGTAATTAACTCGAACCATAATCTTCTTCAGTAGGACGCGATTTGGTTGTTCGATTACGGTTGCTATTAGTAATAAACGGAAAACATTAATTAGCAATAAACAATCGATCCATAATAGTTGGAATGTTAACAATCGATTATGGTCAGTTTTTGATAACTTTAGTGACTAAGACTAAAAGGCTATTATACCTAAAAATATATTTAATTTCAAAACTAAAAATTTATTTGGGTTTTTCGAGTTGATCCGACACTTATAAATCAAACCCGAAAACCAACCCGAATTAATTCGGTGAAAGGCTTGTTCAAAAGAGCTTACATTCAAGATGGGGGACAAAAGATAATGTAGTTATTCACTTATTACACACAATCATAAACTAAACAATTGTGTAAAGATGGAATACAACATAGATAAAACATATTTAGTAAGGTGGAAGCCCTTGAACCATATAATGAATTGCTTTCTAATCAAGAACGTGAAAGCAACCTCTCAAACCCAAAGAGAGAAATACCTCCTAACCAACTATGTTGAAGGTAAGCAACGCGTCATTTATATGTCAAGATTACAATAAAATAACTACAAGAGTTATACGTATATGTTAACCCAATAAAAGCTAGGATATAATATAACTTGCTGGGACAGAAATTAGGAGTTATATATCAGCTATTAGAAAAAAAAGATCTCTTGAAGTGACTAATGACTCATTCCTAAAGATTGTGACAACAAAAATGTATAAAGGTACATCTAACACCTTCGATGGTGTGTCCAAACTTATGAGAACAATCCTTTTAACTTTTAAAAGGTGCTTCATATACATATACCACTTGCATTTAAATAAAATTGTAGTTAAAAACCGATGGCTTTGCTTTATCTATTTTAGAACCCGATTGTTCAGTTTGGTTTTGGTTTTGCTACCAACTAAAATCGAAAAGACAAACCGAACTAATTGGAATTAAAAGATCAATATGAAGTAATTTCTAGAAGGGAAAATAATAAATGGTGTTACCTAAAACTTCTATATCCATTAGTTTACAAAGTCCTATATTATTTAGCATAAATACATTATTTTGAACCATTTTTTTCAGCCCTAGTTTTTCAAGTCCGACTGATCAAACATAAACCAAACCAAACCGATTTTTAAACCGAAACCCAATGATTTTGAAAAACCAAAAAACAGAATATTCGGGTTGAGTCAAACACCTACCTATGCACACCCGTAATAGTATAGTGTGTATCGTATGTTACACGGTATCTACTGATAACCTGGAAATGATTACATCTTAAACCATATATATTTTCAAGTAAACATTCATTAGCTTTCATTTATGCAAGTAAAATTTAATCATCAATTGATTTTACCTTCTACAATCAACTCGAATTACTTGTCAACCATGTGATCCTTACAAACATGTCACCGTACTTATCCTAACTAGTCGTGAAAACTAAATAATTCTTTCGTTTTTTGTTGTCGCGGTGTTCTAATTAAGTTTGGCCCACTATATCAGGGTGTTTATGTGGCTCTACTTAACATGTAAACACGTCCAAATACAGAAATTAAAAAAAAAATAAAAAATGTACCTGGTATTAATCCCAAGCCCAAATAAAAATAAAAACATGTGAGTAACTAAATCGTTAAATATTGAAAATTGTCATTGACACAGAAATTATGGGACTACTTACACAAAGCATATACAACAGCAGTACATACCTTCCATGCATCAAGATTAGCCTCAAAAACATGAATGAAGATGCATTTATTTTATATTTCATTGCAGGTTAGCTAGAAGAACCTGCCTCACAAGCTCGCAACAGGCATGTTATAGAAGGTAGCACGGCACAAATAATTTAATCTTTCTGAATCCTTTGATTTGAACTCTATGGAAACAACTGTCAAGTTCCTTCCGCTCCATAGTACAGATGCATCAACAATCAATTCTGCCTGGCGATATTAGAAAATAATGGATTTAAAGCCTTAAATATATAATCAACAACCGAGTAGAATAAATAATGCATAGGATTTGGTAGCATATAAGTTTCATAACAGTCATTGAAATTGATTCAAAAGTCTTAAGTTGAATGTTTATAAAATTTAATACTTTCCTCTCATGAAAATCACATAAAGATTTGGTAATAAGATTAGGTCTGTCCAAAAAGCTCATGGCTCGGAGCTCGCTCGGAAAAAAGTTAGAAAAAAAGCTTGCTCATATTGGCTGTTTGAAACCAAGCCGAGCTGGCTCGGTCTGTAAACGAGTTGAGCCTGAGCCGTGGGTGCCAGGGTGGCTCGCTCTTTAGCTTGGTGAAGAAACACTAACCAGACCCCGGACAGATTACTGGTAACCTGGGGGTTGGAGAGATGTTTCCCACGAGGGGTTAGACCCTTGGAAGACGGTTCTTCTGATAACCTGCAAAACAGACACCGTGAGCTCGTCACTGAGAAGGGGGGGTTCCTCCTTGTGACCACCCTCCGGCGTGAGAATCAGACTAGATTGCTCTTTAAATATCAAAGTATATTAAGAGATTGCTAGAGCAAATATCAGGTATAATATGATGATAATGTAGTAAGATATGATAAGATGAGATGATCATACCATTTGTGGTATTTATAGCCGAAGGTAGGTTTCCAAGGGGTTTAGCCGGCCCAACACGCTACCAACTGTAACCTATGCACGTGCCCTGCCTGTGAGTGGTGGATAGGTAGCGGCTGACACAGAGCAGGCGTGTCGTGCACTCTTCCTCTTCTGCCAACTACAGGCTAGGCACGTGGTATGGCAGGAGTTGGTGGGTAGGCGGCGGCTATTGGTCACAGTGCTGTGGCGTGCTGTCTGCCATGCTGCTGTCAGTGAGCTGTCGCATCTCTGATCAGATCTTTTGCCCATACCTCGTCAGGTACAGTAAAAGATCCTTCAGTATACGGACTGGCTTATTTAGGCGGGAGTTTTCCCCCTCCCGCCTTTGCTCATTCCTTCAGGTGACACTGGGGAGAGTTAAGTGCCTTGTGCGTGTAGCCATGCTGCGCGGGTGGCCTTTCCTCATGGCTTGTATCCGAGGCTGCGGGAACAGGCGGAGTCCTTCACCATGGGAGGCATTTCCTGCGGGACCAGCTTGCATACTGCGCGTAAGGACGTCACTTCTCTGAGCATGGTTGGTCCTGCGGATCCAGTTGGTCTCTGCGCAGACGTCCCTGTTTAAGGTGAGTCTTGCGGGTCCAACTGGGCTCTGCTGGGACCTACCTCTTCAAGTCCCCCCAGTCCAATGTTCTTCTCATGCGTGTTTAATAAAGTGAGGTGAACTTTTGGACTTAAAAGGGTTTTGAAAAGGGTTTTGTAAGGTTTTCCATGGGAAGTCCTTGTCACTTGCAGAAATGCCCGAGTTTCCTGCTTGGTCTTTGGGTATGATGCGGGTAGGTCTGTAACCTCCTCGCAAGTCAGGAGCATTGAGTCCCAGTTGTGTGGATTCTCCATGAGGTTTTGGTAGTTTTGAACATAGTGATCAATTATGTTAAAACCACCAATTCCATCCTGGAGCTTCAAACAACGTAGCTCTCGACGTTCCCGCTATGCGAGGATGTTATTTCCTTTTCCGCAAGCATTGCCCAGAAGATCCTTCTTGGTTTCAATTCCCAGCGGAGCGTTAGGTATGTGAAGGGTTTTGCCTTAACACTGTACCTGCGCTCGTCTTACGGTTACTTTACTTCCAAGGTATTCCTGGCGTCAATTCCCTGCGGGTGCTGGGTATGTGAAGGGTTTTGCCTTTACACTGTACCCGCACCTGTCTTATAGTTACTTGGTTGCCGAGGTACTTGGCTTCAATTCCCTGCGGGTGCTAGGTATGTGAAGGGTTTTGCCTTAACACTGTACCCGCATCCATCTTATGGTTACTTGTTCGCCAAGGTTTTCTTGGCTTCAATTCCCTGCGGGTGCTAGGTATGTGAAGGGTTTTGCCTTTACACTGTACCCGCATCCGTCTTATGGTTACTTGTTCGCCAAGGTTCTCTTGGCTTCAATTCCCTGCGGGTGCTAGGTATGTGAAGGGTTTTGCCTTAACACTGTACCCGCATCCGTCTTATGGTTACTTGTTCGCCAAGGTGGGGGGGTATTTTCCCGCTTACTTTTTAATATTTTCGAATTTTGAATTTTGAAATTCGAAGAGTTGGTGAAAAGATAAGAGCAATCCAATACCTCAAACGTCGTGCGACGGTTTCTTCTGACTGTGTCAGGACGTGCCAGAAGTTATGGCGACATGACATTATGTGGTCATTCCAGTCGTTTTTTCAGGCGCGTGGGCACGGGATTTCGGGCGCGTGGCCGCGAAATTACTGGCACACGTCCTTTCAACAGCTGTTGCCAGCTTGCTTTTTGCCACGTGTCATAGTTTCATTGCATCTTCGATTTCTCTCTCCTCCGCATTAAATTCACCGCATTAATTGCGATTACTATATAAAGGGGGAGGGGGTTATTTGCAATTCACACTTTTCACTTTCATCTCTTCTTGTCAAGTAATTTCCGGCGAGTTTTTCTGTCCAGTAAAGCATTACCCTGAAATCTCTTTTCATCTTTCTTCCACCATGTCTTCTCATGATGCTGATGACCAGAAGACTGCTGGCGAATGCCAGTGCTCTCTTCCTGTCGATCTGTACCAGTATATCGTCAGGAAGTTCATGCTCGAGTCTCTCGAGCCTGAGTTTCCTGAACCCCACCATACTGTGTACGATGCCCCTAGTGGCAAGATCGGGGTTTATGCTGCATTTTTTGTCTACGGAAACCTTAGGTTTCCGTTGACAAAGTTTGTGTACCGTGTCCTGGAGAGGCACGGTGTGCACCTGACAGAGGTGCACCCTATGGCCATTGCCAAGGTCCGGCACTTTGAGTGGGTGTGCCGGATTCTGGGTATCGAGCCCCATGTGGACCGGCTGATGACCTTCTACACTTGGAGGTGCATCCAGGGGTGGTACAGTCTGACAACCCGGATCAAGGGTTTAAAGATTTGTACCACCGAGCGGAGTCTTCGCTCGTGGAGAAGAGAGTTCTTCTTCATATCCGCTCGCGCCATCCCCATCGCCATGAAGTTCAAGAATGGCCAGGCGCTTCCGAACCTTCCCGCCCTCAACTACGAGGAGGCGGAATGGTTCTCGAAGATATCCCGGGTCCAGTCCCCGGTTTTCCGTTTTCCGGAGTCAGCGATGGTGATGCTGGGGATGAGCCGGGTGTGGAAGGCGGCGAATGCGGATAAGGTTCCGATCGTTCTTGAATATGGTTCGAACTCTGTCCCTTATGGTACGTCTTGTTTCATTTTGCTGACTTCGATTTTTTCTAACTTTCTTGTTGATTTCAGAGGGGAACGATCTTCAGTCGCTCCTGAATCCGCGGGAGGAAGATGGTCCTGCGCGGATGGGTACTCGTGCTCTGGACGAGAACGAGTTGCCCATCTTAGAGCAGACCGCGGGTCGGTTCGTGGAGGTTTACCCGCCAGGCCAAGAGATCCTGAGCCACCGACGGCCAGGTAAGCCTATCTTCTACCCTGAACCTCTCAATGCTGTGCCTGCTGCTGGAGTTCATGACATTTCTTCTTCTGAGGAATCCGCAGAAGGTCCTCCACTGGTGCGGAAGAAAAAGGCTGCCGTCGGGAAGGGCAAGGAGAAGGTGGCCTCTATGGCCGACCCGGTAGTCCTATCTGACTCGGAGTCAGATAATGCAGAGGTGGCGGGGAAGCCCGGTGGTGAGGAGACCACCGCTCCGGAGGCTGCAGGTGTTACCTCCGGGGAGGCAGCGACGACGACGGTTACCGGTGTCAAGAGGCCGGCTCCATCGGGTTCGCCCCCGCTCGTCCGTGCGTTCAAGCTCAAGAAACCCCGTGAGTACCCCCATAATTCTTGTCTAGATTTGTTGTTTCAAATAAATTTTTCTAACACTTTTGCTTGTGCAGGTGTGGATGTTGACGCATTCCAGGGTGGAGTTGGAGCAACTATTCCCCCGCCAATGACGGTAGGCTCGGTCAGCCTTCCCGAGGCGTCGACCCAGGCGTCTACGCCTGCTTCCGCTGGTTCCAGCCTTCCTGAGGCTGTTCCAGCTGAGAAGGTGTCTCCGCCGGCCGTGAGTGCAATTTTTACAGCATCTTTCACGGAACCGGCGGTTACTGTTGCTGAGGAGGTGGCGCCAACAATGGCTACCACAGCGGCTGCCACTATACCTGTGCCACCGGCAAAGACGGCCGGACCATCAGGTACGCGCCAGGCTTCCCGCCGATCTATGCCACCTTCCCGTCTGCCTGACCTGTTGGATGGATTTCCTTTAGGTTCAGGTGATGGGTTTGGCGGCTATCGGCCTGTTATTGACCCTACAGGTATGTAGGGTTCTTTTTCCCTTATATATTTTTATCATCTTTTCCTAACTGCCTTTGTTTCTTTTGCAGTGTCGGATTCCAATGAAGTGTATGTTCCAAGATGGAACATACGCCGAGGAACAACCCTTCGCACCCCTGTGGAGTGCGTGGACTGGGCTCGCCACGCTGCTACTCATGGTGCGTTGGGGGAAGCCATGGCTAGCTACCAAGAGGGTAGGCTAACCAATGAGCTTCGGGTTCTCCAGGCCCGAACGCAGCCCCGCGTCGAGCTGCTTTGTCGTGAAAACGACAAGTTAAAAGCAGCTCGCGCCAAAGATATATCTGAAGCGCGGGCTCTTCGGGAGGAGAACCGGCAGTTGGCCGCTGCCGCAGCCGAGAAGGAGAAGGCATTCAAGGCCCTCGAGGTTGAAGTCCAGGCGCGACTCGAGGCCCGCTCCAAGGCTGCCCAAGCTGTGAATGAACAGCTTCGGCTGGCCAAGGAGACTGCGCGAAACTCAACTGAGAGGGCTGCCAAGGCTGAAGCTGTTGCTGAGCCACTTCGCGAAGAGAATGAGCAGCTTAAATGCAAATTAAAGGCTCTTCAGCATGCTCATGACGCCTTGGCAATGGAAGATGCCAAGAAGCTGCAGGAGATCCTTGACCAGAGGGGGGTGCTTGACCGTACTGAAAGGAAACTCAAAAGCGTCGAAGAAGCTGCCGCCAAGGAAGTTCAACTTGCCAACCTTGATAAAAGCGGAGCCGAACGTGCTTACAAAGAAAGTCAAGCTACCCTCCAATGGCTGCTTCGAGAAGCGTTGCCTCAGGTATCCCCCTTTTTTTTTTCTCTTTATTCTTTCTGCTTGTAATTAGAAAATGTTCTAACTTGTAATTTTCTTTTGTAGGTTGTGCGTCGCGTCCTTTCAGAGACCTCTTATGACGATGCGATGAGCGCAGCCCTCAACGCTTCTCATGAGGATGGGGAGAAGACTGGCTTCCTGCTTGGTCTAGGGTTTGCTGAGAGAGGCTTTCCGCCCTCCAACTTCCCTTTATTCAATGTTAATACTGAAGCTGCTTATGACCAAGCTGTGAACCAGTACGCTGCCTTCCCGCATCCAGTGGTGGAGAAGGTGAATGAAGTTGCTGCTGCTGATGATGGGCTAAACATCCTTAAGGCTTTCCTTGGGCAGCCGCGCTCTGACGGTGCTGGTCCAAGCGGAGGTGGCCCTGAAGCCTGATCCTGAAGATCCCTTCCCACTGCTAGGATAGACTTAGCTTTGTATAGATTTCTTTTAGGCGGGTAGTTACCCGGCCACTGTTGTAATATATCATTGAAATATACGATTGTTATTCCTTTCACTGGATTCTTTGCTTTATAAACTTATGACTTGCATACTTAGTTTAAAATAGCAATTTTCCAAGTGTTTAGAGTAAGTTAACCTGTGGACGTGGTTGATGGGTTAAAGTTTTGCTTCCTCTTTCGTGATTGTGCGGGTGTAACCGTCACTCGCACTTAGTAGGATGGCAACACTTTACCCATACCTGACCTGCGTGTAGGTTTTTCTTATGAGGATAAGTTAACCTTTGAACGTGGTTGATAATAGGTGTGAAGTTTTGCTTCCTCTTTTCGTGATTGTGCGGGTAGACCCGTCACTTGCACTTAGTAGGATGGCAAAACTTTACCCATACCTGACCTGCGTGTAGGTTTTTCTTATGAGGATAAGTTAACCTTTGAACGTGGTTGATAATAGGTGTGAAGTTTTGCTTCCTCCTTTCGTGATTGTGCGGGTAGACCCGTCACTTGCACTTAGTAGGATGGCAAAACTTTACCCATACCTGACCTGCGTGTAGGTTTTTATTATGAGGATAAGTTAACCTTTGAACGTGGTTGATAATAGGTGTGAAGTTTTGCTTCCTCCTTCGTGATTGTGCGGGTAGAACCGTCACTTGCACTTAGTAGGATGGCAAAACTTTACCCATACCTGACCTGCGTGTAGGTTTTCTTACCTTTTTAAGAATTTTGCTTTGAACCGTTCGACGCGCCGTTGTCGATAGGTTAGTGTTCATTTTCCTCATGATTCATGCGGATAGACCGGCACTTTCATTTAATGGGATGAACTCCTTCAACTGACCTGCGTGAAGGTTTGCTACGTTATTGGGTTCGTGCGGGTAAGACCGCCTTCCCACGCAATGACTTCACGTAATGTGAATGTTGACAGGTTATTATTCAGTTTGGATAGTTTTAACCGTTCGACGCGCGGTTGTTGACAGGTTATTATTCAGTTTCCTTAATGATTCATGCGGATAGACCGGCACTTTCATTTTTGGGTGCTAAACTTTTTCCCCTTCAACTGACCTGCGTGAAGGTTGTCGCGTTATTGGGTTCGTGCGGGTAGGACCGCCTTCCCATTCACTAACTTCACGTAATTATGCGGTGAAAACCGGCATATTAGTGTCCAGAAAAGTATAAATGTATCATCAGCTTCGATATTCTTAAAGAGAATCATTTCCATTAGAAGTGGCTCTTGGCCTTCTCTTTACAAATTGGAATTGATTACATGCAAACTGTGTAATTGAACTCCCTTCCATGTTGGGACAGGAGTGCCATCGAGCCGACACGCACCTGTTTCGGGATCTCGTTCTTTACGCAGCATGTAGTCTATATTGAAGCTGATTTTTTATTCGTGTTTACCCCAGCCGTGGTTCCACACGCACCTGCCTGCCTGCTTAGCTTTTATTTCGCCACGAGGTGCGCGAGCGTCCCATCTCTGACGAATGTTTCGACCATGTCTTTTACGTCTATGCATTCTTCAGTGTTGTGGCCTTTTGTTCTGTGATAGTCACAGTACTTGCTCCGATCAGCATCGTGACGATGTCGGATTACTGGAGGCTTTGGCCATGGGAGCTCTTCAGTAGCAAATATGTCAGTGACGCTTTTGGTAAGTGGCGTCCATCTGGAGTTTCGGTGCGGCTTTACATTATCCCTTTCACCCAGTCGGTGTTGTAAGCCGGATGAGGTGTCAAAGTTTACCCTTGACTGCCAAATGCCTTGCTTCCGTTTTTTGTTCAATCGGGCGGTGAGGACGTTGTCCTCTCTCGTCCTCTGGGTGTAAAGGTTTGTGTTCTGCGGAAGGTCTCTACCCAGTTGCTTCTCCGTTTCCGCATAGCGTTTGGCTGCTGTCATGATGCCATCCCATGTGGATGGCATTCCATCTTTACCCGTTAGGGTGCGGATAAGCTCTGGGTCCTGCGCGCCCTGGATGAAGGCTGCGCGAACAAGATCCTCGCTGATATTGCCCAAACTTAACTTCTTTGAGTTGAAGCGAGTGATGAAGTTTGGCAGAGATTCATCTTCTTCCCGTGTGCATTTGAGGATTGTCCATTGCTCCTCGGTATACTTTCGCTGCTGGCTGAAGTGTTGGCTAAACTTCTGCTGGAAGTCTGCCCAGTCGTAAATGTGGTTAACCGGTAAACGATCAAACCAAGCCCTAGCAGCCCCCACCAGCGTCATTTGGAACATGTAACACCACGTGGGTTCCGTCCAATTGCTAACGGTTGCCCCCGCTATGAACCTGTTCAAATGATCGTCTGGATCAGATAGGCCGTCATATGTGCCTATGTTAGGCATTTGTTTAGCACTCTTCGGGGCAATTGCTTCAGCAATGTCCCTTGCAAATTTGGACGTTCCTGCGTTTGTAACGTTTGGTCTGAACGTTTTAGAGAAGTCTCGTGGACTTCCATCTATGCTTTTTGGTTTGAAGGCTTGTCCAAAATGCCTTTTCGGTTGGGTTTCCGTTTCTTTACGCTTCCCTTTTGCCTTATGACGAGGGTTCGCGTCGGAGTCGGATTCCTCCGAGTCATCCTCCCAGTATTCGAATTCGTCGGCCTGTTGCACGGAACGCAAGCGTTCGTTCAACTCAGCCTGAAATTCCTTTTGTCGTGCCTCCGCCCATGCCTTGACTTCGTCGAGAGTCTGGCGGGGGAGTCTTCGTTTTTCAAACTGGGTATCGGTGGACCCCAGTAGGCGGTCATTTACTGCACTTGCCCCTGCTTTAGTAAGTGGGGTAGTGTTCGTAAAATTTACTTCACTTGCTCCGGCTTCGGTAGCCGGGGTAGTGTTCGTAAAAACTGTGTTGCCGGTATTCCCCCTAGTAGCTGGGGTTGTGGTTACCGGAATTTCTCTAACCATCTTTGTAGAAGTTTGAAAAAACTGGAGAAAATTGTAGTTCTAGCTTTATGCACGGATGGCGCCAATGAAGAAACACTAACCAGACCCCGGACAGATTACTGGTAACCTGGGGGTTGGAGAGATGTTTCCCACGAGGGGTTAGACCCTTGGAAGACGGTTCTTCTGATAACCTGCAAAACAGACACCGTGAGCTCGTCACTGAGAAGGGGGGGGTTCCTCCTTGTGACCACCCTCCGGCGTGAGAATCAGACTAGATTGCTCTTTAAATATCAAAGTATATTAAGAGATTGCTAGAGCAAATATCAGGTATAATATGATGATAATGTAGTAAGATATGATAAGATGAGATGATCATACCATTTGTGGTATTTATAGCCGAAGGTAGGTTTCCAAGGGGTTTAGCCGGCCCAACACGCTACCAACTGTAACCTATGCACGTGCCCTGCCTGTGAGTGGTGGATAGGTAGCGGCTGACACAGAGCAGGCGTGTCGTGCACTCTTCCTCTTCTGCCAACTACAGGCTAGGCACGTGGTATGGCAGGAGTTGGTGGGTAGGCGGCGGCTATTGGTCACAGTGCTGTGGCGTGCTGTCTGCCATGCTGCTGTCAGTGAGCTGTCGCATCTCTGATCAGATCTTTTGCCCATACCTCGTCAGGTACAGTAAAAGATCCTTCAGTATACGGACTGGCTTATTTAGGCGGGAGTTTTCCCCCTCCCGCCTTTGCTCATTCCTTCAGGTGACACTGGGGAGAGTTAAGTGCCTTGTGCGTGTAGCCATGCTGCGCGGGTGGCCTTTCCTCATGGCTTGTATCCGAGGCTGCGGGAACAGGCGGAGTCCTTCACCATGGGAGGCATTTCCTGCGGGACCAGCTTGCATACTGCGCGTAAGGACGTCACTTCTCTGAGCATGGTTGGTCCTGCGGATCCAGTTGGTCTCTGCGCAGACGTCCCTGTTTAAGGTGAGTCTTGCGGGTCCAACTGGGCTCTGCTGGGACCTACCTCTTCATTATGTATATGTATGTATGTATGTACATATAAACCAGCATTTTTTGATATTTTATTCAATGGATTCAATATTTTGTTGATTCAAATCGGTTTATGTTATTTTGTTGATATAAATTTGTTTAAAAACCTTTATGTTATGCTGATTCCATTAACATATTTCAATTTAAAGTTACAAGAGGGTTTTAATACTGTATTTTCAGTTCTATTTTGTTTAAGAATGTTTAATAATTATATTTAGAACCAAGCCGAGCCCGAGCTCAGATTTTCAGCTCGATTTCAAAACAGAGTCGAGCCAACTGGGTTTAAAACCGAGCTGAGCCCGAGCTTGCCCTGGCTCGGCTCAGCTCGTGAACAGCCCGAAACATATACGTAAGTCATCTAACTTTTCAAAAATACTGCAAGATTATATGAGTTTGGTCACTACACATTTAAACACTTCTATAAGCTAAGATATAACCAACCATTGCAGTTATAACTAGACATATAAACTAACAAATAATTAGCTCAAGTGCATACATTTTTAACAGCTGCAGCGAGAAGAGAGATAATTCACCAAGAAAAAGCTCTTTATCTTTGTTGACCACAGTTCTAGCACAGGCTATAGCGACAAACTCTGCTGTCGATCCAACTGCTCCACCATGAAAAGTGTTATACGGGTTCTGCATAAACCATACCATGATGTGATAGATATAACTACAGATAATCGAGTAATTTTGAATGTTCATACTAGAGGTGCAAACGAGCGGAGCCTCTCGCAAGCTACTCGAGCTTAAATAGATAAAAATCTTGACACAAGCCAAGCTTTTTCAAGCTCGAGCCAGAGCCTCAAATAAAGCTTGTTACCGAGCTCAGGCCTTGTATGGGGCACTCATTAGGCTCGTCGAGCCTTGTGTATTTTTTAAGTTTTACCTCTTTTGAACGTCTATATATTGTTTTTACACCGTGTGGTCAAGCTTGAGCCATGATTTGACTCGTTTAAGGTACTACACGAACTCAAGCCGATATTAGGCTCATTTAAGGTATTTTATCAAAATATATAAAACTAATTAAAAACGTATATGAATTAAGTAATAAATAATAGACGAGCTGATGAGCATAACGGCATACAGAGCCACATTTAGTTGCGAATTGAGGAAGTAAATGAGCGGAGCCTCTTGCAAGCTACTCGAGCTCAGATCTAAAAGTGGTAATAAGAGATCATCAATCTTATTCTTGTATGTATTGTTGATGGTAGTGATTAACTTAATTACAAATAATCCCTAACTATAAGCCTCTAATAACCTATATAAAACCTTATTAGACTCAAACTAGGAGAAAAAGTTTTTCTGAAAAACTAACACAAAAAACAACTAGGTTTGTAATAACCACCGTACTTACACAAGATTACTCCAACCAAAACGTGATAAAAAGCTTGAAACGAGCCAAGATTTTCTGAACTCGAGCCTTGTACGGGACACTCGTTTAGGCACATCAACGAGCCTTGTGTATTTTTAAGTTTTACCTCTTTGGATTTCTATATATTAGTTTTATGTTGCACGGTCAAGCTCGAGCCAAGCCAAAGCTCGTTTAAAGTACCACTAGGAGAGCAAACGAGCTGGACCGCCCGCGAGCTACTCAAGTTCGGATTGATAAAAAGCTCCAAACGAGCCGAACCCGAGCCTAAAATAAAGCTTGTTTTGCTAATGAGCCAGAGCCTAGTAGAGCTCGGCTAGGCTCGTTTACACCCCTATCCGTACTACATGAGCTGAAGCCAAGCTTAGGCTCATTTAAGTACAAACAAATAACACACCCCCCCCGGGGGGTACTTACACAAGCAACAGGACCGATATAAAGCTTGAAATGAGCCAAGATTTTCCGAGCTCGAGCCTTGTCGGGACACTCGTTTAGGCACGCCGAGCCTTGTGTATTTTTAAGTTTTACCTCATTTAGACTTCTATATATTAACTTTACACTGCACGGTCAAGCTCGAGCCAAGCTTTGGCTCGTTTAAGGTACTACACGAGCTCAAGGACTCGAGTCAAGATTAGGCTCGGTTAAGGTTTTTCTCAAAAGATATAAAACTAACTAAAAATGTATATAAAATAATTAAGTCAAAACGAGCCGAGCTCGGGCTGGTTTACACCTCTAGTTTTAATCCTAATTTGAATCTATAAACATAACTACAAATTACATAATACAATAGCGAAACTATATGAATACGTAAATATAGAGTTTGGAATGTGGATAAAAAACAAATGAAATTAACGTGCTAAACGTGATAATCAAGTAGAGTAATTATGTAATTATGTCATAGAGTAATTAAGTAATTATATATATAAGTAGAGTATTATGTAATAATTACATAACTTGTATATATAATTCACAATTAGCACGTTAACTTTTCCTCGTAAATATATGTGAAGTTCGGGTTTGAGAAGTTACGAGGACGCAAGGTTTAACGGTGAGGATGCAGGTTACACGGCCGCGATGAATATGTTGAACTTTAAGTACGCTGCGGATCAAATCGGCGCTAAATTCCTCGACGTCGTACTTCGCCGGAACTTCGCCGCCGCCGCCGCAGGCCTTGATGAAACTGCTGATGTTCGCGCCGGTTTTCGGAGATATTTTTTCTGATGTGATAATTGTCGTCGTCGTCGTCATCTTCTAGAGCAAAATGATACGTGATGGATGATGATTTGAATGTGAGGACATTATTAGCGGTTAGAAAGTTAGTTAGTTAGTTAACTCACTAGTTAATTAGTTAGTTAAACTTGAAAGACTAGTTTTTTCTCGAACGATGACTTTCACGGTTAGTTAGTTAGTTGAAAGAGAGTGTAAATTATTTTTAACCGTAAACAAACATAATGGAAAAAGTTCACGGTCAAATGGCCCTACCTAGCCGTACAGATCTCTTAAGCGTTTTCAAGATAACTCTAGTTATAGGGAAAACAGACCCGCCTGAATAATGGTAAAACCCGGGCACCATCAGAATTGAACCGGAGATCACAAAGATCTCGGTCTTTCTTCATTGAGCCACCTATGCCTTCCAAAAAGTGTTGTTTATGGGATTGAACCTCGGTTTCCATTGAAGAATTCATGCTTCCTACCCACTACACCACGTTGGAAAGGACAGTGCGTTGTGGAACAACTGAAAGTTAAATAAAATAAAAAAAATGTTTGATTGGTACAGTGGGGTTGGACCTCACCTGATTTAGCCCTCCTGGGCGTTAACAAATAAGGGGAGTATTTTTTTACGACCGCAATGCATGATCTAAGAAAAAAAACATGTAAATTGTAAGCCATAAATTAAGGTCGTTAACTAGCTTAGCCAAGTCAACCAAGCTGAAAATTTGAACTTGGATTCAGCTGGGCTTTAAGTTGATCTGGCTCGGCTCGGCTAGGTTTTTAGAAGAAAACATTTAAAAATACATAGATTAAGGTTGTTCACAAGTCGATCCAAGCTAACCAACCAAACCGAGCGAACTACCATTGGCATGAGCTCGGCTGGTTTACAAACTGGACGGCCTCAGCTCAATTTAAACTGAGCTAGTTAAATGAGCTTTTTTCAAACTTTTATTTAGCGAATTCTGAGTCATGAGTTTTTTGGACAACCCTGGTATTAAATATTATAATGATCGTGCCAAATATAATTGTTGAAATTATACAAAACAAAATTTTTATTAAACTAATCAAATGAAACTCGAACGATTTCAAATATTTATAAGAGTAGATAACAGAAAATAAAATGTATGAGCAAACAAGACTCCCAAATATAATTGTTGTAATTCGAGTTCAATTTAATGTTTGATTGTTAAATTAAAAGTTACATAATTATATCTCAAAATTTCTTAAAATAAAAAAATAACTGAAAATACGTTTGTTTTATTAGTATAATTAGTTTTTTTTTAATAAAAATACGTAATTATTAACATGTATTTATTAGATAGTTTAGAGCAGTGTTGTAAAAATCGCTAGTTGTTAGTCGGGCGGTGGGGTGGGTGGGGACTAGCGAGTAATCGGGATTAACCGGGTCGGACTTTAATGTATAATTTTCAGTTTTATATATACATGCACACATTTTTATATGTAGTTTTCTGTTTTATACATACAAAAACATATTTTGGTTGGAATCTCGCTTGAAATCGGGGGGGGGGGGGGGGTTGCTGAAAATGCTGTTCACGAGTCAAGCCAGGGTGGTTTCGAGCTCGGGCTTGAAATTAAACGAGGCATCTCAGCTAAGGCTATAGCTTGATTTTGAAGCTAAACGAGATTTAAATCGAGCCAACAAGTCGAGCCATGATCGAGCCGAGCCTAGGTCGAGCCGAGCTTGATTACAAAAATGAGCCAACTCAACTCAGAATGTTTCAAATCAAGTTTTTTTAACTAGTTTTATTCGAGCTTTTATCGAGCGAGCCACGAGCCCGAGCTTCGAGCTTCGAGCTTTTTGAACAGCCCTAGCTGAAATCTCCCGCGGAAAACGGCTGATTTTGGTCAGAATCTCACTGGAACCGTTGTTTTTGGTCTGAGTCTTGTCGGAAGCCACCAATCTTGGCCTGATTTGACCAGAAACCGCAAATTTTGGCCGGAGTTTACCATTACCGATTAATTGGCCGACTTGCCCGAATTAATCAGTGAAGTGTGGACTAGCGATTAATCTGGGATTAATCGGTGACTAGTCAGGAATTTTGCAACACTGGTTTAGAGTATAGATGCATATAGATTAACCACTTAAAAAATGCTTTTTATTTAGTTGACATTTTTTGGTTACTGACTTGATATATGATAATATATATATATATATATAAAGTATGAATTATGTTTAGACCAAAAATTTTTATACAAAGTATGAATTATGTTTATAATTAAATTCGTGAATAATCTTGTTATATTAGATTATAAACACTATAAAATTAGTTTATGAAGTTACGTTCCTATACATGCCTACATGTAACGTGTCAAATTAACACTCAAAAACTTTAATGACATTAATTGTAAAACTTTTCCTTTTAAAACAGTAAACATAACAAAATAAAAAATAAAAACTATCGTCTCTTAAATTCCCACATGGGCACATTCAAAGAACTTGCGAATATGTCTCGCAGCCTTTGAAATCAATCCCACGTAAGTATATATTCAGAAAAAATAAGAACAAAATCAAAAGTTTATCATTTTGTCTATTGAATTTGTTTTAAGTATGCCAGAAGGAACGCTAGAAGTTCTTCTCGTGAGCGCTAAAGGCCTCGAGGATGCCGACATCCTATGTGAGTCCTCGTCGATCCCTTTAATATGACGATATCAATCCTCTATACAAAACACGTTTAAAAGTTATTTTTATTTCAGGTAAAATGGACCCTTATGTTGTTATAAGTTACAGGACTCAGGAAAAGAAGAGCACAATAGCATCAGGCGCGCATTCATTTTATTCATTCGTATTTTTAGTTAGAATATAAAGATAGAATAATTTGTCATGTGTAAAATGTTTGTGTAGGCAAAGGGTCTAACCCCGAATGGAACGAGACGTTTTTATTTGATGTTTCGAGTGACGATGCAACCGATATAAAGGTCAAAATAATGGATAGTGATGGGGCTATAGGTGTCGATGACTTAGTTGGCCACGGGAGGCAAGTTAATTTACGCGCATAAAAAATATTCTAATACAAAACTGATCGAATGTGTGATGTTATGAACATGTTTAGGATCCCGTTGGATGATGTGTTTCGAGAAGGAGAGATACCAGTAAAGTCATATAACGTTATGAAGGATGATGATACGAATTGTGGTGAGATCAGAATTGGCCTCAACTTTACAGCCCAGGTTCGTGTTGTTTGTTTATTGCATACAATGCTTTCTTCACTAGAGAAGTCATTTAATTCGTCATCTTATCGGTCCAGACTGACTTCGAAAAGGGATTATGTTCTATATAAATAATTTTATGTAAATTATTTTAGAAGAATAAAAATAGAATTACTTAAAAATTTATGAATAACAAAAACAGAGAATATAACAAACAAAATATGGAGTCTGAACCAATAAATGAATTTTGAAATTCCTGTTAAAATGAATTTTCAAAATAAGCCGATAAATGAGATTTTATAAGGATTTAAAAAAGAAAAAAAAATCCCAACTGCTGATTTTATGAAATTCCTGTAAAAATGAATTTTCAAAATAAATCGGTAAATGAGATTTTGTGAGGATTTTTATTAAAAAAACAAAAAAAGATAACACGTCTAACCGCTAATTTAGTTAAGCTTGACAACCGGTTGACGCCATAACCAAGTGGTCCTAGCGAAGGTTGTTCAAGATAACTCAACTAAACCGCTCGTGTAGACGATTCCTGGTCATATGTGGTTATGAAAAACACTGGTTACAACAGAATGCAAGTCGAATAATGGTAAGCGTTTACTAATTATGTTTCTTCGATGTCTTGTTGTTTCAGAGGAGTCGAGGTTTGGATGAATTAGATGCAAACATTGGTGGATGGAAGCAATCGGGCTAGGATTAGTCATGCAGGGACCAAGTGTGTGATCTTTGAACATGAAAAATATTATTTGTTTTCTTTGTTTTCCAAGTTGAAATGTGAGTAATTATATATTTTCTCCCTCTCCCAAAGGGAGGGATCTATATAGTGTCATTGATGTAATTATTATGGTTTATATATATGAAGTTTAAGGACCCTCTATATGTATGTTTGATGTGAAAATTTGCTATAGATGTTAAGGTATTGGATAATTTCAGAAGTTTTTTTACAGCGAGAAGTGCGAGAAGTGAATGTGTAACTCCATTAATCCCTAATTTCACTCTATTTCATATGTGTATGTGTGTTGTGTAGGTGCATATGTATGTGTGTAGGTACGTATGTTTGTATATGTGTACGTATGTTTGTATATGTGTATGTTTGTATGTGTGTAGGTACATAGGTTTAAATGTGACTCGGTACATTTATACGTTTGTAGGTAGGTTTGAATGTGTAATTAAGACGTAAATACAATCAACCTACATATATGTATGTAACATCATATGAAAGGGAGTAAAATTAGAGATTAATGGAGTTATACCTTCACTTATCGCACTTCTCGCTGTAATATCACTTCTCGCAAGATTCATCCCGTTATATGTTAAATATGTTAAATCCCAATTATATCCTTCAAGAGAGGGACATTAAACTAGATGCAAGTGTTTTCATTGTCAAGCCTCTTTTAAGGTTTTTTTTAAGTATGTATGTGTATATGATTGCTTTAACTCATTTACTTATGAATTAGTGTATTTATTTTATGTAGTATTTGAAATTGGTCAAATTAAAATGCAACTAAAAGATAAAAGATAATCATCAAACCGTCTAAATCGTATAAACTAATCTATATAAAAAAAAGTTTGACATGTACACAATAATTAACGTAGGCAAGAGTGTAATACCATGTATTGACGCCACCATCATACCACATCATCCTTTAACTTGATGAATACCATTACACACAAGCCAAAAGGGAGCCAATGGGGTGGAACGCCAAGGCAATGACTAGTGCTAGACAGATTGGAGGTGAGGCCGCTTGCAAACCAATCAGTAACATATTAATTTTCTTTTCCTTTTTTTTCCATTTTAATTTTGTTTGATTAATACCATTATACTTATTTGAGAGCTTAGTTAGTTAATTTGCTTCCACATATGTGAAAGTGATGTGACGGTAACGAAAGCCCCTCCACAAGTCCAAAGACACAATGAGTGCTAAAAGTTGCATGTTTAAACCCAAACTTTTAAGAAAAAGCTCCAAAAACTAGTTAAAAGATACGTATTTTAAGAGGAATCACTAAATTACTTTTCTGATTGTTTTTTTTTTACAAAAATAATTTTTGAATACTTCTTTTGTTTTTGTTAACATGATATTTTGACTCATATTCCTTGCACCAACGTGACCCAAAACCTTTACAAAGGGGTCAGTCGAGTGGCTTTTATACTTTTATACAAGAAACTTAACTTACATATAACACCCACTATGCTTCCAAATTATTATTCCCTTAATCCTTGATATATTTAAATGTTAAATGCTTTTTCTAAAAGATTTAAGTGTAAATAAGTATAAGCTGTAATTTTTTTCTTAAAAAGTAAGCTAAATATTTTTAAGTTTTTACATATTTTTAAGTTATGTTTTTATATGTGTTAAAATTAAGTATTTAAGTATTTAAAAAACATGTTTTAAGTTTTTAAATATTTTTTGGACACGTGTTGTATTATTGGTGAGACACAGACGGTAAATTAGGGGTGTGCAAGAAACTGAAAAAACCAATCCGGAACAAAAAAAACCGAAAAGTCCTAACCGAAAAAACCGAACCAGAACAAAAACTGACGGTTTGGTTTTAAATTTTTGTAAAAGCCGAACTAATGGTTCGGTTTTGGTTTTGCATTTAATAAAAACCAAAAAAAAAGAATCAGACGGAATTTATGAATTTTTATTTTTTATATTTTATATTAAGTAATTTATAAGAATTTAATAAATAAGTAACTCAAATATTTTTGATCAAATGTATCATAGTCTATTATTTTACAATTAATAAAATTATTTATACATAAATTCATTAATTTTTGACAACTTTTGTTTTCGGCCAAAAATTTTCAAGCTCAAATGATAAAAACAGAAAAAACCAAAACCGAACTAAAACCAAAACGAAAACCGAAAAAACCGAAGCCAAACGGTTTTAAACACTCAAAAAACCAAAGTTTGTGTTTTAGCCGAAAACCGCATCAAACCGCGCCACGCACACTTTTACAATAAATTAATGAAAAGTGGAATTTAATTCACGTTTTGGATATGGGAAACTGGGTTTTACCGACCGGGTCTGGGTGGGTTACCCGTTGCCATCGAATCCAAAATGCTGTTACAAATTAAAGCCAAAAAAACTACCACATATAATAATAATCACTCATTCATTTGTTGATTCAAATAATAATCAATCAAAACCTTTGTCCATGGTCCATAGCTTTCATCTCCAACTATCAATAATCCCCAATATTTTCCAGGTAACTAATAATTATTATTATTATTATTATTATTATTATTATTATTATTATTCTCACGGTATCATTTTAATTTATTCGGAAATTAGATACTCTTATGTCCATGAGTTGTTATTTAATATTTATAGATTCGAATTACGAACAGAGTGATGTTGTTAAATAGACGTAGTTTAGGTTTTAATAATTTGAAACCAGAGCTACTCGAGCTGCGTTTTTCTCGAGCCTGATTCGAGTCCGAGCCTCAAATAAAAGCTTGTTTAGTTCGGAAGCTCGTCGAGCCTTAACGAGCTTCTTGTGTTTTTATGTTTACTCTTTTGGACAATCTATGTATTAAATTCAAGCTGCACAGCTAGCTTTCGCTCGATTAAGGTACTAAACGAGCTCAAGTTTAGTTTAGGCTTGTTTAAGGTTCTTCTGAAAATATATAAAACTAATTAAAAACATGTATAAATTAATTGTTAATAAATAATAAACGAGCTGAGCATGAAAACGACTCATGAGCTTGAGCTTTAGAAATGATCTCGAAACGAGCTGAGCTCGAGCTCTCGTAAGTCAAAACGAGCCAAACTCGAGCTGGGCATAGGAGGCTCGTTGAAGGTTATTCTGAAAATATGTAAAAATAATTACAAGCGTATATAAATTAATTAATAAATGAACGAGCCGAGCTTGAGTTAAAAAAAAAAGACTCACGAGCCGAGCTCGAGCTTTAGAAAAAAGAGCTCGGAACGAACCGAAATCGAACTCTTGTTAGTCAACTCGGCTCGTTTGCACAAAGAAGAATTTGGGCTAATATATCGGATCGGTTTAAGAATCGATACAGTGACATTTTATCAGTAAATCCGAAAAACGAGCTCTACCTAAGGTTAGGCTTGTTTAAGGTTCGTCTCAAAATATATAAAAATAATAAAGAACGTATGTAAAGATATTTAATAAATAATAATGAGTTGAGCCTAAGCTTGAGAAAACGACTCACGAGCCGAGATCGAGCTTCAGGAAAGGAACTCGAAAACAAGCTGAGCTCGAGCTCTCTTGAGTCAAATCAAGCCGAACTCAAGCCGAGCATGGGTTCGTTTAAGGTTCTTCTAAAAATATATAAAAATAATTAAAAACGTATATAAATTAATTAATGAATAATAAACGAGCCTAGCCTGAGCTTTAAAACATAACTCACGAACCGAGCTCTAAGCCTCTAACATTAAAAAAGAGAGCTTGAAACGAGCCGAGACCGAGCTTTAGAAAAAAGAGCTCGGAACGAGCCAAGATCAAGCTCTTGTAAGTCAAAATGAGCCTAGTTGACCTCGGGCTCGGCTCGTTTACACAAAGAAGAATTTGGGCTAGTATATCGGATTGGTGTAGGAAGAGATGTAGCGACATTTTGTCACTAAATTCGAAAAACGTTTAGGGTCCTTAAGTTCTTAATATAACTCATGATTTTTCGTTATATATCTGTCCCACTAGAACAAATAAAGCAAGTAACAAAATATATTTGATGAGCTATGATATAGATTCACAAAAAAGCCATGGATATTTGTGAATAATTGATCATAGATCTTAATTATCAGACTTTGAGTAACATAGATAAAAATACAAATATAGTTCTATGTCTATATATCTATGTAAAGATATGAATGTTTGGTTGTTTTGGATTGAAGGATGTTTTTGGGACATATGGACTCGATGCAAAGACTGCGGTCGTCAAAGGAGCTACTCCTTTCTGACCCCGTGTCTGAGCTGGAAGCTGACGAGGATGAGGTATCGGGGCAGATACTATATACCGCCTCTTTTGAAGAAAACACTTCAAGTATTTTAACGTACGACACTATTATATGGCTTTCAATATCGTTATTGCTGGTTTTAGCTTGGGGAGTTGGTGTAATCATGTTACTGTATCTTCCCATGAGACGCTACGTGCTGTCAAAAGATTTATGTTCACGAGAACTTTATGTTACTCCTTCTGAAGTGGTTTACAAGGTACAAGTTTCAGATTTTAATGTGTGTATAATGGATATATCATATATGTTAATTGTGATTTAGTTTTGAAGGTGTCCAGACCGTCTTATATACCCTTTTGTGGGATTGTAAACGTTGAAAGGCGTATACCTCTTGCTCTAGCAATTGATATTATTATTAAACAAGGTATCGTTTTCAAAACTATTTTTTTGTTCGTTTATGTTTTTAAAATTGGTTTATGTTTTTATGATTTATGAAATTGATTTTTGTTAGGTTGTTTGCAAGCGATGTTTGGACTCCATACTTTTCGACTTGAAACTGTAGCGCAAGGAAAAGCTTCTTACGTTGATGAATTACAAATTCAAGGTGTTTCTAATCCTCAACTTTTAAGGAAGGTAAATACTTTTAATTTGTATGTTTGACTCCAATAAGTCAAGACCTTTGACCTTGTACAATTTATTTGCGTTTATTTAGTCTTCGACCATCTATAGCAGTCATATCAGTTTTATTAAGTTATTTAGTAATCCCTTTTGGCTATTACCTTGTTCTAGCCGATCCAAGCCCGACTAGGCTCAAGCTCGGCTCGTTTCGAGCTCTTTAAATAAAGTTCGAGCTCAGCTCGTGAGCTGTTTTTTCAAACTCGGGTTCGGATCGCTTTCGGCTCGTTTGTTATTAAATAATTAATTTTTATACATTTTTAGTTTTTTTATATATTTTGAAGAAACACTTAAACGAGCTTAAGCTTGGCTCGAGCTTGTGTAGCATCTTAAACCAACCAAAGCTCGGCTCGAGATCGACTCTGCAGTATGAAATTAATACATAGAAGTAGAAAATGGTAAAATTTAATATACAAAATGCTCGAGCTTGAGCTCGGTAACTAAACGAGCTTTATTTCAGGCTAGGGCTCGGCTCTAGCTCGAAAAAGCTTGGCTCGTTTCAAACTTTTTTATTGATCCTAGCTCAAGTAGCCCGCGAGTGGCTCGGCTCTAGCTCGAAAAAGCTTGGCTCGTTTCGAACTTTTTTATTGATCCGAGCTCAAGTAGCTCGCGAGTGGCTCAGCTAGTTTGCACCCCTACAATTAATGTCATTTTTAAAATTTTTAGGTGATAGTGAAAGAAGCTTCAAGGGCTATACAAGAAAATCCAGCTCACATGAGATCTTTTACAGACGGAAATCTTTTCAAATCATCAAGAAACTGGAAGGTAATTTAGTCTCATAACTACTACTTATTTGATAAATAAAGTTTTTAGCTTCATTAGTTTATGCACAAAATCATTAATAAGAGTAGTTTGAACTTTGAAATAATGAACTTTTAAACGACAATAAGATTTTTATATGTCATAAAATGTTTGAATTGCAGGCGGTGAATTCACCTAGGACTCCTGCATTAGGAGAACGAAGAGTGTTGAATCATACAGAGGTGCTAATAAACAAAATGGACGAAGTCCGCCAATCTGTTAAGGTATGTATGAATATACATAAAAAAACAACAAGGGTTAAAAACATGAACACAATAATAAATTATGCCAGTCGAATAATACGAATTTTTGCATTAGTAAAAATGAGACCTGAGATAGCCTATTAATCTTAGTTGGCAATATTTTGACAGTCTCGTAAGTCCTGTCACATTGCGGTCTTCTTCTCGAGTGTTGATCCACTACATCCTTCTAGTGCTCATATCATATCTCGAGAATGTTGCGTGCCAAGTTGACGAAAATTATGGAAATTTAAGCTATCAGATAATTAAAATTAAAAAAACAGTTTTGGTGAATTAATTGCTTGAAATCTTAATGGTTTTAAGTCAAATATGATGGTTCACTAGTCAAAACATGAAAATTTTCATGTGTAGGGATAAACTGCAGATAAACTTTGTTAATAACTTTTATCATGAAAATTTTAATTGTATTTGATTGATTTTAAACTTGGTATTATTATTATTGTTATTGTTATTGCTATTGCTATTGCTATTGCTATTGCTATTGCTATTGCTATTGCTATTGTTATTGTTATTGTTATTGTTATTGTTATTGTTATTGTAAATCATTTTCTTTGTTTTGATACTGGATTTAACAGAAAATAGAGAGAATACTAGAGAAGGCTCCAGCTACCAGTGAAAGTGGCTAAGGATAAAGGATATCAACTTTGCTATTCTCTGATTTTTAAAAACTAGAAATTGTATTGTTTTATATCATTCTTGAATTATTCATGATTTTCATTAGAAGCCATATTCATTTCAATTTTGACTTGAAATTGATGTATAAAATATTTACAAAATCCCAGTTTGCAGAAGGGTTTATACTTTATTGCATTGGCTACTTTTATTAAGAATCTTAATTTCTCATTTCATTGCTAAAAGTACTCATTGAATGGTGTCATTGATACAAAAGACTAATGACATATGAGTATATGACCAGGATTCATTTGATAAAATAATTAAGAAATTAAGCTCAGTTTGTGGACAAGCCGATCGGCTGTCCAAACTACTTGGCGTTCGATTGGAAAATACAGAAAATGATCATTCGATTTCAGCTCAGTTTGTGAACAAGCCGATCGGTTCGATTCAGTATGTAAACGAGCCAAGCACGAACGAAAGTAAGCTTGGTTCAATTCATTGGCTCAAATTATTTGTTTAGTTTTATTTTTTATAAATGTAATTATATAAATAAAAAATATAAAATTAAAATTTCTCTACTAGAACTTTATTTTGAGATACATTATATTCAATTAAAATACGTATCATAAAGAATTTAAAAAGCTACTAGATTTTTAGCTCATTATGTAAACCAGCGGAGCAATGCTAGGAATACGCCCGGTTTGTAAATAAGCCGATTGGCTCGGTTCGGTTTGTAAGTGAGTTAAGCACGAGCAAGTCCTCGGTTCTGCTCGTGAACATCCCTAGCTAAAACGGAGATCAAAAGTTGGTTAAAAAGTTTTCGGTCACGGTTAATTCAGAAACACGGACCAATGAATTGTTTTTTTCCAATTTCACCAACGATTTATGTAAACTGACACGCATAATCTAATATAATTGCAACAAAACAATTTGAGAATTAACCGTTCATCATCGGAGACATGAATACTAATAATCACGAACAAAATGTCAATGTCCATCATTTTGTTGCGGTTAAATTTCTCATCACTTGATGAACAAAAACAATCACAATTCCAAAATAAGAAACCAAAAGTACCATATGCAAATGGTATAAACACGTGTATTAGACTGCGTTAAAAGCAGCTTTATGTAAAGTGACATGACATAAGAAAATGTATCTTGAAAACCAACATGTGTTTCATGCTACAAGAGGTTTTAACTTTTAAGTGTGCTAAGTCTCAAAGTATGGTTCAAACATGTGAAATTTGATTGAACTTGTCGTCATATTGGTTTCGCAACTACTTTTGGTTTTACAAACATGCAAATTTTCCCATGAAACCAAACGGTTTGGTTTGCAGGTTGGTTTAAAAACCTTCAAGTCCCGGGAAGTGACCAATGGCAAATACAATATCTCTTAAACATCCAAAGATTTTGGATTCAAGTCCCAGGAAGTAAAGAATTTACCTTAAAAAAAATCAAACTGAAATGGACCGCTCTCTTAGTTATTAATATAACAAAACCGGTAATATGTTACATTGCTACATAGTTTTATAGTTTCTCTTTTTACTTGTGTAAAACTACATTTTCTATATTATTTAAAGTTTTTTTTTCATGTATCAAATACGCTACAATGTTACATACTTACATAATGTTAAAATTTTTGGGTCGACCTTGCTTGTACCAAAATTTGCTAGTTTGAAAGGCTCGATAAGCCCAAACCATGAAACCAAAAATCATTATGGTTCGTTTTGATTTATAAAGATTAAAAATTGGCACCAAGACTATATCCACTATGATGATCATTTATCACAACCGATTGCAACTTGCAAGGTGGCAGAAAAAGACAAAAAAACATTTTAATTACAAATTTTTTTTGTCCTCAACCAGTTGCAACCTAGGTTGCTGGAACAACCTAAGTTTGCAGCTAAAAATTTATATATAACTTGGTTTATTCATGAAAATTACAGCTTTTAACCATTTTTTAAAAAATGTAATGACACGGTTTTATTTATAAAAAAATATTGAACATTCTGATATAAATTTTATAAAAAATTAAGCATTTTTATATAATAAAATATAGGTTTAGGTTGGGTTGTGATAGTGGATAGTCGAACAATTTGACTCACGATTAAACCAAAAAAGGAAGAATCGTTAAAATCGAACCGTAAAAACTCAAGTTAATATGCTTATATCAACTTATGAGTTATGACCATCCAATCCATGTCACTTTTTGTCTAGGAAATAAAACCTTTTCTATTTAATGGTACGTGTATGATTTGAGAACAAAGAATAGTTTTAGGCCAGGATTATCGCATACATATCGAATTAGATTCGTGACATGAAAGTGACCAACACACAATTTGGCCCATTGGGCCCTTGATGGTGTCTTGTACTCTTATGTAGCAATAATCAAGCATGGCGTATATGCTTTAAAGTTGCTTATTCTTTTGTAATGAAATCGAATATGATTTACATGATAAAATGTTAGAATAAAATAAATAATAACTCTCCTAGTCTCCTAGGTACACTTTAAAATGATATAAAACACTTCAAAGGAAATTAATTAAAAAAACACGTGAAATTAAATTAAATACAGTACGGAAATATTACTTTCTTTACGACCGAATAAAATGAAATAACAAAGCGAGAGAGAAAAGGGTGATCGAGGATTCATATTCAACACGTGTCAGTTAAAACAAATTGTGAGTCTCATCCAAGAGAAATCGCTTGTCTAGGGATTTTTCCTTGACGATGTTAATTAAAATATTTTGATGTAGGGACGCATTTGATCCCTCACGAAAACCACATGGACTCAACCAGTCAAATTTATCAGGAGAGATGCAATCTGCTCCTACTCCTAAACCACGAGAACACAAAATGCAATTCTCTCTAAATAAGATAGAGGAGGCTTTTAAACGGCTTGCGGTGAAATGCAAAATGTGTCATTGTTATGGTGCACGCGGGGTGCTTTCTATGGCTTATACTTATTTCTTATGACAAAAGGAAATCAAGACTAAGAAATGTTATCACTTATATAGGCTAAGGATCAAATAAAAAGTGTTTTTAATTTAGAAAGTTAAAAAAGATCATGAATGTGACATATTAGACTCCTTTAAATTAGAGGTTTGAAGGTCATTTTAGTCTTATTAACCAACTTAACTCTTTTTGTTTTCTCTAAATACAACAAAAAAAATTCAATACAAAAGAATTTAGCTAAAAAAACATATACAACACAGTTTGTTTGTTTTTTCTTTTCAAAATGCTAGTTTGCATATAGCAATATGACACCCAAATTAAAGATAAAAATGTTTATGTGGTTACTTAAAAAAAGCGTGTAAAAAATTTCGATTGTTTAAAAAAAGTATGGGAGAATTTAAAAAAAATCAACAAAAGTGGTTATTCCAAAATATCATATTTTTTTTCCTTACACCATGATCTATCAAGATGCATTTATTAAATTCTTTACCAAGATGGCTAAGGCTCAATCCTTTGAAACACACAATTTTGAACACTCTCGTGTCATCCATCTTAGCTTCACTCTTGACACATATTTATTTGTTGCGGAAATCTTATAAAAGAGAGCGCAAACAAATTAAATGATTATTCGATAAATAGTTAATTAATTATTATTTATGTTTTAAGCGAGTGTGAAAACTCATATTCTAATATAAACGCCAACTCTCATATTTTACATTTCATTAAAAGTCTATACATTTTATATTCTAAAAAAAAAAGCCTGCAATTCTGCCCATATGTGACTGCTTTACGCATGGTTCAATCTATTCGACCTAAATATTATTCTAATTTTCTTCTAACATTTTTTCACCAACTTTAGGTGATGGTCTAGAAACACAACTTGCGTCTTATTGCAGCAAAAGGAAAGGTTTGGTGCACCATAATCGGTGCTTTAAAGGCTATATTCTTTTGTTTCGATTTCGGATCCACACAGGGCTCGAGCATCATTTAGGACCCGTTTTCAACGGGTGCCCGAAAATTTTAATTATATACATAAAAGGTCTAAAAAATTGATTATCTATGGATTTGGGCCTTATCTATACTATATATAATATATGAGATAGGGACCTCTTAAATTTTAAGAGGTACCACTCTTATTACATGTTATACAAGTAATGATGCATAAAATTTTAAAAATGTAGGGGCAAATTAGTCTTTGCTCATTAAAAAACAAGTTACAATAATGGTCCTTAAACTTCAATCAAGTTTTGTTAATTTATTAAATAGTTACACATTTCCCCCTAATTCTAAATCAACTACCCACACGACTTTTTAACGACCGTAAGTTTTTAACTCTTTAATATTTTTTTTCTAAAAAACTACATCATAAAAACAAACATTTTATTCTCTTTAATTTGAGTATGATATTGCTATAGTTTATTAATATTTAAAAAACTAACATGTTACGCGATTACCATTTATTATCGACAACTGGTCGGACATGTTCGGCTAATGGTGTTGGAACGGGTTAGATTGGAACATGTTAATACAAAAAGGGTTAATTTAGTTCATGTTGGGATGAGTTTAGATCGAAAGGGTTCATGTCAAAACGGAATTCGGGTCGGAACTGGTCCGTCAATACGAATTGGGTTAAAAAATAGATTATTTGAAATTACTATACATTTCATCTTTGCTTTTTGCTTGTCGCCACCAGTTACGCGCGTTTAAGCATCGGTTATGTGGATAACATACCGAGTTGCAAACGTATAGACGTTATGTGACGCGCTTACTGGCACCGGCTATACGTTCGATGCCACGTTAAATGCATACCACCGTAGGGTTACGTACGTACCGTTGCGAGGTTACAAACATACCAACACCAATTACGTTTGCACGTATACCGCTGCATCGCGCAGGCAACTGGCTAGTATGCTATAATATTAATACATAAATGATAAACTTGGCGTAAGTCCTAATAGTTATAATTAATTGATAAACGACCTGAGCCAAGTCATTTGTAACATCCATGATTGTAATTAGGAATTCAAGAGGCAAAGAGGCTGAATGGCACTAGTCTTGATGAAAATGTATATAAGATCTGTTTTTCATACTTGTATTGTACATTCGAAATATCGGAGAGAGGCATGGCGATAATTAGATAATGTCACTTTAATTTATAAAATTTATTCTTATAGTTTCTTTATCAATAAATATATTTACCACTTGAGGCTCTTCATCAAATAGACAAATACCAATCATTCATAGGATTGTGTCGAATATTTGACCACTTGATGATTTTCATCAATATTTACCGGTTGGGAAGATTTGCTCATTTGCATCCAATCTAATATTTCACCACTTAAGAACTTTCATTAGGTATGTTATTAACCACAAATGGACTTAAATCCAAATATTAACTATTTACCGCATGAAACTTTACGTTTAAATATTTACCACTTGAAGATTTACACTCGGATATTCATCATACATGTATTTTCAGCAAATACGTGACGCTCATATACATACCAGTTAATGACTCACCCCGAGCCAACTTATACTTATATATTGTTTCAAATCAATTAGTTAGGATATAATAGCATGCAATCCAATATCAACTTGTATGTGTACACTTACCACTATAGTGCTTATTTGCGATATACAATTTTAACTGTCTAGACATCTAGTAATAAATAGTAACTAAGATCGCACTATGAACACACAACAGTCACCAATCACCATACTATTATAAAGCTTGGGTTTGTACTTGAGCTTGTTTAAATTTTGGGTTGTCTCAAAGCTTTTAACTAGTCAATGCCTAGTATTATCTAACTCGTTTTGTTTAAACATTGTTTTCTCAGCTAAAAATATATCTTCAAAGTAAAAGATTTAGAAAACTTTATAGGTGTTATGCTAACCCTTCAAAGATAAAAACTTACATATAAACAACTCATAATGTTATTATTATCCAGGTACGGGATTTGATAAAGACATTTTGTGCTAGATGGTCGACTTTAAAAAGTTTAAAGACAAACAACTAATAAAACGTTAATTTAAATTTAAAAGCTATATGTTGAGAATTGAACAGTTGTCACTGTGTCATCCTTTTGATTGCACTTAATTTGACTACCAACAAAGTAAAAAAAAGATGAATATCACCATGACATTACGTGGAGAGATGGATGAGATAAAAGTGTAAAGAGTAATTAGTACATTAGTGTAAAAAATATGATTTTTCAAAACGCCTTTTTGTCCTTTTTAACCGAAAATAAGTTTAAAAGTCTAAAAGTATTAACTTAATTGGAAAAAGGTCATGATGTTTTCTTGCCACTATCAATATTGTCTCAACCTATAATATATGAAAAATGTTACGAAAAAATGTGTGAAATCAAATAAAGATGCTATAAAACTTATTCTAGGCCAGAAACCATGTTTCCTTACTGACTCGATTTTCTACCATTCAAAATACCATACCAAAACAAATAAAATAAACCTATAAAATAATTCTTAATCCTTTACCAAGCACCCCTTCAATTTCCATTTTCTTTCAAAACAACCCATTTAACTTTTCTTAATAACATGTTTCAAGATTAAAAGTATCCACATTTTAACTTTTCTTTTACGACGACTTTCTTGTGTGTTAAGCCATCACACTCTCTAATTTTGGAGAATCTCGTTGTTCAGCTATGACCACATTATGTTATCTTAACCGGGTCCACACCGACTTTCAGAGTTTAGCTTAGGCATTTCGTTGGAAAACTATACCGCTGACTACCATTTGACAGTCGTTAACACACGACGGGATAAAAACCCGGGTGAACTCGGGATTCGAACTGACAACCTCGGGAGGTCCAGCTCAAATCATTTATTTCCATGACCCACCAAAAGTGACACAAATAAGGATCAAACTTAAAATCTCCACTGGAAAACCCAAACCTCCTACCTGTCTATCATTACGTCACAACTCACGAGGAAGGACATTTTAACTTCTTGACTACATGTTTCAGGGTTAAGTTTCATAAAGTAAAAAAAATCTTATCATTACAAAGCTTCGTTTTCAGTAGAATTGACTCAACTATTTAAAAAGGGTTTGCGACGCAACTTTTTACCCGTTTACCTGTTACTTTATTGTAAATATGTAATCGTTTTGAGTTTATTGAAATCAAATTCCTAAAAAAAAAGAATTTACAAATAAATATCAAATATCATATGAATATACTTTTATTACATACTAAATACCTATTATTAAAAACCAAAATCAAAACAATCTAATAATAGATACTAAATAGTGGTCAAATCAGATAAAATAATAAAAAAAATAGATAAAATAAGAAGTTATGTCGAAAACGCGGCGAACCCTAAACTCTCGTTCCCCAAATGTGTGAACCTCCTTCAACAGGACCATTTCCTTTTTCCCTTAAATCCCCAAAATACCCCTGACTTCGACTAATCTATAATACCCGGTCACCCCCAATCCACCATCCACTCCCCTGCCCGAAACTTTATTCCTTCACATCCCCCCCTGCCCGTACATCTCGGTCAGTCTTCTCATGCTCAACACTGGATAATATTCTATTAATTCTATTAATTATATTCTATTAAAATTTTCTATTAATATAAAATATTAGCCTATCCATTGTGTATGTATACTATCCATATTTACATGTTTTTTGTATCTACAATCTATATATATATATACATACATATATTATATTCTGTTATGTTTTAAGTTCTAACAATCTAACAAACGAGCAGTTGCGAATTACGTACAAATAATATGTGGAGAAGAGCGGTGGCGCGAACGGTGGCGGTGGTCGGAAACGTACGGCAGCAGCGGTGGATGTCGGTGGCGGCGACGACGACGGTGGTACCGAGTCCGTGTATTGTGCATAAGCGTGGAGCTGATATTCTGCATGATCCGTGGTTTAATAAGGTTCGTAGATCTGGAGTTAATATATTCAGTGTGTATATATATATATTGTGGTGTTTGATGATAAGAGTGTGTAATTGTGTAATTGAATAATTGAATTTTGACCTAATTAATTAAAATTGTTTCGGATGTTTAAAGTGAATACGTTTAGGCTATGCGTTATACTCGAATCTGGACTATTAGTCACGTCATGAGAGTGGAGACTAGCCGGTCTCCACCGTTTGATTTATTTATATTTATTAAATACAAAAAGAGATAACAAAAAGAAAAAAAAACTTTTTGATTGGGTGACTCCGCCACTATTCATGTCATGTCATGTCAGCGTGTATACTCCATAGCCTTACTGGTATCACGGTGTTATGTACTTAATTAGATAATATAAGAGTGAAAACACAAAGTTAAGTTTTGTTTATTAGAATTATGAATGAGATATGCTACAGATTTACAACACATGTGCACGTATGCGTGACTTTGTTAGTTGTACATTCACATCGGTAATGGTCTCTTATGAGACCACTTGAAGTCGCTATCCAAGAGATTTTATGTGGCTTTTGAGAGAGCACTTGGTATTGTAAAATTTTAATTTTACCTAATTAACTAAAATTGTTTAGTATAGTATTATAATGTGTTATGGATTGATATTTTGATTGAGGAATTAGATTTGTGGATAGAGTAAATATTTGGAGGGAACCTGAAAACCTATCAATTTGTATTTTTGAAATTTGGTCAAACATTATTTAATTGAAGAGTGAGTTTATATATGTTATAGTTATGTAGAGAATGGAATGGGACAAACTTGTGATGACGATAACAAGGACCATCACACTCACTTTTTCTTTATTTTTATATGTTTATTTATTTAGATATGAGTTAAGGCACATGTTCTGACTTTTCAGGACAACCTTTCTTTTTCTTCATAAAGGAAACTAAAATGTGATTTGCCTTTTGAACTATTATATACCCTACATGTTGTTTAAACTATTTTTTGTAAATAATAAAAGAAAATATACATGTTGAACTAGGTGAAATATAAACAAGTATCTTAAATTATGTTGGTTGTCATAAATGATAAAAACTAACATGGTGTGGAACAGTGAAAGGGTAATCAATCTTTTGGAATATTGAATTGTGTTCATCTTTGTTTATAAGCAGAATATATACTAATACCATCTGTTCTGAAGAATAAAGATTAGCACATTCCTTTTCAGTTCTAAAAGAGAATGCATGTATTCATTGATTGGAATAATATAAACTAACATGAAAATGTTCTTTTTTTTTATTCTATTCTTTTCAGAAGCAGATTGGAGGGTTGATTAAATGAAATTAATTTTTATAATAGTTCCTAGGATGTATTTTTAATTGTTGTGATTAAATAAAAATGTGATTTTTTTTTCACACTTTTAATTGTTAACTTTTCACTATGGGTTTAGTCTGGAGGTTATTTGGGTCATTTTACTATGGCTGTCTAGCTGGTATGAAATTTTCATTTTTTATTGACAAGTGCTATATAACTTCATAGAGTCTGGATCAGAACTTATTAATTACATAATGCTTACATTCCAGAATTTAAGTTTAATTCCTGTTAACAAAAGGACAGAATATCTATATAGACCAAGTGTATGTTACTTCTCATCATATACAACAAATATAACTAGCTTTACACTAATCAGTGATTGTGATATTTTCAAGAGCAGGATACAGGGTTCCCTTTGACTGAAAGAGACCGACTTGGGCTTCGTGGTCTCCTTCCACCACGTGTCATATCATTTGAACAACAATATGAGCGTTTTAGTGAGTTTTATACTTCATTTTTTGTTTACTTTTAAGGATATCATTAAAGTTGCAACACTAATATCTTAATATCTGTCTATTATTAGTGGATTCGTATCGGTCGTTGGAAAAGAATACAACTGGTCAACCGGATAATATCGTCGCCTTGGCAAAATGGAGAATCTTGAATAGACTACATGATAGGAATGAGACATTATACTACAAAGTATGTTTACTGATAAACATTATATATGTTGAATGATTGAACATAATGCATCAATGTATAATGTTGTGATTTTTTTTTCAGGTACTGATTGATAACATTCAAGATTTTGCTCCAATAATTTACACTCCTACAGTAGGTTTAGTATGCCAAAACTATTCCGGATTGTTTAGACGCCCACGTGGAATGTACTTTAGTGCAAAAGATAAAGGAGAGATGATGTCAATAATCTATAACTGGCCTGCTAATGAGGTATATAATGGATTCTAAATGTGTTCATATATATTATGTGATCCCTTTTGTTATAATATATGAAAGTCTGTTTTTTTTTGTGTGAACAAATTATTCAGGTAGATATGGTGGTACTTACGGATGGTAGTCGTATACTGGGCTTAGGTGATCTTGGAGTTCAAGGAATTGGCATTCCTATTGGGAAACTTGATATGTATGTTGCTGCTGCGGGTATCAATCCACAAAGGGTATGTTTTTTGTATAAAAAATCTGAATTTATTTGATACACTGCTTGCATCTTATTTTAAATCATCACACTCAACATATAATTTTGTGAATGTTGCTATCTCAGGTCCTTCCTATTATGCTTGATGTTGGAACCAACAATGAAAAGCTTCTAGAAGATCCTCTTTGTAAGTGGTCATATATATAGTTATACAAGTTATAAAGATTCGACATGTTATTTCTGAGTAACTAACTGAACCACATAACTTTTTTACTTTTAACAGATTTAGGACTAAGAGAACGAAGGTTGGAAGGAGATGAGTATATATCAATAGTGGATGAATTGATGGAAGCTCTTCATACACGTTGGCCTAAAGCTGTTTTCCAGGTTCATGTCTTTTCCGAGTTTTATTTTTATATATTTGTTTTATACAAACAGTTTTTAAAATAATCATGTTAAATCAGTTTGAAGATTTTCAATTCAAATGGGCTTTTGAAACCCTTCAAAGATACAGAAAGAAGTACTGCATGTTCAATGATGACATACAGGTTAGAATCTATTTACTTTAATTCCTGAAATAATGTTAGAAGATTCAAATTTATGCTGATATTATGGTTTTTAGGGAACTGCTGGTGTTGCGTTAGCTGGATTGCTTGGAGTTGTTAGAGCACAAGGTCGTCCGTTATTAGATTTTGTAGATCAAAAGATTGTTGTTGTTGGAGCTGGAAGGTAGTAAAAAGAATATACTATAACTAATAATATTATACTATCAATACCAGTTTAGAGTATTTGTGATACATAGAACGTCTAATTTTTTTTATATTGTATTCAGTGCAGGGCTTGGTGTTCTTAAAATGGCCTATCAGGTTGTTTCAAGAATGACGGGAGGAAAACCAGCAAATCCTCAGTTTTACTTAATTGATAAAAATGTATGGTATTAAATATCTTTTGTTATTACCATTTCTTTCACCTCTTTTAAATTTTAACTTACAAAGTTTTGTTGCAGGGTCTAATTACAACAGAAAGAAGCGGTGTTGACCCGTCAGCTGCACCATTTGCAAAAGCCGTTGGTGAAGTTGAAAGTCTAGGACTCCGTGAAGGATCTGATCTTCTTGAAGTGGTACACATTTTTTTATTTATATGAAAAACATATTTATGAATTCCTTTAATTTATGAAAAAAGGAATATTATGATATTTTGCAGGTAAAAAAAGTCAAGCCTCATGTGCTTCTAGGTTTATCAGGGGTTGGAGGTATTTTCAATGAGCAGGTGTGTAGTATTTTTACTGCAGTTTGCCCTAAATTTATAGCCTTTCTTTAAGAAAGTTTCCATTTTATTATAAATATTTTAAATATATGTGTGTGCGTATTCAGGTGCTTAACGCCATGCGAGACTCTGACTCCCCTAAACCTGCCATATTTGCCATGTCAAATCCCACAGCCAATGGTCTGTCTTTTATAAACCTCATGCATATCTTCTTTTATGGAATCCGTTAATATACTTTTTTAAACTTTTTATAAGTTTTATAATTTTATGAAACAGCTGAATGCACTGCAGCGGATGCTTTCAAACACGCTGGCGAAAACATAGTTTTTGGAAGTGGAAGCCCTTTCGAGAATGTTAATCTTGGTATGATTTTTCCGTTAATTCCTGTTAATCATGCACGTAATTTTGCTATAGTTGACTAGTGGCAGTTTTTACTCATTTACTTGTGAGTGATTTGGGTGTTATATATATTGATGTTATCGTTCCATGGGCAGAAAATGGGAAGATTGGTCATGTAAATCAAGCAAATAACATGTATTTGTTTCCCGGGTACGTGCTTATATTTATATAAACACACGTATGCTGTTTTTATTATTAATTTGTCATAATATGTCCGATATCTTTTGCTTATCTAGGATTGGTTTGGGAGCTCTACTTTCTGGCGCTCGTATTGTATCAGATGGAATGTTGCAAGCAGCATCTGAATGGTATGAACTAAACAAAATCATCTTGAATTAAACTAAAATGCTAGTTACTTTATATAATGTATATTCTCAAAATATAAAATGACAACAAGGTTGGATTCTAATTAATTATTTTTCGTGTATTCAGTCTTGCTTCATATATGACTGAAGAAGAGATCCAGAAGGGTAAATTCTTCCCATCTATCGGCAGGTACTGTACTCATAGTTTCACTTTTTGTTCCATTATTTAAGCGGTTTACGGGTCAGGCCTAAATTGACCCATTCATTAGTAAACGGGCCATAACTGCTACCAATATTATTGCAGTATTCGAAGTATTACTGCTGAAGTAGGAGCTGCTGTGCTTAGGGCTGCAGTCATTGAAGAGGTAGCAGACGGATGTGGTGACGTGGGACCCAAAGAGCTCACACACATGACAAAAGTACATATCAAATCTCTACAACTTTTAACATTTTTTTATTTTTCTTTGAATATAATTAATTAATGATGATTAATTATAATGTTAAATGCAGGAAGAAACTGTCGAATATGTAACGAGCCACATGTGGTATCCCGTTTACAGTCCCCTAGTTCATGAGAAATAAAGCGGCCAGAATGCGGTTGTGCAGATAGTTATGCGTTATAAGATAAGAGGGTCCCGTTAGTAGCTTAATTATGTGGCTAGGGAGAACTCAACTTGTTTGTTGTTGAGGTTCTGTAGGTCGATTAACCGAAAACAATTTTGATCATTATTGACCATCATTCGTGGTCGTCATCACCTTATATATTCATTATAAATTATAAAATTGGGTTTTGGTTTTTCTTTAGGTGTCCAATATGAGAGCTATATTTATGTAAAACTCTTTTTATCTGTCACTAGAAAAATACATTATTGGAGAATCTTTGATTTAGTTGCTTGTTGACTCATTGCCATTGTAGTTAGAGGTGGGTCAAACATGCTGGTTAATGGGTCAAACAGGATCGGGTTTAAACGGGTCGGTTGATATTATTATTTGATGACATTTTTTTCATAAATAGTTAATGTGTTAGCTGTTATTCGAATAGTTAGAGTTTTTTTACCAAAATGGGAGAGAGGGGAAAAATATTTACCAATATAGGTGATTTGAAAACTATTTACCAAAATAGGTTTTTTCTTAATAAATTTACCTTTTCTCACTCAATCTTATTAAATAAATTAATTTCTATTAAAAACTTATATATAAAAATCATAGATAAAAAATAATTTAAATAAATTAAATACATCTTTTTTTTCCATTAAACTATTCAAAAAAAAAAGTTTCTGGAATCCGTTTCCAACATTTACGTTTTGTTTTATGAAAATCGATTTATAAGAAAAACTATTTTTTATTCTCTTTGCTTTTAATTTCTTTATTATTGTTATTTTTATGGTTTTCTTTAAGTTATTTTACATAGGAGTCTTTAATAACTAATTTGGACATAATAACGATATTGGGAACGATGTTTACTCGGAATCTGTTTGGTTCAATTTGTCATCGTACAAATAAATTACTGAACTCGTGTATAGCTTATGATATAAAAAAATGCTCTAGTTTGAATACATTTTTTCATTCAACAAAATTTAAATGGAGATGTAAGTTATTTTTAACGTATGTTACTTATAGAAAAGATGAAAATGAAATTTCAAAAGCAAAAAAATAAAACATAAAAAATTGAAACATCGGTCTAGACCATAAAACAACTCCAAGCTCATTTTTTTAAAAACTCATATTGATAATAAATAAATAAAAATATAAATATAAGAAACAGTTTATAAGAACATAAGTCAACAAAATGAAAAATAAACTCATTTGATAATAAATAAATAAATAAAAATAGGAATATAAGATATGTTTTACAGGAATATATCTTAATCGAAATGATAAACAAAAAAATAAAAGTTTAATTTTATTTTAACCCACGTTTTTTAACACTTTTCAAACTCATTTATATATGTTTTTTTTATATATAAGTTTTTAATAGAATTAATTTATTTAATAAGAAAGAGTGTGAGAAAAGGTAAATTTATTATATTAAGGAAAACCTATTTTGGTAAATAGTTTTCAAATCACCTATATTGGTAAATATTTTTCCCCTCTCTCCAATTTTGGTAAAAAAACTCCGAATAGTTCTCATCTTTAAATAAAGGTCGCACGCATTGAAAATAGTGACTTTCAACCCATTTCACTCATTACCCCTTTAGCTATCTTTATTGACTCGACTTTCAAACCATTTGACCATTTTGAGATAAAACAACCTTGTAAAATCTTATTTTAGGTGGAGGAACGTTAAATCTTATCAAATACTCTGAAATTTAGTTTGCCTTTTGTTTCGTTTTAGTCGGTTCGGGGTTTTTGTTTCGTTTTGATCGTTTTTTGGATTTCGGATGAGTTTTGTTTCGCACGTGATAGTTTGGGTATTTTGAATTAGATAAATTTTGGATAACTTGGATATTTTGTTTTGACCCATTTTAACCTATAAATGAAACTCACTTGTATATTTCCAACCCATCCTGACCCACTTGAAGAATTTTTATGATCCATCATAACCTATTTTACTTTTAAAGTTTATCCATCTTGACCCAAAACAATACATTTGGGTTGTGTTTGCCACCCTTACTCTGAATCAATGTACTACTATGTTACTCTTTGGGAATAAAAATTACATGCAATTTGTTTGCTTCATATTTGCATAAAGATTTTAGACTTGTTCTTTTGGTTTTGGAAATTTTATGAAGTTTAGAATGTAGCTATCTTGCATAAAACAAGATGAATGCATTAATAACCTATGTTAGATATTATAGTTCTATAGTAAATGTGAGACATACAAAAGTGGACAATCATAATATCATATCCTAGCTTTAGGAATTATACCTAACAAAATTAGTTGTAAATAAACTTCCTATATCTAACCCACTTTTGAACCTTCGTTACTGGGCCAAGTTGGATCAATGATAACGGTTGATGATAAAAACATGAAAATCAATTTTGCTTTAATTTTTAATTAGTTTTAAAAGGTTCAATGTAAAATTTAATCGGTAAATTACACGTGGTAAGTCAAAATTTCACATTTTGTCCTAACTTTTGAGAAACTATGCATATACCCGCAACACTTTTGGCTGATAGAATAGACGACACATTAGTCTTTTTTTCCTTGAACGGCCAACAAATCCTTCAAATTGACTATAGTTAATTCACGACATCATAATACACTCGTCTTTCGATCAAAAAGAAAAAAATCATGACCTAAGGCCAACACCCACCACATTATTCTCTTTTATTTTGTCTAAAATTTTCTGATATTTTATTAATAACTACATAATTATGTCATTCTAGGTTTATTGATGTGTGACCAAGCGTGTAAATAAGAGGTTAATGTGATATGCAAGAAATAAAGAAGATAAAAACATAAATAATTTTATAATTTAATTTATCATCTATGTATCTATGCTATATAGCCGTCTCCGAGAATTTAAATACCTAGGCCGAGCAAAAATAAAAAAGGCCCGTATGCCTTAACGAAAATTTTTTATTCGCTTGCGTATATGGATAAAACTTTTCGATTGCGGTTTATTATAAGCAGATGTCATTCTGAGCATATACATCTCATAAACCATTGCAAATAACCTTATTTTTAACACCAAAAGCATATGTATGTAATATGTATAAAATAGTTTGTGCCCCCGAACCTTATGTGCCTGGCCGATGGTGCAACTCGCACACTCTCAAAGCCTCCCATGGATATAATCCACCACTTGTGTTCTAGTAGTAAAAGATCTGGATTCTTCAGTGGAGACTCAGGTTCGATCTCTACTCGTGTCATTTTTAGTCGATTAAGAGAATAAATGATTTGAGCTAGGTAAGGTTGTTAGTTCGAATCCTGAGTCCACCTAGATTTTCGTCCCATCATGTATTACGTCAGAGATTATGTTCTTGTGATGACACAATTACTGTTAATTGACAGTTGACGATGTGGTTTCCCAGGCGATCGTCAAGCCAAACTCTGAAAGTCAGGTCGGGCGCGGTTAAAATAATATTATTTGTGTTAAAATAATATAACCACAAAAGAAAGGCGTTCCAAAAACAAGATATTATATTAAGTTTCAACGGTCAAAACAAACTGAGTCAGTACCGTTGAGTCTCAGTTGAGCAATCTCACCTTCTTTATATTTTGTTCACAATCAGATCTAAACATCATCCCGCATTGCATTTGGATTCCGATAACCTAATTATTCACGTCAACGAGATTCATTTCATCTTCAATTTCTACTGTAAGCTTTCGTTTTCAACTCTTATCTACTGTTGATATAGTATATACTACAGTAGCCTAGGGTTTTTACCGTTTTAGAACTTAATTGATCAGTCGCATCATATTATTGTATTCTCATTGAATGTATATGTTTAGGTTTGTGATAATTGGAACAGAATTGTAGTGTTTTGAGTAGATCAGTTGAAGTTTACCTGAATTTTGAATTCTAGAGCTGTTTGTTGTTCATATATGTTATCAATTTGAATGTGTATGTTTATGTTTGTGAGAATTGGAACAGATTTGTAGCGTTTTGAGTTGATCGATTGATTATTAACTGAAAGTTGAATTCTAGTGCTGTTGCTTGTATATGTTATATTAATTTGATTGTGCTACTGATCTAAACATCCGGCATTTGAATTCTGATAACCGAATCACGTTAACGAGATTCACTTGATCTTCAATTTATTTGCGCGGTTAGAGTTCATTTTCAACTCTTATATACCGTTGATCTGTATCTAGTACAGTGACCTAGGGTTTTAGAGCTTAACTAATCAATTAAGTCACAGTATTGTATCCTGATTGAATGTATAGGTTTAGGTTTGTGATAATTAGAACAGATTTGTAGCGTTTTGAGTAGATAGTTTGAATTTTAACTGAATTTTGAAGTCCAGGGCTGTTGTTTGTATATGTTATCAAATTGATTGTGTTATAGATCTAAACATCCTGCATTTGGATTTTGAAGATCAAATCACGTTAACGAGAGTCTATTAATCTTCAATTTGTGCGGTAACATTTCATTTTCAACTCTTTTCTACTGTTGATCTAGTTTATAGTACAGTAACCTAGGTTTTAGAGCTTATTTGATTATTAAAATGACAACATTGTATCCTGATTGAATGTATATGTTTATGTTTGTGAAAACTGGAACAGATTTATTGCATTTTGAGTAGATCGATTGAAGTTCAAGTGAATTTTGAATTCTAGCATTTGAATGTGTATGTTTAGATTTGTCATAATTGGAACAGATTTCTAGCATTTCGTGTAGATCACTTGAAGAAATTTGAACTCTAGGGCTGTTTGTTATTCATATATGTTATCGATCTGTATATAATGGTTATTTAAGCTTATAAATTGAAATGTCAGGCTAGAAATTTGAATCTGAATAGCGGTTGGATATAATTGTAGCATTTGGAAAGAAAATTCAGAATTTAAGTGAAAATGTAGTAATTGAGGATTTCATTCATCTTCAAAGTTGATTGGATTGTGATATAGATCTATATAAATAATATAATATATCAAAGGCGGTGGAACACCTCTTGATTCCGTTTCAGATTAAAGTTGAAAATATCAAGTTCAAAGTCTGACTTAAGAGCATTTGTGAAAAAATGATGTTTTAGCTAAATTATATAGATTGAGATGAAGAAAGGAATGTGAGTGCTCTTATGCTCCATTGGAAAATGTAGATGATCGATATGTAAGAATTAAAACGGGAAAAGTTGGATGGTTTACTAATTAAATGATAACATAGAAAATCTAAATAAGTTACCTTCTTTGATTAGAGAGTGATGGTAGTAAAAGCATTAATGCTGACATATGAGTTTTGGTGGCTTAGGATTCAACTTCATATGTCATTATTTAGCGGTTGTAATCTATCCACTGGATTGAACATTTTTATAGATCTAAAAACACGGTACCACAACCAATTAGCATAGCAGACAGGAAGAATTTGGTTGGTTTGATATAATTCATGATTATTGCATCTTCTTTGATCTTACAAACTTGATTCATATTGTTGTATAATTGTGTGTTTTTTGCAGTAAGACTTTGATTGAGGATGGCTTTGAGGAAACCTGGTTTAATTGCTTTATTTGATGTGGATGGCACTCTTACTGCTCCAAGGAAGGTATGCCTTTGTTTTAATCACTATGACATTTGAAGGAGCCCAATAAGCTTCCTTTAAATATGATTGTGTTTATGAAGGTATGGTAGAACATTATGATACTTTTTATCAAACCCGGTTTACTATTATAGAGGAAATCTTGCCAATATAATCAGATTTTGATATTAAAAAGGCATTTCTGTAAGAACTAAGCGGTTTATCTGATTGATTATACCATAAAAAGCTTTGTTTTCAAATGAAGTATTCATTTGTTACTTCCGAATACAATGAATTTTGTATTTAAAGCACTTCAAAATTGCAGGGTGTTACTCCAAAGATGTTGACATTCATGCAGGATTTGCGAAAGGTACATGAATTATTATTATGCCCTGCACTCTTGATTGATTGATTTATTTACTCATGTTATCTCTATTTATTCATGTCTTAGTTATTTTCTTGCAGGTTGTTAATGTTGGTGTTGTTGGAGGATCTGATCTTGTTAAGATCTCAGAACAGCTAGGGTCAACAGGTCAACTATGTGCTCCTTTTTTCTTCCAATTTTAGTGAATGCATATGAAATTTTTGGATGTAGCTGATCTTATAAAATATTTATCAGTGTTTAAAATATGTCACCTATGTCTATGCAGTTATAAATGACTATGATTATGTGTTTGCCGAGAATGGCCTTGTGGCCTACAAGGATGGAAAGCTGGTTGGAAAACAGGTACTGTTTTAAAAGCATAGAAAACATCAAATTCAATCTTTCCCAATATAACTTACTGTTTTTAATCATTACACGTGTTACAAATCTTAGAAACTAATTTTCTTTATGTACTATTTTTATATTAATTGATCAATTCTTCCCTTGTGCAGAGCCTGAAGAAATTTCTAGGAGAGGAAAATATCAAGGTAAAGAGTTTTCTTCCGTTTCTTTACGGGTCTACAAAGTGTTCTTAGAAACTTAGGGGCCGTTTGAGTCATTGCAACTTGAAATATCAAAATTAGCTGATTTTATATCAGTAAGCGGTTTTCTTATGAAAGGAGTTCATTTGCTTCTCCAATTCTGATTATTTTAACTCTAAATATTCAAACAAATAAGATTCATAATCAGATGTATTTTTTTTTAATTTGTAATGATTAAACATACACACCATGATGCAGGAGTTTGTTAATTTCACCCTTCATTACATTGCTGACTTAGATATCCCAATAAAAAGGTGAGTGAAAGCCTAAATTATTGCAACAGTTAATCATCTTTATAGAATCATAATACACCCTCTTAAATCTAAACTACAGGGGAACTTTCATTGAGTTTCGAAGTGGGATGATTAATGTTTCACCAATCGGGCGAAACTGCAGTCAAGAAGAAAGAGATGAGTTTGAGAGATATGATAAGGTACAAAACTTTTCTTTATTTGGAACAAAGGACATTATACCGACATTTGAAATTAATTTTGATTATAAATTACAATTCAGGTCCATAATATACGCCCAAAAATGGTGGAAGTCCTTCGAGAAAAATTTGCTCATCTTAACCTTACATTCTCCATTGGTGGCCAAATTAGCTTTGATGTAAGTAACTGCTTACTTTTGAAAACATATGAGATTATGATTTCTTCTATTGGTTAATTTCTTTTGTAAAATGATAATAATAGGCGTTCCCTCAAGGTTGGGACAAAACTTATTGTTTGAAATACTTGGAAGAATTTCAAGAGATTCACTTCTTTGGAGACAAGACTTACAAGGTAATTCTTTTTAGTTCCCATTACATTTTTTTTAAAATATGTTTTTATAAGACTACTAGTAAATGTAATTGTCTGTAAGTTGATATAATGTTCATTAACTTTTTTGGCAGGGGGGAAATGACCATGAGATTTATGAATCTGAACGAACCGTTGGCCACATAGGTTAGCATATTTCATTTTCATCACAAAATCTGATCTAACTCCTAGTTTCGGGTAGGGGTGCAAACGAGCCGAGCTGCTCGAGCTCAAATCGATAAAAAGCTCGAAAAAAGCCAAGCTTTTTTTGAGCTAGAGCCAAGGCTGAGCCTCAAATAAAGCTCATTCGGTTATCGAGCTAGAGCTCGAGCCTTGCATCAGTAGCTCGTTTAGGCTCGTCGAGCCTTAACGAGCTTTGTGTATTTCTAAGTTTTACCTATTTTTAGACTTCTATATATTGATTTCACACTGCATAGCCGAGCTCAAGCCGAGGTTTGGCTTGTTTAAAAGTTTTTAAAAAGTATATAAAAATAATTAAAAATGTATATAAATTATTTAACAAATAATAAACAATCCGAGCCCGAGCTAGAAAAAAAATTCACGAGCCGAGCTCGAGCTCGAGCTCGAGCTCTAGTAAGTCAAAACGAGCCTAGCTCTGGCACGGCTCGTTTACACCCCTAGTTTTGGGTCGAATGACACTAAAACTTGCCATCCGGTTGTTTGCTTTTCAGTTACGAGCCCCGATGATACTCTGAGTCAATGTACTACTTTGTTCCTCAACAAGCAAGTCTGAGGTTCCCGACTCGTTCTTTACGATTTTAACACCGTAACGTTTGGGAAGAAAAGTCGTCGTATGTAATCTTTTTGCTTCATATTATAACTGAGATTGGTTTTTTTGGTTTTGGTAATTATATAAAAGTCAGAATAAGAGTAATGTACTTATATTGCATTTTAAGTAGACAATGAGTTGAATGGGAAGAAACATGTATCTAACATTTTATAATTATGCAGTTGTTTTAATCATACACACATACATATTTTTGTATGTGTGAATTTATACATGTGTACATCGTAAAGTTGTATGCGACGAAGTAGACAAGTTGGTCCGTCTTTGACCACTTGGGTTTGCAAACCGCAAACCCAACATTGTTAAAGAAGTGTGATAACTCTTGGCGTGTTGTATTTTCTATAAAAACATTAATAAAGCGCGGCTAACTGGCTAAGAGACAACAATCTCTTGCTAGAAAGGTCGAATCTTTTCATACACTGATTCTTGTATTAATTTTATAAGAAATAGTAACTTTAACTGGTAATGTTTTCTTTAGCGATTTATCTTATTGGATGAATCTCGAGACTTCATCAAAGTAGTTAAAACCTACTTAACCGTCCAAGCTAAAACATAGCTAGACTCTAATAATCAAGTGTTAGGCACATACGCAAATAGTCCATAGGATAATTCCAAGGACTTCAAAGCAAACACCAAATCACATGATACAAAGGGATAATTAAAACACATCGCATCCTTTGAGTTTATAGGAGAAGCGTGTTTCTCACTTTCTTAATGCCAAGTCCACTCCAAACTTAAATTTTCACTTGCAATGTTCGTCAATATGGTCTACAAAACATTTTTTATATCCGCTGAGTGAGGCTGATTCACTTCTCACGTGATAGGTATGGGACGGTTTGACGTGAGCCGAATAAAAGAAAAAAAACATTTTAATATTATTTAGTTATGTACATGTATTATAATCATTAACGTCTTTATTGGTTACAAAAAATTAACACAAATTAACAATTTTGCGATTTAAAAAAAACAATTAAAAACCATCAAAGCATCAAACCACTAAATACGAACAGTCCGCCGAACCACCCAATCCATTTGTCATCCAATTCACTTTCGTCAAAACAGCCAAACCAGATCGTGAACGCCCCTATAAAGCAGTACAAATAACGTGCCATGAGCACAACATCTCCCGCTACCAAGAACATAACCGGGGTGTGTATCGTTCGTTATAACGGCCACGCTTGTCAAGGACTAATTTGTAATTCAACAAATCAGCAAGGACTGAAATCGTTATTATCCGATACTGAATGTTTGATCATAATCAGTTATTAATCAAAAAATATAATTATATTCATATTCAGTTAGCTTCATTTACAACTCAAAGCTATGGTAATTACTAACTATATTTTGTTAAAATTAGTCAAGTTCCTTCATTGTTCTCTATTATTTATGCTTTAATTAGTGATTGTGAATTTGTAATTAACACAATTGAATTGAATTCTGTTACGGTTTCGTGTTTAATTCGGTATGTAGTTGGTGAAATTAGGTCGAATTTTAGTCATCGTTTGTTAATATGAAGTTATTACAATTGAACAAGTTGTTATCAATTGAACTTTTGTTTTCTGTAATCAGTAACTGGAAAACCGTTAACCGGAGAAACCGAACCGAAACCGACGGTTTGATTTTATGTTTTTTTGTAAACACCGAACTTACATTTCGTTTTTGGTTTTGTGTGTAATAAAAACCGAAATAACCGAATCCAGCCGAATTTATAGATTTTCATTTTTTATGTTAAATGATTTATAAGAACTTAATAAATGTAACTCAAATATTTTAGCCAAAATGTAATAATAATTAATTATTTAATTCGGCCCGAATTTATTATTTTGGGCCAGTATTTATTTTGGCTACTAGCTCGTAGCTTACTAGATGAAAGCTTGAATTAAGCTAGCTAAAAAACTTGATTTAAAACGACCTGCACCAAGCCGGCTTATTTTTGTAACCGAGCAGAGCTTGAGCCATGCTCAGATCGGCTCATGGCTTGGCTCGTTGACTCGCTCTTAGGCTTGTTTAACTTCTAGCTTGAACTCGAGCTCGAGCTGAGTCGAGCTGCCTCGTTTGAGCTCGAACCCACACCGGCTCGACTCGTTTACAGCCCTAAACAAAACCTAAGCCGAAAACCAAAAAACCAAAACCCAAGCTGCATGGTTTTTAAAGATTAAAAAACTGAGGTTTTGGTCTTTGGTTCGGTTTTAGCCAAAAACCGACCCAAATCAAACCGTGCACACTCCAAAATCAGTTGCTGTAACTCTAGAAATATTACTGTATAGTTTTTTGTTTTGAAAATGATTATCAATAAATGTGATTTTCTTCTCCAATATCACATATTCACATTCAAAATGCACATCCATACCCCCCCCCCCCCCCCCAACTTCTCACATTCTGATTTCTGTTTTAAGTATTACTAGCTCACTGGAATATTTGCAGCACTCAGATAGATACATTGATGCTGGTGAACCCGAGACTCATAACTGTGAGATCAAGCTGGTTCGTAAATAGTAGCCTTTAGTAAAGCATTTTCGCATGCAATTTTTCTTTTATTGGTGTTTTGGATGAAAAAGTTATATTTTAGTAAAATAAGTTGGTGTTCAAATGCAGAGAATAAATCCTACGAGGCGAAGGGAAAAACTATATGTTGGTTGTGGAGCTGGTTTTGGTGGTGATAGACCATTGGCAGCACTTAAGTTACTTCAAAAAGTCAATGATCTTAACTACCTTGTACTCGAATGCTTAGCGGAACGCACCCTTGCTGATCGCTACCAGGCGTTGATGTCAGGCGGTGACGGTTTTGACCCCCGTAGTATGTTTTTGTTCACCACATTTTTTTCTCTATTAAATTGTACCTATAATAAATATAGGGTCGAGATAATGTACAATAATGCCTTAACGTACGATAGGTACGCGAGACGCTCAAAGGCAAAAAACAAGGCAAAAATACTAAAACGCTCAAAAACGCTCAACCAAAACCCTAAAACGCTCAAAAAAGGTTTTCGCGAAAAAAGTAAAAAATTGATCGATTAACGATCCAAACCTGTTTTTTTTTGGTGAACCAATGATTAATTGGATATGTATTGACGATTCTGAGATGTTGGGATGTGATTTCATGGATCGATTTCGTGAAAAAAGGGGATTCGCGTACCTATTGTACGATAAGCTATTATTGTATTGGATCTTTTCCCAATACACACACACACACACATTACATATCCATTGACCATTTTCTGTTTCTGTTTGCAGTTTCGGAGTGGATGCAGTTGCTCCTTCCTTTGGCAGTTGAGAAAGGAGTTTGCATTATTACTAACAAGGGTGCAAGTAAGAAACATTAATCATGTTCTTTTATTTTCTTAAATCTTTTGTCGGCTTTTTTAAAATTCAATTTTGTTTTCCTTGAAAGCGAATACATTGGCTGCTCAAGAAAAGGTTTTGGAAATTGCAAGCAGGTTGAGTATTAAGATTACTGTAGGTGTAGCTCATCAGTTTGATATTGCCAAAGCAGGTCTAAATGTCTAATGCCATTCTTATAACTTACATATGTAAAGTTGATCTCTTTTTTAAATGTATTTCACCGCTGACCGTATTCTTTAAAAAAATTTCTTACATATTCAGGTCTTTGTTCTAACTTGAGAAATGCAAACGATGTAAGAATTCGGTACTCGTGACTCTTATATTGTATCTGCATTTAGCAGTAACTTTGAACATTATGATTGTTACATTCATATTTATATTGATGCATATAGGGTATAAGCATGTATCTAGGAGCAGCGCCTATTGTGGAGTGTCTCGAGAAGTACAATCCCAATGTTGTCATCACTTCTAGGGTTGCTGATGCTTCCTTATTTCTAGCTCCAATGGTATAAAATGATTTTTTTCTTCCTTATATATGACATGTTTATCATATTAAAAGAAATCATCATCTTTGTTGGTGTTTTTCAAGGTTTATGAACTCGGGTGGAACTGGGATGAATACCAACTGCTAGCCCAAGGCTCGTTAGCTGGACACCTTCTAGAATGTGGCTGCCAACTCACTGGAGGATATTTTATGCATCCAGGTGCTATAATAATTACTAGTTCGTTCAAATGCATGCACTTTGACTTTTATGGTCAAACCGATTGTTATTAGTTTTTTATAACGATATCGGTTTCTGTAAATTTGTAGTCCCAGAAATAATTTATATATGTAGTCTATTATAATCTTCTAATGTATGCAAACAATACACTCAAAAGTCTAGCGATACGTATTTCGTGTGAAGTTGAAGATTTGATGTTTTGACCTAAAAAGTCAAATGTATATTGTGGTTGCAGGAGACAAATACAGAGACATGTCTTTTCAAAATCTTCTAGAACTTTCTCTTCCCTTTGCTGAAGTTAGTTACGATGGGAAAGTGTGTGTAGCAAAAGCAGACGGGAGCGGTGGTGTACTAAATTTCAGTACTTGTGCTCAACAACTTCTTTATGAAGTTGGGGATCCAGGTGCTTATATTACTCCAGATGTGGTGAGTTGCATCTCCACGTCCGTATATTTAGTTAATTAATTGAATGTAAAGGAAATTACACTGATTGGAACATACTGGAAGCAGGTTATAGACTTCCAAGACGTTTCGTTTCACTCGTTATCAACTGATAAAGTTGCTTGTACTGGAGCAAAACCGGCTGCGACATCTGTACCCGATAATCTTTTAGCACTAGCTTCAAAGGTATTATTGGAATATTATTTTCTTTTTCAGTCTGGAATCTCATTCTATGTAACCGATTACTTAAAACCCGTGAAATAACATTATAAATCATCATCATCATCATCATCATCGTACTCAGTATATCCCACCAATAGCAAAGCTATGGTAGGGTCTGAGGAGGGTAAGATGTAGGCAGCCTTACCTCTACCCCATAGGGATATAGAGGCTGCTTCCGGTGAGACCCCCGGCTCGATAGTAGTTTTGCATCAAGCCTTGGACATAAGGCACATAGCACTCAATCATCGGGACACCGGCTGATCGGTGCATGTACCCTTATCTTTCCGCTATCAACGCCACTACATGATGCCTAATTAACCGTCCGTCACTTTTAACGTTATTTTCACGAGATTAGTAAAATAACGTCAAAATTAGTGCAATTTCACTTTTGCCCACCCGAGGGTTCACACATATATACATCATATGTGCGCACCGCAAGCAGGGCTAGAAATAACAATATAAATAAGTTGAGGATTCTGAAATATTTGTATTTGAATTAAAATGTGATTCTTGTAGTTAAGCTTGGCTTGTAAGCAAACCAAACGGACACGAGCAAAACATGTTCGTTCGTTTAATATTAAACGTCCAAACGATCGAACACGAACAATTAAATTAACAAGGTTTTTTTGTTCGTGTTTGTTTGTTAAGAAAAGGAACATGTTTATGTTCGTTCATTACCAGTATAAACAAACAGTTCACGAACGTAAACAGACGGACATAACTGAACTACAAACCAGCTAAAGGGTAATGTGAGGAACAATGCGATTGGGCCTAAAATTTTATTAAAACTATACTAAGTTAATGGGCTAAAAAATTTCAAATTAACATATTAACGAACATAAACAAACGAACTTAAACTACCGAACATAAATGAAAATAAATGAGCATAAACAAATTTTAATGGACGAACTTCCAGCCGAACGGTTCACAAATGCTCATTGAATGTTCGGTTCAGTTAGAGGCCTACTGGTAGTGAATAAGTTATTGTAATACATGATTAATCAGTTTGTTGGTTTCGAATCTGCAAGGATTAACTAGAATCTTGCTCATGCCATGTGAATGTGTAAGGCCTCGAACCTGGTAGCCTTACTTTAGCGTCGGATTTACTCATAAACACAGTTCTTACAAATCAGAGTTCATTAAAACTTTCGCGGAATATAAAAACTTCTATGAAACGTTACAGCAATCCAAAACTTGCCTTAATTAAACATTCTCGTCCTTCAAAATAAACGTCAATTACATTAAAACATCTTGAGTCTTCAGATGCCAGTCTCCTATTCGCCCACCATGTGCCCGCTCAAGCTAGCTGTCTCATTCTACTCACCTGCGTGCATACTAAAAGTCAGCTACGCTGAGTGAGTTCTAGTTAATCATACACTATACAATACATACACATACATACATATCCGAAGATACATATCCATACTTAACTAGTTACCCTTCTGTTCTACATACATACTTACTACCATACATACATACATATCTACAATCACTAACCTCAGTCTACCGAGAGTACGTTCATAGTCCGCCGTCTATACCTGTACTCAAGGTCGTGAACACGTAAAAGGTCCGCAGTCCTTACCTATGTTCACCATTCATGGTACGTGCAAGGTCCGCGGTCCTTCCCTATACCATCCCACTTCCACAACACGAACAAGGTCCACAGTCCTTCCCTATGTTGCAACCTAATTCATAGCACGTACGAGGTCCGCAGTCCTCCCCTATGCTACCACAGCACGTATAAGGTCCGCAGTCCTTTCCTATGCCATCCTACATCCACAACACGTACAAGGTCCGCAGTCCTTCCCTATGTTGCAACCTAAACCATAGCACGTACGAGGTCCGCAGTCCTCCCCTATGCTACCACAATACAAATACAGCACGTATAAGGTCCACAGTCCTTTCCTATGCTGATGCCTATCTATAATACGTATAAGGTCCGCAGTCCTTAACTACGTTGTCGTCTATTATCTGTAACACGTATAAGGCCCACCGTCCCTATCTACGTTACATCTATCATCTACATTACGTATAAGGCCCGCAGTCCTTAACTACGCCATCACCAGCCGAGTCTATGTCCGACAGAAGCTAGAGGGATTTGCCATCCTAACTTACTATGTCGAACGTAGAACTCACATACCATTCGTGTACCTGTATACACATACTTCACATATACAATAATTACATTATAGCATAAGAACACTCTAGGCGTTCTTTACATCCTTCATTTAACAACCATACCCCTTGTCGTTACGTGCAATATCCGAAGATCGTTCACGCCCCGACAAGTATTCATTTGTAATATTCATACATCTTCGATATATAATATTCGTACCTTTATTTTTAACCTGACAGTACGCGCAATATCCGAAGATCGTTCGCGTACCGACAAGCAATCATTCATATCCATCACATATATCACATATGGCATACACTTATCACTTAGGATAAATGTATTAACAACACATCGAGTATGCACACAGCCCCGAAAACATAACAAGGAATGGGGCTAGAAACTCACCTGAACTCTGCTTCTTCCTCCGATAGTTGTAAATCCCTTCTTTAACTGAGCTCGGCTGACTGTATAAGTTACACGTATCAATACTCGCTTGATCTAATCCGGTGGCCTAGTATTAGCTTACTTTTACTTATCGTTTTTAATCTATTCTCTAATCGAACTTGACTTTAGGCGAAGTTAAACCTTAGGCGAACTTGGCTTTAGGCGAAGTTGTCATCAGGCGAACTTGGCTTTAGGCGAAGTTGTCATCAGGCGAACTTGGCTTTAGGCGAAGTTGTCATCAGGCGAACTTGGCTTTAGGCGAAGTTGTCATCAGGCGAACTTAGCTTTGCAGGCGAAGTTCATCAGGCGAACTTAGCTTGCAGGCGAAGTTGTCGGCTGCAGCTACTGTTCGTTCTTAAATCCTTCGTTTCTTAACCAAATAACTCGATTTAGGTATCCACGGAATCGTCTGACCAGCGCCTACAAACCCCAACCATCAAATCGGCCTAACATCGATGTTTAAGGGGTGCGATTTAGGCATATAGGTTACGGGTTCTTTTAGGTTAACAATTAACCTATCAATTGCTAATCAGTTCTAGTAATATTTGTTGTTTTAGGTTCGTTTATAACAAACTAACACAGATCTATGATTTTCCAAATCAAACCGAACCTATACGAACGATTTCTAACTATAAACGTACCTTGAACGAGTCGAACTACGAACCCGGTTAAGCCTTGATGTTGTTTTGGTCCGTCACGACGTTCCAGCACCAATAAGCTCGGGTTTTCGCTTTCGGATCTTGGTTCGGGTTATAAGATGGTGTTGTGTGTGTTTTGGTGGTGTATGGAATATGTGAGAATGAGGATTAAATGGTGATTAATGGTATTTATATTTAGGGATCATGGGCTTAAGCCCATGGACTCTCCTTCCTTCTTTCATAACCCAAGTCCATAACCCATATCCATTACCCAACACTAGCCCGACCCATACCAACTCCTACTCTATTTATTTATTTCCCGATAACCCGAGTAAACTTTCCCTCTATTATTAAGTAATACAATTAATATTATTTTGGAAATTTCGGGATGTTACAAGTCTTCCCTCCTTAAAGAGGTTTCGTCCCCGAAACCTAACTTATTCCCTATAATAGGAAAACTCCTTATATTTACACACTTTATTGAATCGCCTTTGTTTTCTGGGTTATCCCTCTTACTCCTGACTTGTAGTCATCGAGCGGTGATCATGTGTTTTAGCTATTAAGGTAGCTTGTCCATGAGGCCCTCAATGTGCCAAGTCTCATCTCACCTTCCCGAGGAACCTTGTTTTATATAATAACGCTAACTCCTAAGGCGACGCTTTACCCTCACACAACTATTTATCATAACCAACACGCATTCAAGATAAATTCATAGTTCGTTCATACAAAATCACAAGAAATCACAAGTACTTCATAACATAAAAGGAAATCATTCAAGTTTGTCAAACAAACATAGGTTCAACTGTAACATAAAACACTCTTTAACTACTAAACATAAAACAACTGTCCTGCAACCTCCTCAGCAGCTAATAGACCATCCTTTCACGCGTCTCCTCTTCCTTCCCCCACTGCCACGGCTTCCCCACACTCCCTAGCTATGTGACCTGACTTACCACACTTGTAACACTTCTAGTCCTCGGTGCATTCACGGGAGATGTGCCCCTTCCTCCCACATCGGTAGCACTGATTTGGACCAGCATTGCATTCCCCCAAGTGCATCTTCCCACACACCTTACATGCTTCCTTTCCTGCCATCTTCTGTGTCTTTCTCCCTGCACGCTCCACGACATCCCTAGCTCTTTTAGTTCCTTTCCCTTCTTCCTCATCTTCCACTTCCACATCATCCGCCGCCAGATCAACATAGACCATCTCCGCCAACTCGACCGCAGACTCAAAGGTAACAGGTTTGTTGGCCCTGACTAACATGCGGACCTTCTGGGGAAGTCCTCTAACGTAGCACTTGATCCGTTTCGCCTCGGTGTTCACCATGTCAGGAACTAGCCTAGACATGCGGTTGAATTCAGTGGTGTACTCACGATGTGTCATCATACCGGCCTTTAAATTCAGGAACTTCATCTCCGTCCTTTCAACCTCGGCATCTGCACACAACTTCTTCATCACCAACTCTTTCAGATCGTCCCATCTCAACGCCTTGATCTCATCCCTAGTCTTTCTCTGCTCCACACTTTCCCACAAATACATAGCTTCTTCCTCAAATGACTGAGTAACATAACCCACAGCTTGGTCGGGACGGCATTCGCTAATGCGGATAATCTTGTCCATAGTGGTTATCCACTGAAGAGTAGCGATTGCGTCTCCTAAACCAGTCAGCTTAGGCGGGTCACAACCTTTGAAGGACTTATAGTTGCAACCGCCTCGGCCCCTCTTCCTATCATCAACTTTCACAGACCTTACCTCACTTGAATCACCTTTTTCCCCCTCATCATCTTTCCCACTATTACCACCCGCCCCTTCAACAGTTCTTTCACGGCTTCCAGCAGACCTTCCCGGGGTAATATTCTTCACAGCAGTGGCTGCAGCTTGAACAATAGCTGCTTGAATTGCGGGATCCAGTTGAATTCCTTCATTGTTTTCCGGGTTTTTTCCAGCTGCGCTTCCTTTAGCTTCGGTGTTGGAAGCTGTCTCAACCGAAGGTTGCTGGACACGACGAGGCCTGCCGCGTCGTCCAGTGCGACCTCCAGCTCCAACAATGTCGCCAGCTCCAGCCATCGTATTCTAAAAGGGAAAACACAAACATCATCACTCAAGGAACTATTTAGTACAAGGATAGCAAGGCTAACAGGTAATAACAGTGGCCAGCTGTGACTAGCTGATCACGTTGCTTTCCGTGTCCTATACACTTCCCTTTATGAGTCTATTTGTGCTGGTTCTACTTAAGCAGTTAGTCAAATCAATCAATCAATTATTCCTATCCCTATCGTTCACGTATCTTTTCTTTCTCATTAACATATATCATTTAATTATACACTTTACCTTTACTGATCTTGCTTGAGCGACACATGGCATTCTTGAACTGGCATCTTCTTTCTTTTCTTACTTAAACCCCATTCTCTGTTCGAGTCTAAGCATGTAGGATGCTTAAATCTCTCGAACTTTGCTCTGATACCAACTTGTAAGGCCCCGAACCCGGTAGCCTTACTTTAGCGTCGGATTTACTCATAAACACAGTTCTTACAAATCAGAGTTCATTAAAACTTTCGCGGAATATAAAAACTTCTATGAAACGTTACAGCAATTCAAAACTTGCCTTAATTAAACATTCTCGTCCTTCAAAATAAACGTCAATTACATTAAAACATCTTGAGTCTTCAGATGCCAGTCTCCTATTCGCCCACCATGTGCCCGCTCAAGCTAGCTGTCTCATTCTACTCACCTGCGTGCATACTAAAAGTCAGCTACGCTGAGTGAGTTCCAGTTAATCATACACTATACAATACATACACATACATACATATCCGAAGATACATACCCATACTTAACTAGTTACCCTTCTGTTCTACATACATACTTACTACCATACATACATACATATCTACAATCACTAACCTCAGTCTACCGAGAGTACGTTCATAGTCCGCCGTCTATACCTGTACTCAAGGTCGTGAACACGTAAAAGGTCCGCAGTCCTTACCTATGTTCACCATTCATGGTATGTGCAAGGTCCGCGGTCCTTCCCTATACCATCCCACTTCCACAACACGTACAAGGTCCACAGTCCTTCCCTATGTTGCAACCTAATTCATAGCACGTACGAGGTCCGCAGTCCTCCCCTATGCTACCACAGCACGTATAAGGTCCGCAGTCCTTTCCTATGCCATTCTACATCCACAAAACGTACAAGGTCCACAGTCCTTCCCTATGTTGCAACCTAAACCATAGCACGTACGAGGTCCGCAGTCCTCCCCTATGCTACCACAATACAAATACAGCACGTATAAGGTCCACAGTCCTTTCCTATGCTGATGCCTATCTATAATACGTATAAGGTCCGCAGTCCTTAACTACGTTGTCGTCTATTATCTGTAACACGTATAAGGCCCACCGTCCCTATCTACGTTACATCTATCATCTACATTACGTATAAGGCCCGCAGTCCTTAACTACGCCATCACCAGCCGAGTCTATGTCCGACAGAAGCTAGAGGGATTTGCCATCCTAACTTACTATGTCGAACGTAGAACTCACATACCATTCGTGTACCTGTATACACATACTTCACATATACAATAATTACATTATAGCATAAGAACACTCTAGGCGTTCTTTACATCCTTCATTTAACAACCATACCCCTTGTTGTTACGTGCAATATCCGAAGATCGTTCACGCCCCGACAAGTATTCATTTGTAATATTCATACATCTTCAATATATAATATTCGTACCTTTATTTTTAACCTGACAGTACGCGCAATATCCGAAGATCGTTCGCGTACCGACAAGCAATCATTCATATCCATCACATATATCACATATGGCATACACTTATCACTTAGGATAAATGTATTAACAACACATAGAGTATGCACACAGCCCCGAAAACATAACAAGGAATGGGGCTAGAAACTCACCTAAACTCTGCTTCTTCCTCCGATAGTTGTAAATCCCTTCTTTAACTGAGCTCGGTTGACTGTATAAGTTACACGTATCAATACTCGCTTGATCTAATCCGGTGGCCTAGTATTAGCTTACTTTTACTTATCGTTTTTAATCTATTCTCTAATCTAACTTGACTTTAGGCGAAGTTAAACCTTAGGCGAACTTGGCTTTAGGCGAAGTTAAACCTTAGGCGAACTTAGCTTTAGGCGAAGTTGTCATCAGGCGAACTTAGCTTTAGGCGAAGTTGTCATCAGGCGAACTTAGCTTTAGGCGAAGTTGTCATCAGGCGAACTTAGCTTTGCAGGCGAAGTTCATCAGGCGAACTTAGCTTGCAAGCGAAGTTGTCGGCTGCAGCTACTGTTCGTTCTTTAATCCTTCGTTTCTTAACCAAATAACTCGATTTTGGTATCCACGGAATCGTCTGACTAGCGCCTACAAACCCCAACCATCAAATCGGCCTAACATCGATGTTTAAGGGGTGCGATTTAGGCATATAGGTTACGGGTTCTTTTAGGTTAACAATTAACCTATCAATTGCTAATCAATTCCAGTAATATTTGTTGTTTTAGGTTCGTTTATAACAAACTAACACAGATCTATGATTTCCCAAATCAAACCGAACCTATACGAACGATTTCTAACTATAAACGTACCTTGAACGAGTCGAACTACGAACCCGGTTAAGCCTTGATGTTGTTTTGGTCCGTCACGACGTTCCAGCACCAACAAGCTCGGGTTTTCGCCTTCGGATCTTGGTTCGGGTTATAAGATGGTGTTGTGTGTGTTTTGGTGGTGTATGGAATATGTGAGAATGAGGATTAAATGATGATTAATGGTATTTATATTTAGGGATCATGGGCTTAAGCCCATGGACTCTCCTTCCTTCTTTCATAACCCAAGTCCATAACCCATATCCATTACCCAACACTAGCCCGACCCATACCAACTCCTACTCTATTTATTTATTTCCCGATAACCCGAGTAAACTTTCCCTCTATTATTAAGTAATACAATTAATATTATTTTGGAAATTTCGGGATGTTACAGAATGCTTTCAGGAAGCTGGATGGAAAGGATGGGGAGAGATATCATATGGTGGATATAAATGTGTGGAAAGAGCAAAGGCTGCTGAATATTTGGTATTTTAAACTCCATATATAATGGATATAATATGGTCCCACTGCTTATGTGACATATTTGTATGTTATCATTTTGGTAGGTGAAGGCATGGATGGAAGAAGTATATCCAGGCACTAGTGCGTGTATAATGTCGTATATAATCGGATTAGACAGCCTCAAAACAACTAGTCTTGAAAATATCACTTTAGCGACTATCGACATTCGGTTACGAATGGATGGTTTATTTGATCAAGAAAAGCATGCTGTTCAGTTCACCAAAGAGTTCACAGCTCTTTACACGAATGGACCGGCTGGTGGTGGTGGTGTCAGGTCTGACCCATTTCTCACTTCATTTTAACATAAATCGCATGTTAATGTTAATGGGACCCGCAAAATGACCTTGCGGGTGAGGTTACTGTACAATAATTTCTTAACGCACGATAGGTACGCAAGACGCTTAAAGGCAAAAAACAAAAACGCTCAAAGGCAAAAATACTAAAACGCTCAGCCAAAAACCTAAAACGCTCAAAAACGGTTTTTGTGAAGAAAAGTAAAAAATTGATCGACTAACGATCCAAAACTGTTTATTTCAGTGAACCAATGATTAATTGGATATGTATTGACGATTTCGAGATCTTGTGATGTGATTTCGTGGATCGATTTACGGAATATAAGTATTATCATGAATATAAGTATTCTTGTACCTAATGTACGTTAAGCAATTATTGTATTCTATCTTTTCTCATGTTAATGCGTGTATTACAAAATGCAGCACCGGGCACAAGAAAGAGATCCTGCTTGAAAAAGGATTGGTATGTGTAATAATCATCATTATTTAACTTATAGATCAACAGTAATCAGCAATTGTAAGTTACTGACAATTGTTTATTTGTTTAAATAATCAGGTGGGGCGTGCACATATATACTGGAAAATATCAGCAAAGCAAAACCAACTAACAAAATCAAGCGATCAAATCAACATACACCATACAGAACCAAAATCTAATCATCTAAACGAGCTTCTATCTCTCGAGACTCACGTCTCACCTTCGCCTGCACCTACACCTGCACCATCAAACCAAAAGATTCATCTATATGACATAGCTCATAGTCGAGCTGGTGACAAAGGTAACGACATAAACTTCTCGATAATCCCACATTTCCCACCAGACATTAAACGTCTCAAAACCGTCATAACACCAGATTGGGTCAAAAGGGTCATGTCACCTCTTCTGAACCAATCATCTTTCCCGAAAGCAGATGATATAGAAACGAGAGACAAATGGGTCGATGAACATGTTAGTGTGGAGGTCTATGAGGTACGAGGTATCGCTTCGTTAAACGTTGTCGTGAGGAGCGTTCTAGACGGTGGTGTTAACTGTTCTAGAAGAATTGACAGGCATGGGAAAACTATATCTGATCTCATATTATGCCAAGAGGTTGTGTTGCCCATATGACCAACTGTTGTGTAATATTTATAAATTGTAAATCATGATTTGACTTGCATGCATAGCTGGATAGTGGGCTGTGGGTTTATGCACACTTAGGCTATGCGTTATGGGTCATTCTTCACATTCTCCATCATTTTCGATATCGCCTACACCTCTACTTTTTCTTCATCATTCAACCTCACCACGCAATCCATGTTATACTTCATTCTCCATCAATTCATTTATTTATATTATTTAAATACAAAGATGAAATGAAAAAAAGGAAAAAAATATGGTTGGGCGATGTGAGTGGTGGGGTCACAAGGATAAGTGGGAATGAGCAGCGCGGTAGCCCTCATGCACACCCCGTCATGCATGAGGGGAGGGTGGGGGCGTGGTGTTCATGGGGCATCATTTGAGCCAACTCTGCACTCTTCGTAACCACCAGTGAGCCATACCATATAGCCTTAGTGGCAAGTGTTGTTGATACTCTTTGCTATTGGGTTCATGTGCCTTGATGCACCATTTCAACTTTTGTGATTGTTGGTCTTATTATGAATTGCTAACATAACAAATGTATTGTGATTTGTGAGCTTCAAGCTTGATGAACAAAATAGTTTATAGTTTACGGTTTATGGATATGTTACACTCTGAAAATGTTACATTTAGTTTATAATAAGAATACATGATAGTTCAGTAGTAGCATATATCCTTCTTTAAAACTTGATTAAACACACAAATACCTCCTTTAAGTTGTACATTAAAACCTTGTGTTATGGAAAATACGAAATAGTACAAGTTTATAAATTCTTCATTTAAACTATTAGAGCATTTTATATAATTGGTTTGGAGGTGTTTTTGAAGAGAGTGTATGATATGTGGGAGAGGGTCGGTTTTGTGACAAGATACCCTCAAATGAGCTCATGTGAGTGAAAGAAGGAGAGAAAATGTTTTGACAATGTTTTTGAGACTGACTATTGTGGATTTGTGAGGCTTTTATAGATTAACATATTTGTGTTTCGTCAATCTTAAACGCCTAAAATTGACATTAAAAGATTTAAATTTATTAAAAGTCAAAATAAAGTGACATAAAAATTTATTAATTTTGTGTTTATATTTTTGAAAGAGACAAAATAAAGTGACATATATGTTTTTTTATTAATAATATCTTTAAAAAATAGAAAACACCATCCTAGTTTCATTGCATAAAAATCGAGCAAATTGTCCGTTATTTTCTCAAAAATGATTAAAATCTCCAATCACGTGTTGGTTCTTTATAAATTCATTGAGAATTCAACCTCTAAACAATAAAACCAAATTGTATTTGTGTGATTTGTATTCCTTTTTGTCCATTCAAAAGGAAAGGACTTATTCAATTATTCCTTTCCTATTGTTAACAACATTTTATCTTGTTTGAAAACCAAACAACCAAACCGAAAGCCAAGAAAATGTCATTCACAGGAACTACAGACAAATGCAAAGCTTGTGATAAAACGGTTTATTTTGTTGATTTATTGACTGCGGATGGAGCCACGTTCCATAAAACATGCTTCAAATGTAGCCATTGCAATGGAACGCTCGTGGTTCGTGTTTCAATCCCTTATATCTCTTGATTAGCTCTATACTAATTAATTAACTTTTATATATATATATATATATATATATATATATATATGTAGCTTGTATTTTTATTTCTATAAAAAATAACGTATTCTTGTACCGATAATTTTGATCTTTGTGGTTGAATATTGGTTTTCATGCATAAAAACAATGGAAAATTTATATGAATTAAAAACTATACATGAAAAATAATAACTTCTTTTGGCAGATGAGCAACTACTCTTCCATGGATGGAGTCCTCTATTGCAAGACTCATTTTGAACAACTTTTTAAGGAATCTGGGAATTTTAGCAAGAACTTTCAAACTAGTGAGTTTTTCTTATTAGTGTTATTTATAATGTAAAAATATTTTATTCGACATATCAATTTTTTTAACAATGAAGGGCATACTGCGGGGTTTTTTATTAAAAGATTTGAACTTGGATCTTCACCAGTTTCGGCTCTTATCACTCGGCTACAGCCCAAGTGGGCCGAAAGAACAATTACAAGTCAAAAAATTATTTTAGTTGGTAAATCTTAAAAATTAAGAAGAGTTAATTAGGTTAACCCCCTTAAACATTTTTTTACCAATAACTTTTTTTCGGAAGTTAATCTTCTGTTACAATTTTTTTTCTTTTTCTATTTCTTTTATAACAAACTATATACAAAAACAAAAAAAAATAAGTAATTTTAAAGTTTCTATATAAATAATATTAAATAATAATAATTGTATAATTAGAACTAGGTACACTGGCTATGTCTAGAGCAAACTAAACAATTTTAGGAGTTAAAAGTAATATTGTTTTTCATGAAAAAGGAAAACAAAGTGCTTTGAGATCCTAACACATTGGAATGTGATGGCACAATTTTTTATACGATTACAAAATCACACAATCTCAACATAAATTTAAAGCGATCAAAAGGTGAGTGAGTTGCCACCAATAAAAAAGAATCGAATGTATTCAAACCGTAAAAATTTGAAGCCGACGAACCGAAGCTTACTTTTTTTATAGTGCATGCTAATTTGCCATGATTCTTTGTTTATGTTCACCTAAACAATTTTCTTCAATCTTGCAGCAGCAAAACCAGAAAGAGAACTGGTATGTTCATATATTTTATAATGTTTAGAACTTAACTTTATTTTTTTAAATCTAACCTTTTTAATAATGTAATGTAGACAAGGACTAATAGCAAACTATCTCAAATGTTTTGCGGAACTCAAGACAAATGTAGAGCTTGTAATAAGACTGTTTATCCTCTTGAAAAGGTTTGTACTATGCATTGAAACTTATACTTTGTGTTCCATTAAGTCAGTCATCCCTAAGAATTTAGTGACCCAATAAAAGTAGAGAAAATAGGCCCCTAAAAAATATTATAAAAAATATATATGTATTTGAAAAAAAAAAACTTAACATACGTTTTAACAAATTAAAAATAGTTTTAGGGCCCTCGACGGTCATGTGCTAAGTCAAGGACTAATAAAACGATTATATTAATTGGCCTAGCAATGTTAACCAATGCCATCATGCTATACCAATTTGCACCTTGTGTATCAAAAGTTGTACGTTGTAGGTTGTTCACAAAGTCATGTTGTAACGATTTGTATATTGTGCATCCCTAGTTGTACATTGTGCATTGCAAGTTATACGTTGTATGGGATTTGTTTAGAAGGTCTTTGAATAAGGTTTGGAATCTGATTTGAAATTCATTGGAGCTCATGTGACGGTTCATGGCCGTGGATGCGCTTATAAATATGTCTCGAAAGGCCGACATTAACCGATACATTCCCTAGTACAACATATTAATGCATTAATGGTGTTGTGATCATAGGTGACAATGGAAGGAGAACCATACCACAAGTGTTGCTTCAAATGTGCTCATGGAGGTTGTCCTCTAACACACTCATCATATGCTGCCCTTGATGGTGTTCTATATTGTAGGCATCATTTTGCCCAACTTTTCATGGAGAAAGGTACTTATTCTCATGTCCTCGAGGCGGCAAACCAAAAAAAAAATGGGCCCGCCTCATCGGAAGAGAAACCAGAGCAACAACCAACCGCTGATGAAGGTGAAGCTGCTAATGATAACCAACCCGAAGCACCACAATCACCACCAGCACCAACACCGGCACCGGAGGATGAACAACCGGAAAGGGAAGAAAAAGAAGAAGAAAATGAAAATGAAAAAGAAGAGGAGCAATCCAAAACAGATTAATCCTACACCAACACAAAAAGTCACACACTCATTTGGTTAATGTTGTGTCACATGGATTAGTTTGTATATATAAAAAAAGAATTCACATTAATTCCCTTAAAGGGAAACACCTTTAAGTTCTTTATATTTCTTGATCACTAACTAGAGTGTGAGAAATATGATGGTCACAAATAAATTTCCAGTTTTGATGTATGTATATATGTAAAACTTTGATATACATGAATTAATGACAATTTCATCATGTACATGAAACTTTATTTAGGGTGTGATCTGTTAAGGACATTAGTTGCAAAATATTTTAGCAGAGAATCACAAGAATCATATAAACACATGTATATTTTTTCTTTAACCGTATACATAAGATAGTTGTGTAATCGTTTGATGTATGTCATTCACTATGTATAAATACATACATTATATGATTTTCTACTTAAAATTGGTTATATATTAAACCACCAGTAATGTGTATACTTGTAAAACTATTGTTTACAACTACATTAAGAGTTGATAAGTAAATAAAAACATTAACTGTATAAGCAGTGGCATGATGGATAAACGTTTCAGTCCATAACCGTAAACTTCCTGAGTTCTGGTCACTATGTGAGTTTAAGTTGAATTCCTATTATCCTATAAACTGTTTAATGTTTACATGCCAATTGAATTCCTTCATATTTTGTTTCAATGATAACAACAACAAAAAATCTACTAAAAATGTCATTATTATATTGTATGTTAGAATTTTGGGGCTATTTGAGTAAGTGAATGAGGGAGTTTTAAAGGTCCTTTGGAGTGCTTGAAAAGTCATGTCATATGGTGTCACCCTATAAATCTTTCCTCACTTTTTTTGGTCGGGTTGTGTTTCATTTGGGGCCATCTACACATATCGTGTCACCTTATAAATCGTAATCACTAAGTAATTCGGCCCATCGACAAGTAATTCGGCCCATCGACGTTGTCTCATGTTGAGATCTTTTTGGTCAAAGATGTGTTGTAGACTTTTGTAATCGGTGAATACAACACACTTTGTGCCATAAAGATAATGTCTCCAGATTTTGAGAGCGAAAACGACGGCACCAAGTTCGAGATCATGAGTCGTATAATTCTTTTTGTGATCCTTGAGTTGCCTTGAGGCATATGCGATAACTTGACCTCGTTGCATGAGAACGCAACCGAGACCTTGGTTGGATGCATCGCAAAATACCACAAAGTCGTCGTTTCCATCGGGAAGGGTTAGGACGGGAGCGTTGCAAAGCATATGCTTTAGAGTTTGGAAAGCTTCTTCTTGTTTTGGTCCCCATTTGTAAGGTTCTCCTTTATGAGTTAGTGCGGTGAAGGGTAACACGATTTTAGAGAAGTTTAGAATGAATCGCCGATAATACCCGGCCAAACCAAGGAAAGATCGGATTTCCGTGGGTGTGGATGGAGTCTTCCAATCTTTTACGGCCTCGATTTTGGCGGGATCAACATGAATACCTTTATCGTCGACGACATGACTCAAAAATTGAACCTCTTTTAACCAAAATTCACATTTGGAGAACTTGGCATAAAGTTGTTCTTTTTCTTAGGAGATCAAGAATGGAACGTAAATAATGTTCATGTTCGGCTCGGGTTTTGGAGAAGATAAGAATGTCATCGATAAAAACAATCACGAATTTGTCCAAGAATGGTTTGCAAACACGGTTCATGAGGTCCATGAATACCGCAGGTGCATTGGTTAATCCGAAAGGCATAACCAAAAATTCGTAATGTCCATACCGAGTACGAAAAGCGGTTTTTGGAATGTCGTCTTCATGAACACGCAATTGATGATAACCCGATCAAAGATCGATTTTGGAAAAGCAAGTTGTGCCTTGAAGTTGATCGAAGAGGTCGTTGATGCGAGGCAAGGGGTAACGATTTTTAATGGTAAGTTTATTGAGTTCACGGTAATCGATACACATGCGAAACGAGCCATCTTTCTTTTTCACGAAGAGGGCGGGAGCACCCCAAGGAGAAGAGCTTGGACGGATAAAGCCCTTATCGGAGAGTTCTTGGAGTTGATTCGATAACTCTTGCAATTCCGAAGGGGCTAAGCGGTAAGGAGCCTTGGCTACGGGAGTCGCGCCGGGCACAAGGTCGATTTGAAATTCAACAGGACGAACGGGTGGAAGACCAGAGACGTCTTTGGGAAAAACGCCTGGAAATTCACAAACAACGGGAATGTCTTGAATCTTCTTTTCTTTTGGATCTTTTACCACCGCTTGGGCTAGGAATGGAACGTACTTTTGGCGCAAGTACTTACGAGATTGAGAGCAAGACATAAGGTTGAGTTTCTTGGGGATCGTTTTGCCAAAGACTTTGAGAATTTTGCCATTGACGAGCGGGATACGAATGAATTTGTCATAACAAACGACTTCGGCACGGTGAAAAGCTAACCAATCCATGCGTACTATGATGTCGAAGCTTCCCATTTGCATCGGGATGAGGTCGATCGAGAACTCGTGCTTGCAAAGAGTGAGGATACAATCGCAAATGACCGAATCGATGATGATGGAATTTCCATTGGCGACTTCGAAAGAAAAGGGGCGAGAAAGTTTAGTGCGAGATACGCCAAGAATAGATTCGAATTTAAAAGAAACAAAACTCCTATCAGCTCCGATATCAAATAAAATTGAAGCTAAATGCTCATTTACTAAAAACGTACCGTTCACCACATCGTTGGCAACTTGAGCTTGGTTGGCGTTCATCATAAAGGCACGCCATTGGTTGTCGTGGTTAACTTGTTGAGCTGGAGGAGGTGGGAGAGCTTGCATGGCTTGCAGATGTGGTGGAGGAGGAAGGGCTTGCATGGCTTGGATCGGTTGAGCGGGAGGAGCCAAGAGTTGCGGGATTTGGGGTTGATAAGTTTGAACTTGGTAGGCTTGGGTATGGTAGTAGGGTGTGGGTATGATTTGAGCTTGGTTAACAAGAGCAAGTCGAGGACAAGCATTGCGGAAGTGATTCGGGTCTCCACAATTGAAACAAGCCCTAGGTTGGTATGGAGGGTTTTGAGCAAAAGGAGTGGGACGATTTTGGTTGGATGGGGCAAACCTCGGTGGAGCGGGTAGCCCACGAGAGGCTTCTCGACACACGTTGTTAGTGTGACCATAGCGGTTACACTTGGTGCAGTGGCGACAAGCAGAGTATGAGGGATGATGACGTTGACAAGTGTTACATAATGGGTGCGGGCCGGAATAAGGTTTTCGGTTTTGGAGTGCGTGGGATTGAGATTGAGGTTGTGATGGGTGGGTGACAGCATAGTTTCGGTAGTTTGGTTTGATTTTCTTTTTGGTGTGGTGGGTGTAATTGGAGTAGTTGATGGCTTGAGGTTGTGGGTCGACTTTAGCTTGAGGGGTTGGTTCGGGCTTACTCTTGTCACTCGTTTTCTTGATGGAGAGGGTACCGTCTTTGACATGGTTTTCAGAAAGAGCACCGGCGAAGGTAATAGCATCATGAAGGGTTTGCGGGTTGCGACTCATCACCGAGTCGCGGATTTGCATAGGCAAACCGCCGACATACTTGTCAATAGCCCTTTCGAGGGGAGTGACCAAGTGAGGAACCAAGAGACTAAGCTCGTGAAAGCGGTTGGAGTAGGTGGAGTTGTCACCACTCTCTTGCTTGAGTTCCCAAAATTCGGATTCGAGTTTTTGAAGTTCATGTTTTGGGCAAAACTTTTTCATCATGACTTCTTTGAGCTTGGTCCATGAGTAGGCCATAGCTACTTCCGCTCCATGGGTGGAAATCTCGCTATTCCACCAAGTGCGGGCGGTATTCTCAAACATGCTAGAGGCATACGTGGTCTTTTTGAGTTCGGGGCACTCACAAAGAGTAAACACACTTTCCATTTTCTCGAACCATTGTAACAAAGTGGTGGCACAGTTCGTACCAAAGAATTGGGATGGGTTGGCACTAGTGAAGTTTTTCAAAGCGAAAGGTATGGGGTTGGGTGTGGTTTGAGTAACGGTGGGTTGGGTGGCTTGGATTTGAGTTATGAGTCCGGGAATCACAGCGGCGATTTCTTTTGCTACCATTGCGGCCATCTGACGACCGGAGCTCGGCTTGCGTAGTTGGCGACGGATTGAAGGCATTCTAAAATAATAAAAGAGAAATGGTATAAGTTTGGGGTAATTGATATAAGTATGAGGGAAAAAGAGTAAATGTATGGTTTAATGATAGTGAATCCTAGAGTTATGAGAATGAGAATGTTAGTAAAAACCATTTTATACTTACATCAAAAGATAAAAATGTATATACCATTCAAAAATTGGAGGTTTTGAGATTTTGAAATTTATATATAGTCGGGAAAATCGTACATGAAATCACCAGGGTTTGATATCCCGACAAATAAAGTTGTATAAAATAATAGGTGGAGTCGAACATGTGCACGTACCACCGCGTCTTAATTATGTTGTTGTGACTCAAATAACGAAAATAACATATAATAAAAACGGAGATACAACGAGATGCAAAAAGCAACTTGTATTTTTAACACCAAAAAATATAAGGAGGCAACCGGAACGCTTGCATTCGACAACTTAAAGTATTGACATATATAACACGATTTGTAAGCCTAGAAAACGCACACTATAATTCAACCATCCCAGGTAAGTATATCACCTTCGATTCTTGGAATCTTTTTGTCAAATGGTTGTTTCATAGTGTTTCGCTTTCCATGATGGCTACAAATCCGATATAAATGCAACCTTTAAGGAGATCTTAAATAACGGGATCCAAATTAAGTTTGTGATCCATAAAACACATTATGAAAACTAATGTTTTTGCGTTTTAAGGTAAGGATACCTTGGAATACTATAAAAGTGTGTGCATGTGTATATTTTTGAAGATTAAATGAAATAAATAAGCAATTAAATGTATAAGTGTAATGAACAATCAAGTAGGGTAACACGTATAAGCAACACGTACAGGGACCCTAAAGCAAAACTATACTAGGCCGTTACGTCTAACCACCTATCTTATAGTCTTGGCTCTGATACCAATCTGTCACACCCCGACCAAAGGCGGCGGAACATGCCGGGGTGCAACGTGATTGGACAAATACACAAGACACTATTAAAGTGACAATATTTAATCAACTCATTAATTTCATTCAATCACCAAAGTAACACATATTGTTCATACAAATAACATCAAAACATAAGAAATAGATATTGTTCATTCTTCTAATAACCTAGCGGTATCAAATAGAATGACGTCTTCAAACTCCAACTCAAGTAATAATCAAACCTGTAACATGCATAAAATAACATTTGTCAACACGTATGTTGGTGAGCAATTTCATAGTTTTGAGTGTATATAATATGAGTGAGATCCACAAACGTATATGAGACTATAAATAAAAGCATCAATCATGGTATATAAAACATATGTAAATGAGGATCCTTTCTAATCGGTAAGAATACCGACATACTTGGATAATGAGGCCCTATTCTACTAGCACAAGGCTAAGTAGTTAGGGGAGCGTATGATCATACTTAATAAGGCTCAACAACAACATAAAAATAAACACTCGCGCACGTAAAGCATATGAGACATATAACACACAATAGAGCAAGTATTCTAGCATCATATACCCTAAAGTTTGTGGTTTGAGAAATGAGTATAATATAAATCAATTTTGTTTGAATAAGTATGCATGTTACCCCCAAAAGATAAAAGTGAAAACGGGGGATGAAATGTACTCACGTTAACTAAGTAACTTGAAAGATTGATTCGTGAATAATCGGAGATTGGGTTTAACGAGCAAGACCTAGATTAAACGGGACTTAAGTTAGTAGGTAGTCTTAGAAGGGTTTAAAATAAAATATGACAAGTAAAGTAAATAAATGAAGTTTATGGTTTAAAAATGTAAATACTTGGGAAATTAAAGACATGTTCTAAAAAGTAAGTTTACTCGAAACCGGGTCTTGGTATTTCATTCATAATTATTACTCAACCTATGTTAAGTAACTTATGTGGGTTATAATGTACTAATGCAAGACCCTTTGGGTATATGAACACCAAAACAAGGTTTTAATCGAGTGTTCGGATTTGTTAACTTGGGTCTAGATAATTAACTAAACTCAAAGTTAACTTTCCAAAATGTTTTGAGATAACTCAATAAAATCGAAAGACTTAACCAAGTATATAGTTCTATTATGAAGAACCTTAACGTCCGTTAAGTGTGTATTTGGTATCACCGGTCCAAGCTTGTTATAAGATCAAGTTGGATACCGACACACCAAGTAAGTTGATAAAATACTTAAAATTAGTTTAAAATACATTCTTGAAGAAAAGATGAGTTTCGATGGCCAAAAACACACTTGTGTGTCTTAGGCAAGTGAACTCAGTTTAGTTCGGTTTTGGTTCGGTCCTTGACTCGGAATGATACCGAGGATGGTTGCCACATACCCAAATACCATAGAACTATCAAAATGGTTTTAGAAGTTACAAGGTTCAAATCTTTCATAAACATGTTTATTTAACTATTTTAAACAAAACTAGTAAACAAAACTATTTAAAACAAAAGCTAGTAAACAAGAGTTCGGTCTTGGTTCGGTCTTGATTCGGGTCTAATCTCGGGATGAAACCGAGACTAGTGACTTCATACCCAACACCATGGAACTCTTTAAACATGAATTAAAACTAAACTACTTACAATATAAACAAAAGCATTAAAGGGAAATAGTATAAACAAGACTAGTAAATAAGAGTTTGGTCTTGGTTCGGTCTTGATTCGGGTCTAATCTCGGGATAAAACCGAGACTAGTGACTTCATAACCAATACCATGAAACTCTTTAAACATGAATTAAAAGTTAAACTACTTACAATATGAACAAGACTATGAAAAGCATTAAAGGGAAATATTATAAACAAGAACTACAAAGAGTTCTCCATGTAGTCTTGCCTTGTAGCATATCACCTCCCGAAGAAGATGAAAGCCGAAGGAAACAAGGGGTGCATATTATATATATGTTGTGCCAAAAGATATGAATTAATAAGTAACAAACAAGAATTAAAGAAGGTTATTGCTTGATTATTAAGAACCTTAGAGGTTAGAGATATGAACTTTATTTGGGAGAGAAAGAAGATGAATGAGCAAAGAATAATGAAGAGGATGGGGTTATTTATATAGGGAATGAGTCAAACTTGTTTTCCTTGTTTTATATCAATACTTGTATGTGTTTTTTTTTTTAAAAAAAAAGGTTTAAATAATACAATCTAGTAACAAATCCAAAAGGTAAGAGATGATTATGAAACCCAAAAATCCAACATTTTATATTAGTGAAAGATTTGGTTTACAAATCGGGTCGGGTTTTGATACAAATACAAATACAAAAAAGATCGAAAATGACGAATGTTACAATTTGGGGCCATCTACACATGTTATACTTAAGAGAGTTTGTATTCACAAATGAATATTACACGGACATGATAAGATACACGAACCACACAGACATGTTAGACATAAAAACATGAAATAATTTATGTATCCGTGAGTTGATATGATGAGAATCTTTGCAACCTTTGCTTTTTCTTTATATATTTACTATAAATGAAAATTTCACATCAGAAAAACACAAATGTCTCGTGTTAACTCACCAATCATTTCTTTCATTTACTTTTAAGTTCGACATGAAATGCCCCTTAAGATTATAAAATAGTCAACCCCTTAAACCACTTGGTTGGCCCCAAAATGATGTGTTATCCAAACATGTTAACGACCCAAGCTGACTTGAACCGAAACTTATTGACGTAAACCCATGAGCTTTATATTAAGCTTATGTCGGGTTGAAAATTCCCACTCTTAATTTATTTACATGAATGAAGATTTTTTTATATATTTTTGATTCAAGTAACAAGGGAATTAGTGATGTATAAATCATATGCGAGTTACCTTGTGAAACATGGTAGTAATCTCTTATAATGTCCTACAGAATGCATTATGTATAAACAATACCAACACATAATATTAACAATAATCTCTTACAATGTATTTATTTGACCGTGTGTTATGGGTCATTCTCCTCATTTTCCATCATTCACCACGTCTGCGTCACTTTAGTGTTAACTCGGTTTTTCTTTCATCATTCAACCTCACCACTCAACTCCTATTATGGTTCATTCCCCTTATTCTCTACCATTATATTATTTAATAATATAAAGAAATGAAAAAAAAAAACAAAAAATAAAAAAAATTCTCATCGGATATCTCTCCCCATCATTTAAAGGATGCGCATAACCACCCTCATTCTCATCATTTCACGTGTGATAATTTGGACAACGCAATGTTTCTCTTTCACCCTTGAAAGAGAGAGCCTGCCATGTAAGATCCTTCAATGGTCTTTCATAACCCATACCCTATAACCTTAATAGTTATAATTGAATATGTGTTGGTTAGCCATTGAAGCTAGTTAATTATTTTATTTTCACTATATTTTTGGTCATTTATATGAAGCTAGTTAATTTTAAAATTTTAACAAAACCATAGGAATCATCCATGGTAATTTACTCCAACACTATATATAAAAAATAAAAATAAATGATGATTTGATTATAGAACTATAGAAGAATATCCTATTTTAAGATTCTTACGTTGCGATATTGATATTCATGATCCTTGGTTGATGTTATACAAATCACATGTTTCACATAGAAGAAAATATAATGATAAATTCTTCTTGGTGTTATAAGCAACAACAAACTTAAAAATAAAAATTGATGTATATCTCAAAGACAACCTATATGATTTAAGTTATCTAAACTAGTGACACATGCTCGTCTCAACCTTTATAGAAACTTGACTAAAGTGATTTTAAAATAAGTGTCTTATATGATAGGGGAAAATTAACGTATAAATGAAATTAACGTGTTAAATATGAGAATCAAGTAAAGTAATTATATATACAAGTGGAATAATTATGTAATTACTCTATGATTTAATTACATAATTATTCTACTTGTATACATAAATACTTTACTTGATTCTCACGTTTAGCAACATTAATTTTATTTGTATTTGATCCAAACTCTATATAATATTGTTTTTATTATTTTAGTTTTAATAAGGCTAATAAATTTATATACAATAAATTAAATATATCAATCAAACACAAACCGTTCCGCCGAAATTATTCTATGACATAATTACATAATTATTCTACTTGTATATATAAAAACTCTACTTGATTCTCATATTTAACACGTTAATTATATTTGTATATGATCCTCCAAACTCTATACAATATTATTTTTATTATTTTAGTTTTAATTTGGCTAATAAATTTATATATAATAAATTAAGTATATCAGTCGAACACAAACCGTTTCACCGATCATCATTTATACATTCATCAGATTAGATTGGACGGAGTGAGCTCAGAATGGCCACCACATCAGCATTACCAGGAACACCACTTCAGGTGTTCCAGAATAACCACGGGTACCGTCGAAATGAAACCGAAGGAGGTAGCTACCCCCGAGATCCCAAGAACGAATGCCAAAATCACTACTCCGTCTTACCGTTACATTAGTTTCCGTAAATAACCTTCCACAAACAAACAACTTTAAGTAATTAGTCTCTACTCCCAAGGGCATTTCCGTACATATACGTACTTTTATTTTATTTACTCTCTTTCCCACCACCCAAATATTTCATTTCAGCTTTCTTCATCACAATACAATACACACACATAATCAACAAAATATCAGAAAACGGTTAATCCTTCATTTCACTTGCTAACTGACACACTCTCGCTCTGACGTCATCAACCGTTCTTCTTCCTGTAATAATCCGCCATTGATTCTGCTTCAAGCTCAAACTCATACTTACTAGTATCTGTTACGATCAATCAGGTATGTTTTAACTCCTCTTACTTCATTTAAACACTCATACATCTGTAGTATCACGTACGGTTATGTAATTTTGTGTCTACAGGTGTGTAGTACTATTAATTGTACTTAAACAAATGATACATGTGTAATTTAGCTTGAGTAATGCTATTAGGTTACATTTTGAGGAGTAATTGATACTCGACTGATTAGTAGTTGACACTAGGTTATTCTCGCTCTGACGTCATCAACTGTTCTTCGTTTTCCTTATCTAACCTAGCTTATCCTGTAGTAATCCGCCGTTGTATTGTTCTTCAAGCTCAAAGTTATGCTCATTATCTGTTACAATCAATTAGGTAAGTTGAACGACTCATTACTTCATCTGAACACTCATACATCTGTAGTATCACGCACGGTTATGCAATTTCGTGTATAGGTGTGTAATTGTACTTATACGATACTAGTGTAATTACGTTTGAGTCATTTGGTTATTGTAATGTTTCTAGGGCACATTTTGATGAATAATTGAAACTCAATTGATTAGGATTTGAAACTGAGTACAGATTGAGATATGTTTGTTTGTTTGTTTGTGTGTATAGGTGTATATCTGTAATTTAGATGGAGTAATTAGTTTCTAGGGCACATTTTGAGGAATACTTGAGAATTGAGAGTTGATTTATTAGAATTTGAGTTTAGGTTATTGAACTTTGATTTGAGAATCTGACACGCAATGTATGAGCACAGATATGTTTGTTTGTGTGTATATGTATTTATACGGTATATGTGTAATTTGAGTTGAGTAATTGGTTGTTGTAATGTTTCTAGGGCACATTTTGAGGAATTATTGAGTTTCGAGTGAAATTAGGTTATTGAACTTTGATATGAGAATCTGACACTCATTGTATGAGCACAGATCTATGTGTCTGGCTAATTTGGAGACTGGAGTTGTGCGTACGACTGTACTGTAAATATTTGTGAAGGTTATATAAGTTAAGTTGTTACAGTCAAATCAACTAAAACAGTGTGCACACAGTAGACATTTGAGTATAATTATGAAATTAGAAGTTAGATGATGAAAACTAAGTATATGGTTAGGACATGTATGGATATGGTTGACCTTGAGCAATTGGTTATCTTGTTATCTTAATGTTTTTAGGTAAACTTTGACTGACACTGAAGTAGACTAATCAGAAACTGGATTTTAGATTAGTGGAGTTTGATTTGACAATGTATAGGCCTTTTGGGAATAGAATCTAGGATAACTGCTTCTGGTGGTTTAGACTGTGATTATTGATTGGAAGCTCAATTGACATTGAGGCTGAATTTAGTAGATATTGAGTCTAAATGTGAGAAGTACCCTTAGACGGTTGAATTTTCTTATTAGGTCGCATATAGATATGATGAGTTAACAGACCAGGAACATGGTTTATGGTAACTGGAATTTGATTTTGATCTTCAGACATTTCATGTACCATGCATGATGGATACTTTTTACGTTTAGGAATTGTCTTCTTGTATGGAACTTACTTGAGTGAAGGTACGATTAGTTAATTTTATGTGTTATCTTTTGGTTGACTGAAAGTATGTTAATAGGCCATCTATAAATGTGGTTAAGTGTGGGTAACTGATTTCTTATGTTATGTGCTTGTATTGCAGGAGCTTGATCTTACAGCCTGATATGAAATTCTTTTACCACCAGTTAGTAGTTAGAAACTGAAGAAACAAGGCGAGATATGACTGTATCATCTAGTTTCCAGATTGGTGGTTGTCAAAGTATTAGTCATGGAACATTTGAGCAGTTGAATTTGCAATCAAGTTTTGGCTATAGTTTTTTATGCAATTCACGACCTGTATCAAAAGTTTGCTCTCGAAAGAAACTAATTACTTCTAGTAAACATGGTTTCAGTTCAACTAGAATTCATGAAGGTTTCAGTTCAAGGAGGAATATTAAAACAGCTTGTCAGGGAAATGATTCACTCACCTTCATGAATGGGAATGGAAGGGATCTAGAATCTACTGAGACTAAAAATGTAGAGAATTCAAAAGAAGCAGCTAAAAATGATTCAAGAGACAATGGAGAGGAAGCAGAAGTGGTGGGGCCCACTTTAGATGAGTTAAAGGAGTTGTTACAAAAGGCACGTAAAGAATTGGAGATAGCACAACTTAATAGTATCATGTTTGAGGATAAAGCTCAAAGGATATCAGAAGCAGCAATAGCACTAAAAGACAAAGCTTTAACTGCATGGGATGATGTCAATTCAGCTTTAATTGCTATTGAAGAGGTCGTGAAAGAAGAGGACCCCGTTAAAGAATCCATTAAGAGAGCCAAAATGGCCCTTTCTTTAGCTGAAGCTAGGCATCAAGTGGCCCTTGAATCATTGATAGTTGCAAAAGAGAAAAATGAAAATGAATATGAAAATTTATATAAAGAAGAAGAAACTCTAAGATCTGCTCAGAAGGATATGAAGGAGTGTAGGGCGAATTTGGAAAATTGTGAGAAAGTACTGATTCGGTTGCAAAATAGAAAAGATGAGTTGCAAAAAGAAGTTGTGATACTGAACGATCTTGCAGAGAAAGCACAAATGGATGCGTTAAAAGCCGAAGAAGATGTGGCTAACATAATGCTTCTAGCAGAAGAAGCTGTTGCTTTTGAACTCGAGGCTTTGAAACGTGTTAGTGATGCTGAAATTGCATTACAAAAAGCTGAAAAAGTTCTTGCCAAGTCCCTTGTAGATACTTCTGAGAGTACAGTTTCAGATGGGGAAACACTCGGTGACGAAAATGCCCTTGAAGGGATTTCAGTTGAAATCATAGCTGACAAAGACAGTGATGGAACAATTGAAGATCCTTTGAGTGGGCCCATACAAGATAATGGCCTAAGTTTTCTTGGTCAGATGTCGGAAGATTCTAGACTTTCTGATGATAATGACAAAGGGAGTGAACAAACATCTAAAGACACTGAAATTGATAGAGAAAAGACGAAAAATGCGGTTCAAACAAAAAAACAAGAAACTCTAAAAGATTTCACAAAGGACAGCTCTCAATCAGATTCACCAAAAGCGTTACTGATGAAGTCATCTCGTTTCTTTCAAGCATCCTTTTTTTCATTGGAAGGAGATGGTACTGAGTTTACACCAGCTCAAGTATTTCAGGAGCTTGGTGAATCTGCAAGAAAGAATTTGCCTAAACTGTTAGTTTGGTCTTTGCTTGTTGGTGCAAGGTATAATTTATTATTCTGACTAATATGTATGAAGAATTAAATGAAATAAGGAGCATGCCTGTTAAACATTATTGGCTAATAATTTGTAGAATATTTGTGGTATATTGACAGTTTTACTTTCTACGCTAAACGAGAACGGATTGGTAAAATATTTCAGCAGCCAAACATTATAACTACCAATCTGGATGAAGTTTCATCAAATGCTCAGCCATTGGTTAGACGGATTATGAAGTTACCTGAAAAGGCTAAAAAACTAATTGATATGCTTCCACACCAAGAGGTTTGATGCTCCTTGCTTAACAAAAACATTTGTCTTTAACGATCTCTAAAGTAATATTTATGTTCTGTTTTATTATGTGTTTAATATCTGCAGGTTAATGAGGAAGAAGCTTCTCTTTTTGATATGTTGTGGTTATTGCTTGGCAGTGTAATATTTGTGCCTATATTTCAGAAACTTCCTGGAGGTACTTCAATATTAATTTAATATTCAATTATTTTGTCTGGTCACTAACGGAGGCCATCGTTTTCAGGAAGTCCTGTTCTTGGGTATTTAACAGCTGGCATCCTGATTGGACCTTACGGTCTTTCAATTATATGTAATGTTCATGCGACAAAAGCAATAGCCGAATTTGGAGTAGTTTTCCTTCTTTTTAACATCGGCCTTGAGGTTAAATAAAAAGTTTATTTTGAGATTTTAATTGTATATTACATAGTTACATTCACATAATCAGAGAGCTGAAAATTGAAACTATATATTGTTTACAGCTTTCTGTTGAAAGGCTGAGTTCCATGAAGAAATATGTTTTTGGATTGGGTTCTGCTCAGGTAATTGCAATATATTTTCTGCATTATAATTTGTTGTATTGCCAGACATTTAAACCTTTGCTAGTGACACAGGTGTTGGTGACAGCTGTTGTGTTAGGATTAGTTGCCCATTTTGTATGTGGACAGCTAGGACCTGCTGCAATTGTCATTGGCAATGGTTTGGCGTTATCTTCTACAGCAGTTGTCCTTCAGGTAAGCAAAGGAAAAGATAGAACTGCAATTATTCTTTTATATTCTTTTCTTATCATATAGTTTTACAAGATGAAATTGTATTACAGGTATTGCAGGAGCGAGGGGAAAGCACATCACGTCATGGACGAGCCACATTTTCTGTTTTACTTTTCCAGGTATACACGTCTAATCAGATCATCTGAACTTATGTTTATTTTTGTGAGGGTGAACTTTTTGTAAGTTTTATAACGTTTTCGAAAAACATTGCATCTAAAATGGTCTTTTTTCTGCCAGGATTTAGCCGTTGTTGTCCTGCTGATTCTCATACCTCTCATTTCACCAAATTCATCTAAAGGAGGGGTAAGTATGTACATTAAAACACACCATCCGTCTAATCAATGATCTATACATTTCTTTTTGGTTCTTATGTTGTTTTATTCTTTGACACTATTAATGTTTTTGATTTTTAGATTGGCTTCTTTGCGATTGCTGAAGCTCTTGGATTGGCTGCTGTAAAGGCACTTGTTGCTATCAGTGCCATTATTACTGGAGGACGGTTGGTAAGTTCTGAAAGTACTGACCAACTATTTGAAGCACCGATACATGTTTAGTGTTATGTTAATCTTTTATATATTCAGATGCTACTGTTAAACAGCTTAATAAAGTAAGTAAGTTTCTCTCTGGTGCTGTTTGCAGCTGCTTCGCCCAATTTACAAGCAAATAGCAGATATGCAAAATGCTGAAATATTTTCTGCAAATACGCTTTTGGTTATTCTGGGTACTAGTCTACTCACTGCGCGTGTAAGCAGACTTAAATCATTGGTCATTGCATTTGTAATCACCACATCATTAATATCCTTTTTTTTCCATAACAAATGAACAGGCTGGTCTTTCAATGGCACTTGGAGCTTTTCTTGCTGGTCTGCTACTTGCAGAAACTGAATTCTCTTTACAAGTCGAATCAGATATTGCTCCGTATCGTGGCCTTCTATTAGGCCTCTTCTTCATGACGGTATTTCTCATATACTTTGTTAAAAAAACTTCTTGTATTCTTTGTTTTCCTTATAATCTCACATTATGTTTCTCAGGTTGGAATGTCTATCGATCCAAAACTTCTTGTCTCAAACTTTCCTGTTATTATGGGGTCATTAGGGGTTCTAATTGCTGGGAAGACCATAATGGTAGCTGCTGTTGGTAGACTTTTTGGTGTTTCATTAATATCTGCCATTAGAGTTGGTCTTTTGCTTGCACCTGGTGGAGAATTTGCATTTGTTGCCTTTGGTGAAGCTGTGAATCAGGTGAGTCTCATCTGTTTAAGTTGCTCACTGTTGCAGACATTTTTTTTATTTCATTTTTATGCTACTACTTTTTTCAGATTTGAAAATAATATTTGCCATTCTTTCGTTTTGCAGGGTATAATGACTCCTCAGTTATCTTCTTTGTTGTTTCTTGTGGTCGGAATTTCAATGGCGCTTACTCCATGGTTAGCTGCTGGTGGCCAGTTAATAGCATCTCGTTTTGAACAACATGATGTCCGTAGTTTATTACCTGATGAGAGTGAGGTAAAATCGAGTAACTGCTGTTATTCACTTGTGCAGTAATTTATTCCTGGTTCATTGTATTGATATGGTTTTGTTATCTCACTTTTTTTCAGACAGATGATTTACAAGATCATATCATTATATGTGGGTTCGGACGTGTTGGCCAGGTACAGCACCATTGCCGGTTACATTTATTATTAAAACAAAACGAACACGACTTTTTGGTATTTAAATTTAATGTTTTATATATAGCTTATGTTTCCACTTATTGTTCTTTCAGATCATTGCCCAGCTTCTTTCCGAAAGACTGATTCCATTCGTTGCTCTTGATGTGAAGAGGTATAAAGTCATTTGTTTATTTTATTAGCATGAGTTAAGTAAATAACAAGCATACTGACATCTAAATATTGTTATAATGGTAAGTGATCGAGTATCAGTGGGACGTGCACTTGACCTACCTGTGTATTTTGGTGATGCTGGTAGTCGAGAGGTGTTGCATAAAGTTGGTGCTCATAGAGCTTGTGCTGCAGCGGTAACTTTAGATTCTCCTGGTGCGAATTACAGAACCGTTTGGGCTCTCAGCAAGTATTTCCCTAATGTCAAGACATATGTGCGTGCTCATGATGTCGATCATGGCCTTAATTTGGAAAAGGCTGGGGCTACCGCGGTATTTCTCCTGTTCCCGTATTACCTTTTTTTAAAATAAAAAAAATGTTGAAAAACACGATCAAGGTTATACAATGCCTTTTGACTTTTAGTTAAAAAAATGTTGCAGGTTGTGCCCGAGACCTTAGAACCAAGCTTACAGTTAGCATCTGCTGTTCTTGCAGAAGTAAGTAATTAGTTGGTTGGTTGGTTAAATATGATCAGTCGGTATAACTTGAACGCAAAATTAGTTGCATTTAATAGTATATCTATATTTTATATCTTTTTATCTTGGTTTTCGCCATTGTTTAAAAATACAATTAATATCTTTATTGGTTTCTGAAGGTTGGTTTTGAATGTTTTTAACTCATTTTTTTCATAGGCTAAATTGCCAATGTCAGAGATAGCAGCAGCTATCAATGAGTTCAGATCCCGCCACCTGTCAGAGCTTACCGAGGTATCCAATCTTACTTTGTTGCCTCTCAAAACGAGTGGGTCAAAACAGGTTCTTTTTACCGATTGTGTTCTTTATAAATAATTATTGTCCAAAAGTTACTAATTTTTTTATATAAAATTTTAAGAGGTTTTATGCATGGTTAGAGATATAACATAACTCGAATCAACCCATTCATAAGTAACTAAATGGGTTGATATCGTCACGTCTACAACAAATGACTATTAATTTGAAAAGAACTTGACCATATTGGTTTGGTGATGATTATGCAGCTGTCGGAAACAAGTGGAAGTTCTCTTGGTTACGGTTTCTCACGGATCATGTCAAAACCTAAACCTCCGTCAGATTCTTCGTCTGATGATACCCAGATCAGTGAAGGAACACTTGCAGCATGAACTAAAAACCCGAACAGAGAAGATGAGAAATGAAACGGAATTTTTCATGCAGTGGATAACAATCCATTGCCCCTCCGGTACAAATTGTACAGAAACATACAGCTGAATTCATTCTTCATTGCATTCGTGTAACAACACCCTTTTGTACAATAAACTTTTTGTTAATCGTTAAAATTTAAACTAAAATATAAACTTTACAGTCCAGGTTTGAGTCTGAATAAGTTATAAAAATATATACTATCTTCTAACAAATAGTAGAATTATCATATTGGAATTTAAAAATAATATAGGTTCGGTTACCCATTATCCAGATTTAGCTCGGTTTGTGTTATATATAAATTTAAATTTAAATAAAAGAAAATATAGGTTCATATATTTTGAGAACTACAAACTAATTTATCTTTGCTTTCAACATACTACTACTATAAACCCATTCATCTAACTTATTGTTTACAAACAAAAAAACATAATCCAAGATATTTGTATTTAATGGAGTTTTCTCTTCGTATAAAATTTGGAACCTAAAAATGAAACTAGCGACACTCGAGCTGATTAAATGGTGTAAGATAGGGGAAACGAGAAACTATGAGTAAGATGAGACTTGAGAGCAGGAGAAAGAAGGAGAAGTGATAACTCAGGCCATATATTTACTGAGACGTGAACGAACGAAAAGATAGGGAAGTGACAACTCGCGATAGATCTAAAGTTCTAAACCATGGGCCATATATTTAAGAGGAAAAAAAAGAAAAGAGCCACAATCAAACAAACCCGATAAAACGACAAGACTGTCAATATGGCTAATTTGTAAATGTTGTAGAAAGATTTATACGCATGCTCCATGCATTCTTTTCTTTATTTATTTAGAAGGGTACTAGGGTCACCTAAAGAACTACCCAAAGTACCGAATTCACATCATCCAATCAAAGTATTCAAAAATATGTTTTATTATCAGGGGTGGTGTTCCATCTATACCATACTACTCGAATGTGTTCTAACCAATCATATACACATTCATTCATTCATCTCTCGGAGATTTGGGTTCATATAACCGATTCATCCCTAGCACCCTACCATTTGTTTTGGTTAACTAATTTACTAAAGTTTGCGAGAAAAATATTTATCATTTTGTAAACTATAATTTAAAAGTTAGGAATAAATAATATTCGAAAAATAATAATATACAAATCACAGAAAGAATAAAGAAATGACTCGAATGACTAATACCAGTACCGTACAAGTAGTCCAATGCATTAACATAACATATCTTTTCTTTTCTACGCCACTATCACAAAACCCTAACCTTCACTGAAACACAACAAGCTTAAACCCTAACTCCAGTTCCAATAACAATAATAATAATAATAATAATAATAATAATAGGTGTGAGGCTGCTGCAATCAATCTGTAAATTACATAATAAAATGGCGTTAATCAATACTACTATCTTCACCGACTGTTCATCATCTTCTTCAACTGCACGGCTTCTTCTTTTCAATAACACCACCAAACATCAGAAGAAGCTTTCAAATAATAATATTTCGTATTTTGGCAGTTCAAGTTCCGTTCAGTTTGGTATCTCAAGCCGTACGTCTTCTAGAAGCATTATCACTCACTGTTCATCGTCATCTGCAAGCGGTAACTTTTAAATTACTTTTATAATAATAATAATAATAATAATAATAATAATAATAATAATAATAATTTGGAGTTAATTTTAGGTTTTAATTGAACCTGCATGTGCTTGTGTACGGTTAACATAGCTCAATTCGATTGATTTTATTAATTATAATTGCTAGGGTAATAATTTGTAATCGAACCGTACAACGCTTTGTTCATTTTCGTTCGTTCGTTCGATAATAAAATGAACTTGTTTACAAACACGAGCTAACGAACACAAACAATGTTTTATTTGATCTTGCTAACAAAAAATGGTTCGGTGTCAACAATTAGGTCCAACTACTAAGTCATTTACATATAAATTTATCACGTGCTATCTGTATATATTTTTGTTATAGTTAATGATTTTGCTTAAATCTATATGATAAGATTAAAAAAGTCATTAAATAGTATTATATTTAATGTACAAACATTAACGAAAATAAACAGGCGTAAATGAACACATTATCGAACGTTCACGAACACAATTGAACGAACATGGCCTCTATTCGTGTTCATTCATTTAGTTAATTGAACGAAATTCCTTTTTCATGTTTGTTCTTTTATTAACAAATGAACTTCCTGCCGAACAGTCCGCTGGATGATCGGTTTGTTTACAGCCCTACTAACTGCTCAACAATCAGTGATGGAAATCGTTACAGGATAAAAAACAAAATTTGGACTCTCTTTATTTATTTATTTATTTTTTTGTTTTTAAATATATAATTTTAATTTTTTTAAATAGAATTTGGATACTTTCGGTAAAATATTAATTTTAAATTTTAGATGTTTTTTTTATTTATTTTATTGTATTTTATTAATTATTTTGAGTTAATAAAACTGTTTATTTTTTATTTTTAGATATATAATTTAGTTTTAATTCAAAATATGAAAAAATAAAAAAATAAAAAAATTGGGTAGTTCTTTATGGGTGCCTCCTACCAATTTGGGTACTTTTCCATGGATTTCGGGTCTAGTAAGTAGTAACTGAAGAAAACAAGATTAAAACAGGCTAAATGAACGCTGACTCAAAAAATTGTAGTAAGATGCAAGCTTATACTTTCAGATGGCTGAAATAAGCCTAATAGTTAGAATATGCCTAAATATTCAACAATATGCATTTGACTGAGAGCTAAGAACGAAATACCTACAAGATAAACATTGAGATACCATTTGAGTTATAGATTTTTAAAAGTGTCTCTTCACTTGACACTAGTTATTTATCTTGCAGCTATACAGGTAGACAACGAGACCTCTGCAAAGGTTATTGATGGAAAGCGTGTTGCAAAAGACATAAGGGACGAGATAACTGTTGAAATATCCAAAATGAAGGAAGAGATCGGGATTGTTCCTGGATTGGCAGTTATTCTTGTTGGGGACAGAAAAGATTCCGCTACTTATGTCCGTAACAAAAAGAAAGCATGTGACTCTGTGGGTATTAACTCGTATGAAGTACGGTTACCTGAGGATTCCACTGAAGAAGAAGTCCTCAACCACATCTCAAAGTTCAACGATGACCCGTCTGTTCACGGAATACTTGTTCAACTACCTTTACCTTCTGTAAGCTTCTAAATGTATTATGTTCGTATTGCTTGTTTCCTTCATTCTTTGTTGATTTGTGTAGTACTGATAAGATGTAATGCATTTGTTGGATCAGCATATGAACGAGCAGAATGTTTTAAATGCTGTTTGCATAGAGAAAGACGTTGATGGGTTCCACCCTCTGAATATTGGTCGTTTAGCTATGCGAGGAAGAGACCCGTTGTTTGTCCCGTGCACACCAAAAGGATGCATAGAACTGTTACATAGATATGACATCCCTATTAAAGGGAAACGAGCAGTTGTGATTGGAAGAAGCAACATTGTTGGAATGCCTGCTGCATTGTTACTTCAAGTTAGTCATACGCGTTAATAATAAGTTAACAGTTTGAAGTTATGTTTAAACATATTGTATATTGTTTTTATTGATGTAGAGAGAAGATGCTACTGTGAGTATTGTTCACTCGAGAACGAAGAATCCGGAGGAGATCACTAGGCAGGCTGATATTATTATATCGGCAGTGGGTCAGCCAAATATGGTCAGGGGTAGTTGGGTGAAACCTGGTGCGGTTTTAATTGATGTTGGTATCAATTCTGTTGAGGTTAGTATTAGCTAATAGTGTTATTTTAATTTCAAGTTAATTACATATATGGTATCTGTGGTTTGAGCAAAGCTGCAAAGTAACAGGTTTAGGCACTAACTTTAAAAAGCTGCATATTTTGAGTTGCGTGGTTTTAGTTTTGTCACGAGTTTGAGTATTACCACTAACTTATGTTAGCTATTCTGTTAAGTTTTACATATTACCACTATCTTATGTTAACTTTTCTGTTAAGTCTTACATAAAACGAACAAACACCCTTACTAATAAAAAAGAAAAGATTTAAAGAAAATAGGAAAAAAACTAAAATTCAGAAAAGTGGTTTTTTTCTAATGCTTTATAATTTTTTTTTGTTTTTTGTTAGGAAGGGTGTTTTGGTCATTTTATCTAGACCTAACAAAAGCTAGTGTTAATACCCAAACTCGTGACTAAATTAAAACCCCGAACCCCAAACATGCAACTTTTCGAAATTAGTACCCAAACCGCATGGGCGATCTGTTTAGTTAACTCTATTATTTCTTTTGTTCATGTATCCGATTAACTTTTATTAAAAAGTGTAAAGCACTAAAGCTATGAAATTATTTGTGTTATGAGATGACAGTTACGAGTTTGTTTATCATTGTCTGAACAGGATGCAGAATGCGCGAGGGGATATCGGTTGGTGGGGGATATATGTTATGAGGAGGCGAGTAAGGTGGCTTCAGCAATCACCCCGGTCCCAGGTGGAGTTGGGCCGATGACAATAGCCATGCTTCTCTCCAACACTCTTTTGTCTGCCAAAAGAATCCATAACTTGAGGTGATCTCTTTTTTGAACTATGACATCAATGTACTCGTGTCAGCCTGCCCCTTCTAGTCGACAACGAGAGAGATGTAATCTTGTTTTGTTTAACTTAAAGATTTGTTAGATTTTTGAATGTAGTGTTTGCTTTTTGCAAACCGCACAATGTGGTAATAAATGCTACAAAATTTTGTATTTGTATTTGTGGTAAGTTATCTGTGTCTCAATTTAATGTCTAAAAATGTGAGTTTTAACTTTGCAGTATGTTTAAAATGTATATTCTTATTTTTTTTCGATCGTGAGTTACTCGTATCAAGTTTATCGTGTATTTGTAATTGCTTTTTAGTTAATATGTATGTTTTATTGTACCCGTAAAATAATGGATTGATGATGAATGTATTGTATAATACACACCAGATAAGAGGATTTTTTTACACTATCTATAGTAGCTTCTTTCAAGTTTTTCTCTATTTTTAAAAGCTTACAGATTAGAAAGAGGTGAAAAAAAAGTTTATAGCTTGAAGTAACCCACACATTTTCACGTCCGTGGGCAACCGTCTAAACAAACACAACATTAGAAGCCGAGCCAAAACGATAGCATCCATGGCAAACATCCACCTGGTCGGTTTCTGGATGTCTTCTAGAAACCGACCAATATCTAGCACTACCTAGTTTTGAACAATGTAAGGCCGGAAACAAAAACTAATTTAAATTAAATTGCAAAAGGTATTCTTTTGACAAAGTAGATATTACAATAACTTTAAATTACATAAAAACATAAGATCTCAAAAAGAATGACATAACAATGAAAATGGCAAAGAAGATGCAAGACTTGAGGCCTGGAAAACAAGTCATCCCAACACCCATCTACAAAATATGAAATTTAATGGTCAAAGTTAAACTCGCTTATAATTTCTAATAACCCGTTTGACCCATTCAACATGTAACCTTTTAGCTAGATTTTTAGAAGAAAATGAAATACCTGAAGTTCAACTCACTATCCGATAAGAGCTGCTTGAGGCTCAAACTGTAACGGCTTCACAAGCCAATTGCTAAACTGCGGGCTTTCTTTAAATGCTTTCAAGGCTGAATTATACTCCGCAGCCTTCTCCTTTAGAACAATTAAATGCATCAAACAAACATAATAAACAAAAAAAATTCAACTAATGGACTTTTACATATTGTCAACTGAGCCATTAAAACTCTTACTTTTAGCCTCTGGTATGACGTGTCATATGATGGAAAATTGTGTAACGATCGACTCAGTGACACGAACGAATCCAACATCCTCTTCCTGGTTTACAAAACAAATATAAAGTTAGACAAATAATCTCAAAAGCATAAATTTTTATAACAAATTTGTTAGCTTACTTGCATAAAGTTGACTCTGAAGAAGGATGCATTGCGCCTTTTGCAGAGGTCCCCTGTTTTCGACCAGTGGTTCCGAGAATAACTTCATGCAGACCAGCTTTATTCCAGCTTATTGAATATCTGAATTTAGTAATTCACTCTTTCAAATAAGTAAAACAGAAGGGTTTTAAATTCTAAATTATTCACATTTAAACTTTAATTAAACGAATTTTACCCGCACGTTAAAGTGGATGCAGCAGATTCAGCATGGCGAAACACCTCAAGAGGTACCGAAGCTACAGCAAATAATGGCTGCAAAAAGCATAAGCAAAAACCATATTTAGTGGGATATAATTATTAAATGATTAATTAATGAAGAAACTAATTAAAAGGATTATCTAATAAGCACCTTACAACCTTATTAACTTTAAAAGGACTCGTTAGTTTCTTTGATAACGGTAGCACTCTGTCAGTCAAAGCCCTGGTCAACTGCTCTTCAACTTCCGTATCAGAACAATTACGAGACTGCCCCACGGTTATTGAAGAAATGTAAACCGGCTGCAGAAAGTGAGACAGTAACGCCCCTAAAACACATGAACGAGCTTTTATTTTTTTTATCAAAAAAAATAATTTTATATAACGTACCTTGAACGCCAACAACATTCCAACGAGAAATTTTATCAGAACAGCTAACTGACAAAGTCAATGGCATGTGAACAATCACCTAAAAATTCAAATAGTTAGGCAATAAAATCTTGATTTTTTAAATATTGTTCATTGATGACTCCATAAGATCATTGAGTTTGCTAGTTGAGGATATTGCATAACCTTCTTTTACAGAACTATTCAAGCACGGTTGAATAAAATAAAGAAATTCAAAACGAAATGACTTACAAGGCAACTGTGATATGTATAAATGCAACTGCCAGCCCGGTCTCATCTTGTATTTGCCACCAGCTTCTTGATGATGGAAAAGGGAATCTGTGTATAGAAGTATCTGTATAGAAGTATCTGAAAAAGATTGATTTTTTTAAGTTTTATGAAGATAGAATCCAACTATTATCTTTTTGGTTATATCCCCAACTATAGTGTTGTGACAGTTACTATTAAATTAGTCAACTAATCAAATTCATTACACAAACTCACAAAAAAGATCTTATTTGGTCAGCACTAATACTTCCTGAAAACTTATCTAGTAAGTCGGTTTTGGTTTTGCATGTAATGGAAACAGAACTTATAGATTTTCATTTTTTTTCAAGTAATTTATAATAATTTAATCAGTATATAAATCAAATATTTTAGCCCAAATGTATAATAATCAATTACTTATTAATTTAACAAAAAGAATTAGGCCCAAATTCATTATTTTGAGCCAAAATTTTATTTCAGCCCAAAATTTTCAAGTTCAATGGCAAAACTCGAAAAAAACAAAATTGAAACGATTTCAAACAAACCTAGCGGTTTTGAAAAAATCAAAAACCAAATTTCAGTTTTTTGTTCGGTTTTAGCCCAAAACTGACCCAAACCAAACTATGTACATCCCTAGGCCCTTATCTAGGATGGAAATTATTAACAAATTTAGGCTACATATATCACTTTGCAGTAAATGTTATAAAAACTAAGCTCTTGCAGACATTTTTTCCAAAATCAACCAACTTTAAAGTCAATATTTATATGTTTGACTATGAACTTCAACTTGTAATTTTGCTCTTTATGAAAAGTAGTAAAAAATTACCAATAACATCAGTACTCAATATCATACATCTAATTTAAAGGATGAGATAATGATATAAATTACGATTTTTATGGTGATGAAATGTAACATCCTAAAATTTATAATGTTGAATAAAGAAAGTTACGTTTAGTGAGTTCCGCGTTATTAATTAATTAATATCGAGTAAAGAACGGATCATGGAGTTAGATTAATTGAGATGGGTTAAATGAGAATGGGCTTTAGGTCCATGGGCTTTAAGGGATATAAATATCCCCTAAACCAACCTAAAACCCTAAATCCTCATTTCATTTCCATCATAATCTCTACACACTCCAAAACACACACACACCACACACCGCCATATACGGCCGGCGGCCGAGGGAGAGAAACGGGCAAGATCCGAGAGAGAGTAAACGATTAGTTGTGATTAAACAAGTTAAACGAGATCCAAACGAGCACAAAAGGTATGTTCTTGACCTTTAAAGTTTATGTTTTATTGAATGTCCTTAAGCTTAAAGATCCAAGCTTTATAGTATATACGGGATATATATACGAACGAAATGGTTAGGGAACGTTAGTGGGTGATGTCGAACCATAACAAGGGTATTAAAATCGCCAAAATGCTTGATAAAAACCAAACCCGTAGCTGAACTGGGCAACTTCGCCTGCAAACTGATAACTTCGCCTGCAAACTGATAACTTCGCCTGCAAACTGGTAACTTCGCCTTCAAAGCTTAACTTCGCCTTCAAAGCTTAACTTCGCCTTCAAAGCTTAACTTCGCCTACGGCCAAGTTCGCCTAGCTGGTAACTTCGCCTAATGCTAAGTTCGCCTAAGGTTTAACTTCGCCTAAAGCTAAGTTCGCCTAAGGTTTAACTTCGCCTAAAGCTAAGTTCGCCTAAGGTTTAACTTCGCCTAAAGCTAAGTTCGCATAAGGTTTAACTTCGCCTAAAGCTAAGTTCGCCTAAGGTTTAACTTCGCCTAAAGTCAAGTTCGATTAGAAAATAAATTAAAAACCTAATGGAAAATGTGTTAAGACAGTTAATGTAAATAAAATTTTTCCAAGCTGACCTGGCAGCTCGACCCCAGCCAGGGGCTCTGCCCCTTGGACCCTGCTAGGGGCTGCCGCCCCTAGACCCCGCTGCCAGGGGCGCTGCCCCCGGACCCCCGTTCGTTGTTGGTTGTATAAAGATAGAAATACAACATGAGTAGTAGTAGTTAATTGATACGTGTAAATATTATACAGTTAGCCGTGCACAGCTCAAGAAGGGAATAACTATTAACGGAGAGCGTAACAAGATTCAGGTGAGTTTCTAGCCCCATTTATGTGTTATGTTTTCGGGGCTGTGTGCATACTCGATATGTTTGTTAATACGCTTATCCTAAGAGATAAGTGTATGCCTTATGTGAATAATGTGATATGTATGAATGATGGCTTGACGGTACGTGAACGATCTTCGGATATTGCACGTACTGTCAGGTTGTAACGCTATGTATAAGGTAAGTATGATATGTATGCTTATGTGTATGAACGTAAAAAGTTAATAAAAGAAGGAAATGATGGTTGTATGGTTGTATGGTTACGAAAAGGGTACCGAGCCCTAATAATACTCGAGGTATGATGTATGGTTGTATGGTAACGAAGAGGGAATCGAACCCTACTAATATTCGAGAACTAGGGAACCGAACCCTACTAATATTCGAGGAAAGAGGGTACCAAGCCCTAATAATACTCGAGGAAAGAGGGTACCGAGCCCTAATAATACTCGAGGTATGATGTATGGTTTTATGGTAACGAAGAGGGAATCGAACCCTACTAATATTCGAGAACTAGGGAACCGAACCCTACTAATATTCGAGAAAAGAGGGTACCGAGCCCTAATAATACTCGAGGAAAGAGGGTACCGAGCCCTAATAATACTCGAGGAAGGAGGGTACCGAGCCCTAATAATACTCGAGGAAGGAGGGTACCGAGCCCTAATAATACTCGAGGAAGGAGGGTACCGAGCCCTAATAATACTCGAGGAATGTAGGGCGTAATGCTCTTTATAACATAAGATATGAAAGCAAGTTAATACAAAAAAAAAGGAAAGTATGAAAGTATGAAAGTATGAATGAAAGAATATAAGTTTATGTGTATTGTATAGTGTATGATTAACTAGAACTCACTCAGCGTAGCTGACTTTTAGTATGCACGCAGGTGAGTAGGATGAGGCAGCTCGCTTGAGGAGACACGTGGCACTGAATAAGAGGCTGGCATCGGAAGACTCAAGACGTTTAAGTTTAATGTTTCGTTTATTTTGAAAGACAAAATGATGTTTTAAGACAAGACGTGTTTTGTTATGAAATGTTTTATGAAAGCTTTTATATTCCGCGAATGTTTTAATTAACTCTGATATTTAGAACTGCGTTTATGAGTAAATCCAACACGAAAGTAAGACTACCGGTAACGGGGCCTTACAAGAAACCAGAAAACAGAGTCCACAGACCTTAGTAAAGCTCTTCTAGCTACAATCTCAGCGTGAGAATCATTCAACACATCACCACGAACACTAAGACGCGAACGCCCAATACATTTAGTTCCTGTCCCCAGTGCAACCACTTTCAACTCTGCAAATTCACCAATTCAACTTCAATTCCCGAAAATTATCACAATTCAAGTAAATCCTCAAGTGAATTCAATCACACTACACTATAACTGATAACAAACTGAAAATAAAATGTAGAACAGAATTAATACTTATTAATTTTAGGTTTTATAAAAAATTATATATAAAATTTTGAAAAAATGTTTACATATATACATATTTTTGAAAAATTAGATATAAAAATCCCAATCCGATTAAATATTCTGAAAAATTATATATAAAATTTTGAAAAATACATATATATACACATATAAGCTTGAAAATTTACATATAAAATCCCAATCCGATTAATAAATTTGAAAAATTATGCATAAACTTTTTTTTAAAAAATTGTATATAGTATAAAAGTATACATAAGCTTGAACAATTACATGTAAAATTCTAATCCCATAATTCCACAAATAAATTTGAAAAACTATTTTTTGTATGCATACACACACATAAGTTTGACTAAGTACATATATAATCCCAATCCAATTTATCGCGATTAATCGCTAGTGAGTACCCCACCGCCCGAGCTAGTTATACAACAGTAACATAAATTCAAGTTAAATTCTCCCTAAATTAAACAATTGTAGCAGCTCCTCCAAGTGAAACCAATCGTAATTGATAACAATAACAAAGTGGAAGTATAATGTAGAACAGAATTAGGTTATATTACTTATAGGTTTTGGAGGTAATTGAATATCGAGTAGAGTCATTATGTAATTACTATCATAGAGTAAGAATTACATAATTATTCTCCTTGATACTTACAATTAGCATGTTAACTTTCCTCTGTATATATATGCAGTGTTTAAAAAACCGGTTCAAACCGGCCGGTTGAACCGGTTAAACCAGATTTCGCACAATAGGCCGGTATTTTGAGTCCGGTATTTTTGACCGGTTTGCTAGAACATCTTACCGGCGGTTTTTGTCTAAAATACCGGTTTTTACCTGTAAACCGGTTTTAAGCCCGAGAAATTTTTGATATTTGTGGCTCATATTTTTTCAAAATTACTTTTAACCCAATAATTAACATTCAAACGTGTAACTTTAGGACTATTTTTTAAAATTGAGTGTTTTTGCATTAATTTTTCAATATGGATTAACTTTTGGATTATTTTTTTGTTATAGAAATCATTTAGTTTTGGATTATTTTTTAATTAAATTTATATTTATAGGAAATTATAAGGTAAGCTATTCAACCTGTTGAACCTCCCGGTATACCCGGTTCAACCGGTTGTATCATTTTTTAGCCAGTCCGATATAAGTAAAATACCGGTTTTTAAAACATTGTATATATGTATATACCTTGAGTGGGAGAAGAAGTGAGGAAAGCCGCAAGGACGGTGACCTCACGGCCTTGAGGCTTTCCTTTCTTGGGGAGGCGGTTGTACGCCGTAAACACTGTTTGAGAAACCTTCTCTCCCCATTCTTTCTTCTTCTTCTCCGGCGAAGGTGAACAAGTAGTCATTGTTGATGGAGGAAATGAAGGGTGATAAAGTGGATAATTGTTGATAAAGTGGACGACTATTTATATGTCATAGTATGTTGCACAACTAGTACCTCTACTTCTACTATTCTTATTTCATTAACAAATGTGTTCTTTTAGGCTATGCAGCGTATGCGTAGTGGAGGAGCTACAAATTGGAGCGAATTGTGACACTTAACGCTCAGTCAGTAAGGGATGGAAATTTATTTTTAGGGTGTAATGGTGTATGGGCTACAAATAGTAATATCATATATATATATAACACATAAGTATATAATAATAATAAAATCAATCCTCTCCCGGCGACAAACCCCCCCCCCCCCCAAAATCGCCCACTACGTAAAGCCTTATGAATACATTTAGGTACGGGTGCACAAATCGGGTTTTTCAAATACCTGGTTTCAGGTACGGGTATTGAAAAATCGGTTTTGGTTCAGGTCAAGAAATTTTCTCTAAAAATCATACTCTATGTATCGGATTCGGGTCGGGTATAAAATAGGGTATTTTGATACCTTATTTCCGGGTATTGAAAAAACCATATTTTTGGGTGTTTTCAGGGTTTTTTTCAGGTATAGATTGGATTTTTTAAGGGGTTGCACTTTTTATGGATATTTTTTGAGTATAGATCGGGTATTACTTGGTGCAAATCGAGTCTAGTTTGGGTACGGGTTTTGGTACTGAAATGTATCATATATGCGTACTCTACAGGTATGGGCGGGTACGAGTTCAGGTATTAAAAACATGGGTATGAAAAAACCGGTAGAGGTTTTTTATCGGGTTCGTGTTTTTTGTGCACCTATACATTTAGGCGTGACTACCTTAATCAAATCACAACTGACATAACTGAACCGATTAATATATAGCCGACATAACCAGTGGGTCGGTTTTGGTTAAGATAATTCCAAATCCACCATAACTTAATAGACCCGTTTATTTAGCCGGCAATACCGCCAATATGTTTGGGATTAACTTGCACTAAATGTATTATAGGATTATACCATTTTGATGTTTTTGTTGTAACGTTTGTTATCGAATTAACTTGGGTTCGCTGCTGGATTATATAACGTGGTCTTAGTCGTTTATTGGTTGGATTGATTGTTAATGGCCTAATGGGTTGTAACTTATAGGATCCAAATTCCAATCCCAACATATTGGATTGGCCCAATAATTGCTCAATTTAAATGGATCACTTGTTACATAAATATTAGTGGCCCATTACCAATATATTATGTGGGCTTTTTATTGGGTCGAGATATACACTTTAAAACTGCTAATACCCGAAAAACCAAAGTTTTACGAAGTACCAACTATCTGTTTAGCAAGACCGAATTTCGGATCCGATTCAGTGATTCGACCCATACTCAGTTTTTTATCCGGCTCAGTGAACATACCTGTTTAGCAATACTGGCAAAATTTCTAACGGGCCGCGGGGTGGCGTAAGGGCATAATTATTGATCTGATTCTTTCGTAAGGTTATAAAATATTGTATGGAGGTCAACAAGACCGAATTTCTGATCCGATTCAGTGGTTCGACCCATACTCAGATTTTTCTCCGGCTCAGTGAACATACCCCTTTGGCAATACTGTCAAAATTTCGAACGAGCCGCGTGGTGGCGTCAGGGCATAATTATTGATCCGATTCTTTCTTAAGTTCATAAAATATTGTATGGAAAAGACCGAATTTCTGATCCGATTCAGTGGTTCGACCCACACTCAGTTTTTTCTCCGGCTCAGTGAACATACTCTTTTGGCAATACTGGCAAAATTTCAAACAGGCCACGGTGTGGCGTCAGGGAATAATTACTGATCTCATTCTTTCGTAGAGTCATAAAATAATGTATGGAAGTCACCAAGACCGAATTTCTGATCCGATTCAGTGGTTCGACCCATACTCAGTTTTTTCTCCGGCTCAGTGAACGTACCCCTTTGGTAATACTGGCAAACTTTTGAACGGCCTGCGGGGGTGGCGTCAAGGCATAATTATTGATCCGATTCTTTAGTAGGGTCATAAAATATTGTAGGAGGTCACAATGACCGAATTTCTGATCCGATTAAGTGGTTCGACCTATACTCAGTTTTTTCTCCGCCTCAGTTAACATACCCCTCAGGCAATATTGGAAAATTTTTGAACGAGCCGCAAGGTGGCGTCAGTGCATAATTATTGTTTTTTTTTCGTAAGGTCATAAAATATTGTATGGAGGTCACCAACACAGAATTTCCGATCCGAATCAGTGATTCGACCCATACTCAGATTTTTCTCCGGCTCAGTGAACATACCCCTTTAACAATATTAGCAAAATTTCGAACGGGCCGCGGGGCGGCGTCATGGCATAATTATTGATCCAATTCTTTCGTAGGGTCATAAAATATTGTATGGAGATCACTAAGACCGAATTTCGGATCCGATTCAGTGGTTCAACCCATACTCAGTTTTCTCTCCGGTTTAGTGAACATACCCCTTTGGCAATACTGGCAAAATTTCGAACGAGCCGCGGGGCGGCGTCAATGGCATAATTATTGATCCAATTCTTTCGTAGGGTTATAAAATATTGTATGGAGATCACTAAGACCGAATTTCGGATCCGATTCAGTGGTTCAACCCATATACTGGAAAAATTTCGAACATGCCGCGAGGTGGCGTCAGGCCATAATTATTGATTCGATTCTTTCCAAGACTTATAAAATATTGTATAGAGGTCACCAAGTCCTAATTTCTGATCCGATTCAGCGGTTTGATCAATACTCAGTTTTTTCTCTGGCTCAGTGAATATACCGCTTTAGCAATACTAAAAATATTCAAACGTGCCGCGAGGTGGCGTCATGGCATAATTATTAATCCGATTCTTTCGTAGGGTTATAAAATATTGTATGGAGGTCAACAAGACCGAAAATCTGATCCGATTCAGTGGTTCGATCCATACTCAGTTTTTTATCCGGCTCAGTGAACTTACCTGTTTAGCAATACGAGCAAAATTTTAAACGAGTCGCGGGGCGGCGTCATGGCATAATTATTGATCCGATTCTTTCGTAGGGTCATAAAATATTGTATGAAGGTCACAAAGACCGAATTTTAGATCCGATTCAATGATTGGACCCATACTCAGTTTTCTCTCCGGCTTAGTGAACATACCCCTTTGGCAATACTGGCAAAATTTCGAACAGGCCGCAAGGTGGGGTCAGGGCATAATTATTGATTCGATTGTTTTGTAGGGTTATAAAATATTGTATGAAGGTCACTAAGACCGAATTTCTGATCCGATTTAATGGTTCGATCAATACTCAGTTTTTTCTCCAGCTCAGTGAACAAACCCCTTTGACGATACTGGCAAAATTTTGAACGGGCCGCAAGGTGGCGTCAGGGTATATTTCTTGATTCGATTCTATCGTAAAGTCATAAAATAATATATAGAGGTCATGGTGACCGAATTTTTGATCCGATTCGGTAGTTCGACCCATACTCAGTTTTTTCTCCGGCTCAGTGAACATACCCGTTTGGCAATACTGGCAAAATATCGAACAGACTGCGTGGTGGCGTCAGGGCATAATTATTGATCCGATTTTTTCGTAAGGTCATAAAATATAGTAGGCAGGTCACCAAGACCAAATTTATGATCCGATTCAGTGGTTCAACCCATACTCAGTTTTTTATCCGGCTCAGTGAACATACCACTTTGGCAATACTGGCAAATTTTCTAACGAGCCGCGGTGTGGCGTTAGAGCATAATTATTTATCCTGTTCTTTCCTAGGGTCATAAAATATTGTATGGAGGTCACCAAGACCGAATTTCTGATCCTATTCAGCGGTTCGACCCATACTCAGATTTTTCTCCGGCTCAGTGAACATACTACTTTAGCAATACTAGCAAAATTTCGAGCGGGCCGCGGAGCGGCGTCATGGCATAATTAGTGATCAGATACTTTCGTATGGTCATAAAATATTGTATGGAGGTCACCAAGACCGAATTTATGATCCGATTCAGTGGTTCGATCAATACTCAGTTTTTTCTCCGGCTCAGTGAATATACCCCTTTGGCAATACAGGCAAAATTACTAACGGGCCGCGGTGTGACGTAATGGCATAATTATTAATCTAATTTTTTCGTAGGGTCATAAAATATTGTATGCAAGTCACCAATAACGAATATCAGATCCGATTCAGTGGTTCGACCCAAACCCAGTTTTCTCTCCGGCTCAGTGAACATACCCCTATGGCAATACTGGCATAATTTCGAAAGGCCGCGAGGTGGCGTCAGGGCATAATTTCGAACGACACATAGTAACACCACTGTGTCATGTGGTATCAGAGCCTTAGGCTCTTATGCTATGGTTCGAGATCTGCGTTTTGGTGTTTCTGGCACGTTTCTGTGCGTTTCTGGCCGAACAGCGCCGCAGGCGAAGTTATTGTTCATCAGGCGAAGTTGCCATCACTGTTCGTAGGGTTTCAGCGAAGATATAAGGTCTGGCGAAGTTATGGACATGCGAAGTTATAGCCATGCGAAGTTATGAACAGGCGAAGTTGACTTTAGGCGAAGTTGACTTCTCGGCGAAGTTAAAAAAAAAAAAAAAAAAAAAGAGTATTTGGAGTTTTCGTCTGTATGGCCAGGTGTACACGATTATTGTGAGACCAAAGACGTTGTTCCGTCAACGAGTGAAACTTGTTATCTCTTGGTCTTACGTGTGAACAAATACGTGTCAACTCTGGATATGGAGTTGTGTTTGAGAATGGGATATTGATTGAAACTGGATATTGACACATATTTGGGTGTTTGTGGGCAATGAAATTGTTGTTGTTCGAGGTTGACCAACTGAAGAAAGTCAAATTGAACTGAAGGTTTTCGTCATTACTGGATTGCGGTCAGAGCATATTATTTATGTTATTTTCAAGGCGTTCGAGAATTGGATCCTGAAACGTGATGCTCATTTATTAGAGTGAAAATTCTGGAACAAGTTGGATTTAATCGGGAATTAAAGTGTTTATGTTCTTGATCGTTATCCCTGCTGATTGAAGATGCTTCAGATTAATTAATGGTCATGTGTTAGATTCTGTCAAGGTGGTTTTGTGATGAAATTGATCACTTGATGTTGAGTAGTTGAAGATTAAACCTTATCGTATGCCGACGAGTTGGTGAAGTTGTGGAGGACGCCCAACTTCACGTGTTGGTGAAGTCAGATGGACTCACGTGATTGGTTGAGATGATCTATTGGCACAAGGATGCATGCATTTCAAAGACCTCAATCATTATAGTCGGAGAAGCTTACACTGAAGGGGAGATCTGATATGGAAGATGCTGGGTGATTGGTAGATTTGTGAAGCTACAGGACAGTTTCAGACACGGCTGGTTGATGAGCAAACAGAAGATCATCAGTTAAGAGGGAGTCTGTTGGTGCATGTTTTGTAACAGATGATCTTTTGTGTTTGTTAGTATTGAGAGCAACGGTCAAAGGGGAGACTGTTGGTGCATTTTGTGACCGTCGCTATGCAATTCAGACCAGCGGAGACGCCATAGGTGAAGTTAGAACAACTTCGCCTTAGGCGAAGTTAGAACTGGCGAAGTTAGGACAACTTCACCTTAGGCGAAGTTATCACAACTTCGCCATAGGCGAAGTTATGAACAACTTCGCCTACTGAAGTTTATATATATATATGCGTGTGTCTTGTTTAGTTTTAAGAATCCAGTAATTCAGAGAGTTGTGTGTTACAGTTTGATTGTCGAGAGAGAACAAACAGAGAGAGAGTGTCGTTAGGGACGACCCGAAGTAGGGCTCACCTCTGGTCGGACGTGTTTCTGTTTATGTTACGGTATGTAACGTGTTTGTTTAATTATTATTATAAAGAATCTGTAGATTTGTTTATCCCGTTCTTGTATTTGTTCGTGTATTTGTTCGTGTACGTGTTTGTGTTCTTCATCTTGTACACCATTAACGAGTCTAGGAGGATTCCGCACTCCTAGACCTCGTGCGGATCTCGTATCGATCGGCGACGCCCCGGGGGGACCTACAGATTCTTTCGTAGGGTTATAAAAAATTGTAAGGAGGTCACCAAGACCAAATTTCTGATCCGATTCAGCGGTTCGACCCATACTCAGATTTTTCTCTAGCTCAGTGAACTTACCCCTTTAGTAATACTAGCAAAATTTCGAACGGGCCGCGGGGCGGCGTCATGGCATAAATATTGATCAGATTCTTTCGAAGGGTCATAAAATATTGTCTGGAGGTCACCAAGGCCGAATTTCTGATCCGATTCAGTGGTTTGATCAATACTCAGTTTTTTCTCCGGCTCAGTGAATATACCCTATATGCAATACCGGCAAATATTCGAACGGGCCGCGAGGTGGCGTCAGGGCATAATTACTGATACGATTTTTTCGTAAGTTCATAAAATATTGTATAGAGTTCACCAAGACCGAATTTCAGATCCGATTCAGTGGTTCGACCCATACTCAGTTTTTTATCCGGCTTAGTGAATATACCCCTTTAGTAATACTTGCAAATACTCAAACGGGCCGCGGGGTGGCGTCTGGGCATAGTTATTGATCTGATTCTTTCGTAGGGTCATAAAATATTTTATGGAGGTCACCAAGACCGAATTTCTGATCCGGTTTAGTGGTTCGACCCATACTCAGTTTTATCTCTGGATTAGTGAACATACCCGTTTGGCAATACTGGCAAAATTTCGAACGGGTCGCAGGGTGGCGTCAGGGCATAATTATTGATCAGATTCTTTCGTTGGGTCAAAAAATATTGTATGGAGGTCAGCAAGACAAAATTGCTTATCCGATTTAGCGGTTCGACCCATACTCAGTTTTTTCTCCGGATCAGTGAACATACCTTTTTAGCAATAATGACAAAATTTCGAACGGGCCACATGGTGGCGTTAGAGCATAATTATTGATTCGATTCTTTCGTAGGGTCATAAAATATTGTATGGAGGTCACCAATTCTGAATTTCTGATCTAATTCGATGGTTAGACCCATACTTAGTTTTTTCTCCGGCTCAGTGAACATACTCATATGGCAATAGTGGCAAAATTTCGAACGGGCCGCGGGGTGGCGTTAGGGCATAATTATTGATCCGATTTTTTCATAGGGTCATAAAATATTGTATGGAGGTCACCAAGACCGAATTTCTGATCCGATTCAGTGGTTCGACCCATACTCTGTTTTTTCTCCGGATCAGTGAACATACCCATTTGGCATTACTGGCAAAATTTTGAACGATCCGCGAGGTGGCGTCATGGCATAATTATTGATCAAATTCTTTAGTATGGTCATTAAATATTGTATGGAAGTCACCAATACCGAATTTCTGATCCGATTCAGCGGTTCGACCCATACTTAGTTTTTTCTGGCCGCATGATGGCGTCAGGGCGTAATTATTGACCCTATTCTTTGGCAGGGTCATAAAATATTGTATGGAGGTCACCAAGACCGAATTTCTGATCCGATTCAGCGGTTCGACCCATACTCAGATTTTTCTCCGGATCAGTGAACATACCCCTTTGGCAATACTGGTAAAATTTCGAACCGGTCGCATGATGGCGTCGGGGCATAATTATTGATCCGATTCTTTGGTTGGGTCAAAAAATATTGGGTGGAAGTCAGCAAGATCGAATTTCTGATCCTATTTAGCGGTTCGACCCATACTCAGTTTTTTTCTCCGGATTGTGTCTGTTCGAAATTTTGCCAGTATTGCCAAAGGGGTATGTTCACAGATCCGGAGAAAAATCTGAGTATGGGTCGAACCACTGAATTGGATCAGAAATTCGGTCTATGTAACCTCCATACAATGTTTTTTGACCCTACGAAAGAATCAGATCAATAATTATACCCTGACGCCACCATGCGGCCCGTTCGAAATTTTGCCAGTATCGCCAAAGGGGTATGTTCACTGATCTGGAGAAAAAACTGAGTATGGGTCAAACCGCTGAATTGGATCAGAAATTCGGTTTTGGTGACATCCATACAATATTTTATAACCCTATGAAAGAATCGGATCAATGATTATGCCCTGACGCCACCATGCGGTACGTTCGAAATTTTGCTAGTATTGCCAAAGGGGTATGTATACTAATCTGGAGAAAAAAACTGAGTATAGGTCGAACCGCAGAATCGGATCAGAAATTCGGTCTTGTAGACTTCCATACAATATTTTTTGACCCTACCAATGAATCGGATCAATAAATATGCCCTGACGCCACCATGCGGCCCGTTCGAAATTTTGTTATTATTGCCAAAGGGGTATGTTCACTGATCCGGAGAAAAATCTGAATATGGGTCGAACCGCTGAATCGGATCAGAAATTCGGTCTTGGTGACCTCCATACAATATTTTATGACCCTTCGAAAGAATCGGATCAATATTTATGCCATTACGCCGCCCCGCGACCCGTTCAAAATTTTTCTAGTATTACTAAAGGGTTATGTTCACTGAGCCAGAGAAAAATCTGAGTATGGGTCGAACCGCTGAATTGGATCAGAAATTCGGCCTTGGTGACCTCCTTACAATATTTTATAACCCTATGAAAGAATCTGATCAATAATTATGCCCTGACGCCAACTCGCGGCCCGTTCGAAATTATGCCAGTATTGCCATAGGGTATGCTCACTGAGCTGGAGAGAAAATTGTGTATGGGTCGAACCACTGAATCGGATCAGAAATTCGTTATTGGTGACTTCCATACAACATTTTATGACCTTACGAAAAAATTGGATCAATAATTACGCCATAACGCCACACTGCGGCCCGTTAAAATTTTGCCAGTATTGCCAAAGGGGTTTGTTAACTGAGCTGGAGAAAAAACTGAGTATTGATCGAACCACTGTATCGGATCAGAAATTCGGTCTTGGTGACCTCCATACAATATTTTATGACCCTTCGAAAGAATCGGATCAATAATTATGCCATGACGCCGCCCCGCGGCCCGCTCGAAATTTTGCTAGTATTGCTAAAGTGGTATGTTTACTGAGCCGGAGAAAAATCTGAGTATGGGTCTAACCGCTGAATCGGATCAGAAATTCGGTCTTGGTGACCTCCATACAATATTTTATAACCCAAGGAAAGAACTGGATAAATAATTATGTTCTAACGACACACCGCGGCCCGTTAGAAACTTTGCCAGTATTGCTAAAGTGGTATGTTCACGGAGCCGGATAAAAATCTGAGTATGGGTCGAACCACTGAATCGGATCAGAAATTCGGTCTTGGTGACCTCCATACAATATTTTTTGACCCTACCAAAGAATCGGATCAATAATTATGCTCTGACGCCACCATACGACACGTTCGAAATTTTGCCAGTATTGCCAAAAGGGTATGTTCACTGATCCATAGAAAAATCTGAGTATGGGTCGAACTGCTGAATCAGATTAGAAATTCGGCCTTGGTGACCTCCATACAATATTTTATGACCCTACGAAAGAATCGGATCAATAATTATGCCCTGACGCCACAAATGCGGCCCGTTCGAAATTTTGTCATTATTGCCAAATGGGTATGTTCACTGATCCGGAGAAAAAAATTGAGTATTGGTCAAATCGCTGAATCGGATTAGAAATTCGGTCTTGGTGATCTCCATACAATATTTTATGACCCTACGAAAGAATCGGATCAATGATTATGCCCTGACGCCACCATGCGGCACGTTCGAAATTTTGCTAGTATCGCCAAAGTGTAAGGCCCCGTCCCGGTAGCCCTACTTTAGCATCGGATTTACTCATAAACACAGTTCTTACAATCATAGTTAATTAAAACTTTCGCGGAAACGTTTACTTGAAGCATTTGTTACAAAACATTTAATCTCTTCTTTGATACCATAAAACAAATCATTATATTTAAAACATCTTTTCTTCCATCTTCAGATGCCAGCCGTTCAATCCATGCCATGTGTCATCCTCATGCCTTCTCGATAAACATATATACCTGCGTGTATACTAAAAGTCAGCTACGCTGAGTGAGTTCTAGTTAATCAAGCAACTTATCATACAACCACTACATGCATCATATACGTATCCAAAGACACGTAGCCCACTGTCTAACATGCTACTGCTTAACCGCTTAATTACCCCTACAGCTTAGCCTCTTAATTACACCTACAGCTTAGCCACTTATGCCACTTTATGCCAATTGATGCCACTTTAATAACGAATATCGTTATGCCACTTGATGCCAATTTAATAACGAATATCGTTATGCCACGTGATGCCACTTTAATAACGAAGTCACGTATAGGTTTACCCTACCACGTACTATCGTCAGCCACTAACACTCTTACTATACTGCTTACCTCTTCTATCACACTCTACCTCTACTTGTCTATAACACACTTTATACTGATACAACATTTACATAATAAGCAAGTCACATCGTAGAATACATACACACTAACAACCACTTGACAATCACTATCCTTGGCGATACGTGCAATATCCGAAGATCGTTTATGTACCGACAAGCATTATATAATAGCTACTTGTATAACATCTATGGCATACACTTACCACTTAAGGTAAGTGTATTCACACTTCACATCGAGTATGCACACAGCCCCGAAAACAAAAAAGGAAATGGGGCTAGAAACTCACCTGAACTCGGTTACTTCTTCTGCTAACGGTTACTCCTTCTTGAGCTGTGCGCGTCTAACTGTTTAATAATTACAGTATTAAGTACCGCTCTAGTCATCTCATTGCTACTTAATTAGTCTTACACGTCTAAGCTGTTTTACTTCATTAAATCATTACCTGGTTAGTTAATCGTTACTCATTAACCTTTAAAGGTATCTTTCATAAATTGCCAAACTCCAATGGCTGTTATGTAATTATATAATTCTTTTCTAAGTCCAGGGACCATTTTGTCTTTATATTAAACTCCTAGTTCGTTACTTTGCCCTTAACGAATTGGGTAAAGAATCATCCTCTGATTCGCTAAGCTCCCATAACGAACTAGCTAACGAATCACCCTCTGTTTCGCTAAGCTCCCATAACGAACTAGCTAACGAATCACCCTCTGTTTCGCTAAGCTCCCATAACGAACTAGCTAACGAATCACCCTCTGATTCGCTAAGCTCCCATAACGAACTAGCTAACGAATCACCCTCTGATTCGCTAAGCTCCCATAACGAACTAGCTAAAGAATCACCCTCTGATTCACTAAGCTCCCATAACGAACTAGCTAACGAATCACCCTCTGATTCGCTAAGCTCCCATAACGAACTAGCTAAAGAATCACCCTCTAGTTCTCTAAGTTTCCTTAGCGAACTAGCTAAAGAATCACCCTCTAGTTCTCTAAGTTTCCTTAGCGAACTAGGGTTAGGTCAGGGAATGTTCTCTGACACCTTTATCTTTTCCGGCGCCGTCATCGCCGGAAAACCGCGTTTTCGCCGGAAAAACGAGATCTCACTCGTTCTTCCACCGTTTTCATCGTTTTTAGTCCCGTTTGATCCAGATTTGAGCTAGGGTGATCCCTAAACTCATCTTAGGTCCGGTTTATACCCGATTCCACCCGGATCTTGTGATTTAAACGGTTTAACGGTGTCGGCTCGTCGTTTCGCGACTATAACTAACGTTTTAGGCTCGTACAATATTAAACTATCATTACCTCGAGTCGGTGCTCGGTTTACTTCTTGATTTCGGCTAGAGATAAGGAAGAACTAGACAGAAATATTAAGTGTGTGTTTTGGTGGTGTATGGAATAGGTGAGAATGAGGACTAAATGGTGATTAATGGTATTTATATTTAGGGATCATGGGCTCAAGCCCATGGACTCTCCTTCCTTCTTTCATAACCCAAGTCCATAACCCTTATCCATTACCCAACACTAGCCCGACCCATACCAACTCCTACTCTATTTATTTATTTCTGATAACCCGAGTAAACTTTCCCTCTATTATTAAATAATATAATTAATATTATTTTGGAAATTTCGGGATGTTACACAAAGGGGTATGTTCACTGATCCGGAGAAAAAACTAAGTATGGGTCGAACCGCTGAATCGGATCAGAAATTTGGTCTTGGTGACCACAATAAAATATTTTTTGACCTAGAGAAAGAATCGGATCAATAATTACACCCTGACGCCACGCCTCGGCCTGTTCGAAATTTTGACGGTATTACCAAAGGGGTATGTTCACTGAGCTGGAGAAAAAACGTAGTATGGGTTGAACCACTGAATCGGATCAGAAATTCGTTCTTGGTGACCTCCATACAATCGTTTTTGGCCTTACGAAAGAATCAGATCAATAATTATGCACTAACGCCAGCATGCGGCCCGTTCGAAATTTTGCCTGTATCGCCGAAGGGGTATGGTCACTGATCAGGAGAAAAAACTAAGTATGGGTCGAACCGCTGAATCAGATTAGAAATTCGGTCTTGGTAACCACCATACAATATTTTTTGACCTAACAAAAGAATCGGATCAATAATTACGCCCTGATGCCACCCCGCGGCCCGTTGGAAATTTTGACAGTATTACCAAAGGGGTATGTTCACTGAGCTGGAGAAAAAACGTAGTATGGGTCGAACCAGTGAATCGGATCAGAAATTCGGTCTTGGTGACCTCCATACAATCTTTTTTGACCTTACGAAAGAATCAGATCAATAATTATGCCCTAACGCCAGCATGCGGCCCGTTCGAAATTTTGCCTGTATCGCCGAAGGGGTATGGTCACTGATCCGGAGAAAAAACTAAGTACGGGTCGAACCGCTGAATCAGATCAGAAATTCGGTCTTGGTAACCACCATACAATATTTTTTGACCCAGCAAAAGAATCGGATCAATAATTATGCCCTAACGCCACGCCGCGGCCCGTTCGAAATTTTGCCAGTATTGCCAAAGAGGTATGTTCACTGATTCAGAGAAAAAATTGAGTATGGGTCGAACCGCTGAATCGGATCAGAAATTCGGTCTTGGTAACCTCCATATAATATTTTATGACCCTATGAAAGAATCGGATCAATAATAATGCCCTGACGCCACCATGCGGCCCGTTCGAAATTTTGCCATTATTGCCAAAGGGGTATGTTCACTAATACGGAAAAAAAACTGAGTATGGGTCGAACCGCTGAATCGGATCAGAAATTCAGTCATGGTGACCTCCATACAATATTTTATGACCTAGCGAAAGAATCGGATCAATAATTATGCCCTGACGTCACACCACAGCATGTTCGAAATTTTGCCAGTATTGCTAAAGGGTTATGTTCACTGATCCGGAGAAAAATCTGAGTATGGGTCGAACCACTGAATCGGATCAAAAATTCGGTCTATGTGACCTCCATACAATATTTTATGACCCTAAGAAAGAATCGGATCAAAATTATGCCCTGACGCCACCATGCGGCCCGTTCGAAATTTTGCCAGTATTGACAAAGATGTATGTTCACTGATCTGGAGAAAATACTGAGTATGGGTCGAACCGCTGAATTGGAACAGAAATTCGGTCTTGGTGACATCCATACAATATTTTATGACCCTACGAAAAAACCGGATCAATTATTATGCCCTAATGCCACCATGCGGTACGGTTCGAAATTTTGCTAGTATTGCCAAAGGGGTTCACTGATCTGGAGAAAAAACTAAGTATGGGTCGAACCGCTGAATTGGATCAGAAATTCGGTTTTGGTGACATTCATACAATATTTTTTGACCCTACGAAAGAATCGGATCAATTATTATGCCCTGACGCCACCATGCGGTACATTCGAAATTTTGCTAATATTGCCAAAGGGGTATGTTCACTAATCCGGAGAAAAAAACTGATTATGGGTCGAACCGCTGAATCTGATCATAAATTCGGTCTTGGTGACCTCCATACAATATTTTTTGACCCTAACAAAGAATCGGATCAATAATTATGCCCTGACGCCACCATGCGGCCCGTTCGAAATTTGGCCAGTATTGACAAAGGGGTATGTTCACTGATCTGGAGAAAAATCTGAGTATGGGTCGAACCGCTGAATCAGATCAGAAATTCGGTCTTGGTTACCTCCATACAATATTTTTTGACCCTGCCAAAGAATCGGATTAATAATTACGCCCTGACGCCACCATGCGGTACATTTGAAATTTTGCCATTATTGCCAATGAGGTATGTTCACTAATCCGGAGAAAAACTAAGTATGGGTCGAACCACTGAATCGGATCAAAAATTCAGTCTTGTTGACCCCCATACAATATTTTTTGACCCTACCAAAGAATCGGATCAGAAATTTGCTCTTTGAGACCTCCATACAATAATTTTTGACCTAACGAAAGAATCGGATCAATAATTATGCCCTAACGCCACCCTGCGGCACGTTCGAAATTTTGCCAGTATTGCCAAAGGGGTATGTTCACTGATTCGGAGAAAAAACTGAGTATGGGTCGAACCACTGAATCGGATCAAAAATTCAGTCTTGTTGACCTCCATACAATATTTTATGACCCTACGAAAGAATCAGATCAATAAATACGCCCTGACGCCACTCCGCGGCCCGTTGGAAATTTTGACAGTATTACCAAAGGGGTATGTTCACTGAGCTGGAGAAAAAACGTAGTATAGGTAGAACCACTGAATTGGATCAGAAATTCGGTATTGGTGACCTCCATACAATATTAATGACCATACGAAAGAATCAGATCAATAATTATGCCCTAACGCCAGCATGTGGCCCGTTCGAAATTTTGCCAGTATTGCCAAATGGGTATGATCACTGAGCCGGAAAAAAAAATGAGTATGGGTCGAAACACTGAATCGGATCAGAAATTCGGCCTTGGTGACCTCCATACAATATTTTTTGACCCAACGAAAGAATCGGATCAATAATTATGCCCTAACGTCACCATGCGGCCCGTTCGAAATTTTGCTAGTATTGCCAAAGGGGTATGTTCACTGATCCGGAGAAAAATCTGAGTATGGGTCGAACCGCTGAATCGGATCAGAAATTCGATCTTGGTGACCTCCACGCAATATTTTATGACTCTGCCAAAGAATCGGATCAATAATTACGCCCTGACGCCACCCCGTTCGAAATTTTGCCTTTATTGCCAAAGGGAAATGTTCACTGATTCGGAGAAAAAACTAAGTACGGGTCGAACCGCTGAATTGGATCAGAAATTCGGTCTTGTTGACCTCCATTCAATATTTTTTGACCCCACCAAAGAATCAGGTCAATAATTATGCCCTGACGCCACCATGCGGCCCGTTCAAAATTTTGTCAGTATTGCCAAAGGAGTATGTTCACTGATCTGAAAAAAATCCGAGTATGGGTCGAACCGATGAATCGGATCAGAAATTCAGTATATGTGACCTCCATACATTATTTTATGATCCTACGAAAAAATCAGATCAATAATTATGCCCTAACGTCACCATGCGGCACGTTCGAAATTTTGCCTGAATCGCCGATGGGGTATGGTCACTGATTCGGACAAAAAACTAAGTAAGGGTCGAACCGCTGAATTGGATCAGAAATTCGGGCTTGGTAACCTCTATATAATATTTTATGACACTACGAAAGAATCAGATCAATAATTATGCCCTGACGCCACCATGCGGCCCGTTCGAAATTTTGCCATTATTGCCAAAGGGGTATGTTCACTGATCTAAAGAAAAAACTGAGTATCGGTCGAACCGCTGAATCGGATCAGAAATTCGGTCTTGGTGACCTCCAAACAATATTTTATGACCTAGCGAAAGAATCGGATCAATAATTATGCCCTGACATCACACCGCGGCCCGTTCGAAATTTGGCCAGTATTGCCAAAGGGGTATGTTCACTGATCCGGAGAAAAATTTGAGTATGGGTCGAACCACTGAATCGGATCAGAAATTCGGTCTATGTGACCTCCATACAATATTTTGTGACCCTACGAAAGAATCGGATCAATAATTATGCCCTGACGCCACCATGCGGTCCGTTCGAAATTTTCTCAGTATTGCCAAAGGGGTTTGTTCACTGATCTGGAGAAAAAACTGAGTATGGGTCGAACCCCTGAATTGGATCAGAAATTCGGTCTTGGTGACATCCATACAATATTTTATGACCCTACGAAAAAATTGGATCAATGATTATGCCCTGACGACACCATGCGGTACGTTCGAAATTTTTCCAGTATTGCCAAAGTGGTATGTTCATTGATCCGGAGAAAAATCTGAGTATGGGTCGAACCACTAAATCGGATCAGAAATTAGGTCTATGTGACCTCCATACAATGTTTTATGACCCTACGAAAGAATCGGATCAATAATTATGCTTTGATGCCACCATGCGGCCCGTTCGAAATTTTGCCAGTATTGCCAAAGGGGTATGTTCACTGATCTAGAGAAAAAACTGAGTATGGGTCGAACCGCTGAATTGGATCAGAAATTCGGTCTTGGTGACATCCATACAATATTTTGTGACCCTACGAAAGAATCGGATCAATGATTATGCCCTCACGCCACAATGCGGGACGTTCGAAATTTTGCTAGTATTGCCAAAGGGGTATGTTCACTAATCCGGAAAAAAAAACTGAATATGGGTCGAACCGCTGAATCGGATCAGAAATTCGGTCTTGGTGACCTCCATACAATATTTTTTGTCCCTACCACAGAATCGGATCAATAATTATGCCCTTACGCCACCTTGCGGCCCGTTCGAAATTTGGCCAGTATTGCCAAAGGGGTATGTTCTCTGATCCGGAGGAAAGCTAAGTATGGGTCGAACCGCTGAATCGGATCAGAAATTTGATCTTTGAGACCTCCATACAATATTTTTTGACCCAACGAAAGAATCGGATCAATAATTATGCCCTGACGCCACCCCGCGGCACGTTCGAAATTTTGCCAGTATTGCCAAAGGGGTATGTTCACTGATCCGGAGAAAAATCTGAGTACGGGTCGAACCGCTGAATCGGATCAGAAATTCGGTCTTGGTGACCTCCGTACAATATTTTATGACCGTATGAAAGAATCAGATCAATAATTATGCCCTGACGCCACCATGCGGCCCGTTCGAAATTTTACCATTATTGCCAAAGGGGTATGTTCACTGATCCGGAGAAAAAACTGAGTTTGGGTCGAATCGCTAAATCGGATCAGAAATTCGGTCTTGGTGACCTCCATACAATAATTTTTGACCCTACGAAAGAATCAGATCATTAATTATGCCCTGACGCCACCATGCGGCCCGCTCAAAATTTTGTCATTATTGCCAAAGGGATATGTTCACTGAGCTGGAGAAAAAACTGATTATGGATATAACCTCTGGAACGGTGCCTGCCACGTGTCACCACGTGGAACGGTGTCTGCCACGTGGCAAGCCTACACTGTGACTCATCCAAGCAATGTCGCGGTACGCGACGGTTCAGTTTTAGGACCCATCGCGGTACGCGATGGGATCCAAAATATTGCTTATAAATAGCGGCCATGGGCAGCTCATTTCCACACACCAAATCTGCTCCCACATCTCTCTACTCTCTCTCTAGCCATACTTCGATAAGCGTGTCCGATCCCTTGTTTGTGTAACGACGTTTCCTCGAAGAACGTACCACCATCCACCCACATATCAAGAAGGTGTTCGTTGTAATGGCGATGAATCTCGTAAAACGTGTCGAAGAGTGTTGAAGCTTGGCGTTATTGATTGACGACCGAGAAGATCAAGCGGCGTTGGAGTGCTGCTCAAGTCCCTAGGATTTCTATACGCCATTAAGGTTAGGCGTAATAATGAATTCAATATAATTCAATATTATATTAAAGGCTTAAGTCTTAAGTCGAGGATATACTCGATACCTCGATAAAAGAAAAGAAAAGAAAAGAAAACATAACAAAGAAACGAATGAAAGTATGATTATGAATATTGTTGAATACGTATATATGTGTGTAAGTATATATGTAAATATTCTTTGTTATGAAATATTATTTAATGAATAAAGAGCATTCTTAAATAATAAAATAAAATAATTACGTTTCTTGGAGAAGAAGAAACGCCGGGTTTTGAATATAAACTAAAAGTTTATAATTTACTTTTAAACTAAAGGTTTTCAAGTAAATAAGAATTGAAATAAAGGTTCAATCGAGGATTGAGATATAAGACTAAAGGTCTTAAGCCGGATTGTGTATCCGACTAACAAATATTTATACTCGTACTATAGGTGCGAGATAAAGAAAAGGGAAAGACCCTTGGCCGGTGAGTGAAGCCGATCCTAAAGAGATAAGGTGAATACGCCCCCAACTTTTATAAACTTGTTTTCAAATGAGTCAACTTGTTATATGAAATTGTTTACAAGGAAATATGTGTTCCTAAAACCGTTATGAACTATGGGTATGAACCTAGCCCTCAGGCTGTGGTATACGTATGTCTGGATCCTTACATAGGTGGTACTATGCGATGTATGGGCATGATCGCACCACCCTTGGTCGTAGGATGCTCTCCTGCAGGGAGTACGACCGTTGTGTATATTTACGGGTACTTAACTAAGTCGAACGCTGCGGTGTTTGCTGAGGTGACCTAGAGTAGAGGCTCGTATTTATAATTTGTTATTTGACTTTGTTATTCCTAAGCCACGTTGGGCCGAGGCAGGCGTAGTCTCGAGGGGTAATAAAGTAAAAGAAAGTATTTTTGCGTCAGCGTGTTCACCAGCATTCGTTGCTGATGTATTTTATTACATTTTGCAGATGAACAATGATAGCGCTTGGATGAGTCGAAGTGCTACTAATATCCGATGGCTCGGATTTTTTTGTAATAACTTAATATGGTGTTTGTAATTATAAACACATAAATCTTTTGTTAACAACTTATACGGGTATTTTATAATTCCCGTCTTTTGAATGTAAATATAAATTACACTTTCGATCCTTAAAGTTTTATAAGTCTTCCGCAAAATTAACTCAACTCTGATTTATTTACAAATACAATACCAACTATTGGGTCGCACTCCTAGGCCTAAGATGGGGGTGTGACAGGTTGGTATCAGAGCCATCGATCTTAGCGAATTGGGTATCATAAAACAATACCCAAGCTTCGATACAAGTATAGGAAATAATTGTTTATGTGTTTTAAGGATAAGATAGGCTGGTAACCTTTTCTTTCCCTCACTACATTCTAAACCACCAAAATTGTTAGATGTCATTCAAGACTTACATGGAAAATTATGTGCGCAAGGCAAAGGAAACCGGAATCGCCGAACCCTATCCAGAAGACAACATGAGTGATGGATACTATGAAGCGTACATTGACCAAGACGTGGAACGAGACCTGTCCAAACCTTTATACTATCCTGGAAGCAAACACTACCCGATTGACATTCCCGATAGTCCACCAAAATCAAGTGTTGAGCCACTGAGGCACTCAAGCTATCACCCACCAACCATACCGATGTATCATCCCTCAGAGATCCCGACGTATTACCCATCAGAGATCCCCACTTATCAACCCATGGAGATACCACAACGTTTCCCGACTGTATATGTACCGCCAAATCCACATCCATCGTATGCATTTCTTTCCAACCTACCTATCAAGGAGGAACCAAAATCCCCATCCTCCGACTGGATGCAATGTCACTCCGATCCATGCCGATGGTTTACTGGAAGTTCAACTTTCAATGAAGTCAACTCACAACCCAATAATGGAGAAGGGCCATCCCGAAAGCCTAAGATGAGGATTATGATGCCAATGGAGAGTTTCCAGATACCCTCCATGAAAATAGAGAACACACAACCTATGGAAGAGGATGAACCAGAATAAGAGGAACCGGAAGAGGAAGAGGAACCAGAAGAGGAAGAGTATCTTGAAGAAGATGAGGACACTGTGGAAGAGTCCGAAAAAGAACCGGAAGAAGAGCATCCTGACAACCCTAATGAAATGTCAAGCCCAATAGAAGGATCACACACTTCCCACAATGCAAGCTATGGTTCTGTGGATCCGTATGTCCAATACCTGGAGAAACTGAGGATCCGAACTTCGTTAAGCTTCCCACCATTTCAAGGAGAAATTACTTCGATTCAAGAGCAAGCCGACGACATCCGTGAGCAGAACCAAGCTGCCAAGACCTACCTCTACCTTTCGTCAGACAGGGACCATGTTCCGTATCCGGAACCGAGGAATCATTATGAGATGGTGACACTGGGATATCGAGACCCACCTCCACAGTACGGATACCCAAATATAGTTCCGCAATCGTATGAGGAGCATTTGGATCGCGCTCTACACGAAACTGATGACTGGAGGAAGAAGGCGGATGAGGAAAAGAAGAAGAAAAAGAGTATGGGAGAGAAACTTCTTCACAAATGTAACAAACTCACGAAAGTTGTGAAGAAGTTTATGAAGGACTAAAGATGGTGGTGATGTGAAGACTCTATGTGTAAAATAGTGTTGTATGATATGTGTATAAATAAAAGAACGTATGAAACGTTCTTATGTAATGATAGGACCAGCAATATATATCGTGGGAACGATATATATATGTATGTATTTTAAAATATACATATATCCTTGGGATATATATATATATATTAATGTGTAATAAATAAAATATGTGTTTAATAAAAGAAATGTTGCTAAAATATTCAGACCAAAATTAATAAAGAAAAGATGTCTGAACAAAGAAACAATAACGAGAATGCTCGTAAAGAGAGAGAGATAAAAGCCAAGGGGAAAGGCCCCGAGAATGAAAATGAGCGAGAGGAAGAAATTCCTGAAAAATATATGACTAAAATACAAAAGATGATTAAAGATGCTGTTAGGGAAGAATCCGCGTTTAGATCTCAATCTAGACATTCTTGAAATGCTAATCCTTCCGCTCATCCCTCTCGAAAATCTGAAAAATCCCGTCCAAACCCGTCTCATGTTGAAGAGAGTGTGCATGAGTCTAACGCCGATGGTGGAGTTAGACGTGAGTTCAAGAAACTCAAGATCAGTGGGTGTTCTTTTAAAGACTTCAAGTACTATGGACCGAAAGAGTTCCATGGTGACAAGGGAGCTATCTCAACCGTGAGATGGCTAGAGGAGATGGAAACAATCGTGATTACTACTAAGTGCTCCGAGGTAGAAAAGAATAAGTATTCTGCTTTAATGTTCAAAGGAGAGGTGTTGGAATGGTGGAATGCTCTGTTGATGAGCAAAGGAAGAGACGTGATGTATGGTTTAAGTTGGGAAGAGTTTAAAGCTTTGTTAATGGCAAAGTTCTGTCCCAAGCACGAGACCGATCAGATGCAAACGAAATTTCTTAATCTCAAGGCCGTATGGACAAACCTCCGAGAGTACAATACCAAATTCCATGAGTATTGTCGCCTTGTTCCCCAGCTGGTTAACCCTGAGTCCAGCAAAGTCACACGATATATTTGGGGACTTCCGCGGGAGATCCGCGACATGGTAAGGTCACACCTACCGCAAACCGCTGACTCCGCAATGGAGTTAGCCGGTTATTTGATGGGCGGCATGGTTCGTAACAAAGAAGAAGACAAGAAGGTTACGACAACAACAACTCAAGGAAGGACAAATGGAGGAAACAATCGATTCAAGGGCAAGGGCGTGAACCAAAGTCGATTTAATTCAAACGCCCCGCAATGTAAGATTTGTAGGAGGTATCATAGGGGACGATGCAATTTTCCCCCGCCTCCTAAGGTTTGTGAATCTTGCAATCACACGGGTCACGATGCTGCGGATTGCTGGAAGAAGAAAATGACTTGCTACAACTGCAAGGAAATGGGCCATTTAAGTTTCGAGTGCCCAAAGAACAAACCCGCTGCTGGTGGTGCGGGTGGAAGTGGTAAGGATAAGAAGGGAAACGCTCGAGTCTTCGTACTCGACACAAAAAGGGCCGCTGATGTGCCAGAAACCATTACTGGTACGTTTCTAGTCAATGACACCTATGCTAGAGTTTTGTTTGATTCGGGTGCGAATTTAAGTTTTATAAATTATAGTTTTTGTAGTCTATTAAACGAACCATTAACTAAATTAGATAAAACTCTAAGCGTCGAGACTGCTAGTGGCGAAATCGTTAAAATCTCCGAAGCTCTTGAAAACGGAAAAATTCTTTTAGCCGGTTATATCTTGCCTATTTGTTTGTTACCCATGAGTCTGGTTGGTTTTGATATTGTACTTGGTATGGATTGGTTATCCGATAACCATGCTCGTATCATGTTCAATAGCAAAACTGTTGAACTTCAAGCCCCCGATAAACGAACGATTCGAATTGAAGGGGACAAAGATGCTGGCCAAGTTAGCATAATCTCCATGATTAGGGCTAACAAATGTTTAAATCAAGGATGCCTCGAATTCATGGCCTACGTCACTGAAGAGTCTAAGCCAAAAGAAATCAAAGACGTTCCTATTGTTTCCGAATTTTCTGACGTCTTTCCTGATGAACTTCCCGGAATCCCTCCCGAGCATGAAGTAGAATTTAGGATCGATCTTGTTCCCGGCACTGCTCCAATCGCTAAAGCTCCATATCGTTTAGCACCAACCGAGATGAAAGAATTAAAGAAACAACTCGATGAGCTTTTGGAGAAAGGTTTCATTCGACCGAGTTCGTCGCCTTGGGGAGCACCAATTCTATTCGTCAAGAAGAAGGATAGTTCCATGAGAATGTGTATCGACTATCGTGAGTTAAACAAAGTCACAAAGAAAACCGATATCCACTCCCTCGTATTGATGACCTTTTTGATCAACTTCAAGGTGCTAGCTTCTTTTCAAAAATTGATCTTCGTTCCGGCTATCACCAACTTAAAGTTCAATCTGAAGACATTCCAAAGACTGCTTTCCGAACAAGGTATGGACATTATGAGTTCATGGTTATGCCGTTTGGACTTACTAATGCTTCGGCCGCGTTCATGGATATGATGAACCGTATTTGCAAACCTTACTTGGATAAATTCGTTATCGTATTCATCGACGACATACTTATTTATTCAAAGTAAAAGGTCGATCATGAAATTCATCTTCGAACGTCGCCTGAAATTTTAAGAACCGAGAAGTTGTACGCCAAGTTCTCGAAGTGCTAGTTCTGGTTGCACGAAGTGCAATTTCTTGGTCACATCATCAATGTAAACGGTATTCAAGTGGACCCCGCTAAGATTGAAGCTACCTCTAAGTGGGAGGTCCCGAAGTCGCCAACCGAGATCCGAAGTTTCTTGGGTTTGGCCGGATATTACCGTAGGTTCATCGAAAACTTCTCTAGTATCGCCTTTCCCCTAACCTCATTAACTCGTAAGAACATCAAGTATGAATGGGGGACGAAGCAACAAGAGGCATTTGATATACTTAAACAAAAACTCACTCAAGCACCAATCTTGGCTTTGCCAGAAGGTACTGAGGATTTTGTGGTATATAGTGATGCATCTCACTCGGGTTTGGGATGCGTACTAATGCAACGAAAGAAAGTAATAGCTTACGCCTCTCGTCAGCTCAAAGTACACGAAAAGAATTACACGACTCACAATCTAGAGTTAGGTGCCATAATCTTTGCACTTAAGATATGGAGGCACTATCTCTATGGAGTAAGATTTACCGTGTACACCGATAATAAGAGCTTAAAACATATTTTCGATCAAAAAGAGCTCAACATGCGCCAACGGCGATGGATGGAAACGCTCAACGACTATGATTGGGAGATTGTCTATCATGAAGGCAAGGCCAACGTTGTGGCCGATGCCTTAAGTCGTAAAGAGCACGAGAAACCAAAAAGAGTTCGACGTTACGTCTAGAGCTTCAAATTGACCTTTTCGAACAAATCAAATCTGCTCAAACTCAAGCGATTAATGAAAACCAAATCTCCGATGAAAAACGCAATGGCACCATTGACTCGTTAGTCAAGGGTGACGATGGTATCCTAAGACTCGGTAATAGGATTTGGGTACCAATCGTTGGAGGTTTGCGTGAGAAAATCTTGAACGAAGCTCACAAGTCTAAATATATGATGCATCCCGGAAATGATAAGATGTACCACAACCTAAAAGCGAACAATTGGTGGAACGGAATGAAAAGGGATGTCGCTTCGCATGTTGCGAAATGTTTGACATGTTTAAAGGTCAAGGCTGAACACAAAAAGCCTTCGGGATTGCTTCAGCAGCCCGAACTTCCCGTGTGGAAGTGGGAGTTGATTACTATGGATTTCATTACCAAACTCAGAAAATGACTCGACAACACAATGCTATATGGGTAATTGTGGATCGTTTAACAAAGTCCGCACACTTTATACCCATCAATGAGTCGTACTCTATGGATAGATTAGCATGTATCTATGTAAACACCATTGTCGCTTTGCATGGGGTACCGTTGTCTATTATATCTGATCGAGACAGTCGTTTTACGTCTCATTTCTGGAAAAGCTTCCAACAAGCTCTCGGTACAAAGTTGAACCTTAGCACTTGTAGGTCCCCCGGGGGGCGTCGCTGATCGATACGAGATCCGCACGAGGTCTAGGAGTGCGGAATCCTCCTAGACTCGTTTATTGGTGTAGAAGACGAAGAACAAGGTTACACATGCATAAACACACGAACAAACACAAGAACGGGATAAACGAATCTGCAGATCCTTTCATATAATAATCATAACTCGTTACATACCAAACACGAAAACAAAGACACGGCCGACCCGAGGTGAGCTCTACCTCGGGCCGTCCCACACGACTCTCCCTCTCGGTTTCTCTCTAGACAAATAAACTGATCACAAAACACTCTGATTTTCTTGATTCTCAAACCTAAACAAGACACATATATATATAGACAAAACAACTTTGCGGGCTTGGGCTTGGGCCAGTAGGCGAAGTTGTTATAACTTCTCCTAAGGCGAAGTTGTTCTAACTTCGCCTATGGCAGAAGTTGTTACAACTTCGCCTATGGCGAAGTTGTTCTAACTTCGTACTTCGTTTCTGCTGAACAGAATTGCATAGCGACGGTCACAAAATGCACCAACAGACTCCCCTTTGACCGTTGCTTTCAATTCTAACAAACACAAAAGATCATCTGTTACAAAACATGCACCAACAGACTCCCTCTTAACTGATGATCTTCTGTTTGCTCTTCAACCAGCCGTGTCTGAAACTGTCTTGTAGCTTCACAAATCTACCAATCACCCAGCATCTTCCATATCAGATCTCCCCTTCAGTGTAAGCTTCTCCGACTATATAGATTGAGGTCTTTGAAATGCATGCATCCCCGTGCCTAATTGATCATCTCAACCAATTATGTGAGTCCTTCTGACTTCACAACACGTGAAGTTCTTCTAACTTCACCAACACGTGAAGTTGGGCTCCCTCCACAAGTTCACCAACACGTCGGCATACGATAAGGTTTAATCTTCAAATACTCAACATCAAGTGATCAATTTCATCACAAAACCACCTTGACAGAATCTAACACACATGACCATTAATTAATCCGAAGCATCTTCAATCACCAAGGATAACGATCAAGAACATAAACACTTTAATTCCCGATTATATCCAACTTGTTCCAGAATTTTCACTTTAAAAATAAGCATCACGTTTCAGGATCCAATTCTCGAACGCCTTGAAAATAGCATAAATAATATGCTCTGACCGCAATCCAGTAATGACAAAAACCTTTAGTTCAATTTGACTTTCTTCAGTTGGTCAACCTCGAACAACAACTATTTCATTGCCCACAAACACCCAAATATGTGTCAATATCCAGTTTCAATCAATATCCCATTCACAACCACAACTCCATATCCAGAGTTGACACGTATTTGTTCACACGTAAGACCAAGAGATAACAAGTTTCACTCGTTGAAAGAACAACGTCTTCGGTCTCACAATAATCGTGTACACCTGGCCATACAGACGAAAACTCCAAACAACTTTTTTTTTTTTTTTTTTTTAACTTCGCCCAAAAGTCAACTTCGCCTAAAAGTCAACTTCGCCCAAAAGTCAACTTCGCCCCTCCTTAACTTCGCCTGTCCATAACTTCGCCTAAACCCTAAAATTTAAGCGACAACTTCGCCTGAACCCCATAACTTTGCCTGCGGTGGCTGTTCGGCCAAAAACGCATCAGAAACGTGCCAGAAACACCAAAACGCAGATCTCGAACCATAGCATAAGAGCCTAAGGCTCTGATACCACTTGTAGGTCCCCCGGGGGGCGTCGCTGATCGATACGAGATCCGCATGAGGTCTAGGAGTGCGGAATCCTCCTAGACTCGTTTATTGGTGTAGAAGACGAAGAACACGGTTACACATACATAAACACACGAACAAACACAAGAACGGGATAAACGAATCTGCAGATCCTTTCATATAATAATCATAACTCGTTACATACCAAACACGAAAACAAAGACACGGCCGACCCGAGGTGAGCTCTACCTCGGGCCGTCCCACACGACTCTCCCTCTCGGTTTCTCTCTAGACAAATAAACTGATCACAAAACACTCTGATTTTCTTGATTCTCAAACCTAAACAAGATACATATATATATAGACAAAACAACTTCGCGGGCTTGGGCTTGGGCCAGTAGGCGAAGTTGTTATAACTTCGCCTAAGGCGAAGTTGTTCTAACTTCGCCTATGGCAGAAGTTGTTACAACTTTGCCTATGGCGAAGTTGTTATAACTTCGCCTATGGCGAAGTTGTTCTAACTTCGTACTTCGTTTCTGCTGAACAGAATTGCATAGCGACGGTCACAAAATGCACCAACAGACTCCCCTTTGACCGTTGCTTTCAATTCTAACAAACACAAAAGATCATCTGTTACAAAACATGCACCAACAGACTCCCTCTTAACTGATGATCTTCTGTTTGCTCTTCAACCAGCCGTGTCTGAAACTGTCTTGTAGCTTCACAAATCTACCAATCACCCAGCATCTTCCATATCAGATCTCCCCTTCAGTGTAAGCTTCTCCGACTATATAGATTGAGGTCTTTGAAATGCATGCATCCCCGTGCCTAATTGATCATCTGTGACAATCGTCAATTTCAGGTTAACTCCGTTAACTCAACTCCATCAATTCAAACTTAAAGATCATTGAATCTATAACGCACACTTCATTACATTTAAACTAGGGTTTAAATGACGCTTAACACTTACTACATGTGTAGTCTTTCGGGATTTGCACCGAAACGCAAACGAGTTGACGCAAACGATTGATGAATAAACGAAAAACGTCAACATAATAATTATGTGTTAACATATGTGTTACTTGATTATATTGTGTGTAATGCTAGACAAGAAACAAGAAATAAGTTAGTTAAGTTAGAAAAAAACAACAATTGAAAGTGGAGGGACTTGAGTGTAACTTGTTATGTTTATAAATTTATCATTAACTTAACCCTAACTATTATTATTATTAACCCTAACCCCGATCGGAACCCCACCCCCCCCTCTCCTTGGCTGCCGTCCACTTTATACACACATTCAATCAAGAAATCAAGCTTGTGATTGAAGAACTAGGTGCTAGGAAGGTATAATTGATCATCCTATACATCTTTACTACTTTATTTTGATGTTTTTTGGGTTAATAACAAACCCTAGCAGCCGATTTCATGTATACATGTAATCAATATGATTGTTGTTGATTGAGTAATGATTTGATAAGTAGAATCGATATTGTAACATGTTGATTGTTGTGTCTTTGATTTGAGTTCAAACAAAAACCCTAATTAAGTATGTAATATGTAATTGATGTGCATGGATGGTGTTTATGGAGTCTAGAGGATCATATGAATGTATGATAGTTCATAGGTTGTTAATATGTTGAGTTTGGATGCAAACAGTTTCTGGACAGAATGTGTATTTGATGTTTAAGTGACTGTAACGAAGTGTAAATATGAAAATTGGTTGAGATTATTGGTACTACAGTAAACTAGGTTGAGTCTAGTTTCCATAGAGTGTAAATTTGTAATTTTTGGACAAGTAAAGGTTAACTTTTATGATTTTACAAAAACGTTGTGCAAAGCTGAGCTGTTAGACCTGCTGTTAGGTTGTTTTGTAAATGTTGTATCTCATGAACTACGAGACCAATTGGGTTGGTTCCATTCTGGAAGTTGACTCATTGAGTTAGGAACCTAGCCCAAGTGGTCTTGCATTTATTGGATTTTTCGTTTAACGGGAATTGCAAATAACATTCTGTTGCGCATGAATTTGACTGTTATGAGTTTGCTGTAATGATTTGATGATTGTGAGAAAACTATGTGGAATAAAAATATAATAAAATAAGTGCTGGAAACCTAAGACATATATGCTTCTGTGATGATTTTTGGTAAATTAATTGAGAAGCTATGATCGGTGAAATAGTACAATCTTCCTAGTAGGATTTCTGTCTCGGTGAAACTAGCTGCTGAGTTGTGTGAAAATGCATGAAACATGATACTTGCTATATAATTGTTATGTTTTGACCAAAATACCCTTGCGGGGAATAACTGCTAATTGATTGTCATAATTTGACCAAATTGCTCTTATGGGGAATAGTTGCTAGTTAATTGTTATGTGTTGACCAAATTGCCCTTACGGGAAGTAATTGCTAGTGATGTACTTTATGAATACGTGACACGTAAATGATTGCTTACACATGTAACGTATCACAAATACATTGTTAAAGTCACACACGATTCACAAACGAAACACGAAACATGTTATGTGCATAGGTATTATGTGCCGGGTCTAGAGACTCGATAATATTCCGACACTTAGAAAAAAATCTCTTTGTTGTTTTAGAACGCTAGAGAGAGTTTTTCTATGACGCGCATCTTGGTGATTTAATTTGGGAAATTCTTCGCAAACAGTGAGTTTCACTTTCCCCTCTTTAAACTGTTTTCAAACACTTTTCACTTGGGGGAGATAACATACTCCACAACGCATTTAAGATTTTGTTATAAATTATATATCACTTGTAAAGGCTAAGTGGCAAACGAAACATTTGAAGTCCTACACATCGAACCGGTTAATATTTAGAATAGCGAGTCACTGTTGAGTAGTACTACTGGGTTTGACAAACCCCACCCAACGCTAAACTCGACTGGAAGTCGAGCGGGTGTAATTTTGGCTAACACGTACCATGGTCTGGAGGACCTGGTGACAAGGCACTTAATAAACGAGTCAGCTTCGGTGTCGAACACTTAGTAATACTTGCTTTATAGGCTAGCTACCTATAGATATATAATTGACATAACACTATCTGGTAACGCAAAACGCTGTAACGCAAGACGCTGTAACGCAAAACGCTGTAACGCAAGACGCTGTAACGCAAGACGCTGTAACGCAAAAAGCTGTAACGCAAAACGCTTAACGCAACACGCTGAACGCAAACGCTAATCGCTTTATTTTTATTTAAACTTGTGAACTCACCAACCTTGTGTTAACACTTTTAGTATGTTATTCTCAGGTAGCCGAGGCGGGGCGCGGTTTAGGAACATGCATTGCTTGAAAACGCTTGTATTATGCAAACTTATTTTTAACAGTTATCATTGGTTTTAAGTCGTCCTGCGTGACGCAACTTTTGGATTAAAGGTTTTTACGCTTCCGCATTTAATTACTCGTAAACGTTTTCATGGTTTTGAAACTTTATTTTATGGTTTGATTACAACTAATGATTCCGATCCTGTTAGTCCACACCCTCTGACGGTAAAACTCCGTTAGTGGATTTTGAGGGTGTGACATCATCTCAACCAATCATGTGAGTCCTTCTGACTTCACAACACGTGAAGTTCTTCTAACTTCACCAACACGTGAAGTTGGGCTCCCTCCACAACTTCACCAACACGTCGGCATACGATAAGGTTTAATCTTCAACTACTCAACATCAAGTGATCAATTTCATCACAAAACCACCTTGACAGAATCTAACACACATGACCATTAATTAATCCGAAGCATCTTCAATCACCAAGGATAACGATCAAGAACATAAACACTTTAATTCCCGATTAAATCCAACTTGTTCCAGAATTTTCACTTTAATAAATAAGCATCACGTTTCAGGATCCAATTCTCGAACGCCTTGAAAATAACATAAAAAATATGCTCTGACCGCAATCCAGTAATGACAAAAACCTTTAGTTCAATTTGACTTTCTTCAGTTGGTCAACCTCGAACAACAACTATTTCATTGCCCACAAACACCCAAATATGTGTCAATATCCAGTTTCAATCAATATCCCATTCACAACCACAACTCCATATCCAGAGTTGACATGCATTTGTTCACACGTAAGACCAAGAGATAACAAGTTTCACTCGTTGACGGAACACCGTCTACGGTCTCACAATAATCGTGTACACCTGGACATACAGACGAAAAATCCAAACAACTTTTTTTTTTTTTTTTTTTTAACTTCGCCTAAAAGTCAACTTCGCCCAAAAGTCAACTTCGCCCCTCCTTAACTTCGCCTGTCCATATCTTCGCTTAAACCCTAAAATTTAAGCGACAACTTCGCCTGCGGCATCTGGTCGGCCAAAAACGCATCAGAAACGTGCCAGAAACACCAAAACGCAGATATCGAACCATAGCATAAGAGCCTAAGGCTCTGATACCACTTGTAGGTCCCCCGGGGGGCGTCACTGATCGATACGAGATTCGCACGAGGTCTAGGAGTGCGGAATCCTCCTAGACTCGTTTATTGGTGTAGAAGACGAAGAACACGGTTACACATACATAAACACACGAACAAACACAAGAACGGGATAAACGAATCTGCAGATCCTTTCATATAATAATCATAACTCGTTACATACCAAACACGAAAACAAAGACACGGACGACCCGAGGTGAGCTCTACCTCGGGCCGTCCCACACGACTCTCCCTCTCGGTTTCTCTCTAGATAAATAAACTGATCACAAAACACTCTGATTTTCTTGATTCTCAAACCTAAACAAGACACATATATATATAGACAAAACAACTTCGCGGGCTTGGGCTTGGGCCAGTAGGCGAAGTTGTTATAACTTCGCCTAAGGCGAAGTTGTTCTAACTTCGCCTATGGCAGAAGTTGTTACAACTTTGCCTATGGCGAAGTTGTTATAACTTCGCCTATGGCGAAGTTGTTCTAACTTCGTACTTCGTTTCTGCTGAACAGAATTGCATAGCGACGGTCACAAAATGCGCCAACAGACTCCCCTTTGACCGTTGCTTTCAATTCTAACAAACACAAAAGATCATCTGTTACAAAACATGCACCAACAGCACTGCTTATCATCCACAAACCGATGGGCAAAGCGAAAGAACGATTCAAACGTTGGAAGATATGCTCCGCGCTTGTGTGATTGATTTAGATGTAAGTTGGGATGACCACTTACCCCTAATGGAATTTTTGTACAATAATAGCTATCACGCAAGTATTCAAACCGCACCATTCGAGGTGTTGTATGGAAGAAAGTGTAGAACGCCCGTGTGTTGGTCTAAAACCGGAGATAATTAGTTATCTGGACCCGAGATAGTCCAAGAAACTACCGACAAAGTTATTCAAATCCGAGAATGACTTAAGACGGCACGTGATCGCCAAAAGAGTTACGCCGATGTCCGTCGTAATCCGTTAGAGTTCAATGTTGGTGATAAGGTTCTGTTGAAAGTCTCGCCTTCGAAAGGCGTATTTCGCTTCGGTAAGAAAGGAAAGTTAAGTCCTCGATTCGTTGACCTTTCGAGGTACATTAACGAATTCGCACTGTTGCATACCGTTTGCGACTGCCTGAGGAAATGCAAGGGATAAATGACGTATTCCATATTTCGAATCTGCGTAAGTGTTTGATCGATGAATAGTTGGCAATGCCATTAAAAGACGTTAAAATTAATGAGAACTTAAAATTCGTAGAACGTCCAATGCAAATTGAAGATACGAAAATAAAGAAGTTAAAAAGAAAAACTTTGAAAATTGTGAAAGTTAAATGGGACTCGCGTAGAGGCCCGAATATACTTGGGAACTCGAATCGGAAATGAGAAAGAAATACCCCCACTTGTTCGAGTAAATCAATCTCGAGGACGAGATTTGTTTCAAGGTGGGGAGGATGTAACACCGTGAAAATTTCGAGTTGAAAGTATCAACTTTCCAAAGTCTAGGGACTAAACTTGCCAAATTCCAAAGTTGAGGGTCTAAAATGTAAATTTTGATTTTCCAGACCCCTCGCGGTACGCGACGAGCCAGAAGAAAAACCCACCACGGTACGCGATGGGGTGTCTGACAAAGTGTGACACGTGTGCCACGTGGCACACGGTGGCAACGTCTGCCGCCACGTGGAACGGTGCCTGCCACATGTCGTCACGTGGCAAGCCAACACTGTGACTCATCCAAGCTATGTCGCGGTACACGACGGTTCCGTTTTAGGACCCATCGCGGTACGCGATGGGATCCAAAATATTGCCTGTAAATAGCGGCCATGGGCAACTCATTTCCACACACCAAATCTGCTCCCACATCTCTCTACTCTCTCTCTAGCTATACCTCGATAAACGTGCCATACCGATGGGTCGAAGTGCTACTAATATCCGATGGCTCGGATTGTTTTGTAATAACTTAATATAGTGGTTGTAATTATAAACACATAAGTCTTTTGTTAACAACTTATTCGGGTATTTTATAATTCTCGTTTTTTGAATGTAAATATAAATTACACTTTCGATCCTTAAAGTTTTATAAGTCTTCCGCAAAATTAATGCAACTCTGATTTATTTAACAAATACGATACCAACTATTGGGTCGCACTCCTAAGCCTAAGATGGGGTGTGACACGCATGGTGGCGTCAGGGCATAATATTGATCTGATTTTTTCGTAGGGTCATAAAATATTGCATGGAGGTCACCAATACCAAATTTCTGATCCAATTCAAAGGTTCGACCCATACTTAGATTTTTCTCCGGATCAGTTAACAAACCCCATTGGCAATGCGGGGAAAATTTCGAACGGGCCGCATGGTGGCGTCAGGGCATAATCATTGATCCGATTCTTTCGTAGGGTCATAAAATATTGTATGAAGGTAACCAAGACCGAATTTCAGATCCGATTCCGCGGTTCGACCCATACTCAGTTTTTTCTCCGGACCAGTGAACATACCCCTTTAGCAATACTGGCAAAATTTCGAACGGGCCGCGGGGTGACGCCAGGGCATATTTATGGATCCGATTTTTTCGTAGGGTCAAAAAATATTATATGGAGGTCACCAAAACCGAATTTCTGATCCGATTTAGCGGTTCGACACGTACTCAGTTTTTTTCCAGATCAGCGTACAGAACCCTTTGGCAATAATGGAAAAATTTCGAACGAGCCGCATGGTGGCGTCAAGGCATAATTAATGATCTGATTTTTTCGTAGGGTAATAAAATATTGTATGGAGGTCACCAAGACCGAATTTCAGATCCGATTTAGCGGTTCGACCCACACTCAGATTTTTCTCCGGATCAGTGAACATACCCCTTTGGCAATGCTGGAAAAATTTCGAACGGGCCGCATGGTGGCGTCAGGGCATAATCATTGATCCGATTCTTTCGTAGGGTCATAAAATATTGTATGGAGGTCACCAAGACCGATTTCTGATACGATTCAGCGGTTCGACCCATAATCAGTTTTTTCTCCGGATCAGTGAACATACCCCTTTGGCAATACTGGCAAAATTTCTAATGGGTCGCGGGGTGACCTCAGAGCATAATTATTGATCCAATTCTTTGGTACGGTCAAAAAAATATTGTATGGAGGTCACCAAGACTGAATTTCTGATCCGATTCATCGGTTCGACCCATAATCAGTTTTTTCTCCGAATCAGTGAACAAACCCCTTTGACAATAATGGAAAATTTTAGAACGGACCGCATGGTGGCGTCGGGACATAATTATTGATCTGATTCTTTCGTAGGGTCAAAAAATATCGTATGGAGGTCACCAAGACCGAATTTCTGATCCGATTCAGTGGTTCGACACATAGTCAGTTTTTTCTCCGGATCAGTGAACATACCCCTTTTGGCAATACTGGTCAAATTTCGAACGAGCGGCGGCGTGGCGTCAGGGCATATTTATTGATCCGATTCTTTCGTAAGTTCAAAAAATATTGTAAGGAGGTCAACAAGACCGAATTTCTGATCCAATTAAGTGGTTCGACCCATAATCAGTTTTTTCTCTGGACCAGTGAACGTACCCGTTGGCAATAACAGCAAAATTTCGAAAAGGCCGCATGGTGGCATCAGGGCATAATTATTGATCCTATTCTTTGGTACGGTCAAAAATATTGTATGGAGGTCACGAAGACCGAATTTCTGATCCGATTCAGAGTTCGACCCATAATCAGTTTTTTATCCGGATCAGTGAACATACCACTTTGGCATTACTGACAAAATTTCAAACGGGCCGCATGGTGGCGTCAGGGCATAATTATTTATCCGATTCTTTCGTAGGGTTAAAAAATATAGTATGGAGGTCACCTAAACCGAATTTCTGATCCGATTTAGCGGTTCGACACGTACTCAGTTTTTCTCCGGATCAGCGAACAGAACCCTTTGGCAATAATGGCAAAATTTCGAACGAGCCGCATGGTGGCGTCAGGGCATAATTATTGATCCGATTTTTTCATAGGGTAATAAAATATTGTATGGAGGTCACCAAGACCGAATTTCAGATCCGATTTAGCGGTTCGACCCATACTTAGATTTTTCTCCGGATCAGTGAACATACTCCTTTGGCAATGCTGGCAAAATTTCGAACGGGACACATGGTGGCGTCAAGGCATAATCATTGATCCGATTCTTTCGTAGGGTCATAAAATATTGTATGGAGGTCACCAAGACCGATTTCTGATACGATTCAGCGTTTCGACCCATAATCAGTTTTTTCTACGGATCAGTGAACATACCCCTTTGGCAATACTGGCAAAATTTCTAATGGGTCGCGGGGTGACCTCAGAGCATAATTATTGATCCAATTCTTTGGTACGGTCAAAAAAATATTGTATGGAGGTCACCAAGACTGAATTTCTGATCCGATTCATCGGTTCGACTCATAATCAGTTTTTTTTCGGAATCAGTGAACATACCCCTTTGACAATAATGGCAAAATTTAGAACGGACCGCATGGTAGCATCAGGGCATAATTATTGATCTGATTCATTCGTAGGGTCAAAAAATATTGTATGGAGGTCACCAAGACCGAATTTCTGATCTGATTCAGTGGTTCGACACATAGTCAGTTTTTTCACCGAATCAGTGAACATACCCCTTTGGCAATAATGACAAAATTTCGAATAGGCCGCATGGTGGCGTAAAGGCATAATCATTGATCCGATTCTTTGGTAGGGTCATACAATATTGTATGGAGGTCACAAAGACCGAATTACTGATCCGATTCAGCGGTTCGACCCGTAATCAGTTTTTTCTCCGGATCAGTGAACATACCCCTTTGAAAATAATGGCAAAATTTCGAACCGGCCGCTTGGTGGCGTCAGGACATAATTATTGATCCGATTCTTTCGTAGGGTCAAAAAATATCGTATGGAGGTCACTAAGACCGAATTTCTGATCCGATTCAGTGGTTCGACACATAGTCAGTTTTTTCTCCGGATCAGTGAACATACCCCTTTGGTAATACTGGCCAAATTTCGAACGGGCCGCGGCGTGGCGTCAGGGCATAATCATTGATCCGATTCTTTCGTAGGGTCAAACAATATTGTAAGGAGGTCAACAAGACCGAATTTCTGATCCGATTAAGCGGTTCGACCCATAATCAGTTTTTTCTCTGGATCAGTGAACATACTCGTTGGCAATAATTGCAAAATTTCGAACAGGCCGCATGGTGGCATCAGGGCATAATTATTGATCCTATTCTTTGGTACGGTCAAAAATATTGTATGGAGGTCACCAACACCGAATTGTTGATCCGATTCAGAGTTCGACCCATAATCAGTTTTTTATCCGGATCAGTGAACATACCCCTCTGGCAATACTGACAAAATTTCAAACGGGCCGCATGGTGGCGTCAGGGCATAATTATTTATCCAATTCTTTCGTAGGGTCATAAAATATTGTATGGAGGTCATCAAGACTGAATTTCTGATCCGATTCAGCGGTTCGACCCATAATCAGTTTTTTCTCCGGATCAGTGAACATACCCCTTTGGACATTATCAAAAAATTTCGAACGGGCCGCGGCGTGGAGTCAGGGCATAATCATTGATCCGATTCTTTCGTAGGGTCATAAAATATTGTATGGAGGTCACCAAGACCGAATTTCTGATCCGATTCAGCGGTTCGACCCATAATCAGTTTTTTTTCCGGATCAGTGAACATACCCCTTTAGCAATAATGAAAAAAATTTGAACGGGCCGCGGCGTAGCGTCAGGGCATAATCATTGATCCGATTCTTTCGTAGGGTCATAAAATATTGTATGGAGGACACCAAGACCGAATTTCTGATCCGATTCAGCGATTCGACCCATAATCAGTTTTTACTCCGGATCAGTGAATATACATACCCCTTTGGCAATACTGGCAAAAATATCAAACAGGCCGCATGGTGGCGTCAGGGCATTATTATTGATCTGATTCTTTCGTAGGGTCATAAAATAATGTATTGAGGACACCAAGACTGAATTTATGATCCGATTTAGCGGTTCGACCCATACTCAGTTTTTTCTCCGGATCAGTGAACATACCCCTTTGGCAATAATGGTAAAATTACAAACGGGCCGCAAGGTGGCGTCAGGGCATAATTATTGATCCGATTCTTTGGTACAGTCAAAAAATATTGTATGGAGGTCACCAAGACCGAATTTCTGATCCTATTCAGCGGTTCGACCCATATTTAGTTTTTTCTCCGGATCAGTGAACATACCCCTTTGGCAATACTGGCAAAAGTTCAAACGGGCCGCATGGTGGCGTCAGGGCATAATTATTGATCTGATTCTTTGGTACGGTCAAAAAATATTGTATGGACGTCACCTAGACCTAATTTCTGATCCGATTTAGCGGTTCGACCCATAATCTGTTTTTTCTCCGGATCAGTGAACATACCGCTTTGAAAATAATGACAAAATTTTGAGCGAGCCGCATGGTGGCGTCAGGGCATAATTATTGATCCGATTCCTTCGTAGGGTCAAAAAATATTGTATGGATTTCACCAAGAACGAATTTCTGATCCGATTTAGCGGTTCGACCCATACTCAGTTTTTCTCCAGATCAGTGAACATACCCCTTTGGCAATAATGGTAAAATTTGAACGGGCCGCATGGTGGCGTCACGGCATAATTATTGATCTGATTCTTTCGTAGGGTCATAAAATATTGTATGGAGGTCACCAAGACCGATTTTCTGATTCGATTCAGTGGTTCGACCCATAATCAGTTTTTTCTCCGGATCTGTGAACATGCCCCTTTGGCATATTGGCAAAATTTCGAACGGGCCGCGCGTGGCTTTAGGGCATAATCATTGATCCGATTCTTTCTTAGGGTCATAATATATTGTATGGAGGTCACAAAGACCGAATTTCTGAACCGATTCAGCGGTTCGACCCATACTCACATTTTTCTCCGGATCAGTGTACTGGCGAAAATTCCGAACGGGCCGCATGGTGGCGTCAGGGCATAGTTATTCATCTGATTCTTTCGTAGGGTTATAAAATATTGTATGGAGGTCACCAAGACCGAATTTCTGATTCGATTCTGTGATACGACCCATACTATGTTTTTTCTCCGGTTCAGTAAACATACCCCTTTGACAATACTGGCCAAATTTCGAACGAGCCGCGGCGTGGTGTCAGGGCATATTTATTGATCCGATTCTTTCGTAAGTTCAAAAAATATTTTAAGGAGGTCAACAAGACCTAATTTCTGATCTGATTAAGAGGTTCGACCCATAATCAGTTTTTTCTCTGGATCAGTGAACATACCCGTTGGCAATAATGGCAAAATTTCGAACAGGCCGCATGGTGGCGTCAGGGCATAATTATCGATCCTATTCTTTGGTACGGTCAAAAATATTGTATTGATGTCACCAAGACCGAATTACTTATCCGATTCAGCGGTTCGACCAATAATCAGTTTTTTCTCCAGATCAGTGAACATACCCATTTGGCAATATTGGCAAAATTTCAAACTGGCCGCATGGTGGCGTCAGGGCATAATTATTGATCCGATTCCTTCGTAGGGTCAAAACATATTGTATGGAGGTCACCAAGAACGAATTTCTGATCCGATTTAGCGGTTCGACCCATACTCAGTTTTTTCTCCAGATCAGTGAACATACCCCTTTGGCAATAATGGTAAAATTTCAATCGGGCCGCATGGTGGCGTCAGGGCATAATTATGGATCTGATTCTTTCATAGGGTTATAAAATAATGTATTGGGGACACCAAGACCGAATTTCTGATCCGATTCAGCGGTTCGACCCATAATCAGTTTTTTCTCCGGATCAGTGAACATACCCCTTTGGCAATACGGGCAAAATTTCAAACGGGCCGCATGGTGGCGTCAGGGCATAATTATGGATCTGATTCTTTCGTATGGTTATAAAATAATGTATTGGGGTCACCAAGACCGAATTTCTGATCCGATTCAGCGGTTCGACACATAAGCAGTTTTTTCTCCGGATCAGTGAACATACCCATTTGGTAATACCTGCAAAATTTCAAACGGGCCGCATGGTGGCGTCAGTGCATAATTATTGATCCTATTCTTTGGTAATGTCAAAAAATATTGTATGGAGGACACCAAGACCGAATTTCTGATCCGATTCAGCGATTCGACCCATAATCAGTTTTTTCTCGGATTAGTGAACATACCCCTTTGGCAATACTGGCAAAATTTCAAACGGGCCGAATGGTGGCGTCAGGGCATAATTATTGATCTGATTCTTTCGTAGGGTCATAAAATAATGTATTGAGGACACCAAGACTAAATTTCTGATCCGATTCAGCGGTTCGACCCATAATCAGTTTTTTCTCCGGATCAGTGAACATACCCCTTTGGCAATACTGGCAAAATTTCAAACGGGCCGCATGGTGGAGTCAGGGCATAATTATTGATCTGATTATTTCGAAGGGTCATAAAATAATGTATTGAGGTCACCAAGACCGAATTTCTGATACGATTCAGCGGTTCGACCCATAATCACTTTTTTCTCCGGATCAGTGAACATACCCCTTTGGAAATAATGACAAAATTTCGACCGGGCCGCGGCGTGGCGTCAGGGCATAATTATTGATTCGATTCTTTCGTTGGGTCAAAAAATATTGTATGGAGGTCACCAAGACCGAATTTCTGATCCGATTCAGCGGTTCGACCCATAGTCCGTTTTTTTTGCGGATCAGTGAACATGCCCCTTTGGCATATTGGCAAAATTTAGAACGGGCCGCGGCGTGGCATTAGGGCATAATCATTGATCCGATTCTTACTTAAGGTCATAATATATTGTATGGAGGTCATAAAGACCGAATTTCTGATCCGATTCAGCGGTTCGACCCATACTCACATTTTTCTCCGGATCAGTGTATTGGAAAAATTTCGAACGTGCCGCATGGTGGCGTTAGGGCATAGTTATTCATCTGATTCTTTCGTAGGGTTATAAAATATTGTATGGAGGTCACCGTGACCGAATTTCTGATTCGATTCAGTGGTTCGACCCATACTCGGTTTTTTCTCCGAATCAGTGAACATACCGGTTGGCAATAATGGCAAAATTTCGAACTGGCCGCATGGTGGCGTCAGGGCATAATTATCGATCCTATTCTTTGGTACGGTCAAACATATTGTATGGAGGTCACCAAGACCGAATTGCTTATCCGATTCAGCGGTTCGACCCATAATCAGTTTTTTCTCCGGATCAGTGAACATACCCCTTTGGCAATACTGACAAAATTTCAAACGGGCCGCATGGTGGCGTCAGGGCATAATAATTTATCCGATTCTTTCGTAGGGTCATAAAATATTGTATGGAGGTCACCAAGACCGAATTTCTGATCTGATTCAGCGGTTCGACCCATAATCAGTTTTTTCTCCAGATCAGTGAACATACCCCTTTGGCAATACTGGCAAAATTTCAAACGGGCCGCATGGTGGCGTCAGGGCATAACTATTGATCTGATTCTTTCGTAGGGTATAAAATAATGTATTGGGGTCACCAAGACCGAATTTTTGATCCGATTCAGCGGTTCGACCCATAATCAGTTTTTTCTCCAGATCAGTGAACATACCCTTTTGGCAATACTGGCAAAATTTCAAACGGGCCGCATGGTGGCGTCAGGGCATAATTATTGATCTGATTCTTTCGTAGGGTCATAAAATAATGTATTGGGGTCACCAAGACCGAATTTCTGATCCGATTCAGCGGTTCGACCCATAATCAGTTTTTTCTCCGGATCAGTGAACATACCCCTTCGGCAATACTGACAAAATTTCAAACGGGCCGCATGGTGGCGTCAGGGCATAATAATTTATCCGATTATTTCGTAGGGTCATAAAATATTGTATGAAGGTCACCAAGACCGAATTTCTGATCTGATTCAGCGGTTCGACCCATAATCAGTTTTTTCTCCAGATCAGTGAACATACCCTATTGGCATACTGGCAAAATTTTGAACGGGCCGCGGCGTGGCGTCTGTGCATAATCATTGATCCGATTCTTTCGTAGGGTCATAAAAGATTGTATGGGGGTCACCAAGACCGAATTTATGATCTGATTCAGCGGTTCGACCCATAATCAGTTTTTCTCCAGATCAGTGAACATACCCTTTTGGCAATACATGCAAAATTTCAAACGGGCCGCATGGTGGCGTCAGGGCATAATTATTGTTCTGATTCTTTCGTAGGGTCATAAAATAATGTATTGGGGTCAACAAGACCGAATTTCTGATCCGATTCAGCGGTTCTACCCATAATCAGTTTTTTCTCCGGATCAATGAACATACCCCTTTGGCAATAATGACAAAATTTCGAACTGGCCGCGACGTGGCGTCAAGGCATTATTATTAATTCAATTCTTTCGTAGGGTCAAACAATATTGTATGGAGGATACTAAGACCGAATTTCTGATCCGATTCAGTGGTTCGACCCATAATCAGTTATTACTCCGGATCAGTGAACATACCCCTTTGGCAATACAGGCAAAATTTCAAACGGGCCGCATTGTGGCGTCAAGGCATAATTATTGTCCGATTCTTTGGTACAGTAAAAAAATATTGTATGGAGGTCACCAATACCGAATTTCTGATCCGATTCAGCGGTTCGACCCATAATCAGTTTTTTCTCCGGATCAGTGAACATACCCCTTTGGCAATACAGGCAAAATTTCAAACGGGCCGCATGGTGGCGTCAGGGCATAATTATTGATCCGATTATTTTGTACGGTCAAAAAATATTATATGGAGGTCACCAAGACCGAATTTCTGATCCGATTCAGCGGTTCGACCCATAATCAGTTTTTTCTCCGGATCAGTGAACATACCCCTTTGTCAATTCTGGCAAAATTTCAAACGGGCCGCATGGTGGCGTCAGGGCATAATTATTGATCCGATTCTTTGGCACGGTCAAAAAATATTGTATTGAGGTCACCAAGACCGAATTTCTTATCCGATTTAGCGGTTCGACCCATAATCAGTTTTTTCTCCGGATCAGTGAACATACCCCTTTGGCAATAATGACAAAATTTTTAGCGGGCCGCATGGTGGCGTCAGGGCATAATTATTGATCCGATTCCTTCGTAGGGTCAAAAATTATTGTATGGCGGTCACCAAGACCGAATTTCTGATCCGACTTAGAGGTTCGACCCATACTCAGTTTTTTCTCCGGATCAGTGAACATTCCCCTTGGCAATAATGGTAAAATTTCGAACGGGCCGCATGGTGGCGTCAGGGCATTATTATTGATCTGATTCTTTCGTAGGGTCATAAAATATTGTATGGAGGCCTCCAAGACCGATTTTCTGATTCGATTCAGTGGTTCGACCCATAATCAGTTTTTTCTCCGGATCTGTGAACATACCCCGTTGGCAAACTGGCAAAATTTCGAACGGGCCGCATGGTGGCGTCAGGGCATAATTATTGATCTGATTCTTTCATAGGGTCATAAAATAATGTATTGAGGTCACCAAGACTGAATTTCTGATCCGATTCAGCGGTTCGACCCATAATCAGTTTTTTCTCCAGATCAGTGAACATACCCCTTTGGCAGTAATGACAAAATTTTGAGCGGGCCGCGGCGTGGCGTCAGGGCATAATTATTAATTCAATTCTTTCGTAGGGTCAAAAAATATTGTATGGAGGTCACCAAGACCGAATTTCTGATCCGATTCAGCGGTTCGACCCATAGTCCGTTTTTTTTGCGGATCAGTGAACATGTCCCTTTGGCATATTGGCAAAATTTCGAACGGGCCGCGGCGTGGCATTAGGGCATAATCATTGATCCGATTCTTACTTAAGGTCATAATATATTGTATGGAGGTCACAAAGACCGAATTTCTGATCCGATTCAGCGGTTCGACCCATACTCACATTTTTCTCCGGATCAGTGTATTGGAAAAATTTCGAACGTGCCGCATGGTGGCGTTAGGGCATAGTTATTCATCTGATTCTTTCGTAGGGTTATAAAATATTGTATGGAGGTCACCATGACCGAATTTCTGATTCGATTCAGTGGTTCGACCCATACTCGGTTTTTTCTCCGAATCAGTGAACATACCCGTTGGAAATAATGGCAAAATTTCGAACTGGCCGCATGGTGGCGTCAGGGCATAATTATCGATCCTATTCTTTGGTACGGTCAAACATATTGTATGGAGGTCACCAAGACCGAATTGCTTATCCGATTCAGCGGTTCGACCCATAATCAGTTTTTTTCTCCGGATCAGTGAACATACCCCTTTGGTAATACTGACAAAATTTCAAACGGGCCGCATGGTGGCGTCAGGGCATAATAATTTATCCGATTCTTTCGTAGGGTCATAAAATATTGTATGGAGGTCACCAAGACCGAATTTCTGATCTGATTCAGCGGTTCGACCCATAATCAGTTTTTTCTCCAGATCAGTGAACATACCCCTTTGGCAATAATGGTAAAATTTCAATCGGGCCGCATGGTGGCGTCAGGGCATAATTATGGATCTGATTCTTTCGTAGGGTTATAAAATAATGTATTGGGGTCACCAAGACCGAATTTCTGATCCGATTCAGCGGTTCGACCCATAATCAGTTTTTTCTCCGGATCAGTGAACATACCCCTTTGGCAATACTGGCAAAATTTCAAACGGGCCGCATGGTGGCGTCAGGGCATAATTATTGATCCGATTATTTTGTACGGTCAAAAAATATTGTATGGAGGTCACCAAGACCGAATTTCTGATCCGATTCAGCGGTTCGACCCATAATTAGTTTTTTCCCCGAATCAGTGAACATACATACCCCTTTGGCAATAATGACAAAATTTTGAACGGGCCGCGGCGTGGCGTTAGGGCATAATTATTGATTCAATTCTTACGTAGGGTCAAAAATTATTGTATGGAGGTCCCCAAGACCGAATTTCTGATACGATTCAGTGGTTCGACCCAAAATCTGTTTTTACTCCGGATCAGTGAACATACCTCTTTGGCAATACTGGCAAAATTTCAAACGTGCCGCATGGTGGCGTCAGGGCATAATTATCGATCCGATTCTTTGGTAATGTCAAAAAATATTGTATGGAGGACACCAAGACCGAATTTCTGATCCGATTCAGCGGTTCGACCCATAATCAGTTTTTTCTCCGGATCAGTGAACATAACCCTTTGGCAATACTGACAAAATTTCAAACGGGCCGCATGGTGGCGTCAGGGCATAATTATTTATCTAATTCTTTCGTATGGTCATAAAATAATGTATCGATGTCAACAAGACCGAATTTCTGATCCGATTCAGCGGTTCGACCCATAGTCAGTTTTTTCTCCGGATCAGTGAACATACCTATTTGGCAATAATGACAAAATTTCGAACGAGCCGCGGCGTGGCGTCAGGCCATAATTATTGATTCGATTCTTTCGTAGGGTCAAAAAATATTGTATGGAAGTCACCATGACCGAATTTCTGATCCGATTCAGTGGTTCGACCCATAATCAGTTTTTACTCCGGATAAGTGAACATACCCCTTTGTTAATACTGGCAAAATTTCAAACGGGCCGCATGGTGGCGTCAGGGCATAATTATTGATTCGATTCTTTGGCACGTTCAAAAAATATTGTATGGAGGTCACCAAGACCGAATTTCTGATGCGATTTAGCGGTTCGACCCATAGTCAGTTTTTTCTCCGGATCAGTGAACATACCCCTTTGGCAATAATGACAAAATTTCGAACGGGCCGCGGCGTGGCGTCAGGGCATAATTATTGATTCGATTCTTTCGTAGGGTCAAAAAATATTGGATGGAGGTCCCAAAACCGAATTTCTGATACGATTCAGTGGTTCGACCCATAATTAGTTTTACTCCGGATCAGTGAACATACCCCTTTGGCAATAATGGTAAAATTTTGAACGGGCCGCATGGTGGCGTCAGGGCATAATTATTGATCTGATTCTTTCGTAGGGTCATAAAATATTGTATGGAGGTTACCAAGACCGATTTTCTGATTCGATTCAGTGGTTCGACCCATAATCAGTTTTTTCTCCGGATCTGTGAACATCCCGGTTGGCATACTGGCAAAATTTCGAACGGGCCGTGGCGTGGCGTCAGGGCATAATTATTCATCCGATTCTTTCGTAGAGACAAAAAATATTGTATGGAGGTCACCAAGACCGAATTTCTGATCCGATTCAGCGGTTCGACCCATAGTCCGTTTTTTTTGCGGATCAGTGAACATGCCCCTTTGGCATATTGGCAAAATTTAGAACGGGCCGCGGCGTGGCATTAGGGCATAATCATTGATCCGATTCTTACTTAAGGTCATAATATATTGTATGGAGGTCACAAAGACCGAATTTCTGATCCGATTCAGCGGTTCGACCCATACTCACATTTTTCTCCGGATCAGTGTATTGGAAAAATTTCGAACGTGCCGCATGGTGGCGTTAGGGCATAGTTATTCATCTGATTCTTTCGTAGGGTTATAAAATATTGTATGGAGGTCACCGTGACCGAATTTCTGATTCGATTCAGTGGTTCGACCCATACTCGGTTTTTTCTCCGAATCAGTGAACATACCGGTTGGCAATAATGGCAAAATTTCGAACTGGCCGCATGGTGGCGTCAGGGCATAATTATCGATCCTATTCTTTGGTACGGTCAAACATATTGTATGGAGGTCACCAAGACCGAATTGCTTATCCGATTCAGCGGTTCGACCCATAATCAGTTTTTTCTCCGGATCAGTGAACATACCCCTTTGGCAATACTGACAAAATTTCAAACGGGCCGCATGGTGGCGTCAGGGCATAATAATTTATCCGATTCTTTCGTAGGGTCATAAAATATTGTATGGAGGTCACCAAGACCGAATTTCTGATCTGATTCAGCGGTTCGACCCATAATCAGTTTTTTCTCCAGATCAGTGAACATACCCCTTTGGCAATACTGGCAAAATTTCAAACGGGCCGCATGGTGGCGTCAGGGCATAATTATTTATCTGATTCTTTCGTAGGGTTATAAAATAATGTATTGGGGTCACCAAGACCGAATTTTTGATCCGATTCAGCGGTTCGACCCATAATCAGTTTTTTCTCCAGATCAGTGAACATACCCTTTTGGCAATACTGGCAAAATTTCAAACGGGCCGCATGGTGGCGTCAGGGCATAATTATTGATCTGATTCTTTCGTAGGGTCATAAAATAATGTATTGGGGTCACCAAGACCGAATTTCTGATCCGATTCAGCGGTTCGACCCATAATCAGTTTTTTCTCCGGATCAGTGAACATACCCCTTTGGCAATACTGACAAAATTTCAAACGGGCCGCATGGTGGCGTCAGGGCATAATAATTTATCCGATTATTTCGTAGGGTCATAAAATATTGTATGAAGGTCACCAAGACCGAATTTCTGATCTGATTCAGCGGTTCGACCCATAATCAGCTTTTTCTCCAGATCAGTGAACATACCCTATTGGCATACTGGCAAAATTTTGAACGGGCCGCGGCGTGGCGTCTGTGCATAATCATTGATCCGATTCTTTCGTAGGGTCATAAAAGATTGTATGGGGGTCACCAAGACCGAATTTATGATCTGATTCAGCGGTTCGACCCATAATCAGTTTTTTCTCCAGATCAGTGAACATACCCTTTTGGCAATACAGGCAAAATTTCAAACGGGCCGCATGGTGGCGTCAGGGCATAATTATTGTTCTGATTCTTTCGTAGGGTCATAAAATAATGTATTGGGGTCAACAAGACCGAATTTCTGATCCGATTCAGCGGTTCTACCCATAATCAGTTTTTTCTCCGGATCAATGAACATACCCCTTTGGCAATAATGACAAAATTTCGAACTGGCCGCGACGTGGCGTCAAGGCATTATTATTAATTCAATTCTTTCGTAGGGTCAAACAATATTGTATGTAGGTTACTAAGACCGAATTTTTGATCCGATTCAGTGGTTCGACCCATAATCAGTTATTACTCCGGATCAGTGAACATACCCCTTTGGCAATACAGGCAAAATTTCAAACGGGCCGCATTGTGGCGTCAAGGCATAATTATTGTCCGATTCTTTGGTACAGTAAAAAAATATTGTATGGAGGTCACCAATACCGAATTTCTGATCCGATTCAGCGGTTCGACCCATAATCAGTTTTTTCTCCGGATCAGTGAACATACCCCTTTGGCAATACAGGCAAAATTTCAAACGGGCCGCATGGTGGCGTCAGGGCATAATTATTGATCCGATTATTTTGTACGGTCAAAAAATATTGTATGGAGGTCACCAAGACCGAATTTCTGATCCGATTCAGCGGTTCGACCCATAATCAGTTTTTTCTCCGGATCAGTGAACCTACCCCTTTGTCAATTCTGGCAAAATTTCAAACGGGCCGAATGGTGGCGTCAGGGCATAATTATTGATCCGATTCTTTGGCACGGTCAAAAAATATTGTATGGAGGTCACCAAGACCGAATTTCTTATCCGATTTAGCGGTTCGACCCATAATCAGTTTTTTCTCCGGATCAGTGAACATACCCCTTTGGCAATAATGACAAAATTTTTAGCGGGCCGCATGGTGGCGTCAGGGCATAATTATTGATCCGATTCCTTCGTAGGGTCAAAAATTATTGTATGGAGGTCACCAAGACCGAATTTCTGATCCGACTTAGAGGTTCGACCCATACTCAGTTTTTTCTCCGGATCAGTGAACATTCCCCTTGGCAATAATGGTAAAATTTCGAACGGGCCGCATGGAGGCGTCAGGGCATTATTATTGATCTGATTCTTTCGTAGGGTCATAAAATATTGTATGGAGGCCTCCAAGACCGATTTTCTGATTCGATTCAGTGGTTCGACCCATAATCAGTTTTTTCTCCGGATCTGTGAACATACCCCGTTGGCAAACAGGCAAAATTTCGAACGGGCCGTATGGTGGCGTCAGGGCATAATTAATGATCTGATTCTTTCATAGGGTCATAAAATAATGTATTGAGGTCACCAAGACTGAATTTCTGTTCCGATTCAGCGGTTCGACCCATAATCAGTTTTTTCTCCAGATCAGTGAACATACCCCTTTGGCAATAATGACAAAATTTTGAGCGGGCCGCGGCGTGGCGTCAGGGCATAATTATTAATTCAATTCTTTCGTAGGGTCAAAAAATATTGTATGTAGGTCACCAAGACCGAATTTCTGATCCGATTCAACGGTTCGACCCATAGTCCGTTTTTTTTGCGGATCAGTGAACATGTCCCTTTGGCATATTGGCAAAATTTCGAACGGGCCGCGGCGTGGCATTAGGGCATAATCATTGATCCGATTCTTACTTAAGGTCATAATATATTGTATGGAGGTCACAAAGACCGAATTTCTGATCCGATTCAGCGGTTTGACCCATACTCACATTTTTCTCCGGATCAGTGTATTGGAAAAATTTCGAACGTGCCGCATGGTGGCGTTAGGGCATAGTTATTCATCTGATTCTTTCGTAGGGTTATAAAATATTGTATGGAGGTCACCATGACCGAATTTCTGATTCGATTCAGTGGTTCGACCCATACTCGGTTTTTTCTCCGAATCAGTGAACATACCCGTTGGCAATAATGGCAAAATTTCGAACTGGCCGCATGGTGGCGTCAGGGCATAATTATCGATCCTATTCTTTGGTACGGTCAAACATATTGTATGGAGGTCACCAAGACCGAATTGCTTATCCGATTCAGCGGTTCGACCCATAATCAGTTTTTTTCTCCGGATCAGTGAACATACCCCTTTGGCAATACTGACAAAATTTCAAACGGGCCGCATGGTGGCGTCAGGGCATAATAATTTATCCGATTCTTTCGTAGGGTCATAAAATATTGTATGGAGGTCACCAAGACCGAATTTCTGATCTGATTCAGCGGTTCGACCCATAATCAGTTTTTTCTCCAGATCAATGAACATACCCCTTTGGCAATACTGGCAAAATTTCAAACGGGCCGCATGGTGGCGTCAGGGCATAATTTTTGATCTGATTCTTTCGTAGGGTTATAAAATAATGTATTGGGGTCACCAAGACCGAATTTTTGATCCGATTCAGCGGTTCGACCCATAATCAGTTTTTTCTCCAGATCAGTGAACATACCCTATTGGCATACTGGCAAAATTTTGAACGGGCCGCGGCGTGGCGTCTGTGCATAATCATTGATCCGATTCTTTCGTAGGGTCATAAAAGATTGTATGGGGGTCACCAAGACCGAATTTATGATCTGATTCAGCGGTTCGACCCATAATCAGTTTTTTCTCCAGATCAGTGAACATACCCTTTTGGCAATACTGGCAAAATTTCAAACGGGCCGCATGGTGGCGTCAGGGCATAATTATTGTTCTGATTCTTTCGTAGGGTCATAAAATAATGTATTGGGGTCAACAAGACCGAATTTCTGATCCGATTCAGCGGTTCTACCCATAATCAGTTTTTTCTCCGGATCAATGAACATACCCCTTTGGCAATAATGACAAAATTTCGAATTGGCCGCGACGTGGCGTCAAAGGGATTATTAATTCAATTCTTTCGTAGGGTCAAACAATATTGTATGGAGGTTACTAAGACCGAATTTCTGATCCGATTCAGTGGTTCGACCCATAATCAGTTATTACTCCGGATCAGTGAACATACCCCTTTGGCAATACTGGCAAAATTTCAAACGGGCCGCATTGTGGCGTCAAGGCATAATTATTGTCCGATTCTTTGGTACAGTAAAAAAATATTGTATGGAGGTCACCAATACCGAATTTCTGATCCGATTCAGCGGTTCGACCCATAATCAGTTTTTTCTCCGGATCAGTGAACATACCCCTTTGGCAATACTGGCAAAATTTCAAACGGGCCGCATGGTGGCGTCAGGGCATAATTATTGATCCGATTATTTTGTACGGTCAAAAAATATTGTATGGAGGTCACCAAGACCGGATTTCTGATCCGATTCAGCGGTTCGACCCATAATCAGTTTTTTCTCCGGATCAGTGAACATACCCCTTTGTCAATTCTGGCAAAATTTCTAACGGGCCGCATGGTGGCGTCAGGGCATAATTATTGATCCGATTCTTTGTCACGGTCAAAAAATATTGTATGGAGGTCACCAAGACCGAATTTCTTATCCGATTTAGCGGTTCGACCCATAATCAGTTTTTTCTCCGGATCAGTGAACATACCCCTTTGGCAATAATGACAAAATTTTTAGCTGGCCGCATGGTGGCGTCAGGGCATAATTATTGATCCGATTCCTTCGTAGGGTCAAAAATTATTGTATGGAGGTCACCAAGACCGAATTTCTGATCCGACTTAGAGGTTCGACCCATACTCAGTTTTTTCTCCGGATCAGTGAACATTCCCCTTGGCAATAATGGTAAAATTTCGAACGGGCCGCATGGTGGCGTCAGGGCATTATTATTGATCTGATTCTTTCGTAGGGTCATAAAATATTGTATGGAGGCCTCCAAGACCGATTTTCTGATTCGATTCAGTGGTTCGACCCATAATCAGTTTTTTCTCCGGATCTGTGAACATACCCCGTTGGCAAACTGGCAAAATTTCGAACGGGCCGCATGGTGGCGTCAGGGCATAATTATTGATCTGATTCTTTCATAGGGTCATAAAATAATGTATTGAGGTCACCAAGACTGAATTTCTGATCCGATTCAGCGGTTCGACCCATAATCAGTTTTTTCTCCAGATCAGTGAACATACCCCTTTGGCAATAATGACAAAATTTTGAGCGGGCCGCGGATTGGCGTCAGGGCATAATTATTAATTCAATTCTTTCGTAGGGTCAAAAAATATTGTATGGAGGTCACCAAGAACGAATTTCTGATCCGATTTATAGGTTCGACCCATACTTAGTTTTTTCTCCGGATCAGTGAACATACCCCTTTGGCAATAATGGTAAAATTTCGAACGGGCCGCATGGTGCCGTCAGGGCATAATTATTGATCTGATTCTTTCGTAGGGTCATAAAATATTGTATGTAGGCCACCAAGACCGATTTTCTGATTCGATTCAGTGGTTCGACCCATAATCAGTTTTTTCTCCGGATCTGTGAACATATCCCGTTGGCATACAGGCAAAATTTCGAACGGGCCGCGTCGTGGCGTCTGGGCATAATTATTGATCTGATTCTTTCATAGGGTCATAAAATAATGTATTGAGGTCACCAAGACCGAATTTCTGATCTGATTCAGCGGTTCGACACATAATTAGTTTTTTCTCTAGATCAGTGAACATACCCCTTTGGCAATACAGGCAAAATTTCAAACGGGCCGCATGGTGGCGTCAGGGCATAATTATTGATCTGATTCTTTCATAGGGTCATAAAATAATGTATTTAGGTCACCAAGACCGAATTTCTGATCCGATTCAGCGGTTCGACCCATAATCAGTTTTTTCTCCGAATCAGTGAACATACCCCATTGGCAATAATGTCAAAATTTTGAACGGGCCGCATGGTGGCGTCAGGGCATAATTATTGATCTGATTCTTTCGTAGGGTCATAAAATAATGTATTGAGGTCACCAAGACCGAATTTCTGAGCCGATTCAGCGGTTCGACCCATAATTAGTTTTTTCTCCGGATCCGTGAACATACCCCTTTGGCAATATGGACAAAATTTCGAACGGGCCGCGGCGTGGCGTCAGGGCATAATTGTTAATTCAATTCTTTCGTAGAGTCAAAAAATATTGCATGGAGGTCACCAAGAACGAATTTCTGATCCGATTTAGAGGTTCGACCCATACTCAGTTTTTTCTCCGGATCAGTGAACATACCCCTTTGGCAATAATGGTAAAATTTCGAACGGGCCGCATGGTGGCGTCAGGGCATAATTATTGATCTGATTCTTTCGTAGGGTCATAAAATATTGTATGGAGGCCAAGAAGACCAAATTTCTAATCCGATTAAGTGGTTCGACCCATAATTAGTTTTTTCTCTGGATCAGTGAACATACCCGTTGGCAATAATGGCAAAATTTCGAACATGACGTATGGTGGCGTCATGGCATAATTATCGATCCTATTCTTTGGTACGGTCAAAAATATTGAATGGAGGTCACCAAGACCGAAATGCTGATCCGATTCAGCGGTTTGACCCATAATCAGTTTTTTCTCCGGATCAGTGAACATACCCCTGTGTCAATACCGGCAAAATTTCAAACGGGCCGCATGGTGGCGTCATGGCATAATTATTGATCTGATTCTTTCGTAGGGTCATAAAATAATGTATTGAGATCACCAAGACCGAATTTTTGATCCGATTCAGCGGTTCGACCCATAATCAGTTTTTTCTCCGGATCAGTGAACATACCCCTTTGGCAATAATGACAAAATTTCTAACGGGCCGCGGCGTGACGTCAGGGCATAATTATTAATTCAATTCTTTTTTAGGGTAAAAAAATATTGTATGGAGGTCACCAAGAACGAATTTCTGATCCGATTTAGAGGTTCGACCCATACTCAGTTTTTTCTCCGGATCAGTGAACATACCCCTTTGGCAATAATGGTAAAATTTCGAACGGGCCGCATGGTGGCGTTAGGGCATAATTATGGATCTGATTCTTTCGTAGGGTCATAAAATATTGTATGGAGGCCACCATGACCGATTTTCTGATTCGATTCAGTGGTTCGACCCATAATCAGTTTTTTCTCCGGATCTGTGAACATATCCCGTTGGCATACTGGCAAAATTTCGAACGGGCCGCGTCGTGGCGTCTGGGCATAATCATTGATCTGATTCTTTCGTAGAGTCATAAAATATTGTATGGAGGTCACCAAGACCGAATTTCTGATCTGATTCAGCGGTTCGACACATAATCAGTTTTTTCTCCAGATCAGTGAACATACCCCTTTGGCAATACATGCAAAATTTCAAACGGGCCGCATGGTGGCGTCAGGGCATAATTATTGATCGGATTCCTTCATAGGGTCATAAAATAATGTATTGAGGTCACCAACACCGAATTTCTGATCCGATTCAGCGGTTCGACCCATAATCAGTTTTTTCTCCGGATCAGTGAACATACCCCTTTGGCAATAATAACAAAATTTCGAACGGGCCGCGGCGTGGCGTCAGGGCACAATTATTGATTTGATTCTTTCGTAGGTTCAAAAAATATTGTATGGAGGTCACCAAGACCGAATTTCTGATCCGATTCAGTGGTTCGACCCATAATCAGTTTTTACTCCGGATCAGTGAACATACCCTTTTGTCAATACTGGCAAAATTTCAAACGGGCCGCATGGTGGCGTCAGTACATAATTATTGATCCGATTCTTTGGCACGGTCAAAAAATATTGTATGGAGGTTACCAAGACCGAATTTCTGATCCGATTTAGCGGTTCGACCCATAATCAGTTTTTACTCCGGATCAGTGAACATACCCCTTTCGCAATAATGACAAAATTTTTAGCGGGCCGCATGGTGGCGTCATGGCATAATTATTGATCCGATTCCTTCGTAAGGTCAAAAAATATTGTATGGAGGTCACCAAGACCGAATTTCTGATCCGATTTAGAGGTTCGACCCATACTCAGTTTTTTCTCCGGATCAGTGAACATTCCCCTTTGGCAATAATGGTAAAATTTCGAACGGGCCGCATGGTGGCGTCAGGGCATAATTATTGATCTGATTCTTTCGTAGGGTCATAAAATATTGCATGGAGGCTACCAAGACCGATTTACTGATTCGATTCAGTGGTTCGACCCATAATCAGTTTTTTCTCTGGATCTGTGAACATACCCCGTTGGCAAACTGGCAAAATTTCGAACGGGTCGCGGCGTGGCGTCAGCGCATAATCATTGATCCGATTCTTTCGTAGGGTCAAAAAATATTGTATGGAGGTCACCAAGACCGAATTTCTGATCCGACTCAGTGGTTCGACCCATAATCAGTTTTTACTCCGGATCAGTGAATATACCCCTTTTTAAATACTGGCAAAATTTCAAACTGGCCGCATGGTGGCGTCAGGGCATAATTATTGATCCGATTCTTTGGCACGGTCAAAGAATATTGTATGGAGGTCACCAAGACCGAATTTCTGATCCGATTTAGCGGTTCGACCCATAATCAGTTTTTTCTCCGGATCAGTGAACATACCCTTTTGGTAATAATGACAAAATTTTTAGCGGGCCGCATGGTGGCGTCAGGACATAATTATTGATCGGATTCCTTCGTAGGTGTGACAATCGTCAATTTCAGGTTAACCCCGTTAACTCAACTCCGTCAATTCAAACTTTAAGATCGTTGAATCTATAACGCATACTTCATTACATTTAAACTAGGGTTTAAATGACGCTTAACATTTACTACATGTGTAGTCTTTCGGGATTTGCACCGAAACGCAAACGAGTTGACGCGAGCGATTGATAAATAAACGACAAACGTCAAAACACTAATTATGTGATTATTATGTGTTAGGTATATGTGTGTTACTTGATTGTTATGTGGAATGTTAAACAAGAAACAAGAACCAACTAGTTTAGGCTAGAGATGTAGCACTTGAAAGTTTAGGGACTAGAATGTAACTTGGTTATCTATAAATATAACCTAAACACCAAACCCTAATCTATTTTATAAACTCAAGACCGATCGGCCCTCCCCTCCTTGGTTCTCCACGGCTGCCGTCCACCAACTCACACATATACACATCAAATCAAGAGATTAATCCAAGAACTAGGTGCTAGGAAGGTATACTTGATCACCTCTTACCTCTTTGTTGTTTAATTTTGATGTTTAATGGGTTGTGTATAAACCCTAATCGGCCGATCATGTGCATGTATGTGATTAATATGATTGTTGTTAGTTGGATAATGGATTGATAACTAGATTGATGTTGTTGCATGATTCATTGTTGTCTTTGATTTGAGTTAAAACACAAACCCTAATCTTGTATGTATGGTGTAATTGATATGCATGGATAGTAGTTATAGTGTCTAGAGGGTTATATGGATGCATGATAGTTCATAGATTGTTATTATGTTGAGTTTTGATGTGAACAGATTCTGGACAGAATGTATATACGATGTTTAAGTGACTGTAACAAAGTGTAAACGTGAAAATTGATTGAGATTGTGGGTACTGCAGTAAACTAGGTTGAGTCTAGTTTCTATAAAGTATAAATTCGTAATTTTTGGATAAGTGGAAGTATACTTTTATGATTTTACAAAAACGTGATGCAAAGCTGAGCTGTTAGACCTGCTGTTAGGTTATGTTGTAAATGTTATATCTCATGAACTACGAGACCAATTGGGTTGGTTCCACTTCTGGAAGCTGACTCATTGAGTTAGGAACCAAACCCAAGTGGTCTTGCATTTATTGGATTTTTCGTTTAATGGGAATTGCAAATAACATTCTGTTGCACATGAATCTGACTGATATGAGTTTGCTGTAATGTTTTGATCATTATGAGAAATCTATATGGAATAAAAATGAGATAAAATATGTTCTGGAAACCTAAGATATGTATTCTTCTGTGGTGATTTTTGGTGAATTAATTGAGACGTTATGATCGGTGAACTAGTGCAATCTTTCAAGTAGAAATTCTGTCATAACGAAACTAGCTGCTGAGTTGTGTAGGAATGCATGAAATATGATAGTTTTTGTATAATTGTTGTATTTTGACCAAAATACCCTTGCGGGGAATAGTTGTTAGTTGATTGCCATGAATTGACCAAATTGCCCTTATGGGGAATAATGGTTAGTTAATCTTTGTTTGTTGACCAAAATGCCCTTACGGGAATAATTGCTAGTAAAGTATGTTATTAGTACGTGACACGAAAGTAATTGCTCACTCATGTATCGTATCACAATTGTACTTGTTTAAGTCACACACAATTCACAAACGAAACACGAAATCTGTTACGTGCATAGGTATTATGTGCCGAGTCTAGAGATTCGTTAAACGTACCGATACTTAGAAAATCTCTTTGTTATTTAGAACGCTAGAGAGTTTCTACGACGCACATCACTTGGTGATCTAGATCGGGATATTCTTCGCAAACAGTGAGTTTCACTTACCCCACTCTTTGAACTGTTTTCAAACGTTTTTCACTTGGGGGAGATAACATACTCCGATAAACATATTTTCTGAGATAAACGCATATTTGAGATTTTGTTATAAATTATATATCACTTGTAAAGGCTAAGCGGCAAACGTAACATTTGAAGTCCCACACATCGGACCGGTTAATATTTGGAATAGCGAGTCACTGTTGAGTAGTACTACTGGGTTTGACAAACCCCACCCGACGTTAAGCTCAACTGGAGGTTGAGTGGGTGTAATTTTGGCTAACACTTACCATGGTCTGGATTGACCTGGTGACGGGCACTTGATAAACAGTCAGCTTCGGTCGCGAACCACTTAGCGATACTTGTTGTATAGATTAGCTACCTATCGATATATAATTTGACATAACACTATCTGGTAATGCAAAACACTTAAACGTTGTAACGTGGTTACACAACACTTAAACGTCGTAACGGGGTTACGCAACACTTAAACGTCGTAACGTGGTTACGCAACACTTAAACGTCGTAACGTGGTTACGCAAAACACTGAATCGTCGTAACGAGGTTACGCAAAACGCTAAACGATTTATCTTATTTAACTTGTGAACTCACCAACCTTGTGTTGACACTTTTAGTATGTTATTCTCAGGTAGCCGAGGCGGGCGCGCGGTTTAGGAGCATGCATTAATTGAAACCATCTTTATTCTGCAAACTTAATTTTTAACAGTTACATTTGGTTTTAAGTCGTCCTGCGTGACGCAACTTTTGAATTAAGGTTTTACGCTTCCGCACTTATTTACATTTAAACGTTTTTCGTTGGTTTGATTATAACTAATGATTCCGATCCTGCCAGTTCACACCCTCTGACGGTAAAACTCCGTTAGTGGATTTTGAGGGTGTGACAGTAGGGTCAAAAAATATTGTATGGAGGTCACCAAAACCGAATTTCTGATCCGATTTAGAGGTTCGACCCATACTCAGTTTTTTCTCCGGATCAGTGAACATACCCCTTTGGCAATAATGGTAAAATTTCTAACGGGCCGCATGGTGGCGTCAGGGCATAATCATTGATCTGATTCTTTCGTAGATTCATAAAATATTGTATGGAGGCCACCAAGACCGATTTTCTGATTCGATTCAGTGGTTCGACCCATAATCAGTTTTTTCTCTGGATCTGTGAACATACCCCGTTGGCATACTTGCAAAATTTCGAACGGGCCGCGGCGTGGCATCAGGGCATAATTATTGATCCGATTCTTTCGTAGGGTCATAAAATATTGTATGGAGGTCACCAAGACCGAATTTCTGATCTGATTCAGCGGTTCGACCCATAATTAGTTTTTTCTCCAGATCAGTGAACATACCCCTTTGGCAATACTTGAAAAATTTCAAACGGGCCGCTTGGTGGCGTCATGGCATAATTATTGATCTGATTCTTTCGTAGGGTCATAAAATACTGTATTAGGGTCACTAAGACCGAATTTCTTATCCGATTCAGCGGTTCGACCCTGTAGGTTCCCTGGACGGATCACACGAGATATCACGTTCTACTCAGGTGCGGAATCCCTGCGTAGATCGTTACGAGTATAGAAAGCAAATCAAACAAACACGATACGATAAACGAACACGTTATATTGATAACCGAACACGTGATACGATATCACTATTACAGACTCGTTAACCAAAACTGCTAACACCTATCACACGATTCACTCAACTCACGAACAACTCAACAAAGCCGTAACCTAGGACTTTATATACACGACAACTTCGCCTGATATGTTCAGGCGAAGTTGTCCATAACTTCGCTTGTTCAACAAGTTCGCTTAGGCGAACGTGTTAACAACTTCGCTTTAAACAAAAACATAAATAACATTACAGACTCGATTACAGACACTAGACTATGAACTACTGACATTTATGCACCAACAGACTCCCCCTTGGCAGTAGCTTCATATCTTGATCTTTAAGCTCTTGTCTTGTAATCCTGTAACTTCACGCATGCACTCCTTCTCTAACACATACCGTGACTACTCGCTGATATTTCCTTGCTTCGTCCTTCCAAGCAGGAATATAGAATATCTTCTTTTCATTCAACACTTGCAGATCAGCTTTCGATAAGTTAACAAGATGCATCGGATCATACACCCTCAGCACTTCTTGTTCGTCTTCGTCTTCCATCACGGCTTCAGCAGTCTGGCAATCAACATACCACCATTTAAGATTCTTCAACACATCTTGAGGCATAGTCTTCATTGGAACCTCCTTAATGCATCGGATCGGTTTGTACTTCATCACCATCCATGGCTTGCCATCTGCTCTCATTCCCCTTTCTGTATCTTCCACGAGCTTTCCCTTCTGTGGCTTTAATAAATCAAACTTCTTCTCTTTTATGCTTTCTTTCCACACGATATTCCCAATAACTCTTGCCATGTTGTCGTCACTTCTATTAATCAGGCCCAACCTAGCCAAATCCTTCACCTCACATTCCGGCAATGTATTAAGAGATCTCAAGGTTCTCTTGAAGTACTGAATACCATCAAAACGCTTCACCACAAACAACTTTATCTGTTCATCATATATCCAACAGATAATTCCCTTCTTCGACTCAGCATAGCCTTTGATGTTATAACTCTTCTTGAACATGGTTGGAACAGCAGGCTTCTTGGTCTTAATAAACCAATGAGCACAGCCTTCCTTCCACCTAGGCTGCTCCTCCCACTCAGTCTCATCGTTTTCCATCTCAGTACCCATATTGGCTTTCTCCACATCTGGGATCTCGTGTTCAACATTTTCTTCTACTATCTCACCCTCTTCAATCTCATCTTCAATCACAATCTGTGCGCCAATCTTCTCAATCTCCTCAAACGGCAGCACATCATCATCAAACACATCATCATCATCTAATTCTCTCAACGCATCAATCACATCATCTTCATCATCAACCATCACCACCTCATCACCACCAACTGCACCTGCAGACTCCCCCTGAGCTGTGGAAGTCCCAAGAGCTTGAGTAGTTCTTGGCAACTCACCACCTGCACCTTTCGGTGCATTGGGATCATCGTCCTTAACTCGTCGCCTCTACAGCCTGTCTCCCCCTGAGATGCCAAGAACTCCTTCATAGCATCTATAATACGCCCATGTTCAACCAGGAAGGACGACTGTAGTTGATTCTCTGCTACAAGGCGCTGAATAGCCTGGGTCTGGATAAAGTTTATCCTCGATTGCTCTGCCACGACCCGCTCAAGTGCAGCTATTCTCTCCGAGTCTGAGAGGGTTGCATCGAAATCAAACCTCATGTTAGATGTGTCTTGAGTATACTGAGGAGGGATCTCGAATGTAACCGGGACTTCAGAAGCGGTTGTGGACGTAACCGCAGGTGGTATCGTGACCGACAACCCTGCAGTTGAGATGACCGTCGACTCTACAAACCGTGCCACCACCTCTGAAGGAGTAAGCGTTGGAGGTGGTAACGACACAATCTCCGGAGTCGTCGTCTGTAGTGTGATGGATGGGATGCCAACAGCTGATGTAGCCACCACAGGAATATCTGCAGCGCTTGTAACCTGTACAGAAGTAGGAACAATTGACATACCTGACAGTGCGTATGGAGCAAAACGTATAACACGTGAAGTCTCTGTTGGTGCATAGATGTCAGTAGTTCATATGTCTAATGTCTGTAATCGAGTCTGTAATATTGTTTATGTATTTGTTTGAACAAGCGAAGTTGTTGACAAGTTCGCCTAGGCGAACTTGTTAACCAAGCGAAGTTGTTGACAAGTTCGCCTAGGCGAACTTGTTGAACGAGCGAAGTTATGGACAACTTCGCCTGAGGCGAAGTTGTCGTGTATTTATATAGGTTACGGGTTTCTGTTTAGATGTTGATTTGGTTGGTTAATTTACGTGTAATTCAGTGAGTCAAGTGACGTGAGGTCGAGAGTCTGTAAGTATCACGGTTTGAGTTATCAATATAACGTGTGTTTTGTTCGTATCGTGTTCGTGTGTTTGTGAGCTTGTGTTCTACGTCCGTAACGATCTACACAGGGATTCCGCACCTGTGTATATCGGGATATCTCGTGTGATCCGTACAGGGAACCTACAATTGGTATCAGAGCATTTGCTCGATTGTGTGGTTCGGGATATTCACGCGGGTGTAGAATTCGTTCCATTTCGGGTATTCACGGGACGAGTTTTTGGTGTTGTTGCTCATTCTAGCCTCCTACCAGTGTGTTCAAGCCTTTAAACCGTCAGACACGTCATTAAAATCCGAGTTTCAGATCTGCAGAAAGTTTAAGTTCGTCAGGCGAAGTTGCTGTTCATCAGGCGAAGTTGCCGTCAGGATACGTAGGGTTTCAGCGAAGATATAAGGAGAAGCGAAGTTATTTACAACTTCGCCTACCTCCTCAACTTCGCTTAACTCAGCGAAGTTCTCATCAAGTTCGCCTACTTTCTAAGTTCGCTTACCCTAAGCGAAGTTATTCTCAACTTCGCCCAGTCACGCGAATTTAAGAAGGATCCAGCGAAGTTATTACTTAAGCGAAGTTATCCTTAACTTCGCCTACAGTACTGTTCAGAGGAAATTTTTTTTAACTTCGCATTTTCAGAATTTTTCGGGTTTCTTAGTCTTCAAGAAGGATGTCGTCGATCAACATTTCGGAGCTTGTAAAGATGGAAGTTGAAGCGAGGTCAGCTACAAAGGCCCCAAGGTTGCTAAAGGGAACCGATTTTGTCGCGTGGAAGGATCGGTTCATACAATACGTTAAGTACCAGGATGCGAAAATGTGGGTATGCATCCAAGATGAATATATTCCACCAATAATGGAGTATGAGGGTCGAGACCAAATCAAGAAATACAGTAAAATGGAAGAGGAGGAGAAAAAGATGTATGAAGCCGAGAGCAAGGCTCATGCTGCAATCACAATGGCTCTTCCACAGGAGATCCTCCATACGTTCAGAAAGTATACATCAGCTAGAGAGCTTTGGGAAGCTCTTGAGAGCAGATTTGAAGGAAATGTAGGTATTCGGGCTTCAAAGATAAAGTTGCTCAAAACTCAATTTTCAGTCTTTAAGTACTTAAAGAACGAATCTCTTGATGATATTATCACTCGATATTATCATCTAATGACTGAATTGAGTAACTACTCCATTTCCCACCGAGAAGAAGAGATTGTGGAAAAGCTTCTCGATGCCCTCCCACCAAAATGGGAGATGTATACTGTACTGATGAGGGAAGACAAGGACTTCCCTACTTATGATTTTGAAACCACTGTCAACAAGCTCAGAACTTTTGAGCTTAATATGGTAAGAAAAGAAACATCTATGGATCAGGTTCAAGATCCAGGCATGTACGGTGCTAAAGTAAACTCCAATTCAAGTTCAAAGACTGACTCTGCCGCCTACTACTCGAAGAGCGAATCGGGTGACAAGTCTTCACAGGAGGCACATGTGTCAGTAAACTCAAATGGGGATGTTTGCTTTGTTGCGGGTGGATCAAGTGGTACTCAACAGACAGCAAGCAAGAGTAGTGGATCTTCAAGTTCCTCAAGCAATAATTACTCAAAGATGCCAATGAGCGTCAAATCTGCTGAAGAGCAGTTTGGCCTCTATGCTTCGTTTATTGCTTCATATGAAAACTATATTCAAGGAAAGGTGGTTGATCCAGCGATGCTGGATGAAGACTATGACCAGATCGATTCTGATGATCTGGAGGAAATGGATTTACAATGGCAGATGGCCATGATAGTGAGGAGAGTGAAGAAGTTTATGAGAAAGACGGGGAGAAAGTTTGTTGGTGGCAGGCCAGGGTTCGACAAGTCTAAGGTGAGGTGCTATAACTGTCAACAAAACGGGCACTTTGCCAAAGATTGCAGAAACGAGCGAGTTGAACGTGGTCAGGGCCGGTCTGCACAGCACACTGGGAGTAGTAAAGAAGTCAATGCCATGCTGTCCATAGAAGCAGGTGAATACAACTGGAACCTGCATTCAAATGAAGCTAGTGAGCAGGCAAATATGGCTAAGGTTGAGAATGAAGAATGTGAGAAGATTACCGGAGAAGAGAAAGCTACTGGTAAGGAAAAAGCTTTCATGGCAGATAACAAGGATCAACTCTCCGAGGTAAGTTCTAAACATATTTGTACTAGATGTGAGAATTTGTCTGAGCAACTTGCTACCATAACTGATCAGTATGTTCGTTTAGATGCTGAATTTAAAACTCTTAAAGAAGATCATCACTTTATGAAAGCAAGAGAAAACAGTTACAAAGTTAAAATAAAAGCGTGTGAAAAAGATGTTAAAACCTTAAAAACAAAACTTGCTGAAAAAATTGAAGTAATTGATCTAAGTTATGAGGTTTTAGAAGAAAAGACTAAACTGATTGCTGAACGAGAAAAGCAGATTGCTGACCACCAGGTGAAAGTGGTGGAACTGAACCGAAAACTTGAACAGTTCAGAAATTCCTCAGCTATTCTTGATCACCTTGTTAGTGATCAAGGTACCTCTACAAAGAGGGGAGGAATTGGTTATCACGAGGTTCCACCACCTTATAACCACAATTACACCTTTAACCCTAGTGTTCAGAAATCTGTTGATTTTGAAGTTCCTCAGACAGTTCCAATCAAGGTTACGAGTAAAGAACCAAGTGTTAGTGGTGGCGAAACGAGTTCGCCTGTTTCAAGTGTGAATATTTCTGTTACGAGTCCAGTCTCATCGGATTCGGATAAGTTGTCCAAATCGGGTAAGACAAAAGAGAAGGTAGTGTTACCCACTGGTGGAGAAAAAGATAAAACTTCTAAAAAGAGTACTCCACTCAACCCGTACGTCCCACCTTATGTGAGACGAACGGCCGGTAACACAGCCTCTACATCCAAAACAACCTTTGAAAAGAAAATGGAGCATAGGTGTTGTTTTAGGTGTAATAAGTTAGGACATCTTGTTGCAGATTGCCCTCTGACGCCGAAATTCAGAGGTGTGAGGCCTATTAAAACTGAGCATAAGGCAAATGGTAATTTTAATACTGCTAAAAATGAAAACCTTTCAAAGTTCAGAAATGTAACTAATTCAGGTTTTTACAGAAACAAACCTCAGTTTAACAATGCTAATAACCAAACCGCAAGATATAATACTTTCAATACACATAGGTTTGGAAGGCCTCACACTCAATTTCCAAGGAGATTTCCTAATAGGACTGACAGGAATTATCCAGATGCTAACTTTGGAAAGCAGAAGTACGGGATGTATAGATCCAAGACCAATTGGTCTTGGGTCCCTAGATTCTAATCCTTTGCTTTATTGTGCAGGAACAGTTGAACAGGGCTGCCCACAGTCTTTGGATTGTAGATAGCGGCTGTTCCCGGCACATGACGGGTAACAAATACTTGTTGCACGACTTAAAACCTGTTCAAGGAGCGAGAGTTAGCTTTGCTGGTGAAAGTGGAGGAAGAATTACTGGAAAAGGAACGGTGTCCAATGGGAAAATAACTCTTGAAAATGTGAACTTTGTAGAAGAGTTGAAGCACAATCTGCTGAGTGTGTCGCAGATTTGTGATAAGGAGTATACTGTTCATTTCACGAAGAATGAGGCGATCGTGTTGAAGCCTGGTTTTTAGATACCAGACGAGTGGATAGTGATGAAAGCTTCACGTGATACAAATACTTATGTGATGGATATGAGGTCTATTGAAATGGCCACGGGAGAATCATGTTTAATGACGAAAGCAAGCGAATCGGAATCCGAACTATGGCACAGAAGGATGGGGCACATTCATCTTCGGAAGATGAACCACATTGTCAGGAATGGGCTTGTGATGGGCGTTCCCTTGAAAAGTTTTAACTTTGAAGACAAATGTATTGCATGCAAGAAGGGAAAGCAACACAAGAAATCCCATCTCACCAAGAAGGTCAACTCTATTGCCAGTACTCTAGAACTGCTTCACATGGATCTCTTCGGTCCCGTGAATGTAAAAAGTCTAGGAGGTACTTCTTACTGCTTGGTGATCACTGATGACTACTCGCGATATTCGTGGGTATATTTTCTGAAATCGAAAGATGAGACGGCTCAAATGGTGAAGAATTTGATTACCAAAGTTGAGAACGTCATGAGTAAAACAGTTAAATTCATCAGAAGTGACAATGGGACGGAGTTCAAGAATTTTGAAATGGAGATCTTCTGTCTTCAGAAAGGAATTGAACATCAATACAGCGCTCCGTATACTCCGCAACAGAATGGAGTGGCTGAAAGGAAGAACCGAACTTTAATTGAAGGAGCCAGAACTATGCTGGCAGATTCGAAGCTTCCTGTGATGTTCTGGGCTGAAGCAGTTGCTACAGCCTGCTATGTTCTGAATAGAGTGTTAACCGTTAAGAGACTTGGTAAAACGTGTTACGAGCTTATGCATGGAAGGAAGCCCAACTTGAGTGGTCTTGAACCATTCGGGTCCCCTTGTTCGATCTTGAAGACAAACTCTAAATTTGGCGAAGTAGCCGATGAAGGAATCTTAGTCGGTTATGTTGTTGGTACTCCCAACAGACGAGTCTTCAATACTTTGACTTGCAAGGTGGAGGTGGTGTGTAACACTGACATCACAAGTTACCAACCACCAAAACCAAGCAATGGACCTGCTGAGCTTTTCGACTATGTTAAGCTTTTTAAGTCGTTTAACGTACCGGATTTGGAAATTTCTGAAGAAGAAGAAAGAGTTGCGACGAAGATGATACTCGATGAGGAAGAAAATCTATTGCAAAGACAGCTGATTGATAAATGTCAACCTTCCTCATCAAACACTATCGGTACCCCTGCTGCATCTGCTGAAGAAGAATTTATCAATCCTTTTCACTCTCAGCATGAAACAACCATTGATGAGATCTCTTCTAATTTGGAAGATAATTTGCATGTCGGTTCTGTTCCGACCACGAGAATTCATAAAGATCACCCTTTGGATAATGTGATTGGTGATGTGTCCTCTGGTGTACAAACGAGAAGTAGCTTGAATGAACACACCTGTGTTTATACAAGCATTAAGGAGACAGGAATAATCAATGAATGCCTGTACACCTGCTTTATAAGCCAGATTGAACCGAAGAATTATCAAATGGCTTTAAAGGACAGCTCGTGGGTCGAGGCCATGCAAGAAGAGTTGGCTCAATTCGAGAAGATGGATGTTTGGACTTTGGTTGAAAAACCAAAGAATGTGCATGCGATAGGCACAAAATGGGTGTTCAAGTGCAAGAGAGATGATAAGGGGATCATTATAAGAAACAAGGCGAGGCTAGTCGTGAAAGGTTTTAATCAACAAGAGGGGATTGATTATAACGAAGTGTTCGCTCCTGTCGCCAGGTTGGAAGCCATAAGATTGTTTTTAGCGTTTGCTGCTTATGGAAAGATGAAGGTGTTTAAGCTAGATGTGAAGAGTGCGTTTTTGAATGGGAAAGTTGATGAGGTTGTGTATGTTGAGCAACCTCCGGGTTTTCCTGACCCAGACTTTCCAGATCACGTGTACAGGTTGAGCAAGGCGTTGTATGGATTACATCAGGCACCTCGTGCCTGGTATGCAACTTTGTCGGATTACTTGCTCGAGAATGGTTTTGAAAGAGGGAAGATTGATAGCACGTTGTTCTTCAAAAGAGATGGAAGCGACTTCCTGCTGGTACAAGTCTACGTGGATGACATTATATTTGCTGCGTCAAAAGTCTCCATGTGTCAGGAGTTTGAAGCCGTCATGAAGAAAAGGTTTGAAATGAGTGCTATGGGTGAACTAACTTTCTTTCTAGGATTGCAGGTTGATCAGAGGAAGGACGGGATGTTCATTCATCAGACGAAGTATGTTCATGATGTGCTCAAGCGCTTCAAGATGGAGGACAGTTCTCCATACGATACTCCAATCTGCGTCAATCACAAATTGGGTGCTGAAGTAGACGGTGATGCAGATGTGGACCCAACTCAATATCGGGCAATAATAGGTTCTTTAATGTACTTAACTGCATCTAGGCCTGATATAATGTTTGCTGTTTGTCTTTGTGCACGTTTTCAGGCGAATCCAAAAGAATCTCATTTGAAAGGTGCAAAGAGGATACTGCGTTATCTCAAGGGCAAGCCGAAGCTGGGGTTGTGGTACCCGAGAGGAGGAGACTTGGAGCTGGTCGCTTACACAGATTCTGATTATGGAGGGTGCAATCAGAGTCGGAAGTCAACAACTGGAGGATGTCAGTTTCTTGGTGGCAGATTGGTGTCGTGGCAATGCAAGAAGCAGACTTCAGTCGCAATTTCAACCTGTGAGGCAGAATACATGGCAGCATCCAACTGCTGCTCTCAGGTTCTTTGGATTCAACAACAGTTGCGCGACTATGGTCTGAATTTCTTACTTACTCCTATTTGCATTGATAACACAGCTGCTATCTCAGTAACTAACAATCCCGTGAAACATAGTAAAACCAAACACATTGACATACGTCATCATTTCATACGGGATTGTGCTGAGAAGAAACTGATAATTCTTGAAAAGGTGGATACGCTTGATAATTTCGCTGATTTAATACACTAAAGCGTTTGACAAATCCAGATTTCAAAACCTTATTGAACTGAATGGGATGATCAATCCCGAGTAACCATGCTTTTCTTGTGTTATTTTAAAAAAAAAAAAAAAAAAAAAAAAAAACGTCACTAATCGCTTAAAATTATGTCGGTTACATTAGTTTGAAGGACTTGTCTTCGGATATGTTTTGGTCCTTATTTTCAACTTGTAGATTTTGAGGATAGCCATTAACCAGATTACTGATAGTGACCGGGGCGGTTTATGATGAGTTTTTCATTCTTTCGCTTAAAATTAGTCGAACATACTTAGTTAAAAGGACACATACTATTATGTGGTCGGTCCAGCTGATCCATTGGATCTTCGAGATAGCCGTTTACCTGAAGACTTTGTTTTGGTCGGGGCGATTTATGTTAAAATTTTGAAAGAAAAGGGAAATGAAATTATTTTTCAAGTCTGTTACTTCGTAAGAAGTTCATTTGCTATGTTTAACAGAAAATTGATCCAACCCTAGAAAATGATAGTTATACTGATTCTGTGTGCTTAACTAGTGAAGTTATTAGGCTTAAAAGGCTTTAGGACAGTCATTGTATGTCATGGTAACTTTTTATGGTGCGTAAAAGTAGACGTGATACAAACTAAATTTACTTGATTTTACGTGGAAACTCCTTAAGAGTTTTGTATGTCTTCATATGTATCTTTCTGAATGATAGGCAGAAAAGCGATTACCCAGTCATACACGAGCCCATGTGTGTTCTGATTCCCGTGAAGATTGCGTCTCAAGATACTGCAGTGATCCAGATTCGGGACTTGCAGCTAATTTCTACTTTGAAGTCTATGTTTATTCAAAAAAAAAATATATATATTTGAAGTTATTGAAACATATTAGTGATGATAAAATAAAGACTTTACAATCATTGAGTAAGAGAGAAGAACGGGAAGCAGATCAAGAAGAGTACTTACAACTTAATCAGACACTATGGGTCGAGGTCAATTCGGGGTGACTTGGGGAAAGACAAATACGCTTTGAGAATAGATAGAAGGCATCATTATTTTTGAGTTGTTGCCCACTTAAATTTTGAGGCTTAATCGAACCTAACTCGTATCACAGAAACGATGAAAACCACTTTAAGTTATACCTGCTTACAACCTGTCTCTATATGTCATAATACAGCTAGACACGGATCTATGTGACAGTCACGTAGTTAGTATGATTTCTGTTCGGATCTTTTCTAAAACGTAACAGTCCCTATCGAGACTGAAATTTGATCCCTTATACTTTAAATTTTTTAAGTTTTTGTACTTAGATAGTTTTATGATTTTTTACCTGGTTACTTAGAATTGATCATGTCATTTATTTCTTAAAGGGAAGTTTTTAAGAGTTAATTGAAAAATGTTCAAATTATAAGGTTTGATTTTGTAAATATATATGTGATGTTGTTGAACAGGCGAAGTTGTGGATAACTTCGCCTAGGCGAAGTTATCCGTAACTTCGCCTGTATAACTTCGCACCTATATAAGGAATACTTAGAGTCAAACTGTTCATTATTCAGCGAACATATAACCACCGATTTTCACCGCGAGCGAACTTAGTGATCCTTCCAGTGATTTTCCAGCGAACTTATAGTTTATTCCGTATCCTTGTTCTTTTTTCCCAGATTCCACTCAGATTCAAAGGTTCGAGATGTCGTTTAATCATATATTACAAGTTCATTCATGCTTATGAGGGGTCGTTTGGACCGATTTCGAAACCTCGGACCATCGGAATTTAAAAACCGATTTTCAAAACTTGTTGTTACGTGTTAATAAACATACTGATCGTCTACATGTCCTTAAATCTTGTGTTTAAGAGTACTTAATCGTCTAAACTAGCCGAATCATCAACTGCACGTTGTTCCATTAAACTTACTGTCGCCGATTCAGATTCAGGCGAAGTTAGGGTTTAGGCGAAGTTATCCGTAACTTCGCCTGAAGCTTAAGTTTGCCTGAGGCGAAGTTATCCGTAACTTCGCCTGAAGCTTAAGTTCGCCTGAAACTTAAATTCGCCTGAGGCGATGTTGTGATGAGGCGAAGTTAACATTAACTTCGCCTAGAACTTTTTTACTTCATATTAATTAGACGAACTTAAAGCTGAAGCGAAGTTGTTCCCAACTTCGCCCCATCTTTAACTTCGCCTATACGGAGTTTATCACAACTTCGCTCATGGTAACAAAGCGAACTTGTGCTATGTCTTTATGTCGTTCTAACTTGGTTCGTTTGTTGCAGATATGGCTGCAGTAGCCGGTGCTGGAGGTGCAGGAGGAGACGATGGTGATAACCAACGTCAATTTTTCCAGGGTCACAATATGTACATCACCCTTGACCCGGAGGCGAGCGGTGTGGACGATTACCGCGAGATCATAACTTTCCTCCTACGCTCGAGGATTTTTCATGCCATCACAAACACTCTGCCGATATCTCTACCAAATATCGAAGACTTTTGGCAGACGGTCGAATATGATTGTAGTGTTGATCCCCCGGTCATGCGAGCGACGGTGAACAATCAAGAGGTTCAGTTCAATTCTGAACAGATCCGGGTGGCATTAAGGTTTGGAGAAGAGACGAGGGACGACCCAACTGAGTTCGTAGCTCCGTTTCGTGATGGAGCGTTTCTCCGAATGGGCTATTCTTGTCCATTAGGCGATTCACAGAGGCGGAAGGGTTTTCTGCTTGGTCAGTGGCGCTTCCTCATGCACGTTATGATAGTTTGCATGTCTGGGAGGAAGGCGGGCACTGACGGTATGGGTGCGACCATGCAGTCTGCAATGACTGCACTGACTTACAATAAACGCTTCAGTTTTAGTCAGATGGTCTTTTACGAGATAGACAGACAAAGAAGGGCGATGTCTCGGGAGCGGTTCATTATGTATCCACGTTTTATACAGATGATATTGAACCATGTGGCTCCGAGTCTACCTCAGAGACGCCCGATCAGATACGTATCTTTGCTCAATGCCGCACTTCAAGTACGAGGAGCAACCCTGAACGTCGTCCGAGGAATACTCCACTGTTTGGGTTTTTAATCAACCCAGAGTATGTTCCTGCTGGTGGGGATGAGTTCAGAGATCCTCAACCGCGACAGGCAAGAGCAACTCAAGCTGTTCCTGCTCCTGCTGTGCCTGTTGTGTCGGCTGCAGAGGATATAGATCTTGACGCTGTCTTTGGAGGTCAAGGCTATTTTGATATGGATCAAGTTGAAGAGGTGCAGGTCTCGGCTGCACAAGGTACGGGTGTGAGTGTTACTAGAGCAGCAACGTCGATTGCTGACTCCGATTTGGATGAGATTATGAATGAGGGGAGACGGTTGATGGTGTCTCGAGAGAGAACGATAGGGAAGAGAAAGAGAACGGAGGATGATGATGAGTCAGAGGAGGAAGAAGATATACATAAGCTGATAAGAAGATCAAGACGGGAAAGGACAGGTGCTGGCATGGGAGCTGGAGAGACTTCAAGGATGGTGCGTTTTGCTCCGGCCGCACTGTCTGGTATGTCTATTGTTCCTTCTTCTGTATAGGTGACAAGTACAAGCGCTGCGGATGTTCCAGTGGTGGCTACATCATCGGCTGGCATTCCATCCATCACTGCTATCCAGACGTCGACTCCGGAGATCGTGTCTCTACCGCCTCCAATGCTTACTCAGTCGGTGGTAGCTGCACGATTTGTAGAGTCAACGGTCGTTACTACTGCAGGGTTATCAGGTATGGTACCACCTGCGGTTACGCCTGCTTCTGATGTCTCGCCTTCGCCTATGTCAGACTCAGAGAGAATAGCTTCACTAGAGCGGATCGTGGCAGAGCAATCGAAGACTATTCAACGCCTAGTGGAAGCAAATCAACTACAGTCATCCCTCCTGGTTGAGCATGGGAAAGTTATAGATGCCTTGAAGGAGTTCTTGGCATCTCAGGGGGAGATGAGCTGTAAGGGCGACGAGCTCAGGACGAAGAAAAGAAATGACCGAGACGATGATCCCAATGCATCGAAAGATGCAGGTGGTGAGCTGCCAAGAACTTCTCAAGCTCTTGGTACTTCCACAGCTGAGGGGGAGTCTACCGACGCGGCTGGTGGTGATGATGTGGTTATAGTTGAGGATGACGTGATTGATGCGTTGAAGGAGCTTGACGATGATATGTTCAGCGACGATGTGTTGTTTGATGAAGATGTGCTGCCGAGTGATATGATTGAGAAGATCGGTGAGCAGATTGTGATTGAAGATGGGATAGAAGAGGGGGAGATAGTAGAAGAAGACGTTGAACACGAGATCCCTGATGTTGAGAAAGTCGACATGGGTGCTGAGATGGATGAGACTGAGTGGGAGGAGCAGCCTAGGTGGAAGGAAGGCTGTGCTCATTGGTTTATCAAGACCAAGAAGCCTGCTGTTCCAGCCATGTTCAAGAAGAATTATAACATCAAAGGCTATGCTGAGTCGAAAAAGGGAATTATCTGTTGGATATATGATGAACAGATAAAGTTGTTTGTGGTGAAGCGTTATGATGGTATTCAATACTTCAAAAGAATGTTGAGATCTCTCAATACGTTGCCGGAATGTGAGGTGAAGGATTTGGCCAGGTTGGGCCTGATAAATAGAAGTGACAACAACATGGCAAGAGTGATTGAGAAGATCGTGTGGAAAGAAAGCATAAAAGAGAAGAAGTTTGAATTATTAAAGCCACAGAAGGGAAAGCTCGTGGAGGATACAGAAAGGGGAATAAGAGCAGATGGCAAGCCATGGATGGTGATGAAGTACAAACCGATCCGATGCATCAAGGAGGTTCCAATGAAGACTATGCCTCAAGATGTGTTGAAGAATCTAAAATGGTGGTACGTTGATTGCCAGACTGCTGAAGCCTTGATGGAAGACGAAGATGAACAAGAAGTGCTGAGGGTGTATGATCCGATGCATCTTGTTAACTTATCGAAAGCTGATCTGCAAGTGTTGAATGAAAAGAAGATATTCTATATTCCTGCTTGGAAGGATGAAGCAAGGAAATATCAGCGAGTAGTCACGGTATGTGTTAGAGAAGGAGTGCACGCGTGAAGATACAGGATTACGAGACAGATGCTGAAAGATCAAGATATGAAGCTACTGCCAAGGGGGAGTCTGTTGGTGCATAGATGTCAGTAGTTCATATGTCTAATGTCTGTAATCGAGTCTGTAATGTTGTTTATGTATTTGTTTGAACAAGCGAAGTTGTTGACAAGTTCGCCTAGGCGAACTTGTTAACCAAGCGAAGTTGTTGACAAGTTCGCCTAGGCGAACTTGTTGAACGAGCGAAGTTATGGACAACTTCTCCTGAGGCGAAGTTGTCGTGTATTTATATAGGTTACGGGTTTCTGTTTAGATGTTGATTTGGTTGGTTAATTTACGTGTAATTCAGTGAGTCAAGTGACGTGAGGTCGAGAGTCTGTAAGTATCACGGTTTGAGTTATCAATATAACGTGTGTTTTGTTCGTATCGTGTTCGTGTGTTTGTGAGCTTGTGTTCTAAGTCCGTAACGATCTACACAGGGATTCCGCACCTGTGTATATCGGGATATCTCGTGTGATCCGTACAGGGAACCTACAGTCTCTCCAGCTCCCATACCAGCACCTGTCCTTTCACGTCTCGAACGTCTGATCAACTTGTGTATGTCCTCCTCTTCTTCCTCTTACTCACTATCATCCACCGTCCTCTTTCTCTTCCCCAACGTCCTCTCTCTAGTCACCAACATCCTCCTTGCCTCATCCATAACGTCGTCAAGATCTGAGTCAGCCACCGTCGTAGCTGCTCTAGTCACAATCACTTCCTTCACCTGTGCAGCAGAGACCTGCACTTCTTCATGTGGATCGAAACGATCCATGTCGAAGAAACCTTGGCCGCCAAATGCAGCATCAAGGTCAACATCCTCCTCAGCCGATACAACAGGCACAGTAGGTACATCACGAGTTGCTCCTGCCTGTTGTGGTTGAGGGTCTCTGAACTCGTCCCCCCGAGCTGGCACATACCCCGGGTTTATCAAGTACCCGAAGAGTGGAGTATGCCTTGGACGAAGTTCAGGCTTGCTCCTCGCACTGGATGTGCGACATTGAGCAAAGATACGTTTGCTCACACTCTCCACGTATCTTATCGGGCGTCGTTGAGGCAAATTCGGAGCCACATGGTTCAAGATCATCTGGATGAATCTTGGATACATTATGAACCGCTCCCGAGCTATCGCCCTCCTCTGTCTGTCGATCTCGTAAAAGACCATCTGACTAAAGCTATAACGTTTGTTATAAGTCAGAGCAGTCATTGCTGACTGCATGGTCGCACCCATACCGTCAGTGCCCGCCTTCCTCCCAGACATGCATACTATCATAACGTGCATGAGGAAGCGCCACTGATCGAGCAGGAACCCCTTCCGTCTCTGGGTATCGCCCAATGGACCAGAATAGCCCATTCGCAGAAACGCTCCATCACGAAACGGAGCCACAAAGTCAGTCGGGTCGTCCCGAGTCTCCTCTCCAAAGCGTAACGCAACCCGAATTTGTTCAGATGAGAACTGAACTTCTTGATTATTTACTGTTGCTCTCATGACCGAGGGCTCAACACGACAATCATACTCCACCGTCTGTCAGAAATCCTCGATATTGGGTAAGGATATCGGCAGAGTCCTCGTGATTGCGTGAAATATCCTCGAGCGAATGAGGAAAGAAATGATCTCACGGTAGTCTTCTACTCCGCTCTCTTCCGGGTCTAAGGTAATGTACATATTGTGACCCGGGAAGAATTGCCTCTGATTGTCTCCTCCGTCATCGCCTCCAGCACCTCCAGCACCGGCAACAGCAGCCATATCTGCAACAAACGAACCAAGTTAGATATACATTAAGACATAACACAAGTTCGCTTGTTACCATGAGCGAAGTTGTGATAAAAACTGTATAGGCGAAGTTAAAGTTGAGGCGAAGTTGGGAACAACTTCGCTTCATCTTTAAGTTCGTCTAATAATTGTTAAGTTAAAAGGATCCAGGCGAAGTTAAAGTTGGGGCGAAGTTGGGAACAACTTCGCTTCATCTTTAAGTTCGCCTCACCACAACATCGCCTCAGGCGAATTTAAGCTTCAGGCGAAGTTGAGCATCAGGCGAAGTTGAGCATCAGGCGAAGTTACGGATAACTTCGCCTAAACCTTAAGTTCGCCTGAATATGAATCGGCGACAGTGAGTTTGATTCAAACTCGAAAATCCGATGTTTCGATTAATTTTGACGATTGAGGAGGCTAAAACACATGATATTAATGATAACTAAACGACCAGGTTGTACATGACCACGTGAAAACAAGTTTTGAAATCGGGTTTAAGGATCGGTCGTCCGAGGTTATTACCCGGTTGTCGAAACAACCTTAGATTAACATCAATGAACGGAAAATACGATGTAATAACCCAACCAACCTTTAAATCGGTTTGAGATCGAAGAAAGAAAACAAGTATGGATCTGTATATAAGTTCGCTGTGAAAACGGAGGATATAAGTTCGCTGAGTTGAGAATAATGAACTGTTTGACTCTTGTAAATCCTTATATAGGGGCGAAGTTATACAGGCGAAGTTACGGATAACTTCGCCTAGGCGAAGTTATCCACAACTTCGCCTGTTCAACAACATCGCCTATATTTACAAAATTTAACCTTATAATTTTAACATTTTTTCAATCAAGTTATAAAACTTTCCTTTAAGAACTAAATGACACGATCAAGTCCAAGTAACCTTTTATAAAAGCATACAACTACATAAAAAGAAAACTTTTAACAATTAAAGCATAAGGGATCAAATTTCAGTCTCGATAGGGACTGCTACGTTTTAGAAAAGATCCGAACAGGAATCATACTAATTACGTGACTGTCTCATAGATCCGTGTTTAGCTGTATTATGGCATAAGGAAACAGGGTGTAAGCAGGTAATATACTTAAGATGGTTTTCATCGTTTCTGTGATACGAGTTAGATTCAATTAAGCCTCAAAATTTAAGTGGGCAACAACTCAGAGATTATGATGCCTCCTATTTATTCTCAAAGCGTATTTGGCTTTCCCCAAGTCACCCCGAATTGAGCTCGACCCATAGTGTCTGATTAGGTTTGTAATTACTCTTCGTCTGCTTCCAGTTCTCCTTCTTACTCTATGATTGAGAAGTCTTGACATTTTCAGCTATAGAATGTTTCAATAACTCAATTTTTTTTTTTTTTTTAACTCACAAATTTACATAGACTTCAGAGTAGTAAACCAACTGCAAGTCCCGAATCTGGATCACTGCAGTTTTTTGAAACGCTATCTTCACGGGAATCAGAACACACATGGGCTCGTGTATGACTGGGTAATCGCTTTTCTGCCTATCATTCGGAAAGATATATATGGAGACATGCAAAACTCGTAAGGAGTTTCCACGTAAAATCAAGTAGTTTTAGTTTGTATCACTTCTACTTTTACGCACCATAAAAAGTTACCATGACATACAATGACTGTCCTAAAGCCTTTTAAGCCTAATAACTAGTTAAGCACACAAAGTTAGTATATCTATCATTTTCCAAGGTTGGATCAATTTTCTGTTTAACATAGCAAAACGTACTTCTTACGAAGTAGTAGACTTGAAAAATAATTTCATTTCCCAATAAAAATTTTAACATTTATCGCCCCGATCAAATCAAGTCTTCAGGTGAACGGCTATCCCGAAGATCCAATGGATCAGCTGGACCGACCACATACTAGTATGTGTCCTTCTAACTAAGTATGATCGACTAATTTTAAGCGAAAAAATGAAAACTCATCATAAACCGCCCCGGTCACTTTCAGTCATCTGGTTAATGGCTATCCTCAAAATCTACAAGTAGAAAATGAGGACCAAAACATATCCGAAGACATGTCCTTCAAACTGTGGTAACCGACATACTTTAAGCGATAGTGACGTTTTTTTTTTTTTTTTTTTTTAATATAACTTGAAAAGCATGGTTACTCGGGATTGATCATCCCATTCAACTCAATAAGGTTTTGAAATCTCGTTTTGTCAAACGCTTTAGTATATAAATCAGCGAAATTATCAAGCGTATCCACCTTTTCAAGCACAATCAGTTTCTTCTCAGCACAATCCCGTATAAAATGATGACGTATGTCAATATGTTTAGTTTTACTATGTTTCACGGGATTGATAGTTACTGAGATATCAGCTGTGTTATCAATGCAAATAGGTGTAAGTAAGAAATTCAGACCATAGTCGCGCAATTGTTGTTGAATCCAAAGAACCTGGGAGCAGCAGCTGGATGCTGCCATGTATTCTGCTTCATAGGTTGAAATTGCGACTGAAGTCTGCTTCTTGCATTGCCACGACACCAATCTGCCACCAAGAAACTGACATCCTCCAGTTGTTGACTTCCGACTCTGATTGCACCCTCCATAATCAGAATCTGTGTAAGCGACTAGCTCCAAGTCTCCTCCTCTCGGGTACCACAACCCCAGCTTCGGTTTGCCCTTGAGATACCGCAAGATCCTCTTCACACCCTTCATGTGAGATTCCTTTGGGTTTGCCTGAAAACGAGCACAAAGACAAACAGCAAACATTATATCAGGCCTAGAAGCAGTTAAGTACATTAAAGAACCTATAATAGCCCGATACTGAGTTGGGTCCACATCTGCATCACCGTCTGACTCAGCACCCAATTTGTGATTGACGCAGATAGGAGTGTCGAATGGAGTGCTGTCCTCCATCTTGAAGCGTTTGAGCACATCATGGACATACTTGGTCTGATGAATGAACATCCCATCCTTCTTCTGATCAACCTGCAATCCGAAAAAGAAAGTTAGTTCACCCATAGCACTCATTTCAAACCTTTTCTTCATGACGTCCTCAAACTCCTGACACATGAAGACTTTTGATGCAGCAAAGATAATGTCATCCACGTAGACTTGCACCAGCAGGAAGTCGCTTCCTTCTCTCTTAACGAACAACGTGCTATCAATTTTCCCTCTTTCAAACCCATTTTCAAGCAAGTAGTCTGATAAAGTTGAGTACCAGGCACGAGGTGCCTGATGTAGTCCATACAATGCCTTGCTTAACTTGTACACGTGGTCTGGAAAGTCTGGGTCAGGAAAACCCGGAGGCTGCTCAACATACACAACCTCATCAACTTTCCCATTCAGAAACGCACTCTTCACATCCAACTGAAATACCTTCATCTTTTTATATGCAGCAAACGCCAAAAACAATCTAATGGCTTCCAACCTTGCCACAGGAGCGAACACTTCATTATAATCAATACCCTCTTGTTGATTAAATCCTTTCACAACTAGTCTCGCCTTGTTTCTTATGATAATTCCTTTCTCGTCTCTCTTGCACTTAAACACCCATTTTGTGCCTATCGCATGCACATGCTTTGGTTTTTCAACCAAATCCCAAACTTCCATTTTCTTGAACTGAGCCAACTCTTCTTGCATGGCTTCGACCCACGAGCTGTCCTTTAGAGCCATTTGATAATTCTTCGGCTCAACCTGGCTGATAAAGCAAGTGTACAAGCATTCGTTGATTATTCCTGTCTCCTTAATGCTTGTGTAAACACAGGTGTGCTCATTCAAGCTACGTCTTGTTTGTACACCTGAGGACACATCACCAATTACATTCTCCAAAGGGTGATCTTTATGAATTCTCGTGGTCGGAACAGAACCGACATGCAAATTGTCTTCCAAGTTAGAAGAGAGCTCGTCAATGGTTGTTTCATGCTGAGAGTGAAATGGATTGAAAAATTCTTCTTCAGTCGAGGCAGCAGGGGTATTGACAGCATTTGATGAGGAAGGTTGACATTTATCGATCAGCTGTCTTTGCAATAGATTCTCTTCCTCATCAAGGATCATCTTCGTAGCAATTCTCTCTTCTTCTTCAGAAATATCCAAATACGGTATGTTAAAAGACTTAAAAAGTTTAACATAGTCGAAAAACTCCGCAGGTCCGTTGCTTGGTTTTGGCGGTTGGTAACTTGTGATATCGGTGTTACACACCACCTCAACCTTGCTGGTCGATGTATTGAAGACACGTCTGTTGGGAGTCCCAACAACATAACCGACTAAGATTCCTTCATCGGCTACTTCACCAAATTTAGAATTTGTCTTCAAAATCGAACAAGGGGACCCGAATGGTTCAAGACCACTCAAGTTGGGCTTTCTCCCATGCATAAGCTCATAACACGTTTTACCAAGTCTTTTAACAGTTAAGACCCTATTCAGAACATAACAAGCTGTAGCTACAGCTTCAGCCCAAAACACCACAGGAAGCTTCGAATCAGTCAGCATAGTTCTGGCTCCTTCAATTAACGTTCTGTTCTTCCTTTCAGTCACTCCATTCTGTTGCGGTGTATACGGAGCGCTGTATTGGTGTTCAATCCCTCTCTGAAGGCAGAAGATCTCCATCTCAAAATTCTTGAACTCCGTTCCATTGTCACTCCTGATGAACTTAACCCTTTTATCCATTACGTTCTCAACTTTGGTAATCAAATTCTTCACCATCTGAGCCGTTTCTTCTTTTGATTTCAGGAAATACACCCACGAATATCGTGAGTAGTCATCAGTGATCACCAAGCAATAAGAAGTTCCTCCAAGACTTTTTGCATTCACGGGACCGAAGAGATCCATGTGAAGCAACTCCAGAGTACTGGCAATTGAATTGACTTTCTTGGTGAGATGGGATTTCTTGTGCTGCTTTCCCTTCTTGCACGCTATACATTTATCTTCAAAATTGAAATTTTTCAAGGGAACGCCCAGCACAAGCCCATTCCTGACAATGTGGTTCATCTTCCGAAGATGAATGTGCCCCATTCTCCTATGCCACAATTCGGACTCTGTTTCACTCGCTTTTGTCATAAGGCATGATTCTGCCGTGGCCATTTCAGTTGATCTCATATCCATAGTGTACGTATTTCTTTCACGTGGAGCCTTTATCAAAATCCACTCCTCAGGTATCTGAAAACCTGGTTTCAACACAATCGCCTCGTTCTTTGTAAAATGAACGGTGTACTCCTTATCACAAATCTGCGACACACTTAGCAGATTGTGTTTCAATTCTTCTACAAAGTTAACATTCTCCAATGTCATCTTTCCGTTCGACACCGTTCCCCTTCCAGTAATATTGCCCCCACTTTCTCCGGCAAAGCTTACTCTCCCTCCTTGAACAGGTTTCAAATCGTGTAACAAGTATTTGTTACCCGTCATGTGCCGGGAACAGCCGCTATCTACAACCCAAAGATTGTTGGCAGCCCTGTTCAACTGTTCATGCACAATAAAGCAAAAGATTAGAATTTAGGGACCCAAGACCAATTGGTCTTGGATCTATACATCCCAAACTTTGGCTTTCCAAAGTTAGTATCTCGATAACTCCTGTAAGTCCCATTAGGATTCCTCCTTGAAGATTGATAGTGAGGCCTTCCAAACCTTTGAGAATTGAAAGAATTAAAGCTTGTGGTTTGGTTATTAGCAGTGTAAAACTGAGATTTGTTTCTATGAAAACCTGAATTAGTCACATTGTTGAATTTTGAACAGTTTTCATTTTTAGCAATATGATAATTACCATTAGGCTTATTCTCAGTTTTAGTAGGCCTTACTCCTCTGAATCGCTGCTTCAGGGGGCAATCTGCAACTAGGTGCCCTAATTGATTACACCTAAAACAACACCTATGTTCAACCTTTTTATCAGCAGGTGTTTTAGATGTCGAGGCTATATTACCGCCAGTTCGTCTCACATATGGTGGGACGTACGGGTTTAGTGGAGTACTCCTTTTATTTGTTTTATCTTTTTCTCCACTCTTGGGTAACACAACCTCCTCTTTTGCCTTACCAGACTCGGATGACTTATCCGAATCTGATGAGACTGGACTTTGATAAGAAATTTCAACACTTGAAACAGGCGAACTTGTTTCGCCTCTACTAACATTTGGTTCTTTAATGGTTACTTTAATTGGCACTGTCTGAGCAACCTCAAAGTCAACATATTTCTGAACACTAGGGTTAAAAGTGTAATTGTGATTGTACGGTTGTGGAACCTCATGATAACCGATTCCTCCCCTCTTGACTGAGGAACCTTGATCACTAACAAGGTGATCAAGTATAGCAGAGGAATTTCTGAACTGCTCCAGTTTTCGATTCAGTTCCACCACTTTCACCTGGTGGTCAGCAATCTGTTTTTCTCTCTCAGCAATTAGTTTGGTCTTTTCTTCCAAAACCTCATAACTTAAATCAATCACTTCAATTTTTTCAGCAAGTTTAGTTTTTAAACTTTTAACATCTTTTTCACAAGCTTTTATTTTAATTTTATAATTATTTTCTCTTGATTTAATAAAGTGATGATCTTCTTTTAAGGTTTTAAATTCAGCATCCAACCTAACATACTGATCAGTTATGGTTGCTAGTTGCTCAGACAAGTTCTCACATTTTGAACATATAGGTTTAGAACATACCTCGGAGAGCTGGTCATTGTCATCTGCCATAAGAGCTTTTTCTTCTTTGGTAGCCCTCTCACTTTCTTCAGTTTCAACCTTTGCCAAATTTGCCTGCTCAAAAGTTTTTTTAGAAAGCAGGTTCCTGTTGTATTCACCATCTCCTCTGGAAATCATGGCACTATAATCTTTTCTTCCCTCATTATGCTGTGTAGACTTTCCTTGACCACGTTCTACACGCTCATTCCTACACTCCTTTGCAAAGTGACCGTTTTGTTGACAATTATAGCATCTCACCTTTGACTTGTCGAACCCTGGTCTTCCTCCGACAAACTTTCTACCGGTCTTATTCATAAACCTTTTCACCCTCCTCACAATCATGGCCATCTGCCATTGTAGATCCATTTCTTCCATATCGTCAGCATCAATCTGATCGTAATCTTCATCCAACATAGTTGGATCAACAATCTTCCCTTGAATATAGTTCTCATAGGAAGCGATAAAAGAAGCATAGAGACCAAACTGCTCTTCAGCAGACTTGACACTCATAGGCATCTTGGAGTAGTTGTTGCTGGGAACACTTGAAGAGCAACTACTCTTGCTTACCTGGGGTTGAGAACCACTCGATCCAGCTGCTACATAGCAAACATCCCCATTTGTGTTAACTGACACATGCCCCTCATGAGATGAGTTGGGGCCCGACTATCCCTTTGTGTAGTAGGCAGCCGATTCAGTCTTCGATCCTGAGCTAGTGTTGACTTTAGCTCCATACATACCTAGATCTTGAACCTGATCCATAGAGGTCTCTTTTCTGGCCATGTTAAGCTCAAAGGTTCTGAGCTTGTTGACTGTCGTTTCTAGATCATATGTGGGAAAGTCTTTGTCTTCCCTCATCAGCACAGTGTACATCTCCCATTTTGGTGGGAGAGCATCTAGAAGCTTCTCAACTATTTCTTCTTCTCGGTAGGAAATGGAATAGTTGCTCAATTCAGTCATCAGATGGTAGTATCGAGTGATAATATCATCTAAATATTCATTCTTCAAATACTTGAAGACTGAAAACTGGGTTTTGAGCAATTTTATTTTTGAAGCCCGGATTCCTACATTCCCTTCAAATCTGCTCTCAAGAGCTTCCCAAAGCTCTCTTACTGATGTGTACTTTCTAAACGTATGAAGGATCTCTTGTGGAAGAGCCATAGTAATAGCAGCATGAGCCTTGCTCTCGGCCTCATACATCTTTTTCTCTTCTTCTTCCATTTTACTATACTTCTTGATTTGGTCACGACCTTCATACTCCATAATTGGTGGAATATACCCATCCTGGATGCATACCCACATCTTCGCATCCTGGTATTTGACGTACTGTATGAACCGATCCTTCCATGCAACGAAATCGGTTCCCTTCAGCAATCTTGGGGCCTTGGTAGCCGACCCTGCTTCAACTTCCATCTTCACTAACTCAGAGATGTTGATCGACGACATCTTTCCTGAAAAGTAAGAAACCTGAAAAGTTAAATTTTTTTATTTTTATTTTTTTTTTAAGTACTGTAGGCGAAGTTACGGATAACTTCACTTGAAGTATGCGAAGTTGTAGAGAACTTCGCTGAAGAACTTCGCTGATAACACTGCTGATTAACTTCGCTGATTCTTAACTTCGCTTGAGGTAAGCGAACTTAAGAGGTAGGCGAAGTTGTAGAGAACTTCGCTTGAGTTAAGCGAACTTGAGAAGGTAGGCGAAGTTGTGGATAACTTCGCTTAACCTTATATCTTCGCCGAAACCCTACGCACAGTGACGGCAACTTCGCCTGATGAACACGAAGTTTCTGCAGATCTGTAAATCGGATTTTAACGAGATTTTTGACGGTGTAAAGGCTTGAACACGATGGTAGGAGGTAAGAATGATCAAAAACACCAAAAACACGTCCCGCGAATAGTCGAAACGGGACGATTTCTACACCCGCGTGAATATCCCGAACCACACAATCGAGCAAATGCTCTGATACCAATTGTAGGTTCCCTGGACGGATCACACGAGATATCGCGTTCTACTCAGGTGCGGAATCCCTGCGTAGATCGTTACGAGTGTAGAAAGCAAATCAAACAAACACGATACGATAAACGAACACGTTATATTGATAACCGAACACGTGATACGATATCACTATTACAGACTCGTTAACCAAAACTGCTAACACCTATCACACGATTCACTCAACTCACGAACAACTCAACAAAGCCGTAACCTAGGACTTTATATACACGACAACTTCGCCTGATATGTTCAGGCGAAGTTGTCCATAACTTCGCTTGTTCAACAAGTTCGCTTAGGCGAACTTGTTAATAACTTCGCTTTAAACAAAAACATAAATAACATTACAGACTCGATTACAGACACTAGACTATGAACTACTGACATTTATGCACCAACAGACCCATAATCAGTTTTTTCTCCGGATTACTGAACATACCCCTTTGACAATAATGACAAAATTTCGATCGGGCCGCGGTGTGGCGTCAAGGCATAATTATTGATTCAATTCTTTCGTAGGGTCAAAAAATATTGTATGGAGGTCACCAAGACCGAATTTCTGATCCGATTTAGTGGTTCGACCCATAATCAGTTTTTACTCCGGATCAGTGAACATACCCCTTTTGGCAATACTGGCAAAATTTCAAACAGGCCGCATGGTGGCGTCAAGGCATCATTATTGTCCGATTCTTTGGTACAGTCAAAAAATATTGTATGGAGGTCACCAATACCGAATTTCTGATCCGATTCAGCGGTTCGAACCATAATCAGTATTTTCTCCGGATCAGTGAACAAACTCCTTTGGCAATACTGGCAAAATTTCAAACGGGCCGCATGGTGGCGTCAGGGCATAATTATTAATCTTTTTCTTTCATTGGGTCATAAAATAATGTATTGAGGTCACCAAGACCGAATTTCTGATCCGATTCAGCGGTTCTACCCATAATCAGTTTTTTCTCCGGATCAGTGAACATACCCCTTTGGCAATAATGACAAAATTTCGAACGGGCCGCGGCGTGGCGTTAGGGCATAATTATTGATTCGATTCTTTCGTAGGGTCAAAATATATTGTATGGAGGTCACCAAGACCGAATTTCTGATCCGATTCAGTGGTTCGACCCATATGTAGTTTTTACTCCGGATTAGTGAACATACCCCTTTGGCAATAAAGATAAAATTTCGAACGGGCCGCATGGTGGCGTCAGGGCATAATTATTGATCTGATTCTTTCGTAGTGGCATAAAATATTGTATGGAGGTCACCAAGACCGATTTTCTTATTCGATTCAGTGGTTCGACCCATAATCAGTTTTTTCTCCGGATCTGTGAACATATCCCGTTGGCATAATGGCAAAATTTCGAACGGGCCGGGGGGGAGGCGTCAGGGCATAATTATTGATCCGATTCTTTCGTATGGTCAAAAAATATTGTATGGAGGTCACCAAGAGCGAATTTCTGATCCGATTCAGCGGTTTGACCCATAGTCAGTTTTTTCTGCGAATCAGTGAACATGCCCCTTTGGCATATTGGCAAAATTTCGAACGGGCTGCGGCGTGGCTTTAGGGCATAATCATTGATCCGATTCTTCCTTAGGGTCATAATATATTGTATGGAGGTCACAAAGAACGAATTTCTGATCTGATTCAGCGGTTCGACCCATACTCACATTTTTCTCCGGATCAGTGTACTGGCAAAATTTCGAATGGGCCGCATGGTGACGTCAGGGCCTAGTTATTCATCTGATTCTTACGTAGGGTTATAAAATATTGTATGGAGGTCACCAAGACCGAATTTCTGATTCGATTCAGTGGTTCTACCCATACTCGGTTTTTTCTCCGGATCAGTAAACATACCCCTTTGACAATACTGGCCAAATTTCGAACGAGCCGCGGCGTGGCGTCAGGGCATATTAATTGACCCGATTCTTTCGTAAGTTCAAAAAATATTGTATGGAGGTCAACAAGACCGAATTTCTAATCTGATTAAGTGGTTCGACCCATAATCAGTTTTTTCTCTTGATTAGTGAACATATCCGTTGGCAATAATGGCAAAATTTCGAACAGGCCGCATGGTGACGTCAAGGCATAATTATCGATCATATTCTTTGGTACGGTCAAAAATATTGTTTGGAGGTCACCAAGACCGAATTGCTGATCCGATTCAGAGGTTCGACCCATAATCAGTTTTTTCTCCAGATCAGTGAACATACCCCTTTGGCAATACTGACAAAATTTCAAACCGGCCGCATGGTGGTGTTAGGGCATAATTAATTATCCGATTCTTTCTTAGGGTCATAAAATATTGTATGAAGGTCACCAAGACCGAATTTCTGATCCGATTCAGCGGTTCGACCCATAATCAGTTTTTTCTCCAGATCAGTGAACATACCCCTTTGGCAATAATGAAAAATTTTCGAACGGACCGCGGCGTGGCGTCAGGGCATAATCATTGATCCGATTCTTTCGTAGGGTCATAAAATATTGTATGGTGGACACCAAGACCGAATTTCTGATCCGATTGAGTGGTTAGATCCATAATCTGTTTTTTTCTCGGATCAATGAACATACCCATTTGGCAACACTGGCAAAATTTCAAACGGGCCGCATGGTGGCGTCAGGGCATAATTATTGATCTGATTCTTTCGTAGGGTCATAATATAATGTATTGAGGTCACCAAGATCGAATTTCTGATCCGATTCAGCGGTTCGACCCATAATCAGTTTTTTCTCCGGATCAGTGAACATACCCCTTCGGCAATAATGACAAAATTTCGAACGGGCCGCGGCGTGACGTCAGGGCATAATTATTGATTCGATTCTTTCGTAGGGTCAAAAAATATTGTATGGAGGTCACCAAGACCGAATTTCTGATCCGATTCAGTGGTTCGACCCATAATCAGTTTTTTCTCCGGATCAGTGAACATACCCCTTTGGCAATACGGGCAAAATTTCAAACGGGCCGCATGGTGGCGTCAGGGCATAATTATTGATCTGATTCTTTCGTATGGTCATAAAATAATGTATTGAGGTCACCAAGACCGAATTTCTGATCCGATTCAGCGGTTCGACCCATAATTAGTTTTTTCTCCGGATCAGTGAACATACCACTTTGGCAATAATGACAAACTTTCGAACGGGCCGCGGTGTGGCGTCAGGGCATAATTATTTATTCGATTCTTTCGTAGGGTCAAAAAATATTGTATGGAGGTCACCAAGACCGAATTTCTGATCCGATTCAGTGGTTCGACCCTTAATCAGTTTTTACACCGGATCAGTGAACATACCCCATTGGCAATACTGGCAAAATTTCAAACGGGCCGCATGGTGGCGTAGGGCATAATTTTTGATCCGATTCTTTGGTACAGTCAAAAAATATTGTATGGAGGTAACCAAGACCGAATCCGATTCAGCGGTTCGACCCATAATCAGTTTTTTCTCCGGATCAGTGAACATACCCCTTTGGCAATACTGGCAAAATTTCAAACGGGCCGCATGGTGGCTTCAGGGCATAATATTGATCCGATTCTTTGGTACGGTCAAAAAATATTGTATGGAGGTCACCAAGACCGAATTTCTGATCCGATTTAGCGGTTCGACCCATAATCACTTTTTTCTCCGGATCAGTGAACATACCCCTTTGAAAATAATGACAAAATTTCGAACGGGCCGCGGCGTGGCGTTTGGGCATAATAATTGATTCGATTATTTCGTAGGGTCAAAAATTATTGTATGGAGGTCACTAAGACGGAATTTCTGATTCGATTAAGTGGTTCGTCCCATACTCGGTTTTTTCTCCGGATCAGAAAACATACCCCTTTGACAATACTGGCCAAATTTCGAACGAGCCGCGGCGTGGCGTCAGGGCATATTTATTGATCCGATTCTTTCGTAAGTTCAAAAAATATTGTATGGTGGTCAACAAGACCGAATTTCTGATCCGATTAAGTGGTTCGACCCATAATCAGTTTTTTCTCTAGATCAGTGAACATACCCGTTGGCAATAATGGCAAAATTTCAAACAGGCCGCATGGTGGCGTCAGGACATAATTATCGATCCTATTCTTTGGTACGGTCAAAAATATTGTATGGAGGTCACCAAGACCGAATTGCTGATCCGATTCACCGGTTCGACCCATAATCAGTTTTTTCTCCGGATTAGTGAACAATACTAACAAAATTTCAAACGGGCCGCATGGTGGCGTCAGGGCATAATTATTTATCCGATTCTTTCGTAGGGTCATAAAATATTGTATGGAGGTCACCAAGACCGAATTTCTGATCCGATTCAGCGGTTCGACCCACGATCAGTTTTTTCTCCGGATCAGTGAACATACCCCTTTGGCAATAATGACAAAATTTCGAACGGGCCGCGGCGTGGCGTCAGGGCATAATTATTGATTCGATTCTTTCATAGGGTCAAAAATTATTGTATTGAGGTCACCAAGACGGAATTTCTGATTCGATTCAGTGGTTCGACCCATACTCGGTTTTTTCTCCGAATCAGTAAACATACCCCTTTGACAATACTGGCCAAATTTCGAACGAGCCGCGGCGTGGCGTCAGGGTTTATTTATTGATCCGATTCTTTCGTGAGTTCAAAAAATATTGTATGGAGGTCAAGAAGACCAAATTTCTAATCCGATTAAGTGGTTCAACCCATAATCAGTTTTTTCTCTGGATCAGTGAACATACCCGTTGGCAATAATGGCAAAATTTCGAACAGGCCGTATGGTGGCGTCACGGCATAATTTTCGATCCTATTCTTTGGTACGGTCAAAAATATTGTATGGAGGTCATCAAGACCGAATTGCTGATCCGATTCAGCGGTTCGACCCATAATCAGTTTTTTCTCCGGATCAGTGAACATACCCCTTTGGTAATACTGATAAAATTTCAAACGGACCGCATAGTGGCGTCAGGGCATAATCATTGATCCGATTCTTTCGTAGGGTCATAAAATATTGTATGGAGGTCACCAAGCCCGATTTTCTGATCCGATTCAGCGGTTCGAGCCATAATCAGTTTTTTCTCCGGATCAGTGAACATACCACTTTGGCAATAATGAAAAATTTTCGAACGGGCCGCATGGTGGCGTCAGGGCATAATTATTGATCTGATTCTTTCGTAGGGTCATAAAATAATGTATTGAGGTCACCAAGACAGAATTTCTGATCCGATTCAGCGGTTCGACCCATAATCATTTTTTTCTCGGATAAGTGAACATACCCCTTTTGCAATAATGTCAAAATTTCAAACGGGCCGTGGCGTGGCGTCAAAGCATAATTATTTATTCGATTCTTTTGTAGGGTCAAAAAATATTGTATGGAAGTCACAAGGACCGAATTTCTGATCCGATTCACTGGTTCGACCCATAATCAGTGTTTTCTCCGAATCAGTGAACATACCCCTTTGGCAATAATGAAAAATTTTCGAACGGGCCGCAGCGTGGCGTCAGGGCATAATCATTGATCAGATTCTTTCGTAGGGTCAAAAAATATTGTATGGAGAACACCAAGACCGAATTTCTGATCCGATTTAGCGGTTCGACCCATAAGCAGTTTTTGCTCCGGATCAGTTAACATACCCGTTTGGCAATAATGACAAAATTTCAAACGGGCCGCATGGTGGCGTCAGGGCATAATTATTGATCTGATTCTTTCGTAGGGTCATAAAATAATGTATTGAGGTCACCAAGACCGAATTTCTTATCCGTTTCAGCGGTTCGACCCATAATTAGTTTTTACTCCGGATCAGTGAACATACCCCTTTGGCAATACTGGCAAAATTTCTAACGGGCCGCATGGTGGCGTCAGGGCATAATTATTGATCCGATTTTTTGGTACTGTCAAAAAATATTGGACCTTTGAAAATAATGACAAAATTTCGAACGGGCCACGGCGTGGCGTTAGGGCATAAATATTGATTCGATTATTTCTTAGGGTAAAAAAATATTGTATGGAGGTCACCAAGACGGAATTTCTGATTCGATTCAGTGGTTCGACCCATACTCGGTTTTTTCTCTGGATCAGTAAACATACCCCTTTCACAATACTGGCCAAATTTCGAACCAGCCGCAGCGTGGCGTTAGGGCATATTTATTGATCCGATTCTTTCGTAAGTTCAAAAAATATTGTACGGAGGTCAACAAGACCGAATTTCTGATCCGATTAAAAGGTTCGACCCATAATCAGTTTTTTATCTGGATCAGTGAACTTACCCGTTGGCAATAATGGCAAAATATCGAACAGGCCGCATGGTGGCGTCAGGGCATAATTATTGATCCTATTCTTTGGTACGGTCAAAAATATTGTATGGAGGTTACCAAGACCGAATTGCTGATCCGATTCAGCGGTTCGACCCATAATCAGTTTTTTCTCCGGATTAGTGAACAATACTGACAAAATTTCAAACGGGCCGCATGGTGGCGTCAGCGCATAATTATTTATCCGATTCTTTTGTAGGGTAATAAAATATTGTATGGAGGTCACCAAAACCGAATTTCTGATCCGATTCAGCGGTTCGGCCCATGATCAGTTTTTTCTCAGGATCAGTGAACATACCCCTTTAGCAATAATGACAAAATTTCGAACGGGCCGCGGAGTGGCGTTAGGGCATAATTATTGATTCGATTATTTTGTAGGGTCAAAAAATATTCTATGGAGGTCACCAAGACCGAATTTCTGATCCGATCCAGTGGTTCGACCTATAATCAGTTTTTACTCCGCATCAGTGAACATACCCCTTTGGCAATACTAGCAAAATTTCAAACGGGCCGCATGGTGGAGTCAGGGCATAATTATTGATCCGATTCTTTCGTAGGGTCATAAAATAATGTATTGAGGTCACCAAGACCGAATTTCTGATCCGATTCAGCGGTTCGACCCATAATCAGTTTTTTCTCCGGATCAGTGAACATACCCCTTTGGCAATACTGGCAAAATTTCGAACGGGCCGCGGGGTGGCGTCAGGGCATAATTATTGATTCGATTCTATCGTAGGGTTAAAAAATATTGTATGGAGGTCACCAAGACCGAATTTCTGATCCGATTCAGTGGTTCGACCCATAATCAGTTTTTACTCCGGATCAGTGAACATACCCCTTTGGCAATAATGATAAAATTTCGAACGGGCCGCATGGTGGTGTCAGGGCATAATTATTGATCCGATTCTTTGGTACAGTCAAAAAATATTGTATAGAGGTCACCAAGACCGAATTTATGATCCGATTTAGCGGTTCGACCCATAATCAGTTTTTTCTCCGGATCAGTGAACATACCCCTTGGGTGTTAATGACAAAATTTCAAACGGGCCGCATGGTGGCGTTAGAGCATAATTATTGATTCAATTCTTTCGTAGGGTCAAAAAATATTGTATGGAGGTCATCGAGACCGAATTTCTGATCCGATTTAGCGGTTCGACCCATACTCAGTTTTTTCAACGGATCAGTGAACATACCCCTTTGGAAATAATGGTAAAATTTCGAACGGGCCGCATGGTGACGTCAGTGCATAATTATTGATCTCATTCTTTCGTAGGGTCATAAAATATTGTATGGAGGTCACCAAGACTGATTTTCTGATTCGATTCAGTGGTTCGACCCATAATCAGTTTTTTCTTCGGATCTGTGAACATATCACGTTGGCATACTGGCAAAATTTCGAACGGGCCGTGGTGTGGCGTCAATGCATAATTATTGATCCGATTCTTTCATAGGGTCAAAAAATATTGTATGGATGTCACCAAGACCGAATTTCTGATCCGATTCAGCGGTTCGATCCATATTCAGCTTTTTCGGCGGATCAGTTAACATGCCCCTTTCGCATATTGGCAAATTTTCGAACGGGCCACGGCGTGGCTTTAGGGAATAGTCATTGATCCAATTTTTTCTTAGGGTCATAATATATTGTATGGAGGTCATAAAGACCGAATTTCTGATCCGATTCAGCGGTTCGACCCATACTCACAATTTTCTCCGGATCAGTGTACTGGCAAAATTTCGAACGGGCCGCATGGTGGCGTCAGGGCATTGTTATTCATCTGATTCTTTAGTAGGGTTATAAAATATTGTATGGAGGTCACCAAGACCGAATTTCTGATTCGATTCAGTGGTTCGACCCATACTCGGCTTTTTCTCTGGATTAGTAAACATACCCCTTTGACAATACTGGCCGAATTTCGAAGGAGCGCGGCGTGGCGTCAGGGCATATTTATTGATCCGATTCTTTCGTAAGTTCAAAAAATATTGTATGGAGGTCAAGAAGACCGAATTTCTGATCCGATTAAGCGGTTCGGCCCATAATTAGTTTTTTCTCTGGATCAGTGAACATACCCGTTAGCTATAATGAAAAAATTTCGAACGGGACCCGGCGTGGCGCCAGGGCATAATCATTGATCCGATTCTTTCGTTGGGTCACAAAATATTGTATGGAGGTCACCAAGACCGAATTTCTGATCCGATTTAGCGGTTCGACCAATAACCAGTTTTTTCTCCGGATCAGTGAACATACCCCTTTGTCAATACTGGCAAAATTTCAAACGGGCCACATGGTGGCGTCAGGGCATAATTATTCATCTAATTCTTTCGTAGGGTCATAAAATAATGTATTGACGTCACCAAGACCGAATTTCTGATCCGATTCAGCGGTTGGACCCATAATCAGTTTTTACTCCGAATCAGTGAACATACCCTTTTGGCAATTCTGGCAAAATTTCAAACGGGCCGCATGGTGGCGTGAGGGCATAATTATTGATCCGATTCTTTGGTACGGTCAAAAAATATTGTATGGAGGTCACCAAGAGCGAATTTCTCATCCGATTTAGCAGTTCGACCCATAAGCAGTTTTTTCTCCGAATCAGTGAACATACCCCTTTGGCAATAATGACAAAATTTTGAGCGGGCCGCATGGTGGCGTCAGGGCATAATTATTGATCTAATTATTTCGTAGGGTCAAAAAATATTGTATGGAGGTCACCAAGACCGAATTTCTGATCCGATTTAGCGGTTCGACCCATACTCAGTTTTTTCTCCGGATCAGTGAACAAGCCGCTTTGGAAATAATGGTAAAATTTCGAACGGGCCGCATTGTGGCGTTAGGGCATAATTATTGATCTAATTCTTTCGAAGGGTCATAAAATATTGTATCGAGGTCACCAAGACTGATTTTCTGATTCGATTCAGTGGTTCAACCCATAATCAGTTTTTTCTTCGGATCTGTGAACATATCCCGTTGGCATACTGGCAAAATTTCGAACGGGCCGCTGCGTGGCGTCAGGGCATAATTATTGATCCGATTCTTTCGTAGGGTCAAAAAATATTGTATGGAGGTCATCAAGACCGAATTTCTGATCCGATTCAGGGGTTCGACCCATAATCAGTTTTTACTCCGGATCAGGGAACATACCTCTTTGGCAATAATGGTAAAATTTCGAACGAGCCACATGGTGGCGTCAGGGCATAATTAATGATCCGATTCTTTGGTACAGTCAAAAAATATTGTATGGAGGTCACCAAGACCGAATTCATAATCCGATTTAGCCGTTCGACCCATAAGCAGTTTTTTCTCCGAATCAGTGAACATACCCCTTTGGCAATAATGACAAAATTTTGAGCGGGCCGCATGGTGGCGTCCGGGCATAATTATTGATTCGATTCTTTTGTAGGGTCAAAAAATATTATATGGAGGTCACCGAGACCGAATTTCTGATCCGATTTAGCGGTTCGACCCATACTCAGTTTTTTACGGATCAGTGAACATACCCCTTTGGAAATAATGGTAAAATTTCGAACGGGCCGCATGGTGGCGTCAGGGCATAATTATTGATCTAATTTTTTCGTAGGGTCATAAAATATTGTATGGAGGTCACCAAGACTGAATTTCTGATTCGATTCAGTGGTTCGACTAATAATCAGTTTTTTCTCCGGATCTGTGAACATATCACGTTGGCATACTGGCAAAATTTCGAACGGACCGTGGCATGGCGTCAGGGCATAATTATTGATCCGATTCTTTCGTAGGGTCAAAAAATATTGTATGGAGGTCACCAAGATCGAATTTCTGATCCGATTCAGCGATTCGACCCATAGTCAGCTTTTTCTGCGCATCAGTTAACATGCCCCTTTGGCATATTGGCAAATATTCAAACGGGCCGCGGCGTGGCTTTAGGGCATAATCATTGATCCGATTCAGCGGTTCGACCAATTAATCAGTTTTTTCTCCGGATCAGTGAACATACCCCTTTGGCAATACTGGCAAAATTTCAAACGGACCGCATGGTGGCGTCAGGGCATACTTATTCATCTAATTCATTCGTAGGGTCATAAAATAATGTATTGAGGTCATCAAGACCGAATTTCTGATCCGATTCAGCGGTTCGACCCATAATCAGTTTTTACTCCGGATCAGGGAAAATACCCCTTTGGCAATACTGGCAAAATTTCAAACGGGCCGCATGGTGGGTCAGGGCATAATTATTGATCCGATTCTTTGGTACGGTCAAAAAATATTGTATGGAGGTCAACAAGACCGAATTTCTGATCCGATTTAGCGGTTCGACACATAAGCAGTTTTTTCTTCGAATCAGTGAACATACCCTTTTGGCAATAATGACAAAATTTTGAGCGGGCCGCATGGTGGCGTCAGGGCATAATTATTCATCCGATTCTTTCGTAGGGTCAAAAAATATTGTATGGAGGTCAACAAGACCGAATTTCTGATCCGATTTAGCGGTTCGACCCATACTCAGTTTTTTCTCCGGATCAGTGAACATGCCCCTTTGGAAATAATGGTAAAATTTCGAACGTGCCGCATGGTGGCGTCAGGGCATAAATATTGATCTAATTTTTTCGTGGGGTCATAAAATATTGTATGGAGGTCACCAAGACTGATTTTCTGATTCGATTCAGTGGTTCGACCCATAATCAGTTTTTTCTTCGGATCTGTGAACATATCCCGTTGGCATACTGGCAAAATTTCGAACGGGCCGTGGCGTGGCGTCAGGGCATAATTATTGATCCGATTCTTTCGTAGGGTCAAAAAATATTGTATGGTGGTCAACAAGACCGAATTTTTGATCCGATTAAGCGGTTCGATCCATAGTCAGCTTTTTCTGCGGATCAGTGAACATGCCCCTTTTGCATATTGGCAAAATTATGAATGGGCCGCGGCGTGGCTTTAGGGCATAATCATTGATCCGATTCTTTCTTAGGGTCATAATATATTGTATGGAGGTCACAAAGACCGAATTTCTGATCCGATTCAGCGGTTCGACACATACTCACATTTTTCTCCGGATCAGTGTACTGGCAAAATTTCGAACGGGCCGCATGGTGGCGTCAGGGCATAGTTATTCATCTGATTCTTTAGTAGGGTTATAAATTATTGTATGGAGGTCACCAAAACCGAATTTCTGATTCGATTCAGTGGTGCGACCCATACTCGGTTTTTTCTCTGTATCAGTAAACATACCCCTTTGACAATACTGACAAATTTCGAACGAGCCGCATGGTGACGTCAGGGAATAATTATTGATCCGATTCTTTCGTAGGGTCATAAAATATTGTATGGAGGTCACCAAGACCGAATTTCTGATCCGATTAAGCGGTTCGACCCATAATCAGTTTTTTCTCCGGATCTGTGAACATAGCCCTATGGCAATAATGACAAAATTTAGAACGAGCCGCATGATGGCGTCAGGGCATAATTATTGATCCGATTATTTCGTAGGGTTATAAAATATTGTATGGATGTCACCAAAACCGAATTTCTGATCCGATTTAGTGGTTCGACCCATAATCAGTTTTTTCTCCGGATCAGTGAACATACCCCTTTGGCAATACTGGCAAAATTTCGAACCGGCCAAATGGTGGCGTCAGGGCATAATTATTGATCCGATTCTTTCGTAGGGCTAAAAAATATTGTATGGAGGTCACCAAGACCGAATTTCTGATCCGATTTAGCGGTTCGACCCATACTCAATTTTTCTCCGGATCAGTGATAATACATCTTTGACAATACATGAAAAATTTCGAACGGGCCGCGGGGTGACGTCATGGCATAATTATTGATCTGATTCTTTCATAAGGTCAAAAAATATTGTACGGAGGTCACCAAGTCCGAATTTCTAATCTGATTTAGTAGTTCGACCCATACTCAGTTTTTTCTATCAATAATTATTGATCAAATTCTTTCGTAAGGTCATAAAATATTGTATTGAGGTCACCAAGACGGAATTTCTGATTCGATTCAGTGTTTCGACCCATAATCAATTTTTTCTCCGGATCAGTGAACAAACCCCTTTGGCAATAATGCAAAATTTCGAATGGGCCGCATGGTGGCGTCAGGGCATAATTATTGATCCGATTCTTATATAGGGTCATAAAATATTGAATGGAGGTCAGCAAGACCGAATTTCTGATCTGATTCAGCGGTTCGACCCATAATCAGTTTTTTCTCCGGATAAGTGAACATACCCTTTTGGCAATACTGACAAAATTTCAAACGGGCCGCAAGGTAACATCAGGACATAATTATTGATCCGATTCTTTCGTAGGGTTATAAAATATTGTATGGAGGTCACCAAGACCGAATTTCTGATCCGATTAAGCGGTTCGACCCATAATCAGTTTTTCTCCGGATCTGTGAACATACCCCTATGGCAATAATGCCAAAATTTCGAACAGGCCGCATGGTGGCGTCAGGGCATAATTATTGATCCGATTATTTCGTAGGGTTATAAAATATTGTATGGAGGTCACCACAACCGAATTTCTGATCCGATTTAGTGGTTCGACCCATAATCAGTTTTTTCTCCGGATCAGTGAACATACCCCTTTGGCAATACTGGCAAAATTTCGAACGGGTCGAATGGTGGCGTCAGGGCATAATTATTGATCCGATTCTTTCGTAGGGTTAAAAAATATTGTATAAAGGTTACCAAGACAGAATTTCTGATCCGATTTAGCGGTTCGACCCATATTCAATTTTTCTCCGGATAAGTGAACATACATCTATGACAATACTGGAAAAATTTCGAACGGGCCGCGAGGTGACGTCATGATATAATTATTGATCTGATTCTTTCGTAGGGTCAAAAAATATTGTATGGAGGTCACCAAGTCCGAATTTCTAATCCGATTTAGTGGTTCGACCCACACTCAGTTTTTTCTATCAATAATTTTTGATCCAATTCTTTCGTAAGGTCATAAAATATTGTATGGAGGTCACCAAGACGAAATTTCTTATTCGATTCAGTGGTTTGACCCATAATCAATTTTTTCTTCGGATCAGTGAACAAACCCCTTTGGCAATAATGCAAAATTTCGAACAGGCCGTATGGTGGCGTCAGGGCATAAATTTTGATCTGATTCTTTCGTAGGGTAATAAAATATTGTATGGAGGTCACCAAGTCCGAATTTCTGATCTGATTCAGCGGTTCGTCCCATACTCAGATTTTTCTCCGGGTCAGGGTACATACCCATTTGCCAATACTGGCAAAAATTCGAACAGGCTGCATGTTGGCGTCAGGGCATAATTATTGATCCGATTCTTTGGTACAGTCAAAAAATATTGTATGGAGGCCACCAAGACCGAATTTCTGATTCGATTCAGCGGTTCGACCCATAATAAGTTTTTTCTCCGGATCAGTGAATATACACCTTCGGCAATTATGAAAAAATTTTGAGCGGGCCGCACTGTGGAGTCAGGGCATAATTGATCCGATTCCTTCGTATGGTCAAAAAATATTGTATGGAGGTCACCCAGACCGAATTTCTGATCCGATTCAGTGTTTCGACCCATACTAAGTTTTTTTTCCGGCTTAGTCAACATACCCATTTGGCAATACTGGCAAAATTTAGAACGGGCCGCACGGTGGAGTCAGGGCATAATTATTGATCCGATGATTTCGTAGGGTCATAAAATATTGTATCGAGGTCACTAAGACCGAATTTTTGATCCGATTCAGTGGTTCGACCCATAATCAGTTTTTTCTCCGGGCCAGTGAACATACCCCTTTGGGAATACTGGCAAAATTTCTAACGGGCCGCGGGTTGACGTCAGGGCATAATTATTGATCCAATTCGTTCGTAGGGTCATTAAATATTGTATGGAGGTCACCAAGACCGAATTTCTGATCCGATTCAGCGGTTCAACCCATAATCAGTTTTTTCTCCGGATCAGTGAACATACCCCTTTGGCATTAATAGCAAAATTTCAAACTGGCCACATGTTGGCGTCAGGGCATAATTATTGATCTGATTCCTTCGTAGGGTTATAAAATATTGTATGGAGGTCACCAAGACCGAATTTCTGATCCGATTCAGTGGTTCGACCTATAATCAGTTTTTTCTCCGGAACAGTGAACATACCCCTATGGCAATAATGACAAATATTCGAACGGGCCGCGGCGTGGCGTCAGGGCATAATCATTGATCTGATTCTTTCGTAGGGTAATAAAATATTGTATGGAGGTCACCTAGACCAAATTTCTGATCCGATTCAGCGATTCGACTCATAATCAGTTTTTTCTCCGGATCAGTGAACATAACCCCTTGGCAATATTGGCTAAATTTCGAACGGGCCGCGGCGTGTCGTTAGGTCATAATTATTGATACGCTTCTTTCGTAAGTTCAAAAAATATTGTATGGAGGTCACCAAGATCGAATTTCTGATCCGATTCAGCGGTTCGACCCATACTCAGTTTTTTCTCCGTATCAGTGAACATACCCCTTTAGCAATACTTGTAAAATTTCGAACGGGCCGCATTGTGGCGTCAGGGCATAATTATTGATCTGATTCTTTCGTAGGGTCATAAAATATTGTATGGAGGTCACCAAGACCGAATTTCGGATCCGATTTAGTAGTTCGACCCATAGTCAGTTATTTCTCCGGATTAGTGAGCACACCCCTTTATGCAATAATGGGAAAATTTCGAACATGCCGCATGGTGGCGTCAGGGCGTAATTATTGATCAGGTTCTTTGGTACTGTGAAAAAATATTTTATAGAGGTCACTAAGACCGAATTTCTGATCTGATTCAGAGATTCTACCCATAATCAGTTTTTTCTCCGGATCAGTGAACATACACCTTTGGAAATAATGGCAAAATTTCGACCAGGCCGCATGGTGGCGTCAGGGCATAATTATTGATCCGATTCTTTCGTAGGGTCAAAAAATATTGTATGGAGGTCACCAAGGCCAAATTTCTGATCCGATTCAGTGGTTCAACCCGTAATCCGTTTTTTCTACGGATCAGTGAACTTACCCGTTTGGCAATAATGGCAAAATTTCGAACTGGCCGCATGGTGGCGTTAGGCCATAATTATTGATCCGATTCCTTCGTAGGGTCATAAAATATCGTATGGAGGTCATCAAGACCGAATTTCTGATCCGATTCAGTGGTTCGAACCATAATCAGTTTTTTCTATGGATCAGTGAACATACCCCTTTGGCAATAATGATAAAATTTCGAACGGTCCGCGGCGTGGCGTCAGGGCATAATCATTGATCCGATTCTTTCGTCGGGTCATAAAATATAGTACGGAGGTCACCAAGACCGAATTTCTGATCTGATTCAGATTTTCGACCCATAATCAGTTTTTTCTCCGAATCAGTGAACATACCACTTTGGCAATACTGGCAAAATTTCAAACGGGCCGTATGGTGGAGTCAGGGCATAAGTATTGATCCGATTCTTTCGTAGGGTTATAAAATATTGTATGGAGGTCACCTAGACTGAATTTCTGATCCGATTCAGCGGTTCGACTCATAATCAGTTTTTTCTCCGGATCAGTGAACATACCCCTTTGGCAATATTGGCTAAATTTCGAACGGGCCGCGGCGTGGCGTCAGGTCATAATTATTGATCCGCTTCTTTCATAAGTTCAAAAAATATTGTATGGAGGTCACAAAGATCGAATTTCTGATCCGATTAAGCGGTTCGACTCATACTCAGTTTTTCTCCGTATCAGTGAACATACCCCTTTGGCAATAATGGTAAAATTTCGAACGGGCCGCATTGTGGCGTCAGGGCATAATTATTGATCTGATTCTTTCATAGGGTCATAAAATATTGTATGGAGGTCACCAAGACCGAATTTCGGATCCGATTCAGTGGTTCGACCCATAATCAGTTATTTCTCCGGTTCAGTGAACACACCCCTTTGGCAATAATGGGAAAATTTCGAACAGGCCGCATGGTGGCGTCAAGGCGTAATTATTGATCAGATTCTTTGGTACGGTGAAAAAATATTGTATAGAGGTTACTAAGACCGAATTTCTGATCTGATTCAGAGGTTCGACCCATAATCAGTTTTTACTCAGGATCAGTGAACATACACCTCTGGCAAAAATGGCAAAATTTCGACCAGGCGGCATGGTGGCGTCAGGGCATAATTATTGATCCGATTCTTTCGTAGGGTCAAAAAATATTGTATGGAAGTCACCAAGGCCAAATTTCTTATCCGATTCAGCGGTTCAACCCGTAATCAGTTTTTTCTATGGATAAGTGAACATACCAGTTTGGCAATAATGGCAAAATTTCGAACTGGCCGCATGGTGGCGTTAGGGCATAATTATTGATCCGATTCCTTCGTAGGGTCATAAAATATTGTATGAAGGTCACAAAGAACGAATTTTTGATCCGAGTCAGTGGTTCAACCCATAATCAGTTTTTTTTCCGGATCAGTGAACATACCCTTTTGGCAAAAATGATAAAATTTCGAACGTGACGCGGCGTGGCGTCAGGGCATAATCATTGATCTGATTCTTTCGTAGGGTCATAAAATATAGTATGGAGGTCACCAAGACCGAATTTCTGATCTGATTCAGCTTTTCGACCCATAATCAGTTTTTTCTCCGGGTCAGTGAACATACCACTTTGGCAATAATGCAAAATTTCAAACGGGCCGTATGGTGGAATCAGGGCATAAGTATTGATCCGATTCTTTCGTAGGGTCATAAAATATTGTATGGAGGTCACCAAGACTGAATTTCTGATCCGATTCAGAGGTTCGACCCATAATTAATTTTTTCTCCGGATCAGTGAACATACCCCTTTGGCAATAATGACAAAATTTCGAACGGGCTGCGGCGTGGCGTCAGGGCATAATAATTGATCCGATTCTTTCGTAGGGTCATAAAATATTGTATGGAGGTCACCAAGACCGAATTTCTGATCCGATTTAGCGGTTCGACCCATAATCAGTTTTTTCTCCAGATCAGTGAACATACCATTTTGGCATTATTGGCAAAATTTCAAACGGGCAGCATGGTGACGTCAGGGCATAATTATTGATCCGATTCTTTCGTATGGTCATAATATATTGTATGAAGGTCACCAAGACCGAATTTCTTATCCGATTTAGCGGTTCGACCCATAATCAGTTTTTTCTCCGGATCTATGAACATACCCCTATGGCAATAATGGCAAAATTTCGAACGGGCCGCATGGTGGCGTTAGGGCATAATTATTGATCCGATTATTTCGTAAGGTTATAAAATAATGTATGGAGGTAACCAAAACCGAATTTCTGATCCGATTTAGTGGTTGACCCATAATAAGTTTTTTCTCCGGATCAGTAAACATACCCCTTTGGCAATACTGGCAAAATTTCGAACGGGCCAAATGGTGGCGTCAGGGCATAATTATTGATCTGATTCTTTCGTAGGGTTAAAAAATATTGTATGGAGGTCACCAAGACCGAATTTCTGATCCGATTTAGCGGTTCGACCCATACTCAATTTTTTTCCGAATCAGTGAACATACATATTTGACAATACTGGAAAATTTTCGAATGGCCGCGGGGTGACGTCATGGCATAATTATTGATCTGATTCTTTGGTAGGGTCAAAAAATATTATATGGAGGTCACCAAGTCCGAATTTCTAATCTGATTTAGTGGTTCGACCCATACTCAGTTTTTTCCATCAATAATTATTGATCCAATTCTTTCGTAAGGTCATAAAATATTGTATGGAGGTCAACAAGACGGAATTTCTGATTCGATTCAGTGGTTCGACCCATAATCAATTTTTTCTCCTGATCAGTGAACAAACCCCTTTGGCAATAATGCAAAATTTCGAACGGGCCGCATGGTGGCGTCAGGGCATAATTATTGATCCGATTCTTTCATAGGGTCATAAAATATTGTATGGAGGTCAGCAAGACCGAATTTCTGATCTGATTCAGCGGTTCGACCCATAATCAGTTTTTTTTCCGGATCAGTGAACATACCCTTTTGGCAATACTGGCAAAATTTCAAACGGGCCGCATGGTGACGTCAGGGCATAATTATTGATCCGATTTTTCGTAGGGTCATAAAATATTGTATGGAGGTCACCAAGACCGAATTTCTGATCCGATTAAGCGGTTCGACCCATAATCAGTTTTTTCTCCGAATCAGTGAACATACCCCTTTGGTAATACAGGCAAAATTGAAAACGAGCAGCATGGTGACGTTAGGGCATAATTATTGATCCGATTCTTTCGTAGGGTCATAAAATATTGTATGGAGGTCACCAAGACCGAATTTCTGTTCCGATTCAGCGGTTCGACCCATAATCAGTTTTTTCTCCGGATCAGTGAACATACCCCTATGGCAATAATGGCAAAATTTTGAACGGGCCGCTTGGTGGCGTCAGGGTATAATTATTGATCCGATTATTTCGTAGGGTTATAAAATATTGTATGGAGGTCACCAAAACCGAATTTCTGATCCGATTTAGGGGTTCGACCCATAATCAGTTTTTTCTCCGGATCAGTGAACATACCCTTTGGCAATACTAGCAAAATTTCGAACGCGCCAAATGATGGCGTCAGGGCATAATTATTGATCTGATTCTTTCGTAGGGTTAAAAAATATTGTATGGAGGTCACCAAGACCGAATTTCTGATCCGATTTAGCGGTTCGACCCATACTCAATTTTTTTCCGGATCAGTGAACATACAACTTTGACAATACTGGAAAATTTTCGAACGGGCCGCGGGGTGACGTCATGGCATAGTTATTGATCTGATACTTTCGTAGGGTCAAAAAATATTGTATGGAGGTCACCAAGTCCGTATTTCTAATCCGATTTAGTGGTTCGACCCATACTCAGTTTTTTATATCAATAATTATTGATCCAATTCTTTCGTAAGGTCATAAAATATTGAATAGAGGTCACCAAGACGGAATTTCTGATCTTATTCAGCGGTTCGACCCATAATTAGTGTTTTCTCCGGATCAAGGAACATACCACTTTGGCAATAATGATAAAATTTCGAACGGGCCGCGGCGTTGCGTCAGGGCATAATCATTGATCCGATTATTTCGTAGGGTCATAAAATATTGTATGGAGGGCACCAAGACCGAATTTCTGATCCGATTCAGCGGTTCGACCCATAATCAGTTTTTTCTCCGGATCAGTGAACATACCCTTTTGGCAATACTGGCAAAATTTCAAACGGGCCGCATGGTGACGTCAGGGCATAATTATTGATCCGATTTTTCGTAGGGTCATAAAATATTGTATGGAGGTCATCAAGACCGAATTTCTGATCCGATTAAGCGGTGCGACCCATAATCAGTTTTTTCTCCGGATCAGTGAACATACCCCTTTGGCAATACTGGCAAAATTGAAAACGAGCAGCATGGTGACGTTAGGGCATAATTATTGATCCGATTCTTTCGTAGGGTCATAATAATATTGTATGGAGGTCACCAAGACCGAATTTCTGATCCGATTCAGTGGTTCGACCCATAATCAGCTTTGTCTCCGGATCAGTGAACATACCCCTATGGCAATAATGGCAAAATTTCCAACGGGCCGCATGGTGGCGTCAGGGTATAATTATTGATCCGATTATTTTGTAGGGTTATAAAATATTGTATGGAGGTCACCAAAACCGAATTTCTGATCCGATTTAGGGGTTCGACCCATAATCAGTTTTTTCTCCGGATCAGTGAACATACCCTTTGGCAATACTGGCAAAATTTCGAACGCGCCAAATGATGGCGTCAGGGCATAATTATTGATCCGATTCTTACGTAGGGTTAAAAAATATTGTATGGAGGTCACCAAGACCGAATTTCTGATCCGATTTAGCGGTTCGACCCATATTCAATTTTTCTCCGGATCAGTGAACATACATCTTTGACAATACTGTAAAAATTTCGAACGGCCGCGGGGTGACGTCATGGCATAATTATTGATCTGATTCTTTCGTAGGGTCAAAAAATATTATATGGAGGTCACCAAGTCCGAATTTCTAATCCGATTTAGTGGTTCGACCCATACTCAGTTTTTTCTATCAATAATTATTGATCCAATTCTTTCGTAAGGTCATAAAATATTGTATGGAGGTCACCAAGACGGAATTTCTGATTCGATTCAGTGGTTCGACCCATAATCAATTTTTTCTCCGGATCAGTGAACAAACCCTTTTGGCAATAATGCAAAATTTCGAACGGCCGCATGGTGACGTCAGGGCATAATTATTGATCCGATTCTATCATAGGGTCATAAAATATTGTATGGAGGTCAGCAAGATCGAATTTCTGATCTGATTCAGCGGTTCGACCCATAATCAGTTTTTTCTCCGGATCAGTGAACATACCCTTTGGCAATAATGACAAAAATTCGAACGGCCGCGGCGTGGTGTCTGGGCATAATTATTGATCCGATTCTTTCGTAGGGTCATAAAATATTGTATGGAGGTCACCAAGACTGAATTTCTGATCCGATTAAGCGGTTCGACCCATAATCAGTTTTTTCTCCGGATTTGTGAACATACCCCTATGGCAATAATCGCAAAATTTCGAACGGGCCGCATGGTGGCGTCAGGGCATAATTATTGATCCGATTATTTCGTAGGGTTATAAAATAATGTATGGAGGTCACCAAAACCGAATTTCTGATCCGATTTAGTGGTTCGACCCATAATAAGTTTTTTCTCCGGATCAGTGAACATACCCCTTTGGCAATACTGGCAAAATTTCGAACGGGCCAAATGGTGGCGTCAGGGCGTAATTATTGATCCGATTCTTTCGTAGGGTTAAAAAATATTGTATGGAGGTCACCAAGTCCGAATTTCTGATCCGATTTAGCGGTTCGACCCATACTCAATTTTTCTCCGGATCAGTGAACATACATCTTTGACAATACTGGAAAATTTTCGAACGGCCGCGGGGTGACGTCATGGCATAATTATTGATCTGATTCTTTGGTAGGGTCAAAAAATATTATATGGAGGTCACCAAGTCCGAATTTCTAATCCGATTTAGTGGTTCGACCCATACTCAGTTTTTTCTATCGATAATTATTGATCCAATTCTTTTGAAAGGTCATAAAATATTGTATGGAGGTCAACAAGACGGAATTTCTGATTTGATTAAGTGGTTCGACCCATAATCAATTTTTTCTCCGGATCAGTGAACAAACCCCTTTGGCAATAATGCAAAATTTCGAACGGGCCGCATGGTGGCGTCAGGGCATAATTATTGATCCGATTCTTTCATAGGGTCATAAAATATTGTATGGAGGTCAGCAAGACCGAATTTCTGATCTGATTCAGCGGTTCGACCCATAATCAGTTTTTTCTCCGGATCAGTGAACATACCCTTTTGGCAATACTAGCAAAATTTCAAACGGGCCGCATGGTGACGTCAGGGCATAATTATTGATCCGATTCTTTCGTAGGGTCATAAAATATTGTATGGAGGTCACCAAGACCGAATTTCTGATCCGATTAAGCGGTTCGACCCATAATCAGTTTTTTCTCCGGATCAGTGAACATACCCCTTTGGCAATACTGGCAAACTGAAAACGAGCAGCGTGGTGAAGTTAGGGCATAATTATTGATCCGATTCTTTCGTAGGGTCATAAAATATTGTATGGAGGTCACCAAGACCGAATTTCTGATCCGATTCAGCGGTTCGACCCATAATCAGTTTTTCCTCCGGATCAGCGAACATACCTCTATGGCAATAATGACAAAATTTCCAACGGGCCGCATGGTGGCGTCAGGGTATAATTATTGATCCGATTATTTCGTAGGGTTATAAAATATTGTATGGAGGTCACCAAAACCGAATTTCTGATTCGATTTAGGGGTTCGACCCATAATCAGTTTTTTCTCCGGATCAGTGAACATACCCTTTGGCAATACTGGCAAAATTTCGAACGCGCCAAATGATGGCGTCAGGGCATAATTATTGATCCGATTCTTTCGTAGGGTTAAAAAATATTGTATGGAGGTCACCAAGACCGAATTTCTGATCCGATTTAGCGGTTCGACCCATACTCAATTTTTCTCCGGATCAGTGAACATACATCTTTGACAATACTGGAAAAATTTCGAACGGGCCGCGGGGTGACGTCATGGCATAGTTATTGATCTGATTCTTTCGTAGGGTCAAAAAATATTGTATGGAGGTCCCCAAGTTCGAATTTCTAATCCATTTTAGTGATTCGACCCATACTTAGTTTTTTATATCAATAATTATTGATCCAATTCTTTCGTAAGGTCATAAAATATTGTATAAAGGTCACCAAGACGGAATTTCTGATCTTATTCAGCGGTTCGACCCATAATTAATGTTTTCTCCGGATCAAGGAACATACCCCTTTGGCAATAATGAAAAAATTTCGAACGGGCCGCGGCGTTACGTCAGGGCATAATCATTGATCCGATTATTTCGTAGGGTCATAAAATATTGTATGGAGGTCACCAAGACCGAATTTCTGATCCGATTCAGCGGTTCGACCCATAATTAATTTTTTCTCCGGATCAGTGAACATACCCCTTTGGAAATAATGACAAAATTTCGAACGGGCCGCGGCGTGGCGTCAGGGCATAATAATTGATCCGATTCTTTCGTAGGGTCATAAAATATCGTATGGAGGTCACCAAGACCGAATTTCTGATCCGATTTAGCGGTTCGACCCATAATCAGTTTTTTCTCCGGATCAGTGAACATACCCTTTTGGCAATATTGGCAAAATTTCAAACGGCCCGCATGGTGACGTCAGGGCATAATTATTGATCCGATTCTTTCTTAGGGTCATAAAATATTGTATGGAGGTCACCAAGACCGAATTTCTGATCCGATTAAGCGGTTCGACCCATAATCAGTTTTTTCTCCGGATCAGTGAACATACCCCTATGGCAATAATGGCAAAATTTCGAACGGGCCGCATGGTGGCGTCAGGGCATAATTATTGATCCGATTATTTCGTAGGGTTATAAAATATAGTATGGAGGTTACCAAAACCGAATTTCTGATCCGATTTAGTGGTTCGACCCATAATCAATTTTTTCTCCGGATCAGTGAACATACCCCTTTGGCAATACTGGCAAAATTTCGAACGGGCCAAATGGTGGTGTCAGGGCATAATTATTGATCCGATTCTTTCGTAGGGTTAAAAAATATTGTATGGAGGTCACCAAGACCGAATTTCTGATCCGATTTAGCGGTTCGACCCATACTAAATTTTTCTCCGGATTAGTGAACATACATCATTGACAATACTGGAAAAATTTCGAACGGCCTCGGGGTGACGTCATGGCATAATTATTGATCTGATTCTTTGGTAGGGTCAAAAAATATTGTATGGAGGTCACCAAGTCCGAATTTCTAATCCGATTTAGTGGTTCGACCCATACTCTATTTTTTCTATCAATAATTATTGATCCAATTCTTTCGTAAGGTCATAAAATATTGTATGGAGGTCACCAAGACGGAATTTCTGATTTGATTCAGTGGTTCGACCCATAATCAATTTTTTCTCCGGATCAGTGAATAAACCCCTTTGGCAATAATGCAAAATTTCGAACGGGCCGCATGGTGGCGTCAGCGCATAATTATTGATCCGATTCTTTCATAATGTCATAAAATATTGTATGAAGGTCATCAAGACCGAATTTCTGATCAGATTCAGCGGTTCGACCCATAATTAGTTTTTTCTCCGGATCAGTGAACATACCCTTTGGCAATAATGACAAAATTTCGAACGGCCGCGGCGTGGTGTCTTGGCAAAATTATTGATCCGATTATTTCGTAAGGTCATAAAATATTGTATGGAGGTCACCAAGACCGAATTTCTGATCCGATTAAGCGGTTCGACCCATAATCAGTTTTTCTCCGGATCAGTGAACATACCTCTTTGGCAATACTGGCAAAATTTCAAACGGACCGCATGATGGCGTCAGGGCATAATTATTGATCTGATTCCTTCGTATGGTCATAAAATATTGTATGGAGTTCACCAAGACCGAATTTCTGATTCGATTCAGTGGTTCGAGCCATAATCAGTTTTTTTTCCGGATCAGTGAACATACCCCTTTGGCAATAATGGCAAAATTTCGAACGGGCCGCACGGTTTCGTCAGGGCTTAATTATAGATCCGATTCTTTCGTAGGGTCATAAAATATTGTATGGAGGTCACCAAGACCGAATATCTGATATGATTCAGAGGTTCGTCCCATACTCAGTTTTTTCTCCGGATCAGTGAACATACCCCTTTGGCAATACTGGCAAAATTTTGAACGGGCCGCGACGCGGCGTCAGGGCATAATCATTGATCCGATTCTTTCGTAGGGTAATAAAATATTGTATTGAGGTCACCAAGACCGAATTTCTTATCCGATTCAGTGGTTCGACCCATAATAAGTTTTTTCTCCGGATCAGTGAACATACCCCTTTGGCAATAATGACAAAATTACGAACGGGCCGCGGCGTGGCGTTAGGGCATAATCATTGATCCGTTTATTTCGTAGGGTTATAAAATATTGTATAGAGGTCACCAAAACCAAATTTCTGATCCGATTCAGCGGTTCGACCCATAATCAGTTTTTCCTCCGGACCTGTGAACATACCCTTTTGGCAATACTGGCAAAATTTCTAACGGGCCGCGGGGTGACCTCAGAGCATAATTATCGATCCAATTCTTTTGTAAGGTCATAAAATATTGTATGGAGGTCACCAAGACCGAATTTCTGAACCGATTAAGCGGTTCGACCCATAATTAGTTTTTTCTCCGGATCAGTGAACATACCCCTTTGGCAATAATGACAAAATTTCGAACGGGCCGCGACGTGGTGTCAGGGCATAATCATTGATCCGATTCTTTTGTAGGGTCATAAAATATTGTATGGAGGTCACCAAGACCGAATTTCTGATCCGATTCTGCGGTTCGACCCATAATCAGTTTATTCTCCGGATTAGCGAACATACCTCTTTGGCAATACTGGAAAACTTTAAATGGGCCGCATGGTGACGTCAGGGCATAATTATTAATCCGATTCTTTCGTAGGGTCATTAAACATTGTAAGGAGGTCACCAAGACCGAATTTCTGATCCGATTCAGCGGTTCGACCCATAATTAGTTTTTTCTCCGGATCACTGAACATACCCCTATGGCAATAAGGGCAAAATTTCGAACGGGCCGCATGGTGGCTTCAGGGCATAATAATTGATCCGTTTATTTCGTAGGGTTATAAAATATTGTATAGAGGTCACCAAAACCAAATTTCTGATCCGATTCAGCGGTTCGACCCATAATCAGTTTTTCCTCCGGACCAGTGAACATAACCTTTTGGCAATACTGGCAAAATTTCTAACGGGCCGCGGGGTGACCTCAGAGCATAATTATCGATCCAATTCTTTTGTAAGGTCATAAAATATTGTGTGGAGGTCACCAAAACCGAATTTCTGATTCGATTCAGCGGTTTCAACCCATAATCAGTTCTTTCTTCGGATCAGTGAACATACCCCTTTGCCAATTATAGCAAAATTTCGAACTGGCCCCATGGTGGCGTCAGGGCATAATTATTGATCTAATTCCTTCGTAGGGTCATAAAATATTGTATGGAGGTCACCAAGACCGAACTTCTGATCCGATTCAGTGGTTCGACCCATAATCAGTTTTTTCTCCGGATCAGTGAACATACCCCTATGGCAATAATGACAAATCTTCGAACGGGCCGCGGCGTGGCGTCATGGCATAATCACTGATCTAATTCTTTCGTAAGGTAATAAAATATTGTATGGAGATCACCAAGACCGAATTTCTGATCCGATTCAGCGGGTCTACTCATAATCAGTTTTTTCTCCGGATCAGTGAACATACCACTTTGGCAATATTGGCAAAATTATAAACGGGCCGTATGGTGGCGTCAGGGCATAATTATTGATTTGATTCTTTCGTAGGGTCATAAATATTGTATGGAGGTCACCAAGATCGAATTTCTGATCCGATTCAGCGGTTCGACCGATAATTAGTTTTTTCTCCGGGTCAGTGAACATTCAAAAAATTGTTTTTGAATGTTTGAAGATTTGAAGATGAATGTGATTCGTTATAAGGTTTCAGGCGATTCGCTATGTCATTTAATTTGATTCGCTATCAGTTCTTGCCATTCGCTAATCAGTTCGCTAACTGATTCGTGTGAGTTAATCAATTCGTGTTATCTAGTTCTTTAAACTAGATTAACCGATTCGTGTGACACGTGTTTGTCTTGGAATTTGTGTCATAACAACCTTTGCCACGTGGCATAAGGTGTCAGAGTTTGTTACAAACGGTTGTAACAACCTGATTCGCTATAGTGTTGATTCGTTATCAACTGTAGCTGATTTGTTAAGCTTAATTCGCTAAGTTTATCTAATTCGTTGAACTGAGTCGTTATAATTCATTCGATCAATTCGTTAAGTAGATTTGATCAATTCGTCCACTTGGCTTGGTCAATTCACTTGGTCAATTCGTTACTTTGACTGGTGATTCGTTATTTTTGATACACTAATATACTTACCTTATTCGTTAAGACTTATTCGTTAAGACTTGATTCGTTAAGACTTGATTCGTTAAGCCTCGATTCGCTACACTATTCACAGTTCGCTCAACCTTGTTCATTGATTCGTTAAACACAGTGTGTAGTTCGCTATAACTGTACACTTGTTTATTTTCAAATATGGCTGGTATGTATGCATTGGCGTCTCAGAACATGTTGATGCAACAAATGTTACAACTCGATACTGAAATTGGTTCACATTCCAAATGTCCTAGATTAATGAAATTCAGTGATTTTGCAAATTGGGAACCTCGATTTCGTGCTCACTTAGGATCAGTCCATCCTGATTGTTCTTACTGTTTAGATGAGGTTTACACTGTACCTATGATTGGAGATGAGACTACAGGTTTTACACCAAAGGCTATCTCACAATACTCTGTTGAAGGAAAGAAAGCATTAGAGATAGAAATAAAAGCTTATTCTACTCTAACCATGGCTTTGCCTGAAACTATCTTTCATCAAGTGGGTAGTATAAAAAGATGTGCTGCTTTATTTCAACATCTTCGCATGAGAAGTATGGGTAACACAGCAGAGAGTAAAAAGGTAATGCTTAAGTTTCAGTTTCGAAACTTTAATTTATTGAAAGGTGAGACGGTTGAAGAAATGACGATAAGATTCAATCACTTGATCGCTGAGATGGACAAGATGCAGATTGAAGTTCCTGAAAGTGATAAAATTGATACTATCAAGAGTATACTTCCAAGTTCTTATTCCACATTCTTGATGGTTTTGAAGGAAAATAATTATTTTGCAAATGAAGATCTGACTGCTATTGAATTTATGCAAAAGATTGAAGCCTGAGAATATGATCTGAAATGTCATAAGTCTTCAAAGGATAGTCATGATCCTTCATTCTATGGTGGAAGTATGCCTCTTAGCTCAACCATATCTCCATTAACCGCTTTTCTTACTCAAGCTGCTGCAAGTGAAAATACAAATGCTTCGTTTAAAGATCCACAAGCTTGTTTCTACACTGCTGGAAATATATCTGGTAATTCTGGTTCATCTGGCACATCGGGAAATTCATCTTCTACTAAACAATTCTCATTTCAACCTAATGTAAACATAAAGGAGGCTGAACAGAATTTTTGCATTCTTGTCTGCTTTTATATCTTCCTATGAGAATCTGGTGAGTAGTAAGATTGCTACTAGTGATTTAACCGATGAAGATTATGATCAGATTGATTCCGATGATTTGGAACTCATGGATCTAAAGTGGAATATGGCGATGATTGTTAGAAAAGTGAAGAAGTTTATCCAAAGAACCGGCAAAGATCTTCCTTCATTAAGCAAGAAGCTTGGGTTTGATAAATTAAAGGTGAAATGCTACAATTGTCAAGAATTTGGGCACTTTGCAAAGGAATGTGATAAACCTAAGAAAGACTACAATGGTTCAAGAAATCAAGATCAAAATGATACTGAAAAGAAATCATCTTCTTCTGGATCACATGCTGTGTTAGCCGATGGAAGTGATTGGTCACAACGACTACTGTGCAATGATAATCAAGCTAATCTAGCTATGTTTGGTTTGTCTGGATACACACAAGATGTAAGTGGAAGTGAAGTTTCTTCTGACGCCGAAACTGAGTCTGAATCTGATATTCAAAGTGAAAAGCTTCCAACTAACTTTGCTTGTATGGCGAAGATCAGTGATTCTTCTTCATCTGCTTGCATGGTTAAATAAAGCGAGGTTAGTAATTCTAATTCTAACTCATCATGTGCTGATTGTGATTATAACAAGTCTAAAATTGATTCATTAAAACTTCAAAATGACAACTTGCTGAAAGAGATTGTATCATTGAAAGATACGTATAGACAATCCTTGGATTCTCAAGTTAACTCAAGAGAAAAGATTGAGGCTTTGACTATAAGTAATCATGATTTGAAAGCCGAATTATCTGTGAAAATGACAATAAATGACCAAAAGTTTCAAGAAATCTTGAAACATCGCTCTAAGATAACTGAACTTGAGAATGAGGTTCTTGAATTGAAGAACAAGTTGGGTAAATTTCGAAATTTTTCATTTTTGTTGAATGAAATTATTGAATTTTCTGGGAAACAAAAGGACTCTAAAAAGGGTATAGGTTTTGTAGAAATTCCTCCACCATTTCACAACGATTATAAAATGAATCCTTTTGCTAGAAAGGAAGAAGAGGTAATTTTGAAAGAATCTGTAATTTCAAAAAATGTTGAATCTGTTAAATCTAAAGATGTTGAAACCCAATCTGTTCCTCAAAAATCTCATGTTCAAAGCAAAAAGGTGTTTGTTGAACACAATGACGAGGTCATTATCGAGGATGTGTTTGAACCAAAGATTATACACAAGAATAAGAACATTCCCAGTTATAATCATATTCTGTGCGAACCTCACGAATTTGAGGAAGCAGTGTATGGTTCACACAAACCTCAAGAGAAAATGGAAAATTCAAAGAAAGTGAATTCTATGAAGGCAAAGAAGTCAGTTAAACCGAAAATTTCTGATGAGGATTTAATGCGTTTCATTAATCCTTCTAGTTCTAAGCCATCTGCTGTAGAGTTTTTAAGTTAAAGGGAATGGACACAATGTTCACTGAAAAAGATATTCCAATTAGTATCATTAAGCCTGAGCTAATTGAGAGCTAATTGAACGTGTGTATGCTCAAGCGAAAACATCAGTCTCATCTGATCCATTGATTAAGGCAAAACAATTTTTAACACAAGAAAAGAAGATTAATTTTGTGAAATCAACTAGAACATATACACTAAAAAGCTTTTCAAACTGTTCTAATTTAGATTTTTATTTAAAGAAGAAAGCTGAATTGACTGATGAGTTTGCTAACTGCGTGACTAAAAATGTGACTCATCATCAATCATCTATTCCAATTTCTTCTAAGCATCATCATGTGGACATGCGAACGTGTTTTTTATGCGGTCAACAAGGTCATGTTGTGAGAAATTGTAATCAGCAAAACTTTCAAAATCTTCATCCTTTTATCAAGGACAAATCTAAGCCAATTCTAGTGGTTAAGGAGATTCTGAAACGACCTGTGTCATATGCTGATGATACTCATATTTTATTCTCTGATGTGAATCCTCGGAAGGTGTTTCATATCAATGAGACACACGGTCAAGTGAAACCAAAATTCATTCCAACTGAAACTATATATCAAAACAGGAATTCAAACATTGTTCAGGAAGCACACTTAAGACGAAAGTCTAAGAAGCCAGTAACTTATTCACAAGTGGCTGAACAACAATTGAAAACTGTTAAAGTTAATGATCAAAGAGAAAACCAAAAGGTGCCCAAGACTGAGGCCTGGGCTGCCTTTTTGAACTAATCACTTTTGTTTATGTGTAGGGTCCATCCAAGACCGTTTCTGGTGAAAACTGGATCATGGATAGCGGATGTTCTCGTCATATCACCGGAAATCTCGACCTATTAACCAACGTAAGAAATATTCAAGGGGGTTATGTAGCGTTTGCTGGGAATTCTGGGGGCATGATCACACAAGAGGGTGAAGTTTCAAATGGTCATATTACATTTGAAAAAGTAAATTATTGTGACAAGGTTGATCATAACTTATTAAGTGTATCGCAGATTTGTGATAAAAAGTACACTACAATATTTACTGACAAAGAGTGTCTTATCTTGAAACCGGGTTTTATTATTCCCGAGGACATGGTTGTCATGCGATCACCAAGATTAAATGATATTTATGTCTTAAACATGAGTTCTAAGATATCAACATCGATCGAAACATGTTTTGTCTCGAAAGCAACTGAGAAAGACTCGATTCTATGGCATCGAAGAATGGGTCACATTCATGTTAGAAAGATGAATTATTTAATGGCAAATAATTTAGTTGAGGGTGTTTCGTTAAAGAACTTTAAGTTATCTGATCACTGTGTTGCATGCAAAAAGGGCAAGCAGAAGAAGAAGACCCATCCTTCTAAGTTATTGAATTCCATTAATACTCCTCTTGAACGACTTCATATGGATTTGTTTGGTCCAGTGAATGGTGCGAGTATTTCTGGAGACTGGTATTGTCTGGTAGTGACAGATGATTATTCAAGATATTCATGGGTGTTATTTATGAGTTCAAAAGATCAAACACCTGTTTTGGTACAAAACCTTATTACTAAGATAGAATCATTGTACAAATGAAAGGTGAGGAGAATTCGAAGTGATAATGGTACTGAATTCAAAAACACTATTTTGGATTTCTTTTGTATTCAAAAGGGAATTCATCGAGAATATAGTGCACCTTATGTACCACAACAAAACGGTGTTGCTGAAAGGAAAAATAGAACTCTGATTGAAGCTGCACGTACAATGCTTGCTGATTCAAAGCTTCCTATTCAATTTTGGAATGAAGCAGTGAACACAACTTGTTATACACTTAATCGGGTTCTAACAGTAAAACGACTCAAGAAGACAAGCTATGAAATGTTAAATAACAGAAAACCTAATTTAAAGTACCAGGAACCATTTGGGTGGCCGTGTACAATGTTGAAGAAGGAATCGGGTAAATTTGATGAAAAGGCTATCGAAGGATATTTCTTGGGATATGCGTCTCCAAAGAAAAGAGTATTTAATTTTACATCTGGTTGTGTTGAAGAATGGTACCATGTGGACTGTCAAAAGTACACAACTCCTCCTCAAGGGAAAGGTCCAGACTGGATGTTTAACTACGATAGTTTATTTAATTCTTTTACTCATTCGGCTGAACACATCGATGAAGATCTGGTTAGAGCATACTTTGAAGAACATTTGAACATTCCAAGCTCTTCAATTTCAAATGCAGTTGAAGTTCAACCAGATGCTCCAACTGAAGACTCCCAAGTTGTTCCTCCAGTTGTTATTGACAGTGCTTCTACTTCTTCCGATGATGATCAAGCTGAGATTCAAGTTATTGATCTTGATAGTGATAATGCTTCATCTCCCGAATAGGGTGAACATTACACTAATTTATTTGATAATGTTGTTGTTCCTGAAAATCCTACTCTTCGGATTCATGGATATCATCCACAGGACAATATCATTGGAGAACTTGATGTGGGCGTTTGTACACGTCATCAAGTTGCTTCGTCAAGCGACAATAACGTATTGTGTGCTTACACTAACTTACACTCTTCGGGAATTATGAATATTGCTAAATTCAATTGGTTTCTATCTCAAGTTGAGCCAACGACAGCTCGTAAGGCACTTGATGATCCTTCTTGGGTAGAAGCTATGCAAGATGAATTACAGCAATTTGCACGATTGGGTGTTTGGGATTTACTAGACAAGCCTGCTAGAGTCAAGAAAGCTATTCCGACTAAGTGGGTATTTAAATGTAAAAAGGACGATCGAGGGGTGATTGTCAGAAACAAAGCACGTCTAGTGGTGCAAGGTTTTCATCAGCAAGAGGGTATTGATTATACTGAGGTATACGCTCCATTTGCAAGATTAGAGTCAATTCGAATCTTCCTGGCTTATGCTGCTCACAAAAATATCAAGGTCTATCAAATGGATGTTAAAAGTGCTTTTCTCAATGGTGAACTACATGAGGAAGTGTTTGTTCAACAACCACCTGGTTTTGAAGATCCTGATTATCCAGACCGTGTTTACCGTTTAAACAAGGCCCTGTATGGTCTACATCAAGCCCCGAGAGCTTGGTATGGCACACTCGCCGACCATCTGACTGATAATGGATTCAAACGAGGAACTGTTGACTGCACTTTATTTCATAAAACTGCTGGTGATGATCTTCTTCTAGTCCAGATTTATGTTGATGATATGATTTTTGGGTCTACAAACGACACTTTATGTAAGGAGTTCGAGAAGTCCATGCAAACCAAGTTCGAAATGAGCTCGATGGGAGAGATGAATTTCTTTTTAGGGCTGCAGGTTCATCAGTCTGATAAGGGAATCTTCATTCATCAGACTAAATATGTGAACGACGTCTTGAGCCGATTCAAGATAACTGCCGGAAAAATCCCTTCAACTCCTCTTCCAGTGGGTCACAATTTATCACCGGATGAATTGGAGGATACCGTTGATCCGACCCTTTATCGTGCTATGATTGGTTCTCTAATGTATTTAACTGCTTCTCGACCAGACATAATGTTTGCTGTTTGTGTGTGTGCTAGGTACCAAGCTAGTCCCCGAGTGACTCATCTGGCAGCGGTCAAGCGTATTTTGCAATATCTACGGGGAAATCCTGACATCGGGTTATGGTACCCTAAAGATAATACTTTCGATTTTACCGCCTACTCAGACTCAGATTATGGAGGATGCAAGATCAACTTCAAATCAACGACTGCAGGATGTCAATTCTTAGGAAACCAGCTTGTTTCCTGGCAGTGTAAGAAGCAGACAACGGTCTCTACTTCAACCGCCGAAGCTGAATATGTTGCAGCCTCGAGTTGCTGTTCCCAGGTTCTGTGGATACAACAACATCTTCGCGACTACGGTTTGAAGTTTCTTACTACTCCCATCTTAATTGATAATTCTGCGGCTATTAGTATCACCAAAAATCCCGTACAACATTCTAAAACGAAACATATCGAGATTCGATATCATTTTATACGGGATTGTTATAAAAAGAAATTAACTGATCTTGAGAAAGTACACACAGATTTTCAAAAAGCCGATCTATTTACTAAAGCGTTTGATAAAACACGTTTTATTTTTTTGCTTGGTTTAAATGGATTGAAGACCCTTGCTGAGATCCTAAAATTAGGATAATTATCTTTTAATTGCTTTATAGATTTAGTCTTATTTTTTATGTTTTTAGGTTTTAGGAGGAGAAATCTAGAAAATACAAAAAGAATGTGTTTTCGTTTGTATAGATAAAATCCAAAAACATTAAAAAATAAAAGAAAAATTCAAAAATATTGTGATTTCTGTTCTTTAATGTTTTTCCTATCTATTCTTTAATGTTTTTCCTTTAAAATTTAGAAAAATCAAAAACATTTTAAAATTTTGAAAAACCAAAAAGAATGTGATTTATATTTTCTACAGAAAAATACGAAAAACCAAAAAGATTTTAGATTATTTTCTCGCTGAAAATTACGTCGGTTATTTAAGTTTATGAAGCATGCTTGCATGTCTTGGTCCTATGATTCACTCGTGAATTGTTGGTTAGCCATTTATTTATACTCTTAAGTTAACTGGGGCGATTAAATTTATCTTTTCTTTATTTTTTATGCTCCTCAAAATTTTGAGTTTTTGAAGCAAAAAGGGAACATGATAGTACATTGATTATCTTGACCCCAAATTCAGTAAAAAGTAAGCTTAAAAGACTGCGTGTTTAATTGCATCGGTGCATTGGTAGGTCTTAAAACAACCCAGTAGAGTAAAGTATGTGATATAAACATAAAGAAACGCCAAATTGAAAGGGGTGTTAGTCTCTAGCAAAAGTCTTGGTGAGGATGACAGAAATGTAATAACCAATCATACTCAAGCCTTATATTTGTTGATCACCCAAAATTACAATAAAGCAAATAACAAGCGTTAGGATTTTGGACATTGTGAGTCTTTATGCGGCTTAACCATCTGGGTATTCATAAGCATGAATATTTCACCCGCTTTCTAGAGTAAACCCTAAGTCATTAAACTTGATCACCGCTGTACTTCGTACAATTTAAATTACTGACTTGATCAAAATCCGCTGTTAGTCATACAATTGTTCCTCCCTTGCGTGCGTCTTAATACCATTAAAAAACGGACCCCAGGGGATACAATGTATGTAAGCCGACAGATGGACTCGTGCATACTCACTCACAGTAAAGGAAACTTGATGCATTGCTCAAAATTTCTAAATTTGTATCAAAATTTTTGGTCAACAATATAATGGTTTAAGTCAAGTTGGGGTGATTTGGCAAAAATCAAATTAAGCTTGAACCGAGATTAGAGGCTGATAATTTTTGATATTCTGTGCTCTAATTGAACTATTTAATCATATCACAAAAATACTTGAATGTGTGTTATTAGACTTATGTGGACAACAATACCAATGACCGACTTATCGCCAGTCATAATATCGCTGAAATATAAAACTGTGATGGAATGGCAGTTTGGTTAATATGATTCTCTGCTCAAACTCAACAAAAACACAAAAAGATTGTTTATCTTTAATTGTTCGGATATTCTTCTGTAAATACATTCTTTAATTCTTTTAAATTTTCTCAAAATACCAAAAAAATGTTTTCGTCTTCTTTATACAATATACTTAAGTAAATTTTTAAGTTAAGTTTCGGAAATCTGAAACAAGTTTAATGTATTTGGTTGTCGGAATAAACGGGTTTCTAGATAATTTACTTAATTCATTTATTTAATTTTTATTATTTAATTCTTTAATTTATTCATTTAATTATTTAATTTAAAATTAAATAAAAGGGTTTATTTCATTAAACTTAATTCGTTATGTATGGATAACGAACTAGGTGATTCTTTAGCGAACTAGCTTCTGGTTCGCTAACATAATTCGGTTCCGCACTCTGTAACGAATCATTCCTTCGTTATGCATATTTAACGAATCATGACACGAATCATGTCTTGATTCGCTATCGTTAATTTAACGAATCACATTGTGATTCACTAACATAAGGTAACGAATTGAGTTAGCGAATGGGTTAATTCGCTAACTTTAAGTTAAACGAATCGTTTGATTCGTACAAGTTGTGCCTACGGTTTCGTGCACTGCTATATAAGACAAGAAAACGAATAGTATTCCACTGTTCGTCTTCTTTCTTCATCTTTAAGAAACTATTCAAATTCTCTCTGATATTTTCGATCTTTAAGTTTGAACATTTCAAAGATCAATTTGAGTTTCTAAGGTATAAATGTTCTTGGCGATATCATTTTCGTCAAAAATGACAATGAATTAACTGTTGAATTATATAATTTTTGGGGTTAATGGGTTCTGTCAGAAGGAGACCAAGTCGTTGCGTACGATTGTTGAGTCTCAGGGGGTGAAATTAAAAGAACAAGATGAGTTAATTTTACAATTAACTTGTAAAGAAGATGCCCTCAAGAAACTCAAAAATGATGATGATGATCCTGACGAGTCTGATGCAGGAGGTGAGCCTAAACAATCGCACGGTTAATCCTCTGGTGCTGGTGTTAGTGGCGCTGATGATTCGAACAAGCAGATAATTTCATATCAAGATCCAACAGCTGCCAAGCCAATAGAAATGATTGAGGCTAACACGGTGATATTTATTGATGAATTGAGGATGGTTAGAAGCATGGTGAACAAAGATGAGATACAGATCGGTGAGTTTTTGGTTAGATCTTTGACACGGGAGCAGATTTCGATTATGCTTGGGCTGAATGACGATCAGTTGACTTATTTAGAGACTGAGCCCGATGTCGAAGTGATCAATGAGGAAGAAATGGATGTTGATCCATTATTTATGAATACAGATTTTATTTATAAGAACGAGGAGATTGAGATGGAGGATGTTACAGCTGATGAGTACCCGGACTTGTATCAACACGTAAATGTTGATCAAGGTGCTCCGGTATTTCATGAAGACGAAATTAAGGAGACTGAGAATGAACTGGAGAAGATTGTACAACGGACTGTTCATTCACTCAAAGAAGTGACTGATGATGACATTGAAAGATGGTTCAAACGCCAGAAAGTGGGTAAGATCATCAGTGCTTATCGGTATGTAGATAAAGAAAGAAAGGATACCGCTGCTGCTTGGATTGAGGCAAATCAGATGACTACCTTCAAGACTGTTTCTAAGGTACATGGTGATATTGTCTCCTGGCTCTATGATTCAGGCCTTAAGGTATGTATTGTTAAATGGGAAAAAGGTGTCCAATATTACGAGAGGATAATGGATGTTTTAACACTACCGCGTTGGGATGTACGCACCCTCGCGAGACGTCCATTTATCAATCGTGGGGGTAACCGAACTGCTGAGTGGTTTCATCAACACTTACTGTTCGAGGTCAATCATGGCTTCAAATTCTTCAAGCCCCAGGTCCCAAGACGTAAACGTACTGATGAGATTGATCCAAGGACCGGCTGGAAGAAACTTTTCTTGAAAGTGAAGCCACCAAAGACAATGAAAAGGGTTCCTGTGAAGACAATGCCTCAAGATATTTATCTGTCTTTCAACCGTTGGTACTATGACAATCGTACTGGCGAGGCCGTTATTGTTCGTGGTCGAGAACTACAGACTGAGCTCATCAAGATAATCGATCCAATGTGGTTGGTTAATTTATCAGAGACAGACAATGACGTGCTACATAGGAAGCAGATTTTGTTTGAACGCCAAGAAGATTACGACCTGGTTATGCAATTCCAACGTGTCGTTCGTGTATGCCATGAACATGGGATTCATAGTTGCAGAGATTGGCAAACAAAGCGTTTCAAATAAGTTAAAGACAAAGAGCTCAAGACGAGGGGGTGTCTGTTAGTGCACGGTTTTGCGTCTAGAGTCTTCGTATTTATCATTAATATTTATTTGATATTAAAATGTAATATTTAATGTTTATTTAAGACTAATTCGTTATGTTTAAGTCTAGTTCGCTATGAATGTTAGCGAACTAGGACATTATAATGTATTCCCTTCTGATTCGTTAGGGGATGTTAACGAATCAGGGGGTGGTTCGTTAAGATAACTTATTTAACGAAGGGGATGCTGGTTCGCTAGGGGATGTTAGCGAACCAGATCGTCTTCTATATATAGTGAACAAATGTTCACTTGTAAAATGTCGAAGTTTTGAGAGAAATAATATTATTAAGAAAAGTTTAAAGTATTTACTCTCCCTCAAGCTTCATGTTAAATTTATTGATAATATATACACATTCGTAGAACACCGAATCAAGGTTGATTATGAGATAGATCAATAATATTATAACTGACAGATCTGAGATCTGTGTTAATCGTTATTGACTGTTGGTTATTGTTCAAGTTCAGGATCAAACAATTATTGATCTGATTCTTTCGTAAGGTCATAAAATATTGTATGGAGGTCACCAAGACCGAATTTCTGATCCGATTCAGCGGTTCGACCCATAATCAGTTTTTTCTCCGGATCAGTGAACATACCCCTATGGCAATAATGACAAATATTCGAGCGGGCCGCGGCGTGGCGTCAGGGCATAATCATTGATCTGATTCTTTCGTAGGGTAATAAAATATTGTACGGAGGTCACCAAGACCGAATTTCTGATCCGATTCAGCAGTTCGACTCATAATCAGTTTTTTCTCCGGATTAGTGAACATACCCCTTTGGCAATACTGGCAAAATTTCAAACGGGCCGTATGGTGGCGTCAGGGCATAATTACTGATCCGATTCTTTCATAGGGTCATAAAATATTGTATGGAGGTCACCAAGACCGAATTTCTGATCCGATTCAGCGGTTCGACCCATAATTAGTTTTTTCTCCGGATCAGTGAACGTACCCCTTTGGCAATAATGACAAAATTTCGAACGGGCCGCGGCGTGGCGTCAGGGCATAATCATTGATCTGATTCTTTCGTAGGGTCATAAAATATTGTATGGAGGTCACCAAGACCGAATTTCTGATCCGATTCTGCGGTTCGACCCATAATCAGTTTATTCTCCGGATCAGTGAACATACCCCTTTGGCAATACAGGCAAAATTTAAACGGGCCGCATGGTGACGTCACGGCATAATTATTGATCCGATTCTTTCGTAGGGTCATAAAACATTGTAAGGAGGTCACCAAGACTGAATTTCTGATCCGATTCAGCGGTTCGACCCATAATTAGTTTTTTCTCAGGATTAGTGAACATACCCTTATGGCAATATAGGCAAAATTTCGAACGGGCCGCACGGTGGCTTCAGGGCATAATTATTGATCAGATTATTTCCTAGGGTCATAAAATATTGTATAGAGGTCACCAAGACCGAATTTCTGATCTGATTCAGCGGTCGACCCATAATCAGTTTTTTCTCCGGACCAGTGAACATACCCTTTGGCAATACAGGCAAAATTTCTAACGGGCCGCGGGGTGACGTCAGAGCATAATTATTGATCCAATTCTTTCGTAAGGTCATAAAATATTGTATGGAGGTCACCAAAACCGAATTTCTGATCCGATTCAGCGGTTCAACCCATAATCAGTTCTTTCTCCGGATCAGTGAACATACCCCTTTGGCAGTAATTGCAAAATTTCGAACTGGCCCCATGGTGGCGTCAGCGCATAATTATTGATCTGATTCCTTCGTAGGGTCATAAAATATTGTATGGAGGTCACCAAGACCGAATTTCTGATCTGATTCAGCGGTTCGACTCATAATCAGTTTTTTCTCCGGATCAGTGAACATACCACATTGGCAATATTGGCAAAATTTCAAGCGGGCCGTATGGTGGCGTCACGGCATAATTATTGATCTGATTCTTTCGTAGGGTCATAAATATTGTATGGAGGTCACCAAGATCGAATTTCTGATCCGATTCAGCGGTTCGACCCATAATTAATTTTTTCTCCGGATCAGTGAACATACCCCTTTGGCAATAATTGCAAAATTTCGAACTGGCCCCATGGTGGCGTCAGCGCATAATTATTGATCTGATTCCTTCGTAGGGTCATAAAATATTGTATGGAGGTCACCAAGACCGAATTTCTGATCTGATTCAGCGGTTCGACTCATACTCTTTTTTCTCCGGATCAGTGAACATACCACATTGGCAATATTGGCAAAATTTCAAGCGGGCCGTATGGTGGCGTCACGGCATAATTATTGATCTGATTCTTTCGTAGGGTCATAAATATTGAATGGAGGTCACCAAGATCGGATTTCTGATCCGATTCAGCGGTTCGACCCGTAATTAGATTTTTCTCCGGATCAGTGAACCTACCCCTTTGGCAATAATGACAAAATTTCGAACGGGCCGCGGCGTTGCGTCAGGGCGTAATCATTTATCCGATTCTTTCATAGGGTCATAAAATATTGTATGGAGGTCACCAAGACCGAATTTCTGATCCGATTCAGCGGTTCGACCCATTATCCGTCTTTTCTTCGGATCAGTGAACATACCCCTTTGGCAATACAGGAAAAATTTCAAACGGGCCGTAAGGTGGCGTCAAGGCATAATTATTGATCCGATTCTTTTATAGGGTCATAAAATATTGTATGGAGGTCACCAAGACCGAATTTCTGATCCGATTCAGCGGTTCGACCCATAATTAGTTTTTTCTCCGGATCAGTGAACGTACCCCTTTGGCAATATTGACAAAATTTCGAACGGGCCGCGGCGTAGCGTCAGGGCATAATCATTGATCCGATTCTTTGGTAGGGTCATAAAATATTGTATGGAGGTCACCAAGACCGAATTTCTGATCCGATTCTGCGGCTCGACCCATAATCAGTATATTCTCCGTATCAGTGAACATACCCCTTTGGCAATACTAGCAAAATTTAAACGGGCCGCATGGTGACGTCAGCGCATAATTATTGATCCGATTCTTTTGTAGGATAATAAAACATTGTAAGGAGGTCACCAAGACCGAATTTATGATCCGATTCAGCGGTTCGACCCATAATGAGTTTTTCCTCCGGATCAGTGAACATACCCCTATGGCAATAAGGGCAAAATTTCAAACGGGCCGCATGGTGGCTTCCGGACATAATTGTTGATCCGATTATTTCGTAGGGTCATAAAATATTGTATAGAGGTCACCAAGACCTAATTTCCGATCCGATTCAGCGGTTCGACCCATAATCAGTTTTTTCTCCGGACCAGTGAACATACACCTTTGGCAATACTGGCAAAATTTCTAACGGGCCGCCGGGTGACCTCAGAGCATAATTATTGATCCAATTCATTCGTAAGGTCATAAAATATTGTACGGAGGTACCAAAACCGAATTTCTGATCCGATTCAGCGGTTCAACCCATAATCAGTTCTTTCTCCGGATCAGTGAACATACCCCTTTGGCAATAATAGCAAAATTTTGAACTGGCCCCATGGTGGCGTCAGGGCATAATTATTGATCTGATTCTTTCGTAGGGTCACAAAATATTGTATGGAGGTCACCAAGAACGATTTTCTGATCCGATTCAGTGGTTCGACCCATAATAAGTTTTTTCTCCGGATCAGTGAACATACCCCTATGGCAATAATGACAAATATTTGAACGGGCCGCGGCGTGGCGTCAAGGCATAATCATTGATCTGATTCTTTCGTTGGGTAATAAAATATTGTATGGAGGTCACCAAGAACGAATTTCTGATCTGATTCAGCAATTCGACTCATAATCAGTTTTTTCTCCGGATAAGTGAACATACCACTTTGACAATATTGGCAAAATTTCAAACGGGCCGTATGGTGGCGTCAGGGCATAATCATTGATCCGATTCTTTCGTAGGGTCATAAAATATTGTATGGAGGTCACCAAGACCGAATTTCTGATCCGATTCAGCGGTTCGACCCATAATCAGTTTTTTCTCCGGATCAGTGAACATACCCTTTGGCAATACTGGCAAAATTTCAATCGGGCCGCATGGTGACGTCAGGGCATAATTATTGATCCGATTCTTTCGTAGGGTCATAAAATATTGTATGGAGGTCACCAAGACCGAATTTCTGATCCGATTCAGCGGTTCGACCCATAATCAGTTTTTTCTCCGGATCAGTGAACATACCCTTTGGCAATACTGGCAAAATTTCAATCGGGCCGCATGGTGACGTCAGGGCATAATTATTGATCCGATTCTTTCGTAGGGTCATAAAATATTGTATGGAGGTCACCAAGACCGAATTTCTGATCCGATTCAGCGGTTCGACCCATAATCAGTTTTTTCTCCGGATCAGTCAACATACCCCTATGGCAATAATGGAAAATTTTTGAACGGGCCGCATGGTGGCGTTAGGGCATAATTATTGATCCGATTCCTTTGTAGGGACATAAAATATTGTATGGAGGTCACCTAAACCGACTCTCTGATCCGATTCAGCGGTTCGACCCATACTCAGATTTTTCTCCAGATTTGTGAACATAACCATTTTGGCAATACTGGCAAAATTTCGAACGGGCCGCGTGGTGGCATTTGTACATAATTATTGATCTGATTTTTTGGTGCGGTCAAAAATATTGTATGGAGGTCACCAAGACCGAATTTCTTATCCGATTCAGTGGTTCGACCCATAATCAGTTTTTTCTCCGGATCAGTGATACCCCTTTAGCAATAATGGCAAAATTTCGAGCGAGCCGCATGGTGGCGTCAGGTCATAATTGTTGATCCGATTCTTTCATAGGGCCAAAAAATATTGTATGGAAGTCACCAAGACTGAATTTCTAATCCGATTCAGTGGTTCGACACATACTCAGTTTTTTTCTCCGGATCAGTGAATATACCCCTTTGCCCAAATTGGCAAAACAGGCAGCGGGGTGACGTCAGGGAAAAATTATTGATCTGATTCTTTCGTAGGGTCAAAAAATATTGTATGGAGGTCACCAAATCCGCTCTGATCCGATTTAGTGGTTCGACCCATACTCAGTTTATTCTCCGGATCAGTGAACATACCCTTTGGCAATAATGGTAAAATTTCGAACAGGCCGCATGGTGGCGTCAGGGAATAATTATTGATCCGATTACTTCGTAAGGTCATAAAATATTGTATGGTGATCACCAAGACCGAATTTCTGATCCGATTCAGCGGTTCGACCCATACTCAGATTTTTCTCCGGATCAGTGAACATAACCCTTTTGGCAATACTGACAAAATTTCGAACGGGCCGCATGGTGGCGTCAAGGCATAATTATTGATCTGATTCTTTGGTACGGTCAAAAAATATTGTATGGAGGTCACCAAGACCGAATTTCTGATCCGATTCAGCGGTTCGACCCATAATCAGTTCTTTCTCCGGATCAGTGAACATACCCCTTTGGCAATAATGGCAAAATTTCGAGCGGGCAGCATGGTGGCGTCAGGGCATAGTTATTGATCCGATTCTTTCGTAGGGTCAAAAAATATTGTATGGAGGTTCCCAAGAACGATTTTCTGATCCGATTCAGCCGTTCGACCCATACTAAGTTTTTCTCCGGATTAGTGAACATACCCCTTTGACAATATTGGCAAAACGGGCCGCGGGATGACGTCAGGTAATAATTATTGACCCGATTCTTTCGTAGGGTCAAAAAATACTGTATGGAGGTCACCAAGTCTGAATTTCTGATCCGATTCAGTGGTTCGACCCATACTCAGTTTATTCTCCGGATCAGTGAACTTACCCCTTTGGCAATATTGGCAAAATTTCGAACGGGCCGCAGCATGGCGTCAGGGCATTATTATTAATCCGATTCTTTCGCTGGGTCAAAAATTATTATATGGAGGTCAATAAGACCGAATTTTTGATCCGATTCAGTGGTTCTACCCATACTCAGTTTATTCTCTGGATCAGTGAACATACCATTTGGCAAAAATGGCAAAATTTCGAAAAGGCCGCATGGTGGCGTCACGGCATAATTATTGATCCGATTACTTCGTAGGGTCATAAAATATTGTATGGTGGTCACCAAGACCGAATTTCTGATCCGATTCACCGGTTCGACCCATACTCAGATTTTTCTCCGGATCAGTGAACATAACCCTTTTAGCAATACTGACAAAATTTCGAACGGGCCGCATGCTGGCGTCAAGGCATAATTATTGATCTGTTTCTTTGGTACAGTCAAAAAATATTGGATGGAGGTCAGCAAGACCGAATTTCTGTTCCGATTCAGCGGTTCGACCCATAATCAGTTTTTTCTTCGGATCAGGGAACATAACCCTTTGGCAATAATGGCAAAATTTCGAGCGGGTCGCATGGTGGCGTCAGGGCATAGTTATTGATCCGATTCTTTCGTAGGGTCAAAAAATATTGTATGGATGTCCCCAAGATCGATTTTCTGATCCGATTCAGCGGTTTGACCCATACTAAGTTTTTCTCCGGATCAGTGAACATACCCCTGTGGCAATATTGGCAAAACGGGTCGCGGGGTGACGTCAGGTAATAATTATTGATCCGATTCTTTCGTAGGATCAAAAAATACTGTACGGAGGTCACCAAGTCTGAATTTCTGATCCGATTCAGTGGTTCGACCCATACTCAGTTTATTCTCCGGATCAGTGAACTTACCCCTTTGACAATATTGGCAAAATTACGAACGGGCCGCAGCGTGGCGTCAGGGCATAATTATTGATCCGATTCTTTCGGAGGATCATAAAATATTGTATGGAGGTCACCAAGACGAAATTTCTGATCCGATTCAGCGGTTCTACCCATACTCAGATTATTCTCCGGATCAGTGAACATACCCTTTGGCAATAATGACAAAATTTCGAACAGGCCGCATGGTGGCGTCAGGGCATAATTATTGATCCGATTCCTTCGTAGGGTCATAAAATATTGTATGGTGGTCACCAAGACCGAATTTCTGATCCGATTCAGCGGTTTTACCTATACTCAGATTTTTCTCCGGATCAATGAACACAACCCTTTTGGCAATACTGAAAAATTTCGAACGGGCCGCATGGTGGCGTCAAGGCATAATTATTGATCTGATTCTTTGGTACGGTCAAAAAATATTGTATGGAGGTCACCAAGACCGAATTTCTGATTCGATTCAGCGGTTCGACCCATAATCAGTTTTTACTCCCGATCAGTGAACATACCCCTTTGCCAATAATGGCAAAATTTCGAGCGGGCCGCATGGTGGCGTCAGGGCATAGTTATTGATCCGATTCTTACGTAGGGTCAAAAAATATTATATGGAGGTCCCCAAGATCGATTTTCTGATCCGATTCAGCGGTTCGACCCATACTATGTTTTTCTCCGGATCAGTGAACATACCCCTTTGGCAATAATTATTGCAGCGGGGTGACGTCAGGGAATAATTATTGATCTGATTCTTTCGTAGGGTCAAAAAATATTGTATTGAGGTCACCAAATCCGAATATCTGATCCGATTTAGTGGCAAAACGGGTCGCGGGGTGACGTCAGGTAATAATTATTGATCCGATTCTTTCGTAGGATCAAAAAATACTGTACGGAGGTCACCAAGTCTGAATTTCTGATCCGATTCAGTGGTTCGACCCATACTCAGTTTATTCTCCGGATCAGTGAACTTACCCCTTTTACAATATTGGCAAAATTACGAACGGGCCGCAGCGTGGCGTCAGGGCATAATTATTGATCCGATTCTTTCGGAGGATCATAAAATATTGTATGGAGGTCACCAAGACCAAATTTCTGATCCGATTCAGCGGTTCTACCCATACTCAGATTATTCTCCGGATCAGTGAACATACCCTTTGGCAATAATGGTAAAATTTCGATCAGGCCACATGGTGGCGTCAGGGCATAATTATTGATCCGATTACTTCGTAGGGTCATAAAATATTGTATGGTGGTCAACAAGACCGAATTTCTGATCCAATTCAGCGGTTCGACCCATACTCAGATTTTCTCCGGATCAGTGAACATAACCCTTTTGGCAATACTGACAAAATTTCGAACGGGCCGCATGGTGGCGTCAAGGCATAATTATTGATCTGATTCTTTGGTAAGGTCAAAAAATATTGTATGGAGGTCACCAAGACCGAATTTCTGATCCGATTCAGCGGGTCGACCCATATTCAGTTCTTTCTCCGGATCAGTGAACATACCCCTTTGGCAATAATGGCAAAATTTCGAGCGGGCCGCATGGTGGCGTCAGGGCATAGTTATTGATCCGATTCTTTCGTAGGGTCAAAAAATATTGTATGGAGGTCCCCAAGATCGATTTTCTGATCCGATTCAGCCATTCGACCCATACTAAGTTTTTCTTCGGATCAGTGAACATACCCCTTTGACAATATTGGAAAAACGGGCCGCGGGATAACGTCAGGTAATAATTATTGATCCGATTCTTTCGTAGGGTCAAAAAATACTATATGGAGGTCACCAAGTCTGAATTTCTGATCCGATTCAGTGGTTCGACCCATACTCAGTTTATTCTCCGGATCAGTCAATTTACCCCTTTGGCAATATTGGCAAAATTTCGAACGGGCCGCAGCGTGGCGTCAGGGCATTATTATTGATCCGATTCTTTCGCTGGGTCAAAAATTATTGTATGGAGGTCAATAAGACCGAATTTCTGATCCGATTCAGTGGTTCTACCCATAGTCAGTTTATTCTCCGGATCAGTGAACATACCCTTTGGCAATAATGGCAAAATTTCGAAAAGGCCGCATGGTGGCGTCACGGCATAATTATTGATCCGATTACTTCGTAGGGTCATAAAATATTATATGGTGGTCACCAAGCCCGAATTTCTGATCCGATTCAGCGGTTCACTCAGATTTTTCTCCGGATCAGTGAACATAACCCATTTGGCAATACTGACAAAATTTCGAACAGGCCGCATGCTGGCGTCAAGGCATAATTATTGTTATGATTCTTTGGTACGGTCAAAAAATATTGTATGGAGGTCACCAAGACCGAATTTCTGTTCCGATTTAGCGGTTCGACCCATAATCAGTTTTTTCTCCGGATCAGTGAACATATCCCTTTGGCAATAATGGCAAAATTTCGAGCGGGTCGCCTGGTGGCGTAAGGGCATAGTTATTGATCCGATTCTTTCGTAGGGTCAAAAAATATTGTATGGATGTCCCCAAGATCGATTTTCTGATCCGATTCAGCGGTTCGACCCATACTAAGTTTTTCTCCGGATCAGTGAACATACCCCTTTGGCAATATTGGCAAAACGGGCCGCGGGGTGACGTCAGGTAATAATTATTGATCCGATTCTTTCGTAGGGTCAAAAAATACTGTATGGAGGTCACCAAGTCTGAATTTTTGATCCGATTCAGTGGTTCGACCCATACTCAGTTTATTCTCCGGATCAGTGAACTTACCCCATTGACAATATTGGCAAAATAACGAACGGGCCGCAGCGTGGCTTCAGGGCATAATTATTGATCCGATTCTTTCGGAGGATCATAAAATATTGTATGGAGGTCACCAAGACCAAATTTCTGATCCGATTCAGCGGTTCGACCCATAGTCAGTTTTTTCACCGGATTAATGAATATACACCTTTGGCATACTTGCAAAATTTCGAACGTGCCGCGGCGTGGCATCAGGGCATAATCATTGATCCGATTCTTTCGTAGAGTCATAAAATATTGTATGCAGGTCACCAAGACCGAATTTCTGATCCGATTCAGCGGTTCGACCCATAATCAGTTTTTTCTCCTGACCAGTGAACATACCCCTTTGGCAATATTGGCAAAGCGGGCCGTGGGGTGACGTCAGGTAATAATTATTGAACCGATTCTTTCGTATGGTCAAAAAATACTGTATGTAGGTCACCAAGACCGAATTTCTGATCTGATTCAGCGGTTCGACTCATAATCAGTTTTTTCTCCGGATAAGTGAACATACACCTTTGTCAATAATGGAAAATTTTCGAACAGGCTGCATGGTGGCGTCAGGGAATAATTATTGATCCGATTCTTTCGTAGGGTCAAAAAATATTGTATGGAGGTCACCAAGACCGAATTTCTGATCCGATTCAGTGGTTCAACCCATAATCAGTTTTTTCTACGGATCAGTGAACATACCCCTTTTGGCAATTATAGCAAAATTTTGAACTGGCCCCATGGTAGCGTCAGGGCATAATTATTGATCTGATTCCTTCGTAGGGTCATAAAATATTGTATGGAGGTCACCAAGACCGAATTTCTGATCCGATTCAGTGGTTCAAGCCATAATCAGTTTTTTCTCCGGATCAGTGAACATACCCCTCTGGCAATAATGGAAAATTTTCGAACGGGTCAAATGGTGGCGTTAGGGCATAATCATTGATGCGATTTTTTCGTAGGGTCATAAAATATTGTATGGAGGTCACCAAGACCAAATTTCTTATCCGATTCAGCGATTCGACCCATAATCAGTTTTTTTCCCGGATCAGTGAACATACCCCATTGGCATACTCGCAAATTTCGAACGGGTCGCGGCGTGGCGTCAGGGCATAATTATTGATCCGATTCTTTCATAGGGTCATAAAATATTGTATGAAGGTCACCAAGACCGAATTTCTGATCTGATTCAGTGGTTCGACTCATAATCAGTTTTTTCTCCGGATCAGTGAACATAATGACAAAATTTCGAACGGGCCGCATGGTGGCGTCAGGGCATAATTATTGATTCGATTCTTTCGTGGGGTCAATAAATATTGTATGTAGGACACCAAAACCGAATTTCTGATCCGATTTAGCGGTTCGACCCATACTCAGTTTTTCTCCGGAACAGTGAACGTACCTCTTTGACAATACTAGCAATATTTCGAACGGGCCGAATGGTGGCGTCAGGGCATAACTATTGATCCGATTATTTCGTAGGGTAAAAAAACATTGTATGGAGGTCACCAAGACCGAATTTCTGATCCGATTCAGCGGTTCGACCCATAATCAGTTTTTTCTCCGGATCAGTGAACATACCCCTTTGGCAATAATGACTAAAGTTTGAACGGGCCGCAAGGTGGCGTTAGAGCATAATTATTGATCGGATTCTTTCGTAGGGTAAAAAAATATTGTATGGAGGTCACCAAGAACGAATTTCTGATCCGATTCAGTGGTTCGACCCATAATCAGTTTTTTCTCCGGATCAGTGAACATACCCCTTTGGCAATAATGGAAAAATTAAGAACGGGCCGCATGGTGGCATCAGGGCATAATTATTGATCTAATTCTTTCGTATGGTCATAAAATAATGTATGGATGTCACCAAGACCGAATTTCTGATCCGATTCAGAGGTTCGACCCATACTCAGGTTTTTCTCCGGATCACTGAACAAACCCTTTTGGCAATAATGGCAAACTTTTGAACGGGCCGAATGGTGACGTCAGGGCATAATTATTGATCCGATTCTTTCGTAGGGTTAAAAAATATTATATGGAGGTCACCAAGACCGAATTTCTGATCCGATTTAGCGGTTCGACCCATACTCAGTTTCTCTCCGGATCAGTGAACATGCATCTTTGACAATACTGGCAAAATTTCGAACGGGCCGCGGGGTGACGTCATGGCATAACTATTGACCCGATTCTTTCGTAGGGTCAAAAAATATTGTATGGAGGTCACCAAGTCCGAATTTCTAATCCGATTCAGTGGTTCGACACATACTCAGTTTTTTTCTCCGGATCAGTGAACATACCCCTTTGGCAATATTGGATAAATTTCGAACGGGCCGCGGCGTGGCGTCAGGGGATAATTATTGATCCGCTTCTTTCGTAAGTTCATAAAATGTTGTATGGAGGTCACCAAGACCGAATTTCTGATCCGATTGTTGGTGCATGATGTCAGTAGTTCAGTTTCTAGTGTCTGTAATCGCGTTTGTAATGTTTTATGTTTTGTATAAGCGAAGTTGCTAACAAGTTCGCTGATATGGGCGAACTTGTTAGACAAGCGAAGTTAGTGACAACTTCGCCTGAACATACCAGGCGAAGTTGTCGTGTCTATATAAGGTTTTGTTTACGGCTTATTCCATATCAATCAGTGAATAGATTACGAGTTTGTGTATTCGAGAGAGAGAGTCTGTAATCAAGTGATCTTCGTATCACGTGTTTAAGGTTGGTATACAACGTGTTTGATTATCGTATCGTGTGTTAACCGTATTGTTTTCTATACTCGTAACGTCTTACGTAGGGATTCCGCACCTGCGTAGTACGCGATATCTCGTGTAGATCCGGCTGGGAACCTACACCGATTTAGTGGTTCGACCCATACTCAGTTTTTCTCCGGATCAGTGAGCATACCCCTTTGGCAATAATGGTAAAATTTCGAACGGACCGCATTGTGGCGTCAGGGCATAATTATTGATTTGATTCTTTCATAGGGTCATAAAATATAGTATGGAGGTCACCAAGAAGGAATTTCTGATCCGATTCAGTGGTTCGACCCATAATCAGTTTTTTACCCGGATCAGTGAACACACCCCTTTGGCAATAATGGGAAATTTTCGAACAGGCCGCATGGTGGCGTTAGGCATAATTATTGATCAGATTCTTTGGTATGGTGAAAAAATATTATATGGAAGTCACCTAGACCGAATTTCTGATCCGATTCAGCGGTTCGACCCATACTCAGAATTTTCTCCGGATCAGTGAACATAACCCTTTTGGCAATACTGGCAAAATTTCGAACGGGCCGCATGGTGGCGTTAGGGCATAATTATTGATCTGATTCTTTGTTATGGTCAAAAAATATTGTATGGATGTCACCAAGACCGAATTTCTGATCCGATTCAACGGTTCTACCCATAATCAGTTTTTTCTCTGGATAAATGAACATACCCCTTTAGAATAATGACAAAATTTCGAACTGGCCGCATAGTGGCGTCAGGGCATAATTATTGATCCGATTCCTTCGTAGGGTCATAAAATATTGTATGGAGGTCACCAAGACCGAATTTCTGATCCGATTTAGTAGTTCGACCCATAATCAGTTTTTTCTCCGTATCAGTGAACATACCCCTTTGGAAATAATGACAAAATTTCAAATCGGCCGCGGTGTGGCGTCAGGGCATAATTATTGATCCGATCCTTTCGTAGGGTAATAAAATATTGTATGGAGGTCACCTAGACCGAATTTCTGATCCGATTCAGCGGTTCGACCCATAATCAGTTTTTTCTCCGGGTCAGTGAACATACCACTTTGCCAGTACTGGCAAAATTTCAAACGGTCCGTATGGTGGCGTCAGGGCATAATTATTAATCCGATTCTTTCGTAGGGTCATAAAATATTGTATGGAGGTCACCAAGACCGAATTTCTGATCCGATTCAGCGTTTCGACCCATAATTAGTTTTTCTCCGGTTCAGTGAACATACCACTTTGGCAATAATGACAAAATTTCGAACGGGCCGCGGTGTGGCGTCAGGGCATAATCATTGATCTGATTCTTTCATAGGGTCATAAAATATTGTATGGAGGTCACCAAGACCGAATTTCTGATCCGATTCTGCGGTTCGACCCATAATCAGTTTTTTCTCCGGATCAGTGAACATACCCCTTTGGCAATACTGGCAAAAATTCAAACGGGCCGCATGGTGACGTCAGGGGATAATTATTAATCCGATTCTTTCGTAGGGTCATAAAACATTGTATGGAGGTCACCAAGACCGAATTTCTGATCCGATTCAGCCGTTCTACCCATAATCAGTTTTTTCTTCGGATTAGTGAACATACCCCTATGGCAATAAGGGCAAAATTTCGAATGGGCCACATGGTGGCGTTATAACATAGTTATTGATCCGATTCTTGCGTAGGTTAAAAAAATATTGTATTGAGGTCACCAAGAACGAATTTCTGATCCGATTCAGTGTTTCGACCCATAATTAGTTTTTTCTCCGAATCAGTGAACATACCCCTTTGGCAATAATGACAAAATTTCGAACGGGCCGCAGCGTGGCGTCAGGGCATAATCATTGATCTGATTCTTTCGTATGGTCATAAAATATTGTATGGAGGTCACCAAGACCGAATTTCTGATCCGATTCTGCGGTTCGACCCATAATCAGTTTTTTCTCCGGGTCAGTGAACATACCACTTTGCCAGTACTGGCAAAATTTCAAACGGGCCGTATGGTGGCGTCAGGGCATAATTATTGATCCGATTCTTTCCTAGGGTCATAAAATATTGTATGGCGGTCACCAAGACCGAATTTCTTATCTGATTCAGCGGTTCGACCCATAATTAGTTTTTTCTCCGGATCAGTGAACATACCCCTTTGGCAATAATGACAAAATTTCGAACGGGCCGCGGCGTGGCGTCAGGGCATAATCATTGATCCGATTCTTTCGTAGGGTCAAAAAATATTGTATGGAGGTCACCAAGACCGAATTTCTAATCCGATTCAGTGGTTCGACACATACTCAGTTTTTTTCTTCGGACCAGTGAACATACCCCTTTGCCCATATTGGCAAAACGGGCAGCGGGGTGACGTCAGGGAATAATTATTGATCTGATTTTTTCGATGGGTCAAAAAATATTGTATGGTGGTCACCAAGTCCGAATTTCTGATCCGATTCAATGTTTCGACCTGTCACACCCCGAAAATCTTATCTTAGCAGCAGAAGACTTAACTAGGTTAATTTCGGGTTATGACATATGCCGATGGCCAAATCATGAAACAGAACGCTTAAATATATAAAAAGGCTTGTTTATTCATCAGAGTGCACGTGTCATATTTGACATAGTTTATTATTATTACAAGCCTACAGTTCCACATCATCAAAACACACGCGTTCTCGGTTCCATCCCATTCAGCCCTCGCGGTGCATTCATCTTTCTCATTTACCTGAAAAGTATGTTAAAATAATTTTGTCAACACGAATGTTGGTGAGTTTCTCAATTTAAAACCGGGGTGTAACAGTTCTCGGCTTTTACACCCATTTACTAATCATTCTTATCAATGATAATTTTGTTATTCACCATTCTTTTCAATGGGAATTTAATTTCCTCTTTTTCAAACATAGTTATATAATTCTTAAACAAAACGTGTTAGTTGTAAACGAGCAAAGAGTACAACACATGTATGACTATCATTATAATAAACTCGAAACATACCAAAATCAAAATATCCCCACCTTTTCAACCAGAGCGACTGGAAGAGTGGGGGGCGTCGTCCCGATAGATCTACCAATATTTTTAGGCCATTTTCCTAGGTTAACGGTTTTTCCTTTTATAATGACTCATCCCATTTAACACAATTTGTAAAATATATAGCCCTTTTCTTGACATACTTCCCCCCAAAAAATATTTATAAATCATTAAAACATTTAAAAGTGGGGATTTACGAGAAAACTCACCGTTTCGGTAGATGATCAGTTATTCCAACTTGAATCGTGTCCTAATTTATATAGCACACAATTAATAATTTATTCATATTCCAAGTTGTTTCTTCAACTTAAAATATTTCACACATCTTATTTCTTAAAAAGAATTATTCTTTTGTTCGTGTGTTTATTTTAGTTTTAACGATACATTGGCGATTCCGTTCAAGTCCAACTCCTATATGATCATTCAACACACACATGGTCTCTAAACTTATAAATTTAACCCAAGTAGCAACTAGCACATTTTATACATAAATATTCTATTTAACAAATTTCAAGCATAATAGACAAATCTTAATTTACTAAATATAGTAAAGTTCAAAAAAAAAAATCATTTTTCATGTGATATAAAATGTTTAAGATTTTTAAATGTGCAGATCTCAATGCATGCTCATGTCATATTCATTCCATATATGCCAAAATCTAACTTTTTAACATTCTAACATACTGCATGTTTTCATATTATATATATCTAGTCATCTTAGGCTGAGGGGTGTGGAGCGTGAGAAAGGGCGCAAGAGGACAGCCGCTCGCGCCCACCACACCACCGAGGCGCGAGAGGGGGGCGAGAGGGGCGCGAGCGCGGAAAAAGAGGCAGGCGCCAGGGGTGTAGCGCTCGTGAACGGCATGGGAATGCGTAAATAGAGCCGTTGGGCTCTTTGTTTATTAAAAAAAAAATTCCGGCAACCTGTAAAAAATTCCGGCAGCCTGAAAAAAATTCCGGCAGCCTGTAAAAAATTCCGGCAGCCGAATTTTTTTGTTTATTAAAAAAAAAAAAGAAATTGGATTCATTGGGTAATGGGTTTTGACCGGATTCGTTTTTGAAGACCCAGTTGTCGCGTTGGTAGCGTTCGATTGAGTGTTTCTCGGTGAAGGGAGAGTGTGAAGATGATGTGAAATTGATGGAATTTGGGGTTTTTGAAATGGGTAACTGGATATGGAGATGAGTGGAGTTTAGATGTGAGAGCCATTGGGTTGAATTGATTTGAGAAGAAAGAAGACACATTGATGATTTACGAGTTTTTATAATAATTCGTTTTTTAATACATTTATAAAAAAATAAAAAAAAAACCGCTCGCGCCCCCTCTCGCGCCCCTCCACACCATGTCCCGGGGCGCGAGCACCACTACCAACACCCATCTTATCAAGTTTCTCTCTCTGCCACACGTCACAATATTATTGGCTGGCGCCCCCACTCGCGCCCCCTCTCGCGCCCCCCACACCCCTCAGCCTTATCATGATTCCTTTACATTTACCCAACATTTATTATATCATCTTTCATACAAGACATTCAAATAATTAATCTATTTTAGTTTCATATTTAAGTATGTTTATGAATTCTAGCATGCATCCTAAACATTAAAACTTGTACACTTTAAGAAGCAAACATTCTTGACTAGTTATCTTATTCAACCATTTTGACTACTTCATACAATGGTTCTATCTTATATTAGCATAATCAAACTATTGCACAACTAGTGATTTCTTATTTTTACCAAACAAAGTTTCTATTTTTCTCATATCATCTTATTGTCAATAATTTATCCATAATTTTCGATCCAAGTGAAAAAGCCATTTTAATAACATACAACTATGATGTTTAATTTCTAATATGGACCTAATTAATGTTAATAAGTTTCAAGCATACCTATGTTCACGTGCAAAACCAAATCATTATTTCATCAAGGTATACTAATGAGACTATATATATTTATTGGAATCACACTATACTCAAATAAAACATTAATCCCATGAAGCTAATAAAATCACGTATGTATATATATATATATATTACCCCAAATTTGAACATTAAAATCTATAATGTGGAGACTAGTATATATATGCAAGAACACATACATATACTTGTTTTAACAACGTGACCCATTTCAACAGAATGCAAATAATAACTTAAACAAAACTTATCACACGACCCAAAACTATAACATGCATGTATAATTAAGGTTTTGCATTATTTATATTTGATTAAACAAATAATATAGTACTCATAGCATGTATGCATGTGGGTAAGTGTTTGTTACCCACCATACACACACATTCTAACTCACGACACACACAATCATGCATATTAAATATATATATATATATAGATCTTTTATTATTGTGTGAAGCATTTTAAGCATCCAAAAGCAAGATTATATATTATCTAAAATGGTTACCTTAATTTTTGGACGAACAGTGATAGGGAATGTGAGAATGATTATAATCTCTATGTGACAGCTTGCTTATGCCTCCTAGAATGCTCCTATCCTTTCTTGTTATCTCCTAAATAACTTCAAACCTCCATTCTTAGGTGTTTTCTTTGAGTGCTTTTTAATGGAATAAAAGAAAATGATGGAAATGGTGGGGTATTATGGTGGCTGACGGTAGTGAGAGAGAGAGTGGTAGTGTGTTTTGGGATTTGTGATTAGAACTTGATGTCTTGCATCTTGAAAAGTAAGTTAAAGAGTAAAAATAAAATATTTGATGATGGTTAATAGAGTGTTCGTTTGATTTTTAAAGAGAGAAGGAAAGTAGTTTGTAGGTTGATGAGTTGGTGATAGAGTAGATATATGTAAGTAAAATGAGTTGATTGGTGTGAGGTGGAGGTGTTCCAGGTTTCCCATAAGATACTAATGATTATTAGAAAGATTTCTTACAAAACAATGGATTCCACCAGTGGTGTACGATTTAGGTGGGGAAAATATGGAGGAAATTTTGTGATGATGTGGCTTTTTAAACAAAGTCTTAAGCTTTTAGATTAACGTTTGTCGAACTTTAACTATCTAAACGAACTCCATTTCTAATAAATTTTGTCAGACTTTATCCGATTTTGGATTCCTAACGCAATAAGCCTAAGAACATAATTTTTGGTGGTGTTGGGTTTTGGCTCCATACGGTGTCCGCTACCGGCTCTCAGCCACAAACTTATTGATTTTTACACAACGAAAAATCCTAAAAATAGGTTCGTCACTTATGTCCACTATTTTTACTAATAATAAAATTTTCCGGGTTGATCCCGACTATTTTGGACTTTTCAACTTCCCGGGGTATAACCAGTGTTCGTTATGCGCAGTGTCCGCTACGCGACAAATTTAAACTTTTTTGAACATAAACAGTTTTAACACACATATTTTGAAGATTTTGGAATAAAATATTATTATTTTATTTATTACAATATTTTATTCGGATAAGCACTGTTACATAAGTCGCGGTTTTAAGGCTAATTTTTCCGGGGTTTCACACGACCCATACTCAGTTTATTCTCCGGATCAGTGAACCTACCCTTTGGCAATAATGGCAAAATTTCGAACAGGCCGCATGGTGGCGTCAGGGCATAATTATTGATCCGATTCCTTCGTATGGTTATAAAATATTGTATGGTGGTCACCAAGACCGAATTTCTGATCCGATTCAGCGGTTCGACCCATACTCAGATTTTTCTCCGGATCAGTGAACATAACCCTTTTGGCAATACTGACAAAATTTCGAACGGGCCGCATGGTGGAGTCAGGGCATAATTATTGATCTGATTCTTTGGAACGGTCAAAAAATATTGTATGGAGGTCACCAAGACAGATTTTCTGATCCAATTCAGCGGTTCGACCCATAATCAGTTTTTTCTCCAGATCAGTGAACATACCCATTTGGCAATAATGGCAAAATTTCGAGCGGGCCGCGTGGTGGCATCAGGGCATAATTATTGATCCGATTCTTTCGTAGGGTCAAAAAATATTGTTTGGAGGTCCCCAAGATCGATTTTCTGATCCGATTCAGCGGTTCGTCCCATACTAAGTTTTTCTCCGGGTCAGTGAACATACCTCTTTGGCAATATTGGCAAAACGGGCCGCGGGGTGACGTTAGGTAATAATTATTGATCCGATTCTTTCGTAGGGTCAAAAAATATGATATGGAGGTCACCAAGTCCGAATTTCTGATCCGATTAAGTGGTTCGACCCATACTCAGTTTATTCTCCGGATCAGTGAACTTACCCCTTTGGCAATATTGGAAAAATTTCGAATGGGCCGCAGCGTGGCGTCAGGGCAAAATTATTGATCTGATTCTTTCGCTTGGTCAAAAATTATTGTATGGAGGTCAATAAGACCGAATTTCTGATATGATTCAGCGGTTAGACCCATACTTAGTTGTTTCTCCGGATCAGTGACCTTACCCCTTCGACGATACTGGCAAAATTTCGAACGGGCCGTGGGGTGACGTCAGAGCATAATATTTGATCTGATTCTTTCGTAGGGTAAAAAAATATAGTATGAAGGTCACCAAGACCGAATTTCTAATCCGATTCCGCGGTTCGACCCATAGTCAGTTTTTCTCCGGATCATTGAACATACCCTTTTGGCATACTGGCAAATGTTCGAAAGGGCCGCTGCGTGGTGTTAGGACATAATTATTGATCCGTTTTTTTCGTTTGTTCAAAAAATATTTTATGGTGTTCACCAAGACCGATCCGATTCAGCGGTTCGACCCATACTCAGTTTTTTCTCCGGATCAGTGAACATACCCCTTTGGCAATAATAGAAAATTTTCGAACGGGTCACATGGTCGCGTTAGGGCATAATCATTGATGAGATTTTTTCGTTGGGTCATAAAACATTGTATGGAGGTCACCAAGACCGAATTTCTGATCAGATTCAGTGGTTCGACCCATACTCAGTTTTTTCTCCGGATCAGTGAACATACCCCTTTGGCAATACTAGCCAAATTTCGAACGGGCCGCGGCGTGGCATCAGGGCATAACTATTGATCCGATACTTTCGTAAGGTCAAAAAATATTATATGGAGGTCACCAAGACCGAATTTATGATCCGATTCAGCGATTCGACCCATACTCAGTTTTTTCTCCGGAACAGTGAACATACCCCTTTTGAAATAATGGCAAAATTTCAAACGGGCTGCGGCGTGGCGTCAGGGCATAATTATTGATATGTTTCTTTCGTAAGTTCAAAAAATAGTTTATGGAGGTCACCAAGACCGAATTTCTTATCCGATTCAGCGGTTCGACCGATACTCAGATTTTTCTCCAGATCAGTGAACATAATCCTTTTGGCAATACTGGAAAAATTTCGAACGGGCCGCATGGTGGCGTCAGGACATAATTATTGATCCGCTTCTTTCGTAAGTTAAAAAATCATTTTATGGAAGTCACCAAGACCGAATTTCCGATCCGATTCCGCGGTTCGACCATACACAGTTTTTTCTCCAGATCAGTGAACATACCCCTTTGGCAATACTGGAAAAATTTCGAACAGGCCACGGGGTGACGTCAGGGCATTATTATTGATCCGATTCTTTGGTAGGGTTAAAAAATATTGTATGGAGTTCACCAAAAACGAATGTTCGACCCATACTCAGTTTTTTCTCCAGATCAGTGAACATACCCCTTTGGCATAGTGGCAAAATTTTGAACGGGCCGCATGGTGACGTCAATGCATAATTATTGATCCGATTCTCTGGTAGGATCAAAAAATATTGTATGGAGTTCACCAAGAACGAATGTTCGACCCATACTCAGTTTTTTCTCCAGATCAGTGAACATACCCCTTTGGCATACTGGCAAAATTTTGAACGGGCCGCATGGTGACGTCAGGGCATAATTATTGATCCGATTCTTTGGTAGGGTCAAAAATATTGTATGGAGGTCACCAAGAACGAATGTTCGACCCATACTCAGTTTTTTCTCAAGATAAGTGAATATACCCCTTTGGCATACTGACAAAATTTTGAACGGGCCGCATTGTGGCGTCAGGGCATAATTATTGATATAATTCTTTCGTAGGGTCAAAAAATATTGTATGGAGGTCACCAAGACCGAATATCTGATCCGATTCAGCGGTTCGACCCATACTCAGTTTTTTCTCCGGATAAGTGAACATATCCCTTTGGCAATAATGGAAAATTTTCGAACGGGCCGTGGGGTGACGTCATAGCATAATATTTGATCTGATTCTTTCGTAGGGTAAAAAAATATTGTATGGAGGTCACCAAGACCGAATTTCTAATCCGATTCAGCGATTCGACCCATAGTCAGTTTTTTCTCCGGATCAGTGAACATACCCTTTTGGCGTACTAGCAAATGTTTGAAAGGGCCGCTGCGTGGTGTTACGGCATAATTATTGATCCGCTTCTTTTGTTAGTTCAAAAAATATTTTATGGAGTTCACCAAGACCGAATTTCTGATCCGATTCAGCGGTTCGACCCATACTCAGTTTTTTCTCCGGATCAGTGAACATACCCCATTGGCAATAATGAAAAATTTTCGAACGGGTCACATGGTCGCGTCAGGGCATAATCATTGATGCGATTTTTTCGTTGGGTCATAAAATATTGTATGGAGGTCACCAAGACCGAATTTCAGATCCGATTCAGTGGTTCGACCCATACTCAGTTTTTTCTCCGGATCAGTGAACATACCCCTTTGGCAATACTGGCCAAATTTCGAACGGGCCGCGGCGTGGCATCAGGGCATAACTATTGATCCGATACTTTCGTAAGGTCAAAAAATATTGTATGGAGGTCACCAAGACCGAATTTGTGATCCGATTCAGCGGTTCGACCCATGCTCAGTTTTTTCTCCGGAACAGTGAACATACCCCTTTTGCAATAATGGCAAAAATTCGAACGGGCTGCGGCGTGGCGTCAGGGCATAATTATTGATATGATTCTTTCCTAAGTTCAAAAAATAGTTTATGGAGGTCACCAAGACCGAATTTCTGATCCGATTCAGCATTTCGACCCATAGTCATTTTTTTCTCCCGATCAGTGAACGTACCCATTGGGCAAAATAATGGCAAAATTTCGAACGGGCCGCATGGTGGCGTCAGGGCATAATTATTGATTCGATTCTTTCGTAGGGTTATAAAATATTGTATGGAGGTCACCAAGACCGAATTTCTGATCCGATTCAGCGGTTCGACCCATACTCAGATTTTTCTCCAGATCAATTAACATACCCCTTTTGGCAATATTGGCAAAATTTCGAACGGGCCGCATGGTGGCGTCAGGACATAAATATTGATCCGATTCTTTTGTAGGGTCAAAAAATATTGTATGGAGGTCACTAAGACCGAATTTATGATCCGACTCATCGGTTCGACCCATACTCAGTTTTTTCTCCGGATAAGTGAACATACCCCTTTTGCAACAATGGCAAAATTTCGAACGGGCTGCGGCGTGGCGTCAGGGCATAATTATTGATATGATTCTTTCGTAAGTTCAACAAATACTTTATGGAGGTAACCAAGACCGAATTTCTGATCCGATTCAGCGGTTCGACCCATACTCAGTTTTTTTCTCCGGAATAGTGAACATACCCCTTTGGCAATAACGGCAATTTTTCGAACGGGCCACAAGGTGGCGTCAGGGCATAATTATTATACGATTCTTTCGTAAGGTCATAAAATATTGTATGTAGGTCATCAAGACCGAATTTCTAATCCGATTCAGCGGTTCGACCCATACTCAGTTTTTTCACCGGATTAGTGAACAGACCCCTTTTGCAATAATGGCACAATTTCGAACGGGTCGCGGCGTGGCGTCAGGGCATAATTATTGATCCGCTTCTTTCGTAAGTTAAAAAAATATTTTATGGAGGTCACCAAGACCGAATTTCTGATCCGATTCCGCGGTTCGACCTTACACAGTTTTTTCTCCGGATCAGTTAACACACCCCTCTGGGAATAATGGCAAAATTTAGAACGTGCCGCATGGTGGCGTCAGGGCATAATCATTGATCCGATTCTTTCGTAGGGTACAAAAATATTGTATGGAGGTCAACAAAACTGAATTTCTGATCCGATTCAGCGATTCGACCCAAACTCAGTTTTTACTCCGGATCAGTGAACATACCGCTTTGGCAATACTGGCAAAATTTCGAACAGGCCACGGGGTGACGTCAGGACATTATTATTGATCCGATTCTTTGGTAGGGTCAAAAAATATTGTATGGAGTTCACCAAGAACGAATGTTTGACCCATACTCAGTTTTTTTTCCAGATCAGTGAACATTCCCCTTTGGCATACTGGCAAAATTTTGAACGGGCCGCATGGTGACGTTAGGGCATAATTATTGATACGATTCTTTGGTAGGGTCAAAAATTTTGTATGGAGGTCACCAAGAACGAATGTTCGACCCATACTCAGTTTTTTCTCCAGATAAGTGAATATACCCCTTTGGCATACTGACAAAATTTTGAACAGGCCGCATTGTGGCGTCAGGGCATAATTATTGATATAATTCTTTCGTAGGGTCATAAAATATTGTATGGAGGTCACCAAGACCGAATTTCTGATCCGATTCAGCGGTTCGACCCATACTCAGATTTTTTTCCGAATCAATGAACATACCCCATTTGGCAATATTGGCAAAATTTCGAACGGGCCGCATGGTGGCGTCAGGGCATAACTATTGATCCGATTCTTTGGTAGGGTCAAAAAATATTGTATGGAGGTCAACAAGACCGAATTTATGATCCGATTCAGCGGTTCGACCCATACTCAGTTTTTTCTCCGGATAAGTGAACATACCCCTTTTGCAATAAAGACAAAATTTCGAACGGGCTGTGGCGTGGCGTCAGGGCATAATTATTGATATGATTCTTTCGTAAGTTCAAAAAATAGTTTATGGAGGTCACCAAGACCGAATTTCTGATCCGATTCAGTGGTTCGACCCATACTCAGTTTTTTTCTCCGGAACAGTGAACATACCCCTTTGGCAATAACGGCAAAATTTCGAACGGGCCACATGGTGGCGTCAGGGCATAATTATTATACGATTCTTTCGTAAAGTCATACAATATTGTATGTAGGTCATCAAGAACGAATTTCTAATCCGATTCAGCGGTTCGAGCCATACTCAGTCTTTTCACCGGATTAGTGAACTTACCCATTTTGCAATAATGGCACAATTTCGAACGGGTCGCGGCGTGGCGTCAGGGCATAATTATTGATCCGCTTCTTTCGTAAGTTAAAAAAATATTTTATGGAGGTCACCAAGACCGGATTTCCGATCCGATTCCGCGGTTCGATCATACACAGTTTTTTCTCCGGATCAGTGAACACACCCCTCTGTTAATAATGGCAAAACATAGAACGTGCCGCATGGTAGCGTACGGGCCTAATTATTGATCCGATTCTTTCGTAGGGTAAAAAAATACTGTATGGAGATCACCAAGACTGAATTTCTGATCAGATTCAGCCATTCGACCCAAACTCAGTTTTTACTCCGGATTAGTGAACATACCCCTTTGGCAATACTGGCAAAATTTCGAACAGGCCACGGGGTGACGTCAGGGCATTATTATTGATCCGATTCTTTGGTAGGGTCAAAAAACATAGTATGGAGTTCACCAAAAACGAATGTTCGACCCATACTCAGTTTTTTCTCCAGATCAGTGAACACACCCCTTGGCATACTGGCAAAATTTTGAATGGGCCGCATGGTGGCGTCTGGTTATAATTATTGATCTGATTCTTTCGTAGGGTCAAAAAATATTTTATGGAGGTCACCAAGACTGAATATCTGATCCGATTCAGCGTTTCGACCCATAGTCAGTTTTTTCTCTCGATCAGTGAACATACTCATTTGGCAATAATGGCAAAATTTCGAACGTGCTGCATGGTGGCGTCAAGGCATAATTATTGATCCAATTCTTTTGTATGGTCATAAAATATTGTATGGAGGTTTACAAGACCGAATTTTTGATCCGATTCAGCAGTTCGATCCATGCTCAGTTTTTTCTCCGGATCAGTAAACGTACCCCTTTGGCAATACTAGAAAAATTTCGAACAGTCCACGGGGTGACGTCAGGGCATAATTATTGATCCGATTCTTTGGTGGGGTCAAAAAATATTGTATGGAGGTCACCAAGACCGAATGTTCGACCCATACTCAGTTTTTTCTCCAGATCAGTGAACATACCCCTTTAGCATACTAACAAAATTTTGAACGGGCCGCATTGTGGCGTCAGGGCATAATTATTGATATAATTCTTTCGTAGGTTCAAAAAATATTGTATGGAGGTCACCAAGACCCAATATCTGATCCGATTCAGCGGTTTGACCCAAACTCAGTTTTTACTCCGGATCAGTGAACATACCCCTTTGGCAATACTGGAAAAAATTCGAACAGGCCACGGGGTGACGTCAGGGCATTATTATTGATCCGATTCTTTGGTAGGGTCAAAAAATATTGTATGGAATTCAACAAGAACGAATGTTCGACCCATACTCAGTTTTTTCTCCAGATCAGTGAACATATCCCTTTGACATACTGGCAAAATTTTGAACGGGCCGCATGGTGACGTCAGGGCATAATTATTGATCCAATTCTTTGGTAGGGTCAAAAATATTGTATGGAGGTTTACGAGACCGAATTTCTGATCCGATTCAGCAGTTCGACCCATACTCAGTTTTTTCTCCGGATCAGTGAACGTACCCATTGGCAATACTGCAAAAATTTCGAACAGTCCACGGGGTGACGTCAGGGCATAATTATTGATCCGATTCTTTGGTGGGGTCAAAAAATATTGTATGGAGGTCACCAAGACCGAATGTTCGACCCATACTCAGTTTTTTCTCCAGATCAGTGAACATAACCCTTTGGCATACTTGAAAGTTTTTGAATGTGTCGCATGGTGGCGTCAGGGCCTAATTATTGATCAAATTCTTTCGTAGGTTCATAAAATATTGTATGTAGGTCACCAAGACCGAATTTCTGATCCGATTCAGCGGTTCGACCCATACTCTGTTTTTTTTCTCCGGATCAGTGAACATACCCCTTTGACAATACTAGCAAAATTTCGAACATGCCGCACGGTGGCGTCAGAGCATAATTATTTATATGATTCTTTCGTAGGGTCAAAAAAAATTTGTATGGAGGTCACCAAGACCGAATATCTGATCCGATTCAGCGGTTCGACCCATAGTCATTTTTTTCTCCCGATCAGTGAACGTACCCATTGGGCAAAATAATGGAAAAAATCATATCAATAATTATGCCCTGACGCCACGCCAGAGCATATTATTTATGTTATTTTCAAGGCGTTCGAGAATTGGATCCTGAAACGTGATGCTCATTTATTAGAGTGAAAATTCTGGAACAAGTTGGATTTAATCGGGAATTAAAGTGTTTATGTTCTTGATCGTTATCCATGGTGATTGAAGATGCTTCAGATTAATTAATGGTCATGTGTTAGATTCTGTCAAGGTGGTTTTGTGATGAAATTGATCACTTGATGTTGAGTAGTTGAAGATTAAACCTTATCGTATGCCGACGAGTTGGTGAAGTTGTGGAGGACGCCCAACTTCACGTGTTGGTGAAGTCAGATGGACTCACGTGATTGGTTGAGATGATCCATTAGCACGAGGATGCATGCATTTCAAAGACCTCAATCATTATAGTCGGAGAAGCTTACACTGAAGGGGAGATCTGATATGGAAGACGCTGGGTGATTGGTAGATTTGTGAAGCTACAGGACAGTTTCAGACACGGCTGTTTGATGAGCAAACAGAAGATCATCAGTTAAGAGGGAGTCTGTTGGTGCATGTTTTGTAACAGATGATCTTTTGTGTTTGTTAGAATTGAGAGCAACGGTCAAAGGGGAGACTGTTGGTGCATTTTGTGACCGTCGCTATGCAATTCAGACCAGCGGAGACGCCATAGGTGAAGTTAGAACAACTTCGCCTTAGGCGAAGTTAGAACAACTTTGCCATAGGCGAAGTTAGGACAACTTCACCTTAGGCGAAGTTATCACAACTTCGCCATAGGCGAAGTTGTGATCAACTTCACCTACTGACGCCTACTGAAGTTTATATATATATATATGCGTGTGTCTTGTTTAGTTTTAAGAATCCAGTAATTCAGAGAGTTGTGTGTTACAGTTTGATTGTCGAGAGAGAACAAACAGAGAGAGAGTGTCGTTAGGGACGACCCGAGGTAGAGCTCACCTCGGGTCGGACGTGTTTCTGTTTATGTTACGGTATGTAACGTGTTTGTTTAATTATTATTATAAAGAATCTGCAGATTTGTTTATCCCGTTCTTGTATTTGTTCGTGTATTTGTTCGTGTACGTGTTTGTGTTCTTCATCTTGTACACCATTAACGAGTCTAGGAGGATTCCGCACTCCTAGACCTCGTGCGGATCTCGTATCGATCGGCGACGCGCCGGGGGGACCTACATGTGGTATCAAAGCGAAGTTATCAACAACTTCGCCTACCTTCTCAAGTTCGCCTATCTCAAGCGAAGTTCTCTACAACCTCGCCTACTTTCTAAGTTCGCTTACCCTAAGCGAAGTTACACTCAACTTCGCCAAGTCACGCGAATTTAAGAAAGATCCAGCGAAGTTAAGTCTAAGCGAAGTTATCCGTAACTTCGCCTACAGTACTTTTCAGAAGAGTTTAAGAAAGATCCAGCGAAGTTAAGTCTAAGCGAAGTTATCCGTAACTTCGCCTACAGTACTTTTCAGAAGAAATTTTTTTTTATTTTTTTCGGGTTTCTTAGTTTTTGAGAAAGATGACGTCAATTAACATCTCAGAGTTAGTTAAGATGGAAGTAGAAGCAGGGTCAGCTACTAAGGCCCCAAAGTTGCTTAAAGGAACTGACTTCGTTGCTTGGAAGGATCGGTTCGAACAATATGTCAAGTACCAGGATGCGAAAATGTGGGTATGCATCCAGGATGGTTATATTCCACCAACTATGGAGTACGAAGGTCGTGATCAGATCAAGAAGTACAGTAAAATGGAAGATGAAGAGAAAAAGATGTATGAGACCGAGAGCAAGGCTCATGCTACTATCACTATGGCTCTTCCACAAGAGATCCTTCATACGTTTAGAAAGTACAAGACAGCAAGAGAGCTTTGGGAAGCTCTTGAGAACCGGTTTGAAGGAAATGTGAGAATCCGTGCTTCGAAGATCAAATTGCTCAAAACCCAGTTCTCAGTCTTCAAGTATCTGAAAAACGAATCACTTGATGATATCATCACCAGATATTATCATCTGATGACTGAACTGAGCAACTATTCGATTTCTTACCGAGAAGAAGAGATAGTTGAGAAGCTTCTTGATGCTCTCCCACCAAAATGGGAGATGTACACGGTGCTGATGAGGGAAGACAAAGACTTTCCCCAATATGATCTGGAAACGGCAGTCAACAAGCTCCGAACCTTTGAGCTTAACATGGTTAGAAAGGAGACACCTACGGATCAGGTTCAAGATCCAGGTATGTATGGTGCTAAAGTCAACTCTAGTTCAGGTTCGAAGACTGAATCAGCTGCCTACTATTCGAAGGGAGAGTCGGGTGCCAACTCATCACATGAGGGGCATGTGTCAGTCAACACGAATGGTGATGTTTGCTTTGTAGCAGGTGGATCTAGTGCTTCTAAACCGCAAGCAAGCAAGAGTAGCTGCTCTCCAAGTCTTCCTAGCAACAACTACTCTAAGATGCCTATGAGTGTCAAATCTGCTGAAGAGCAGGTTGCTCTCTATGCTTCTTTTATTGCATCCTATGAGAACTACATTCAGGGGAAGATTGTTGATCCAGCTATGTTGGATGAAGACTATGACCAGATTGATGCTGATGATCTGGAAGAAATGGATCTGCAATGGCAGATGGCTATGATCATGAGAAGAGTAAAACAGTTTATGAAAAAAACCGGAAGAAAGTTTGTCGGTGGAAGGCCAGGGTTTGACAAGACGAAGGTAAGATGCTACAACTGTCAGCAAAACGGCCACTTTGCTAAGGAGTGCAGAAATGAGCGTGTAGAACGTGGTCAAGGCAAGTTTACACAGCATAATGGGGTAGTAAAGATTATAGTGCTATGATTTCCAGAGAAGATGGTGAATACAACTGGAACCTGCATTCTGAAGAAATTTTTGAACAGGCCAATTTGGCGAAGGTTGAAACTGAAGGAAATGAGAAGGTTACCGGAGAAGAAAAAGCTCTCATGGCAGATGTTAAAGACCAGCTCTCCGAGGTATGTTCTAAACCTACTTGTTCTAAATGTGAAAACTTGTCTGAGCAATTAGCAACTATAACTGATCAGTATGTTGGTTTGGATGCTGAGTTTAAAACTTTAAAAGAAGATCATCACTTTACTAAAGCAAGAGAAAATAGCTATAAAGTTAAAATAAAAGCTTGTGAAAAGGATATTAAAAGTCTAAAAGCAAAACTTGCTGAAAAAATACAAGTGATTGATCTAAGCTATGAAGTTTTGGAAGAAAAAACCAAGCTAATAGCTGAAAGAGAAAAACAGATTGCTGATCACCAGGTGAAAGTGGTGGAACTGAATAGAAAACTTGAGCAGTTCAGAAATTCCTATGCTATTCTTGATCACCTTGTTAGTGATCAAGGTTCCTCTGTTAAGAGGGGAGGTATTGGTTATCATGAGGTTCCACCACCTTATAATCACAATTACACTTTTAATCATAGTGTTCAGAAATCTGTTGACTTTGAGGTTGTTCAGACAGTTCCAATTAAGGTAACTAGTAAAGAACCAGATGTTAGTAGAGGTGAAACAAGTACGCCTGTTTCAAGTGTTAAAATTTTTGATCCGAGTCCAGTCTCATCAAGTTCGGATAAGTCATCCGAGCCTGGTAAGGCAAAAGAGGAGGCGGTATTGCCAGATAGTGGAGAGAAAGAGAAAACAACTAAAAAGAGTTCTCCGCTAAACCCGTATGTCCCACCTTATGTGAGACAAACAGGCGGTAATAATGCCTCGACATCTAAAACACCTGTTGATAAAAGGGTTGAACATATGTGTTGTTTTAGGTGTAATCAATTAGGGCACCTAGTTCCAGATTGCCCTCTGAAGCAGAGATTCAGAGGTGTGAGGCCTACTAATACTGAGAATAAGTCTAATGGTAATCATAATACTGGTAAAAATGAAAACCATTCAAAATTCAGAAATGTGACTAATTCAGGTTTTCAAAGAAACCAATCTCAGTTTTACACTGCTAATAACCAAACCACAAGCTATAATTCTTTTAATTCACAAAGGTTTGGAAGGCCTCACAATCAATCTACAAGGAGGTATACTAATAGGACTTACAGGAATTATACAGAGACTAACTTTGGAAAGCCAAGGTTCGGGATGTATAGATCCAAGACCAATTGGTCTTGGGTCCCTAGATTCTAATCTTTTGCTTTTATCGTGCAGGAACAGTTGAACAGGGCTGCAAATAACCTATGGGTTGTGGATAGCGGCTGTTCCCGGCACATGACGGGTAACAAAAACTTGTTACGCGATTTGAAACCTGTTCAAGGAGGGAGAGTGAGCTTTGCAAGAGAAAGTGGAGGCAAGATTACAGGAATGGGAACGGTGTCTAATGGAATGATGACTCTAGAAAAAGTAAACTTTGTCGAAGAATTGAAGCACAATCTGCTGAGTGTGTCGCAGATCTGTGATAAGGAGTACACCGTACATTTTACAAAGAATGAGGCGATTGTGTTACATCCTGGTTTTCAGATACCAGAGGAGTGGATTGTGATGAAAGCTCCACGTGAGAGGAATACGTATATTATGGATATGAGGTCGACTGAAATGGCCACGGAAGAATCATGCCTTATGACAAAAGCGAGCGAATCGGAGTCCGAATTGTGGCATAGGAGAATGGGGCACATTCATCTTCGGAAGATGAACCACATTGTCAAGAATGGACTTGTGCTGGGCGTTCCCTTGAAAAGTTTCAACTTTGAAGACAAATGTCTAGCGTGCAAGAAGGGAAAGCAGCACAAGAAATCCCATCACACCAAGAAGGTCAATTCTATTGTCAGTACTCTAGAATTGCTTCACATGGATCTCTTCGGTCCCGTGAATGCAAAAAGTCTAGGTGGTACTTCTTATTGCTTGGTGATCACTGATGATTACTCACGATATTCGTGGGTATATTTCCTGAAATCAAAAGATGAAACGGCTCAGATGGTGAAGAATTTGATTACCAAAGTTGAGAACGTTATGGATAAAAGGGTTAAGTTCATCAGGAGTGACAATGGAAAGGAGTTCAAGAATTTTGAGATGGAGATCTTCTGCCTTCAAAAAGGGATTGAACACCAGTACAGCGCTTCGTATACTCCGCAACAGAATGGAGTGGCTGAAAGGAAGAACAGAACGTTAATTGAAGGAGCCAGAACAATGCTGGCTGATTCGAAGCTTCCTGTGGTGTTTTGGGCTGAAGCTGTTGCTACAGCCTGTTATATCCTGAATAGAGTCTTGACTGTTAAAAGACTTAATAAAACGTGTTATGAGCTTATGCATGGGAGGAAGCCCAACTTGAGTGGTCTTGAACCATTCGGGTCCCCTTGTTCGATTTTAAAGACAAATTCTAAATTTGGTGAAGTAGCCGATGAAGGAATCTTAGTCGGTTATGTTGTTGGGACTCCCAACAGACGTGTCTTTAATACATCGACCAGTAAGGTTGAGGTGGTGTGTAACACCGATATCACAAGTTACAAACCGCCAAAACCAAGCAACGGACCTGCTGAGTTTTTCGACTATGATAGACTTTTTAAGTCTTTTAACATATCGTATTTGGATAGTGCAGAAGAAGACGAGAGAGTTGCTACGAAGATGATCCTTGATGAGGAAGAAAATCTAGTGCAAAGACAGCTGTTTGATAAATGTCAACCTTCCTCATCAAATGCTATCGATACCCCTGCTGCCTCTCCTGAAGAAGAATTTTTCAATCCGTTTCACTCTCAGCAAGAAACAACCATTGACAAGCTCTCTTCTAACTTGGAAGACAATTTTCATGTCGGTTCTGTTCCGACCACGAGAATTCATAAAGATCACCCTTTGGAGAATGTGATTGGTGATGTGTCCTCCGGTGTACAAACAAGACGTAGCTTGAATGAGCACACCTGTGTTTACACAAGCATTAAGGAAACAGGCATAATCAACGAATGCTTGTACACCTGCTTTATCAGCCAGATTGAACCAAAGAATTACCAAATGGCTCTAAAGGACAGCTCGTGGGTCGAAGCCATGCAAGAAGAGCTGGCTCAATTCAAGAAAATGGAAGTTTGGACTTTGGTTGAAAAACCAAAGAATGTGCATGCAATAGGCACAAAATGGGTTTTTAAGTGCAAGAGAGATGAGAAAGGGATTATTATTAGAAACAAGGCGAGGCTAGTCGTTAAAGGTTTTAATCAACAAGAGGGGATTGATTATAATGAAGTGTTCGCTCCTGTGGCAAGATTGGAAGCCATTAGATTGTTTTTGGCATTTGCTGCTTATAAGAAGATGAAGGTATTTCAGTTGGATGTGAAAAGTGCGTTTCTAAATGGGAAAGTTGATGAGGTTGTGTATGTTGAGCAACCTCCGGGTTTTCCTGACCCAGACTTTCCAGACCACGTGTACAAGTTAAGCAAGGCGTTGTATGGACTACATCAGGCACCTCATGCATGGTACTCAACCTTATCAGATTATTTGCTTGAAAATGGATTTGAAAGAGGGAAGATAGATAGCATGTTGTTCTTCAAGAGAGAAGGAAGCGACTTCCTGCTGGTGCAAGTCTACGTGGATGACATTATCTTTGCTGCATCAAAAGTCTCCATGTGTCAGGAGTTTGAGGCCGTCATGAAGAAAAGGTTTGAAATGAGTGCTATGGGTGAACTAACTTTCTTTTTAGGATTGCAGGTTGATCAGAAGAAGGATGGGATGTTCATTCATCAGACCAAGTATGTCCATGATGTGCTCAAACGCTTCAAGATGGAGGACAGCACTCCATTCGATACTCCAATCTGCGTCAACCATAAGTTGGGTGCTGAGACAGACAATGACGCAGATGTGGACCCAACTCAGTATCGGGCTATTATAGGTTCTTTAATGTACTTAACTGCTTCTAGGCCTGATATTATGTTTGCAGTTTGTCTTTGTGCTCGTTTTCAGGCAAACCCAAAGGAATCTCACATGAAGGGTGTGAAGAGGATCTTGCGGTATCTCAAAGGCAAACCTAAGCTGGGGTTGTGGTACGCGAAGGGAGGAGACTTGGAGCTAGTCGCTTACACAGATTCTGATTATGGAGGGTGCAATCAGAATCGGAAGTCAACAACTGGAGGATGTCAGTTTCTAGGTGGCAGATTGGTGTCGTGGCAATGTAAGAAGCAGACTTCAGTCGCAATTTCAACATGTGAGGCAGAATACATGGCAGCATCCAACTGCTTCTCCCAGGTTCTGTGGATTCAACAACAGTTGCGCGACTATGGTCTGAATTTCTCACTTACTCCTATTTGCATTGATAACACAGCTGCTATCTCAGTAACTAACAATCCCGTGAAGCACAGTAAAACTAAACATATTGACATACGTCATCATTTTATACGGGATTGTGCTGAGAAGAAACTGATTGTGCTTGAAAAGGTGGATACGCTTGATAATTTCGCTGATTTATATACTAAAGCGTTTGACAAATCAAGATTTCAAAACCTTGTTGAGTTGAATGGGATGATCAATCCCGAGTAACCATGCTTTTTGTGCATATTAAAAAAAAAAAAAAAAAACGTCACTATCGCTTAGAACAATGTTGGTTACCTCAGTTTGATGGACATGTCTTAGGATATGTTTGGTCCTCATTTCTACTTGTAGAATATGAGGATAGCCATTAACCAGACGACTGAAAGTGACCGGGGCGGTTTATGATGAGTTTTCATTCTTTCGCTTAAAATTAGTCGATCATACTTAGTTAGAAGGACACATACTAGTATGTGGTCGGTCCAGCTGATCCATTGGATCTTCGGGATAGCCGTTGACCTGAAGACTTTGATTTGGTCGGGGCGATAGAAGTTAAATTTTTCTTTAAGGGAAATGAAATTATTTTTCAAGTCTACTACTTCGTAAGAAGTTCGTTTGCTATGTTTAACAGAAAATTGATCCAACCTTGGAAAATGATAGATATACTGATTCTGTGTGCTTAACTAGTGAAGTTATTAGGCTTAAAAGGCTTAAGAACAGTCATTGTATGTCATGGTAGCTTTTTATGGTGCGTAAAAGTAGAAGTGATACTAACTAAATCTACTCGATTTTATGTGGAAACTTCTTAAGAGTTTTGCATGTCTTCATATATATCTTTCCGAATGATAGGCAGAAAAGCGATTACCCAGTCATACACGAGCCTGTTAGTGTTCTGATTCCCGTGAAGAAAGCGTGTCAAGAGACTGCAGTGATCCAGATTCAGGACTTGCAGTTGTTCTCTATGTGTTTGTTAAAAAAAAAAAAAATTTAAGTCATTGAGACATTCTTTAAATGTCAATCATGATGTAAGAAAGAGAACGGGAAGCAGAGTCTAAAGATCGAAGAATACTTACAACTTAATCAGACACTACGGGTCGAAGTCAATTCGGGGTGACTTGGGGAAAGCCAAATACGCTTTGAGAATAGATAGGAGGCATCATAATCTCTGAGTTGTTGCCCACTTAATTTTTGAGCATAATTGAACTTAACTCGTATCACAGAAACGATGAAAACCATCTTAAGTTATTTACCTGCTTACAACCTGTTTCTTTATGTCATAATACAGCTAAACACGGATCTATGTGACAATCACGTAGTCAGTATGATTCCTGTTCGGATCCTTTTCTAAAACGTAGTAGTCCCTGTCGAGACTGAAATTTGATCCCTTGTACTTTAATTTTTAAAAGTTTTTCGTACTTAGGTAGTTCATGATTTTATAACTGGTTACTTGGACTTGATCGTGTCATTTAATTCTTTAAGGATGTTTTAAAACTTAATTGCAAATTATAGGGGTTGATTTTGTAAAATTTGGTATATCGGCGAACTTGTGAATAACTTCGCCCTAGGCGAAGTTATCCACAACTTCGCCTGTATAACTCCGCTCCTATATAAAGGAATTTTTAAGGTCAACAGTTTATAATTTTCAAACTTCAGCGAACTTATACTCCGACACTTCAGCGAACTTACCGATCAACATCATCTGTGTTCTTATTTCGATTCCATTCCGTGATTAAAGGTGTGTAAGGTTTCTAGTATCGTATAATCAATGTTTTTGAGGTTGATCATCGGTCGTTTCGACTCGATTATCGACCTCGTTTTTCGAAACCTTAAACACCCGATTTCAAACGTGTTTTTACGTGGTTGTGAACAACCTGAACGTCTAGACCATCATAAAATCGAGTTTTACGGAGTCCACAATCGTTAAATTCACCAACTGCACGTCGTTTCGTAAACCTAACAGTCGCCGTTTCAGATTCAGGCGAACTTAAGGATTAGGCGAAGTTATCCGCAACTTCGCCTGAGGTTTAACTTCGCCTGAGGCGATGTTGTGGTGAGGCGAAGTTATCATTAACTTCGCCTGGACCTTTTTACGTATTAGTTATTAGACGAACTTAAAGATGAAGCGAAGTTGTTCCCAACTTCGCCCCACCTTTAACTTCGCCTATACAGACTTTATCACAACTTCGCTCATGGTAACAAGAGAACTTGTGTTATGCCTTAACGTGTATCTAACTTGGTTCGTTTGTTGCAGATATGGCTGCTGTTGCTGGTGCTGGAGGTGCTGGTGGCGATGAAGGGGGAGATAACCAGAGACAATTCTTCCCTGGGCATAATATGTATATTACGTTAGACCCAGATGCGAGTGGTGTGGAGGATTACCGCGAAATCATCACTTTCCTCCTTCGCTCGCGGATATTCCACGCGATCACAACTACTCTGCCGATATCCTTACCCAATATTGAGGATTTTTGGCAGACGGTGGAATACGATTGCCGCGTTGAGCCCCCGGTTATGCGAGCAACCGTCAACAATCAAGAAGTTCAGTTCTCTTCTGAACAAATCCGGGCGGCTTTACGTTTCGGGAATGAGACCAGGGATGACCCGACGGACTTTGTGGCTCCTTTCCGAGATGGAGCATTTTTACGAATGGGCTATTCGGGCCCGTTGGGCGATACACAAAGAAGGAAGGGTTTCCTACTCGATCAGTGGCGCTTCCTCATGCACGTAATGATTGTCTGCATGTCAGGGAGGAAGGCGGGTACTGACGGGATGGGTGCGACCATGCAGTCGGCGATGACTGCTCTGGCTTATAACAAACGTTATAGCTTCAGTCAGATGGTCTTCTATGAGATCGATAGACAAAGACGGGCAGTGGCGCGTGAGAGGTTCATTATGTATCCAAGATTCATCCAGATGATCTTGAACCATGTGGCTCCAAATCTACCTCAGCGCCGCCCGATCAGATACGTGGAGAGTGTGAACAAACGTATCTTCGCTCAGTGTAGGACATCGAGCGCGAGGAGCAAACCTGAGCTCCGTCCCAGGCATACTCCACTCTTTGGGTATTTAATCAACCCGGAGTATGTTCCTGCCAATGGGGACGAGTTCAGAGACCCTCAACCACAACAGGCGGGAGCACCTCAACATATACCTGCTGCGCCTGTTGTGTCACCGGAGGAGGAAGTGGACCTTGATGCAGAATTTGGTGGTCAAGGCTACTTCGATATGGACCGAGTTGATCCTCAAGAAGATGTACAGGTCTCGGTAGCACAAGTTTCGAGGGTGGATGTTACTAGAGCAGCTACGACGGTGGCTGACTCAGATTTTGATGATGTAATGGATGAGGCAAGACGTATGATGGTAACTCGAGAAAGAACGTATGGGAAGAGAAAGAGGACAGATGACGACAGTGAGTCAGAAGAAGAAGAAGACATTCATAAGTTGATCAGACGTTCAAGAAGGGACAGGACAGGTGCAGGTATGGGAGCAGGTGAGAGTTCAAGAGTCGTACGTTTCGCTCCGCCCGCACTGTCAGGTATGTCACTTGTTCCTACACCATTACAGGTCACAAGGCCAAGCGCCACGGACGTTCCCGTGGTGGCTACATCATCATCTGTTGGCCTCCCATCTATCACTACTTTCCAGCTGACGACTCCGGAGATTGTGTCTTTACCACCTCCAACTCTTACTCCTTCAGAGGTGGTTGCACAATTTGTTGAGTCGACAGTCGTTGCAACTGCAGGGTTGTCGGTCATGATACCACCTGCGGTTACGTCCACAGCTACTTCTGATGTCCCGGTTTCATTCGAAATCCCTCCTCAGTATACCCAAGACATATCTCACATGAGGTTCGATTTCGATGCAACCCTATCAGACTCGGAAAGAATAGCTGCACTTGAACGGGTCGTGGCAGAACAATCAAGGGTGAATCTTATCCAGACCCAGGCTATTCAGCGCCTAGTAACAGAGAATCAGCTGCAGTCGTCCCTCCTGGTTGAACATGGAAAAATTATAGATGCTATGAAGGAGTTCTTGGCATCTCAGGGGGAGACGAGCTGTAAAGGCGACGAGCTCAGGACAAAGAAGAAGAATGACAGAGATGATGATCCCAATGCATCGAAAGGTGCAGGTGGTGAGTTGCCAAGAACTACTCAAGCTCTTGGGACTTCCACAGCTCAGGGGGAGTCTGCAAGCGCAGCTGGCGGTTCTGGTGGTGATGAGGTGGTGATGGTAGATGACGAGGAGATGGGAGATGATGTGATCGATGCCTTGAAGGAATTGGATGATGATATGTTGGATGATGAATTTATGTGTGAAGATGATGTTCTACCAGTCGAAGAGATTGAAAAGATTGGTGCAGAAATTGTGATAGAAGATGATGTTGAAGAGGGTGAAATAGTTGAGGAGAATGTTGAACACGAGATCCCTGAAGTTGAAAAGTCAGATGTATGTCAAGATACAGTAGGTGATGATACAGAATGGGAGGAGCAGCCTAGATGGAAGGAAGGCTATGCTCATTGGTTTATCAAAACTAAGAAGCCTGCTGTTCCAACCATGTTCAAGAAAAGTTATAATATCAAAGGCTATGCTGAATCAAAGAAATGAATTATCTGTTGGCTATATGATGAACAGTTAAAAGTGTTCGTGGTGAAAAGATATGATGGGATCCAATACTTTAAGAGGACGTTGAGATCTCTCAATACATTGCCTGAATGTGAGGTGAAGGATTTGGCTAGATTGGGGTTGATTAATAGAAGCGACGACAACATGGCCAGAGTTATTGGGAAGATCGTGTGGAAAGAAAGTATTAAAGAAAAGAAGTTTGAGTTATTAAAGCCACAGAAGGGAAAGCTAGTGGAAGATAAGGAAAGAGGAATGAGAGCAGATGGCAAGCCATGGATGGTAATGAAGTACAAACCAATTCGATGCATGAAAGAGGTTCCAATGAAGACTATGCCTCAAGATGTGTTGAAAGATCTTAAATGGTGGTATGTTGATTGCCAGACTGCTGAAGCCGTGATGGAAGACGAAGACGAACAAGAAGTGCTAAGAGTGTATGATCCGATGCATCTTGTTAATTTATCGAAAGCTGATCTGCAGGTGTTAAATGAAAAGAAGATATTTTATATTCCTGCTTGGAAAGACGAAGCGAGGAAATATCAGCGAGTAGTCACGGTATGCGTGAGAGAAGGAGTACATGCATGAAGACCAAGAGATTGAAGATTACAAGACACGTGCTTGAAGATCAAGACATGAAGCTACTGCCAAGGGGGAGTCTGTTGGTGCATAATGTCAGTAGTTCATAGTCTAGTGTCTGTAATCGAGTCTGTAATGATTAATTATGTTTTATATGTCTTAAGCGAAGTTACTAACAAGTTCGCTGTTTAGGCGAACTTGTTAGTCAAGCGAAGTTATGGACAACTTCGCTTGAACATGCCAGGCGAAGTTGTCGTGTATTTATATTCCTAGGTTACGGTTTGTTTGTGTGTTGTTGAACCAGAGTTTTGGTGTGATCATTATCGAAGTTACGAGAGCTGTAACGTGAGGACGAGAGTTCGTGTCTGTAATAGTGATATTGTATCACGTGTTTTGGTTATAATATAACGTGTTCGTTTATCGTATCGTGTTTGATCTATTCGTGTCTTCTACGCTCGTAACGACCTACGCAGGGATTCCGCACCTACGTAGATCGAGATATCTCGTGTTGATCCATCCAGGGAACCTACAGATCCGATTCTTTCGTAGGGTCATAAAATATTGTATGGAGGTCACCAAGACCGAATTTCCGATCCGATTCAGCGGTTCGACCCATACTCAGATTTTTCTCCGGATCAATGAACATACCCCTTTTGGCAATATTGGCAAAATTTCGAACGGGCCGCATGGTGGCGTCAGGGCATAACTATTGATCCGATTCTTTGGTATGGTCAAAATATATTGTATTGAGTTCCCCAATACCGAATTTCTGATCCGATTCAGCGGTTCGACCCATACTCAGTTTTTTCTCCGGATAAGTGAACATACCCCTTTGGCAATAATGGCAAAATTTTGAACGTGCCGCATGTTGGCGTCAGGGCGTAATTATTGATCCGATTCTTTCGTAGGGTCATAAAATATTGTATGCATGTCACCAAGACCGAATTTCTGATCCGATTCAGCGGTTCGACCCATACTCAGTTTTTTCTCCGGATCAGTGAACATACCCTTTTGGCAATACGGGCAAAATTTCGAACGGGTCGCGGGGTGGTGTCAGAGCATAATTATTGATCCGATTATTTTGTAGTGTCATAAAATATTGTATGGAGGTCACCAAGACCGAATTACTGAGCCGATTCAGTGGTTCGACCCATACACATTTTTTTCTCCGGCTCTGTGAACATACCCCTTTGGCAATACTGGCAAAATTTCGAACGGGACGCGAGATGGCGTCAGGGCATAATTATTGTTCTGATTCTTTCGTAGGGTCATAAAATATTGTATGGTGGTCACAAAGACCGAATTTCTGATCCGATTTAGTGGTTTGATTCATACTCAGTTTTTTCTCCGGCTTAGTGAACATACCCCTTTGGCAATACTGGCAAAATTTCGAACGGGCCGCGGGGTGGCGTTAGGGCATAATCATTGATCTGATAATTTCGTAGGGTCATAAAATACTGTATGGTGTTCACTAAGACCGAATATCTGATCCAATTCAGTGGTTCGACCCATACTCATTTTTTTCTTCGGCTTAGTGAACATATTTGGCAATACTGGAAAAAATTCGAACGTGCCGCGAGGTGGCGCCAGGGCATAATTATGATCTGATTCTTTCGTAGGGTCATAAAATACTATATGGTGGTCACCAAGACCGAATTTCTGATCCGATTCAGTGGTTCGACCCATACTCAGATTTTTCTCCGGCTCAGTGTATATAACTCTTTGGCAATACTGGCAGAATTTCGAACGGGCCGCGGGGTGGTGTTAGGGAATAATTATTGATCCGATTCTTTTGTAGGGTAATAAAATATTGTATGGAGATCACCAAGACCGAATTTCTGATCCGATTCAGTTGTCCGACTCAGACTTAGTTTTTTCTCCGACTCAGTGAATATACCACTTTGGCAATAAGAAAATGCAAATGCAACGTTTGACCAATTTTGTAGATGACCTACTGCCATATCTACTGTGTATAAACCAATTTTTAGATGACCTATAAAGTTAACACGCGCCCCTCGTTATTTTTATCAAATATAAAATATGGAAATTTTAATTATTTGCTTACTATTCTTTTTTTTTCTTTACGACCAACGAATAAAACGTGTGTACATGGGGTAACCCAATGACAAAAGGCAACTCCAAGCCGTCGCTAAAGACCCATTGTAGTAAAACCGGTTGGAATCATACTCGCACTTAGGATCAAATTTCACATAGATGTTTTTCGAGCAAGTTGCGGACTTTTCAAACACCCCTAGTTTGGGCCAATATAACCATTAATGTTTTGGGGCAATATAACCATTAATGTTTGGGCCAATATTAAAGACTGAATACAAAGATACGTTCCATGTATCGGATCCCAACATACTTGTAAAGTTGTACAATTAAACTGCATGCATGTAATATTGTAATTTCATTCATAGTTATTGTTTATAGTTGTTAACAATATTTTCATAATCAGATCGGACAGCGAACCAGACGAACTATCGGTTCACCCGGTCCGGTGTTGAAAACACTGGTTATTAGGAATATAAAATGTTTTAAACCGACTTCTTCTTACTTGTATTTGCATCGCATCATAAATATCACACTATTTATGCTCATTCTTCATTGACATCATGACGGTGGACGGTCAAGTAAAGCGTAGGCAAAGCCTTACGATGCCTTCCTTCTCCATCCTTTTCGGTTCTTGGAATGCACCTCCCATTGCGATAAACCATAACCCGCCAAACAAAGAGATAATGAGACAACGTAACTCATTGATTTTAGCCTATGGGGTTCTTGACTAGTGTACAAGCCAAAATGCCTAACATGTAATAAGTTAAGAGATCCGTAATAATACTGATTTTTTAATTAAATTAAAACTTATTTTTATATGCGTTGAAAAAGTTGAAAATTAATTAGAGTAACATAGAGTTGATTATTTTTTTTAACGTTCAACAAACATAGAATGCCTAGGTACTTCGTACGGGGTGACCCAATGGCTAAAGGTTACCGCCAACTGACCCAACCCAGCCGTACGGAGCTCTTAAGTGCCTCCAAGTTATCTCTAGTTCCGGGAAAAACTCACCCGCCCGAAGGCCCACTTGTGGTAAAACAGGATCGAACTGAAGATCACAAAAATCTCAGTCTTCCTTCATTGAGCCACCCGTGTTTTCCCAAAATATTATAAATGAGAATTGAACTTGAGTCTCCATTAAGAAACCCAAACTCCCTACCAACACACCACATTGGAAAGGACTAACATAGAGTTGATAATAATTATATTTTAAATTACCCATTGATCATTTATAATAATTACCAACATATGTGAGCAAATCACTTTACCTTCCAATTCCATGTTTGTTTTACCAATATATTTGTTGGTTAATTAAAAAAAGTATGCTTAAATCAAATAACAATATGCCTACGGATCATTTGGTATACAAATATACAATATGCATCAACATACAAGCAAACAAAGTATGCTTAAATCAAGTTAATAAAGAACATAGTTGTTTTGGACTTTTCGTGGCGAATTTCATAAATATATATATATATATATATATATATATATGAAGTTTACTTCAACATGTCGATTTGTTTACGACTAATCATAATACATCGAAGACGTTGGTTAAAACTAAAAACAAACTTAGTCTTCTTATAGACACGGGTTAAACAAAACTACCAAAACGAAACCCGTCAACCTGCCAGCCCGAACTAGTTTTAAGTTTTTAACTAAACTAAGCGTCTAAGAAGCTCATATCATTGTTCCCATGAAAATCAAAGAACAACTGCATCACGGTATCCGATGAATCTTCCATTTCACTCGGGCTCGACGGGTTTGTAATTGTAACCTCGGGTTCGTGGTCTAGTTTGGTCCTCATTTCCGTGGTGGTGCTAGAGACCGAAGGCTGGGAAGCGGGGCTAAAGCAACCCGGTTTCCCCTTACGAAAAGATTCGCCGACTTCTGAGTGCCAAATACGAAGGAAATAGTCGGTGTTGGGTGATGTGAGTTGTGAGAAACCCGACGCTTCCATTGAGAGTCGGGCCTCGGCTTCCAGCCTGGCGCTTTCCCATTGTGCCATGTGGCGGGTGGAAGAAGAGGTGGGGAGGCGTATTGCTGAGCCCTCTAGATAAAACGACTCGTGGGTCTGTGGGTCAATGCCCCTAGACACGAGCCATTTTCTTAAGTGAGTGTTCCATAAGTTCTTGATTTCGTTATCAGTTCTTCCGGGTAGTTGAGCAGCAATTGCAGCCCACCTGAAAATATTGAAGGTTGAGTAAAGTGAACGCGCAAAGCGTTGTACTTTTTACTTTTTACTTTACAGGGCCGAATTCAAAATGGTCAAAACCGAACTGAAAACCTTATGAATTTGTTTTGGTTTCGGTTTCAAATAAAAATCTCTTAATTTTAACAGGATAAATGTTTATCAGTTCTGGTTTAACTGAATTAATTTTTTTAAAACGTATAACTAAATTTGGTTAAACTGAAAACCAAACTGAGTCGATTTTAAACTGTTTCGGTTTGGTTTACAGTTTACTTGGTTTGTAACCAACTATTAAACCAATATAAATAGTTTAAAGCAGAAAACTTTACACATGTAGAAAGTCATCAAGGTGTGTTTTTAATATGCTTTTTAAAGCATGTTAGATTATTTTTTTAAAAAAATTGTAAACGACTAAACGTTACGATCATATTTAACACGCTAATTATTTGAGACATTCGGATAAAGTGAAACGAACGTATCAAATCTGATGCGAACAAAAGTTAACATTTTGACTCGAACACGCTTTAACTTGTTAATTGTGAGAAACTAAGAAAACCAAAGAGAGAATACCTGTTGCCAAGAATGGCATGTAACTGCATAATGAGCTGTTCTTCTTCCGGTGTGAAAGGACCGCGTTTGATGTCTGGTCGGAGGTAATTTGCCCATCGTAGACGACAACTCTTCCCGCAACGAAGAAGACCTATGACCAAAGGTAAAAATACATGTATAGGTTATCTACATTTCGAATTTCAATAGAGAAAAATGTTATGAAACTATATATACATGCAACATTTTTATTAAGAAATTGGAAAGTTTTACAAAAGATAATTTATGGTTAATAAATGCTTATTAACATTTATGAAATAAAATTCAAAACAATATGTAAGCGTACTTTTAATTATTTGCCGAGCTGCTCGCGAGCTACTCAAGCTTGGCTCGTTAAAAACCTCGATTGAGCTGAGCTTAATCGAGCTTGAGCCCGAGTTTGAGCTTAAAAGTAAGCTCGTTTAATAAACAAGCCCGAGCCCGAGTTTAAATTATCGAGCTCGAGCTGGCTCGCGAGCCTAAAAGAGTCTCATTAATATAATTTTTTAAAATTTATATATAAATATTATTATTATTTTTTTTTTTTGAAAAGCCAAATATATTAAAAAACCAAAGAGAACCACTTACAAGAGGCAAGTAGCCAGCAAACAAAGGAAAATAAACCGAAAAAACTAAAGAACAATACAACAAAGGCAAGCGACGACCCACTATAATGGGAAGTTAACGAAATTGAACATACACCACTTCTCCCAATCCAAGTTACGACCCACTATATTATAATTAATATATATATATAATGTTATGAAAAAATAAATAAAAATAACTAAATAATATGTATTATTTTATACATATAATTATATAATAGAAAAAAAGTATATAAAAATAATTATAATTATAAAAAAATAATTGATAAATAGTAAACGAGCCGAGCTCAAGCTTTAAAAATAGAGCTCGAAACGAGCCGAGCTCGAGCTCTGTGTAAGTTAAACAAGCCAAGCTCAAGCCTAGTCAAGCGAGGGCTTGGCTCAACTAGTTTGCACCCCTCTAATAATAATTATATATGTATGATTTTAATACAGCATGTTGTATACAAGTGAACATTGACATATATGTATTGGTGACGTAGCTCCTATAGTCATAACTCAAAAGCAGAAGGCTGTACATATTGTACATATACTTTAAATGTAGTAAGCAAGAAAAAGAATAGCCTACACCTTCACCAATATAAACTAGGAACAATAGTAGAAGAATAGTTTTTTTGGGAGGTGGTGAAGATTTTTGTCATACTTGTTTTTCATAAATAATTAATACCTAAACTATGGTTATAACTTATAATTCTTAAATTGAACTTCTTTTAGAATCCGCAGTCCATATTCTTTTAAAAACTCGTAACATCGACCTATACCAACAACATATAGTCAGGAAAAGGTTGTTGGCTTAGCAAAACTCAGACGCTAAAGGTCAAATATGTCGCCCCGTGACTCTACCGTCAAGTTAGTCATCACATCAAACACCCATCCTTGCTTCAAGTATTCTTATTTTCTCTCTAATGTTACGCCCCCCACCCCTCTTTCTCATTTGAATAGTAATATGGAGAAGACAAAATTGTTTCAAGCATCGACAGAACCGGAAGCACCCCTAACGTTGGAGGTGACTAATCTCGTTATATAAAGTACTATTTTTTTATGAAGTAGTACACATTTAACACTGAGATGACTAATCTCGGTCCTTACTATTAAAGAAGTGATTAGTAAATATACTTTGCACACAACAATGTAGTATGCGGTGTACGCTTGTATCATATGATGTTTTGTTGTTTACGTACCCGTAAATGACGTCATTTTGTGTACACATTACCTAGTAATATACTCCATTTTTTCTAAACGAGTTTCAAAATAGCATCTTATATTTTTGTCATTTTAGTATTTGACAACTAATTCTGTCACCTTCAATGTTTGAATAACATAAAACTCCATTCTTCCTAAATTTTGGACCCATCCAACAACATCCTTACCTAACAATATCTCTATAAATATATATGTTTGCCTGTCACACGATAAATGTATATATGCATTTAATTTAAGCTCTTAAACTGACTTAAAAGTTAAATCCTTTTCAAGCCAAACTTGGCTTTTGCACTTTGCACGGGAACTACTGTTGGTAGTTCCCGTTCGAAGGACAAGCCAACTTACAAGTCTGTGAGTTGAGGAGGCTCGGACCCGAGTAATCTATTATTTGTGTTAATGGATTTAAAGGTAATATTAGGGTTTAATTAGTTTGTTTGTTCACCAAGGTGAGTCTATAAATATTTGTTTACCGAGTTAGGGTTATCCGTATAGAAAGAGAGATTGTAATCAAGGTTTTTGAGTTATAATTTTTTATAACAATATTTAAAGTTATCACTATATTCTTTTTGTGTGTTCGTTGTTTGAGTTGTATCGATTCAATCGAATCAAGTTTAATCGTATCTTGATAGCATTGAATCAAGCTCGAACTTCACTTGCTTTATTTGTAACCCCATGTTACCAATAAATTTATTATTCAAATAAAGTTACTAAAAGTTAACTTTTCTCACTTTAAATAAATTGGTTGTGGCTCAATGGTAGAGCACTCACTTTACAAGTAAGAGGTAGGGGGTTCAAACCTCACTACCACCAATTTATATGGGAGATATGAGGGATGACCCTAGCTTGCCAGGGTTCGAGTCCTGATCTCACCCGGTTTTACCGGCTCCTCGCTGTCGTGCATTTTGGCGGGCGTGGGGGTCGGGTTTTATCCGGTGAATCCCTCAATAGGTGGACCGCTAGGGGCTCCGTCCGTCCGGACTAGTGGCCGGCTCAGGCTACCTTTAGCCAATGGGGGCCGCGTACGGAGTACTCGGCGTTACTTAGTTGGCCGTTAAAAAAAAAACTTTTCTCACTTTAGTTTGTGTTAATTGCTACTTTTATTAATCAACTTTGAACCAAAAGTTACAACTACTCTAGTTATATAAAACATAACTGTTATCAAAAGGTTAAAATTATTGAACATAATAATATCATTATTATATATATTTAAACAATTCAACATTTAAATTATTAAGCCCTAAAAGTATCACTATATCAGTATATCACTCAAAACATTTTAACTCTTTATTCTTTCTTATTTTACAACAAAATCCTAAGCTTACAGGTTCATCAACAATATTGAAAACATCACATTGTTGCTTTTTAATATTTTTGATGAACCTGAACTTAATAGATGTCAACTTTAATTCGCTTTTCACAGTAAACTAAAGTTAACATATTATTGATTATACTGTTTTGTTGAAACAGTATGATCTCCAAGAAGACGGGAATATGATCTAGTACGTACCAGCCTGTTTCGGAAGAGATCTCCAGCTTCCATGCCCGTTTTTCTTAATGTACTCGATCAAAATGTCGTCTTCTTTTTTATCCCACGGACCTCGTTTCAACCCGATCTTCTCGCAACACGGTGCTCTCACCATTACAATGTAAGAATGAATTAGAAGTAGAAGAACAAGTTAAAGGAGGTTAACTTTGAGCAGTAATAATAATATTAAGTGTGAGAGAGATAAAGTGTGAAAGGAGTTGTCAGTTGATCAATTGTGTACCGAAGATCGGCTAATTGCAAGCTGGATTGGATGAAGTCTATACATGCATTTATTGCAAGCTTGCATCAAAATATAGTGATTGATCTATTATCAAACCATGGATAGATTTTGCATTTTGTGGAGAACTATTTTTGTAACATTAACTAGTGTTAGGTAGGTCGGTAAAACCCGGGTGGTGATAGTCTGATAGACCTAGGCGTTGAGGTGGTAAGTTTATAAGAATTCAGTTGGTTTTGATTACGTGCGTTATGATACTTGAATTAAAAGCTAGACATAAAAAGAAAAATAAAAATAAAAATTGAGATGGATTAATGGGGTGACGTCGGTAGGTAAAACTCGGGCCTTGATAAGATCCAAGTGTTGTTGATCCTGGGCGTTGAGGTGGTGAGTCTATGCAAATTTGATCGGTTTCTGTCGTGTTCTTTGTTGTGGCAGAACTAAAACACTATAAACAAAAAGTAAATTCACATTCAGTTACATTTGTTACGGTATCGTTATGGCAAAATGCAAATGCGACGTTTAGCCACATGACCAGCATTTTCTTGTTGTGTCTACTATGTACTATTTTTGTATGAAGTGGCCATGAGGAATTTGGAGTCCGGTAACCTTAGTAATTTCATATACGTTCCCAACTTACATGCCATCTTATATACTCGGTTTGAAAATTTTATTTTATTATACATGTATTATTCATCATGTCTTTAAATAAGTCCCCTAACAGGTTAACATGTTATTAAATATATTTATGTTCATGTTTAGAAAAAAATGACACGATTAGTTATCGTGTCGTGTTTGGTAGCACAGTCATTGTGTCTTACCGTTTCGTACCTGGCATGTTATGAAAGCTCAATTGGCTTAGGGGGATATGAGGTTTATAAAATTAGGAGGGTTAAATTTCACTCATTTGAAAGGACGACAAGACTAGACCATTTGTAATCAAGTACAAAACTAATATATGCTCCCCATCATTTCCATTGGTTACAGAGGGATAAGATCATAAGAACACACAATTAGGCTATGTGTAATAGATGAGCTATAGAATTGGACGCTTTGTGTCATGGGATGTCAATTCATCAAATAGTGAGTTTTGATATTAGAGGTGTAGTGGTGTTGTAGCTCAATACACACACACATATATATATATATATACACGACACACAACACAATATAATAACAGTATTTTTCAAAGAAATCTGGCGAAAAAAACACTCCCCCCTATCATCCCATTTATCATCTGGGGGCGGTGTTCATCCACAAAATCGCCCAATTTGTGGCCATTTTTTGCCCCACTATAAGTGCCCTTATAATTAATCTTATAAACTAGTTAATTAGAAACAACGATTTATCGTGTGATTTTTTAAAGACCTCTGATATGTTTGCATCATGGTCATAATTTATATATGACCAATCATTTTGATTTATCAGTATATAACACTTATTTACTATTTGCTTACTATTCAATTACCTAAGGTATAGTCTGTATATATATAACTTTTTTCTCACTACACGTAAAAATGGTTGTGAGTTGTGACGAGACGTGTAACTAGAGGTAATAATAGATAGATATATTAAAGACTATGCTATAAAGATAAAGTTTTTAAGTTGACTTAGCTTTCACTTGTTTATAATTGTTTGACCACTGACATGACCTCCTGAGTCCTGTCTAATATTGTCAAATTAGAAAGAAAGAAAGAAATAATGGGTTTTTGGTTTTCACTCACATAGGTTTTAAACTTTTCATGTTTTAATTTTTATGAATTGAAATGACAAAATTGTTTAGTTTACTTCAACATTGTACTTTGGTTTCTGGTTGCATTAAACCAATACACTATACTTGATCTTGTTCTTATAAATTATTATCATTCCACATGTGTAAATTAAAAAATAAAAATAAACTTTTAACATTAAAAAAAATCCATCTCAAAAGTTTTTAACAAAACTAAAATACAAAATTAGCAAGTGGCAGTTTTTAGTGACAGTTTTTTTGTTTCGAAAATAATGGTTTGGTTTGACGCATTATCATTCACCAGTAAGAAGAGAAATTTGGCTCAAATGATTATTCTTTCCGTGTGGTGGATTATTTGACGGTCCCGGAATGAAACAGTTTTTTCTATTGCAGTTAGTAAAAAAGATATACCTTATTTATTCATTTTCATGGATTGCAAATAAGGATAGTAAAAGTTGTACAAATTGGACCGAGTGGCTTAAAGACCCTATCTTAATCATGTAGTTTTTTTCTAGCTTTTACTAGTGTTATATATATTTAAATCTGAAACACAAAAATTTAGATTTGTGACAGTTTAAAAACATATAATATGATAATAGAGTCACGGTTGCAAAAGTCGCTAGACGGACCCTATTCGGCTAACTGGGGAGTTGGGTGTACTCAGAGTACTCGGACATGGTAAATATAAAGAAAATTAATTTTTGTATATTACGTATATGTCAAATATAATAAGTTTACTAATATTTATAACAAAATAGGTGAATATCAATATAAATAAAAGAAATACATTTTTAGAGATATTCTAAAAATTACTAATCATTAATTAAAAAATGATATTTGTTCGTTAATATTATAGAAATATGAATTTTGATTTATTTTTTGAGTCAAAACCGGTCCAAGTTCACCGATAAGATGGGGCCTTGGCTAAGGTTGACCGAATTTGATCGATTCATAGTAACTAGGGACTTACAGAAAGTCACCTCGACGACATATCTTGTAGCGAGTACTCAGCCTTGTAATAATACTTTTACAACATTGAATAGAGTAGATAGGAGTTTTGGTCAATTTTGTATTAAAAAGAAAATTAATAAAAAAAAGTAATTTCTATAGATAAAGAACAAACAGGGAAAAGTAAAAAATTTATTGCTTTGTTTCATTTTTTCTGGCTTTCCCCTGCATTTATACGCTCACATTTCAATTAACACATTTTATTGTTTGTGTGAATTTATTAGTCTATACTACGTTTAAAGAAGTCTGCTTAAATAATATCTCTCTGACTCACTAGGTCGGTTAAGTAAGACCAAGCTTTATCTTTCATATTATTTCGTTTTAATAATAATAATAATAATGATAATAATAATAATAATAATAATAATAATAATAATAATAATAATAATAATAATTAAAGAGCATGTCTTCTTCATATACTATTTGGTATTCCAAAAAAGGAATATATGTTTTCTTTTAGTTTGAGAACTCGTTACGTTACGTTAAATCATAGGACCCTATTGGTACCATGTTTAATAAAACATGTTAAATGTAATTAGATAAAATGTAGCTTGTAGAAACTAGACTTGAATATGAGGCCTCTTTTAAAAGGATTCGATCGATTACATGACAACAACCGCTTAAAGATTAAAACTTAAAAGACGTATGTTAACTACATGAGAACTCTCGGTTGAGTACATGAATATGTTCCATCAGTTAGATCTCCGTCTGTCTTGAGGATGCATTGTAAGTATAGTTTTATTTTTTTGTTTGTAGTCGTTTGCCACCGAAATGCACTATATGTACTGTTGTGATGTTGCTCTAGCCCGTGCCCGCACCGCAGATGTCACATTGAATACCACCACTAACATCTTTTTAATACATACACATATTAAATACTACTCTTATGTCGATATGTTTATTATTTTTCGCTTTAGCCTAAGCGACATATCTCTGGCCGCTCTAATATTCTTGCTTCGGATGTTGTTCATACGGTGTGGCAGTTGGTTACGTAGTTTTTAGAATTATGTTGCCTTTGACCATCAAGAAGCACTAGATAGAAAATCGAAGATAAAAAATATAGTTCATTGCTAATATACACTGCTTTATACCATTTAGTATTTTATAATGGGATGTTTTAAAAAGTATCACTGGCGGCTAATGACAAAGAACAGCAATGAAGGTGGCAAAATAGTTGGTCTTAGTAAAGGGGACGAGAGTGGTGTTGGCGCCAATGCCTGTAGTAGAGGCAATGATTTGTGGACAACAATGGTGCTGTATCGACAATATCAACAGTTGTAGTGTAGTCGATTACAGTGAAGATGACACTCATGGTGGCAGAGGTTTTTTTACACAAAACCACCCACTTTGGTCTAAATACATTCTAATTTCTAACCCAAACCAAAACAACTTTTAAAAAACGAACCCGCTCTGACCCCATTATCGCGCACAACTTACCAGGCGTACGTTTATATTATATCTTTAAAATGAACTGCAACTGTTATCCAAACTCCAAAACCAGTTCTTTAAGCATCAAGGAAGCTTAAAAGCAACTTAACATGGCTGTTACCACATATCAAACAGTCTTAAAAGACAAGACACGACCACATATTAAACAGTCTTAAAAGACAAGACACGACGACATTGTCAAACATAAAACAAAAGAAACATTAGTCTTGAAGTGGTTACCTAAAAACACCTCAAAACACAAAGCATCATCTCACTTTCAGTGTTGACTTTGGTTAAGAACAGAAGAAAAAACCCAACCTCTTAAATTAAGAAACCAATTCTCATCCCAACATAATTATGTTATTCCAAGAGTCTTCAACAAGACTGGATCCATGTCACTGCCACCTGTAAATAAAAAAAAAGTGAGTCAACAATGAACCTAATATAATCTACTTATGAATATAATCTCAGCTTTATCCCCATAACTTGGTTTTATAGCATGTACGTATATATATATAACTTAGATATACATACGTTAGGAGCATTAATTACCGAATATTGTTACCATACCGAAACAGTACCAACTTAACACAACCAGTACCAGTATTCGTTTTTTTCATGTTTTAGTATCGGTACCGTTCAATGTTGGAATGTTCAATCGTACCAAACCAAGGAAATTGGTACGGTATTCGATATACAATTTTCAGGGCCGTCTCCGAGCATTTAAATACCTTGACCAAGCCGTAATAAAAAAGGCCCGTAGAGACCCTAACAAGTAACAAAATATATAAACTAAAATTTTAAAACGACAATTAATGTTACATTTTTTAATGTTTCAATTTAGTTTAGGCCCAATAGCTTAAATAAATTACGGATAAAAAAAATTATATTTGAAATGGTTAAGATCCATACCTATTTTATAAAAAAAAGTAACATATATCTAAAAAAATTTTGAACCGCAAAAATTACGTGCCTCGGCCGATCACCCGGCTCGCCTTACCCAAGGGTCGGCCTTGACGATTTTTTCGGTTCAGTACGGGTACTTTCAAAGTTGGAATTTATGATGTTTTTAACATGGTCAGGATCCCATCTCCATCACATGGGAAATTGGGAATTAACTAGCATTACTATTGAATGTATAGTACACCATAAAAATCATATTTTCCTAACACTTATTGTTGGAAGTTTTACAGGTAACATGAAAGAGCAAATTTTTGTCTTCTGCAACTAAATGTTTGCCATGTGGTTCAGCACATGCACTTTGACTGACTAATAGGGAATATGACCCCGTACATATATTAAAGTTTTTCACTTGTAGCCTTCTAATATTTATAACAAGAAACTGTGTGATCGAATTCTAGAATGAACAGAAAAATGTCTATTTATAAATAATACTAATAAAATAAATCATGTTTTAAAAAGTGTCATTACTAGAATGTGCCACATTGAGCAAAACCTGGCTTAAGAATGCATCATTTGAACCATTCAAGTTAAAAAATTAACCATCTTCAAAATAATCACAAAAAACGTTTTCACATTATAAAAATATTATAAATTAATCACTTTCTAAAACTATGATTTAAACAATGTTTTGTCATGTAGCAAGTGACTTGAATTTATTCGAGATGTGAGTAAAACTCAAATTGAAGCAGAATATGGTCCTTGGGTTCCTTTTATGGGAACGACGTTTCTATTAATTTATATCAATTTCACAAAATTATAGTTTAACAGTAAAAACTCACCACCAATCACCACGCAGCATCTTCTACGTTAAGGTAGTCCAATCACCGACAATAAATAGCCTGATCAATAAACGGAGGGATCTGCTTTATCTCGGTTCCAAGTTCTTGTTCAATCCTATACCTGAGGAAAGAAGATAAAAGCAAGTGAGTTTAATAAAAGTGAGTTAAAATTTTAAATCATAAACTCTTGCAAGTATAAAGGAATAATATGCATACAGATTAAAACGATCTTCATAAGTATTAAGATTCACTGCTAAACCAAGGTGTCCAAACCTCCCTGATCGACCAACCTGCATTAGGAATCATTTAATATTTTCTTAAGATTTAAATACGGTAACCAAACTATAAAATATTATTACAACCATACCCTGTGCAGATATGTTTCAGAGTTTTTCGGAAAGTCAAAATTGATAACAACGTTTACTGCTTAAATATCAATACCCCTAGTGAACAAATCTGAAAAAATAATGGCAAGAGATTTAAGTTAACAAAATAATTTAAAAAAACTATAACGCAATAGAAAAACTAAAATAAAACAAGCAGTACCTGTGCAGACAAGATTCCTGCAAGCACCGTTACTTAAATCATGAAAAACTCTGTTACGGTGATCTTGAAGCATTTTAGCATGAATGTAGAAACAAGAGTAACCAAGCTCTGTAATTTTCTTCGCCAATAGTTCAACCCGGTTTACAGAATTGCAGAAAATGATTGATTGGTTGATTTGAAGCTGTAAATAAGAAAGCAGAAATGTTAAGCTTCTGATTAGTAAAAGAGAATCTACAAAAACGGTGTTTGGATATGCGTGTTAAAATTGATTAATTTGTATTAAATAATCAACAAAATCAGAAAATCACCTATAACATGTGGTTATGCTAAATAAAGTTTTAATAATCAAATAACTAGATGTTTGAACTTGTAAATATTCTGATTATAAAAAAGCTAAAACCTTTGAGAAAAGAGTGTTGAGGCAGTGAACTTTCTGTCGTTCTTCAACAAAAGCATAAAACTGTGTTATTCCCTTAAGTGTAAGTTCGTCCATGAGGTTAATTACATACGGCTTCTGAAGATATCTATCTTTGAAATCCTTGACTGTGACAGGAAATGTTGCGGAAAACATTAAAATTTGACGATTCCTAGGCATAAAATGAATCAGTTGCTCTACTGATGGCTGAAACTCCGGTGACAAAAGTTTATCAGCCTGAAAAAATATAGGAAAGATATAACTAACATACAAAATTAAAAAAAATGAGACTATTAACAGAAATAATTACACAGATAATTAAGTTGCACCTCATCCATAACAAGCATTGCACAATCTTTCAATGCACAGATTCCTTTTTTTGCAAGATCTAATATTCTTCCAGGAGTACCGACAAGTAAATGAACTGGTTGGTATAATCGCATGATGTCATCTTTCAAGCTCGTCACACCAGTGGTTACCATGACTTGAATGCTTAGATGTTTTCCAAGTTCTTTACACACTTGTGACGTCTGAAGAGCCAACTCTCGGGTTGGAACAAGTATAACAACTGCAAAATGGATAACATGTAAGCTTTTCACAAATCAGATATCAAAAACCATAGAATAGTTGAATAGTTAAAACTTAAAACCTTGAATGACATTTTTGTCTATATCAATTTTTTCTAAAGCGGGAATGCAGAAAGCAGCTGTCTTCCCCGTGCCATTTTTAGCTCTTGCAAGAATATCACTTCCCGTGAGAGCAATGGGGATGCTTTCCTCCTGAATTGGAGATGGCCTCTCAAACCCCTTCTCATATATCCCCATAAGTAACTCACGCTTGAGAAAGTAGTCTTCAAACTCGTTTCCTTTTGTGGCTGTCACATCCTGAGAGAATGGAAAATTAATAAATAATTTTAAATTATATTCTCAGACAACAGAATTATAACGTGTATAACAGAAACAAACATACTTCTGTCCTGTATCGCGTATCAGCCGGTGGGAGCCTCAACTGGGCCTTCCAATCTTGAGAACTGCAATGAGACAAACGATTGGACATTTAGACTTCCACTTTAGTCAACAATAGCCAACAAACACACTTTTAACATCGCACACGCCATATACAAGAATACAGAAAATGCACAAATCATCTACAACAACATATATACCACCTTAATAGCAAAATTAAAGCCATTAAACAAGACTTCCATATATTTGTAGCACCATATATCTAGCATAAAAAAGTTTAAACCATACATCAAATTCTCCGTTATAAACAAACAAGATGATTACAACAATAACAAATATACTACCTTAAAAAGCAAAATTAACGCCATTAAACAAGACTTCCATATATTTGTACCACCTAACACCAAAACACCATATATATAACATAAAGAGTTTAAACCATACATCAAATTCTCCTTTATAAACAAGACTATATGATCATGTTAAACAGATCAGAAGCTAACATTCAACAATCAAAGTACTCAGTACACAAAACCGGATAAGTAACCTTGATGTTTTATGCAATTCAATCACCATTTGGCTAAACAAAACAAACATAATAACACACATTGCAGCATCAAGAATAAGCAAAACATACATATAAACATCTAACATAATGTTAACCACTAACTGTATGTATTAGCTTCACACTGCCCAACCGAGCTTAGGGTCATTTAAGCTCATATAAAACAACTAATAAATTAATAAACGAGCCAATTCGTCGAGCTCAGGCTCGCCTCGTTTACACCCCTAACATACACATAAACATCCAACACAACATTAACCACCAACCATACCTAGCATCAGCCGCCACCGTCTTCTCGACTTCATCCACCGCACTCGACTCGTTCCCCACCGCATTCCTCCTCAACCATTGCTGCTGCTGCTGCTGTTGTTGAAACTGCACCGGATTCCTTTGCGGATACTGTTGCTGCTGCTGCTGGTAACTCTTCTGTTGCTGAAAATTAGGGTTAGCATTTCCATAATAACCTCCACCACCACCGCCGCCGCCGCCGCCGCCGCCGCGGCCAATTCCCGGTGGATACCTACCACCACCACCACCTCCACGTGCGTAATTATTATTATTATTGTTGTTGTTGTTGTTGTTCATATTGAACTGTGGCGTAAGTAAAAGCTAATGAATTAACTAACCGCCGATACCGATCTGAAACCCTAATTATAAATTATTATTATTATTATTATATAAGAAATATATGTATATACAGACGACAACAATTAGAGAGCAAAAACGATGGCGTAAAAAAAATATAAGCCAATGTGTTTTGCGATTAGAGAATTGCAATTAGAGATTGAACCGTGAAGAATAATTTTTTGAGCTAAAATGTAAACACGAGAGAGAAATGAATGATGCAACGATGGATCGGTTTTTGAATGATAGCAACAGGAAATGAATATGGGTTTTCTATTTAGGGCTCCGATTTGGAATGAATCCATTTTCGGTATTTCAGGTTTTTTATTTTTTTTATTTTTTATATTTTTTATGGATAAAACGCAAATCATATGTTTATTTGTATAGGTGCACAAAATACCCGGTTTCGGATCCGCCTGATGTATTTGATTCGAAATCGGTTCTTACCTATACATGACTCATGTGTACGACCAGATATTGGGTTTCTTACTTTCTCTACTAGCATGTACCCAAACCCGACCCAGACTCGTATACGGAAATTTGTTTAATATTCGTTTCATTTTTATTTTTGTTTTGATGAGTTATATCTGTTCATTCTTACTTTCTTTCTTTTTTTCCTTTCTTAACATTCTGTAAAAGTTATATGGTTGAATATGAGGGGGTAGTTTGGACTTTTGAGTTAAATCATCTATTTTTTTTTCTTCAGTTGAAATAGTAAAAAAAGTATGTATTTAAAGTAGAGTAGTAAACTCGTGGGAAATAAATTGGGATGGTTTGGACTTTTGTGAAGTGACATAGCAAGTGGAGGGTATATTTAGGTTATGTGTTGTGTAAGGTTTCAAATTCTATTTTAAAATGTCATGTTATTGTAACCTAGCCCATTGAGGTTTTAATCTTAAAGCCTCGTTGTGGACTATTATCGAATTTCATTTATTATGTTTATTCTAAATTGACTGTCACATTTAACTTTTATCTAAGAGCATCTAACTCAATGATATAAATGTGTTGAAATAGTGTCACTCACAAGCAATGATACTTCAAGTTTTATTGTGGCCAAATGAGGTGAATCTAGAAGTAATGTTAGAGATGTGAGTTTGCGTTATAGAGCCAATTTAACTATGAATATATTCATAACTATACAATAATAACAATAACTTAAGTAACCTATTGTAGTTTGTAACAAACTGCAAGGTGTTAAGTTCGAATTCAATTTTAGCCGGGTATCTATGAATCAATGTATATATGAACGTTGTGTATTAAAAATGTATGACAATAACAAAATCATTTGATTTTTTATTCATACTTTTGCTATCCATCTTGCTTGTACTCCCTTACACCAAGCAGGGCCGTCTCAACGTTCTTAAAGGCCTAAAGCGAACTAAAATGTTGAGGCCTTTTTCAAAAACTATCTGATGTAAACTATCTGATGTAAACCCTTCTCCTTTACCCGAGATTGAAACCAGCAAATTAAACTAATAAGTTTATAGATGGCGGAGTTAAAATTTTTATTTTTTAATTATTTTTTTTGTGTATAAATATATTTAAATGAAATTTACTCCTCGCTTTATTTGATATAAGTTATTTAATTAAACATTCATAATTAATCAAGTCATCCAAGAAAATCCTTTTCAAAAGAGATATAAGCAACTCTTAAATAATCATAAAAAAATAAAAAAATAAAATTAACAAAGTTAAAGTATACATTCATTCTTATAACTGTATTCATATTTATTTAATATATTCACTTTTGGTTTTTATGATCTCGTTCTATAAATTTGGTCATTTAATTAAAACTAAATGAAAAAACATAGTTATTGTGGTATAATTATATAATCACTTGATCAGTAAGTTTTTTAATATGCATAAGTATAGAATGGTAAAGATATATATAATAATATTTAATTATTAAGAATGATATGTAGTTATGTACCAACCATGACGACATGGGCCTTTCCTATTAATTGATGGTTCACTAGTAAGTATTAATAGATAAGAATGGCCCATTTCAGAAACCCAATACATAACCTATCTGGCTGATGGATGCCTGATTTGGCTGGCCCACGGGCCGGGCCTGACACCAAGATAAGGTGCTACATGACAATGAACATTTATTTTACTTTTTATTATTTACCACGGTTTCATCTTTTGAATTTTTTTATTATAATTTATTATTTGATTAGTTAATGTTACCTTCTTAAAATAATATGCTTTTTATAATTTATATACCCAAGGCCAACTTGATAGTCACATAACTCTAGTTATAAAAGATTGTGAATTTAAGTTTTATCCAGAGCAATTTGCTTTAGGTGAGCAAGGGAATTACCCTGTTGTCGGTTTTTCTTACGCGAGGACAACGTCATAACGTCTTGTTTTTCAAGCGGAAAAATGATATATTTGCCATGATCAAGGATGATAATATATGTCTGGACTTTGTATTCACAAAAATAAATTACATAGATTATCCTATACATTTTTATAAATTTTCAATGATTATCATTTATCTTCAAAATTTTAACTTATTTATATTTTATATTTCCAAATGCCACACTTTTGACTAGAACCCAATTAGTTCATTCTAAGTAGGGGTGAGCATATTTCGGTTAACCCGACCAAAACCGAAAACCCAGTTATATTTTTCATTGATTTTGCAAACATCGGCCATGGTGAAGCAAAAAGATTTGAGAAATCAGAAATGGAGAAGATGGGCGGTGTTATTGCCATATGAAAACTTTTTTTTATCTTTTTGTTGCAGATTTTGATTTACAAGAAATGACAAACACCTTACATTTACTTTTCCGTATGTGTTTTTAATATTTTGTTTATATTCTTTTATCCAAAAAATACAAATTTAAAAAAAGGATTAGGTGGTGCATTATTATCTATCATTAAAAACTCAACTATGCACTCTTAATTGTAGATGGAATAAATTCTTTTGTTGGCTCAAGAAAAAAAAAGCTTTGCCACCAGTCCACCACCATGTATTAGTTTTCTAACATTTTATTTTCTATTCCATCCACTCATCGAATAACCTTATCTTTAATATCTTGAAATATTGTTAAAATCTTGTTACAATTGTTTTGACAACAAACTAAAAACGTTAATTTAATAGTCGGTACATTCCTGTAACTTTTGCATGATAAATTGACAACACAATAAAGAAATCTTTTACTAAGAGTACTTTTATTATTTGAAAGAGACTACACAATCACAACTACAACTTATGGGGTGTTTGGCCTGGCTTTATTTAACAAAGTTTTTTTAGTTTTATTTTTACAAGATAAGCTTAATTTGGTGTTTGGTTTAGCTTTTTAAGCTTACGCTTATTAGTTTATATAGGCTAATTTAAAGAAGCTTATTTGAAGATGATTTGTGACAACCGACACTTTATGGTCAATATCCATACATACTTTAAACGTGATCACATGTCATAAGTTCAAATTTGGCTTACTTTGCACTAAGTAGGGCTTACGAAGTCTAGCCAGGCCATGCACATCATTATTATACATTAGGTAATTTAGAAAATTATCGGTTTATGTATACAAAATTCCTGATCATTAAGAACGTTGATGAACACATACATGAATCCAAAATGAATTCCAAATTATCCATAACACTCAAACAATATGTTACACGCTCATGTCTTGCGTTATAACAACTACTACACAACTAATGGATCATATGCTCGTATTTTCACGTTTTTACGTCAAAACACCATCCATAAATGAACAAACTTACATAATATGTGGGTGTTACCTAAGTAAGACACGCTAAGATGTTACAAGACAACAAGCTACAGATTAGTAAACTTAGTTATTATTACTTTATAGACTAGTTGTAACATGAAAACTACCAAGTCTTTTTATTTCCTAACTAAAACAAGTAAACTAAGTCCTAACTAGAATGTAACTAATACTAACTGTCACACCCTCAAAATCCACTAACGGAGTTTTACCGTCAGAGGGTGTGAACTAACAGGATCGGAATCATTAGTTATAATCAAACACCATAAGTGAAGTTTTCAAACCACGAAACATTTAAGTGTAAATAAGTGCGGAAGCGTAAATTCATAAACCAAGTGTTGCGTCACGCAGGACGACTTAAAACCCAATTAATAACAGTTTAAAAACAAGTTTCCAAAAACGATAGAGTTCAATGTAATGCATGTTCCTATACCGTGCGCCCGCCTCGGCTACCTGAGAATAACATACTAAAAGTGTCAACACGGGGTTGGTGAGTTCACAAGTTTATATAAATAAAGTGTTTGCGTTTGCGTTTACGTTTTGCGTTTGCGTTACCAGATAATGTTAAATCAATTATATATCGATAGATAGCTAGCCTATAAAACAAGTATTACTAAGTGTTCGACACCGAAGCTGACTGTTTATCAATTGCCTTGCCACCATGTCTACCACGACCATGGAAAATGTGTTAGCCAAGATTACACCCACTCGACCCCCAGTCGAGTTTAGCGTTGGGTGGGGTTTGTCAAACCCAGTAGTACTACTCAACAATGACTCGCTATTATACAAATACTAAACGGTTCGATGTTATGAAGGAATTTAGTTGGTTCGTTTGCCACTTAGCCTTTACAAGTGATATATAATTAATAACAACATCTAAAGGGTTTTGGAGTATGTTATCTCCCCCAAGTAAAAAGCGTTTAAAAGAGTAAAAGGGGAACGTGAAGCTCAATGTTTGCGAAAAATTCAAAAACAAGTCAACCGAGAGATGCGCGTCACAGAAAATCCTCACTAGCGTTCTAAAACAAGAATGAGATTTTCTAAGTGTTGGAACTATTATTGAGTCTCTAGACTCGACACATAATACCTATGCATGAGATACGTTTCGTGTTTCGTTTGTGAATTATGTGTGACTCGACAAACACATTGGTAACACGTTTCATGTGTAAACAACTACATAAGTATCAAGTACTAACATTATACATTACTAGCAATCATTCCCCACAAGGGAAATTTAGTCAAAAACATAGCAATTATCTAGCAACAAGCACGTTTCATGTATTTTCACATAGTTCAGCAGCTAGTTTTATCAAGACAGATTTTTACTTGAAAGATTACTTTATTCAACAGATCATAACATATCAATTAATTCACCAAAAATCGTCACAAAAGCATACATGAGTTAGGTTTCCAGAACTATTTTTATTGTATTTTTTTTCCACATAGATTTCTCACAATGATCAAAACATTACTGTAAACTCACAGGAGTCAAAATCATGCGCAACAGAATGATATTTGTTATTCCCGTTAAATGGTAATTCCAATTAATGCAAGACCAATTGGGTTAGGCTCTTAACTCAACATGTTAACCTCCAGAAGTGGAACCAACCCATTTGGTCTTGTAGTTTATGAGATATGATAATTACAAAACAGCCTAACAGTAGACCTCACAATTCAGACTTGCACTTCAGTTTTGTAAAATAATAAAAGTTAACTTTTACACGTCCAAAAATTACAAACTTGGATTTTATAGAATCTAGACTCAACCTAGTACACTGTAATGTTAATAATTTCGACCAATTACCACATTAACATTCAGTTACAATCGTCTAAACATAAACTTAACAATCTGTCCAGTATCAGTTTTCATCAAAACTCAACATAACAACAATCTATGAACCATAATCCATGCATATAACACTCTAGTCACAATATTTACCAACCATGCATATCAATATCACATTACACCCATAGTTAGGGTTTTTCTTGAAAGTTTAAATCAAAGAACAAGTGATTATCAAACAACAATAACACAACTAGTTATCAATTTCATTAGCAATCATCATCAAGCATATAATCAAACCCTAACTCATCTAAATCATCAATTTCGTGAATTAGGGTTTTGATTAACCCATTCAATATCAAAATTAAACATATGGAATGCATAGAGTAGTTGTTAATACCTTCCTAGCACCTTAATTCTTCAACAAAAAGCTTGAAAATCCTTGTGTGTATGTGTGTGTAGTGTGACGGCAACCAAGAAGAGAGGGAGGGGGGGGGGGGGGCGATCGGGTTTGAGAGGGAGAGAGGAGGTTAGGGTTTTTGTTATTAATTAATAATAATTATATTACACAATGGCCCCTCTACTTTTAGTTATTACTTTTCTAGCATAAAATAGCTTTTTGCATCTTGAGTTAATGTTCTACACAATATTATCAAATAACACATAAGCCTAACACATAATTATCAAATAATTATTGTTTTGATGTTTGTCGTTTATTCACCAATGGTTTGTGTCAACTCGTTTGCGTTTCGGTGCAATCCCGAAAGACTACATGTGTAGTGATTGTCAAGCGTCATTTAAAACCCTAGTTTAAATGTAATGAGATGTGCGTTATAGATCAAGTGATCTTAAGTTTGAATTGACGGAGTTAACCTGAAATTGACGAGTGTCACATCATTCCCATGTTGAAAGAATTTTCGTCCCGAAAATTTGAGTCAAGTCGCGATGGGTGTCTGAAAAAGCAAGAAAATTTTCAGTTTGTCATATCATCCCCTAGTAGAAAGAAATTTCGTCCCGAAATTTAATTCATACCTCTGGTGATTTCTGACGGTTAGACGGCTTTCGCGGTTTTCGGTGTTTGGTCAACCCTTCAAAAAGATGAGGATACTTTTTCATCATTTGGTCCTCACGTTCCCACACACTTATCCTTTTCACTTTTATCAACTCCAACACTGGCTCCCAAGCACCACCATTCACTTATCCTTTCTCCCTCTTTCACCTATTTTAACCATTCAAAGAAAATTAAAGCACAAAGCAAGTGTGTTAAGGATGAAGATTCAAGTGAAAGAAAGCTAGGAATGTTGCTAAAGCTTCATGTTTCTTCTTCTTTTCTTATCATCTTTTCTAGTCATCCATCTAAGTGAGCCTCTAACCCTCTTTCCTTTCATTTTGTCATATATATACAAGTTGTAAAACGTGTATAAAGTTGTCTCCCAACTTGTATACAAACTTCGTAACAAATAGCAAGACACATTTAAAACTAAGCTTATAAAACAATACTCATGAATATTCTTTTTCAAAACTTATAAGATCTTCATACACACAAGTTTAGGGTAAAATGTAGGTGTAAATAAAGTAAGGGCCGACGTTATTAAAAAGAAGAAGAGTGGATCGAAGACCTAATGTGTATTAAGATGAGATGGTTGGGTACTTTTAATTTTAAGTCTGACCCAGTTATTAACCACAAGTAGGTCAAAGTACATATAAGAAAAAAAAACTGAATTTTTAAATCCACAATTCTACACAAATTATTAATTTATTTAATTGCATTTTATTTATATATTTACTTCATATTTTTTATTTGTTTTGAAAGCCTTTTGGACTTTTTTATTATCTTGATATTTTTTTTCCGTATGAAGCTATCCTTTTTCCTAAAATATAATCAATTAAAATACTAATTATCGAGTCCTGTATATACCAATAACATAATAATTGGAATTTAATTACAGTGTGCTTTTTCTAGCAATTGTTATTTTTTATTTTATTTGTTTTTTACTATGTAATATACACAAAATATAAAATAATTAGTTATACATTATATAAAAGGATATAAATTATATAAAGAGAAAAGTAATGATGACCGGATGGTGAGAGGTGGTTCCTAAAAGTTATTTTATTAATGTATCGAATATAACCTGAGACAATTAATTTAATTTTTTAAATTTTAACACATGTCTCAAATAAGTCCTAACCATTTGGTTATAAGACATAAATCCTTGTCACTTGACCAAACTAGTAATGTATATGTTTTTTTTATTTTTTATCACAAATTATTTAGATTCATTTGTTAAAAAATTAGAAATGTAAGAAAAGGTAGTTGTTAACTTGTTATATGAACTAAACTGGTTAACAACTGTGCTAAACTAGACTTAAAAGGGACCCACATCATCAAGGCACTTTGGCCGCCGTCACGCACGTTTCACTTACTTTTCCGTCGGCTCGAAGGTATGATGTACACATGGCTAATTCCTATTTGTGTAGAATACGTGCGTCCGGCAACAATTCCGTTCGTCTCCGACGATATATGGTGTGGACATTTGGGGAATTTTTCAGCTTTGTAGACAAAAGCTTGAACCACTTTATAAAAATAGAACAAGTGTAGTCAAGTAAAGTTGGTAAAAGGTGATGGAAAGGACACATCACCCAAACAGCTAATTGAGTCATAACTCATTCGGTCATTCATAACCCGGTCAAAATGGACGTTTTAAGAGCCTAACGTACACTACTTTGAGTCTAGTTTCCAACCCATTTAGTCTCGCGTGATTTAGACTTGAAATGATCCCCCAAAATGATGTTATACAAGATGGTGTCAAAACTGCCTTTTTCGTAAATTTCTTAGTACATATTGTAGGGGTCATATATTTAATATAACTAATCCAAATAACCAGTATTTTGAGTCTAAAATGTTCTACATTTAATGTAGATGCCAAAACTGTTATCACACATTTCATTTGAGTGGGTTATGACTATGTTACAACTTGTTTTCTAGCAAAGGGTCTAGAGAGGTACTTGCTGTACCTTTATGTAAAGATTAATCAATTTGGGATACTTAATCAAATTTGAAAGGTACAATACTTTGTTTTTATGAAACCTAAGACACATATTGAGACGTGGTAAAAATTTCAAGCCAAAATGGGTGATAGAAATAATTACCTAAAAATGTTTATCAAATCTCTCCTTTTAAAAAAATGTTTTGCTCTAATAAACTAAAAACCTTTTCATATATTTTTTTCTTTCTTCATAGTACGACAAGATTAAATTTCAACTTTTATTAACTGTTTGAAGATTATTTATGTAGTGAACAAATAGATTCAAAGCTAATTTAAACATAGATCTTAAAATTAGAAAACTAATTTAAACATTTGTATATATCTTGCTGGCTTTGTTATGTGAACTAAGTGATATGAAGGTTTATATTGATTAGATAACCATGTTGTATAAAAGTTTATAAAAGTTAATTAGTAACTATAAAAAGAAAGATGTTGAGTTATTTTACAAAGATCATAAAAAATGAGAAGTGTGAGAAGTCATAATTAATTGACATGTGTCAGGTATGTGCCAAAAGAAAATGGGTATAAAAGTAACAATACACATTTTCTCTCTTCATATGCAAGTCATATGTTAATTCCTCAATCATTTTTAAACGTCTATAACTTTTTCTTATGATATTTTTTTTTTAAATAAAATTCACCATAATAACAAACATATTTTTATCTTTGATATCTTTAATATGAGTATGTTTTTTTATATAAAAATAAAAAAATATTTACGTCATTGTGTTTTTTTGCTTACCATTGTGCCTTTTTTCGTCATTGTGTCTTTCTGTTTGTTAACGTGTTTTTTTTCGCCATTGTATTTTCTTTAAATACTAATAATACCATTGTGTAATAATATGTATATATAATGAAAAATACCAACAACTTATCTAATACATCAAAAGCAATGATTAATACATATTATATAATAACCAAAAACGTAAAACACAATAATGAATATATATAACATAATGACCTGAAACGTAAGACACAATGGTAAATACATATAATACAATGACCTGAAACATAAAATACAACGGAATCTACATATTACACAATGACTTGAACGTAATACACAATGAACATAATACTATTTTTCTCCACTTAAGTGAATGTTGAGCACAATGACTAAAACACAATAAATAGAAAGACAAATGTTGAGCATAAAGACACAATGACGAACAAAAAGACACAATGATGTAATCTCTTTGTTTTAATTTTTATCTTTAATATAAGTACCAATTGAAAAACACAATGACCAAAATCTAGGGCTGTCACTTTTACCCGAAATCCAACCCGAGAAAACACGTACCCGAACCCGAACTAACCCGACCCGAAAAACCCGAACCCGAGAAAAGAATAACTCGAACCCGAACCGAAATAAATCTACATTGTCTGAGTTAATAAAAACATACAGAGATAAGCATAAAACTCGGTTCCGGACCCGACCCAGTCCTACCCGATCCATGGGTACGAATCATGTCTCGGTTTCTCAATATAACCGAACCCGGCCCCGTTAGAACTGGTTCCACCTTTATGTGTTAGTTTGTTATGAACCCGACCCGGCTAAAACCCAATAAAAACCCGAAAAAACCTATTAATAGAAAAATAATTTGTTAGCCCTTATGGTACATTTTAACTGGTAATATTTGTATTCGTAGGTGATTTAGTGGAATTTGGAAGGTACCCATTTCCGTCTTTATGTGTTAGTTTGTTATATGAATCCGTATATGAGCACAGGCAAGCCCAATAAAGCAACCCGTTTAAATGGCCCAACAAGTTGGACACAACCTAGAGGGTGAGATAAGCCAGAGTAAAATGTTATGACGAATATGGTGTATGTGTGGTCTTCTTCTCTCATCACCAACTTTGTAACTCTGTGATTTCTCATCCATTTTTGAATTGTGCTTTCGTTTGTAATCAATTCCTTAATCAATAGAATATATAGATTTGGTATCAATTAGAATGGTTTGATTTGTTGTGAAAATACTTGTTCACTTCATAGTTTAAGAAGTTTGCCATAGTTTAGAAGCAACGTAGCATGCCATTAACAATAACAGTAATAACAATAATAATAATAGGGTCCTACTAGGGATACCAGGATCCCCTATGTCCCCGTATAGGATTATACAGGGCGTATATAAGCCGCCGTATAGCCCTATACCATTATTATTATTTTTTTAATATGAATTAACCTTTTGATTATTTTTTGTTATTTAATCATTTATCAAGACCAACCAACCATAACCAGCCAACCTTTATTTATTCTATTCTCAGGTTGGTGCTTTCTACCCACATGTGTGTAAATGATATATTAATTGTTTTTTTAATAATCTGATTGTAGGATAAATACATATATATATATATATATACATATATATGGAAAGATATCTTATTCATGATGAGCAATCCGAAGTGTCTAACCAAAAGAGCCAAGGGTGCTATGGTTGGTATGGTTATGGGTATGACTAGAGACGACGGTCCGTATATCCTGTCACCTCAACTGTTGGTTGATACGGGCTATCACAACCATTATAATTTCCAGCACTTCTGTAAGAATGTAGGATTTGAGAGCATTGAAGCGCACCCATTCACCCAGGCCAACAGGGAATGAGATGAGGGATATTATTCGATTAGGAAACGTGAAAAATACTATCTTGATGATTTGCAACACTTTGACGTAAAGGCTGAAACGACTAAGCAAATAGCGGACAACTTTGGGCCTGATGGAAAAAAGTTCCCTATTCTAAGAGCCTTGTATCTTGATTTGTTTAAAGATTTCAAGTATGTGTGTGACAAAGAGGAAACGTCAGACCCGTATCATCCTCCTCCCAATATTGCCCCTCCCAAGATCACACGTAAAGGAAAGCTCGAAACAGGAGGGAAAAGGAAACACAAATCAGCAGCTAACAAAGAATACCACGTCGTGTTAATTACTGGTTGTTGGCTAAAACCAAATGACAAAGGATATTATTGTCGAATCAAAAACAGTTATGAGAAGAAATGGGAGAGCAACGAATATTCATACGTGGATATAAATTCATTTAATTACATTTTGATCCCATCATATGAATACACGGGTGAGGGAAATGAAGCTGATCTTTTTAGGACAAGAACAAATTTTTCTTTTTAGGACAAGAACGAATTTTCTTTTTCTTACAAGAACGGATTTTTCAACTGCATGATAAAATTGTGTATGGCCCAAGTTGTCATGTGCTTTCATGAAGTCGTAGATGATGATCAACGTGTGCACCCCCTACCTTCATGGGTGTCTGACATAGGTGTAAAAAATAAGGAGATATTTTTCGCTGATAAACAAAGAAAACGTTATCATGAATGTCTTTCATGGGGCATTGGCCATGAACATGTTTTACGTGGACGCACTCCTTTATAGGTACTTTTACAAAACATAGCTATATTTAAGGACGAGCAAGCTTTAACCGTTAACTGAAACTAATCGCTACCTTGACCGTAACGAACCAGAATTAACATATAACCGATAATAACCAACTGTTATTGCATTTAATTAACTGATTAATCGGTTATGGTAATGGTTAACGGTATCCCATGACCGAACATTAACCGAACCACACTGAAAAGTTTTAAGACATATATACTTTCATTGAGATGTGTATGTATATTTATGACTATTATATTATTATTATTATATTATTATTATTATTATTATTATTATTATGGCATGTTAATGTTATCATGAATATGTAGGTTTACTCTGATCTGATGGTGGACTTCAAAAATAACTTTGAAAGTTTCTTTGAAAGTTTTTTAAAAGGTAAAGGCAAGGCGATCTCTGCTATTGAAATCGGTCTTGGACAGTGTGGGAGCTACGGTACCCGTCCATTTATTCGAAGCGTGGTTGGATTTATCCTGGTATGGGTGAATTTCAGGTAATCCTAATTATAAATGTATGTGTGTATAGTATTGATATTCAACAGTACAAGGTGTGGCCTAGTTAGCAATATTAACTTTTTTTTATTATTGATGTTAAAAGAAACCATATAAAAAGGAAAACAAAATTGACCAGTGTCATTATCATTTTGTAACGCTTTCATGCCTTCAAGTGTGTTTGCTTTTTCAGTGTTATGATGCATATATGTCAAAATCTCTCGCAAAGGAGGCTACTAAACAAGATTACAACTTTTCTAACAAAATTCAAGAAACTGAAAGTTCCTATAATTTCTCTATGGGTCAACCTGGACTTTTCTATACCAAATTTGATAGCTTCAAATTAAGATTCTTTCTGAGATGGTATTCTCAATTGTTGATAAAGCATGGTCAAGATGTGCTTTCTGCTGCCCGGAAAGTTTTTAATAGGCCAACTACCGTTAATGTGAAGGTTAGTCAGTTAGTTGGTTTCAAAGAAAGCTATTAGCCTGCAAAATAATTTGAGACGCCATTTTAATGACTTTCTGATACTTTAAAATTTTGAGCAGGTGTCGGGGACTCACTTGTGGTACAACCACCAGTCACAAAGTCATGTCGCCGAGCTAACTTCGGGCATTTTCACCTCAATGCATCATGATGGTTACGGGCCCGTTTTGACGATGTTAAAAAGGGATGGAGCGGGCTTAAATTTGGCAATGGACAAATCATACCCGTTGAATGAGTCACAACCATCTGATAATGTCAGTGACTTGATGAACGAAGTAAGAAAAAAAGGATTAGTCAATTAAATGCATTACAAATTGTATGTAGTTGAAAGCAGCGGGCATCACGTGCGATACTAGTGATTTACAAATGACAGTTCTTCACAAAAAATTGGACGCTTTGAAGAATGTCAAAGTAGATGGCGTGATTGTAAATATTTGTTGGGGGTTCACCGAATGCGTATAAAAAGGAAAAATACAAATAATTATTTGAGACGGCATGCACGTACAAGCTTAAGTTACATGTATATTTGCACTTTCATGTTTACATCCTTTTCATTTACCTTTTAAGATAAAAATAATTTGTCAAATGCACGTGTGAAAATAAAATTGTGATTTGGTTAGGTTGTGATGTGCTTTAATGAATAGATGATCTAAAATAAAGAGAGATTCTTCATTGATAAACAAAGAAATCGCAATCATGAATGTATGCCATGGGGCATTGGCAATGAACATGCTTTACATGGACGCGGTCATTTACAATTACTATTACAAAACATAGTTATATATGGGGTGAGCAAGCTTTAAGAGCATTGCCATCCCAACCCTGCAAATTTTGTGAGTTTTTGTTTGTAAATTATAGGATAGAGTTACGAGTGGTTGTGAAGAAGAAAGAAAAGTTACTTATCTTTTTTTTAAAAAAATTTGGGGAAAACTTGTTTGTCAGTATTTATTTTTTAATATTTGTTGAAAATGACTGTGAGTAAAGGAAATGGAAGCTATAATGATAAAGATATAAAAAATTATTATTTAATTGAACTTGAGGGAAAAATGCAGTGTTTTTTAGCGTAATTATAGAAATTAAGATGTGAGACGGGCTGAGAATGCTAGCCATTAATCGAAATTAACTAATACCCGTGCCATAACCAAACTGAATTAATCGATATTAACCGACGGTTATGGTTAAATTTATTTAATTAATCATTTATGGTTAACTGTATCTCATAACCAAACCGAAAAGAATGAAGGCATACTTACATTTAGATGTCTATATGTTTCATATTGCTTTAAAAACACAAATACTAAGCTTTTGAAAATTGTTTATTTTTTTATTTTTAAAAGCAATTAAGCCATTAGAAAAAGCTTCATTTTAAAGCTTTTGAAAATGACTTTTATGCTTATTTGTTTAAAAAAAACAAATAATCAATTTCTAAAAGCTCACCCAACCCTTAGGTTCTTTAGACCATCATTAGTAGAAGTGATTTTCTGGGTGAAGAATGTGTCTAATGTGCCGGCACATGACCCACCACTTCTCTCTTTTTTCTTTCTTATATCTCTCTGTCTTCTCACATGGCCCACCATTCTTTTCACATGTATGTTTTTGCTTTATAGTACATTTTTGGTGAAAAATTTTACTTTCTCTCCTTCAAATCATCATCTCGCTGTTCTAAGAATATTTAAAAGTCTCCTCAATAGATGGTCTTACAGAAACCCTAGCTCCCTTTTATGTACCTTCATCCCTTTAAACGTTCACCTAGAACCATCCAAGGGTCTTTATTTGTATTTATGTTCTCACTAATTTAGTTTTTTTACAGCCGATCATTATAAAAAATTAAGAAGTAAAAAGTAACTTCTAATATTAAGAGATCCGTAAAAAGATGTCCAAAACGTAGAACAACAAAACTCATAATACTCCAATTCTCTTTTACACATTTTCAAGATTTTTAAACAATCTACAAAAAGATAACAAAGAGATTGGTTTTATTTCTTCAAAGTTACCGTATTTTGTGGTAGATAAATTCAATCCTAAGCATATGAAGCTCAAATTGCTCAATGGAAGTACTAAAATAACCATGGAGCTCATTCAAAGTTACCGTGGGCGTAAAAAGATGGATACTCAATCTCTTGATGAATCTGCTACAACTTTTAAATACACGGGCAGTGAAAGATTTATGTTCGGGATAATCTTTGATTGTGTAAATTCCGGAAATTAAAATTGTATGGTGATAGTTATGTTCGGTGAAGCTCTCATATACCGTGTAGTATTCATCGAGATTGTAGTATTTACTATGGCTACTTCTTCTAGAGCAAAATTTTAATTCAATACCATTACAAGTTTATAACATCGTCAATATTACATTTATGCATATTCAACAATTGTATATATTATCAGTGTTTAAATATTTGTATGCCCTCCGATATTGTTGTTTGGTCACTTTCTTTTCGGTTCCTTAATTCTTGTTCAAAACATTATAAAATTGTTTGAAATATATTTATACATGTCACACTACCAAAAAAGAGCTAATAATACTCCATACAACATGTCATAATCACTTTTAGGGGGGGGGGGGGGGGGGTTCATGATTCATGAAGGTTTCCGTGAAGAGATCATGGGTTCAAGTCATGAAAAGGAGAATTTTTGCAAGTATCCCTCACATGATTAGGAGTGTTGGTTGTTATAAAAATTGAAACTTATCTTGAGTCTCGAGGCAACGATGAAGCATGTAGCGTCATACACATAAAATATAGGATAAATTAAAGGACCATCTAAACGTGTTTTAATAACATGAATGAAACCCAAGTTACAAGCCGATTTCAACACCACATATAATGCCTCCGACACAATTATAAATAGAAATGGGCAAATACCTCAAATAATAATTTTTAGTATATTCTTATTTTATAAGATTTTCATATCAAATATTTGGTAAGATTATTTTTTAATTTAATGAGATGTTTTAACCCGTTTAAGGTCTATCTGTGTTTTGTGAGACTCATACCCATGAATTCGAGTCAAATGCATGAGAAACCTTCATTTACAAATAAAGCAATTCGGTAGCTTGAGATGCTACATACCTACATGAAATAACTGAGACTCAGAGAGCTTATAAAGGTTTTGTTTTTTATATATTTATGATTGATTTGATTAATTAATGTAACCTTCTTAATATAATATGAATTTTGAATACCAAAGGCCAAGTTAATAGTCACATGCCTTTCCTTACAAAAGATTGTGGATTTGAGTTTCGTCTAAAGCAAGTTTGCTCTAAGTGAGCAGGAGGTTTACCCGGTTGTCGGTTTTCTCCCATGTGATGATTCGGGTCATAACGCTTTGTTCTTCGAGTGGGAAAACGATCAATTTTTTAGCATGATCTTGGATGTCTAGACTTTGTTATTCACAAAAAGAACAAAATATAAATTATAAAGATTATTCTTTGTGTTTTTACCAAATTTCTGTGATTGTCTTTTTTATTCAAAATTAACCCGATTTATATTTACATTTCAAATGTTACACTACACTGTTTTTAATTTGATCATAACCCAACTAGTTCATGCTAAGCTATTCGATTGTAAGTTAGTTTATGAAACACAAATACTATTAGATGACAATTTCCTTAGAATTGTGATAAAATATTATTAAAATCTTGTTACAATTGTAAAACTTTAATTTAATGGTAGGGTCCATACTACCATTCGTATAACTTTTGCATGAGAAATTGACAACACATTAAACAAATCATGCCCGAGAAGTGGGAATATTATTCAGTACATTAGTTTGAAAGAGACTACACACACTGAATCACAACTACGGCTTGTTTTTTCTCTATATAATAGCTCTCTCCATTTCCACAAACCATAAACCATGGTGAGCAAATCGTCGGGGTTCTAGATTCCGGCGAATTATATGCGACTGTGTATGTAAGTTTGTTTCGTTTATTTTTTATTCTTGAAACTATTTTAAGTATATAAGGTTAATGATAATAATAATAATCAGATTTGTTACTAGTCAAGTTTTAACAGATACATAGCATGTTGGTTACTGATTTGATTTGATACTTAGTTAATCTTTAATTATTTATTTATTTATTTTTGCAGACAAATTGATTCATCAACAAGCATGAGGTTTAAGAGAATTTATCAAACAAAATGGCTATTATTCAACATCACCCGCTTATGAAAAGTTATAACGATTACGACATGTTCTTGAGTTTCAGAAGCAAAAGTGTATGTTATGAATAAAAACTGAAAACTTCACGCGCGTTAACCGCTTTCATCATCTTCAATCTTCATACAAGATACCTATTAAGAAAAAAAGATTTTTCAATATGTAAAGAAGATGGGTATATGTTTGTTTCCATACCGAGCCGTCTACACGTCTCCTTGATAATAGCAAATTAATCAATTATATAATAATAAAAAAGACACCATTTAGTTACAAAATAAATCAAGTTTGATACATCTAACAATATTATTAAAGCATTACAATTGTTCACATGACAATCAACTAGGCTGTCCACCTAGGCTGCCAACTCACCATCTTTCCATTTTGATTTTTTTCACATATTTATCTTTTATTTTATACCATTTAAATTATAAAACATTGAACCGGGTCCAACATTCCTAATCCACACCCAATTCCTAAACTCATTATTCTCAATAACAACCCCATAAACACAGCAACCCTAATTTTTGGCCGCTCATATCCGATATCTACAATATGTATCAACAATTGATTAATATACTTTGAATTTCTTCAGTTCAATGCTTATGGAGTTCTCCAATACTGTCGTTTTAGTTCCATTCTTTGTTCATAAGAGGCGATGCAATAAGGATTTTTTCATTCAGTTAATGGTTGATCAGACCAGATCGAACATCGAATTATTTTCCGGTGAATATATTTAAGGTAATTTTCCATCATATGTTGCACATAGAATTTCGTATTTATTATAATTTTTCACCGGAAAATAAGGGGGGGGGGGGTCATGATTCATGAAGGTTTCCGTGAAGAGATCATGGGTTCAAGTCATGAAAAGGAGAATTTTTGCAAGTATCCCTCACATGATTAGGAGTGTTGGTTGTTATAAAAACTGAAACTTATCTTGAGTCTCGAGGCAACGATGAAGCATGTAGCGTCATACACATAAAATATAGGATAAATTAAAGGACCATCTAAACGTGTTTTAATAACATGAATGAAACCCAAGTTACAAGCCGATTTCAACACCACATATAATGCCTCCGACACAATTATAAATAGAAATGGGCAAATACCTCAAATAATAATTTTTAGTATATTCTTATTTTATAAGATTTTCATATCAAATATTTGGTAAGATTATTTTTTAATTTAATGAGATGTTTTAACCCGTTTAAGGTCTATCTGTGTTTTGTGAGACTCATACCCATGAATTCGAGTCAAATGCATGAGAAACCTTCATTTACAAATAAAGCAATTCGGTAGCTTGAGATGCTACATACCTACATGAAATAACTGAGACTCAGAAAGCTTATAAAGGTTTTGTTTTTTATATATTTATGATTGATTTGATTAATTAATGTAACCTTCTTAATATAATATGAATTTTGAATACCAAAGGCCAAGTTAATAGTCAAATGCCTTTCCTTACAAAAGATTGTGGATTTGAGTTTCGTCTAAAGCAAGTTTGCTCTAAGTGAGCAGGAGGTTTACCCGGTTGTCGGTTTTCTCCCATGTGATGATTCGGGTCATAACGCTTTGTTCTTCGAGTGGGAAAACGATCAATTTTTTAGCATGATCTTGGATGTCTAGACTTTGTTATTCACAAAAAGAACAAAATATAAATTATAAAGATTATTCTTTGTGTTTTTACCAAATTTCTGTGATTGTCTTTTTTATTCAAAATTAACCCGATTTATATTTACATTTCAAATGTTACACTACACTGTTTTTAATTTGATCATAACCCAACTAGTTCATGCTAAGCTATTCGATTGTAAGTTAGTTTATGAAACACAAATACTATTAGATGACAATTTCCTTAGAATTGTGATAAAATATTATTAAAATCTTGTTACAATTGTAAAACTTTAATTTAATGGTAGGGTCCATACTACCATTCGTATAACTTTTGCATGAGAAATTGACAACACATTAAACAAATCATGCCCGAGAAGTGGGAATATTATTCAGTACATTAGTTTGAAAGAGACTACACACACTGAATCACAACTACGGCTTGTTTTTTCTCTATATAATAGCTCTCTCCATTTCCACAAACCATAAACCATGGTGAGCAAATCGTCGGGGTTCTAGATTCCGGCGAATTATATGCGACTGTGTATGTAAGTTTGTTTCGTTTATTTTTTATTCTTGAAACTATTTTAAGTATATAAGGTTAATGATAATAATAATAATCAGATTTGTTACTAGTCAAGTTTTAACAGATACATAGCATGTTGGTTACTGATTTGATTTGATACTTAGTTAATCTTTAATTATTTATTTATTTATTTTTGCAGACAAATTGATTCATCAACAAGCATGAGGTTTAAGAGAATTTATCAAACAAAATGGCTATTATTCAACATCACCCGCTTATGAAAAGTTATAACGATTACGACATGTTCTTGAGTTTCAGAAGCAAAAGTGTATGTTATGAATAAAAACTGAAAACTTCACGCGCGTTAACCGCTTTCATCATCTTCAATCTTCATACAAGATACCTATTAAGAAAAAAAGATTTTTCAATATGTAAAGAAGATGGGTATATGTTTGTTTCCATACCGAGCCGTCTACACGTCTCCTTGATAATAGCAAATTAATCAATTATATAATAATAAAAAAGACACCATTTAGTTACAAAATAAATCAAGTTTGATACATCTAACAATATTATTAAAGCATTACAATTGTTCACATGACAATCAACTAGGCTGTCCACCTAGACTGCCAACTCACCATCTTTCCATTTTGATTTTTTTCACATATTTATCTTTTATTTTATACCATTTAAATTATAAAACATTGAACCGGGTCCAACATTCCTAATCCACACCCAATTCCTAAACTCTATTCTCAATAACAACCCCATAAACACAGCAACCCTAATTTTTGGCCGCTCATATCCGATATCTACAATATGTATCAACAATTGATTAATATACTTTGAATTTCTTCAGTTCAATGCTTATGGAGTTCTCCAATACTTTCGTTTTAGTTCCATTCTTTGTTCATAAGAGGCGATGCAATAAGGATTTTTTCATCCAGTTAATGGTTGATCAGACCAGATCGAACATCGAATTATTTTCCGGTGAATATATTTAAGGTAATTTTCCATCATATTTTGCACATAGAATTTCGTATTTATTATAATTTTTCCATCCAATTTCTTATTGTTTTCTTTCCTAAATATGAACAATATAATTTCCGGCAAATTTATGATTAATTTTCCGGTCAGTTTCTTATTGTTTTCTTTCTTAAATCCGAACAAGGCAATTTCCGGCCAATTTCTGATTCGTTTGTATCAAAAATCTGAAACTTCGATTTTAGCGTTTTTAAATTATAGTCTGTTTAATAAATTTTGTCAAAGAAAGAATTGGTTATGGGTCTATTTGATTTGTTGAATTATTTTGTATCAGGGGCAATTTTGGAATTTTCTGAAACCTCTAAATTTGTCAAAAGGGGTTCTGTTGTCATTCATTACTCAGGTATGCTTAATTTTGGTCCTCTATGCTTATGTTTGTGTAATTTATATATTTTAGTTTTCAGTTTAATAAAAAAAGCAGACTAATTTTAATTTGCTGATTGTTCAACATTTTTGAAAAATGCGGGTTAATATGTAAATATAATGATCTTGTGATGGTCATGGTGTTGCTTATGTTTTATTCTAAGTTGCTATTGGTTTTAATAAATATTGATTAACTCAAAGTTTCTGTCATATATATTTAAATATATCTTCTATATTGTGTGTAACACGTGCTTTCATTATTAAATATGTTATTATTTTTTATGGCATATTTAATTTGGATGATATTTTTAAATTTTCAGGTGGTGAAGCAAAATGAGTTTCTTTTGTTAGAATATTTGAAAAAGTTTATGATGGTTTAATATGAAAGAACATGTTTAGGTCTTTTGTTGATGTTTTTTTTGTGGTTTGGTGTACACTAACTTATTGTAACTTTAAACTTTCAATATCTAGACATTGTAAATGGTTAACGTTTTGGTCCAAAAGTTGAAGAAGTTTTGTGTTGCTTGAATTTATTGTTTAAATTTATTATGTTTGTTTACATGTTTTTCCACATGTGTGTAACACGGGCCTGTACCTTAGTAATCTATATTTATGAACTTATGATTACTTATATTAATCATCTTGACATTAACACCAGGATTGAGAGCTCAACGAATGATTTCAGCACTAGCATATGTCTTGGTGCGTCAAATAAGGATAGTAATCCAACAAACTGCCAAAGTCCACCAGACCCCAGGGGCGTCTTAACTTTTTTAGACACAGGTTTATGTGATCACAAGAGTAACTAATCATGATCAAACAAAATAAGATAGGTGATTTTAGATAAAAAATGACATAAAATGCATACCTGATATGCAAGTAATGCAAGCCAGAGAAAGCAACCCCTCAATCATTGCATGAATTTTCTTCTTCAAGTATTCTTTGCATTCGGGTTCAAAATGTATTCAAAAACATTAAACTTACTAACCTGCTGATTCGTAAAGCAAAGTATTAATATTTAAAAAACAAAGAAAGTGAAAAAATGTACCTGTTCGGGAGCACCTTTGCTTGTTCTATGCCTTACCACGGTCATCAAGGTATACCAAAGCAGTCCTCTTGTCAGGTATTAGCCCTGCAAAAACATTAAAAAGATGTTATCTTGTTTGGTGCAGTATATGTGTTCTTAATTACAACTTCAAGATTGTCTATAAAGAAACATTTTGTTGCAAATGCTAAGCACATGTCACATTTTTTACTATGAGACTTAATCAATTCCCTGGTTTGAGACGTGCTACAGCTGTTACATAAACCAATACAATACCAAATTAACATCAATTCTGTTATGCAATTAATATTATAAAACACTTGCTAATAGCTAATAACTAACTCACCCAAATACAACATTAGCCGAGGTTGAACCAACACCAGTTATGTCCGAATGAATTACATAATAACCAGAAGTTCCACTACCATCTCCATAGAACTCATTGGTTGTTTTATTGACACGTAATAGAAGTATTTGGCAAGTTAGCAAATAATTGCATAAAAGTAAAATCTTAATATATATACTGTTGGAACCCTGATTGAATCGTGAATGATTAATAGAGGATTCGTGTGTTGTTCTAGAGAATAATGGTGATTTGAGAGTGATTGTTATTATTATGATGGATCAACCAGCAGGTCACAAGAATTACAAATATTAATAGAAACCTATGAGAGTGGTCTCTCCAAACTCCATTGGTTGTGAACTTGAGGGTTATGTGTGAGTGTGTCCTTTTTTAATCTCAGTGAGAACCCATGAATAAGATAGAGTAAAAGAGAGTTATATTATTTTTCTTTTTTCCTTTTTTACAAAGAGAATATATACATATATAATGGTCTAGGGGAATCTCCCTTCTAGACACCTTTTCCCTCCAAGATCTGGACACCTTTTCCCTCCAAGATCTGGACACTCTTTTCCCTCCAAGACTGGACACCTTTTCCCACCAAGATCTGTCAACCTCATCTCTATGATACTCATATCAACAAGGAAAGATCGATAGTTGACCTTGGACCTTATCTGAAGTACTTGGGTTGCTGTTGGCTTGGGTTGGACTTCTTGGGCTCTGCTTGGGCTCAGTTCGACCTAGTCTCTTCAAGTCCCCCAGTCTATTATTGTTGTTATTTATGACAACGGTAATAGACTTGTTTCAAGTCCGCCTTCCTTCTCCTTTTTTCTTTTTGTTGGGTCCCGTGGGCTTTCCTTACTGGTCTTATGTTAAACTCTTCATCCATCAGGGCCGCCTCAGAAGCCCAAACCCGAGGTAGGCTCTTCAAGTCTCCTCGGTCTGTTGTGCTCATTATTTATGACAAGTATAATGGACTTACAACAAGTCTCTATTCTACCTTTGTTGTGACCTCTTGCGTGATCCACCCTAAACTTCAATTGGATGTTGATTCTTGACCTAAGAGCTTTCTTTCGGAACAATTTCTCTCTTTGACTTTGCCTCGTCTATTCCAACAACATGGCCTGGGACATGTGTTGTTCTAACCATTTCTTTTAGGTCGATACTACCAACTTGTTTAGATCAATTGGATAAGACCTTAAATCCCTTAGAACCTTTGATTTTGTTTAGTTACTTTGAGAGGTCTTTTAAATACTCTCTTTTGGGCTCTCTTACTTTAGCCATACTTAACCTGGGCCCGTGTTTGCCACTGGGCATATTTCTCTTATCATTCGGAGAACCCATTTCTAATATAACCTCTTCAGCCCCTTACTGGCCCACGCCTGAGCCGACGACATTTTGAAAAAACCTCTCATACTCCCCTCAATATGTCATGATACCTTTCGGATCGTTCGCCTTTCTCTTAACTGTTGGCTCCCTTTTCCCACTTTCAAATTTACATTTCACGTCTCCTTATCTGTCTAGTAGGGTGTTTGGTTGGAGTAGCTGGTACTCTCCATGCGTCTTGGTTTCTCCTGGGCTTTCTTGACTTGGTTCCAATCATGGGACGGAGACCCATTTTCATAGGAGGCTTTACAAGTCCCCCTAGTCCTTATTTTTTATGATAAGGACAAAAGACTAATGTAGTTCCAGCTCACCTTTCTCATAACATACGGGATAGGTTCCTACCTTCTAGACTCATTCATTAGGCTAGTTTCGGACGAGATCTTTTTTCGGTACATGGCTGAGGTAGATAATATTTAGTTTCCATGAGCCTGACCCAGTTCTCTTGGTAGTTTAAATCTACCATGACATAAATACACATCCCCTCTTTTATATAATAAAGGATGGTAAACCATAAACACCATGGGTTGATTCCATTTTGACTCATCATATTTGGACCTAATAAGGTTGAGATGGCGGAGTCATGGGTGAAATAAAGACCAAGCATTATGCGCTCGTCCCCACACAATGGGCCCAGTTATGTACTTATCTCTCCAAGTCCCCCAGTCCCTTATGCTAATTATTTATGCTTGGGATAAGGGACTTCGGACCCGAGTTTCTTTAACATAACCAAGAAAAGGTTAAGTTTTCTCTCTTGGGTAGTATGTAATCTCTTTAACATAGAACGAAGACACAAACAATTTTCAATGCGATAATATGATGAAAATGTATCAAACCACCGACAATAATCATGATGATTTGAATTATTTCTATATATTTCTTCTCTTGCTTCCGGATGTATCATGATGTTTTCAATCTGTATGCGGATGGATTATAGGGTTTCCAACATGTGAGGTGGATGTAGTAGGTTAGCTATCAATTTGTAGTCGGGCTTTCCTTTCACTCGTTGTGAAGAAGATTCGATTGTCTTTCCCCCTTACGGGGGTGTATATGTATGGTGTCCCATTAAATGGGAAATATATAAGTTGTAAGCCTCATACAAGGGGTCATGTCCCACTTGGGGGTAATACAAGTTCTAAAAGTCTTAGAAGGGGCTATTTTCCCCTGGGGAATTATGATTATTGAGCCTCGTGGATTGAGCTATTTTTCACGGGGGGTAATTATAAGTATTGAACCTAATGGATTAGGTTAATTTTGTATATGGATCCCAGCCTCTCAGCAGGGCCTTCCTTTCACACTTGTGAAATAGCATTGATGTCATTTTCCCCTTAACGTGAAATTATAAGTGATGTGCCTCTTAAAGAGGGCTTTATCCCATCTAAGGGAATTATAAGTATGGTGCCTCCTTTAGAGGGCTTTATCCCATCTGGGGCAATTATAAGTATGGTGCCTCCTTTAGAGGGCTTTATCCCGTCTGGGGCAATTATAAGTATGGTGTCTCCTTTAGAGGGCGTTATCCCGTCTGGGACAATTATAAGTATGGTGCCTCCTTTAGAGGGCTTTATCCCATCTGGGGCAATTATAAGTATGGTGCCTCCTTTAGAGGGCTTTATCCCGTCTGGGGCAATTATAAGTATGGTGCCTCCTTTAGAGGGCTTTATCCCATCTGGGGCAATTATAAGTATGGTGCCTCCTTTAGAGGGCTTTATCCCATCTAGGGGAATTATAAGTATGGTGCCTCCTTTAGAGGGCTTTATCCCATCTGGGGGAATTATAAGTACGGTCGACCCATTATATATAAAAAAAATAATTAGTTTTAATGCCTATTAGAAGTCTTACACATGAAGATGATGGAAGGGGCTGCTGGTTGGGGCCCATTCCCTTCTTATAAAAGATAATAGTGATATGAAAGTTTCTTCTCCATGGAAAATTTTTGGAACGTGAAGTGTTACCACATGAGGCTTCTTTCCTTTCATAGCGACTTTGTCATTCTTTAGAAGGGAACTCTTCTTCTCACTCATTGGAAGGGAATTATTTTTCCTTGGAAGTCTCTCTAAAATGGTGATCTCTTTATGAGATACGTCTTCATGCATAGAAGCTGATGAACGGGTCTCTCTTGTCGTATTAAAGAAACTTTAATGACGAAGACCCACGACATAATGACAAAATGTCAAATTAGTCCCCCAGCTCCAGGTTGGTGTAGGGGGGAGGGTTCCTTCTGAATGGAATTGACCTTTCACACATGTCGTCCCATTTAAACATTCCATCCCTTGGAGGGGGATTATCTCCTTTAAATAAAATTCTTGTAATGCAAAAAGCTGTTGTAGAATGCTCTCTTTCCTCACATGAGGGGTTTCTCGAATACCTCGTCCAATGGAAGGGGATTAATTTTCATTGGAGGAAAATCTTGCCATTTGAGAGATGTTGTTGTAGAAGGTTCTCCTTCCACATTGGGAAAAACTTTTCAAATCCTTCCTTAACTCCTCCCTTGGAAAGGAAATCTTCTTCTTTGGAAAAGATTCTTGTAATATGGCAAGGGGCTTCAGTAGGGACTGTATGAGATGAGTGTTTGTAATGAAGGGATTGTCTTGGGAGGAGCCTCATTATATACGGATTGTCTTGAAATGAGGTTTCCTCCTTGGAAGGAGGCTCTGTTATGACTTGCTTATCTTAGAAGAGGTTTTGGTAAGAAGGATTGTTTAGTAAGGGAACTTTGTCTAAAGGAATTATATTATACGATGGTTTGTTCTGAATCACAAGATGGGCTTTAATATTAAAGTAAATGTCCTAGGGCATCCCCCGGCAAGGGGATCGGGGCTTTTTTCTGAATCACGGGAAGGGCCTTTATATTAAAGTAAATCTCCCAGGATATCCCCAGGCAAGGGGCTCGGGGGTTTGTTCAGAATCACAAGAAGGGCCTTCATATTAAAGTAAATGTCCCAGGGCATCCCCAGGCAAGGGGTTTGGGGGCTTTGTTTTGAGTCACAGGAAGGGCCTTCATATTTTTTCAATGTTTAGAATATAAATAAACTTTAATAATGCATGGGCAGATAGTGGTTGCCCAAAAAGATGTATGTTTGTGGGTTAAGTCACATCTACTTTGAAAAATAAAAAATAAAAAACGTAGACTTTCCATCCTTTTACCTTGTTAATCGTGAAGCTAGTGTTTGAAAAGTTCAACACACATCCTTCACCATGTGACCATGTTTCTTCTTTTACAACAAAATAATATTAAATTAATACTTTACAAAAGTGACTTCCCAACCTTTTATGAAAACAGTAACTTTATAAAGTAGGCCAAGGATTTGACCTTACTTTTCTTTCCTTCTTTATTCATCTACTTTTTACTTTTAGATTTACTGTGTTTCCATATAGAAATTCATGCATTGGTAATTCGGTGGAACTTCAAGTTTTAATAATGGTGTAAACAACTCTTATAACTTATATGATGTGCTAAAGTAACATAACAAGATAGAGAGAACAAACCAATTATTTTCATTAGGGGTGGAGATACCGGCGGGGCGTCTCCAGCGTCACTGTAAAGAAAAAAATCTTTCAAAGGTACCAGCAAGGTCTGGTCGTCCCTTTGCCTGGGCAGACTAAATAGACTTGAACGTGAGTGGATATGGGCTCCAAGACTGAGCTGAAAGGACTCAAATATGAGGAGAAGGGGCTCAAAGTTGAGCTCGCTCCCTGATTTTGCCCATCGGACGTTTGTAGATCTAAATATCGTGTAGCCGTTTGCCACTTTCTTCTCGCTTTTGCTCTTCGATGCATGCTCCCCGGAGAGTATTTCAAGATTTTTCGACTTCACGGAATATTTTGAAAAGTCGGAGGGAGATTCCGGCAACGGAAAAACGCCGAAGAATCTGAACTGGGTTGACACTTGTTTATCGAAACAGTGGACATACAACAAAAACCTTTTGCCGGAGAGACAACGACGACAGCAGTGTATTTGGTGGTGGTCATCGCCCGAGCCGGAATGAAACAATAGTGGTCTTCCTTTCAGGATTTGATCTTCCATTCTTCCAAGATTTTGGTGAGACCTTCAATCAAGAAGGTCCCACGGATGGCGCCAATGTTGGAACCCTGATTGAATCGTGAATGATTAAGCGAGGATTCGTGTGTTGTTCTAGAGAAGAATGGTGATTTGAGAGTGATTGTTATTAACTTATTATTATGATGGATCAACTAGCTGGTCACAAGAATTACAAATATTAATAGAAACCTATTAGAGTGGTCTCTCCAAACTCCATTGGTTGTGAACTTGAGGGTTGTGTGTGAGTGTGTCCTTTTTTAATCTCAGTGAGAACCCATGAATAAGATAGAGTAAAAGAGAGAGAGATTATTTTTCTTATTTCCTTTTTTACAAAGAGAATATGTACATATATAATGGTCTAGGGGAATCTCCCTTCTAGACACTTTTTTCCCTCCAAGACTGGACACTCTTTTCCCTCCAAGACTGGACACTCTTTTCCCTCCAAGATCTGTCAACCTCATCTCTATGATACTCATATCAACAAGGACAGATCGATAGTTGATCTTGGACCTTATCTGAAGTACTTGGGCTGGACTTCTTGGGCTCTGCTTGGGCTCAGTTCGACCTAGTCTCTTCATATACCTTGTATTATAAAATCTTCATGTACTCTTGCCTGGATTTAGCATTGTGAGCATAACACAAGTGCTCTTCATTGCCAATACTCAGCTGATCACGCATGATCAAATACAAGTTCTACTGCATATACTGATATACTCTAGCGTAATTTATTCCTATGACCAATATATATCCTATCCTATATATATAGTCATGTTCATTAATATTATCTACGTCATGTTTGCTCATCACAGCAAGACGTCACGTAAATTTAATCAGTTTACAAGATCCAACCCAAACCAATCCAATTATAAAGCCAATAGAATAGTACTATGCCACGGTACAGACCCGGGTCTGATTCCCGGCAGGTGCACTTGAGCTATGATGAATAAGCCTCTCTGATGTTCTTTGGGTTCAACAGATCGACCTGTTTAACCTGTAGGTATAACAGGCTCCTCTGAGCACATTATTTTTTGTTTTTTTCAATATAAAACTATATAGTGGATGTAATAAGAACTAATATACTTGCAGGACGTTTATCGTACTTGGCTGAGTTATTAGGCTCACATAGCCTTATCTCACAGTAGGCCAAGGAATATTATTTGTTGTGGCAACTTTGTTACGATACGTCCTGTACATGTAACAATAAATACAACTGTTACAAAACATATAACCAATAACGTAACATTAAGAAAATATGTTACGGTATAAGTCATTCTTCAAATAGTATTAGGAGCATTTTGTAATGGTCTAGTTGTATGAAAACCACAATCGGAATGAGCAAGACGGATTGATTATACCCTTGTTCTCAATATTTAGGAATTACACTATTTATTACCATAACAACGAATTCTGTTATATATATATATATATATATACGTATTTGATCTTGTTTCTATATATATATAATGGGCTACAACATCATTACACCTCTAAAACAAAAAACCACAATTTGCTGACTGGGCGCCACATGACGCAAAACGCCACATTTTGTAGCCCCTCCACTACACATAGCCTTATTGTGTGGGCCGGGTTACATGACGGGTCAAGAAGGTTGTTTTAAAATGGACTTATATTGAAAATAGTACTGTCAGAAAAAAAAGGTATAAAAATCGACCCACTTGCTATATTCTTTTTATGGAGTCGAGTTACAATGCGTGGAGGTGGCTACAAAGACGGTAATGGAGGTTGTGACGACGTTGGAATAGGTGGTGGTGGTGGAGACAAATAATGGATAATGATTATGGATGGCACTAACTTAATTGTACCTGCATTAAGTTAACACATTTATAAGAGTGGCTCGCCTTAACCCGTTTTATAGTTTGAGTGGGCCCAAATGACATTGTTGTCTAATTTAAGTCGACCCAAATCATCCGTATGCAAATATTTTGTCGTAAATCGACAAATTCTTGAGAGAACGCTTAGTGATTGCTACTCTTTGATGTTGCCTTTTTGTCGTGATTTCGAGTTTGCACATAAATAATCCATACCTATAAATAGGTTGTTTCCAGATATATTCCCAACTCCAAAATAATAGATATGAAATGGTAATTAACCACTTCTATTTTTCATTAATGTAAAGAGTCTAATTACAGTAGAGACACATGTAAGCGGATAACAAACTATACCAACCTCTTTTAAATGACAAACCTTATCCTATTAAAAACAAAGTTTTAACTCTTAGTAGCCGAAAAATTACTATGACGACATACTAAATCTTATTTAAAACTCCACAATCTTGTTAAAGATAATAAGATAAATCATTGTTAAGTCTCATAATAAAAAAGAACATTCGTTAATTGTTTTATATGACATCATATGATTAAATGGCCTTCAAAAATTTGTCGTTAGGATGTTGAAATTAATGTGATGGGGTCATAAAAAAGACATTTGGAAAGAGACTTCTCTTTGGCACCTAAACACAATTTTGGCATGTCATGTTCTAATTGACTAGAATTGTTAAAATCTATTAGGTAGAGCATGTAAATTCTATTAGTTAATTTAAGAACTTAAATCTTTTTTAACACAATAAGGGTATTATTGTGTGTACAAACATCTCACTTCTAGTGAAAGCCTTTAGAAGACACAAGTCATGGTGACTCACAAAAACATCAACAACGCCCAAGATTGTTACATGAGGCTAGCATGGGGCGGAAACGAGGATTTAACACACTTATTTAGGTTAAGTGTCGGTTCCCAAAGGGTGTGATCATGAACTATGTTCTTTAAAAAAAACACATGGACGGAAGTTATGGGTGAGCAGAAACCAAACCATAACAAAAAACTGAACCATAACTGAAAAACAAAATCATAACCGAATAAAGTTGATGGTTATGATTAAGTGAATATGACTAACTAATCATTCGGTTATCATTACGGTTAATGTGTCTCCATTAACCGAAAATCAAACCGACCCTTATGTGTTAATGTTTTTCCAAATTTCTACCTCTATTTTCGGCTTGTTTTCAAGCCCAAACGAGCCAAAATCAAACGAGCATTTTTTTTCTCTCTCCCTATCCAACTTGATCATCGGCATGGCTCGTAAGGTTCTCAAGTACCTAAAGTAAGTAGATCGATGATCCAAGTACACACGCAATCGATTGATTGATTGATTTTGCTTGCATCATATATACTAATGGTGTTTTGTTTTTGTTCTTCAGCGCCTACTGAAGAGGCCTTCTGCCGTCGTCCAACTCCAAGCCCGTTCATGAGGACTTCTCATCTGATGAAGACGTTGCTGTAAGAACACTTTTATTATTATTATTATTATTATTATTATTATTATTATTATTATTATTATTATTATTATTGTTTCAGCTTATATATTATGCATATATAATTATATATTATATTGTCTCTTGTTAGGGTTTAAGCCTAGCTTAGCTAGCTATGGTTATAATAATATAATAATAATAATATTTAACAGAAGATATGTGTTTCTATTAATTCTATATTGTTCATCATAACCAGTGGGGGCTGTAAACGAACCAATCAACGTTTTAGCAGAATTGGCTTTGCTATTTAAAAGGGGGTTGTGGCGCAGCTTGTTGCCCGTTTGTCTGTCACTCTATTGTAATCGTTTTATAGTAAATTATATATAAAATACTCAAATGTCTTTTAAAAAAAAATAAATAAAATAAATAAATAAATGAACGAGCACGGACAAGATATTTTGTTGGACAAAATAAACAACTTAAACAGTACAAGTTCGTTTGCGTGCATATGGAACAAGTTCAACTCCTTAACGAACGAACAACCGACAAGATTTTTCGTTCGGTTAACGTTCGTTAACAAGTTTAATGTTAAACGAACTCGTTTACATCCCTAATCATGAAGGAAAACACTTTGTTTGTTTTGCAAATAATTACTGTTATTATTAATAAACAAATTAATAACAAGATGATCGATTTCAAGTAAAGAAAGGAAAGAAACTTCAATAAGATGTCCTGTTTAAGTTTTTTTAATTTTGATGATCAAGATATATTGTTAATCATATATGGGCCATATAATATATATATATACTAGACGGGTGCCCGCGCGATGCAGCGGGGAATACGGACATTGGTAATTACATTATAGATTTATGGGTGTTCGTCGTTTCGTTTGTAACTGTGAAACCATTTATTGGTATATGTAGATTCATAGTTCTTATTTTAAACTTATTTTAATATCGAAGTACAAACGAAACGGAACCTAACCATTGTTACTGGATTTTGTTGGGTAATTTGCAACGGTTTAGTTTCAGATTTGGCGACCAAAAGCTGTTAATAATGGTTTGGCTCATGGTTTAATTTAAACCGGACGACAAACGGCTATATGTAAAAAAAATTTATCTGAAAAGAAACTAGGACAATATCATACTCAAATTAAAGAGAATTAAATTGTCGTTTTTATGGTGCACTTTTTAAAAAATAATATTAACGTGTGAAAAAGTTATAACCGTTTAAAATCGTTGGGGTATTTGGGTTAAAAATGAAATTATGAAGAATTAATAGTTAAAAGACAAATGACCAAAGTTATAACTATTTCTTAAATTTACAAAATATGATTAAAGTTAAAGAGGCAGTCTTGTAACTATTTTGGTAAATAATTGAACACACGTGGGATTTAATGTTAGAATGACCAATTTGTCCTCATTTTAGGTTGTACCATGTGCTTGAATGTTTGTAAACCCCTTAAAAAACCACAGTCTTAATTTGCCCCTCTTTGCTATATTATATATATATATATATTCATTCTCATGTACTTACTGGAAAAGTTTGCCAATATGCGTCTTTCACCACCCCGAACTCATCTTAAGAGGAACAGGAAGAAGGCTGCTACTAGTAAGCCAAAGATCTCACCCACCAACAAGAAGCACGTAAGATTATTAACACTCTATATGCAATAGGAAAATTGGTATTTATTGGACCCAACTATCGTCTTTTGGTCACTGCCGGTCCTAACTAACGAATTGGCTGCTAACGGTCCCAACTTTTAACGTATTTGTTACTAAAGGTCCGCGACTAACAGAATTCTAACGTCGTTAGTTTCAGGTCGCTGGAAAAACGTTTTTGGTCGGAAAACACACATTTTTTCCAGAAAACTCAAAAATTTTGTCCCAAACATCATGGTAACTTTGTATCGTACATTTAGGAACCTTTTTCTAGTAAAATCCCCAATTATTGAGGTCACCGAAACCCAAAAACTATCGTTGGAATTAGTTGATGGTGCTTAAGTGATGGTGGTTGGTTGGCGGTGAGTCAATTGGTGGTGGTGACGGTGTTCAGGCGGTGTTTTCCGGCAAAAAATTGACTTTTCCGGCCAAAAACGTTTTTCCGGCGACCTGAAACTAACGGCGTTAGGATTCTGTAGCCGCGGACCGTTAAGAACAAATACATTAAAAGTTGGGACCATCAATGACCAATTCGTTAGTTGGGACCGGTAATGACCAAAAGACAATAGTTAGGAACAAAAAAAACCAATTTTCCTATTTAATACATTTTCAAGTATTTTAATTTCTGATGATTTAGTAGGCTTACTTACTTCATCAAATTAATTAATGTTGTAATTCGCCTGATTACAGGACAAGTTAATTGCTAAGACAGGCGCTCTCCGTTCTCGTGCCAAGGTGAATAACATTGATACAGAAGGTAATCTCCGTTCTTTTGGCTAGCAAACAATTTGCAATTCCAAATATATGATTATTAACAATTATTATTATTATTATTATTATTATTGTTATTATTATTATGTATATGTGTGTGTGCAGTGATTCACCCTGTAATTCCACTTACTGTACATGACTGGATTAAGGAAGCAATTGAAATCATGGACCGGCCTGGCTGGACCGATGAAGGCGTCAATGGACGTGATTTGCAAGTAGTTGAGGGCAATATTGAGGTGGCTCATGAATTGCCCCCTGGCTGGAAATAGTATGTTTCTTCTTTCAGTTAAATAAGATATCGTTCCCTGTTGTTTACACAGTTTTCATGCATCTTATGGTTATTTCTTTTAACGATTAATAATCAACTTCAAATTTTGTTTTGCAGCGAAAGGGACAATGCCAGCTCCCTTATTGCCGGCTATAGCAGGGTTATCAAAGAAGACTGCTATTCCTACATCGTCTAGTTTCGTTTTTCACAAAAAAAAAAAAAAAGCACTTATCAAAGAGGCGAACCAAGTACACGTGTCATTGGCATGTGTTTGAATGAGAACACAGCAGACTACACAGTTTGGCTAAGAAGTGTCTTGACCATACGTTGATTTGTGTTCTAGGTATATGATTTATAAGCTTAAATTGTACTTGTTGAACTTGTAGTTCCATTTGTTGTATAATGCTCGAGAACATCTAATCGATAACAAAACAAAAAAGAAACGAAATACCCAAAAGTGATTGGAATTGTGTAGATACAGAAGCATCAACCACCAAACTTAAATACGCAATCGAAAACTTCTATCTTACGGTATAAATCATTCTTGAATAGTATGAGGGGTCTTTTGTAATAGTATAGTGTATGAAAACAACAATCGGTATGAGCAAGCCGGATCGATTAGTAGGATATACACTATACTTATTACCGTAACAACGAAATCTGTTATGCCAAAATAGTACTTACAATTTCATTATTCACTATTTAAAAAGATATAAAAAAAAGCTCAAAAGTGCCATATTTTGTCAACTTGTATTACAGTTAAACCTAATGGACCCAACTGTCAGAAAGGCATGTCATCACTGCTTGAGACATGTCATCATTGCTTGTATGCACCAACCGGGAATCGAACCCGGGTCTGTACCGTGGCAGGGTACTATTCTACCACTAGACCACTGATGCCTTGTGTTACATACCTCATTTGAATTCCCAGTAGTGGGTAAAATATGCAACCGTTTAGTTATTTGAAGTTTTATCTACAATATATTATGTTGAACAAGAATTAGTTTGTTTTTGGTTTAGTGAAGCTATGTTGTCATCTAAGCAGTTCATTATTGTTGCGGAGTCTGAAAAATTGTGTGGGCCAGTTAGATGACGGGTCACGAAGGTTGTTTTAAAATGGACTTATACTGAAAATAGTACATTCAGCAAAAAAAACAAGTATAAAAACTGCTATATTCTTTTTATGGAGTCTAGTTGCAGTGCGTAAAGGTGTCTACAAAGACGATAATGGAGGTTGTGACGACGTTGGAATAGGTGGTGGTGGTGGAGACAAATAATGGATAATGATTGTGGGTGGTGCTAACATAATTGTACCCACATTAAGTTAGCAGTGGCTCGCCTTAACCCAATTTATAGTTTGAGTGGGCCCAAATGACATTGTTGTCTACTTTAAATCGACCCAAATCATCCGTTTGTGAATATTTTGTCGTAAATCAGCACATTCTTGAAAGAACGCGTAGTGATTGCTACTCTTAGATGTTGCCTTTTTGCCGTGATTTTGAGTTTGCACATAAATAATCCATACAAATTTGATAAAGTAGCATATATACCAGTAATGAATAATAGCACTTATGTAGTAACAACCAACTTTCCAAATATTAATCTTTGCATGTATAGTGACCATTTTATCCACGTTAAAAAATTTGTTGTTTTTGTAGATGAAACTTTTTATTTAACTATTGTATTGTATATTAATAAAGACCAACAAAAACAAGATTAGCTAGTATTTTAAAAAGTAAGGGCCCAACCGGGTTCGAACCGGTGACCTATTGATCTGCAGTCAATTGCTCTACCACTGAGCTATGGACCCATTTGTTTTAAATTGCCACTTAACTAATATATTACTGTATTCTAATAAAAGAAAATAACTTTTGACAAAGCATGATTCCTGTTTGGAGGTTCTATAAAGATTCACTTCTTATCTAACTTTTTTACTAAGAGAGTGAGGAATTTGTGGAAGAAGATCTCGGGCATGCTGAAAAGATAGAAAGATCGAATTAAGCAAAATATATTTCCAACAATGCGTCTGCTATGTCGTCTCAACTGAAGAGAATGGAAGATTATGTGTCAAGAAATGACAAACTAAGGAATCCATTTTGCTTTCATACCAAGTAATATCACATCAAAAGATTGTTTCATGTGAGGTACCTTATATGTTAACGTTTCATGATAAAATGTTAAATTTCCTTGATCATTTAAGATTACACTTAATTAAGATGCTTGACACCAAATCAAACGATTAAAGGACCGACCCATACAATAGTAGCATGTGTATATTATGGCATGAAATGTTAAATTTCACCGAACACAACACGTTTTTTGTGCTATATGTAAAACTTATGATATACCATAAAATAGTAGCATGTGTATATTAAGGCATGAAATGCATTAGTACATAAACACAGTCACTAGACATTCAACACATTAATATTCCACTCTCATGCCAAACGATAGACAACCGTGTTTTGGGAAACTTGAAATTAAAAGTTAAAACTCATTGCCAGTTAAATTGACGGTAAGTCGGTAAGTTTATGGCAAACGTATGACACGCGTATATATGTTGGACCAAACTAATTGTCAATTCAAACTAATTTCATAAATTAGTCTTAAAAAGTATACTAATAACATTATATGTGCATATTATGGCTATGCATTAATACAAAACCGTAGTTTGTCAACATTCTAAAATGTGCATTCTTACATACGAAACTAGACGATGAATGTACAGCGGTCGTCATTGAAAACCCTGTCATAGCCGGCAATAAGGGATCTAGCATTGTCCCTTTCGCTGCAAAACAAAATTTGAAGTTGATTGATTATTAAAGAAATAATAAGACGCGTGAAAAAATAACATGGAAAGATTTCTTTTAACAGAAAAAAGAAACATACTATTTCCAGCCAGCGGGCAAAAACTGGCGGTAGTAGTGACAAGCCACATCAATCCTACCCTCGCAACATTCCAAATCATGCTCATCCAGGCCTTCATTGGGCCAGCCAGGTCGGTCCATGATGCCGACTGCTTCCTTAATCCGGTCATACACGGTAATTGGAAGTACAGGGTGAATCACTACACATATATATACAATTGAAATTAGAAAATATATTAGCAATTGAAGCAAGCAATATTTATTTACTAGCCAAAAGATCGGAAATTACCTTCAGTATCATTATTATTCACCTTGGCACGGGAATGAAGAGCGCTTGTCTTAGCAAACTTGTCCTGTAATTATCGAACAAATTTTAACATTATGTTGGATTAAGTAAGCCTAAATCACAAATACTTAAATGAAGAAAAATGTGTACAGTGTTAACTATTAATTAAACTCCAAAAATACACATATATATGTATCTTGATCATCAAAATTAAAAACTTAAACAGTACATCTTATATATATCATGTTGTTTAACCTTAGCTAGGCTTAAACCCTTACAAGCGACAAATATATAATTATATGCATAAGCTGATCAAATGATAATAATGTTCTTACACCAATATCCTCATAAGATGATGATGATGATGATGATGATGATGATGATGAGAAGTCTTCATGATCGAACTTGGAGTGGGTTGATGGTAGAATTATGCCTCTTCGGTAGGCACTGAACAACAATAATCAAACCACCATTAGTATATATAGGGTTTGGATCAAATACATATGAAATTAACGTGCTAATTGTGAGAATCAATATATAATTACATGTCTACATCATAGAGTAACATAATTACTCTATGATGTAGTTACATAATTATTTTACTTGTATATATTATTATTCTAATTGATTCTCACAATTAGCACATTACTTTCATTTGTACGTTAACTTTCCCCTATACAAATATATATATACTGCCAGCCAAATCAACCATTCAATCAATCGATTAAGAAAACTCGTACAAGCGAGTTGAATCGATGTATATACATAATGCAGTAGGTACGTATTTTAGGTACTTGAGAACCTTACGAGCCATGGAGCTGGAAAGAAACCCTTATAAGTTATAACGACGTATTTGAATAATTTATGATCTTGTAGAAAATCCTTAATAACGTACTTAAGAAGGTGTTATAAAGGTCATGGGCCCAATCCGGCCCATTCAAGAAGCCCAACAATATCCTAAGTTTGGTATGTGATTAATAATTTAATACTTTCACATATCCCTTCTACTATTAATAATTATACATAATTACAGTTCTGCCCCTTTTACTATTAATAATAATACATAATTATACATAATCAGTTTCTACATAATCGGTTTCAAACCGGTTCTGCTTCGGTTCGATTTTCGTGTCGGTTTAGTTAACCAGTTTATTTGCCCACCTCTAGTCATAGCTATTCACACCAAATTGGAATGTGGTAGTCATGATGCTATATATATCCAAATGTTTTTCATAGAGTTACACACGCATCTTTGTAACATAAGATCACGTAGTTTTGTCCAGTTTACATAAATCTTATTTTTTAATAAGTGATTCGATATGATGAGCGATTCAATATGACCCCGAGACAAAAGACAGTTTTAGCTTGTCTCAAAGGGGCTCATGCCCAAGATTTTTTGACTGTTGTGCCCATTGAAGGTCTTGGGCAATAGATGTCGGCAGTTGAATACAGAGCCATCCTTAAGTACCAGCTTATGATTCCTCTTTTCCCTCCAGATGAATCATGCCTCATTTGCAAAAAAACTTGTTTGGATAGATTTGGTGAGTATCCCCTCCACTATAAAGAATTGTCGGGATTCAAGTATCGTCATGACTGGGTTAGAGATGTCTTATGGGATGTGCTTAGGCGTGCCGGGATCTCAGCCAAGAAAGAGGCACCTGTTAAATTTCTGACTGATCCGCGAGAGGGAAGATCTACCATGCGTCCTTCGGACGTTCTTGTGTTTGGCTGGGCAGGGGGTAAGCATGCGTGTGTTGACCTCATTGGGGTGTCCCCGTTGGTGGGGCTGAGAGACAGTGGCTTCGTACCGGGACATGCGGTTTTGAGAGCGGAATCTAGGAAGGTTTCTAAGCATGAAGCAGCGTGTTTGGAGAATCAGCACGTGTTCATTCCATTTGCCTTCGACACATTTGGATCCCAAGCTCTCGAGGCGGTTCGCTTCTTGAAGCGGGTGCAGAAGGTAGTCCACAGTGACTCGCAGAGCCCGAGGAACCCAGGATTTATATTTAGTAGAATAGGCTTTGCGATTCAAAAGGGGATAGCAGCGCAGCTTGTTGCTCGCTTACCCATTATCCAGATGTAGCTCGGTTTGTGGTATATAAAATAGCTTTAAAGGGAAAAAAAAGTGATTCATCACTATTTATACTTATTCAGTTTTGTCAATAAAGATCTTTTTCTACCGCTTACCAAAAGGTTACAGTACATTCTCGTCTCAAATTTTTTTATTGAGAGAGCGGGATATTGATTGATAATCGATCGGGGCATTGTTTGTTAAGGAATGAAAATATCCCGCCTAATTATACCGCCATTTACTTGTATATTTAAGTTTTGAATATGTTCATGTTTATCTTTAACTTAGTCAATATAGGTTGTTGAGTTAGTTTGTATAGCTCATGTTTTATCTCATGTACATCGGTATATTTATACCCCTTTCAGTAATGGAAATAATAAGCTTTTCCTTTCTATCATAATCCTTCATAAGGTATCAAAGCTTGGTTCAACCCCATCCTCCACACACACATCACGATCTTCATCTCGTTCTTCGTCACCTCTAAAATCAAATCAAAATACCTTGCCAGAAACCATGGCCGAATCAAACTCCCTACTGATCAACTCTTCCATGAAAGATCTTACTGTCATAACGTTGCCGTCAACCCTAAAACTCACCTCTTCCAATTACCTAACCTGGAAAACACAAGTTGAAGCATTGTTGTACGAACTCAACTTGTTTAAATTCATCGATGGCTCGCACCGTGCTCCAAAACCCACAATTGCTGAAAACGGAACTACAATCCCTCACAAGGATTATTCTCTGTGGTTTCGTCAAGATCGATTACTTTTCGGGGCGTTAGTGGGCAGTTTGTCACCACCGATTGTTCCGCTCATCATCGGTGCCTCATCATCGCAAGAGGCCTGGAAAATCTTGGCTAAAACCTATGCCTCTCCTAGCCGTGGTCACATAAAGCAACTAAAATATCGTCTCTCTCCAAAACGCCTACTCAATCGATAACTGAGTACATGCAAGACATCAAAACAATAGTTGATGAACTTGCTATACTAGGCAAAAAGATGGATGATGAAGATGTCATAGATGCTATAATGAATGGACTTGACCAGTTTAGCTACAAACCCATTTTGGATGGGCTTAATGCAAGAGACTCTACCATCTCATTCAATGAATTGCATGAGAAACTCATAAACCATGAGTTGTCTTTGCTACAACAAACTGCATCAAATGGAATACACCAACCAGCTTCTGTCTTTTTTGCACAAAACAGAAACAATAATAGACAGTGGGCAAACAAACAAGGGAATCAAGCAACATCCCAAAACAGGCCCACTAACACTTCTGCAGGTCTGCTCCCCACGCCCACCTCAACAAATGGTCAAAGACCCTATCTTTGGAAATGCCAATGGTGTCACCAAAAGGGTCACTCTCTTGAAAACTGCCCACACTTCAAAAAGGTGCATCCAATGATTTATGTTCCTAATTTTAACCGTGGTTCACAAGCAAAAAATGCACAAGCAAACATGATGAACCCAACCGGTGGAACCTCTGCAAATTATCTTTTTGACAGCGGTGCTTCTCATCATGTCACAAATGATTTAAGCAATCTCTCCCTTCATGCCCCGTATGATGGAACAGAAGAACTAGTCATCAGTGATGGTTCGTGTCTCAAAATCACTCATATTGGCTCTCTTGTCATTAACACTCCTCACACACCACTTATTCTTAATAATGTGTTATGTGTTCCTTCTTTATCTAAAAACATAATATCTATTTCCAGATTATGTTGTGATAACAATCTAACTATGAAATTCTATTCTTGTGTTTTTGTTATCAAGGATCGGGCTTCGAAACTCCAAATCCTCCGGGGAACGGCGACAAAAGGAATGTATGAGCTTCGCTCCTCATCCTCACTGCCTCCATCTGTCTTCACTATGCAAACCGCTGACTCCATCACCTGGCATCATCGTTTTGGACATCCGCATAATAAAGTTTTCAAGCTTTTATCATCTATTGTTTCGTTTAATTCTAGTTTCAATGACAATTGTAATTCTTGTCACATTAATAAAAGTCACCGTTTACCATTTTCGGATTCTTCACTCTCATCTAGTTCACCGCTTGATTTAATTTTTTCGGATGTATGGTGTTCACCGGTTACTTCATTTGATAATTACAAATATTATATCATATTTGTTGATCACTTTACAAAATACATATGGATTTACCCACTAAAACGCAAGTCTGATTCCCTTTCCATATTCATTCGGTTCCAAAAGCTAGTTGAAAATTACTTTGATCGAAAAATTAAACAATTATTTTCTGATAACGGAGGAGAATATGTGAAACTTTTACCACATTTAAACTCTTGTGGTATCTCACATCTCACATCGCCACCACATACTCCAGAACACAACGGATATGCCGAACGTCGACACCGACATATTGTTGAAACTGGTTTAACTCTCTTATCTCATGCTAAACTAGCGGTAACATTCTGGCCATTTGCTTTCACCACATCCGCCTATTTGATAAATAGACTACCTACACCCACTCTAAACAACTCATCTCCTTTTCTCAAATTATTTCAGAAACAACCAAACTATACCAAACTCCGTAGTTTTGGTTGTTTATGTTACCCATGGCTTAGGCCCTATTTTCCTCATAAACTGCATTCAAAATCCACTCCTTGTATTTTTGTTGGATACTCTCCAACTCAAAGTGCATATTATTCTTTTGATCCACTATCTTCCAAAATTTATTCTTCACGTCATGTTGTTTTTATTGAACATGAGTTTCCTTTTGAACAACTCACAAAATCCACTACCAACCCCTTAGTCAACCTAAATGACTGGGTACCCATCACCTTACCTATTTCACAACCTAGCATCTCCACCACTCCTTTAAATTCTGTACCTACTCCTACAACTACCTCTACTACCAAAAATACACCTTTATCCATCCCACCCATTGCCTCACATATTACTCACTCCTCCTCTGATGTCAAAGTACACATAGTGATCCATCCCTTTCAACACGTAATGACATTTCTTCATCACCTTTATCACCTAATTCATCAAACACAACACCTTCATCTCTTTCTCCTTCTACCGAAGACATTAATATTTTGTCTTCTTCACAAACCACCAACTATCAACCTCCCAAACCTATTACTCGTTCCAAACCAAAACCAAATTCTCGCTATCATAATTCAGACTTTGTTCTATACACCAACACCCCCTCTGTTCCCACCTAACCACCAACTATTTCTCATGCATTAAAGCACCCATCTTGGCGCAAAGCCATGCTAGAAGAGTTTGATGCTCTTGAACGAAACAACACTTGGACTCTAGTCCCATCTACACTTGCTCCCAAACTTGTCGGTTGCAAATGGGTCTATCGTACTAAGTTTAAACCCGATGGTTTAGTTGACCGACTAAAAGCACGATTAGTTGCCAAAGGCTTCACTCAACGGCCAGGCATCGATTACATAGAAACTTTTAGTCCGGTTATTAAACCCACAACTCTTCTTCTTGTACTATCCCTAGCCGTCTCTCACGGCTGGTCCTTGCGCCAACTTGACATTAATAATGCCTTTCTTCAAGGCACATTAAATGAAGAAGTTTTCATGGCTCAACCTCCGGGTTTTATCAACCCATCTTTTCCTACTCATGTATGCAAATTAAACAAAGCAATCTATGGTCTTAGACAAGCCTCTCGTGCTTGGTATGACGAACTAAAATCCTTTCTTTTTTTCTCATGGTTTTAAATCAACAATCTCAGATTCTTCTCTTTTTACCCTTACAGTCGGCTCCACTCCCATATATATTCTTGTTTATGTCGATGACATTATCATTACAGGTCCATCCATCACTCTCATCTCTCGGTTTATCAATCTCTTATCTGCCAAATTTTCTCTAAAAGATCTTGGTCCTTTATCTTACTTTCTTGGTGTTGAGGTCTTACCTCATCCACATGGTATGCTTCTTTCTCAAAAGAAGTATATTTCTGACATCCTTCACAAAGCAAATATGAGTGATTGCAAGTCAATCTCCACACCGATTACATGTTCTGAACCGCTAACATTGCACGGTGGCATTTCTCATCCTAATCCAACAGAGTACCGAACTCTTGTGGGAGCCTTACAATATTTATCTCTTACTAGACCTGATGTAGCCTTCACAGTTAACAGGTTGTCCTAGTTCATGCATGCTCCAACATCACAACATTGGTCAGCCTTAAAACGGCTTCTACGTTATCTACAAGGCACTTTGCATCATGATATACTCCTTCGTAAAGGTTCACCTCTACACTTACATGCTTTCACAGATGCGGATTGGGCTGGTGATAAGGATAATTACAGAAGCACCACGGATTATGTAGTGTATCTTGGTGCCAATCCAATTTCATGGAGCTCTAAACGTCAAAGTACCTTGGCCCGCAGCTCAACAGAGGCTGAATTTAGGGCGGTGGCTGCTACCACAACAGAAGTACAATGGATAATGTCACTACTATTTGAGCTTGGTTTTCACTCTTCCATTGTTCCTACCATTTACTGTGACAATCCCAGTGCTACTACTTACTCGGCAAATCCAGTTTTTCATTCTCGTATGAAACACTTAGCATTGGATTTCCATTTTGTACGTGAAAAGGTTCAGACCGGTTCATTACGAGTTAACCACATTTCCGGAGATGACCAACTCGCTGACGTTCTCACTAAGCCACTACTATGACCACGGTTCCATTTACTTATTTCCAAGATTGGTGTCACATCAAGATCGTCCATCTTGCGGGGGAATGTTAAGGAATGAAAATATCCCGCCTAAATATCCCGCCTAATTATACCGCCATTTACTTGTATATTTAAGTTTTGAATATGTTCATGTTTATCTTTAACTTAGTCAATATAGGTTGTTGAGTTAGTTTGTATAGCTCCTGTTTTATCTCATTTACATCGGTATATTTATACCCCTTTCAGTAATGGAAATAATAAGCTTTTCTTTTCTATCATAATCCTTCATATTGTTTAGACAATCTAAAGGGTGCATTGATACATAACCATACATTCTAAAATGTGCATTATTATCTTATTACATACGAAACTAGACAATGAACGAATAGCGATCTTCTTTGATAACCCTGTCATAGCCGGCAATAAGGGACCTGGCATTGTCCCGTTCGCTGCAAAACAAAATTTGAAGTTGATGAATTATTAAAGAAATAATAAGATGCATAAAAACTGTGAAAAGAACAAAGAAACATACTATTTCCAGCCAACTGGCAAATCATGGCGGAAGTAGCGAATAGCCACGCCAATCCTAGTCTCACAGCATGACAAATGATGTTCATCCAAGCCTCCATTAGGCCAGCCAGGTCGGTCCATGATGCCGACTGCTTCCTTGATCCGGTCATATAGAATAAGTGGAAGTACAGGGTGAATAACTAGACACATATACATTTGAAGTTAAAAGATCAGTTAATAATCATACATTTGGAATTTCAGCAAGCATTATTTATTTGCGAACCAAACGAACGGAAATTACCTTCAGTATCATTATTATTCACCTTGGCACGAGAATGTAGAGCGCCTGTCTTAGCAAACTTGTCCTGTATTATCGAATAAATTTTAACATTATTAATTTGATTAAGTACGTAAGCGTAAATCACAAATACTTGAATGAAGGAAAATGTATACAGTGTTCTTACGTGATTCTTCGTGAATGAAATATTTGGACTCGTCGCTGCTTTCTTCCGGTTCCTCTTGAGATGAGTTTTCGGGGTGGTGTAAGACGCATATTGGCAAACTTTTCCTCTGCCTGAAAAAAATAAATATGGCATATGATTAACAATGAAACTCCAAAACACACTTGATTGATTTTAGTTAACCAAAGGCAAATACAACAAACACACACACACACACACATATATATATATATATATATATATATATATATATATATATATATATATATATCTTGATCATGAAAATTAGAAACTTGAATAATTAAACAATGCATCATAGCTTCTTATTTAAGTTTCTTTCTTTACTTGAAGTTGATCATCTTGTATTTAATTTGTTTAATAATTAATTAATTGCAAAACAAGGCCGTCCGGCTCTCAAGGGAGGGCATGATGGTTGACGAACAGGTCCGACACCCCGATAGGCTCGAATTTTTTTAAATTTTTTGTAAATTTCTATGAAAAAATATGTATTTTTAATGTTTTAAATCCAATTATTCAGCTCATTTAAGCCAATTTTTATAAACAACTTTTTTACGCAACCCAAATTATAACCAAGTAAGCTCATTTAAAAACTTAATTGTTTAAACCCAACAAAAAAACCCTTTTACTTGAGACCCAAAAAGTTTTTGCCATTCTCGGAGACGGCACTATAATGCAAAAAAAAGTGTTTTCTTTGATGATCAATCTACAATTAATGAAAACATTCATTGATGATTATGTTGATGTTCTTACAACAACATCCTCATCAGATGATGATGATGATGATGATGAGTCCTCATGATCGGATTCGGATTCGGATTCGGATTCGGATTTGGATTCGGAATCGGGTGATGGCGGAATTATGCCTCTTCGATAGTTACTAAACAAAAAACAAACCACCATTAGTAAGTATATCAATATACTGCCAGCAAAATCAACCGATTAATAAGACACAAACATGTACATAAAGTTACCTTAAGTACTTGAGAACCTTGCGAGCCATGGTGAGATTAGAAACCCTAACAAGACACGTTGACGTACTTAAGAAGCTTATATGTAAGAAGGGTGTGTTGATTAGAGTTTATATATGTTTGCTTTGTTTCATACTCTAATCCCTTCAAGTTTTGTTAATATATATATATATATATATATATATATATATATATATATATATATTGACGCCGGGACTTTGACATTTTGCTAAATTATTTTCGTCCCTAAAAGTTTGGCTACTTACACAATTTTAGTTTAATTTTTTTTTATCCATGGACCCTTGAGTTTTAGATTTTTGTAAGGAGTTGTTTTGTTATATAGTCTTTTGTAGTATTACATTCATATCATGTTGTATTAAATTAGCTTTCGGTTTGCTTTTGTATGTTTAGGTCCGAGGCATGTAAAGAAAGCCATTGGGCTAGTTATTATAGAAAGCTAGCATGACATGTCTTCACCTATAAAAGGTGAAGCATGCACATGCTAGAAACAATCTTTTTGCAAAAACTAATCTTATTTATCTACCAACTCTCGATCTCTACTCTTTTTTTCCTTTCCCTTTTCGGAAATAACCTAACACCAGGGCCGGCTATAAGGGAGGGCGGGGTGGCCGACGGATCCCGGCCCGACACCCCGATAGGCCCGGATTTAAAAAATGAATAAATTATATATTTATTTTTACGAAAAACATATGTATATATAATGTTTAAACTTAACTAACACAACCACTAGTCTGGTTTAGTGGCAAGGGTATAACTTTCAACCTTTCTTGTGATATTTTTAATCATATTTTTATAAAAAAAAAGTTTTTTACACAACCAAATCATAAGGCCCAAAAAATTAAGACTTATCTAAAATTTAAATTATTTAAACCCAACAAGACACCTCTTTTTATGAAAGCCCAAAAAAATTTTTGCCTTCGGCCCAAAATTTTTTAACCGTTTTCGGGGCCGGGCCTGCCTAACCTACAAGATCCGAGATCTTGGTTACCTACTAGTGATTTCCGCTAGCTAGTAGTTAAGATTGATCCAAGAACACGTTGTTTGATCCCGTCTCTAGGACCTACAATTTTTATGCCATTTTTGTACAAATAAATCGTAACTTTGTCTATTTGTAATGTTAAGTCATATATATGCAAATTTGGTTTAATTAGTTAACAAATTCTTGTGTTGTTTATTAGTTAACACAATATATCCACAAGCGACTTGCTAGTACGGTCATGGATGTAAGTCGCTTAACGAAACCAAACCATGTAATAGATTGTGATATTATCCCAACACATGTCTACGGTGAATGCGATTCATAATAGGATCTCTGATATACAATGACAGCATGTGCATATCATGGCACAATAAATATGCATTTATGCAAAAACAAAGTGCGACGACATTCTAAAACTGTGCAATATTGTTATGGCATGTCATTAGAAACTAAATGATCCAGTAATAACCGTCCTCACCGAAAACAGTGTCATAGCCAGCAATAAGAGATTCAGCATTGTCACGTTCGCTGCACACACACACACACAAAATCTTAGATGAAAATTTTATTTCACGAATAGTATATATGTAAGACAGTAAGAGTTTTTATAATTTTTATCTTTAAGCAAAAAAATATATTGTAAAGATGAAGAAGCTTTATTTCACGAATGGACTCAAAAAACCAATCAGTAAAGTATTGAAAAAATATATAGGGCGTAACCGGGTTCGAACCGGTGACCACTTGATCTGCAGTCAAATGCTCTACCACTGAGCTATGGACCCCCTAGTGTCTTTTAGGCACTTATTCTTATATGTATATATAATAAAAAATAATATCATTTCAACGTAGCATCCTATAGGCAGTAAACGCATATTGGAGTATAATACTCCGTAATAAAATTCTTTTATTACTTGTAAAATCTTTTCTATTTTGCTTGCTTGATTTCCAATTGAGCAGAACTTATATACTTGATTTCTTCAATAGTGGATGACAAATACACCTCAAGCTCTTGTTTTCACCTTCAATTTGCTTGATTTTAATCTTTTTCCTTTGAAATTACCCTTTTAATCACAAAAGAAAAATACTCATTGAAGAAACGTGGATCGACTTACTAGTAGACGATCAACTTTCCTCGGGTATGAGTATGCTATATCACCGATGGTTTCCCGGAGTATGAATTCTTCCACCTACAAAACGAGCAGCACCGTGAACTTACCCCTCAGAAAGGGACAGAGGGGTCCTCTTTGGGGTAACCCTCCGGTGTGAGAATAAGATATTGTAGGAGAAGATAATAATAATCTGAAAGTGAGTAAGGATTTAGAGTGTATTTTCTTTCTTACCTCCCCTTGTGGAGGTGGTGTGGTATTTATAGTGTTAGGGTTTCCAATGATTGGGCTCAGACCCAATCAGGGCCTTTTTGGCCTTCTCCTATTGCTTCGCGCCACGTGTCCTTAGGACACCTGGTGCTTTTTCATTGATTATTCTCTGACCAAGGTATTTCACCTGACCCATGTGCAATCACGTGGTAGCACATGGGTTTTGCTGAGTTGTCCACCCTTCATTGGCAGCTGTCAACATCAGCATATTCTTTATTCCTTAAAGGATACCTTCTGGAAGGTTGTCTGATGAGCACAATCATGGTTGTCCTTATCCTGATTTGGATAAGGACGTGGTTGATTATGTGCATGTGTGATATGCGCCTATCCTGGGGATGCGCGAGGTCTTCTCTTTATTCTCACGCGCAGATGTTTCATGCGCAGATGTGATATGCGCAAGCATATGTAATATGCGTGAGCATATGTGATATGCGCCACGCGCAGATGTGATATGCGTGAGCATATGATGCGTGAGCATATGTGAGATGCGCCACGCGCAGATGTGATATGCGTGAGCATATGATGCGTGAGCATATGATGCATGAGCATATGTGATACGCGCCACACGCAGATGCGCCACGCGCAGATGTGATATGCGTGAGCATATATGATGCGTGAGCATATGTGATACGCGTGAGCATATGTGATGCGTGAACATATGTGATATGCGTGAGCATATGTGATATGCGTGAGCATATGGGATATGCGCCACGCGCATAGGTTTTGGCTTTGTGTCTTCATGACATCCTGATTTCAAGCCTCTTGTCTATATCTTGTGGGTTGACCCGCCCCGCTCGATGTTAAGGCGGGTGCATACCTCTTTAAGCCCCCCCAGTCTAATGTGTGTCTTGTCTCGCGCGAGCGAGGTAAGATAGATATTAGACTTAATAGTTTGCTTTTTTAATAGGGTTTGTCTTTTCTTTTGTATTTCTCATATGTGCGTTGCGCGAAATTCTATCCTTTTGGTTGAAATGAATCGTCCATGTACGTGGTTGTTTGGTGCTGACATGCGTCAGAGATGGAGACGTTATGTGTCAGACTTTTCGTGTGCTCGAGGTGCTACAGTGGCCTGTCATGTCTCCTCATACAGTGTCAGGAACACGTGTCGCGCTCATGTTGGCCTGCACCTGCGAGTGGGGGCGCGTGAGCGTAACTCTGATCAGTACCTGTTTCTTTCTCTCTCCTGGGCCTATAAAAGTAAGCCTTTTGAGTGGTTTTTCTTCATCTTCATTGTTATTTCAGAGCTCTTTCTCCTTCAATTTTTATTCCGATTAAGAGCCTGTCTTTTGCTTCCAGATTTTTGTGCTTAAAGTAACCGCTCTTTGATTCACCATTGTATGTCTGATAACCCAGACACCACAATTTCCCCCAGCAAACGCCGTGTAAAATCGTTAGTTATGTCTACTTTGAAGAAGACCGGCAAGGGTAAACGGGCTGCCGAGGCCTCGTCGGAGGAGGTGGGGAAGAGCAAAACAGTGAAGAGATGGGATGAGATTCCCTGCAAATTGAAACAGTTTGATTTCGACAATCTCATCACCTCTCAGGGTTTTCTCCCTGAGTACAGCTGTCTGCTCCCGGCGGCCGAGCAAACGGCGGCAGATCCGCCCTCCGGCTATATCTCTTTATACTCCCACTTTTTCACTCACTGTAACCTTCATCTCCCGATGACAAGGTTTATGGGTGCGCTGCTTCAGTTTTATGGGATTCACATATCCCAAGTCCATCCTTGTGGACTAGTGCGCATGACTCATTTTGAGTTCATGTGCAAAGCTCAGCGCGAGGAGCCCACCCCTCGGCGCTTTCAATATTTTTACAAGCCAAAATTCCAAGATTCTTGGTTCTCATTCATACCGCGCAGTCAGAAGGTTAAGTGCTGCACTGTTTCTTTCAAAAGCCTTCATGACTGGTCTTAAAATTTTTTTTATATTAAGGCTGGTGTGATTCCCATCCGCATGACCATGCGCGCGATCACTTCTGCGCCCGCGGATGAGAATGTTCTTAAGAACCCAACGGGCACATGGGTTAACAAGTTAACTGCTGAACCATCCCCCGCCAAGAATATTTGCGAAGAGGCGCTGGTGGGGGTTGGTATGAGCAAGAGGTGGACCGACAGCGCGACTGAGCCTGTCATCCAAGTTGATGGCTTAGGTGAGTTATTAGCTCACTGCATTATTTCTGCGCGAATATAATTCGTTTTGCTGATATCATTTGTTTTGTTTTATGCAGTAAGCAAGGAATACGTCCACGCCGCCTATGACGAGCATATGGAGGGTGGCTCTGTCGCGCTGAGCGCTGGGGAAGTTGCTTTCCCCGATCGCTTCGATGATATGTTCATCCCTGTTGATTTGGAATTTTGCTTTGACAGCGATGCGCCTGGTAAGCCTTTGTACTTATGCTTAGGCCTTTAGAATACCAAATTTGGTTAACATTTCTGTTGCACGTATTGTAGATGCGCTCAAGAACTATGAGTTGGAGCTTGCGGAAGAAGAGGTGGAGGAGGAAGCTGAGGCGCCACAACTCAAGCGCAAAGCTAAAGGCAAAACTGGCGCAGGGGCCAGTAAAAAACAGAAGAAAAATGATGCCCCTGTTGCCCAGGATCCTCCTACCCAAGCGAAGGGACTTGAGAAAACCAAGGGATTTACCTCCAAGTTTTCCTCGTCTTCTTTGCCTCGAGGTGTGGGCAATCCTCCTGTCCATACGAGGTATGGTGCTGCCACCTCATCTCTTCGCGCGGCGGATAAGGGAAGCGGCGCTGCGTCTGCTGTTTCATCTTCTCCAACAGGTATACTTTGTTTATATTTTGTGGTTTTATGAGTGTGATTCCGATAGAGTTATTAATGAAGCTTTGCTCACTCAAATGTTTGTAGAGCCGGCGACTTTGGTGGCTCAACCTCAGGCGCAGCAAGGTACCGAGGCTGCGCCGAAGGTTGCTTTGAAGTCCCCTGTTTTACCCTCGAAGAGGGGGAAAATGGACTTCATGGCGATGCTCAATTCGCGGACGGCGGTGCGCCAAGGTATTTATTGGGCTTTGATTTTCTGATTTTTTCCTTTAGATCAAGTCATGAATCATTTCTCCTTGTTGGTTTTTTCACAGGAATAATAGCTGGCACACAAGCTGCTGGCGGCACTGCTGGCGCCGGCGCCGGCGCCGTTAGCTCTGCTCCTGCTCCGACAAGCACTGAATCTCCTCTCATTGGGATTACTAAGGAGCAGGAGACCATTTTACGCGCTGATCTAACGGCGTCGAGACCTCCCTCACCTCCTCCTGCGCGCAGCCCTCCTTGCGAGACTGTTTTTGATTTTTCCAAGTCGCAAGAGAAAAGACCTGTTACAGAGGATGATGAGGAGGTCAATTTTGAAGATTCCGATGGCGGCCGCGCAAGCCCTGTAGCGCCACGAGATTTCGTGGCGCAACCTTCTCGTGGGGCTGGCGCTGACTTTTCTGCCGGCTCTCCGCATGTATAAGTTTGTTTTTCTCCGCTGTGCGGACTTCCAGATTAGTGTTTAGATGACTAAAACGTTGCTTTTGCGTTGCTTTGTGTTTGCAGGAAGCCGATCACATATACCGCCCGAGATGGAATATTACTGAGGATAGCTCATTTCAATCCATGGGCATGTGTGAAGACTTCTGGGCTCACTCTGTGCCTCCGGCTGAAAGGAGGTTTCAGGAGGACCGCGCTCGCGTGGACTTGCTCAACGACCACCTTTTTGCTGGGTCTGCGTTCTTTGCTGCCTCCCAAGAGCTTCGCAATGATTATATAAAAGTGCGTGATGCCCTTGCGGAGGCCAAGCAAGAGGCTAAGATTTCTGCTTGGAATCTTTCTGACGCTCGAGAGAGAGCTGAGAAACTCCAAGCAGAACTTAGCGAGAACCGAGCAAGTGCCAACGCTGCCTTTGTGAAGCGCGGGCATGAGCTGCAGGCTGCGCGGGAGAAGCTGCAGGCGGCAGAGGCGGATGCGGCCAGGTACGCGCGCCGAGCGCGTGACTTGGAGTTGGAGGCAGAGGTGCGTGATCAAACTCTTGTGCAGGCTAACACTGACAAATCTTTATTAGAGAGTGAGGTTGCGCGCCTGAAGAAAGAGCTCGAAGCTGCGCGAGCAGAAAAGCATGAAGCCTTGGCGGCAGCAGCGTCTAACAGAGAAGAGCTCGATGCTGCGCGAGCGGAAAGGAATGAAGCCTTGGCGGCAGCAACGTCCGACAGAGAAGAGCTAAAACAAACCAAAGAAACTGTTGAGTTGTTAAACTCTCAGATTCCTGCTCTTGAGACGTCTGTTTCTTCCCTCGCGCAGGATCGCCAATGGCTAGTTTCACAGGGTGTGACTCGTTGCGCTTATGCGATGAAATACTCAGACGAGTTTCAGACCCTTGTGATGGATTGCAATGCTGCGTCGCGCTTGGTGGGTCGAGCTGAAGGGTTTAAGGATGGCTATGAATATGGCATGCTGAAGAAGAATCCATCTGACTACCCTTATCAGCTCGACGTTGTCTGCGCTGACATGGCCGAGGTGGGGGAGAAGTACTTGAATACTCCAATTCCCATCCTTGAGCAGGTACTTTAACCTTAATGAGTTTACCTTGACTTATTTTCCTAATCTTTTGTACTCATACTTTTCCTTGTGACTTGCAGATTGTCGCGCTTGCTGACCAGCCCGATTTTGGCGCGCTAACGAAATTACTTGACGAATGTGAAGGGACTGGTGGCAGCGATGATGGCGCGGGCAATGCTGCCTCTGCTAGCGGCTCTGGCGTGGCCAAAGGACCTACTTCTGACACTATCGTTATAGAAGACGACTCCATTCAAGACGAACAGCTTGATTATGGTAAGTTTGGAGATGACGAGAAGCGGGCTGCGCAGATGCTGAGGGTGGAGGTAATGATGAGGGCGATGAAGAGGCTGATGTTGATATAGAGACTTGAAGAGCCCTTCATGTTTTTTTTTGTTTGTAGTTCTTATCTCATCGTTTTGTAAATTTGTAAACTTCTATGTTTTGGAATGAAATTTTGTTTTTCCCTTATTCGCATCTTGCGCATTCCCAATTCATCTCTTTATATTGCATGTGTTTGCTTGTTGAATATAAGATATGTTTGCACATTGAAACTTGAACAAGGTTGTAAGGAAATTACTTTACTTAATCCTTGTCATATTTCAAGTTATTTTGCAATATTCTGAATATGCTGATACGTGCCTTGGCGTTTCATTATTCCTCTTTTGCGCGACGTTGTCGCACATTTATTATAGGGAATTGTGAGTTTTTTTAGCCTTTACGTGTCAGTATGTGTTACTCTGATATCCATTATAATCCCATGCGCGACCTCGACCTGAGACCTTAACAACTATGTTTTGGCACGTGCTTTGCCTTAGCTATGCTTAGGTATTTTTATGGTCTAGCTGTGCAGCATGTTGGATGGATGTTGTGAGTAATTTGAGCTAAGGCTCATATTATTGGGCTAAGGCCCTGAGCTAAGGCTCATATTATTGGGCTAAGGCCCTGACGTTTTAGAGTTAAAACTCGTTAACGCGTTTGAGCTTGAAGCTCGCGCATGTATGTTTTACTTCGTTTTATTTTTAGTTTGATATCAATACAATGTTGTCATATTGCTCAAAATTAATAAAGGGAAGTGTGAAACATGTATGCAAAAGTTAATAGAACACACATTAAGAGAAAATAGCGCGCATCATTATTCATAATGGCTTAAAGGGCCTTGATTACAAACTTGACAACTTTTACATGAAACATTTTCTAAGCTGTGCTGCGTTCCATGTGCGCGGGATCTTCTTTCCATTCAAATCTTTTAAAGCGTACGCGCCTTTTCCCAATTCTTCCGAGACTTGATAAGGTCCCTCCCAATTGGGGGACATCTTTCCCGGGGGTATCGCGCGGCTAGCTTCATTGTTCCGAAGGACAAAATCGTTCTTCTTGAAGTGGCATTCTTTCACGCGCTGATTGTAATATTTTTCTAGTTTTTTCTTGCATTTGGCTTCACTAATGATAGCCGCCTCTCTGCGCCCTTCAAGTAAGTTGAGATCCAACCTCCTTTCGCGCTCGTTATCCATCTTACTCATCATGAGCACTCTATGGGATGGGCATCCAATCTCTGCTGGAATCATAGCCTCCGTTCCATAGGTTAGGCTGAACGGGGATTCGCCATTGCTGGTTTTGCTTAATGTTCTGTGCGCCCACAGGACATTAGGTAGCTCCTCGACCCATGAATGGGATTCTCCCTCCAACCTTTTCTTCAGCCCATTCAGCAAGCTTTGGTTCGCGCGCTCCACTTGGCCATTCCCTTGAGAATGGTATACTGAAGTGAAGACTTGGTTGATGCGCAATTCCTTGAGCCAGCTGGATATCTTCCTGTCAGTGAATTGTTTGCCATTGTCGCTCACAATTTCCATTGGCAGGCCAAAATGACATATGATGTGGCTCCAAATAAATTGCTTCATTGCCTCGGCTGTGATTTTTGCTAGTGGCTTGGCTTCAACCCATTTTGTGAAATAGTCTACTGCCACTACCAAAAACTTTACTCGCCCTTGCGCTTGTGGTAAGGGACCCACGATATCGATTGCCCATTTGTGGAAAGGCCATGCGGAGGTCACCGGGATCAAGTTGTTCTTTGGCCGCATGATGTTTGGCGCATAGCTCTGACACGCTTTGCATTTTTGGATCTCTTTCAACGCGTCCAAGTACATGCCTGGCTAATAGTAACCTGCGTTCATTGCCTTGGCAACCACCATGCGCGGGCCAGCATGTATTCCACAGATTCCTTCGTGTATCTCTCTGATCACATAGCTTGCTTCCTCGGCATCCAGACATTTCATGAGCGGTCCAAGATAAGAGCGTCGATATAACGTACCATCAAGCAGTTCGTAGTTCTACGACTTGTGTCTTATCTTCCTCGCCTGTGCGCGATCGTCCGGTACCTTTCCCTCCTTCAAGAATTCCATTAATGGAGTTATCCATGATGAAGGTGTTGTATGAATTACAAGGACAGACTTCGCTCCCACCGACGGGTTGCTCATTACTTCCACCCTGACATCTTTGCCAAAGTGATCGAAGCTGGTTGATGCCATCTTGCTCAGCGCGTCGGCGGACTTGTTTTCACTGCGCGGAATATGTATGATTCTGAAGAAGTCAAATTGCTCGGTGAATTTCTTCGCCTGCTCTAAATACAGAGGCATAGTGTTCTCCTTGGCATCATAAAGGCCATTGACCTGTGCTGCTACCAAGTATGAATCGACATGAGCCTCTAGCTTTTTAACTCCGAACTTGTGCGCGATGCGCAGACCAACCAGCAGGGCTTCATACTCAGCTTCATTGTTGGTGCTCTTGAAATCCAACCTGATTGCGTAAGTATACTCATGACTTTCTGGATCCACCAGTTTGAGGCCTGCGCCGGACCCTTCGTTGTTTGAAGCTCCATCAGTGAATAATCTCCAAACATTTTCTTCATTATTGGCTTGCGGATGGTCTACTTCGCGCTGAGCCTCTTCGACTTTTCCTTCAGGGATTTCTGCAATGAAATCAGCTAAGACTTGTCCCTTGATTGCTGGACGAGGTTTGTAGGTGATCGTGTGCTCCCCTAATTCCAGCGCCCATTTTGTCAGCCTTCCTGAGAGCGCGGGACGTCGCAAGACTTGCTGGATGTTGTAATCAGTCAGGACTTCAATGGGATGACCATTGAAATATCTATGAAGCTTGCGCGACGCATGTGTTAGTGATAAAACTAACTTTTCTATGATGGTGTAGCGCGTCTCAGGATCTGTCAGCACCCGACTTACATAATAGATTGTGTTTGGATTCCCTTGCGATCCACCAACAACACTGCGCCAATAGCGCGCTCTCCTGCTGACAGGTACAACGTTAGAGTTTCGCCAGGTAGTGGAGCTGTGAGCGCAGGCAAATTTATCAGACATTCTTTTATCTCACTGAAAGCTTGCTCGGCCTCAGGCGTCCACTTGAATTGGCTTTTCTTTAAGCAATTTCTCAATGTGTTAACGAATGGGGTAGATTTGCTTGCATGGTTCGCTAGGAACCTGTTAATTGATACCAATCTACCATTCAACTTTTGAACTTCCTTCATGGTGGATGGTGAGGGCATGTCAAGGATAGCCTCCACCTTCTCTGGGTTCACCTTGAAACCATCCTTGGTGACCATTACACCGAGAAATTTCCATTCTTCTACGCCGAATGTGCATTTGCTCGGGTTGAGCTTCATGTTTACTTCCTTTAGGCGCCAAAGGGTTTCTTCGATGTCTTTGAGCATTTGTTTTTCCTCCCTGCTTTTAATCACCAGATCATCCACGTAGACTTCTAAGTTTCTTCCAATTTGCTCGTTGAAAACCGCATCCATGAGTCTTTAGTAAGTGGCTCCTGCATTCTTCAAACCAAAGGGCATTTTTGTGTAACATAAAACACCCTTGTCAGTTCTGAAGGCAGTCTTGTCCTCATCTTGTGGTGCCATTTGAATTTGGTGATAGCCCTTATAGGCATCCAGGAAACATTTGAGCTTAAATGGCGCTACAGAGTCCACCTTCGCGTCAATGTTTGGGAGGGGGTAACAATCTTTTGGACACGCTTTGTTGAGGTCCTTGAAATCAATGCACATTCTCCATGACCCATTGCTCTTCTTTACCATCACAGAATTGGCTACCCATGTTTGGTATCGTATTGGGCGGATGATATTTGCGCGCAGTAGATCTTCTACTTGCTCATTCATGGCCTTTGCCTTCTCATCCCTCATGACTCTTTTCTTTTGAGCAATTGGCTCTATAGACTTGAATGTGTTGATAGAATGCTGCGCCAGGTCTCGCGGAACCCCAGTCATATCAGAATGTTGCCACGCGAAGACCGATATATATGTTGTGAGCTGTCTTTTCATTCTCACCCTTGTGTCATCTGATATCGTAGCTCCAATTGTGATTGTTTGCTCTGGGAATTTTAGGTTGAGAATCCATTCCTCTGGCGCGTTGTTTGCCATTGGGAGCTTCATTCTCCCTTCTCGCGGTATACTTGTTACTGCGCACAAATGATCTCGGTATGCAAATGTTACTCCTGTTGGTGTTGGGAACCCCAACGCGCCGTGCGCTGGTGACGGTATGGCGTTGAATTGGGAAATCGTTCCTCTACCCAAGATCATATTATGGCATGAAGTGGTGGGCAAGACCAAGAAGTTGACAACTTCAGCTCGCTTGTGTTTCTCATCCCCCATAGTTAGTTCGAATTGTATCTGACCTAGGGGGTGAATAATTTCGTTTGAGACACCCGAGATTGGTGCATTCACAATTTCAAGCCTTGCTTGGTCTGCTGGATCCAACTTCCTGAAACATTGCTCATACATGATGTCTGATTCACTGCCGGTGTCCACCAGGACTTTTGACACCTCATAATGAGCGATGTGTGCAGTGATGACTAGAGGACTGCTGATAGACGGGCCTCCTCTGATTCTTGGGAAGATTACTTGTTGCTCGCGCCAATCCCCTTGGACTTGCGCGCTTCTCTTTCTCGAACTTTGCCCTTGCCTTCCTCCTTCAGCTACACAGATTCTTTTGAATTTTTTACTGGCTGAGGCTCCATCTGGTTGTTCATTCTCTGGTCTTGGGTTTTTCACCAGGTGAGCCAACTTGCCTGATTTCACATCTCTTTCAATCGCATCCTTCAAATGGTGGCATGCATCGGTGTTGTGCCCTGTGGACTTGTGAAACTCACAATACTTGCCACTGTTTGGTGGTCCCTTGTGGAGTAATGGCTTGGGGCTTTTAAACTGGACATTCTCTGTGCTTAACACTTGCGAAGGCGTTTTGGTGAGGGGAGTCCATATTCTTGGTAGAGGTCTGTTAGACTCTCTGCCGCCTTCCCTCTTGTCACCTTCTCCTCGATTACGAATGTCTTTTTGGGGCTGGGGTGAACTTGGTTGCGCTTGCTTTTCTGCGGGAGAATAACTGGTTTGTTGCAACCTGGACCATACAGAGTTTTGTTTGCCCCTCCTTTCATTGTTGCGTGGTGCTTCTGTTTGATGCCCTCTATCTCTTGCTCTGTCTTGGGCAATTTGTTTTTCATTCCGCGCGAAGACTCGTGATGCTTCCATAAGCTTAGCCCAAGTGGTTGGCATGTCATCTCTGCTCACGAGAGCTCTACGGAGTTGATCACTGCGCGCACCTTGTATAAAGGCCACGCGCAAGAGTTGTTCAGTGATACCTCAAGTTGCAAGAGATTCTTGATTGAAACGAGTTATGTAGTCTTCAATTGTTTCATCATTCCTGCGCACGCAGTGCATGATGTCATCGGGGTCGCGCGTGTGTCTGCACTGCTGTACAAAGTGAGCCTGGAACTTCTCCAATAGCTCTTCGAACCCATCGATTTGTCCAGTCGGCAAGCTTTCGAACCAGACACGCGCTGCGCCCGTGAGGCAGCGAGCAAACATGTGACACCATGTTGGCATCGTCCAGCTTTCTAGGTTTCCAGTGTTGTAAAAACCTTGTAAGAAATCGTCTGGATCTGTTGTACCATCGTACTTGCCCAGACCACTTGGCATCTTGGTTTTGTGTTGAATGGGAGCCTTCGCAATGCGCTCAGTGAATTTTGAATGCTTCACCAAGATGGCTGGCCTATATGGTGTGGTTACGTCCACTTGCCCTTTCGTTTGTGGGTTGTACGGTGCGTATAGATCCATATCGGCTTTGGCTCCAGGCGCTATGTTCATGTGCGCGCGGAGCTGTGAACCTCCTGCATGAGTATCTCGCGTCTTCCTCATGCTGTGCACTTCTTCCTCATCACTAAAATCAGCGTGTTCGGTGTGAACAGAGTGACCATCTTCCGGCGCGCGCGCCCTTTTTGTTGTTCCCTGAATGGTTTGTTTATCAAATGCGAGCATTTGTGTTAAGTCGGCTAACTTTTTGTGTTTGACCAGCTCGTTGTATTTGTCCATTAAACGCCGTTGTTCGTTTATGAGCCATTCTTTAGGGTCATTGGTTTCAACTTCCGGACCCATTGGTCCTTTTTGTTTTGCACCAGTCAGATTTTGGAACGTGAAATCGTCTGGAGGAGTTTCAGTCTGGCTATGAGGTGTTGTGATGAAGGGATGGTTACTGGTGGTGCGCGCAGTATCACGCGGCGCCCTCAGAAACTGTTGTCCCTCATTAACATCCTCAAGCTCATTATCCTCCAGAACTTGATCGCTGTTTCGAACACCGGAAACCATGTTGAAGATTTTTAGAGAGAACTGATGAGATAGTGGTTTTGTTGTCGTTGTAACAGGTGATGGCGCCAATGAAGAAACGTGGATCGACTTACTAGTAGACGATCAACTTTCCTCGGGTATGAGCATGCTATATCACCGATGGTTTCCCGGAGTATGAATTCTTCCACCTACAAAACGAGCAGCACCGTGAACTTACCCCTCAGAAAGGGACAGAGGGGTCCTCTTTGGGGTAACCCTCCAGTGTGAGAATAAGATATTGTAGGAGAAGATAATAATAATCTGAAAGTGAGTAAGGATTTAGAGTGTATTTTCTTTCTTACCTCCCCTTGTGGAGGTGGTGTGGTATTTATAGTGTTAGGGTTTCCAATGATTGGGCTCAGACCCAATCAGGGCCTTTTTGGCTTCCTCCTATTGCTTCGCGCCACGTGTCCTTAGGACACCTGGTGTTTTTTCATTGATTATTCTCTGACCAAGGTATTTCACCTGACCCATGTGCAATCACGTGGTAGCACATGAGTTTTGCTGAGTTGTCCACCCTTCATTGGCAGCTGTCAACATCAGCATATTCTTTATTCCTTAAAGGATACCTTCTGGAAGGTTGTCTGATGAGCACAATCATGGTTGTCCTTATCCTGATTTGGATAAGGACGTGGTTGATTATGTGCATGTGTGATATGCGCCTATCCTGGGGATGCGCGAGGTCTTCTCTTTATTCTCACGCGCAGATGTTTCATGCGCAGATGTGATATGCGCAAGCATATGTAATATGCGTGAGCATATATGATATGCGCCACGCGCAGATGCGCCACGCGCAGATGTGATATGCGTGAGCATATGATGCGTGAGCATATGTGAGATGCGCCACGCGCAGATGTGATATGCGTGAGCATATGATGCGTGAGCATATGTGATACGCGCCACACGCAGATGCGCCACGCGCAGATGTGATATGCGTGAGCATATATGATGCGTGAGCATATGTGATACGCGTGAGCATATGTGATGCGTGAACATATGTGATATGCGTGAGCATATGTGATATGCGCCACGCGCATAGGTTTTGGCTTTGTGTCTTCATGACATCCTGATTTCAAGCCTCTTGTCTATATCTTGTGGGTTGACCCGCCCCGCTCGATGTTAATGCGGGTGCATACCTCTTCACTCATCATATTTAACATTCTACTAATAAAGCTTCCTTCATAATATTTTATATTATGAACGTCAAAAGATGAGAAGTATATATATATATATATATATATATATATATATATATATATATATATATATTTTGATAACTATAAGAACTATTTTAATGCTTGTACTTTTTATTATATATACTGACTATAATTATAATGCAAGTAGCGAAAAATATACTAATTTTTTCTTCAACTTTACTCTTTTTATTGAAGCATAATGTACGCGTGCATGTCATAACATAGAGTTGATTATGAAATGAACACACCCATATTTATAAAAGAAAGTTATGCCGAAGAGCTTTAAGTTTCATATAATATAAAGTATTAATATGAAATAGCGTATTTGTATATGGATTCTAGGAAAGAAACAAGTGTTTACACAACAAATTTACGAGGATGAAATATCGCAAGTTAAAAGATGACTGCTTACCGCAGTTTTGTTTTGGAAAGCCGACATGGAAACACATCAGGTTTTACAAGTCAACTGTGAACATACACGATACGTTTACTTTGTGAGTAAAAAATCTCCAGGCAGGGCCAACTTCGAGAAGGAGAAAAAAATTTTGGGCCAACGGTGAAATTTTTTTTTGGTATCAAGTAAAATTAACATTTTGTTGAGTTTAAACAATTTAATTTTAAATAGGCTTACTTGATTATGATTTGAGTTATGTAATTTTTTTTTATAAAAAATAAGCTTAAAAATGTCTCAAATAAAACTAGGTACCACAACTTTTTGGTTAGATGTCATACCCCTTTGCCACTAAACCAAACTAATGGTTATGTAATTGTGTTGATTATACAATTTTTTTTTTCATAAAAATACATATAATTTGTATAAAAAAATTATGGGCCTAACGGGGTGTCGGACGGGCCTATGGTCGTCGATAAGTTGATTACCCTGCAATACTCTAAGGCCAACCCTATCTCCGGGTCACGAAGTAAACCTATCGCGTTGAGTAAAAAATCTTTAAATCAAATTTGCAAGAAAAAATTTGTCTTGAAACATGTTACAAGTCATATGTTATAATCATGGTTGTAAAAATCCCGATTAGGCGTCAATATCACCCGTTAATCTTGGTTAATCTCAATTAATTTCGATTAACCCCCGATTAATTATTAGTCATCACCTCACCGTCTAACTAGAGACTACCGATCTCTAACAATATATAATAATAACTTAAAAGTCTTTTATTAATATTAATTAATAATTAATACATCATGATTAACTTACTTAAATAAAATCATAAGACCCAAATTCAATCCAAGTCGTGGCATATACTGAAGGAATCTATATTTGCCAGACTATATTCTTCACTGAATCCACGTTTTTATTATTATTAAGCTGATGCAATAATCACCACCTGCTTCATTTTCATTCAACACAACTGTTTACCCCCAATTTCAACTAGGTTTTTATTCCGATCTCAATCTGCAACTTCAGGTCATCTTTTATCAATCCACACTCAGTTTAGCATCCAACTGATTACTATCTTTTAACCCTTTTGTTGTTTATTAGTTCCCATTTGGTTTGTTTAACAATCAAGTTTCAATTTTTATTCAAGATTTTTGTTGTATAGTTGTAATATTGGTTCCATAGATTAAACCTTTTTGTTGTTGGTTAGTTCACATTAGATTTCTTGCATAATTAGTTGCTATTAGACTTGTGAAACAATCAAGTTTCAATATTTATTCAAGATTCTTGGTGAAACAATCAAGTTCCAATTTTTATTCAAGATTTCGGTTATATAGTTGTAATATTGGTTCCATAGGTTAAACCGTTTTGTTGTTGGTTAGTTTGCATTAGATTTTTTGAAGAATCGGTTGTTATAAGACTTGTGAAACAATCAAGTTTCAATTTTTATTCAAGATTCTTGTTAAATAGTAGTAATCTTGGTTAGGGCCGTTCACGAGTCGAGCCAGGGTGGGGTCGAGCTCGAGCTTGAAATTAAACAAGGCAGCTCAGTTAGGCTCTAGCTCGGTTTTGAAGTTAAAAGAGCTTGGGATGGGTTTGGCTCGGTTACAAAAATGAGCCAACTTAGCTCAACTTGTTTCAATCAAGTTTTTTTAGCTAGTTTAATTCGAGATTTTATCGAGCGAGTCGCGAGCTTTTTGAAGAGCCCTAATCTTGGTTCCATAGATTAAACCCCTTTTGGAGATTGGTAAAACAATCAAGTTTCATTTTTATTCAAGATTTTGGTTATATAGTAGTAATCTTGGTTCCATAGATTAAACCCCTGTCCTGTTCAGTTAAAAAAATAAAGATTAAACCCCTGCTGTTCTTAATTAGTGCCCATTAGATTTCTTGCAGATTATACTATTAGATTTGTGAAACAATCAAGTTCCAAGCTTTATTCGAGATTCCGGTTATATAGATTAAACCCCTTTTGTTGTTGATTAGTTCCCATTAGATTTCTTGCTTAATTAGTTGTTATTAGATTTGTGAAACAATCAAGTTCCAACTTTTATTCAAGACTCTTGTGATATAGTAGTGATCTTGGTTCCATAAGTTAAACCTCTTTAGTTCTTTATTAGTTCCCATTTAATTTCTTGCAGAATTAGTTGTTATTAGAGATTGGTGAAACAGTGGTGGACCGGTTTGGACCCAGGACGTTTTCTCACAGGAGTCAGAAATTATCTCAGTTGACTATCGCTATATACCCATAGGGGTCAATCGGGATTTTTACACTACTATAGTACTAAAAAATTTTCCACACCACAAGGGTAGGTCGACCCCAATTGGTGAAACAACCAAGTTCCAATTTTTATTCAAGATTCCGGTTATATAGTAGTAATCTATTCTTGGTTCCATAGATTAGACCATGATCTTGGGTGATTTTCGGGTTTGCTTTGATTTGTAAATAAGAAAGAGCACATAATAATATTATGTCGCTTGTTTGTGGTTGTCCAATTCTTGAATGTGTATACTGTTTGGGATGCGCACGTTGGGCGTGGAAAAATGCCTTTACACCGCGGGTCGAGAAAGTGAGAATTGGGGTTTTGCAACCGCAAGTGAATTCGAAGCGGTCCCGAGAATTTGTAGATATATTTTAGCGGTTTACGAGTTCGACATTCGGAACCCGCTTTGGGCCCCACCGGGAGGGTACGGGATTGATCCGGGTATGGTGGTTTTAAAAAAAGATTATGACGAAAATCAAGGGAAAGTGTCGCCTTACATGATTTACATTGATAAAGAAAATCAAGAAATACTTTTGTTAATTAGCGGACTTAATTTAGCGAAAGAAAGCGATTATTTGCTCTTGCTTGATGACAAATTGGGGCAGACGAAGTTTGATGGCAGGTATGTTCATAACGGGTTATTAAAGGCGGCTCAATGGGTGTTTGAAAATGAGTGTGAGGTTTTGAAAGAGTTGGTTGAAAGACATGAGGATTATACTTTGACTTTTGCGGGTCATTCGTTAGGGGCGGGGGTGGATGTTGGTGGTCACTTTGTTGACCATGTTGGTGGTCAAAAACCGGGATAGGATTGGGAATATTGAGAGGAAACGGATAAAATGTTTTGCAATAGCTCCGGCTCGGTGCGTGTCGTTAAATTTGGCTGTGAGATATGCTGATGTCATCAACTCTGTCGTTCTTCAGGTAAATATTTTGTTGTGCGTGTATATTAATAATAATGGTATTGGGTCAATATTTTGACATGCTAAAACGGGATAGCGTGGGTCGAGTTTTTAGGGTCGCTTGTGGGCCCGTTTACTTTATTTAATAAGATTATTTCAATGAACCAGGATGATTTCATGCCTCGAACAAGTGTCGCGTTGGAAGTACTCTTCAAGTCACTTTTTTGGTATGCTCTTTGTTAAATTATGATATTATTATTTAATTTGATGTTTTATTTGATTTTGGATAATTATATGGTTCCTTAACAAATATTGCCTTCTTGGTTTGCAGTTTCCCGTGCATATTATGTGGCACGTGCTTAAAGGAAACGTGCACGCTACAAGAGCATATGCTTCAAGATCCGAGGCGATTATATGCACCGGGCCGTCTTTATCATGTTATTGTAAGGAAGCCATTTGGGTATGCCACGTCATCTTTTGATATACCATAATCATCTTGAGGTAAAACAAAAAAAGAATAATAAAATTACGATTTTGCCCTTTTGCAGGGTCGGTAGAATATCCCCTGTTGTGAAGACAGCTGTACCTGTAGACGGAAGATTTGAGCACATGGTTCTCTCGTGCCATGTTCTTAGTGATCACTCGATTGCTCTCATGGAACGTGAGTTTTCGAACGCACTTGATGTAAGTCCTCTGTTAATTATGAACTTATGGTTATTATTATTATTATTATTATTATTATTATTATTATTATTTTGTTGATCGCTGAAAAATGGTGAAATAAACGGAACCTAAAACGTATAATGTTGTGATAGATCAGACATTGAAGGAGAAAGATAGAGGTATGGATATCCCACCACAACAAAGAATGGAAAGAAGTACATCAATAGCCATTGAGCACACACAGGAACACAAAGCAGCGTTAGCGAGGGCGGCTGCACTCGATGTTCCAGAAGCTTACTCGCCCAGTGAATACGGAACCTTCCAAAATGTTCCAAAAGACACTGATAAATTGTCGACCGGGTCCTCAAGGAGAGAAAACTGGGATGAGTTAGTGGGTCGGCTTTTAGAGACTGATGAGTCTGGTCAAATAGTGTTGAAGACCAATTGGTATTTAAAACAAAACATGAGAGGATTATCAGTCACCATTCTTTTGATTCATGGTTTGTAGTTAGATAATAAATTCTCATAATATTTTTTTACGGATTATCGCCATTTGTGAATTGCGAACATTGGTCATTTGAGTACATATATTACATCATACAATCTTACATGATCGTTTTCGTACAACATAAACGCAAACCGAAAATAAATTTCTAGGACCTAATAGTTAGAGGTGTAGGAGTCAAGTCTCGACACCACACAAACCAAGTAGTAACCTTTATTAGGGGTGTTCTTCGGGTTTGTTTTTCGGGTTTCTTGGGTCGGGTTCTTCGGGTTTCAAAGTTTTTATTTTAGACCTGAAACCCAGCCCAAATCTCTCACGGTTTTTTTGGATTGGGTTAGCCGGGTTTCGGTTATCTAAGAAAACGAAAGGAAATTTAAAAAAAAAGTAAGGAAACACTACTATACGAAAACTAAAGCAACATATTATTTTGTACTCGTTATGTAAATAACAAAATAATAAAATAAATATATAGTGGTAAACCAACATATTTTCTTCTATTACATTGGTTATTAGACAGAAATAGAAAAGATATATAAACAATAAACAATCAGTCAACCATAATAGGTGAAATAAGAACAAGTGTACATATCTAATAATAATATTCCGCTTTTAAACAAATAGTTTATTCGGTTTTTTCGGGTTAAACCTAGAAATCAAACCCAATAGCCAACCCGAATTACATCAGTAAAGCTAAAATGAAAAATCTCATTCCATTTCTGAAATGTCAGAGTGTATCAATAAATGATCTCGAATGTCAATATCATTATAAGCCTCTAAACCCGCTAATTAATTTACTTTATGTTCTTTGAACGGACCGGGATTTCTACACTTGTATTAACATTTACAGTAACAACACTAAATATAACCTTGGTTTCCCACTGGGGTCTTCTTAGTATAAGATAATACTGCACATCTTGTATTTCGGAAGATGTCACCTTGACCTATGAATGGAATTCAAGAACCGCCTCTCCTGCAAATTAAGACCATTAAACAATAATGTCAAATCGTTAACATAATATTATGAGGTGAATAATGATTAATGAGTTTACCATGCATTCTTTTGACAAATCGTTCGAACTCCATAATGTTATGAGGTTCCATGAGAAGTGGACCGAGTCTATGATAAGTAAAAGCAGAGTAATGTCTTCCGTCTGGATCGTTCAGAGGCTTTGCCTTCTCGAGCACATGGTTATAACTTACTTTATCAAGGCACGGAGCAGAATTCTGACTCGTGATTGGTATACAACAATCCCAAGCAGCATTCATCACCTGCTTTCCGAAAAGTTAAAAATCATTTCAAACCCGAAAACAGAATGTTGACTTTTATGGTCAACCCGACTCAGCCAAGCCTGTTTCACATACTTACTTGCCAAGCTAAACCATCAGGATCTTCGAACGCTTCTGAAGAATCCATGTGTGAATCTGAGATGCCCATTTGAGCCAATGTGAAGTTTAACACGACCCCATGCTTCTTTAACGTTTCCATAACCGGAGCATACCCGTCACGGTTAGACGGGTTGTAGAACCCGGCAGTTAACTCAGCAGCATGACTTGCGGTTTTGTACCACCAATGAATACCAGGTACCTGCTCAAGAATAACAAATTTGCTTTGTTTTATCTTCATAATAAAATTCAAGAAAACGGGTTTGTTAAAAACCGACTGACCTTTGCAGTTATGAAAGTTCCTTCAAAAGCAAATTTGGCAAGAGAAAGAACCCGATCAGCATGACTGGTCAAACACTGACAATACCAGTTGAGGAAAAACCTGCCATAGTAGCTATCATAATCTCCTCCGTTACAAAAGAATCCGGTTTCATGCGGCCGGAAACTATAGGAACCTGCGTTTTCTGGTACTCTAGCCCAAAACGAGTGTCCCCTTGTTTCAGCCGCCTTTGTTAGGCTCTTCAGCATATACCGATCATAGCACTGTAAAAACAACATTTTAGCTGGTGGAAGTCAAACAAAAATTCAAGATAGTTTATATAAATGATTACCTGGAATTCACCGACACCTGGATATCTCCAACCGTGCTTTACAGGATTAGATGGATACCGAAGCTCGCCACATGGACCTAATCCAATTTCAATCATTGAGATGGTTTCGTCTACGAAGTATTCGTCAAATTCAACCCGGAAGCTTCTCATATAGTCGAAGTAAACCTACATCATGGACATCATTAACATGTCAATAATAAAAAAACTAATAATATTACTAGATTAAAAAATAGTACCTCTACGGCAGTGCGACCTCTTAGAACACGTTCCTTGTCAATCCCCCACGATAAACATTCCGGATTGTGTCTTCCGGATCTATCTGTGAAAAATATGTCGGGATTGCTTCGACCAATCTCAGCCACCCAATGTGGTAGAGGTATACACACATCATCACCCACATTTCCTCCACATTCATGGAAAGACATCACTACCTAAGCCAATTTAGATAATAATATTCAGGTAATAATCATTGGTTTGATTTTGAATATAATCGGTGTTGTTGACACGAGCATTTGACATAATTTATACCTGCAACTTGAGCTTAAGCTCTCGTACCATCTGGAATAGTCTTTTATACCCCTTCCAGTTGTATTCTTGTGGAACATGTGCTTCCACTATGCCCCACCAACAGTCGACCATTACACCATCAACGTTAGTTGACTTCAAGATCCTTAATTGCTTCAAAAGATTGTCTGGATCAACAAGCTCACACTTCATATTAATTGCTCCCAACTTCAACCGGGTTTGTAATACATCACATACACATTTTAAAAAGATTCTTATCCAAGAAAGATATTGTCAGATTAATTCAGTAAGCTCTACATAAACAGCATGTACTTACGGGAAGCAATACATAAACAGGAACATAAGGAGTACCAGCAAAATCCCGCTCCTGTAACTTTGACCGCATGTCAACCTAAACAAGTTAAGAACATAATGTAAATAGTATAACACAATGAAAAAAATGAAATAAAAAAGATTATTTAGATACAGAAAATTAATACAGAAATCATCCTCAAACCTGCCTACCACCAAGAGTATCTACAGATACGCCTATAATGGGATCCTCATGACCATCAACTTCAACTCCTAGCATATGAGGCGACTGTGAACGAGCACTTGCTGAGGTGTCATAACCAGAAGAAGAAGGAACATAGAGACCCTTCATTTGGCACGCCTCGTCATTCATCCCAATTGGACAGGTTGAAGATATCCCTCTATGAGAAGCCACCTGGTTCTGCTGAAGTGGCAACAAGGGAGATGAAGTTACCACAGTAGTTGATGCACCGGTAGCAGGTCTCACACCCTGTACATTCAATATATTAATGTATGTATGACGTACATTCACATATATTAATGTATGTATGACAAACTTGGTATACGTGCAATTATTGCTCTTGCAGAGGAATTTAATACAAGATAGTAACAGCCAGCAAGGCATGGCTATTGTATGCTGCTCCATGTGGATAATAATATATTGATCATAAACACAAAATAATACCTGTGATCTTGAAGGAAAGGTGGTTCCATCAGGAAGAACAACCCAACCAGCTTCCCGAGCCAGGGCTGCAATGACATCATTAATATCGGCTCGAACCCTAAGATTGTAATTCCCGTGTCTTCTAAGGCCTGCCAAGATCTTTGCAGTAATCCCTCTCCGTTGTCGTTCACGAAGCTTTGTTCTCTCTTTTTCTTCTGTTGGCCTACACCTTCTTTGACCACCTCCTTGTAGGGTCAACTGATCTTGAAACTGCTGCTGATGTTGATGCTGAAACCTATTATTGGTCCTGTTTGATGTAACAAGTCCACCATCAACACCTACCATTGTTGGTGTTGAGTTCTTTTCGTCATCATCTTCATCATTCTCGCCTTCTTCTTTCACATCCAATCCCATTTCTTCATCGTCTTCTTCACTAGTCCCGAATCTCTGCATATCAGTCTCCATAACTTGCAGACTGCAAAGGCTATTAAGGCCTCAGAATGCTAGAGACATAAGAATCCTTTCCTGATCAGCACCGTACATACTTTCTATCTCCAGTAGATTCTGTCACATATTACTATTCATTGTCAAACTTAATGGAAAATTATTTTATATTTGTTACAATTTTCATCTAAAATCAATAAATTAGATATTTTAACTGAGAAACAAATCAAGATGTAAGTATTAATAATTCTTTTCTCAATTCTCATACACAATATTTTGCAGGAAAATTGTTTAATAATCCTAACTATAACCTACTGGCCGATAATAATCCAAATTTCCACTTTGATCAATGATAATCCTAGCTTTAACTTATGTTGCCAAGAGCAATCCCGGTAGCATAATCATCATAGATTTATACTTGATGTTCACTCAATTTTTTTCACAATGACGATTATAAACGAACTGGAGAAACATACAAGCGAAATCAAGTATAAATAAAGTGTAAACTGTGCGTAAACTCTATGATAATTATGCTATCAAGATTGCTCTTGGCAACAAAAGTCAAAGTTAGGATTATCATTGGCCAGACTGTAAGTATAAACTATAATCCACTTTTCTTATTTTGTAGGCATTGAACATGCCTAACTGTCATTAGCTCTGCAAAAACTCAACAATATTCCACACGTTGGAAATTTTAAATTTTTGCACACTTAGGTCATAAATACATTTTATCAACAACAAATCATAATTTTCAACAACTAGCATAATAAAAAGCTAAATTCAGCAACATTCAACTTTATCTGTTGTAACAAATCATCAAATGATGATCAAAATGTTTCAATTGAAAAATATTTTATATTTATCACAATTTAATCTAAAATCAATGAATTCAATATTATAATTGAGAAAATAAATCAAAGAAGATGCAAGTATTTTAATTCAGAATGATCTAAGAACACACCAAATTATCATTAGCTCTGCAAAAACTCAAAACAATTTACATTCTTCACATTGGAAAATATGAATTTTTGCACATTTTCTCATGTCAGAATATATACACAAAAATATTAAGATATAAAAAAACACAATTTTCAACTAGCATAATAAAAAGCTAAATTCAGCATATTCAGCATTATAACAAATCATCAAATGATTCCGAAAAAAAATATTTTAATTGACAAATACTTTATATTTATCACAATTTTTTATTTAAAATAAATGAATTAAATACTTTCAACAACTAGCATAATAATAATAATAATAATAATAATAATAATAAATTCAGCAACATTCAACAGTTTCTATTATCACAAATCACCAAATGATTATCAAAACATTTTAATTGACAAACTAATTAATATTTTCAACAACTAGCATAATAATAAAAACCTAAATTCAGCAACATTCTACAATTTATATAATAAGAAATGAAAATGAAAGCCGTCACCGTTAAATCTGCCGGAGTTAGGTGAAAGACGTTCTGAGTAGATCCGGTGAGAGACGAGGTCGCCGGAGTTATCGTCCGCCGGTGGAAATTGTATTTTCCGGCGAAATTTGTTGGCTCGTGTGAAGGAAAAAAATTGGCACGCGTGAGATGAGGATTGGGTGTGTGTGTGTGAAGGATAAGAAACCAAACGTGTGAGTCACACGATTTGTGCGTGCGGAAACAATGGACCCACGAGAATTGTGTGTGCCACCCAAATTCACGTGAATTCGGTTCGCGTAAAAACCGATTTCTTGACCAAATTACGATTGGTTTTGGTTCGGATTTTGACCGGTTTGAAACAACTTTTGGTTGACAAAATTAGTTGGAAACAGCGAGTCTTCTCTTGTCGGACATAGAGACACCAGGTTTGTTGCTAGGCAGGCCGTGCTAAAGGCAGAAGTAGTAAAAATTGTAAAGCACAAGAACGCGTGTGCTGAGAATCAACACGTCTTCATTCATTTTGCTTTCGATATATTTGGGTCCCTTGCCCCCGATGCTGCTACGTTTCCAAAAAGATATCAACGGGTCGTGCACAGTATCTCAATGACGCCGAAGAACAATAACTATGTTTTTAGTATGATCGGTTTTGCCATTCAAAAGGGGGTGACGACGCAGCTGGTTGCCCGCATACCTGCCTATCTATTGCAATTGGATCCCATTTGGTTGATATATAACAATTATACCTAAAAAAAATTACAAACCGGTTTCCATATAATCGGTTTAAAACCGGTTCGGCTTCAGTTCAATTTTTGGGTTGGTTCGGTTAATCGGTTGATTTGCCCACCTCTAGTGGTGATTGGAGGTGCATAGACCGGTTTAAAATTCAAAACCCGTTTGGGTTAAAACCGGTTTATAATCGGTTTCGGTTCAGGTTGAAACCGGTTTCTTACCATGTTACCATCGGTTTCGGTTCATAATTAGATCGGTTTCGGTTCGATTTTTGCCCGGTTTAGGTTCGGTTAACCGGTTTCGAATCAGTTTTGGTAGAGAAAATTACAAACCAGTTCCGAACCTATGGTTTCAATTGGTTGCGAACAAGTTTCTACATAATCAGTTTCAAACCGGTTCAGTTTCGGTTCAATTTTCGAGTCGGTTCGGTTAATCGGTTTATTTGCCCACCTCTAATGGTGATAGCATTACCATGCGTGTTAATGAAACAGTGAAAGAGAGTATTTCCTTATTGGAAAATGTGTTTTTGAGAATTAACTTTGGACACAAATAACTATTAGTTAGCAGCAATATATATTATATGCTAAGTTGGAAATCTACTTTGTGATAGGTTTAAAATGAACAAAACCTTGTTAAACGAAGCAAAGTTTAATGAGATATCGATATTCAAAGTTTTGTTTGAAGCTACGGAAACTAAATAGGAAGTCAGTGGGATCTGTCCCACATGGAAAGAGGGTGGAGGCTTGAAGTGATTTATGTGTATAAGTCAAGTCTTTCTTATGTGTTGTTTTCTTTAGACAAAGAATCATATCATGCATGGACCTCAAAGGTACTAAACACCCTAACTCGCACACACGTTTGCTATGGGCGATGGGCGTAGTGTGGAGTATTAACTATGCACTTCACACACTCGTGTGTCCGGATGGACAACAATTCCCACTTCTTGGTTGTGAAGCAACAAGTTTGCTACTAGTTTCTCACAACAAAGTAAGTTGAGACATAAGCATCTTTTTACTAGTGGATGTTTAAAACCTTGGTTGAAATTTAGTTTACGGTGTCCGATTTCATCCTTGTTTCAACTTTTAACTAACTTGTTACTTTTTGTGAGATTGTTAAGAAGATGAAGGGTGATCAGACGAGATGAAAGCCTCAACCGTATCTATAACACTTCATGCTAAACGGTTCGATCATATGTACCGTACTATGTCAAGTTTACATCTACTTGCTTGATAACATCTAACCCCTATGCTAAAACCTCTTAATTTCATTTTCAATGCCTTGTTCACAAAATTTTTGTTGAGTTACCCATGAAATTTTTTTCTAGATCCGCCACTGGTTGACGGGATTCTTTCTTGAAGTTTTGCTTTCAAATACCTAAAGATTACTTTGCTAAGAAAAATTCACTACACATATTCTCACATATGATAAGTGTTTTGATAATGCGGTTACATGATTCCGGTAATTGAGGAGACCGGTCTAGATATTTGTTAGCCAAATAGTGTAACATTTGTCTAAGAAGTATGTGAATTTAGTTTTTATACCCAATGTATGATAAAAATGATTATCAATGCAAAGTACCTGATATATATATATATACACACATCATTAATAGGCGAGTTTAACATAAAATTATTACCGCAAATACATGATAACACACATGAGTTTCAAAAGATTTGAACTTATGTAGATGTCATATCAACGTATCATAACCGGCAAATTCTGGTAGAAAGCCAAAAGTAAGTTGCGACATGGCTTAACGGTCGATTTGGATCCATCTATGATTTAGCTTCACCTGTTTAAGGGAACAAATTAATTAGTACTCAAAGCTCATCAACATATCATAGAATTAAGTTCACTAATGCATAAAAAAAGAAAGATATATTGTTGAACATTTGGCCTAATATACATAAATACATAGATACATGCATGTATTGTAAATCAAAAGATTATATGAAAACATTTTAATTGAACTTTATGCGTATATCAGATAAGAAGAAAGGAGTACCGGCGGCAGCCATGCATTCTCTTGACAAACAGTTTAAATTCCCTGAAGTTGTCTTCTTCAAAGAGAGCTTCATCGAGCCAAAGGTAGGTAAAAGCGGATAAATGTCTCCCATCTGGATTGTTTTTCAGTTTTGCATGTTCTAATATTTTGTTATACCCTTGTCTATCATAACACGGAAGTGCATTTTCACTTGTAACCGGTATATCAGCATCCCATGCAGCATTCAGTACCTACAATATGTTTTAAAAAGTTGTATAAAAAATCATCCCAACAAATTCCATTGGTTCGAAAATAACTACCTATTTTTACTAACTACCTGAGAAACTAACCCTCCGGGGTCAGCCATTGCTTCCGGAAACCCCTCTAATGTGCGCGGTTCAGCACATGTTAAGTTTAAAGCAACTTGTTTTTGTAGCCATCACGATCGGCCGTATAGTAAAATCCAGCCGTCAGTTCGGCTGCATGACTGCCACTTTTGTACCACCAATGAATGCCTGATAACTTGACAGCAATGGGAGTGTCTTCAGAGAAGGCCATTTTGGCCATGGCTTGTACTCTGTCAGCATGATCAATGAGACCCTGAGAATACCAATTCAGAAAGAATTTGCCATATTCAGTAAGGTAGTCACCACCGTCACAAAAGAATTCGGTATCTTGAGGATGGGAATTGTAAGAGCCCGCATTATCAGGCGGGCTACCCCAATTTGAGTGTCCGCTTGCTTCGGCAGCTTCCTCAAGACTCTTTCTTAAGTATTTATCATAGCACTGGAAGTCACCAACACCTGGATATTCCCAACCATGCTTTGCAGGATAAGACGGGTAACACAATTCTCCACAAGCACCTAAACCGACTTCAATCTTGGTAATGGTTCCATTCTTGAAGAATTCATCAAATTCAACCCGAAAGCTTCTCATAAACTCAAAGTACACCTGCACAACATTTATCAATGTCACCATGGAACATACACTTTTTGTTTGTTTGTGTTTCTAGTTTCTACTACCTCTAGAGCAGTACGGCCTCCCAAAACACGCTCCTCGTCAATTCCCCAAGTAAGGGTTTCAGGGTTTCGCCTACCCTCTCTGTCTGTAAAATAAATATCCGGATTTTCTTCACCGATTTCTTTTATCCATTTAGGTAATGGAATATAAACATCTTTGCCTCCATATTCATGAAATGCCATTACAACCTAAAATAATTCATTCCTTAGGTGAATTAATTTATACAACAATATATCAAGAATTATAGGAAAACAAAGCTAACGTGTATCTTCAGATTAAAATCACGCATGAGCTTAACAAGCATCCTGTAACCCCGCCAATTGTACTGTCGGGGATTGTCGGCCTCTAAAATTCCCCACCAGGCTACAACCGTTACACCATCAACATTAATCGAGTTCAGATCTTCTAATTGATCGTAGATTTCCATAAAATCAACCAACTGACACTCCATGTTGACGGCCCCAACTGAATTTCAAATATTAAAAAATGAAAACAAGATGCAATACAAATATACAAGTGTACGTGTTAAAGGGCACATAAAACTAAAAGATCGACTCACCGGTAGCATAACATAAACAGGAACACGCGGTGTGCCTACCTACAGATCATTCGGTTTAAGGTAAGATCATTTTGCATTCCATATTATGTTACATGTACATGCATCACAATTTCTTAAAACAATGAGGATAAGATTGTTCTTACATATGGAGACAGGATCCTGCGGTTTTCAGCTTGCCTTTTTTTTCTTTTTCTCATTAGCTGATCATGCCTTGTTATATTGTGTTTGAAGAGATATCTTCGGCATGATGGACAAATCATCTTGGCAAACAACTTGTGTAGCTAAACAAGAATAACAAAGAATAAATTAAAGTCATGTTCGGATTCATTTTGCAATTAAGAATCCAATCAAATTAATAATAATAATAATGATAATAATAATAATAATAATAATAATAATAATAATAATAATAATAAGAGTTGTGTTGCTTGTTTGTCTTACATCCCGAGAGGAGATGTTGCGCTTCCTTTCCTTTGGACTAGGCGTGTTTTCGGATGATAACTTTTTACGGTTCCAGCCGTTTCCAAAGCAGCAGGACATCCTGGCAAGCGACCTCTCCAGCTAAACAAAGACAAAATGAAATCCGATCATAATTAAAACTGAAAAAAGGTCATTCATTTGATTAGTTTCAAGTCTACTTAGTTTATTTAAAACATAACATACACAAAGATATATATGATCACTTTTGTTTGTTTGATAATCATCAAGCTGCTGTTTTATATTTGGGGGAAAATAAAAAACCCTAAATCAACCAAATTAAAACAAAACAAAAGAGAATAATAATAATAATAATAATAATAATAATAATAATAAAGGTTTAATGTTACATACCAAAGGACAGTCCCCCGTCTTATAAAAGAAAAGGGATCTCGGATGTCTGTTACACCACACAAAACAAATTAATCACAATATTATATAATAACTTGTGCAAAATCAATAAAACACATATATACTACTACTACTATTATTATTGGAAGGTACACACACATATATATATATACCTCAAATGCGTGGGAATAGCATGGGGTACACGAACCATGGCGATCGAAAGTACCCAAAACGTAGAAACCAAACAAAGGGAAGAAAACGGTGGGTTGACTTTAATAATAATAATATGATTGATCTTCTTTAATTAGCGTATGCATATTAGGCTAATGCATGTTGGGCCTATTTGGTCTAAACCTGGTGGGCCAGGACTATCTGTTGGTCATGTGAATGTAAGCGCCGGGAGACGGATTCCTACTAACCGGAAATATCAGTTACTAATCGTAGCTGGTTATTGATCATATGGTCAGAACAAGCCAAAAATACTAAAACGCTCATAAAATGAGTTTTGTGAAAAAAAATAAAAAAATTGATCGATTAACAATCCAAAAATGTTTTTTTTTGGTGAATCGATGATTAATTGGGTATGTATTGATGACTCCGAGATGTTGGGATGTGATTTCATGGATCGGTTGGTGAAAAAAGGGATTTGCCGTACCTATTGTACGTTAAGGTATTATTGTATTGGATCTTTTGCCTTTAGATATGTTATGTCGTGTTTTAATTTAACCCTTATTAATGCGCAACATATCCATGTTGAAGCGGTATTCTTACCCCAAGGAAGAAAATCATTAAGGTGTTGTTTATTTTTTAAGTGGTAAAATGTCTGCAGTCTGCGAACCACATATGATTAATATGATGTATATGTTTTTATAGTTTCATTACAGTTGGGATTCGAATCCCAGTTTGTTATTAACGACTGTTATTATAATTATTATTACATATCAATATATCATTTTCCATAGCAACGAAGATGTAATGATTCGTTTGAAAAATGTATAGTTTCGTATTGAGAGAAATGCAAAACAAAAGAGAGAAAGATAGAATTGTTTCCGATACTTTAGTTGGTTTAGTGTCACCACGGTTCGTGTGGTTCAATTCAAAAGTTGTGGTTTACGTGGTTTGGGTTGGTTTGTTTTATGAAACCCACGACTGGTTTGGACGAGTCAAGGTCTTTCCTGGAAATGACAACATTATGGTATATAGCTAATTTAAATTATGCAACTCTTTGCCCAAAAATTATGACAGAAAACCAGTATCACTGCGAAGTACCTGATATTAATAGGCGAGTTTTACAGAAATTCATTACCGCATATATACATGATAATGCACAAGAGTTTCAACTTAAATATGTAATATCAACTGGCAAATTCTCTTTTGATTTTTCTTTCACCGCTTCACACCTGTTTAATGAAACAAATTAATTAGTACACAAGGCTCATCAACACATCAGGGATTTGAGTTCATTAATGCATAATAGATATATATTGTTGAACATACATATATTAAAAGATTATCTAAAAACACTTTATTTGAAATTAAAGCGACACCCAACAAAGTATATATATAGATGAGTAGGGAGTACCATGCATTCTCTTGACAAACAGTTTAAATTCCCTGAAGTTGTCTTCTTCAAAGAGATCTTCATTGAGCCAAAGGTAGGTAAAAGCCGATAAATGTCTACCATCTGGATCGTTTATCGGTTTTGCAAGTTCTAATATCTTGTTGTATCCTTGCCTATCATAGCATGGAAATGCATTTTCACTTGCAACTTGTATACCAGCATCCCACGCAACATTTAGTACCTAACATATGTTTCAAAAGGTTGTATAAAAAAATAGGTGTATGTTGTTTTTATTAATCTCAAATATCATCTTTTGATCGCTAGCGGTCCTAACTAACGAATTGGCTGCTAAATGTCCCATATTTTAATGTATTTGTTCTTAACGGTCTGCGACTAACAGAATCCTAACACCGTTAGTTGCAGGTAGACGGAAAAAAGTTTTTGGTAAAAAAAACTCACATTTTCCCAGAAAAATCAACATTTTGGTCCCAAACATTTTTGTAACCTTGGAATGGACCTTTACAAATATTTTTATAGTAAATGCCCGATTATTGAGGTTGCTGGAACCGTAGAACCATCATTGAAATCTGTTGGTGGTGCACAAATGATGATAGTTGGTTGGTGGTGGTGGCGGTGTTTAAGTTGAGTTTTCCTACAAAATGTGACTTTTTCGGCCAAAAGCGTTTTTTCGGCGACTTGTAAGTAACGATGTTAGAATTTTGTTAGTCGCGGACTGTTGTAATCAAATATGTTAAAAGATTGGACCGTCAGAAGCCAATTCGTTGTTTAGGACAGGCAACAACCAAAAGATGATAGATTTGATTATTAAAAACTAATATACTTGAAACATAACCCCAAATTTCATCAGTTTGAAAGTAACCACCTATTATAAAACTAAGTAACTAACTACCTGAGAAACTAACCCTCCAGGTTCAGCCATTGCTTCAGGAAACCTCTCCAATTCCGCACATATAAAGTTTAAAGTAGTTTGATTCTTCTTTAACATAGAAGCAATTGGAACATAGCCATTATGATTGGCCGTATTGTAATATCCAGCCGTCAGTTCAGCCGCATGGCTCTCACTTTTGTACCACCAATGAATGCCTGGTAACTGATTGAACAATCATCGGTATGAATACAAAATTTAAGAAAATGGATGAGTACCGGTGTGGAATATTAATTGACTACTTTACCTTGACGGCAATGGGAGTGTCTTCAGAGAAGGACATTTTGGCCATGGCTAGTACTCTGTCAGCATGATCAATGAGACCCCGAGAATACCAATTCATAAAGAATTTGCCATATTCACTACGGTAGTCACCACCGTCATAAAAGAATTCGGTATCCTGAGGCTGGGAATTGTAAGAGCCCGCATTATCAGGTGGGCTACCCCAAGATGAGTGTCTGCTTGCTTCGGCAGCTTCCTCAAGACACTTTCTTAGGTATTTATCATAGCACTGGAATTCACCAACACCTGGATATTCCCAACCATGTTTTGCAGGGTAAGACGGATAACGCAATCTCCGCAAGCACCTAAACCAATTCAATCCTGGTAATGGTTCCATCCTTGAAATATTTATCAAATTCAACCAGAAAGCTTCTCATAAACTCGAAATATACCTGTACAACATTTATCAATTTTTAAATATCACTCTGAATCACATACACCATTAATTTGTTTGTGATTCGAATACCTCAAGAGCAGTACGGCCTCCCAAAACATGCTCCTCGTCAATTCCCCAAGTAAGGGTTTCAAGGTTTCGCCTTCCATCCCTGCCTGTAAAATAAATATCCGGATTTTCTTCACCGATTTCCTTTATCCATTTAGGTAATGGAATATAAACATCGTCACCATCTTTGCCTCCATATTCATGAAATGCCATTACAACCTGAAAGAATTCAAATCATATTATTTAGAATCCCTCCTTGGGTGAATTTGAATATATATAACAATATATTAAGAACTATAGGAAAAGAAAGCTAACATGTAACTTCAGATTTCGACCTTTCAAGATCTTAAAGAGTACTTCATAACCCGACCAATTGTACTGTCGGGGATTGTCGGCCTCAACAATTCCCCACCAGACTACGACCGTTACACCATCAACATTAATTGACTCCAAATCTTTATATTGATGGTACACATCAATAAAATCAACCAACTCACATTCCATGTTGATGGCCCCGAACTGAATTTCAAATATTAATAAATGAGAACAAGATGCAATACGAACATACAAGTGTACGTGTTAAGAGTACATAAAACTAATAGATCAACTCACTTGTAGCATAACATAAACAGGAACACGCGGTGTGCCTACCTACAGATCATTCGGTTTAAGGTAAGATCGATTTGTATTCCATATTATGCTACACATGCATCACAATTTCTTAAAATCATAAGTGTTCTTACATATGGAGACAGGATCCTGCGCTTATCGGCTTGCCTTTTTTTTTCTTTTTCTTATTAGCTGATCACGCCTTGTTATATCGTGTTTGAAGAGATATCTTCGGCATGATGGACGAATCATCTTGGCAAACAACTTGTGTAGCTAATCAAGAATAACAAAGAACAAAAGTGATGTTCAGATACATTTTGCAATTAAGAATCCTTTCAAATTAAAAATCTTGGCTGGAAAATAAAACATTAATTAAAACTATATAAAAACAGGTAATATTAAGTTAATTAATTATTACTGGCTAGTTTTTTACTTAATAATAAGAGCGAGGATTTTTATTACATCACGAGAGGAGATCTTGCGCTTCCTTAATTCGTCTTGATTAGGTGTGTTATCGGATGATGAAATATTACGGTTCCTGCTGTTCCCGGCCATGGCAACAGCACATCCTAGCAACCATCCTCTCCAGCTAAACAAGGATAACATATAATTATATTCATTTTCCAATCAAAAAATAAAACTAACAAAGATTATTCATTTGATTAGTTTCAAGTCTACTAATTAGTTTATTTTGAAACATACATATATACATACACCAGCTATGATCACTTTTGTTTGATAATTGTTTATATTTTGGGGAAAATAATGAACCCTAAATCAACAACCAATAATATGTATATGTTTTAAAACAAAATTAAGGATGATGTTAAAAGTTTAATTAATACATAATACATAATACATAATACATACCAAAGGACAGTCCCCGGGCTTGTAAAATAAAAGGGAATTCGGATTTCTGTTCAGTTGATCACAACACACAAAACAAATTAACGAAACAACTTAATCACAATAACATAATTGCGTGAGATTAAATCATGACTGTATATATATATAATATAAATATATACCTTAGATGCATTGGAATTACAGGGCGTACACGAACCATGGCTAAACCCTAAAGCGGAAACCAAAGTGTACCAAACAAATTAAAGGGAAGAAAACGTACGGTGGGTTGACTAATAATAATATGATTGATCTTCGATCTTTAGCGCATGCATATATAGGCTAGACAATTCTGGTTTTTCAAAATGTTTTTTTTGGAAACCAATAAGCCAATAAACATTTTTCAAACTCAGGGCCGGCTCTGAGAATTCGCATGCCTCGGTCTAGCCGAAAAATATATGTTCCTTACACCTTAGCGTACCAAGTAATGTAAACACATATTTTTTATATGTTGATTAAAGTTATAGCGATAAACATAACAATACACAAGATCATGGTATTAGAATGAGTTTATGACATACTGAATATGCTAATAGCTAATTGAGGATTTGTGAAGCTCTTCTAACATTCTTGATAACAATTGGTGAATCAATTCTTCACCATTTATACTCTCTAATGTTCCGTTCTCGATAGCTATCATCGTCAACCAACTAATTAAGTCTTTGTTAGGGCATTGTGGATCGTAAATAAGATTTCAATAACTATAATTGACTTGGTTTGAGAGTATTAGACATGATTTGCTAGACCTAAACCTCTTCGAGGACATGGTTGAGGATAAGAACTCTTGGAGACGTAAAGTTAAAATTAAGGATTTTTAGGGAGAAATGAATATCTTAAGGGCTTCTCATTACCTTACTTTTATCACACAACATTATGTTATTTTATCTTCATATACTTTATATTTTTCTGTATTAGTAATATTATTTTTTACTACGCACTAGTATTAATTATATTAATGTCGAACTTTGATTCCCTATTATATTTAATCATACATATGTTTTTTTAAAGTTGAGGGTCTCTCTGGAAGTCACCTCTCTATCTCATTGGCTAAAGGTACAGTGTGCCTACATCCCACCCTCACAGACCCTACTTATAGCTTTGGTATTTGTGAGATTTCACTGGGTATGAATGATTGATATAATTTTGAAAAACTCATTTCTGTAGATGCTACGTGACTGCTAGTGTTTGAACTTGACTTTGTTGTTGTCCCGCCTATACGTTTCTTTTATTTATTTATTTAACTTATATTGATTAATTTACTTGGCCTTTTTCAAATTTGAGTGGGCATATACGTCTTTGGGTGATTAAAAAAATTGGTCTAAAAGGTGTTTAAGTATTATAAAAAATAGTTAGATTATAAACATTCGGGTATTCTACATATATAACCTCGGGAATTTTAAAAAAAATTGTGCCCCAGCCGGTCGTCCACTTGGCACACCCAAAGAGCAAGGCATGTTCAAACTCAATCCAAAACACACTCTAAGTGTTGGGCCTTTTAAATCAGTTGGAGACGGATTCCTGTTAATCGGTTATATGGAATATCAGTTCCTAATCGATTTCTGAGTAAGAAAAATCTCTGATATATGTAATCGGATTCCTCTTAGGCTTTTAGGTTACTTTGTAGATGCATGTTGGCACTTTCGATTATGCAATATATATTCTAGTTTGGTAAAACCTTTAGTTTTCTAATATGATCTTATTTTATTTTTTATTTTTTTTTGTTTCTCTGATATGATCTTATATACAGCCACATCTGTTATATGTAACTTGAAAATATTAAGTATTGTTGCTACAACAAAGATAAGACCAATGATAGTGAATGGACTGGTTAGGCTAACAAGCTTCAAGGGTTCAGGTTAACCTAACGCAGGTCGTGGTGTCCCTCTACGTTTGCAAAACGTAGAAGGAGGTTCACTAGTTTGTTATTGATTGTTATAGTTCACCAAGGATCAAGAACCGTGATTTTTGGAATCGGTTCTTGAATGATGTTCTTGGTGAAGCTATGGAGCTATTGAAGTAAGAAAGAAATAAGCTAAAAGCTTATTTCTCAAGGAAGAAGAGAGTATCAGGGAGTATGTATTAACTCCAGGTCTGATGATTTATGTTTATGGCTTAAGTCCTCCTTTTATAGCAGGAGAGACCAAGCTCTTTATCCAGTGTACAAACTAATTGACCTCCAGTTCGCTTAGAGGGTTGACCGTTATGGGCGGGAAGCTTTGGACCGTTGGTCCGTGATTGAAATAATAATACTTTATCTAAGCATGTCCCATGCTCAGAGGGAACAGTGATGTGAGTCTTGAGTTGACATTGTACTGTAGCACGTGGGTACTTGTTTACATAAGTTTGGGCGGGAAATGAAGCCTTTAACCGTTTAACCCTTTTAGCGTTAATGTGTTTCGGCCATTTTATTATTTATTTGGGCTACCCCCGTCATCAGCCCCCAAAGTCAGAGGTGTTTGAGAGGTAAGCTCAAGGGCTTCTGACTTTTTTACACATTTTGTTTATTGCTTCAAGGCTTCAAGGCTTGTAAGCTTCGAGGGGATAACTATTCACTTTCTTTCAGATTTCTTTTAAAGTTATTATCATAAACACATTCAAGTTCCTTTCAATCTTCTTATCAGGTTAGTTTCAATCTTTCATCTTTCCTTCAAAATTATGGTTGCCAAAAAGGACCTTTCGGTCAGTTTTTCTCGATTGACAAAGAAGAGGTCGAATCGTTTTGTGTTGAGTGGGGAATAAGGTTAAAGTACAAACCGATTGCTCCACCGGTCGATTCTTCAATTGATCATTGTCCAGCAGGCTTCGTTGCTCTATATTTCCATCACCTTGAATTTTCTAATCTCCGGCAACCTTTTTCGGTTTTTGTTTTGAATGTTTTGGAGTATTAACGTATATCGTTCGGTCAAATCCACCCTTTAGGGCTTGCTAGGATTTTACTTTTTGAGGTTTTGTGTAGAGCCCTAGGTTATGACCCTTCGTTGTTGTGTTTTCGTCGTTTCTTTCGCTTAGCAAAGAACGGTGATTGGTATACTTTTGAACATACCAAGGTCGATATTTCTTTGGTTTCCTCAGCGGTTACAACCCTTCGTACTTGGAAGGACCGTTTTTTCTTTGTTTACGACTCTATCCTTCCATTTAAACCTGTTTAGCGACAACCCGAGGCTGTTTTAAATGAACCGGAGCCAGCCGAGTCGGAGTTGAATGAGGCTTTCTTGAACTCGATTAGGAAATATCCATCGCGTCTTCGTCCTTTTCCTGAAACACCTTCTTGTGTTATTAGGAATTAGCAAACTTTGGGATAAGCCTAATCGGGATCCCGTCCTTATGAGGGATGATAAGGGTATGCATTTGTTTATCCCGTATTTGCTTTAACTTGTTGATATGTTTGTTAATGGGTTTCTTTTGTATATGTAGTCATGTCGGCATTGGACTTTTTAAAGAGCGATGATACCTCTGATGTTGGTTTTTCTGATGTTGCGGTTGTTGGTGGGGAAGACTCTGTGGCTCGGGGTAAGGATGGTCGGTTTGAGGATGCTGAGTATGTTGGGGTTGCAAACGTTAAAGGGTTCACAAAGACCGCTGCTCCAAAGTCTTCTACTCGTCGTTCCATACGACGTTTGCTGAAGTCGGTTGCTCCCTCATCTTCTCACGAACCAGTTGAGGTTAGTGATGACATTCAGGTTACTGAAGATCAAGGTCCCACTGCGGAGAGTGGAAAAGAGCAAGGTTTGGTGGTTTCCAAGAAGGGGAAATTGGCTGGGAAGAAGGTTGTGATGTCTGTGGTTCAAGGGTTGGATGGTGATGTTGTTTATGTGCCGGAGTGGAGTGTCAAGACTGGGGATAACTTCAAAGATCCCGAAGTTTGTGCTGATGTGTTAGCCAACTTTGCTCCTCCGGGAGTTCGTGATGTTATCTCCGGGATGGAGGGTGATTCTCTGCTATCAAGGTTGATCTTGAACTCTGTTAACGTTTCTGCCCTTTTGGCAGAGGGTGTCACTCGATTTCGCAAAGGTATGCAGGAGTATGAAGAGTTTACGAAGACGAAGGAAAAGATGAAGGCCTTTATGGTGGCCATAAAGAAGGAGGTTGAAGAGAAGGAAAAAATGTATGTGAAGAGGATTGACGAGTTGTCTCGTGGCCATGAGATTAAGATGGCAGGTTTGAAGAAGGCTATGGAAGCTGACAGGGTTAAATTGGATGCTGACCGGGAAGCCTTTGAGGTGCAGAGGAGAGCCTTCGAGATGGAGAAGGAAGGCTTGAAAGCTTCGGTTGCACAGATTTCTAGTGACAACAAGTGGTTGATTGAGGACGGGTTTCAACAAGTTGTGACTTACTTGCTTCATTCTAGTGAGTTCAACTCGGTTTTGGGTGGTGTGTATACGAAGTTGCTGGCCCATGGTAAGCATTTGGCCTTCGTTGCAGGCTTTAGTCATCATGAGTCGGGCCAGCCTATAGAGAAGTCACCCCTGTTCAACCGTGAAGCCTACAAGCTTTTCATGGATTCAGTTCATTCAATGGAAAGGCTCACCTACCCCTATGTGGGTGAAGTGTCATCGTGCTTTGGTAAGCCCCTTTCTGTGTTGTAGGGTTTGAAACCAGCCGGCCTTGATGAGAAGGTTGCTAAAGAGGTGCTTGAGTCCTTCTTGAAGAAACGCTCCCGTTCCGGTGATAGTGAGGAGACTTTATCCGGGGAAAGCGACGGATCTCATGCGGCAAGCCTCGAAGGCTCGGCTGTTGCTGATGTTGGCCCGCAAGTCAAGAAGTCCAAGAAGGGTAAAAGTGTTAAGGCTAGTACCTCCAAGCCTGCTGCTGGTGTTTGAAACATTTTATTCGTAGCTTTCTTAGCATCTTTAAACAATGTTATGTAATCTTAAACAATGTAGGTTTGGCATGAAACTCTTAAAGTTTCTGCCTTGTGGTTGTGTTTGGCCTTTTGGCCCTTTGAACATTTTCTTGGGAATCCTTGTGATTTCCTTGTTTAGCCTTAATTGGCTTGTTATGAATGCTATTAGTTATGGCCTTGTAATGGCCTTGTTTATGAACCACGATGTTCTATGTATTTTATTATGGTTGCTTGTCTTGTTAGTTTGATGTGTTTTTAACTAACTTTCCTTAAGAAGTTTTAGTGCTGCAGTCACTTTAGCTTCAAGGCTTCATTAGGTAAAAAGCACATGTTGACTATCCTTTGTATCACTACTTAGTGTATGTTTTTGTTTCGTAAACTTTTTCAAAGCTTAAGGAACGAATTGATGTAGGCTGTTCAAACCCATCTATGAGACAAGTTTTTAGTTGATTTTTTTTTCTAAGTCTCATGGAGTTGGATTGATATAGGAACTCACCCCTTATATAGGTCCATTTAACCCTTGAACCTATTGAGTGATGTAGCCTGGGAGCTCATCCCCTTACATGGCCCTTGCCATGGAGTTTCTTGCTAGGTTCTCAACCTAATTATAGGATAGTAAAGACAAGTTATGACAAAAACTTTATCATTCATTCAAGAGGTTGATGCTCACAAAAAGGAGAATTATACATCTCTTGAGATACATTTTTAAGATTTTGACTAGGCATGGAACATTTTAAGGGTTTTGCCGTTCCAGTGTCTTGGAAGCTTTTTGCCTTCTGTGTCGGCCAGCTTGTAGGATCCACCCTTGTGAGCTTCAAGGTTTGTGTATGGCCCTTCCCACTTTGGGCCAAGCTTTCCTTGGTTTTCTTTCTTGCTGGCCTCATTGTTTCGGAGTACAAGGTCTCCAGGCTTGAAACGTTTATGTTTCACTCTTGCATTGTAATAAGCTTCCATTTTTGGTTTGTACTTAGCCTCTTGCATTGCGGCTTGATCACGAACTTCTTCAACGAGTTGAAAATTCAACATGGTCTCATTATTGTTTGATTCAAGATCCATGTTGAGTGTTCTTTGAGTCACAACTCCAACTTCGGCTGGGATTACAGCTTCGGATCCGAACACTAGGCTGTAAGGTGTTCGTTTGTGGCTTGTTTTTTCGGTTGTTCTTATTTCCCATAGAACATTTGGGAGTTCTTCAAGCCAATTGTTGTTATGCCTTCCCAGCCTTGTTTTGATTCCTTCGACAATGGTTCTGTTTGTTCTTTCAACTTGGCCGTTGGATTGTGGGTAAGCAACCGAGCTAAACACTTGGGTGATTCTGAATTCCTTGCACCATGTACTAAAAGGCTTCTCGGCAAATTGCTTCCCATTATCCGTGACTAACACTCCTGGCAGCCCATAGCGACAAATAATGGTTTCCCATACGAAGTCGATGACTTGTTTACCCGTTATTTTTGCAAGTGGTTTGACTTCAGGCCACTTGGTAAAGTAGTCAACAGCTACTAGCAAAAATTTTACCCCACCCTTGGCCGGTGGGAATGGACCAAGCTGAGGAGATGGGGACTAGATCATGTTTTGGGCTTTTGGGAACCGGTGCATGAATTTGACAGGCTTCACATTTTTTGAGTTGTTCGGTTGCATCTCGGTGCATGGTGGGCCAGAAGTATCTGAGGTTCATCAATTTTGCAACCACCGTTCTTGGCCCAAAATGAGCTCCACATATTCCCTCATGAACCTCTTTGATAAGATATTGGCTTTGTTCAGGGCCTACACATCTTAGTAGCGATGCAAGGTAAGCCTTCTTATAAAGGGTTTCTCCTTGCAACACATACTGTCGGGACTTGATTCGAACCCTTTCAGCCTCTGTCTGGTCCAAAGGTAACTCATCATTTTTGAGAAACTTTTCTATGGGAGTCATCCAACTTGGACCCTCTTCAGTGATTACATCTTGAACTTCCAATTCTTGGATTGAAGGAGTTTTCAACACTTCCACCAAAACTTTCTTGGTGAGGTGTGCAAATGTGAGGGATGCTAGTTTGCTTAGGGCATCGGCTCTCTTGTTTTGTGATCTTGGAACTTGCTTGATAGTGCACTCTTGAAATGTGGTCATCAACCCTTTTGCCTTTTCACGATACTTCTTCATGTTGGGCTCTTTTGCTATATAGCTATCATTGACTTGACTTGAAACAAGCAACGAGTCTGTGAAGACTTGTAGCTTTTGGATCTCCGTCTCTTTGGCAATCTTTAGACCAGCGATCAATGCTTCGTATTCAGCTTCGTTGTTGGTGGTCTGAAATTCAAGTCGAAGAGCATATGTAAATTCTAACCCTTCAGGGTTGATTAAAACGGGCCCAGCTCCTGACCCTTCGATGCTGGAAGCTCCATCGGTAAAAAGCTTCCAGGCATGGGGTCAGAAGGTTCAGTGGCAGTTGTGTGTATTTCAGGAGTGACTTGCTTTGGGATTTCCACGATTAAATCCGCCAAGACTTGGGCCTTGATAGCTTTTCTTGGTACATAGGTGATGTTATGTTCACCTAGCTCTACAGCCCATTTGGCCAATCGGCCTGAATTTTCTGGTTTTTCAAGCACACTCTTGATGGGTTGGTCAGTGACCACTTGTATAGGGTGTGCTTGAAAGTACCATCGAAGCCTTCTGACTGTTTGAATTAAGGCCAGAACAAGTTTTTCCAAAGGAGGATATTTGATCTCTGCCATTTTTAATGTTTTACTAAATAAATAAACGGGTACCTGAACTTTGTTTCGTTCGATGGTTAGCACCGCGCTTAGTGCTTCTTCAGCCACTGAGAGATAGACAAAGATCAGTTCTCCTGTTTCAGGGGCTGCAATAGCTGGAAGTGAAGCCAAGTGTTGCTTCATTTGGTTGAAAGCTTCCTCTGCTTCTTCCGTCTACCTGAAATCTTTCTTGTTGGTGCAACCCTTTAACGTTTTGAAAAAGGGTAGGGATTTCTCAGCAAGCTTAGAGGTAAAACGCTTCAAGGCTGCAAGCCTTCCGTTCAGGCTTTCCACTTCTTTTTTGCTCTGTGGAGATTTAGTTTCAAGAACAGCCCTGACTTTGTTTGGGTTGGCTTTTATGCTTTGTTTCCCCACAATGTGTCCCAAAAACTTGCCTTCTTCGAACCCAAATGAGCATTTTCCAGGGTTGATCTTCCTCAAGTTTTGGAAGGTTTCTTCTATGTCTTCAAGCATTTGATGCTCGGTTTTGCTTTTTATTACCAGGTCGTCGACATAAGCCTCCAGGTTTCTACTGATTTGGCTAGCGAATGCTTTGTCGATCAAACGTTGGTAGGTTGCACCGGCATTTCGTAGGCCAAAAGGCATCTTTTGATAACAGAAAATGCCCTTGTCTGTGTGAAATGCGGTTTTTTCTTCATCTTCCACCTTCATGAGGATTTGATGGTAACCCTTGTAGGCATCAAGAAAACACTTGAAGGGATGGCCTGTTAAGGAGTCAATCTTGAGGTCCATCTAGGGTAATGGGTAGCAATCCTTTGGGCATGCTTCGTTCAAGTCCTTGAAGTCGATGCACATCCTCCAAGACTTGTCAGGTTTTCGAACCATGAATGGATTAGCCACCCAAGATTGATATTTAACTTCACGTAGGATCCCTGCTAGGACAAGCTTTTCAACCTCTTGGCAGGATGTCAAGCTTCGTTCAGGAGCCAAGCTCCGTTTCTTTTGGACAACAGGCTTGACATCAGGTGGTATTTTTAGCTCATGTTCTGCAATGCTTCGAGGGATGCCGGTCATGTCTTCCGGGCACCAAGCAAAGACATCGTTGTAGCGTATCAACAGCTTCTCAAGGTGTGAGAGGATTTCTTTAGAAATGCTTGTTTTGACCCGTACCTTTTGTTCAGGATACTTTGGGTTTATGATCAAGCTTTGTTCTTCGTTTTCACTTTTTGAACTTTCCCCTTCAACCGTGTGAACCTCTTGGGTAGGTTGAAGGGTTGCGATTCCCCTGTCAGTTGGGAACTTCACAGCACCTTGACCAACTGAGACATCCATGTTGAACGCGCACTGTCCTGGCCTTCCTATGATCACATCATAGTTGGAAGGTATGTTGATAACCACAAAAGTGAGTGGTTTGGTTTTCTTTATCTTGCCTTCACTAAAACAGACATCAAGGGTTAGTTGGCCTAAAGGCTTCAAGGGTACATCGGCGATACCTTTTATAGAAGACCCGGAGGGTTGAAGCCTTGAACGTTTCTCGCTACTCAGACGATTGAAGAACCTTTCATACATGATCTTTGTGGCCGCCCCTATGTCGATGTAGGCTTTGGTTGTTTTGAGTGTTCCCACGTTTGCCTCTACCACTAAAGGGTTTGAGAGTAAGTTACCTTGAGGTGGTGGGAAGCAGACACATTGAAGCTCCCAAACTTCCAAGCGTTGCCGTTTATGGGAGACACCATCGTCTATATTCACCATATTCACTTCTTTGCTTTTTCTTTCAGTCATCTTGTCTTTGACCCCTTTCACCAAATGAGCCAATTCTCCAGACTTGACAGCTTCCTCAATTCTTCTCTTAAGTTGAAAGCAATCGTTCGTGTGGTGACCTTTTTCTTCATGAAACTCACAGAACTGGGTGGAGTTTTCGTTTTTCTTGCTCTTGGGCAAGGGTCTAGGAGGTCGGAAGTTGTGTTTCACCTCTTCGGTGGCAAGGATCTCCTGAGGTGTTTTGGTTAAGGCTGTGAAGTTCACAGTCTTTTCCCTGCTTGGAGGGTTCCGACCTTCAGGCCTTCGTTGATCTGAGCTTCTTGAATATTTGTTATTGGGGGCTGTAGTTCCCTTTCTTTCGGTTGGGGTTGTTGCCTCGCCAACTAGGAGCTCTTTTTCTTTGTTCTTTGAAATCAACGGCCTCTTCGCCTCGGATATGAGCTTCAACTCGTTCAAGAGCTTCTTCAAGGGTTTTAGGTAGACACTTGTTAAAGTCCCTCGTGAGGTACTTGGAGGTGATGGCGTTCATGAAGCCTGCCACCCTCATTTTTTGGTCAGCCCCCACATATTGTAACCCTTCTCTTTTGTACCTTTCGATAAAGTCTCGAAGGCTTTCATCATCTTTTTGTTTTATCTGGAAAATGACCTTGGCATCCTTGACATATCTCCTTTGTTTGTGAGAAGTGGGCCAAGAATCCTTTGCTCAGATCATCGAAGCTTCAAACGCTTTGAGCAGGAAGGTCATTGAACCATATCATGGCTGATCCGACTAATGTTTGCATGAACATCAAGCAACATTCAGCGTGGGACCATTTTTCGATTCTGGCTACCCCAGTGAAGACCTGGAGGTGGTCTTCGAGATCCTCGGTCCCATCATATGATTTTATATGGGGTGGCATCTTGATCTTTGCTTGGGAGTCATAATCGGCAATTTGTTGGGAGAGAAAGGTTGCCGGGCTTGTAAGGTTTTGCAAGGTTTTCATCTACCCTTGTATTATGACTCGTTGTTCCTTGGTGAGTACCCAGTGCTTGGTTGATGAGCTGGGCCCAAGGGAAGTATGCCATCATTTGAGGCATGAGGTTGGAGCCTTGAAGGCTTTCAGGGGCTGCTGCTGCTGCTTGGCTTGTTCCCATGGGAGTGCTCATTGTTGTACTATGAGCTAGAGGTAAGACCGACATGGCCTGTTCCCACGTGGTGGATGTAGGAAGGGGAACACTTGAAGCTGGTGACTGCCATATTTGGTCGAGAGTGGTCTCGTGCCCAAGGGGTTGTGAAGTATACAAAGGGAAAGCCGTTGGGCTTGGCCTTGCATAGGTATAAGGAGACGGGTTAAAAGGTTGGCAGGTTACACTTGGACCAGCTTCTAAACTTGAAACAGCAGGTCGTGAGCTGGTTAAAGGGGAAGGCGGACGTCCAAGTGACAGTGAGGGTTCTTCGTCGTTATACTCCAGCCTTAGTCTTATCCCATTTTCTCTTTCTTGGCTCACGTGTTGTAAGAAGATGTCTTAGTTGCAAAAAATGCCGTGATACACCTTCCATCATCAAGTCGACACGTTTCGGGGTGTTCGTGACTCCTGCATGAGGAGAAGGAACCCCAGATCGTGAAGGAGTCGGAGTTCGAAAAGGTGAAAACTCGAGGAACAAAGGTCCCATCGAGGTTCCTCCCGGAGTGGAGAAAATCGAGGTTGTCGCCAGAGTTTCTTGACCGGCGCTTGGTGTCGGTGTTCTTGACACTTGGTTAACTTCTTCGGGAGATTCACCTTCTGACATGATGATTTTAGTGAAAATGGAGCTACACTACTAGTCTTTAAGATAAAGTAAGCGGCGTAGCCCCACGGTGGGCGCCAACTTGTTGCTACAACAAAGATAAGACCAATGATAGTTAATGGACTGGTTAGGCTAACAAGCTTCAAGGGTTCAGGTTAACCTAACGCAGGTCGTGGTGTCCCTCTACGTTTGCAAAACGTAGAAGGAGGTTCACTAGTTTGTTATTGATTGTTATAGTTCTCCAAGGATCAAGAACCGTGATGTTTGGAATCGGTTCTTGAAGGATGTTCTTGGTGAAGCTATGAAGCTATTGAAGTAAAAAAGAAATAAGCTAAAAGCTTATTTCTCAAGGAAGAAGAGAGTATCAGGGAGTATGTATTAACTCCAGGTCTGAGGATTTATGTTTATGGCTTAAGTCCTCTTTTAATAGCAGGAGAGACCAAGCTCTTTATCCAGTGTACAAACTAATTGACCTCCAGTTCTCTTAGAGGGTTGACCGTTATGGGCAGGAAACTTTGGACCGTTGGTCCGTGATTAAAATAATGATACTTTATCTGAGCATGTCTCATGCTCAGAGGGAACAGTGATGTGAGTCTTGAGTTGACATTGTACTGTAGCACGTGGGTACTTGTTTACATAAGTTTGGGCGGGAAATGAAGCCTTTAACCGTTTAACCCTTTTAGCGTTAATGTGTTTCAGCCATTTTATTATTTCCTTGGGCTACCCCCATCATCAAGTATCATTCCGGATCATGTATCCATGTGATATACGTTATCCGAGTGTAGTTTGAAATTATTTAGTTCGTTTACCCTTGATCAAAATTGATTAATTATATCCTAAAACTCATAATCTGGATATATTGGTATTAAATAAACCACTTTACACAACTTTATGGTATGTGAAGCTAATTATAATTATGCAACTCTTTGCTGAAAAAGTATGATAGAAAATCAGTATCACCGCAAAGCACGTAGCTAATGCACAAAAGTTTCAACTTAAGTATGTCGAATCTACCGGCAAATTCAGGTAGAAAGCCTAGAGTAAGTTACGAAACAGCAACTTAACGGTCAATTTGGATCAGTTTTGAGTTTTCTTTCACCGCTTCACACCTGTTTTAAGAAACAAATTAATTAGTACACAAGGCTAATCAACACAACAGGGATTTGAGTTCATAGTGCATAAAAAGAAGATATATATTGTTGAGCATGTGGTCTAATATACATACATACATCAAAAGATTATCTAAAAACATTTTATTTGAAATTCAAGCAACACTTAACAAAGTATATATAGATTAGAAGGAAGGAGTACCATGCATTCTCTTGACAAACATTTTAAATTCCCTGAAGTTGTCTTCTTCAAACAGATCATCATTGAGCCAAAGGTAAGTAAAAGCCGATAAATGTCTACCATATGGATCAGTTCTCGGTTTTGCATGTTCTAATATTTTGTTATACCCCTGTCTATCATAACATGGAAGTGCATTTTCACTTGCAATGGATATACCAGCATCCCACGCAGCGTTCAATACCTAAAATATGTTTCAAAAATTTGTATAAAAAATAACCCCAAATTTCATTGGTTTGAAAATAACTAACTACCTGAGAAACTAACCCTCCGGGGTCAGCCATTGCTTCCGGAAACCCCTCCAATTCAGCACAAGTAAAGTTTAAAGCAATTCGATTCTTCTTTAACCTAGAAGCAATTGGAGCATAGCCATCACGACTGGTCGTATTGTAATATCCAGCCGTCAGTTCGGCTGCATGGCTGTCACTTTTGTACCACCAGTGAATGCCTGATAACTTATCGATCAAAGATCCATGAATAAATACAAAATGTAAGAAACTGGTTGAGCCAGTGTGAAATATTAATTGACTACTTTACCTTGACAGCAATGGGAGTATCTTCAGAGAAGGCCATTTGGCCATGGCTAGTACTCTGTCAGCATGGTCAATGAGACCCTGAGAATACCAATTCAGAAAGAATCTGCCATATTCGTTACAGTAGTCACCACCATCACAAAAGAATTCGGTATCCTGAGGCTTGGAATTATAAGAGCCCGCATTATCAGGGGGTCTACCCCACGACGAATGTCCACTTGCTTCTGCAGCTTCCTCAAGACACTTTCTTAAGTATTTATCATAGCACTGGAATTCACCAACACCTGGATATTCCCAACCATGTTTTGCAGTGTAAGACGGGTAACGCAATTCTCCGCAAGCACCTAAACCAATTTCAATCTTGGTAATGGTTCCATTCTTGAAAAATTCATCAAATTCAACCCGAAAGCTTCTCATAAACTCAAAGTATACCTGCACAACATTTATCAACGTCACTATGAAAAATACAGTTTTTGTTTGTGTTTCTAGTTTCTACAACCTCTGGAGCAGTACGGCCTCCCAAAACACGCTCTTCGTCAATTCCCCAAGTAAGTGTTTCAGGGTTTCGCCTTCCATCTCTGTGTGTAAAATAAATATCCGGATTTTGTTCACCGATTTCCTTTATCCATTTAGGTAATGGAATATAAACATCATCACCGTCATTGCCTCCACATTCATGAAATGCCATTACAACCTGAAATAATTTAGTATCCTATACAACAATTAAGAGTTGTAGGAAAACAAATCTAACCTGTATCTTCAATTAAAATCACGCATGAGCTTAATGAGCATCCTGTAACCCCGCCAATTGTACTGTCGGGGATTCTCGGCCTCAACAATTCCCCACCAGGCTACAACCGTTACACCATCAACATTAATCGAATCCAGATCTTCTAATTTATCGTAGACGTCCATAAAATCAACCAACTGACATTGCATGTTGACGGCCCCCAACTGAATTTCAAATAGTAAAATATGAAAACATGGTGCGATACATACAAATATACAAGCTAGTGTGTTAAAGAGTACATAAAACTAATAGCTTGACTCACCGGTAGCATAACATAAACAGGAACACGCGGTGTACCTACCTACAAATCAATCGGTTTAACGTAAGATCATTTTGTATTTCATATTATGCTACACATCGAATAAGAGTGTTCTTACATACTGAGACAAGATCTTGAGGTTTTCAGCTTGCCTTTTTTTTCTTTTTCTTATTAGCTGATCACGCCTGTATTTGAAAATATATCTTCGGCATGATGGAAGAATCATCTTCGCATACAACTTGTATAGCTAAACAAAACAAACAATAAATAAACTTATCAAAAATTTTGGCTGGAAATAAAACATTAGTCTACTTTTTGATTGAAGCATGTCAATAAAAAAACATGAATCTGAAATCCTTGTTTGATAAGTTTTTTTACTTAATAAGAGAGAGCGTTTGTCTTACATCCCGAGAGGAGATCTTGTGCTTCCTTTCCTTCTGATTAGACGTGTTATCGGATGATAACGTCTTACGGTTCCAGCCGTTCCCATAGCAACAACACATCCTGGCAACACTCCTCTCCAGCTAGACAACGATAACATACATACATACATACATACATACATATTCATTTTCCAATCAATATCTATAAACATGTACTAATTAAAACTAAAAAAGGTCATTCTGTGGGGAAAATAAATAAAATAACAAATCCTAAATCAACAACAAAACAATAGAGAATTAAGGATGATAATAAAGGTTTAATGTTACATACCAAAGGACAGTCCCCCGTCTTATAAAAGAAAAGGGATCTCGGGTCTCTGTTCAGTTGATCGCCGCACACAAAACAAATTATTAACAATACTTAATAACTTGTGCAAAATCAATAAAACACATACGACTGCTGCTACTACTACTCCTGCTGCCTACTACTAATACTACTACGACTATGACTAATACTACTACGACGACCACCACCACCACTATTATTATTATTAATATTATTATTATTGTTATTATTATTATTATTTATTTATTGTAAGGTGCATACATATACCTCAAATGCATGGGAATAGCAGGTGGTACACGAACCATGGCTAAACCCTAACGCAGAAACCAAAGTACCAAACAAATTAAAGGGAAGAAAACGGTAATAGTAATAATAATAATAATAATAATATGATTGATCTTCGATCTTTAGCGTATGCATATTTAGGCTAGACATGGAATTAATGCATAGACCTCTTTTGTCTAAACCTGGTGGGCCAGGTCAATCGGTTGGTAAATCAGTTCTACATCGTTTTTGAAATATCAGTTACTAACCATAAGTCCATAACCTTATTGGTTAAACGGTCAAAACTGGTTACGGTTTGTTTATAATCGATTTTTATTTGGAAAATTTCTAGCCTAATGTAACCAGCTAGTTTGGTTATTAGTCGGTTAGCTGATAATAACCTGTTGAAATTAACCTTATTAACACTAATCGTATTAACCTATGTTCTGTTAACCGTTACAAATCGATTCTTAACCATTAGTTACTAACCGGTTTTGATTTGGTTTCCAGTTTCAGTCATGTTAACCGGTTAGGATTTGCACCTCTACATGTACGTACCCATGATTAGAAAAAGACATAAGTTTACTTGTTAAGTAGACTCCAATATCAGTCTATAACGAAACTCAAGTGGCGTCTGTTTATGTTTAGGAGATCGAATTTATTCTTTACAACATATGGGGTCTATAGTTGTATGTGTTTTTATAGTTTCATTACAGTTAGGAGTCAAATCACAGTTTGTTATTAACAACTATTATTATAACTAGCTTTTGAACCCGTGTATTACGGGGGATTTGTCAAATAATAAAAATAAATTAGATCATTTATTTCAATTGTTATTCTCAAAATACTTATAAATAAATTTAATATAGATTTAATGGAAAAAAAAACAAACGGGTGGTTAACAAAAAGTACTAAAATAGCATGGTTTTACTAGAAACGTCAAGAAATTTAAAAAAAAGTTATTAAAGTTGTGTAATTGGTCAAACCTCAAGTATGAAAATGAAACTTAATTCAATAATGAATAAAATCCACACTATGCTATAACCGACTTGACAAAATGGTTTTGATCCATGACCCATGAATAGCTAGAATGAATGAGATGAGAGATTAAAAATTAGGTTAAATGTATGCATGCTTGACACCTAAGCTTTAACATATTCTTTTATTAGTATTGTAAGATTATTTCATCAATATATCATTTCCCATACTTTAACTAATAAAATTTGCCCGATAATGGGTTCATTAGCTTGAGACATCGCCACAAATATGTAATGATTCTTTTGTATAAATTTATATATTTGGATTGAGAAAACGCAAAATAAAAAAGAGAAAGTAGAATCATTCGTGATACTTTAGTTGGTTTCATGACACGACAGTTCGTGCAGTTCAATTCCACGATTGAAGTTTATGTAGTTACTGTTGGTTCGATTCATGAAACGCACTGGTTTGGATGAGTCAAGATTAGGGCGATGATAAGTAACTGGTCCGAGAGGATGATCAGTCACGATGGGACTGAGACACGGCCCAAACTCCTATGGGAGGCAACACTGGGGAATTTTCGCAATGGGTGAAAGCTTGACGCTATATTAAACTATGATGGTTTTGTATTAAAATGGATAATTTGTTATAGTGACATGACACATGTCACAAAATTTTAACATACAGTTTGTTAAAACGTGAAAGGGTTTTGGGAATAGACTAGTACCATAAGATCACAAATACGACTGTTTATAATAGTTACTCGGCACACTAAAAATGTTTATTTTATGTCGCATTATTAGATAATTATACTAATACTAGTTTTATCCCTCGTATTACGGGGGTTGTTTTATATTATTTATTTCTAAAATTTATTTATTTTTTTGAATTATTATTTTTTTTTATTGTATGAAAATTAATAATATACTTATGGTTTGATAATAAATTGTTTCACAGATAAATGAGATGTTATAACCCGGTTTAAAAGCTATATGGGCTTGATGAGACCCAAATCCCGTTTATTTTTTACTATAAAATTGGTTTTTTAATTATAAATAATATATATATATATATATTTTAAATAAATCATCCTTTTAATTGTTTGGATCTTTGAACATATTTTTCAGCCAAACAACACTGGTTAGTACTTATAGAGTTATAGGTTTAAGGTCTAAACCTGCTCATGGACAGGTTCGGCAAGAATTCAAAATAGTGAATGCATGCTTAAGAATGTCAATATTTGTGTACAAAGAGTAGTTGCGAATCCTGGTTTCACCCGCTTGATTTCGGTTAAATTGGTAAATCATAAGTTTAGGGAGTATAAAATGTGTGAGTGAAGAAGGATAACTTAAATTAAAGTTATTATGTTCCAAGGCTTGAGGTTTAGTGATGTTACCCCAACCTACTACTTTTTTTTCACGACAAACAATATTGTTAGATTAACATGCTACCATCTACCTAATGGAATTGGTACCAGGTATGGAACACGAACTCGCACACGAACACGAATATTATTATCGAGAAACTTCACAAAACTCTATAACAATCTCTAACCCGTACCCGAAAGCACGGGTATTTATAATCTAGCCTATCACGTTTAGACTACAACTAGGATTGCTAAATAATAGGACATAATAATTATACTAACAATTAAATCTAAGCACATTTAATTGTTTATAATTATTTACTCCTTAAATCTTGTTACTTAACCTTGCATGCCAAGTAACACACTTGAACCGAAATTCCCAAAACTACCTATAGTCAAAACAAAAAAAATGCAAATTTGGTTACTGGAATTTATGGTTTGGAGCTTGGGAAAATATCTAGACACAAGGTTGTTGCCTAGCCTTAGTAATTGTTGATATGGTCGCAATTTAGCGACAAGCATTAATCAATGTCGACTGTTGTAACACTTTTGATATACACAAATTTTGTACTAGTATCAGACATGAAAGCGCGCATCTGAGCGTACCCTTTCTCACGTACTAAGAATGAAAAGCACAAGTGGGATGAGAGCTATCGTACAATTAGAAGACATGAAAGATACTTTTCCTTCTAATCATTTTGTCTTCGGCTAACCATTTTGTTTCTCTCTTTGAATAAAACAAACAAACCCGAAGAACACCTCTAGGTATGTCAACAAAGACATTCCTAGGTTAAAGTTTATGGAAACGAGAGGAGATTGTTAAAACTAGAAGGGCTGATTCTGTAATTCCAAACAGTAAGGGGCTAATATGTAACATGTACGGACAACACATTTGTAAACGTTGTTTGAATTTTACAAATAAATAACGCACGGCATGTGATTATAAAAACACATTAAAACAACCAAACATTCAAATTGATCGGAAAGCAAACCTGATAGCAACGTTTCTCGAATTACCTATGTGTAACATAACGAGTCGATCATAAAACAAAGTTTCAAACACTCAAATGTCTCATTGTCTTAAGTTCAAATTCCGGGAAGTAAGAAAATTGTCTTTAAAAATATAATAAAAGGAAATTTTTCCATAAATGCCCATTTTGACCTCGCATTTTGTAAGAATAATCCCCAAAATATTTACTAGTAAACGTGTGGTTCTCACAATCTAGAACAATAAGCTGATGAAATTCACCATCTTGAACAACAAATAGGCAGTACTCACAGTTTTGTTTGAATCTCGTGAACCTCAATATTTCTTCATCTTCTCCATAAACTCTCGTAAAATCGTGCTTAGCCATATGAGGGGTCTTAGAATGTCAAAACAAAATTTGTTTCTAATATAGTGAGTATAAATTCTTGATGTTTCCCGTTCATTGTTACTTGTTGCCGCCTCTGAAATACGCGACATCAAAAACTATAATTCCGACCTTTTTTTAAAAAAAACGCCATAGTTTAAAAAAAAAATAGTTGAACCAAACGAATAACTGACAGATAGCTTGATTTTATTAGCTTACAATTCAGACGACCAGGATTCATTAAACAAACAAACCGACTTTTTTATAGTAGACATTTTACAAAACTTTTGCATTCAATTGACAATATTAGAAAGTAGAAGGTTAAAATAGATATCTTGAAAAGTTGTTATTATTATTATTATTATTATTATTTTTTAAATTATTACTCCTTTAAAAACAGTGAAAAAAACCCTAAGAAAAATCATCGTGTTTTGTTCGAACAATTACGGCGACCATCGGAACTCAAAGGTTACTTTTGCATTATATCTTTTCAGTTATTTTATTATTTTAGCTTTCGTTCACATGATAATAATTGTTAAGTGATTTTTTTTAACCTTTTGACTTATGAAAGTTAAATATTTAGCATAAATTGAGTTGTGTTTAGTAAAAGTAATTTTAATCAAATATAATTAACTTGGGTAATTCTGGTTCCTTAATTACAGGTTATTTTTTAAGTTTTATTAAATGTAGGGGTGCAAAAGATTCGAGCCCACTCGGGCTTGGCTCATTTACTATTAATCAATTATTTTTATATATTTTTATTTCTATTACAATTTTATATATAAAATGATACATAATATTAAGTTATTTTTATTTGATTTTTCATAACATTGTATATATTAATTAATAATTATTAAATATGTATTTTAAAAAATTATATGAATGACAGGCTCGCGAGCCGGCTCGAGCTTGATAAGTGAAGCTCGGGCTTGTATATTAAACGAGCTTACTTTTAGGCTCGAGCTCGGGCTCAATTAAGCTTGGCTCGATCGGGCATTTTAACGAGCCGATCTCAAGTAGCTTGCGAGTAGCTCGGATCGTTTGCAACCCTAGGCCCTAATCAAATGTAAGGGTAAAATTGTTATTATAGAATTTATATTTAATAAAATAAATTAAAATGGGTAAATTTGTAAAAATTTTATTTAAAAATGGATAAATATGCAAATAAGTTTTTTTGTTATTCATTTATCTGCATTTTTCATAAATGAAATGATGGCTTTAAATGATGTTTCTACATTTAATATTTTTAGTTGCTTTGTTTGTTAATCAAATATTTGATCAGATTATACATATATGAAATTATGTTTTTTATGTTTTATATATTTCATTGTAGTTGCTTTAAATGTTAGTTAAGAACTTACAAGTGTTTATAAGTTTGTGTTAACATTTTATGAATTAAAAATGCAGCTCTACTTAACCTTTTAGTTGCTGAAGAAGGTGAAAAGATGGCTGGAAATAAGCCTCTCAAGGATGAAGATGACATAAATCGGTGTGTATTGGTGACGAATTTGAAACTGTTTACGACTTGGGAACAAGTAGCCGAACATTTCAGTCACTTTGGAACCGTGGAAAATGCATCCTTTGTTCATCGACCTGACCGCACATATACACGAAGTTGTATAGTGCTTATGGAAACGGAAGAACATGTTAACCAAATATTGGCTTCAAGTTCGCATTATATATACGGTGGTGAGGTCACATGTTACCGATACATGGGGATGGAAGCTCACGAAGAGCGTCTATACGGTGATGGAAAGTTTAAGATGCGAATTAGTGCCGAAGATCTTGAGGGGAGCGCTCGAGAGCGGTATGAGACGGTGGAGAACTATTTGCATCCCAACTACCGCACGATTGAGTTTTATAGGAACGATCCGTTAGTTTTAGAAATAAGTTTCGAAACAAAGGAGCATATGGAAGAAGCTAAGAGTGTGTTGCCATATGAACAGATTGTTAAGAAAGTTAACGGGTCGGTTGGGAAAAAGAGTAAAAGTTGAAGGGGTGTTTCGAAAGAGTTTTATTAATTTGGATTTAGTTAATGGTTTGAAGGTTAAATTGTTAGTTATGAATGTTTTGGAAGTTTTAAGTTATTTGCATTAGTAGATGTTAGGAGTTTTGAGTCTTGGTGTGTTTAGAATGTTATTATCGTTTATCCAGTTCCTAACCATCGGTTGGTTACTAACCGTGTTAACCTATGATCGGTTAACTGGTTACAACTCGTTCCTGTCTCAAAAGTCCAAACCGGTTCCTAACCATCATTGACTAACCAGTTTCTACTGCATCAGTTAATAACCGGTTTCGGTTCGGTTAACCAGCTATAAATTGCACCTCTACCTCTAGGCGAGCTTGTTCATTCGAAGATCGATCTATAACGAAATTTCAATAGCATCCGCTGAATCTTTGGGCGATCGAGTATGTTCATTTAAATGTATTAATTTTAATTTGTGGTATATTGGTATTTTAGATTACAAAATGAACCAAATCAAAACTTTATGCTATGTGAAATTTAATTTTATACAATTTTTTAAGCTTCTTTGCCCGAAAAGTATGCGAAGTGGATAGAAAATCAGTATCACTGCAAGGCAACCGATGCTAAATATACAGTTTACACCGGAAAATAAGCGAATTTAACAGAAACTCGTTACCACAAATACATGATCTTGAGGGAAAATCAATTTGAGTTCAAGTAGAAAGCCTAAGGTAAGTTGCGAAACACGAAACAGCTTAACGGTCGATTTGGATCCACTTTTAAAGATTCTCCACAGCTTCACCTGTTTAAGGGAACAAATTAATAACTAAACAAAGTTCAACAACATATTACAAATTTAAGCGAGATTTACCATGCATTCTCTTGACAAATAGTTGAAATTCTTTCAAGTTGTGTTGTTCAAGGAGAGCTTGATTGAGTCTAAGGTAGGTAAAAGCCGATAAATGTCTACCATCTGGATCGTTTCTCGGTTTTGCGTGTTCTAGTATCTTGTTATACCCTTGTCTATCATAACACGGAAGTGCATTTTCACTTGCAACTGGTATATCAGCATCCCATGCAGCATTCAGCACCTAAAATATGTTTTAAAAATAACCCAAATTTCATCGGTTTGAAAACGAGCCGAGTTTCTCGCGAGTTACTCGAGCTCAGATTGATAGAAAGCTCGAAACGAACCGAGCTCTTTCGAGCTCAAGCCGAGCCCAAGCCTCAAAGAAGGCTCATTTAGTTATCGAGCCTAACCTCTAGCCTTGTGTATTTTTATGTTTTACGCATTTTGGACTTTAATGTATTAATTTCACACTACACAGCCGAGCTTGAGCCGAGCTTTGGATCGTTTAAGGTATTACATGAGCTCAAGCTGAGCTTAGGCTTGCTTAAGGTTTTTCTCAAATTATATAAAAATAATTAATGTATATAAATTAATACATAAACAATAAATGAGCCAAGCTCGAGCTTTAGAAAAAAGAGCACGAAACGAGCCGAGCTCGAGCTCTAATAAGTCAAAACGAGCTGAGCTCGAGCCAAGTCAAGCTCGGGCTCGGCTCGTTTACACTCTATAAGAGTACCTATTATATAACCAACTACCTGCCAGACTAACCCTTCAGGGTCAGCCATTGCTTCCGGATACCCCTCTTGCTGGTCCATCGTACGCAATTCAACACACGTAAAGTTTAAAGCGGTTACATGCTTCTTTAACATTGAAGCAATTGGAGCATATCCATCACGGTTAGCCCGGTTGTAAAATCCAGCTGTCAGTTCAGCTGCATGGCTGGCGGTTTTGTACCACCAATGAATACCTGATAACTGATCATCCATGAAAAATGAAAACTTTAAGTTGGTTATAAGTTATAACATATAATGTGATCAGTGTTGAATTTATGAATAATTGAATTACCTTTACAGCAATGGGAGTGTCTTCAAAGGCTAAATTAGCCATTGCTAGTACTCTGTCACCATGATCGATGAGATATTGAGAGTACCAATTTAGAAAAAATCTGCCATACGCGCTGTCATAATCACCACCGTCACAAAAGAATTTGGTATCCTGAGGGTGAGAATTATAAGTGCCTGCATTATCAGGCGGTCTACCCCAAAACGAGTGTCCTCTTGCATCTGCGGCTTTCTGAAGAAACTTTCTTAGGTATTTATCATAGCACTGCAAGATAAACACGGTTTGGCCTTATTAAACCTTATTAAAATGCATAAAAAATAAAATAAAAAAGTGGTCTAGAATTCATAAAACAAAATGTAACAGTTATAAGTTGTTGGTTGCTTGGCACTTCAGTCTTAACAGTCAATATTTCTCATAGTGCATATTAGTATGTATTACATAATATATCTACTAATATAGTGTAAGGAGTGCATTCAAGATTTTCCGTAAACAAAACCGTTTGAAATTTTTAAAACCAACTAACCGTAAGTTTAAGAAAAAAAATAATTGCGAAACCAAACCAGTGATCAGTTTGCGGATTATAACCGAACCATTAATATCCCTGGTTGTTAGCTTTGACCCGAAACACTGTTTGTCTATATTCTGATATGTCATCATCATCATCATCATCATCATCATCGTACTCAGTATATCCCACCAATAGCAAAGCTATGTTAGGGTCTGAGGAGGGTAAGATGTAGACAGCCTTACCTCTACCCCATAGGGATAGAGAGGCTGCTTCCGGTGAGACCCCCGGCTCGATAGTAGTTTTGCATCAAGCCTTGGACATAAAGCACATAGCACTCAATCATCGGGATACCAGCTGATTGGTGCATGTACCCTCGTCTTTCGGCTAAACAAATTAGTCTGAATACTAAGTAACATATTTAGTTTTAAGTTTATCTAATTTTTCAAGTACAAACGTTTGGGAGCAATTAACTGTTTATGCCCTGAATATACACTTTGGGTGACTTTCTCATTTCCTTTAAAGCTACCTTTTTTCTACTTCACATGTTTCATCCATTTCTTTTAATGCCAACATCTTTACTTCACATGTTTGACCCTTTAAAGATTAAAGTCGACCAATTCATAAAAAAAGTCTACGTGTCCGTCTTCAATTACTATTCGTAATCATGTAATATCATGTTATCTAGTGGTTAATTGTTTATATACTAATTTGTTTATGCACAAGTACCTGGAATTCACCAATACCAGGATATTCCCAACCATGTTTTGCAGGGTAAGACGGGTAACGCAATTCTCCGCACGCACCTAAACCAATTTCAATCTCGGTAATGCTTCCATCTTGGAAGAATTCATCAAATTCAACCCGAAAGCTTCTCATATACTCAAAGTATACCTGCATATATTATCCACAAAACAACTTTTATCAATTATTAATGTTTATATAATTAAATGTCACAACTTTATCAGTAAAAATCTAATACCTCAACAGCAGTACGGCCTCTCAAAACCCGCTCCTTATCAATTCCCCAAGTAAGACTTTCAGGGTTGCGCCTTCCATCTCTGTCAGTAAAATAAATATCGGGATTTTCTTGACCAATTTCTTTGATCCATTTAGGCAATGGAATATAAACATCATCGCCAACATTACCTCCACACTCATGAAATGACATTACAACCTGAATACAAATCATAGTTATCGTCCCATCGACTTATAAATAATTAAGAATTATATATGGTTATACACCATGGAAAACAAACCTGTAACTTAAGATCCAATTCACGCACTATCGAAAACAGTTGCCTGTAACCTTTCCAATTATATTGTTGAGGATGGCTGGCCTCAACAATCCCCCACCAGGTGTCAACCATTACACCATCAACATTAATCGACTTCAGCGTTCTTAACTGATTCTTCAGATCATCAGGATCAGCTAGTTCACACTCCATGTTGATGATCCCCAGCTGAATGTCAATTATTCAATGAGAACAAGATGCAATAACGAGATAACAACTTTACAAGTATTTTAGTGTAGAGCTAATAGTAAAGTACATTAACGAACTTACTGGTAGCATAACATAAACAGGAACATGTGGCGTGCCTGAAAAATCTCGTTCCTCTGAAACAATTTCAGTGACCTACAAAACAGAATTTAAATCAGGTTAGAGTATGATCATTATGTATTGGGTATATACCATTAGAAACCGGCATACTTTATGTTCTTTCTCGTAAAAGTCCCTTAACAGTTTTTTTTGCATGTAGAAAACCAGCATACCTTCTATTGGTACCCATAAAAGTCCCTTAACATTAATTTTCACAAAAAAACCCAACGCGGTTTCTGTTTTATCATAAAAGTCTCTTTAACATTTTAAAATTGGAAGAGAAAGTCAGAAAACCCTCTTATTTATGACTGGATGAATGAAAACATTATTTTACAAATTACATTATAATAATGATAAAAAATTGTTTCTTTATAACTTGTTCAGGTGCCAAACTCGAGCTTATAAATACGACTCATGAACCGAGCTTGAGTTTTAGGAAAAAGGGGCCCGAAACGAGTTAAGCTCGACCTTTAGAAAATAGTTTGAAACGACCCAAGCTCGAGGTTTAGAAAAATAGCTTTGACACGAGCCAAGCTCAAGTTCTCGTAAGTCAAAAGTATTCGCCGAGCTCGTTCTTACTTGAGCTCAGGTTCGGGTCGTTCACACCTCTATAATAATTAAAAAATCACAATTCTGTTTAAATTTAATATGTGGAGGGACTTTAACGTGCAAAATAACGTTATGAGACTTTTACGCGAAAAATAAAAAAGTATGTCGTTCAAAAAACTGTTAAGGGACTTTTATGCGAAAAAACAGAAACAATCTATCTATCTATTCTCCATTTTGTCGATCCCAAATACAACCTAAATTCACATCACAATTTCTTAATTGTGACCGGATGAAAATACGACTCATGAACCGAGCTCGAGCTTTATAAATTACATTGTAATAACAATAAAAATCATTTGTTTATAACCTTTTTAGGAGCCAAGCTCGAGCTTTAAAGTTACATTATAATAACAATAAAGTTCATATGTTTATAACTTTTTTAGGCGCCAAGCTCAAGCTTTAAAATACGAATCATGAGCCAAGCTCGAGCTTTAAAATTACATTATAATAACAATAAAAATCATTTGTTTATAACTTTTTTAGGAGCCAAGCTCGAGCTTGAAAATACGACTCATGATCCGAGCTTGAGCATTAATAAAAAGACCTGAAACGAGTCAAGCTCGAACTTTTAAAAAAATCTCCAAACCAGCCAAGCCCGAGCTTTATAAAAGTAGCTCAAAACAAGCCGAGCTCAAGCTCTCGTAAGTCAACACGAGCCGAGCTTAATCCTACTCGCGCGCGGGATCAGCTTGTGTACGAACCATAAAAACCTAAAACAAATTGACTCTTAGAAATAATCACAATTACAACAAAACACTAAAATTAAACATCACATCAGTTACCTGATGGTGGTGATGATCATCATCAGCACAAATTGAATCGTTAAAACTACTAGACGAGTCTACCAGATCACTTGATGCGGACGAGATTCGAGTGCGAGAGGTCAAATTGACGAAATTGACCTTCAAGTTATGAGACCGATGACTGAATTGAAGTGAAAATGGATGACGAAGGAGAATAGCGTTTGAAGAGATGGTTGTGGCGCATTTTAGCATAACGTGCGCGGCTGTTATCGCCATTGGAGGATGAGGTCATGGTTTCGAGTTTTGGGATTTAAAAGAAGAAAAAGAAGAAGAAGATGGACACGTGATCCGAGATATTGAGATCAACGGAGTTTAAGTTTTACGTAAAGGTAGATGTATTTCTTCTATTTTTATTCGTTTTTTATTAACGGGATATTATTAGGTAAGTTTGTTTGTTTGTTATTAACAGGTAACATTGAAAAATATCGGATATTGGTGGAATATCGGTAATTTTAATATCATCCAAAATTTATATATATAGCATTTTAACACTAATAATTCAGTATTCACTTCTACTATTAATAATTTATTCTTTTGTAACTTGCAAAACACTAACAGTTGCACCAAAAAATGATTAAGACTAAAAAAAACAATAATAATCACTAAAAGTTGAAAATTAAAACTTAAAACATTGATATCAGGAATATCGGTGAAATATCGATCAATATCGTCGATATTATCTGTACCGATATTCTAATTGAAAATTCATATGAGAACCGATAACAGAGACACCACCGAGATTGACTGCATAGATTAACCGATTATTAGGGTGAGCGTAATGGGGAGATAAATTGAGTGCAACCCCCCCCCCCCCCCGGGTGATACGTGGGGCGACAAGGAGGGGTCTTTTTGTCTCTGGAAACATTTAGAAAATAATAATATTTTGTTGTTATGTGGTGTGTGTGTGTGTGTGTGTGTGTGTATTGACCTACAAAACCAGTACACACCTAAAACAAAAACCCATCATTTGCTTATTGGGCGCCACATGTCGCAAGTCACCTCATTTTCTAGCCCCTTCACTACACATGATCTTATGATTAAATACGTTTGTTTGATTATTATTAGGTACTACTCAAATAACTTGAGGCTCATAGTTCGACTCATAGCTCGCTCGAATAAATCTAGTTAAAAAAAATTGATTTCAAACGACCTGAGCCAAGCTGGCTCATTTTGTAACCAAGCCAAAGCCCAGTTCGGCTCGGCTCGTTGGCTCGATTTTAAGCTTGTGTAACTTCGTTTTACTTTTATTTTGAGCTACCTCGTTTAATTTCGAGGTCGAGCTCAGCTCGACTAGTCTACAACCCTGTACAAACAACACCCCACATATTATACACGTTGTATGAGTTTATATGGGTTGTATAACTTATGTAAAGCATACCAGTGTTAGTAAGTCTTAATGTCATATCATGTAGGCTTGTCTTAACATGTTTTCTATATCGTTCGCTCTTAGGGAATTGGGAGTGTATGGACCAAAGATGGAGTGTCAACTCAAAGTTAAGAAGTTTATATGGAGATTAATGGTGAACAAATATAATAAATTAAAATAAATAAATAAAATGATATTAATTGCTAGTTACGTCTTTTTTATGGGACTCTCTAAGACCATGTGTAGTTAAAACGTCTCACCCTTAGGCATTTTGCGCCATGTGGCATCTCCGTCATCAATTGAGAGTTATGCAAAAAGTGGCGTAGTGGGCAAAACGTCATAACAATAATTACATTTATTCCCCTCTTTCTCCTCCCCCCACCCCAACAATTTAATCAAAACGCCTGCCACCTTCGCGTTTTGTGGAAAACGCTTAATCAAAACGCTACCCCCAAAACGCCGAGGGGGCGGTGTTCCCCGACGTTTTGGGTCCAAAACGCCATCACAACGTCTGTACTAAGGACGGTCTAACTAAACCAATAAATTTGTATTCAGTATTTCAATGTCATGGGCTCGTGGCCTCATGGACACTGGGCATTAAAAGAAACGAAGCTTGTAATGGGCCAAGGATATTCAGTTGTTGGATTAGGGTAGATTATATAAAGCCCTTATGTTGTTTAAATAGGTTTCATTGTTCAAATATTTTATTAAGAACGTTACTTTTCTTCAAATTGTGACACAAAAAACTTACCATTGATGTTTATGTAACTGCATATACAAGTATACAACTAACCAAGTCTGAACCCAATAGAATTCGAGATCAACTCACCTTTTACTCAATCCGGATTTTGCTTTTGGTCGCCCATGTTCATATTAATTATGGGTGTAAACAAGTCGAGCTGATCACAAGCTACTCGAGCTCGGATCTATAAATCCTGAAACGAGCGGATCTTTTTCAAGCCCGACCCTCGAAGAAAACTCGTTTAGTTATCACGCTTGAGCTCGAGCTTTGTGAGTTTTTAAGTTTTATCTAGTTTGGACCTCTATATATTAATTTTACATTGCACAACCGAGCTCGAGCCGAACTTTGACTCATTTAAGGTACTATACGAGCTTGATCCAAACTTCGGCTCATAAAAGATACTACACGAGCCCGAGCTAAGCTGGGGCTCTTTTAAGGTTTTTCTCAAAATATGTAAACCTAATTAAAACATATACTCCATAAGTTATTCAATAAAAATAAACGAGTCGAGCTTGAGCCGAACCCGAGTTTGAAAAAACATGAATAGTCTTTAAAGTTAATTCATATCTAATTCTTTTCTAGATTAATTCCAACTTCTTTAATGCACTGTTAATATTATAAAAAATATTAAAAATGGAAGATAGATAATACAAAATATTTTGTAATCATGCATTAAGCATGGTCTAATAAATACTATTTAGCATCATTTTCACAATAGTTGGAATCACTATAAAAATATTTTTTAATCTATAAAACGAAATCTACATGATGAAGAATAATCCAACCTGAGTATAAAATTCATATTATCCTCCAAATTAAATATCCTTTTTTAATTTACTAGAAACTCATATTTTATTTAAAAAAAGAAAAATATCACATTTTCTTCCTAATTAAATTTCACGTTTTTTTTAAGCCAACAAATAAAAGTCCAGTCACTCAGGTTATAACCCAATGATAAAATGTGGCTCATGCACCCGTGATTGCATATGGCATTTGATAGCCTTGGCCCACAATATTCAATTATGGGTAAAATCCATTACCCGAATACCTGATAAAACCCGATTGAAATAAAATCCAAGTAATGTTTTACATGTAATTGCACTTTTGACATAAACAAATTCCGACTCTTAGCACCATTGCTTCCACAACTACTAATGTAAGTTTACAAACATTTCGATTAAAGAAATTAGGAAGGCCCAACTTGAGAAATGGGCAACTTTTGGTCAAAGATTTTCTAAAACTAAATTATATATAATTACCAAATATTATATATTATACACGTATCATCTGCTTAAGTTGCACATGATACAACCCAATTTTGTACACCAAATGTATTATTGAGCATGATGAGCTTTTTTAAAATATTTTTTTAATAATAAATACTGTAGATAACTAGAACTAGCAACAAAAAATAAAGGTCATGTACGTGTAGGTTTTTCTTTTATTATAAAAATAAATAAGTAAACAATTGGGGACACTAATCAACTATAGATCTATCGGAATGTTATATTATTTACATAATACTAAACACTTATAATAGACGACTGCGTGTAATCATTGTTATTAATGGAAAACAACTGTTAATAGACGACTGCGTGTAATCACTGTTGTCAATAGAAAACAACCATTGGATTTTGACGGGATATGTGTATAAAGTTTAAAAAAAACACATGAACAAATTAGTTTGATTGTTATTTTTACATAATCTACCTATATACACATAAGTACAAAATTTAAAGGCTAAGAATGAATTAAGAAATAAATTGTTTAATTTTGTTTTATGTACTTTTATAAAAATTTAATATTATAAAACAATACGCTCCTATATATATTAAGGAATGGTAATGGTAATCATGGAAGACAAATGAAAAAGATTTCCACAATCTACATGTAAAGCACTTGTTTTATAGTGGATATGTTTGCCATGAAAGGTAAGCACCAAAACAAAGCATTACTTTCCATGACACCAAACAATTAACCACCAAATATATAAGTCACAAAAAATGATTATTGCATTTTTTTATTGTTTTTATTTCATTAATTTATTTTATTGTAAGTACATAAATTATACCACTTAACTATGTATACCAGATATTATTAACTAAATTAGCTAATTAACTAACTAGTTGGAAGAAGTTGATGAGGTAGACTAATATACGAGCTTTTCTTCAAGAACGTGTCAGCTTAGCAGCTCACGGTTTCATACTCGAAGAATAGAGATGAATAGATGATCGAGCGGGTTAACTCGTTAGTGATTCAAATGGGTATTAAAAAAACTAGAAGGAAGAAGTACTTGATGGAAGAACTTGTAATTTATTTGACAGAGATATAATGCCGTGCACTGTGTACTAGTTTGTGATGGAAAAATTTATATAAATATTAATAGCAAGTATAAGATGATTTAGTTGTTTCATATGTAATTTATATATAATAATAAAAATGGGAGACTTAAGCAATAATCTATTGTACATTATGCATTCAAATTTGTAAATGTAATACTCTTTTATATCTAACTTTAATTTTTTTTTATTTTTGGTCCCTACACTTGTCACAGCCCTCGACCCCTATACCCCGGGAGGGGAGCCGTGAACATTGATTGGTGGTATCGGTGTTTATTAAATTATTTTGCAGCGGAAAATTTCATCAGAACCGTAGTTAGGGAAAATGATCAGAGTTATAAAAACACCATGATTATTATTATGATAAACCGGGAATTTAATCTCTTTTGATACAAACATAAGTTTTATAGAGTTAAACTCTAATTTACAAAACACGTTTCTTCATTCATTTGTCTCTAACAAGTCACCTGAAACATGTTTAAAATATTTGATCAGCAGGAAATACTGGTGAGTACATTCATTTAGTAAATGACACATTTTACAGGTACAGCATTAAGATGTTTTTACATATGTCTGCTTACAAATTACGGAAAGGTGCTTGTCACTCGACCGTATCTATGACTGTGGTCATATTACTTATTGGCTAACACTTGTCAAATAAGTAACGTGTAATAGCCCAGTAGGCAAGCCTTGTATACAAAACCCCACAATACCAGTAGTAACCATCCCGTAAGTCTACAGAGACTTAATCACTGTAATGTATTTAAAATACTTTTAAAAATATATTTGAAAGCATTTAGACCATCAGCCATGAGTTTTATAGGTTTTGAAATCATCATGACAGTGTCGGAAAAACAGTTGTCTCACACAAATGTGAGTGGTACAAAAACTCGAATGTCTCACCTTGCAAGTTTACAATTAAGTAACACCTCCTGGTATTAAGCACCTAGGATAAACACAATATAGTATACCTAGATTAGTATAAAACCAATAATCATAACGATAATCACGAGAGTAGAAACTTTACACAATGACACAATGTCATACCTTAACAGGCAGAGCTTTCGGATTCGTGTATATCTCTTTCGATCGGATATCATTGCGATACTCGGGTATTATACCGTTATCTTAATATATAAAAGTATATGTGTGTGAATTCAGAGAGAGATTTAGAATTTTGGTGCGAGATTTGAATGTCCCGTTCACTTCCTATTTATAGCAGATTTTGGACGTAGCTATATCAGTGTATCACGTATCGCGATGGAAGACAAAAATACTAAGGCGGCCCTTAAGCAGCTCGCAGCGAAGCGAGCGTGCGAAGTGCGCCATCAAAGCGTCACATTGCGCCTATCGCACTTCGCCCGAGCCCGAGCCCGTGCGGGTGCTTCGCACCCCACCCGCGCTATAACCACTGGGTGTGATATGTCATATAAGAACATTAACATATAAATTTTCTTTCTTATAAAGAGCTCACTAGTTTTATAATCTAGCGATGTGGGACAAAAAATAAACCTATTTATACTATGGTGATACCTTCTTCATTTCTTTCTTCCACCAATGTGGGATGAGATTTTCCTTCTATTTCCTTTATTCTTTATTTTATGGTTTGTTATAACATTTTTCACAGTTTACAAGATGTCATAAAATAATTTTTAGTATTAGTCGTCAACATTTTTCCACTTTCAACTTTGCCCCCCTATACTTTTCATGTTTTACAATATTTTTTGTTTGACGCTTACATTTGAATTTAACGAGTTAACGAGCTGCAACGCATGTGCGTGGTTGAATGTTTTTACATCTGTTTTCCCGTTTAGCGGCCTCATTGCAACGCATAGATGTTAAGTTGACTCAGTTATTTTTTCTATAGTTTATGTTATGGTCAACTTTTTGTGAGTTAACACAATGCAACGAGTGCGTGTGGTTCAATGTTTTTACGTCTACTTTTTGTTCAGTTTTCTTAATGGTTAAGGTTAGTTACTGGCTGCGGGATAGGAGAGAAGGCGGTGGTGATGGTAACTTCATACTTTCGAGTGAAGTGGATATGTAAATACACGGTTTTACACCTCTACCGCAACGCGAAAGGTGTAAATACTAGTTATAAATAAGTATGTGTGCAATTAAATGTAGACATAGCTAGGTTCCAACCAATTAAATTAAAAATGTTGCATGTGTTACATGATTCCTTATTTTATTCATATACATAATTTAACTAGTAAATAATAATGAATATTTGTACAACTGAAGTTTGCACGAAACAAAAAAGAAGAGAAAAAAAGCCTAGTAACCATATATATAATATACATACAACAATAAATCATGCTTATATCCTTGAGCCTAGCTATATTTTTTGCACGCCTTTATTCATACATTCGATTTTTATACAACTATACAAGTTTCATACACACGATTTTATCACCACAACGCGATGACAGGTTTGGATCTATTGCGTCATGACTTGGACTTTCGTAGACAATTCTTGGTGTTGTGCGTGACAAAAATCTTTAAACGTAAATCCAACCTTTTCAAACTTCCCCTCTTCATTGCTCTCTCGGAATTTCAAGTAATCCAAGCAAACAAATGGCTCGTAAAGTCTCATATCCTCATTGCCCGCGACTTCATTGGGAGCCAAAATCACCTTCTCGTCTTCAAAACACCAAAAGAAAGCAATTGAAAGCCGGTTTACTGGTTTTTTCAACACGACTCTATGTTTAGATGAGACGAGCTTGTCGTTACTCCAAGCTTGCAACAAGTCACCAATATTTACAACCAACGTCCCTTCACTCGGAACAATGTCCATCCACCTCCCCTCTTGTTTTGATTTCACTTGCAAACCTCCTATTTCGTCTTGATACACAATTGTTATGCAACTCATATCTGTATGCATACCTAGCCCTTCTATGGTACTTTTCTTGTCCTCTAAAATGGTTGGAGGTGAATATCTGTTTATTCTTAAATACCCGTGACAGTTTTTGAAATCTAAATCGTAGAATCGTGTATCAAATCCATCTCCGAGGATCATTAACACGATCTTCATAATCTTCTTTGCCAATTCCGTCACTTTTTTCCCATATTCGTCCAATATCTCACTACAAAAACAACCAAAAATATTGTAACACTTCAAGTTAGTGACATATGCATGGCTCTTAATTAATTTACTAGAACTTTTTTTTCGACGTTTGAGTATATTGTCCTAAACAAATTTTGTGATCGATTCGGACAAATCGATTATGTAAACTAGATTACAACTGTGCATATAGAAGCAAGGTTGTTAACTAGAAGAGTTAAGTGCTATTTTGGTACCTGTGGTTTGTCTAATTACGCAACTTTAGTACCGATTTTGAATTTTTTGCAAATGGCTACCTGACGTTTCTAAAACTTGCAATTTTAGTACTCTTTTTTAACTCCGTCTAGTTTATCCGTTAAGTTAGGGTTACCTTTGTAATTTCATTATTTTCTCTTTTCTTTCTTTTCTCTTTCGTTCATTCCCTACCTTTTACACCATCTTCTTCCCCCTTTTCTCTTTTAAAACCCATTTTCTCAAATCCAAGCAAACCCTAAATCCTCAAAGCATCCAATGAACTTGTTTGCAAGTCACTCAACATTTAATCCAAATAATCTGACCTCGTCATCAAGCTATCCAAATATCTACAAACCCTTACCCTAACTGTTTCAGAAGCCTCCAAAAATCCTCAACTCCTTACGCATAAATCGCACTCCATTTCATGGTTACTGATTGCTTATCACCGTCAGCAGCAACAAAAACCCTAAATTATTACCTAATTTGTTCTTGAGGTTGCAGATTGCGAGTACACCTAAGATGTTATTGGTGGCCGCAGGCCTGGTCGTTGGTTAGTAGCGGTGGTCCGGCGGTGGCTATGGTAGTGGTGGACGAATTGCAAGAGAAAAGGGGGGTGGGGTGGGGTGGGGGTGGGTTCCGGTGGTGAGCGACTGTGAATTTGACCATAGATGTGGTGGTAGGGGTTCCAAAATTAGATTTTCAAAGGGGGTGGTTATGGATTTAAATGGAGATGTAGTTGTATCTCGTCGGAAATGGTGACCGGAGCAAGAGAGAAGAGATAGAGAGAGATGTGAGAAGGAAGAAGATGGGGGTAGAACACGGGGAGAGAAAAAGAAAGAGAAAATATAAAATTACAAATATACCCCTGATTTAACGGATAAAATAGACGGGGTTAAAAAAAGTATTAAAATTGTAAGTTTTAGAAACATCAGGTAGCCATTTGCAAAAAATTCAAAATCAGTACTAAAGTTACATAATTAGACAAACCACAGGTACTAAAATGGCACTTAACTCTAACTGTTTCACATGTGAATAAACCATTACTAAAGCTTATGAGATTGAAATGTGACATTTTTTTGTTAATATTAAGCATTTTAAAAAATCAATTTCAAATTGCAAGTATAATACATAAATATTAACTTATCAATAATATAACTAAAATATTAGTAAGAATGATTATGTGCCCTCCAACTTATCATACTTTTGTTTAATTATGGGGCCCTTATTAAACTATTTCAAAAAAATAATATTGACAAATAAACACAAGAACAACAACTTAAATTACCAACATCAATCCTTACCTAAATTCGTGACGATTGTTTTCGAACACCACATCAATTGAATCTTGTGCCGATGCACGAAAATCTGGTCCGGAAACCCTAAAACTTTCAAAATAAGGAGATGCAATGAAATGAGGAGTGTAAGTTTTGATGGATGAAGAAGGACCAAGTTTAAGTTTTGCTTCACTAGGAAGATCAAAGAGTTGACTAGACAAAGATTTCATATTTTCAAAAAGATCCTTAGAGATTTCATGGTTGACAATATTGAAGAAACCCCATTGATGACAAGCTTCAGAAAGAGATGACAAAGATGAAGGTTCTAATGGCTTTGAGAGGTCTAGACTTGGGAGGTTTAGGGTTGTTTCAAAAGCAGAACTTGAAACCATTGTTTTTGTTAAAAATAAAAAAACAAAATAGTGAAAGAAAAGATTTTAGGATTTTAGGATTTTAGGATTGTAGATTGTAGGTTATAGGTGTAGGGTTCGTTATATATAGGCACTAGATCCTGGATTGGTTAGTTGGGTAAATGGGTGATTAAAATTAATTTTAAATAATTGTATTTGTGTTTTTATATAACTAAAACAATATAGTGTAGTTTATATAAAAGATGTTAACTTGAGAAATAATGTATGTTTACTATCACAATCTTTGATCTATCATAAAAAGGGTTGTGTGCTGTTGTATCTGACTGAAGCGTTTGTTCGATACACATTTGAGTGAGTTGTTCGATAAGTTTGTCTAAACTCTAACTTAACATATAGAATTATAAGGATGTAATTTTCTTAAGAATCATATGACTAACAAAATTCTTATTGTTGGCGCATCTTGTTTTCAAATCCGTCGTAACCTAACTATGGTGTCTGTTTTGCCAAAAATAACTATCATTAATACTGTTTTTTTCTTGCTATCAGGGCCTGGTCTGATGGTCAAGGGATTTCTATTAGGGTTTCCTCTTGATGAGGTACCAGTCAAACCTTTGGAGAGTCGAACTAATAATGGATGGTTGAAATTCCACAAATCTCTGGAGCGTCAAACTAATAATAGACGGTTAAAATTCCATCACATAGCTCGAACTCGAGTATTGGTGATTGATATGCCTAATGGCTTACGAAGAGTCAAAACTCAGTTAAAAATACTACTTATTTCTTGTGGGTAGTGTGTAAATTGATATTAGTTTATGAGGGCTAGTGTTATGATCACTATTAAGCAAAGCCCAATTAGTCAAACCAAAGAGCCCAATTTAAGAGTGAGTCCAAGCCCAAACAAGTAAAACGCTCATGTTACAAGCAATAATCGATGATCGTGTAAGGCATGAATAGAATTACGTGTGTAAGGTCTAGTTTTCCTTTTCTTGATTCTTAATCTATGGTTGATCCTTCTATTTGAATTCAAGTATTGAATATTGATTGCTTAATTGAAACGGCTTCACTTCAGTTAGCTTGTGATCGCTTTCTTTATTTCGTCGTATTTCATTAAAAACTAAAATATTAAATATAATTATAAAACTTAATAATTATCTAATTTTTCTAGACAAACGATTTTAGGCCGCCAAAAAATAAATAACTTGATTGTTCAATTAAAATTAATTAGTGATAGTGTGATACGTACTTTTTCCAAAGCACAGTAATAATAATCAATTTGATATCGTAGCTGTATTTATCAAAACTTTTTTGCTTTAAAAAAAATAAAATCCAAGATTTGCTTTATCAAGATTTACAACGCGTCTAATTTGACTATTTGTAGCGAGTGAAAAATAAATAAATTATATTAGAGTATTGTTGAGCTTAATTTAAACTTATTTAGTTTCTTCATATCTTGTTTAACTTAAGTGATCTTGATCTTTGATTTTAAATTTTTAATTACAAGTTTATGTTGTTTAACTTAAGTGATCATGAGCTTTGGTTCGGCTCGTCTAAACATCTATATGTAAAAAACTTTAACTTGACTCGTATGTTATTTTGTAAGCCTGCGCTCGGCTAGCTCAGAGCATTATATTTAAATAAATTATAACATTTCTTTAAATCTAATTTTAATACTTGTTTTTTTTTTGAACGACCAACAAAGATTAATATATAGAACTAGCAAGAAGCTAGATAAATACAACACCAAGATACCAAACAAGAAAAAAACACCCAAATACAAAACCACCCAACTTTACACTTTAAACCGACACCAATTCTCCCAAGTAAGACTCTTCATCTTACCCCTATTCTTGACCTAAAGAAACCCCAAAACTTTTATTTCCTCCATCAATCCCGATAGATATATGGGAACCTCGTCATGGACAAGGGCATTCCTTTTCTTCCAAAAGCACCACACCGCTATTAGACAAATCGCTTGAAAAACGTTAGCTTTATCCTTAGAAAGCTCCAAGAACTTGTGAAGCTCCAACAAATCTCGAAAACTGAACAATAAAAATGGGGGCACTTTACACCAAAGTGATACCTTGTTCTCTATGTATAAATGACAAAACAACTCCTAAATGTTATTAAATGCATAAAAATAATAAATAATATGATTAGTTGATAAGAGATTTTAAAGTCTTTGATAACCTCATTCTATATACTGTTTTGTTACCAATATGACCGAAAATGTATATATTTTAACTGAGCAACATGAGGCTTGATAGTTTTCTGTAAAAAAAAATGAAACAACTTATATATATATATATATATATATATATATATATATATATATATATGCTTTTGAGTATGAAAGATTGAGAATGTATTTGTTGCCCATGCATGGTAACTAAAACATCAAATTATAAATAATACAAGTCTATAACTATAATTTATACTCGATTTATTGGAAAGTCCAACACATGCGTATCTTCAAGCGGGTGTTTTAGTACTTGATACCCGTTTGGATACGGGTACTTTAACTATTCAGTACCCATTTGATATTATGGTTTATTGTTTTTAGTTTGGGTTTGGTTTTGGCATTATGTTTTAGTTGTGATATTACATTTTAGTAATATAGTTCATTGAATACCGGTACATGTACCAATTTAGCTAATTTGTTACTCATATCGGTACCGGGACGAATGCAAATTATTTGTTACTCGTACCGGTACTGATACCAAGTTCATTATATATTAGCAAAAGAAAAAAAAAAAGAAAAGAAAGTGGTACTAAAACGGGTCCTATGCCGATACCCAAACCTGGATCAATTCAGCTTATCTGTTACTCGTACGAGTACTATTACCAAATTCAGTTGAGATTTGAAAAACAAAAAAACAAAATGATACCAAAGCGGATACCGTACCACAATATTTGTATCGATACCTTTACTCGCCGGTTTTATTGATTTCCGATATCTTTAGGACCATTCAATCATTTTAAAGAATAAAGTGAAATAAAATTTCAAACATTATTCTAAATTTATTATCCTGAGCGCAAGAGTGGCAATTTGAAAACACAAAAACATTATAAATGGAAAATGTGATATTGCAATTTGAAAACACAATACACAAATATTATAATGGATCATGCGCAACTTGAAAACACAATAATCAAGTAATCACTTTCAAAACACCCTCTATAGGACACATATGGACCCAATACTTGTTAATCGTTACAAAACAACATGATTATGCATATGAATATCAAATTTCTTAATGCTGAATGACCGACTCATTCTCACATCTTCATAAAGGTTCTTATCCTACAAAGTGTGCGAAGTGAAGAAAATAAATAACACGTGATAATTTTGTAATTTGACTAGGATTACTCTTGATAGCCAAGTTAAAAAAAGTTACAAGTGCTATTGGTCGCATTGTCAATACGAACTATTATCAATCAATGGTCATAGTTTGTATTGTTAAAATCCAATTTGTTATTTAGAAAAAAATAATGGTTTAATAAATCATTTAAAAAAAACCATCTTTACTAGCATTATAAAAATGAAAGAAATTGATCATAAGCTTTAAATGAAAAAACAATTATATCATTTACGAAATATATTTTATAGTTATATAAGCTTTATGATATGATCAAAATTGGATACCAATTTGATGAATACATTCATCTTCTTCATCATGAAAAGATGGAATATTGGAAGTTTTTCTTAAAGAGTGGGAAGTCCATCAATCTCATTGGTATGATATAGTTACTTTTATGAATAAAATAATAGTCTAGCAAGCTTATCAGCCACATGGTCCACTATTGTTGGCTAAACAAGCTCAAGTTCAGCCGTATCATGTCATTTTGGCTCCTACACCACAAGGTGGTCAGATCGTTCAAGCTGCTCAAGCTTCTCTAGAAAATCGTGGGTGTGCCTTTATAATTAACGCCAATCAAGCTCAACAAAACGGCGATGTGGTGAACGGTACGTTTCTCGTAAATGACTACCTTGCAACCATTTTATTTGATACCTATGCCAATATAAGCTTTGTGTCTTTTGAATTTGATCCTTTACTTGCTAAACCCCGATCTAAGCTTAAAAACTCGTATTCTGTTGAGGTAGCTAATGGTAAATCTGTAACAATTGACTCGGTTATTCTAAATTGCATATTAAATCTAAATGACCACAAGTTCTCAATCGACCTCATTCCTATGCAATTGGGAAGTTTCGACATCATAGTAGACATAGACTGGTTATCTGTTCAACGTGCTAAAATTGTTTGCTTCGAGAAGTTCATTCGTATTCCGCATGTCGATGGTCAAATCCTTCGTGTCTCTGGTGAAAAGCCATCTCCCTCGAGCCTAAATCTTATCACTTGTTTTCAAACCCAAACGTACTTACGTAGGGAGCCTAAATCTTATCGATTATGTTACATTTTCAATTATGTTACATAATCGATTATGTTTCATTTTCGACTACGTTACATAATCGATTACGTTAAATTTTCGATACTTTTCATAAGGCATATCAGAACACTTGCAATCATCATCAATAAGAGCATCATGGTACGCCCGACATTCGTCTTTAGTGCGTAGACGAACCCTGCGGTGCTTATGGCATTGTGTGCATCTAACAAACTCGTCTCGATGGCAAGCCCGACAGGTGTTGGCAGTACTGTTGGTTGAGGTCAAAGCTCGGTTGTAATATATACTTGAGAAGTGCGGTTTTAGATTAAGGAACCTTTTCTCCATCAACAATCACCCAAATGTTATTCTTCCATTTCCTTGCAATGAATATCATTTCCCTCTGCAAAAACAAGCTACTTTTTGATGCCATACATGTTCTAAACACCAATCAACATTTCACTCCGGAGGAGAAGTGAATCTCATGGGATCGTTGTTAAGCGTGGGTTTCATATGAATCATGTCATTGCTAGCTCATTGATTGATATGTATGGGAGAAGTTTTGTATCGTATGATGCACGTAAGGTGTTTGATGAAATGCCTGAACCGGATCCGGTTTCTTGGACTTCGGTTATTTCCGCGTTTACTAGAAACGATTTGTTTGAACAAGCGTTGGTGATGTTTGTGTCAATGATGAGGAGCCATCGGATGTCTCCGGATAGGTTCACGTTTGGAACGGTTTTGACCGCTTGTGGGAACTTAGGTAGGTTAAAGCAAGGTAAACAAGTGCACTCCAAGGTTGTTACATCTGGTATTCAAGATAATGTGGTTGTTGACAGCAGCTTAGTTGACATGTATGGTAAATGTGGTTCCGTTTATGAGTCTCAAATGGTTTTTGATAGAATCACCGAACCAAACTCAGTGAGTTGGTGTGCGTTGCTCGGTGGATACTGCCAAACGGGTGATTTCGATACTGTTATTAACATTTTCCGAGCAATGAAAGAGGTTGATCTTTATAGTTTTGGAACCATAATTCGAGCGTGTGCGGCTTTGACAGCTGTCAGACAAGGAAAAGAGGTTCATTGCCAGTATTTAAGGAGGCACACGTGTCAATCTGTTATTATAGAGTCGGCTTTAGTTGATTTGTATTCGAAATGTGGATGTATACACTTTGCTTATAGAGTTTTCAAACGCATGCAAGCTAGAAATATGATAACTTGGAATTCAATAATTAGTGGGCTTGCTCAAAACGGGCAAGGTTTAGACGCTATTCACATGTTCAATGATATGATTAAGTCGGGGATCAAACCCGACAACATTAGCTTCATTGCTGTTCTTTTTGCTTGTAGTAATGCTGGTTTGGTTGATGAAGGGAAAGAATACTTTATGTTAATGAAGAACATGTATGGAATTGAAGCGGGAATTGAGCATTATAGTTGCATGGTTGATCTTTTAGGGCGTGCAGGCCGGTTAGAAGATGCTGAACATTTAATAATGGAGTCAAGTTTTAAGGATGACAAATCTCTTTGGGCAACATTGCTTGGTGCTTGTGCTACTAGTAGTGATTTCATTGTTGCAGAAAGAGTTGGTACAAAGATGATGGATTTGGATCCGGATTATCATTTGAGTTATGTACTTTTAGCTAGTGTTTATAGAACGATTGGGCGGTGGGACGAATCGGGTAAGATTATAGAGCTTATGAAAGAAAGAGGAATTCATAAAACACTTGGGAAAAGTTGGACTGATATAGATGTACTCCAAAACGTGTAACTAGTTTAGAATAATGCTTGAAATTTTATTTCACTTTATTCGTTAAGACATAATGGTAACTTCATAATCCGTCTGACCAATGGCTGAGCATTTGATGAAACTTCATCCATATTGGCAGTTATAATGTTTGGCTGCTGAAATATTTTACCAATCCGAGAAGTTCTCGTTTAGCGTAGAAAGTAAAACTGTCAATATACCACAAATATTCTACAAATTATTAGCCAATAATGTTTAGCGTAGAAAGTAAAACTGTCAATATACCACAAATATTCTACAAATTATTAGCCAATAATGTTTAACAGGCACGCCCCTTATTTCATTTAATTCTTCACACATATTAGTCAGAAAAATAAATTATACCTTGCACCAACAAGCAAAGACCAAACTAACAGTTTAGGCAAATTCTTTCTTGCAGATTCACCAAGCTCCTGAAATACTTGAGCTGGTGTAAACTCAGTACCATCTCCTTCCAATGAGAAAAAGGATGCTTGAAAGAAACGAGATGATTTCATCAGTAACGCTTTTGGTGAATCTGATTGAGAGCTGTCCTTTGTGAAATCTCTTCGAGTTTCTTGTATTTTTGTTTGAACCGCATTTTCTATATCAATTTCAGTGTCTTTAGATGTTTGTTCATTCCCTTTGTCATTATCATCAGAAAGTTCCGACATCTGACCAAGAAAACTTAGCCCGTTATCTTGTATGGGCCCACTCAAAAGGATCTTCAGTTGTTCCATCACTGTCTTTGTCAGCTATGATTTCAACTGAAGTCCCTTCAAGGGCATTCTCGTGTTTCCCCATCTGAAACTTTACTCTCAGAAGTATCTACAAGGGACTTGGCAAGAACTTTTTCAGCTTTTTGTAATGCAATTTCAGCATCACTAACACGTTTCAAAGCCTCGAGTTCAAAAGCAACAGCTTCTTCTGCTAGAAGCATTATGTTAGCCACATCTTCTTCGGCTTTTAACGCATCCATTTGTGCTTTCTCTGCAAGATCGTTCAGTATCACAACTTCTTTTTGCAACTCATCTTTTCTATTTTGCAACCGAATCAGTACTTTCTCGCAATTTTCCAAATTCTCCCTACACTCCTTCATATCCTTCTGAGCAGATCTTAGAGTTTCTTCTTCTTTATATAAATTTTCATATTCATTTTCATTTTTCTCTTTTGCAACTACCAATCTGGAAACTAGATGATACAGTCATATCTCGCCTTGTTTCTTCAGTTTATAAATTGCATAGGCATTATATGGACTTAAACAGGATCCTAGAGCATGTGATGATAGATTAAAAACTTTCTTGCTTGAAAATCGGGTCATTTTTTCCAACAAAAAACCTGAAACCCTAAAAAAACCAGTACATTTTAATTATTTGTTAGAACTGTTTTGGTTTAGAGTCTTTGGTATTTGGAATATTAAGTTTTGGGACTTTTAAACAATATTGTATCATATTATTAAATCATGTTTGAATTTTAAGGATAAATTTTTAGTAGCATGATGAGTTTTGATAATATTTTGTTAAAAAAAACATTTTATTTTTCATTTTACATCTAAGCCTTAAAACCTAACCGCCTAAACCCAAATAATCCGAATCCGACCAACCTTAACTTTAAAATAAAAGGGTTGATTATTGGGTTACCCTTTCTCTACCCAAAAACCCAAAGAACACCCCTATGTCAAATGTTTATTCGGATCGGTTCCATCGTCTTTTCCGCTCACTTCTAACCGCAATACAATAGAAGTTAGGCCATACATTAAGCACCTACAAGCCTAGAATGCATCACATAACTTATGAGTCACATAACTTATGTGAAGCATGGTAAAAACAAGGCCTATGTGGTTTAAGTTTTATAAACTTCCTTTGATGTATAAGCTTCATGCCTTCATACACGTAAGACCCAAAAAAAAAATAATGGATTAAATTCATATACTAAAAAAAAACATATATTGAATAAAGCATTTTATATAATGGTTAAAATAACTTTCATAAATTCATATCAAACACAAATAATGTATATGTCAAATATTACTCTTATTGAACACACTATTTTGAAGTACAAACAACATTTCCCTCTATATTTTTATATCATTTTATGTGAATACTTACATAACTATTAAACTAACCTCTCTCCATTCTTATATCTTTGTTAACTATATAAAAAAAAGTAACCAAAAATCAAAATCACACAAACCACACCAAAACCAAACACTAAGTTGATTGTTAACAAACCAAACCCTCTTTCGGAACCCCGACTTCAAACGAACCATCGAACAAACTCAAAAGTGTATCATCGATCGTTTCTTCAAATATCGATTCCTCAATCTTGTGAACCACTTCACGAGATTCGGACCGAACATCCAACCACGTTTTACAAGTTTCCAAATCATACCTCACGAGCTTGCTCGGGTCTCGAGGGTAAACCGTACATAGACACGACTCGATCCTTGACCATACCTCTTTAATCAAGTCCATTCCTTTAGGAACGGGCCAAACGTTTTGTTTAATAAACGATGACTCGGGAATGTAACGGTTGCAGACGTGTTTGGGCCGGCCCGTTAGTTGCGTCAAATAGAAGCCTTTGGTCGTGTTTGGGCCGGCCCGAAAACGTTTCGACTTCTTGAAGTATGGATTTGTTTAGTATTTGAAGTGATGAAATCCATCGGGTTTCAAACTCGGACCAATTTAAGTCTGAAGAAAGGAGCACGGCTTCGATGTATTCGAACGGGGATTCTTCGTTTTCCCCCGAGTCTGTGATTCGTAACGGTTGGTTTTCGGCACACTCGTCGAATTGGATACATATTGGTTGAACCGCAGCTTCGACTGAGTTTCAAAAACAGACTTTAGTATCATCACAAGAGTGTGTGTGTGTATAATAATTAATAAGTTTACATACCAGGCACAGATACAGTTCTTGCAGGGCTAATATCATCATCAGAAAACAATGGCTCAAGAACCGATACAGGACTAGGCTTCTCGGGACTGATGATATTGTGTTCTTCGGTCTCGCTATCAACCGAAGACTCACTAGCGTTTTGAGAAGATAATAACCCCTCTTCATGTAAGTCCTGCAAAATCAATATAAAGAGAAAAGTTTCACTTTTTAGCTGTTTCGCTAAAAATAAATCAAATCTTTAAAAAGATGTCATTTTTATATTCAAGATTCGAAACCCGCTCACGTAAGAATTTGAATGTTCAAAATATACTAGACTGTAGTTTCTTATTAAAAAAGGGGCAACTCTATAAAATAGTAACCAAGTTTGAAAATTGTTCCAATCAGGTCACTCATAATTTTCTTTTTGTTCTAATTCTAGATATTTTACCTGAATAGTAGATCATGTAGGTTTTTTTTAATTTTAAATAATTTGACATTGCAAAATATTTTTTAAAAATTGAGAAAAATAATTTTTAAATTGAGAAAAATTGGGGAAAAAATCTTTTTTTTCTTTTTTTTTGCAATTTTTCACAATTAATTTTTTTTCTCAATTTTACTAATTTTGTCAATTTAAAAAAACATATTTTGAAATGTCAAACTATTTAAGGTAAAATATATAGGATTAGAAAAAAAAATAAACTTTAGTGACCTGATTGGAACAAAAGATTTATGAATGACCTTATTGGAACAATTTCAAAACTTGGTTACTATTCTATAGAGTAATCCCTTAAATTAAAGGAATTAAACATTTTGATACATTTTTCAAAAACAACTTGTTACCAGTTCCAAGATATCGGAAGCTCGATCTTTATTTGGAGTGTCACGTGGTTCACAAGCTTCCGTTTGTTCTTTGTGTTCATCACATGAAGGCGTTTTGACAACCTCTTGAACCCCTGCATTAAGCATTGACCTCAAAAGTCAAACCATATTGGTTTTCTTGGAACTAAAGAGAAGCGTGAGAAAGAAAGTGTACCTTCACAAGTCATATCATCGGGACCCAAAACTTTCTTTTCAGAGTTGTCGGTAGTCGTGAACAGTTGACTTTTGTTGACCATAGGAAGATCGTCACAAGACAAAGGCCGTGTTCGTACTCGAGGACTTGTAATGGGAGAAAACGAGTTGTACTCGCGAAGGGATAATATCCTCCCAAGACTTTTTGGAAGACCTCTCATTGACTCGGCATTTTCGTCGCCACTCGTGAGCATTTCAGACAAATGTCTTTTAGCCTCGACATAAATGTTTGGTATCTGATTATTTGTGTTCTCGTTTTCCATTAGTTTTGAAAATCGGTCACTTGTTTTAAGCCCACTGTTGACTCGTGCAAATCTTTCGGTATAGAAATGGTCTCTATTTGGAGAGCTCCATCCGCTACCAAAGCCCGTTTTTCCCGTTCTTTCTGTGGGTCCCGATAATTGTCGGTCCTTTCCCTTTCCCATCGCGTGTTTTAACCGTCTTTTAAGTTCCATGAACGAAAATGGGGAACCGCCACCTTCACTATGGGAATCATTTTCTACCGGAGCTTGATTTTCAGAAGGCCCGGACTTCAAAATGACAATTCTGCCCTTTTCGTTAAAAGGTGTACTTTCTTGTGACTTGTGCCTTCTACTAAAGAACTTTCGATGTTTACGGGTCACGGGTTCCTCTGATTCTTGATCTGTTGACTTTAACTTTGACTTTTGGTCTTCGTTTAACAAAGAGTTTTGATCTTGAAGGATTTTGAAGAACATTTCTTTGTTTGAGCTCCACATCTGAAACATCTCTTTCAAATGGGGAATTTTCTTGATGTCTCCGTTTGCTGAGTTCTCGTTCACTAACGCCTCAACAGCTAGAAAAAGTTTTTCTTCAACAATGGGAAAAGACCCTTTTGCCCTTGTATCAAGAACACCATGCTGCTCGTTTCTTTTTTTATAAATCAGCAAGATTTCTTTCACTAGAGCTTCAAGATCATGATACTCTGAGGCTTTTTGAGCTGAAACTTGATGATTAACCGAGACTTCCTCATTAAAAGCTTTCTTTAATGTTTTTGATATATTATTTTGTTCATGATCTTTCTTTGTTGACTTAGGATCTTGGTCAATAAACATTTCTTCTTCAATAAGTTCCTTTATTTTAGTGCTCATGACATCAAATGTTGTTTTTTTTAACTTTTCGCCATCCTGATTCATTCAAGAAAACTATTTGTATCATTTTTCTTTTTGTTTTGTAAAACAATATCCTTAAAAATAAATTTTAAATGAATAAAACAAACAATATAATCTTGTGGTCCTCTATCACTAGAACCAAAAGGTTGTATTAATAACAATGGTCAAATTGGCAATCAAAACAAAAAAACTTTAAACTTTTACAGTAATCCCAAGTATTAAAATTTGTTGCGATTTTCGTGAAAAAAATTATTAATAAAAATTACCTCAATGCGTGGATGCATCTCTTGAGAATTTGTGGCCAAATTTGCTTCCGATGTAGGGTGTGAAGAACAACCTGAAAATATAATAGAATTACAAGTTGAATTATAAGCAAAAGCTTTACCATGAGTATTATTTTCGGGGTATCTTCTACGATCTGAAAGCAGTCTTCTTGTGGCCCGACCATGTAAAAAGTCAAATATACTAATTATTCCCCACATACACCCTCCTGACTGGTCTTTCTTTCGAGCAGGACGTTGTTTTGATCTTTTTGCCATGATGAAATGGAGTTTTTTTTAACAAATAAGAGACGAAGATAACGAACCTGATAAGAAAGAAAACAAAGAGAATATAAGCTCAAAGAACCAGAAAAATAATGTGAAAAATGACATGTTTTTAAATAATTTAATAGAGGCTGCAATCTATCATATAAAAATATAATCACAACTACGAGTGACGAGCATTTCAAAATCACTGGCTAGATGTTCATATCTAATGGGATGTTCGGGTGTGCAAAAATGATTATGTTTGTGATGTTTTGATTCGTTTAGTGCCATAAAAATCAGAGAAGCAAAAAAGGTATTGCTGAAAAAAAAACTGATTATTGATCATACACGTAAGATTACCAAATTATTCCTAACTTCAATCAAGTGAGTACCAAATTATTCCTAACTTACTATTCTTGATACTACATGAGATCTTCGACATAAATCTTCATGGGCATTGTGACATTGTCTATTTATTTTTATTCGATTTCTAATTCACTAGTAAGTAGTAACGATTCATAAAACTACTCCAGTTATTATACTCATAGTTTTACTGGCTATTTGTCAGAAAAAACATAGTTCCATTAAGAATAATTTTCAACAAATTATGAAAGCAAAAATGCAAAAGGAAACCGTGTATATGGCCCTTCGATCAAATAGTGAGATTTTTATGTTTCTCTTTGCATTGCAACAATGATTTAAATGCAACAAAAAAGGAAGTACAAATATTCATTATTAATCCACAAAATGAGAATTCATGATTAAAGATTTGCAGAGATGAGAAAGTACCTCAAATTTATAATCTTTTGATTGTATCAGCAAGAGCAAAACCGCCTGTTTTCTAGAACAAGATCACGGAGATCCGAACTTGAATTCTTCGATTAGGTAACGGATCAAAACTTATTTATTCCCCTTTATCTCTCTTATCACTCAATGTTGCTTAGAAAATTTAAAGGACCAAACAATCATCCCTCTTTAATATTTATAGACCCCAAAAGTCAAATCTTCAACCCCAAGAAAGCCCCTAAATTTAAGATTTTTGACAAAACTAAAAGATCTTAGAAAAGGATTTGCGATCACTCGTCAAATATCGGAACTTCACTCGATCTGATCCTCAAACTTTCACAAAAAAAATAAAAAACCGGACGAAAACTTATGAGAATTTGCGATCACTTGTCGATTATTACAAAATAAAAATTCAAAGATTAGGAATTTATGACTCAAAGCAACTTTTGGTAGGTAAAAAAGTAGAAAAACTGTGAAAAAAATAAAAAAAACAGAGACCCCAGATGGATTAAACACTTAAACCACCTATTTTATTAAGTGATTAGGTGTAAAGGTTTGACAGCCATAAAAGACTGTAAAAAAGTAAAAGTGGTTACAAAATGCAATGAACAAGAGGAAATTGGCACTTACTTATGAACTGATGTGGTGGGTACATCAATTCATCATACACACAACAACAAACCCTAAAGATTGAAACTTTAATGAATCTTGATCAAGATCAGCCCTAATCCCATCTGGGTTCCTCAAGATTTTCAAGAAACAGATCACCCAAATCAATCTTTCTGCAAATTACTCAACTTTATCAAGAAACAGAGAAACCCACAAATTTTCTTGAAAAAGTTTGGGTTTTTATTCCCCTTAAAGGTCCACTGGAGGTGAAGAAACCCTTAAAAATTGAAGCTTTTATGAATCTTGATCAAGATCACAGCTCAAACATTCTATAATCCACCAAAACCAGCCTTAATCTCATCTGGGTATCTCAAGATTTTCAAGAAACAGATGACCCAGATTAATATTTCAGCAAATTATTCAACTTTATCAAGAAACAGAAAAACCCACAAATTTTCTTGAAAAAGTTAGGGTTTTTATGACCGTTAAAGGTCCATTAGTGATGAAGAACACATAAAGTTTGGATCTTTAATGGTGGGTGGGATGAGAAATTGGAAGAGGAAAGTTAGCATGTATGATTGTGGTGGGGCCAATGGAATCAAATTATAAAACACACATAAAACATTAAAACACACAGATGACAAAATCTTGATCAATTGAAAGAGAAAGCTTACAATGTAATGTTGGATTAGAGGTGGTCAAAAAAACCGGTCCTCGAACCGGTTTGCCGGTTTAAACCGGAAACCGGTTTTTAAGAAAACCGGTTTTTTGTAAACCGGTTTGACCGGTTTACAAACCGGCGGTTTATATATCGGTTACACAATTTGGAGCCAAAACCGGTTTTATAACCGGTTATAAAAAAAACCGGTTTTTTTTAATAACCGGTTATTAAAAAACCGGTTTTTTTAATAACCGGTTTTTTAAAAAACCGGTTTAAACCGGTTTTTGACCGTTATAAAAAAACCGGTTAACCGGTTAAAAACCGGTTTTTTCCCGTTGATTAACGGCCATATAGCCGTTTTTTATAAGTTTTGACCGTTTTTTTTTTCCCCCATTTTAACCCCACAAACATCTATATATAGCTTAGGTTGGGTATTGGTTAGATCACACTCGATTATACAACTCCAAACGCTCTAAACGTTTATTACATACGCGATTATTTTGTTATCTCACGCTCAATTATACCACATTACCACTCCATACGCTCTTATTTCGTAGTCGATTATCATGGCCTCCCAAAGTGCTGCTTCATCCGTCAACATGGGTGCCTCGAACACGGGAGAAACGGTCGTTCGGGTCATCCCCACGAAACGAAACCAAGATGTTTGGCAACATTTCGACCTATGCGAAATGTCTAACGGTACTTAAAAGGCTCGATGCAAACATTGTTTGAAGTTTTATGGCAAAGATGCAAACTCCACTTTAAGAGCGCATGTACAAAGGCCCTTTTGCAAGGCCTTGAAGGACGAATCGGGAAGTAGTTCGCAGCCGGAGATGACGAATCAAGGAACGGTGTTTACGTACGACCTTGAAGCGGTACGTCAAAAGTTTTCAAACTTTGTGATTCAAAATACACTTCCTTTCAACCACTTCGACAACCCTCAATTCACGGAGATGATGCAAAAGTATGTTCAACCACGCTACCAACACGTAAGTCGTTCGACCCTTAGAAGAGATTGTCTTAAAGCTTGGAAAAACGCTAAATCCGAACTAATTTCATACTTTTCAAACTTACAAACTGGTGTAAACTTAACAACGGATGTGTGGTCGGTACCTAATGGTTCGCCCGACTCATACATTTGTGTGACGGCTCATTGGGTTGACCCCGGGTCGTGGCAAATGATGAAACGAACCGTTGCGTTTCAATTGTTTGATTACCCGCACACGGGTAGAAATATTTTTAAACTCTTGGATAAAGTCATTCGACAATACAAGATTGAACATAAAATCTTTTCAATTTCGTTTGATAACGCGTCCAACAATACGGCCGCGGTTGGCCATTTAAAATTAAAGTATAAACCTATTTGTGATGGAGCGTTTTTTCATAGCCGATGCATTGCACATATTATCAACTTGGCCGTGCAAGATGGGTTAAACGTGATCGAAACGCAAAGAAACAATTTTAAAAGAATGTTACGAGATGTTTTTAGCAACAATAAAACATTTTCAAGATACAAAAAATTTTGTGATGAAGCTAATTGTCAATGGTTGGGGCCCAATTGGGATTGTCCAACAAGATGGAACTCGACTTGTGATATGTTTGAGAAAGCCATCCAACACAAAGAATCACTAATTGCGTTTCATCAAATAATGTCAAGTAGGGGTAAATGTGCACCGTACGATCCTAGAAACTGGTTATTGATTGAGATCGTTACGGAGGTCCTTCAAATTTTTAAATCTTGCACAACTAGTTTATCCGGGGTTTACTATCCAACAAGCCCCATTGCTTTACCAAAAATTGCTGTCATGTGCACAAAGTTGAGTGAACTTCATTGTAGGGGTGCACCTTATTTTGATATGGGTGTAAAAATGAAAGAAAAATTTAGAAAATATTTTCAACAACTACCCGCTGTTTTGACATGTGCTGCTGCGTTAAACCCTTGCATAAATGTTGGTGGTGTTGAAGCTTTAATAGAAAAAATTTGTGATGAGCTAGAGTTAAACGACGATCAAAACCCCTATTATAACCAAACTTTAAAGAATGCTTTCAACACCACCTTGTCTAACATGTATGATGTTTACCTTACAAAATACGGGTCGTCTTCCCAAATTCATGACTCGTTAAGAGCTGTTGCCCAATCCCAATCCCAAACCGACCTTGAAATGGGGATGTACTACATGATTTGGGAAGACGCCGGTAAACGTCAAAAGGTAAACACCTCAAGCAGTGAACTTGGAAGGTATGGTGGTACCAACTTTGTGAAACACATGACTCCAGATGAATTTAGAAGTCTTGATTTGCTGGCTTGGTGGAGAGGTAAGGAGGATGAGTTTCCGATCCTCGCCGCCATGGCCAAAGATTTACTAACGGTCCAAGCTTCCACGGTAGCTTCGGAGTCTGCTTTTTCTGTTTCTGGCAGGGTTATATCGATTAGGAGGACTCGACTCACTCCACCAGCTGTAGAGATGTCTATTTGCTACAAGGATTACTTGGACGCTTTAGATAGGGCACAACATCAACGCTCACTCGAGGGGGAAATGGACTATGAGGCGGGCTTGTATGAAGACGAGGTCAATCAAGGACACACTCAACCAATGACCGATGAAGAAGCCGCGTACGACGATTACCTAAGGAATAGCTCGGGATCGGGTAGCGATGAAAATAATGAGTAAGAAACAGCAAGTTGTTAATGTAATCGTGTCTAAGCATTCTTTAATGTTTGTATTTTTGAGTTACGAATATGCGATAACGATTTAATGTTTGTATTTTTAATGTAAAAGCTATAAATGAAAGTTATGTATTTTTGAGTTACGAATATGCGATAACGATTTAATACTTGTAGTTACCGGTTTGCCTTGTAGTTACCGGTTTGTTTATACTGTGAAAAAATAATGGTTATTTAAAAAAAAAAAAAAAAAAAACCGGTTAACCGGTTAGACCGGTTATTAAAAAACCGGTTAATAAAAAAACCGGTTTATTAACCGGTTCTAACCGGTTCACAAACCGGTCGTAACCGGTTTGACCGGTTATGGTTTTCATGCACAAAAACCGGTTATTAACCGGTCCGGTTATTAACCGAACCGGTTTTTTTCCAGGACGAAAAAAACCGGTCCGGTTAATAACCGAACCGGTTTTTTTAAAAAAAACCGATTTGTGCACCTCTATGTTGGATGATGATGAATCATCATCACCCATAAGGGTTGGAGGAAGATAAAGATTTGATTGACTAAAACATTGTTGGTATGCACACCTCTTTTTGGATTGGAAAGAGACAAGAGCATCGCTTAGCTGTTTTTTTGGTTAATATTGTTTACTCAATTTTATATTATATTCCAAATATATTTTGAATAATATTATAATTTATGTGATGATATATATTTTTTTTTAACGGCCAATTAAGTAACGCCGGGTACTCCGTACGCGGCCCCCATTGTCTAAAGGTAGCCCGAGCCTGCCACTAGTCCGGACGGACGGAGCCCCTAGCGGTCCACCTATTGAGGGATTCACCGGATAAAACCCGACCTCCACGCCCGCCAAACGGCACGACAGCGAGGAGCCGGTAAAACCGGGTGAGGTCAGGACTCGAACTATGGCAAGCCAGAGTCATCCCTCATATATCCCATATAAATTGATGATAGTGAGGTTCGAACTCCCTACCTCTCACTTAAAAAGTGAGTGCTCAACCATTGAGTCACAACGAACTTATATGATGTGATGATATTAATTGTACTTTCTTTTGTATAAATATAATCTTGAGTTTGTAAGTATTTTGATAGTGATATTTGATTAATGGTCAAGTATTTTAAATTTTGAACTAGAATGAAACAAAATCAGTTAAAATGATGTGAATCTTTGTGTTTAACTCATGTTTGAAACATGTAGTTGTATTTAGTTTCAAAGACATCAGGATGATAATGGAAGACAAGACGAGTAAGTGACTTTCACTAGTATTCATATTATATAGATATCAAAAACATTACTTACATTTTACGAAAAATCAAATGATTTTGGTATAGCCAATCAAGGATGACTCCTACAAATTTTTCTATAAAATTATATACATAATAATTAAAAAGCTATTAATAATTAGAAACATCATGTTACATTGATTGTACTCCTATTAACTTTGTCCACAAAGAATGGTCACTATAAGATATTGAAGGAACTTAGCATAACCAATAGCCAATCTTTCAAGAGACATGAATGAAATTTATGGGACATTCACCACTATTCATCAAACCAATCTCTACAATTATTATTCCTATAAATAGCTTAACAAAAAATCATGTCTATATTCAACTTTCACAAATTTTTAGTTGAAACTAGTTTTTTATTTTTATTTTAGAAGAATTTAATTAAATAGCTACAGTATGCATCGCGAAAAGGGAAAAGATGAAAAGGATACACTCTCCCTTCTCATGAACGGTTTGTGTATACTAACTTCTCTCCCTGAAAAACGCAGATGAAAGGTCACCCACGGACGTATATTGCAAATGGTCTAAGAACGTGTTATATATTTTTTTTATATGGTATGAGATAGGAACTTTAAAGTAACTTGTTAATGACTTCATCCTTTAAAATACAAAACAAAAACGTAGAGAGTAACAGAAAGTAAAAAAAAAATTAAATAACTAACAACGCTCGGTGGTGCCAACAAACTCGTTTATACAAGAGCTTTCATGAGTTCCCACAAAAGTTCTATTTAATTTCTAAAGGCACGTGTGACCTCCAGGTAATTCTTTAGGTATTTTAAAATATTTTAACTAATCTATAGATTGTTGATAGAGGTTGAATCAAGACCGGCAGGCTGAATTTGTACAAGCTTAAACCGAGTTGTTAAGTAATAAGTATTACGGTCATGTATGATGGGGCCTTATAGAGGCGGCTAAAGCCCCTACACCACCTTCTGATGTATTATAGGGGTGTGAAGGGGCATGGGCATTTCACAATAATGTTCACACATGTTTTGAAGTGGTAATAGTTGAACAGACATCATCCATTACACGTTAAACAAAGTGATTATTATGTGACGAAAAACGCCCCTTAAGACCTTAAGAGGCGTTAACAACCATTACGCATGGCCTAAGACGAGAATGCTCATTAGGTATCATAACAAGATAGGTGTATAAGTTCCACAGTCCCACATTATATTCTTGGCTTGACAGGCATGATTGGTTATCCAACAAGATCCTTACTTTCTTATGGACAATGATTGCTTATAGATTGATTAAGCAATTGTTTCTTTCTAATATCAGTTTCTAATTTCCAATCAACAACAAGCAGATCTATAGGACATACACGAACACATGCTTCACAAGCAATGCATTTATCAAATTCAAAGTGAATTCGGCCGCGGAAACGCTCGGATGTGATCAATTTTTTGTAGGGGTATTGAATAGTTACAAGTAAACGATTCGCGTGTGATAAGGTAATCATGAAACCAAATGAAATAAAGCACTGCGATAAGACCCCATACCTAAAGCTAACATCATATAACCCAATTGAGACATTGTGGAATAGGCTAAACCTCTCTTAATGTCTTTTTGAGCAAGAGCTAAAGTAGCTCCGAAAAAAACTGTCAGGTAACCATCATACTTTTCATCTTTGTAAAATACAAAGATGATACAATTTTCTTTACCAGTGTTTTATTTCAACTAAACCATGGGAAATATATGCAAAAATTCTTAATAATACACATGTAGCTTTAAATTTGATACATGAACACATTCCTATTCACATTGGGTAGGTTTTATCTAGGTGGTTATATCCAGTATTGTAAAGATCGCTAGTGGGATAAAGACAAACGATTAATCGGATCTATACTATTTAATAAATAAAGCTTTCTAATGTCACATGTCATCACTATATTAATTCTTACAAAAGTTTTACTCCTCTCTCTCAAGTTAAATACATTTCTCTTTTTAATATTTCATTTTTCAAATTTTAATAGTTCCATCCTAATTTAAAAGAATTAATACCATCATAAATTTGTTAATTTTGAGTAATATAAAAAATATTGCATTAGTTATGTAATATAAAAAATATTGCATTAGTTATTAATATTAGATTTTTATAAGTAATCAATATGAAACGGGTAAGCTTTTTTAACCGGTTAAAGTATCAAACATTGTTCATGCCAAAACAGTTTAAGATTAGAATGAGTTTTGTTCCACGAGTTGATTTAAAAAAGTAGTCATTTACAACTAAGTTTTGATACAGAAAATAACAAAGAAATAATTTATGATTTATGAATTTTCTAAGAACTTTTTATTTCTAAATTGCGTAATATTTAATTTTTTTACCGTATGATATATCTTTCTATATATGATACATTTTTTTGTATTTCACATTATGTTATTATTTTAAAAAATTACTTATTCTAATCCGTGTGCTATACGGGTAACTAACCTAGTTGTTAATATATAATTTTCAGTTTTATATACACACACGTTTTTGTATGTAATTTTTAGTTTTATATATACACAAACACATTTTTTCCGTAAATTGGCTACAATCTCACCAAAAACTGCTGATTTTTGATTGAATTTTGCCGGAATCTACTGGTTTTGGCCAAAACCTTATAAAAAAGGCGCTTAAGTCTGATTAATCTTGATTTTGGCCAGTTTTAACCATTGACCAATTAGCCCAAAATTAATAAGTTAATTGAGAATTAATCAGCACCTAATCAAGATTTTTGCAACACTGGTTATAACTAGAGGTGTCAAAACATATGCGGATCGTGCAAAATGTCAAAACAGATGCTTTTTTAGTACCCGTCTAGAAACAGGTAGATTAATGTTTAATCTTGATGTACTTTAGCAAAGTACAAGACATTGTTAATTATCATCTTTTTAAACTTTTTTAAGCATTAGTAGCTATTACAAAGTGCAACTTTAATTATAATCCAACTAAAAGAAAAAATAGTTAAATAAAACCAAGTAAAAAAAACATATCAAAATTGCATCATTTTGGGTTTAACAGACTAACAAAAGAGAAAAAAGAAACATAATTTAGATGGTTTACAGTTGAGAATCCCATGCATATTTCTATTCTCTTTCGGCAAGTCAAAAACTCAGTCCGGGTCGTTTTAAACATCACTTCTCATGCTTCTCCAGCCCTGATGCATCTGTCCATTACAAAAGACACTTATGTTAGCAGATGATCACAACCCGTTTGACCCGTTTCCCTCTATAGCCTAACTCGTTTAGCCCGTTAATAATATGACATAACCTAAAATCAACTAGGTGATGCACTAGAATAACAAATATTTATTAGTTATTTTTCTATGCTAAAATATATGCCGATATGTAACTTGTATCCGACACTCAAACTCGTTACATTCCAGTAGCAAATGCGCAACTTTACAGATATACCCTTAAAATAAGCATGGCATTCCATTCCATTCTATTTTCAAGTTGCATAGCATCTACAACCCAACAAGAACCGTCCCACCTATCTAAGGGTAAAACAGGAATAATATAATAACAAATTATCTAGCTTAACTTGTCCGATCTGTTTATAAAAAACAAAAAAACAACCGCCATAGAAAAGACAAATATTTCACCTTTTTTGCTTTATAGTTTAAATCACTGTGATCATTTTAATACACTTTCCTCCATTTATAAAAGAATAACCTCCACAAAAACGAAAAACTATTTCACCATCTGAATACGAAAACTAGTGACGAAATGGTTGAAAGGAGTTGGGCTGGGTCAGGTTGACACGAAGTGACGAAACACTTTTTGTTCAATACATTTAAGTTTTATAAAAACTTGGTGTGCTAAGAGCAAATTATATTATTTCTAAACTATTATAATGTTCCTAATACAACAATTTTGAGCGCCTTTTGACATGTTTTCACTTTTCACATATTTTCTTGCTAATTTTTATATGACCTTTTAGATGCAATAACTAAAATCGACCCATGCATAAGTAAATGAAAATAAACTAGCACCTCCAACAGGAAAAAAAAAGTAGAAAAATAAATTGGTGAAGATTAAGAAAGTATACATACGTGAAAGTTTCGTCGAGCAACCATTCCCGTTAATAGAATATAAACTCGGTCTTCTTTCTTGACCTAGTGATAAAAGCTCCTGCACTCTTTCTGGCCAATCAGAATTCAACCTTCTAGCAAAGTCCTCTACTTCCCTGATAAACGAATCAAATCAAAACACACACACATATAATATATATATATATATATAGGATCATGTGAGAACCATTTTGAAATTGAGAACTTTGAGAACCATTTTCGACCTCAAAAAAAAATTCTTTTTAAGAAAAATATAAAACAAAAAAATCGCAAAAATAAAAAAAGTAAAAAAACAAAAAAAAATGTATTTTTCATCCCGTTTTTATAAAAAAATCAAATTTAAAAAAAATATCGGTTTAGCAAAATTATACATATACATATATGTAAAATACGTATTTTTTAATTTTATACAAGTTTTCCTTTATACACATATGTACAGTTCAAATAAATGATAACGTACATATGTGCAGATTATGTAAATCGAGATTAAATAAAAATATACGTGTATAATTAGGTTTTTTTTAATGAAACCGGGATGAAAAATAAAAACACTTAGTTTTTTTACTTTTTTAAAATTTTCATTTTTTTGTTTTAAAATTTTTTTAAGGTTTTTTTTTGTGGCCCAAAATGGTTCACAAAGTTCTCAATTTCAAAAAGTTCTTTTAAGATCCTCACCCATACATACATACATACATACATGTATGCAATTTGTACCTGTCAATTTGCTCTTTAATTTCAGGATCTATGCCATCTCCTATGTCGCAATCATCAAAATCATCATCAAGAGCAAATCTATCGTCTTCGGAATCTTGCAACTTCAAAAGCTCACTGATATTTGGTAGACAATGACCACCTTTGACCCTATCATCACGGCTCACAGAACTAATACCATTTGATTCCTGAAACAAAGGACAAATATCTGAATTATTAATGAACATGTTCTTATCACATATGACTAACAGTTCAAATAAGGATTATTAAGAACCTTGGCACCATTGTTTAGAGAAGAAGAGGTGTTTGAGTTTGTGCATACAGGAGACACGTTCTTTTGTTGGTTCTTTCTTCTACGGTTTTTCTTTTTGTTCTTCGCTGTTTTTACTTCCTTAGAATCTGCAACAAAGAGTTAGTAATCATGTTAATGAACACATATGTGTGTATATGTGTGTGCAGCAAAGAGTTTCAATTAATTTGTCGGGTTTTTTTTATGAACAAAGACAACGGCGAAAACATTTTAATTTTGTACTTTTTTCATTTTTTATTTATATTTTGAGTTATGATGTTTTTTATTGTTTTTTTTTTGGATTTTTTTAGGGGTTTTTAATCTTAATAAACACCCTCAAAAAAATCCAAAAATATCAATAAAAAAATCATAACTCAATATATAAAACAAAACAAGTAAAAAAACTAAAACGTTTCGTCCATTGTCCTCGTTTCATAAAAAAAAACCGAAACCCATTTGGACCCGTTCCGACCTGGACCCATTCTGACCCAAACCTGTTGACCCTAACCCATTCTGACCCGAACCAAAACAACTCATTTGTTAGTTGACCCATTCTGACCCTAACCCGTTCCGATCCAACCCAACCCATTTGCCACCCCTATGTGTGTGTGATACATATATGCGCTAAAGGTACCTCCATTTTCTCCATTAATAAATGACAAGAGTTCATCAACTGAACGATCATCTACATGCTCTGTTTCAACTTCAATGTTCTGAAGATCCAAATATCACATGTGACAATAAGTCAAAAACAGGTATTCGGTACTGAAATTACCTTGAGTTTCTCTTTTTCTTTTAATTCTTTCCTCTTTCTTGCATAAAGTCTATTCAACAATCGTATACGCGGGTCATCAGTTATATTTTTTAAAGGCTCCAACTTTTCTTCCTGCAGCAGTTATAATATACATTAAGACTAAATGAAAGTAAAGCATACAAAATAATATATATGAAAGCATAAAACACCTCTGTTAGATCATCGGGTATGTGAAAAGTTTCACGGATTTCTTCAGGAGTTTTCCCTTCAATCATTCTTGCAAGTGCCCTACTGGTAAGATCAACTAACGGCTTTAATTGCAAACTGTCAGCTGCAGACGTTAACTCACACAACCTATTTGTGTCCATACGTATAAACTTTTCGTCAAATGACTTCCGCTCCTATATAAAAAACCAAGTTTTTTTTCATTAATCAAGAAAAATTTTATATAGAATCACTATGTTAACTTTTCATGAATTTCAACAAGATATGAATAAGTTGGTCATTATCTTAATAAAAGATTTTGTAATCATAAACAATACATATACTTTAATGAAATTGCACTAATTTTGACGTTATATAAACTTTATTAACAGTATAAAAGATTTTGTAAACTTTAATGAAAAATTTTATATAGAATCACTATGTTAACTTTTCATGAATTTTTAATGGTACGCCCTACTTCCGGTGCGCGCATATAATGTATATATGTGTGAACCCTCGGGTGGGCAAAAGTGAAAAATTTTGACTTTGTTTTACTAATCTCGTGAAAATAACGTGTAAGTGGCGGAAGGTTAATCAGGCATCATGCGGTGGCGTTGATAGCCGAAAGACAAGGGTAGTAGGGTACATGCACCAATCGACGGTGTCCCGATGGTTGAGTGCTATGTGCCTTATGTCCAAGGCTTGATGCAAAACTACTATCGAGCTGGGGGTCTCACCGGAAGCAGCCTCTCTATTCCTAAAGGGTAGAGATAAGGTTGTCTACATCTTACCCTCATCAGACCCTACCATAGCTTTGCTATTGGTGGGATTTACTGAGTACGATGATGATGATGATGATGATGATGATATAAACTTTAATGAAATTTGAACCTGTTTTTATATAAAGAAGTTAGTTATTTAAATGCATACCTTGTTAGAGCGCCCTGGGACTTGATGGAATCGACAATAATCAAGAATTAAACTTAATGTAACGGGATTGACTCGTGCTGGAAAAGAAATTGGATATGTTTTCGAAGAACCCATGCCAGCATGTATCTCATGACATATAAAAGGACAAAATATGGCAACTTCTTGTTCCACTTGTTGGATCGATCCGTCAGCAGTTTGAAGCCATATATATGACTTCATCATCTGAAATAAAGCATCAGAATATAATCATGATTTTGATGCTTTCATGGTTCACATGAGTGATTTATGTATTCAAAAACTGCATTGACTGTTTGATTTAACAAAGTTGTGGATTGAAACCACATAAATATTTTTTTCTGCCTATTGAATATTTACAAAATACTCTTCTGTTTTTAATTAGCTAGTATTCCACCGTCGTAAAAATAATATATAAATGTAAGATTATAATAATAATATTGTCAGAATGCCAGCCTTGTTTTAAATCGTTATCCAAGAGACATCACCACACATTAAGCGTTATAAAATACAAAAATAAAAGTATTGTATGCAGCTCTCCTTATACACATAACAAGTCTAAAACCGTATACTAATGAAAGAACAAAAAAATCAAGAAGAAAAGTGAATACAATACCTCAGGTTTAATCACGTCAGGTTCTGACATTATGCCAGGATGATAAATACTTAAAAGGGACGCTGTGCTGGTAAATTAAAAGCCTGTAATCAAGATATTGAGCAACAGATATTAGCATTTACACAATTCTCATTGTTAAATATATGCATCATAATATATATTCTTTTTTGCACTTAAATTTCCACAATTCTCATTCATTCTTCAAAAGCAGCATTTTTTGGCGAATTTGCAAAAACAACAGTTAGCTTGAATTTATCTAAGAAGATAAGTCTGTATGTTAAGACCGGCTTATAACACTTTACAGACATGCAAATTTGTGTGGTAGCACAAGCATGGCCAATTAAGCATTACACACGTTTACAACAAAAATTATCCAAAAACCATTTCTTTCCTATTATATCATTAGGCATGAAAGTACTAACAAAAGCAATGCTAAAGAAATTGCTAAAGAAATTGGCACAGATGTTCCTTAAAATATAACATCAAAGTTTACAGGCTCACCCACCCTTACCAAATACCGAAAAAAATAAGAAAAAAACTGCATTCTGTAACTTTTAAGTATCGGTAGCCTGCTAACCATGTAACTTCAAATATTCATTTTGACAACCGAGAAAACAACACTAAATAAACAAAAGCAGCCTGATTCATTAAGATGCAAAACCATAAACAACGCCACTAGCATGTTTTCAACTTTATAAAGATGTATCTCTTGGTGCACAAATTAAAGTATACTCTGCTTATTTTTATATAATTAACTCTAGCAACTAGATAAATAAAATCATTCAATAACCGTACAAAACCCTAACACTTAACCCTTATGTCTTGATTAATTATAGCAGCTTATCGAACAGATAATATCGTAATATCATGACAATAAGACCAAATTTTAAAAAGAAAATTTGTTCTTCACGTGTTAACATCTGAATCAAAACTACAAAGTTTACAAACTTCACAAACAAAAACAAACTTATTCGTTAAGATGCAAAACCCTAAACATACACGACTAGCACATTTCCAACTCTATAAGAATGGACTTCTTAGTGCGCACAAATCAGTACAAATTCTGATCATTTTAATAAGATTAACTGCAGCAACTAGATAAGCAAAACAGCAAAACCCTAACACTCAACCCGTATATCTGGATTAATCATAACAGCTACTTAAACAAATATTATCATAACAATATCACCAAAATCATTCACAGTCTGTTCAAAACCCTACACCAAATTTTCCTTTAAAAAAACATTTTTTTTCATCAACTATTAAATAAAATCTATTCAAGCTAATTACTTTAAGTAATAATCAAACACTCACTAAATTACTCCAACAAATTCATCAATTTTGCAAAACCCTAACACTTTATAACAGCTACTCAAACAAATATTATCACAACAATAACACCAAAATCATTCACAATCTGTTCAAAACCCTACACCACCTTTTATTAAATAAAGCAAAAAAACATTTTTTTCTTCAAATATTGCAAATAAAATCTATTAAAGCTAATTACTTTAGGCAACAAACAAACACCCAAAATTATTCAAAATCTGTTCAACACCCTAGGCCAACTTTTATTAAAAAAAAAACATTTTTTTCTTCAAATATTGCAAATAAAATCTATTAAAGCTTATTACTTTAGGCAATAAACAAACACCCAAAATTATTCAAAATCTGTTCAAAACCCTAGACCATTTTATTATTTTTTTTCTAAAAACTGGAAAAATAATGATTTTTATTCTTCAAATATTAAAAAAAAAAAAAACTATCAAAGCTGATTACTTTAGGCAATAAACAAACACCCAAAATTACTCAAAATCTGTTCAAAACCCTATACCATTTTTTTTCTAAAAACTGAACAAAAAATGAATTTTTTCATCAAATAATAAAAAAAATCTATCAAAGCTAATTACTTTAAGCAAAAAAAACAAAAACCCACAAAAATAACCCGAATTACCCACAAACCCACCAACCCAATTTCGCAAAACCCAAACCCGAACCCGGTAACCCATCACCAAATTACAAATTAGGGTTTAAATATTCCACCAATTAACTAGCAAAAACTTGGGTTATATCTCAAATTCTCATACATTTGTGAAAACTGAAACGATTCAACAGTTTGGTGTATGTATATATGTACCTGAGTGAATAAGATCTGGTGGGTTTGATTTCAAGAATTAGGGCTTTGAAAATTGGCGGGTGTTTAGATGAATCAATTAGCGGATAAGAAGACGATAGATAGATGTGTGAATTTGTGTGTGTTTGTTTTCGCTATGTGGTGAGACTGTGTGTATGTGATTGATTATTATTATTATTATTATTATTATTATTATTGTTGTTATTATTATTATTATTATTATTATTATTATTATTATTATTCATATTTAGGGATAGAAATGTGAGGGGTGTGTTTGTGTGAAGAGATAAAGTTTGGGGTTTTAATTGTAAGTTTTGTAAATTTAGAGTTGTTTAATTTACCCCCCTCTCACATTTCAATCATGTCATTTTTTACCTTTTTGTTGTAACCTTGTGTTAGTGACTCGTAGGTTTGTTCACGAGCCGAGCCAGGGTGGGTTCGAGCATGAGCTCGAAGTTGAATGAGACCGTTTGGCTAGGCTCGAGCTCGAGCTTGAAGTTAAATGAGCCAACGAGCTGAGCCATGAACTGATCCGAGCTTGGGTCACGCTCATCTCGATTACAAAAATGATCCTGCTTGACTCCGGTTGTTTCAAATCAAGTTTTTTAGATGGTTTTATTCGGGATTTTATCGAGCAAGCTATGAGCCGCGAACTTTATGAACAATCCTATCGATTCAGTATGTAAATGAGCCGAGGGCTAGGTTCGGTTTGTAAGCGAGATAAACACGATGCTCAATCAAAAAATGTTAGAAAATGTTCGTTCAATTTGGCTAGAAAACTCGCTCAATCAAAAAATGTTAGAAAATGTTCGTTTAAAGTGAAAAAAATAAGTAATGCTAGAAAACTCGCTCGATGCTCAATCAAAAAATGTTCGTTCAATTTGGCTCAATTTGTATTTAAACATATTTGCTCGATTAGGTTTATAAACAAGCCAAGCATGAGCATGCCCAACCTCATATCAGTTTGACTCATGAACAACCTCGTCTGAATTGATGTATAATATGATTTTTTTTATTTCTTTACCGTGTTTGATTATTTTTATGACTATATATCACCGGTAATATTACGATTTATTAATGTTGGTAAACATTAAAGTATGATGGTATTGTAACCTATAAATGTTGTTTAGTTTGCTTGGTGTTATTAAGAGAATAGATGCATTGAATAAACTTTAAATCCGAAAATTAATTGAATTTAACTCATGACAACAAACAACTGCAAATATAGTTAAAAGGTGTATCGTAACAATTAATTTATTGCTATGCGTTAAACATTGTAAAGAATTTATTGTTATAGATAATTAGATATAGACATATAGTTATACTTTATATTAAAAATAATAACACTAATAAAAAAGAAGATTATCAAGTAGCTTTGTTGAAGTTTCAGTATATTTACTATTAGTTTAAAGATATTAATAAATAATTACATAGTTTATTAGCAAAAGTATTAATATTAAATCAGTGCTAGTAAACAGCAAAATAATATAATACAAATAGTATAATATAATATTACATAATAAAATAAAATAATATAATATAATATAATATTTCTTAGTTGACACAAAATAGATGGGCCCATCACAAAGAAAGTCACAAAGAAAACATTTAGACGGAAATACAAATTTTGTTTTTTAAGCATACCTGATTTACGAATCAAGTCATTCAAAATGTTTACTTTCAGATGGTGTCATTTACATGTTATGTTTATTTGATTTCCATCATTTAAGCTAACTATCATCTAATTCCTCCATTAAGTTGATGCACGTGAGACCGTGAGTAACATGTGAGGGCTTTTTGGTCTTTTAACATATCAATTATCCCTCATCTCTCTCTTAAACCACGCTAAATACCAGATCAATCACACATAAATATCTTTAACATGTATACATGTTACCCGTGCGCATCAACTTAACGGAAGTCTTGATGACAGTTAGTTTAAAGGACAAAAATCAAATAAAATAAACATACCATGTAAAGAACATCGCCTTAAAATAAACATTTTAAATGACCTGATTCGTAAATCATGTATTTTTAATGAAAAAAATTTATATTTATGTCAAACATTTATATATAGTCCAACCAATTTTGATGAATTCAACGAGAAATTAGTGGACCGTGGACTCCCGTTGAAAATGAATTTGAAATAAAGTGGCCCAAATGATATTTTGTTTTCTCTATTGTTTGCCCATGATTTAGGCTCACGAACATCTTGACCAGTATCTTTGACCATCAAAGTACTTTTGTTGATTTATCAACTCGTAGTCTTCGTGTGTTTAAAAATATATTGTTCAAACACAAAGCCTTACGTTCTATCAAACCTATTGAGAAGTTTTTGGACATTGTATTTTATTTCTTAATCGTTGTTATTGTCTTATTGAACAGTTCAACGGTTGTAATTCGTATAAATTCTTAATATGCTTGTTGCAACGAGATATAGTGTTTGAGGTGACAAATTTCGTTTAAATATGAGTACTTTGCGGTAAAAGAGTATTGTTGCTTTCGACATGAGTGAAAATCTTGTGACAAATATGATGTAAGATCAAAAAACTGAATACTTAGAGACAAGTAATATGTATGTGTAAAAACATAATGTGATTATTGGGATTCTACTAAATAAATGGAGTGTTCATTTGAAATTTTATGTAACAAGCATAAACTAAAAACGACTAATGTAAGTTGGCCTTAAAAATATTATGAATTTTGACAAATATGTTTTTTTGGCATTTTTATAAATGTTACTAGATGACTTGAAAGATAAACAAAAATTTATAGTTTTATGATACAAGTTAACATAAATGCATTATTATGTATAAATAGAATGATTTTGACATCGTATTTATTTTCATACTTTTATATGATTATGCAACCTTAACACAAATCTAACATGTTTTCTTTCCGTCAGTATGCGTATGCATGATTACACCACGAAACACATATCTTCTTATGATTAATTAGATGGATTTGAAATTATTAGAATAAATCATCCTCATCTTTTCATTAACAATTCCCATCGGTATAAATAATACAAAGTATCACGTATAAATGGCAATAATAATCAACTAATAATTACAAGAATAATCAACTATATATAAATATTCTATTACACCCCCGCAGTCGAAGCGGGAGGCGACCGGATGCTGAGACTGGATCTGAAGTCTTCAAACAGAATGCGCGGTAACCCTTTTGTGAAAATGTCAGCAACTTGATAACGAGACGGAACGTGGAGAATTCGAACTTGACCACGCTGGACTTGTTCACGGACAACGTGGATGTCAAGTTCAATGTGTTTAGTGCGCTGGTGTTGAACCGGGTTACCGGAGAGATAGATTGCACTCACATTGTCACAGTAAACGACGGTGGCTTTAGACAGTGGACGATGAAGTTCCAGAAGTAGATTGCGAAGCCAACAGATTTCAGCAACTACGTTTGCAACCCCTCTATATTCAGCCTCGGCACTAGAACGAGAGATGGTAGGCTGCCTCTTGGAAGACCAGGAAATGATGTTGTCGCCTAAGTACACACAGTAACCACTTGTGGATCGACGAGTGTCTGGACAACCAGCCCAGTCGGCATCGGTGTAAGCAAGAAGCGTGGGATCACGGTGAGAAGTTAGGGTGAGGCCGTATGAGACTGTGCCTTGGACATAACGAATAATGCGCTTTAGAGCATTCCAGTGATCAGTTTTGGGCGCGTGCATATGTATGCACACTTGCTGTACAGCATAACAAATGTCGGGCCGTGTGAAGGTGAGATATTGTAGCGCCCCAGCCAAGCTCCGGTAGAGTGTTGGGTTGTCAAAGGCGGTACCCGAGGTTGCACTGAGTTTGGAGTTCGTGTCGACCGGAGTGACAGCTGGCTTACAAGACGACATGCCGGCACGTTCAATAATTTCAGTCGCATAGGTTTGTTGAGATAGAAACATGGTGTAAGGCCCCGTTACCGGTAACCCTACTGTCGTGTCGGATTTACTCATAAACACAGTTCTTCAAATCAGAGTTTATTAAAACTTTTCGCGGAATATAAAACGTCAATCATTTGTTACAAAACATTAAATCTTTTCCTTGATACCATAACACCAAAACTTTATATTTAAAACATCTTTACTTCTTTCTTCAGATGCCAGCCGTTCAATCCATGCCATGTGCCATCCTCATGCTAACTCTATAATCAGCTCACCTGCGTGCATACTAAAAGTCAGCTACGCTGAGTGAGTTCTAGTTAATCACATAATCATACAATACATTCTTGCATTTCATACTTTCTTACCTTCATACTTTTATACATTCATATATTCATACTTTTATTCATTCATACTTCTATACATTCATGTATTCATGCTTTTATTCTTTCATACTTCTATACATTCATGTATTCATACTTTTATTCTTTCATACTTCTATACATTCATATATTCATACGTTTTAAAGAGCCTTTCGCCCTATAACCTCACAGATATTATAAGGGTCTGGTCCCTAACATCACAGATATTATAAGGGTCTGGTCCCTAACATCACAGATATTATAAGGGTCTGGTCCCTAACGTCACGGATATTATAAGGGTCTGGTCCCTAACGTCACAGATATTATAAGGGTCTGGTCCCTAACATCACAGATATTATAAGGGTCTGGTCCCTAACATCACAGATATTATAAGGGTCTGGTCCCTAACGTCACAGATATTATAAGGGTCTGGTCCCTAACATCACAGATATTATAAGGGTCTGGTCCCTTGTTTTCGAATATTAGAAGGGTTCGATTCCCTCTTCGTCACCATACAACCATACATCATACCTCGAGTATTAGTAGGGCTCGGTACCCTTTTCGTAACCATACATTATCATTTCTTTCTTCTATTATCTCTATCATGTTCATACACATAAACATACATATCATACTTACCTTACACATAGTGTTACAACCTGACAGTACGTGCAATATCCGAAGATCGTTCACGTACCATCAAGCAATCATTCCTATATATCATATCATTCACATAAGGCATACACTTATCTCTTAGGATAAGCGTATTAACAAACATATCGAGTATGCACACAGCCCCGAAAACATAACACATAATGGGGCTAGAAACTCACCCGGATCCTGTTACGCTCGCCGTTGATCGTAATTCCTTTCTTTAACTGGGCTCGGCTAACTGTATAATATTTACATATATCAATTAACTACTACTACTCGTTTTGTATTTCTATCTATATATGACCCACAACGAACGGGGGTCCGGGGGCAGCGCCCCTGGCAGCGGGGTTCTAGGGGCGGCAGCCCCTAGCGGGGTCCAAGGGGCAGAGCCCCTGGCTGGGGTTAAGCTGCCAGGTCAGCTTGGAAAAATTTTATTTTCGATAACTGCCTTAACACATTTTCCATTAGGTTTTTAATTTATTATCTAAGCGAACTTCACTTTAGGCGAAGTTAAACCTTAGGCGAACTTGGCTTCAGGCGAAGTTTAAACCTTAGGCGAACTTGGCTTTTAGGCGAAGTTAAACCTCAGGCGAACTTGGCTTTTAGGCGAAGTTAAACCTCAGGCGAACTTGGCTTTTAGGCGAAGTTAAACCTTAGGCGAACTTGGCTTTTAGGCGAAGTTAAACCTCAGGCGAACTTGGCTTTTAGGCGAAGTTACCATTTAGGCGAACTTAGCTTTTAGGCGAAGTTACCATTTAGGCGAACTTAGCTTTTCAGCGAAGTTGCCATCAGGCGAACTTGGCTTCAGGCGAACTTATCATCAGGCGAACTTGGCTTGCAGGCGAAGTTCATCAGGCGAACTTAGCTTGCAGGCGAAGTTCATCGCTTGAAGGCGAAGTTGCCCAGATGAAGGCGAAGTTGTCGCGCTGCAGATCTGTTTGCCCATAACTCCTTCGTTTCTTAGCCAAATAACTCGATTTTGGTACCCACGGAATCGTATGATCGGCGCCTACAAATCCCAACCATCAAATCGGCCTAAAATCGACGTTTTAGGGGTCCGATTTGGGCAGTTGGGTTTCGGGTCCGGTTAACCCATCCAATCCTAACCATTTTCAGTAATATTAGCTTTGTTGGATTAGTTCTTACCTTATCAACTCAGATCTATTCAACAGAATCTCGGGTCTCGGCTTCGAATCTCGGTCGGTTATGTGTGTGTTTTTGAGGAGTGTAAAAGAGAAAGATGGAAATAAATGATATTTTGGGCTTGGGATGGGTATTTATCTCTCTCAAGCCCACGGACCCAAGGCCCATTCTCATTTAACCCATCTTACGCAATCTAAGTCCAAGACCCACATACATTTCCCAACACTAGCCCGACCCATACCAACTCCTATTCTATTATTTATTTCCTGATAACCCGAGTAATCTTTCCCTCTATTGTTAAGTAATATAATTAATATTATCTCGAAATTTCGGGATGTTACACATGGTGTCTTGGCGTCGGGTGACCGAAATCCCTAGAAAAAAACTTAAGTCACCGAGATCCTTCATGGCGAATTCAGTGGAGAGATACTGCATAAGATGCTGGCGGAGAGAGGTAGAAGAAGTAACCAAGAGAATATCATCAACATAAAGGAGAAGATATGCAGTGTCACCATTTTGATGCAGGATGAACAAGGACGCATCGCAGCCACTTTGAGTGAATCCCAAGGTAAGAACATAGTCTGTGAACCGTTGATACCAGGCTCGAGGTGCTTGTTTTAAACCATATAAAGACTTTTTCAATCGACAAACATGATCCGGGAACTGCTTATCCCGAAAACCCATGGGCTGGTGCATGTACACAGTTTCATGGAGATGGCCGTGAAGGAAGGCATTGGTGACGTCGAGTTGATGAACCGGCCAAGATTTTGATAGAGCAATGGTTAGGACGGTGCGAATAGTAGCATGTTTAACCACCGGACTAAAGGTTTCGCCACAATCAATACCCACCTGTTGAGATCGACCGTCACAAACTAATCGGGCTTTATACCGTTCAAGGGTACCATCAGACCTGAATTTGTGTTTAAGTAACCACATGCTTCTAATAATGTTCATATGTGGTTCACGTGGCACCAAGTCCCAAGTATCATTATTAATAAGGGCGTGAAACTCATTGGTCATGGCAGTATGCCATTCCGGTATGGACAAGGCTAGGGATGGGTTTTTGGGTACAGGGATGATGTTTGTGGAGTGAAAGGTGAACGGTTGTTTGGGTTTAATGATGCCATCCATAGCCCGTGTACGCATTGTGCGTGTGGTGGTTGGCTGCATAGGTGGGGGGGATGATGGGGTAGTGTGGGATGCGGGTTGAGTGGCGGGTGCCGGGGGTGGGGCCAGGCGGCGCCTGGAGTAGGTGAGTATAGGTCGGGTGGAGGGTGGGGAATGGGAGGTAGTGGGTTGGGCCGACGGTGAGGGCGAGGAAGGAGATCGAACTGGTGTATGAGGGGGTGAAGAGGGTGAGGAGGTGGGGTTATGAGGAAAGGAATATGAGTCCCATAGGAACGAGGAAGGACGATCAGTGAGAAACTGGTATGATTTTTGTGGAGAGGTTTGAATAAGGTTGGCAAAGGGAAAAGTGGATTCGTCTAAGAGGACATGGCGGGAAATAGTAATGTGATGGGATCGTAGGTTGTAACATTTATAACCGCGGTGGGAAGGAGGATAGCCAAGAAAAAAGCATGGGTAGGACCACGGTTCGAGCTTGTTAATGGTGGTGGAGGGTTTAAGTGGGTAGCAAAGGCAACCGAATACGCGTAAGTGGTCGTATGTCGGTATTTGGGAGTAAAGCAGTTGGGTAGGTGTGCGGAAGTGATGGGTTTTAGAGGGGGTTATGTTGATGAGGTGGGTGGAAGTTTCAAGGGCATGATGCCAGAAGTTTGTGGGTAAGGAAGATTGGGCAAGTAAGGTGCGGAGGATGTTATTAATGGAGCGGATTTTGCGTTCCGCCTTGCCATTTTGTGGCGAAGTATATGGGCATGATAGACGGTAGAGGATACCATGTTTATCAAATAAGTGTTTGAATGACGTGTTAACATATTCTTTACCGTTATCACATTGAAAAGTTTTAATGGTGCGGTTGAATTGGGTGCGAACAAGGTTGGTGAAAATTTCAAATACGGTAAAAACGTGTGATTTGTTTGAGATTGGATATGTCCACAAGTAATTTGTATAATCATCTAAAAATAACACATAATAGCGGTGCCCGGCGGAGCTTATGACCGGTGAGGTCCAAACATCACTATGCACAATATCAAATGGTTGCAATGTATTATTATTAGACAAATGAAAGGGGAGTCTAGTACTCTTGCCAAACACACAAGGTTCACAAACAGCTTTATTGAAATTTGAAAAGACAATGGAATTAGAATTCTTCAAAGACTGTAGAAGAGCCGGGCCAGGGTGACCCAGGCGTTGATGCCATAGACTGGAGGACTGAGCAGCAGTGGTGGAGGTGGAGAAACAGTGGGCATCCTTGGAGAAGGTGTAGAGATCACCGCTGCTGTCGCACCGGATTATAGGTTTCCGGGTCTTGAAGTCCTTCACAAGAAAACCAAAGGGATCAAATTCCACAGAAACAGAATTATCTCTAGTGAATTGACGAACAGAGATGAGTTTTCTAATAAGGTTGGGTGCATAGAGGACACGGTTTAAGACAAATGGTGGGTAGGGTTTTGGGAAGGTTTGTGGTCCATGTCCATATACCGGAATGGAGGTGCCATTACCAACAATAATATTTTCATTCACACGATTATTAAGAATGGTACGAAAGTTACCTGAGTTAGGGTCCATGCTGATGGTTGCACCGGTGTCCATGACGCCATGCTGATAGTCCGGTGGGTTGAGAGACATGGTGTAAAGTGCCTGTTGAATGTCAGTGGGAGTATAGGTTGCTTGGTGGCCTTGGTGAGGTCGTGGGCCGAGGATCCCTTGGCTGTGGGAGGTGTTCTGTGGTGGGGGGACAGTGGGGTACGGGCATGGGGGTGGTGGAGGAGACCAAGGGAGCCAAGGTGGTGGGGAGGAGGAGGTGGGGTGGGGGTTCGGCATGGTCCAAGTGTAGGTTGTGGGTGAGGTCCAATGACCGTATGGTTGTCCACGCCCAAGGTTGGGATTGCCCCGCGACCAGGAGTATCTACCGCGACCACGGCCCCGGGTGCGTCCGCGACCGCGGGCTGAAGGTGGATTCGGGTCAGGTTGGGCGGCCGAGGGGGGGTGGGTTGGTTTGTGGTTTTAGAGGTGGTAGTGTGTAAGGCTTGACCGGCTATGGTGGCTGCATACTGGGCTTTCTCGGCTTTTTGACTTTCGATCATACAAAGTTGGGAGCGGGCTTCATGAAAGGATGGGATGGGGTCTTTGTGTTGTAGGATGGTTGAGATGCCTTCATATGCATCGGTGAGGCCAGCAAGTAGGTGTAAGACTAGGAGTTTATTATCAAGGGGAGCACCTACGTTGGCAAGTTGATCGGCGATGGATTTGATGGCTTGACAATAAGCAGACATGTTGGGAAAACCATCAAGCCGAGTGGTTGCAAATTTCTGAAGAAGGTATGTAGCTCGAGTGTTCTTGTTGTCTTGGAAAAGGCCTTCAAGAGCCGACCAAGCATCATAGGCCGACATCTTGGGTTTGACAATAGTATTAAGAAGATCATTAGAGATAGTCCCATAGATCCATTGTTTGACAATGGCATCTAGACGAGACCATTGATCATCCAGGGACTGCTGAGTTGTATCTTTTGCAGCATCCGATGAGGAGGATGTTGCGGTTGTGATACGAGGAGAAAGGTGATCACTTACCTGATAAGCATGGCAGTGATTTTGGAAGAGCTCTGCCCACAGTCCATATTGACTGGATTCGGATTCAAGGAGGACTGGAATGGCGTGTCGGATGTTGTTGACAGTAATGGCAGGGTGGAGTTTCTCGGCCATGGTGGTTTCGGCAGATGAGACTGCAGCAGAAGGAGGGGGCGGCAGGGAAGGGGTGGGGAGATTAGGGTTAGACTCTTGATACCATATTAGAATAAATCATCCTCATCTTTTCATTAACAATTCCCATCGGTATAAATAATACAAAGTATCCCGTATAAATGGCAATAATAATCAACTAATAATTACAAGAATAATCAACTATATATAAATATTCTATTAGAAATTTAGAAGAATATTTTTTAGTTTTGGATATTATATGTATGCCAAATGTCAAATGTCAAATATCATAAGAACATGACAATCAATCAACTTATGTACAAGCTGCCTTAACCCGTAAATAGATTTATATATAAAAATAGATTTATATATTAATATGTTTTATAACTGATTTATATCCTAATTTTGACTCATAAAACGTTATTACACATTATTCATTCATTTATTATTTATTTTTCTAATGGCACTTATAACAAATGCATAACTATAAACCAAAAAATATGAAATATTCAACTACACATTAAATAAAGTCAAAAGTCAAACTCATTAGTCAACTTCTCACCTATTACCTATACATCCAGGGACAATATCGTCAATTTCCATGATGCACCCTACTAGATTTAAACACAACACCTCCCACGCTCTCTTCATTCATTCGGTTTAAAAAATTTTCTGAATCCGTCACTTATACAAAAGCAATGTTTGAGCCGAGACTGAGCTCGGTGAGACTCAAGCTCGACTTCTTTTGACATACGAGAGCTCAAGCTCACGCATGGCTGGGCTCAGCTCGTTAATTATTTATTAATTAAATTACATAAAATATTATTTTTATACGTTTTGAGAAAACCTTGAATGACCCAAATCTTGACTCGAGATCGGCTGTGCGGTGTGAAACTAAAATTTAAATGTTCAAAAGTGTTAAAATTTATAAGTTCATAAGGCTTGTAAAGGCTTCACGTTTTGACTTACTAGTCAAGCTCTTTTTATAAAGCTCGAGCTCGGCTAGCTCGCTCATTACTTACTATTAATTAACTTACATAAAGATTATATATTTTTATACATATTGAGAAAACCTTAAACAACCCTAAGCTCAGCTCGAGTGCAGTACGACTTAAACGAACTAAAGCTCAACTCGAGCGTTCGCCTGTGGAGTTTGAAACTAACATATAGAAGTGAAAAATGTTAAAACCTTAAAGATTCACAAGGCTCCTTAAGGATTAACGAGCCTAAACGATTTTCCCGTACAATGCTTGAGTTTGGGCTCGATATGGCTAAGCTCGTTTCGAGTTTTTTTATCAATCCAAGTTTAAGTAGCTCATGTCATTCACACCGTATTTTTGGTGGATCCATTGCTAAATGGGAAAAAATAGCTAGAATTGACTTATAAATTATCTATATTTTTGGTGCATTATTATGTCATTGGCATGTGTATTTGTTTCTCAAAATACACATATCTGTTTAGCAGTACATTTAGGTGGTGGTTGGATATATATAATAAAGTACATAATTGTTTTAAATGCCTCTGTGCAGAATCCACATGGTAGTCTCATTGATGTTAACATTTAAGTCTTACTAGTTACTAACCAAATGTCCAAATTGTTTCATACTGTTTATAATTATATAATAATAATATTGTATAACAAACTATTGTCTAAACTTTAAACAAGTGTGACAAAATCACAAAATGCAGGATGGATTCATGGTGCCAAAAAGACAAATCAGCAGCCATCTTATCACCTGTAACAAGGTGAAAATTTCGAGTTCAAAGTATCAACTTTTCAAAGTCTAGGGATTAAAATTGGCAAATTCCAAACCCCATGGTTTAAATTGAAAATTCTGATTTCCTGACCCATCGCGCTACACGATGAGTCAGAGGAGAGCCCCACGCGTATCGCGATGGGATACCTGACACATCTTGACACGTGTGCCACGTGGCACACGGTGGCACTGGTTATCGCCACGTGTCACCACGTGGCAACAGTGCTGCCACGTGTTGCCACGTGGAGCGGTGCCTGCCACGTGTCGACACGTGGCAGGTCTACGCAGTGAGTCAGCAGACCTATATCGCGATACGCGATAGGTCTGCCCAGGAACCCATCGCGTATCGCGATGGGAACCGATTTCAAATCTATAAATAGCAAGGTCCGGGTTTCATTCTTGGCATCCCACAACTCAGCTCTCACTCCTCTCTCTAACATCTCACTACATCCCGACAATCGTATACTCGATCCACCTCGATAAAGGTGCCATGTTTCATCGTAAAGCGTGTCCCGAACCTTCATTTGTGTACCGACGTTTCCTTGAAGTTTGTGCCACCCTCCACTCACATACCAAGAAGGTGTTTGTCGTTATGGCGATGAGTCTCGATAAGCGTGCCACGTGTGTTGAAGATTGGCATTTGTTGATTTGTTTGAGAAAGAAGCGACGTTGGAGTGCTGCTCAAGTCTCTAGGGTTTCTATACGCCACTAAGGTTAGGTGTAATAGCGAATTCAATATTATATTAAAGGCTTGAGTCTTAAGTCGAGGTTATACTCGATACCTCGATAAAAGAAAATAAATATAAATATAACAAAGAAATGAATAAAAGATTGTGTATTGAATATTGTGATTACATATATATGTGTGTAAGTATATATGTATATATAATCTTTGTTATGAAAATATTTTTTAATGAGTATTCTTAAATAATAAAAGAAAATGATTACGTTTCTTGGAGAAGAAGAAACGTCGGGTTTTGAATATAAACTAAAGGTTTATAATTTACTTTTACACTAAAGGTTTTCAAGTAAAAGAAAATGAACTAAAGGTTCATCGAGGATTGAGATATAAGACTAAAGGTCTTAAGCCGGATCGTGTATCCGACTAACAAATATTTCTACTCGTACTATAGGTGCGAGATAAAGAAAGGGAAAGACCCTTGGACGGTGAGAGAAGCCGATCCTAAAGCGAGAAGGTGAATACGCTCCCAAACTTTTACTTATTTAAAAATGAGTCAACTTGAGATATGAAATTGTTTACAAGGAACTATGTGTTCCTAAAACCGTTATAAATAAAGTGTATAAACCTAGCCCTCAGGCTGTGGTATACGTATGTCTGGATCCTTACATAGGTGGTACTATGCGATGTATGGGCATGATCGCACCACCCTTGGTCGTAGGACGCTCTCCTGTAGGGAGTACGACCTTATGTGTATATTTACGGGTACTTAACTAAGTCGAACGCTGCGGTGTTTGCTGAGGTGAGCTAGCGTAGAGGCTCATATTTATAATGTGTTATTTAACTTTGTTATTCCTAAGCCACGTTGGGCCGAGGCAGGCGTAGTCTCGAGGGGTAATAAAGTAAAAGAAATATTTTTGCGTCAGCGTGTTCACTAGCATTCGTTGCTAACGTATTTTATTACATTTTTGCAGGTGAACAAAGCTAGAGCTTGGAAATGACGAAGTACTAATATCCGATGGCTCGGATTTATTTTATAAGTATAATATGGTGGTTGTAAACATAAACAAATAATCTTTTGTTAACAACTCTAAACGGGTATTTTTAATTCCCGTCTTTGAATGTTTATATAAATTACATTTTTGATCCTTAAGGTTTTATAAGTCTTCCGCAACATAACGCAACTCTGATTTATTTACAAACATGATACCAACTTATGGGTCGCACTCCTAGGCCCTAGATGGGGGTGTGACATCACCGGACCGTCTCAAAGCCCGATTGATCTTTCACGATGACCGTCTAGTGCAGCGGCCCAACCCGTTAAATGTTTTATGGAACAACGTTAAGTTCTGGGCCCGTATTTTTATTTCATGAACCCGAGTCCAACGTATGAGATAACGTTTCTTGAGCGTTTGACCGAGGAAATGACAGTTAAGGGGTCGTCGATCGAGGCAGCAAATCATGTGAGAGAGTGTTGATGTTTTAGGATTTGAATGCACTTATTTGACTAGGAAAGACAAGTATTTGTTACTTGGTGAAAGTCGAGTCAATGTATGGCAAGAAGTTAGTGTGACTCAGTTTATAGTCAAGTAGATTGGTGGTGGTTGATAGAGTAAGTTTTTATGGACTAGCTTTTGATGGGTATGATGTCCCATTGCTTGTCACATGTTTTTCTTTTTCTGCTGTAATATTTATAACATATTTATCAAATACATATTAAAGTTATTTACTTTTATCATGTTTTCTAAACAAATACTGTTCATGATTATTTCATTAAACCAGTTTCGTTGGCCCTTTGGATTGACAAAGGGCCCACACACTCATCTTCATTCTCGTGCCAGTCAACCCCCTCACGCCCTTGCCCTTAGGCTATGTATAGTGGAGGGGCTATAAATAGGGGCGAATTGTGACACGTGGCGTCCAGTCAATAAATTGTGAGAATTTGTTTTTGGGATGTAATGGTGTAAGGATTACAAGTTGGGCCCACTGTATCTTTTTTTTATTATTTTCTTTTTATAATTAAACTAATCAAATAAAAACCAACTTATTTAAATAATTAAATAAAAATGCATTAAAATCAAAAAGAAATACAAAAAAATACATAGCTAAAAAAAATACTAATATCCATAATATTCGTACATTTTTCGACTCGTCGTCGTTGCAACAATGCGGCCTCTTCATGTGACCCGACCGCTTTGAGAGATTCGTATTCTTTACTCATTTCCCGCAACTCCATCATAGCGACAATTTTTTCGTATTGTTTGTTGGTTTCTCTCATGGTATCGTTGAGTTCCTCGACAAACTTTTCGTGTTTTTTGATGATTTCGGTCATGAAAGCGGTGAGTTCATCGGGTTTCAGTTGGTTCGGGTTGTTTGTAGGATTCATTTTGCTAGATTTTTTGAAAAATTTGGGTATAAATTGTGTATGAAATGGAGAAGAAGGTGTATGTTTATATATATATATATATATATATATATATATTGTTTTAATTATTTTTTATTTACTTTCGACCGTTGAACGGTATTATTAATATAATATTATTATTATTTAAACTCGCCGGCGACAAAAGAACCCCGGCCCCACCCCAATTCGCCCACATATCGACCGGGTGGGGGGCGGTGTTCACGCCCCTTCGAGCCCAAAATCGTCCAAATTGTAGCCCCATTACACATAGCCTTAGAGCGAAACCCAATGTTTAGATCTACGTGACACACGGCATACACGGTGGGCTACAAACGTCCTTGTGGAGCAAAGCCTTTGGAACAAGATTAGCACTTCCTCTCTCTATATCTCATATACATATACAAATATATCATATACATATGTATTATATATTATTTTAATGGAGTACTACTGTTACGAAATAAAATTGAGTTTTTGAAAAGAAGTTTAAAATCTGTGACGGTTTGTAAAAGTCTGTTGTTGTAGAAATTTGAACCATGTATTATTATAACTCAATTTCTTTTAATTGATACAAATATTTCATGGGGTTTTAGTTTGTGTATCAATTGTTGCACTAGTAAATAATGTTTTATGGAACAAACCTAACAATAATAAAGCATTAAAAATCTATAAATTATTCTAGATATTTAATTATTATGAATAAAAACCACCCACCAGTCCACCACACATACTGACATATTGTTTGAGAAAGGGTAAACATTATATAAAAAGCCAGTGTCACATGATACATTTGCGAACGTCAACTAAAATGAATTTTTATGGCCATAGTTCAACAAATGGAATATCCGTTTATTCACAATACCTAAACTACCCTTTACTTAAATCTCTATATTAAAGCCATAACCAGGACTATAGAGTCAAAACAAGTCGTGTTGCTTACGAGCTACTCGAACTCGAATTGATAAAAAGCTCAAAATAAGTTGATCTTTTTCGAGCATATTTTGTATGTGAACTTTATTGATAAAAACCTCTAATGAAGTTTGTTTAATTATCGAATCCGGGCTCGAGCCTTGCATGTGAAGTTTGTCGAGCTTTAACGAGCCTCGGGTATTACAGTTTTTGGACTTCTATGTTTTAAAGCCCGAACTTAGGATATTTAGGTTTTTTTTCATAAATATATATAATTAATTAAACACAAATATAATTTAATTAATAAATAATAAAAGAGTCGAGCCGGTATATGAACAAATTCATGAGCTGGGCTCATGCTTTTGAGAAAGAGCTAGACCTCTTGTATGTCAAAACAAGTCGAGCTCGAGCTTAATTAGTCTAGCTCGGGTTGTTACAAACTCGACATAAGTACTGCACACAAATCGAGCTTAGGATAGTTAAGGTATTTTTTTCCCTCAAAACATATAAAACCAATTAACAAATTAAAACTAAAACTAATTTAATTAATAAATAACAAACGAGCCGATGCCAAGCTTGAGAAACAATCACGAGTCGAGCTTGTGTTTTTTAAAAAGACCTCGTGTGGTGCCCGAAGGCCAGCCAGTCGGTCATGCTGGTTTTGTCCTGCCTTGGACTCATCAGGCAAGCATGACTAGGCATGACCGTCTCCTTTCCAGTTGAGGTCGTGGCTGATGAAATCCCTAGCGTTACAACACAAAATCAAACATCTTAGTCTTTAAATATTTAGTCTGTGTCATAAAACACTAACAAGTTAAAACGAGTCAAGCTGAACTCGGGTGGTTAGAAAGTGGAGGTAAATGGGTAAAATGTATTACTTATGTCGTTACGTCCAAGGGGAAGCGTAGACCAAAATAATTTAACCGTTAAAATAAGAGGCCACGTTTCAGTCCCATTGCCACTTGTTAATATCCTCAATGACAAGTTTCAAATATCACAGAAAATAATAATATTCTTCTTCTTCTTCTTCTTCTTCTTCTTAATAATAATAATAATAAAAATAAAAGAACAGTTATTAGCTTATTCGTCTGAATAACAACTACAACTTCTCGACGGTTTATCAACTTGTTCTCGCTCTAAACTATAAACTAGAGAGAGAGTGAGTGAGTGAATATTATATTATGGAGTAATTGTGTAAGATTTAGTTGCAATTACGGCTTTGTGTGGATAATTATTCGCTAAATTATGGCAATCGGAGCGGTTATTTCTCATCGGAACTTCACCTCTGGTATTATTATTATTATTATTATTAAGGAATGCAGTTTTTGTTGTTATTAGTTTGTGTATGCATGTGTAGCATTTCGATATTTGTTAGATTCGGTTATTAGTCTAACTAATCGGTTATTCGTTTCGGTTTATTCTGTTTTCAATTCGGTTTATTCGGTTAGTTTATTTGGTTTTTGGTTCGGTTAATAATTAAAATCAAATTTGAGCTGAATTTGCTTAGAAATAAATACATGAAATGAAATGAAGATATAAATACGTGAAATGGAGATGTATGAATACATGAAGTGGAGGTATAAAAACTAGAATTATATGAAAATATGGTTCAGTTACAAAAAATAACAGATAACTGATTTTCGGTTAAATTGTCGTTCAGTTAATTTCGGTTTTGTCGGTTTTTTGGTTCGGTTCGGTTATTTTCGGTTACAAAAAAATAACTGGTAACTGATTTTCAGTTAATTTGTCGTTCGTTTAGTTTCGGTTTCGTTGGTTTTTCAGTTCGGTTCAGTTATTTTCGGTTACAAAAAATAACGATAACTGATTTTTGGTTAAATCGGCTTTCGGTTAATTTCGGTTTCGTTGGTTTTTCAGTCCGGTTTGGTTATTTTCGGTTCCAAAAATAACTGATAACCGATTTTCGATTAATTTGGTTTCCAGTTAACTTCGTTTATGTCAGTTATTGCTCATCCCTAGACTTTCTGAATCATACCGTTTGTGCCAGTTTACATATGTATCAATCATCAATTGAGGCTGTTTGTGTGCATATGTATCATTTCCTGCTGTTATTATGTTGCTTTGATTTGTGAATTCTGTTAGGTTTTATGATTTTAATTGTGGTTGAATTAGGGATTTAGGTTAAGCAATTAGTCTTCATGTGTAAACATAGTGGATGCATGCTATATTGCTATGTATAGGGCTGTAAGCGAACCGATCCGAACGAAGACGTGCTCATGTTCGTTCGTTAAGCTTTTATCGGACGGTTAACGGATACAAAAATTTCATGTATGTGTTCATTCATTAAGGAAATGAACTTGTTCATGTTTGTTCTTGTCCGTTCGTTAGCTTTCCAAACGAATGTAAACAAACATATATTAAATTGAAATATATAAACCAACATTGTTAATCCCAATTAGACGTAACCATCCAAAAGAATCATAATCATTACTATTAAAAAAAGGTGTGAAAGGTCTAAGTTCCACAAGTTCAATTGTTAGGAAAATAAGCTATAAAATATAAAAAGCCTTTAATCAACAAACATAAACAAACGAACATGTATGAACGTTAACGAACAGACATTAACAAACACGTTACAGGACATCAACGAACGAACAGGACCTTTGTTCATGTTCGCTCATTTAATTAGTTAAACAGAATTTATTGTTCATGTTTATCCGAATATTAAACGAACAAACTTCTCGCTGAATGGCTCGCTGAATGTTTGGTTCGTTTACAGCCCTAATGTTATGTTTATCATAATTGTACATTTAAGCTTCTGGCACTTGAAACTCACTGAACAAGCTCATTCATAATTCATGAGAAGGCTATGCTAATCGTTTGATAATAACTTGTTTCAGGTAAAGCGTATCAACCTGAACAAGCTACCGCACACCAGAGATCAGAAAATATATACAACTTAAAGAAGATCTACATTGTATCTGGATACTGGAATACCATGTCTTCTAATGGTCTTGATCGTGTTCCTGGTAACATGTTGAGATGCAGAGCAACATTAGTATCTAATGGAGAAAACAGAAAGTTTCAAATCGCGAATCATAAACAAAGATCACGAGGAACATGCAGATGTTTTGTCTCTTTGCCTTCCGAGAGCTGCAACTGGCTTAAACCGGTACCGTTTAATAGGCAAACTCTGCAGCCACGTCATACTAGTATTAATAGAATTCGGGCCGACTATAAGTCTGAGGAGTATGGCGTGACAGGAGCAGATTTGGGCTCACTTGTATCATCAGAAGGTGGAGCTGAGGCGGTTCTGGTTGGAGCAACAAAGCCATGGTGGGAGGAGTTTCCAAAGCGTTTCGTGATTGTACTTCTTTGTTTTTCGGCATTTCTGCTATGCAACATGGACCGTGTGAGTTGTTTATGTTAATCTTCATATCTGAATACTAATTCATAGTATATGCTTTAAGTTTTCTTTCCTTTGATTGTAAATTTTTATTACTGTTTATGTCTGCATTACTTTAGGTGAATATGAGCATAGCAATACTGCCCATGTCAAAGGAGTTTAATTGGAACAGTGCTACAGTTGGTCTAATTCAATCGTCTTTCTTCTGGGGCTATTTACTCACTCAGGTTTGTTTTAATCCTTTCGACGGTTTTTTAATTGGTTTTAATCCTATATGAGAGTTAAAGCTAATAGATCATGAATTGATTCTAATTTTTGGATCGTCATATCATAATCTTTCATGACAAGTTTCATTGGGATCTTAGTATTATTATGTTATTTCACCAATGAGTTTCATATATGCTGCATTATCCTAACAAGTTTGGGATAAGTCGTTGTTCTATAAGGTAGACGGATATTCCTGAATTCTGGAAGTTTTTTCGAAGTAGTTTATTAGATGTTTTAACATTTGAGAAAGAAATCTCATGTTCTTTTAATCATTTCATCACTTAATACGAGCAAATACGTTTGCAATGGCACTTATATAATTTTATATCTTGGTTTATAAAAGTGATAACATTTTTTTCTTTGCATGTTTTTCGGGTAGTAGATTGTTGGTGGTATATGGGCAGACAAAATTGGTGGTAAAAAAGTACTCGGTTTTGGAGTTGTCTGGTGGTCGATTGCAACCGTTTTGACACCTATTGCTGCCAAAATAGGACTTCCTTTCTTACTCCTTATGCGTGCTTTCATGGGGATCGGCGAGGTTCGCATCTAAATTTGCTACAACCTCTTAACTAAACTATTGCTTGAATGAGATGAGCTATCATTTTGTGACAGGGTGTGGCTATGCCTGCTATGAATAACATGCTTAGCAAGTGGATTCCGGTCTCAGAGAGAAGTAGGTCACTAGCACTGGTATACAGTGGAATGTATCTAGGATCCGTGATAGGCTTAGCCTTTTCGCCTATCTTGATCCAGAAGTTTGCATGGCCATCTGTCTTTTACTCATTTGGTTCCCTCGGAAGTTTATGGTTTGCTTTTTGGATAAGCAAAGTAATTTTTTTTAATGATTTTAACTCATCAATTGTTAATGCCATGATGGACTTTTGACTCTGACTTTGAGTTTGACTTTCTTTCAGGCTCATAGCTCCCCGAATGAGGATCCCGAGCTTAGTTCTGAGGAGAAGAAGTATATTTTGGGTGGTAGCATTTCAAAGGAACCCGTCACCGAAATTCCATGGAAACTTATATTATCAAAGGCACCCGTATGGGCTCTTATCGTGTCCCACTTTTGCCATAATTGGGGAACATTTATTCTTTTAACATGGATGCCTACATACTATAACCAGGTATAATAAAACACGCATAACTATCGTTCTCGATCTAAGATAAGTAAATTTGGTTGTTTTTCTTTTTCAGGTGTTAAAGTTTAACCTTACTGAATCTGGACTATTATGCGTACTGCCATGGTTGACTATGGCGGTCTTTGCCAACATAGGCGGTTGGATTGCAGACACACTTGTTAGCAAAGGTCTATCAATCACTACTGTTCGTAAGGTAACCGACCATACTTGTTTGAACAAATGCATTAATGACAGAAATACCCTCAGATGAATACTGGAACTTTGAAACTTGCAGATTATGCAATCGATTGGATTCTTGGGTCCCGCTTTCTTTCTTACTCAGCTGAGTCGTGTCAAGACGCCTGCTATGGCAGTACTTTGTATGGCTTGCAGTCAGGTCTAGCTTAACTTAACCATTCGTCTGGAGCTGTAAAATGACAAAAATAACCTTGATAATAAATGCTTTCGTAGCCGACAGTTGCATTCATACGACTGTGTCCATTTTTGTTTACAGGGATCTGATGCATTCTCACAGTCTGGCTTGTACTCCAACCATCAAGACATTGGACCCCGTTACGCGGTTTGTACTTTTGACTTTTCTAGCTTATTATTCATTTTGTTTACTTTTGGTATATTTTAACTCTCGTTTTTTTTATGCCAGGGAGTGTTGTTAGGGCTGTCAAACACAGCAGGAGTCCTTGCGGGAGTCTTCGGTACAGCTGCAACCGGTTATATACTCCAGAATGGTAATATTACAAAGTTTTAATTAAACACTTTTGCTAATTACTGAAAAATAAACGATCATTACATATTAACGTCAAAGCATATTTTGCAGGTTCATGGGATGATGTGTTCAAAGTGTCTGTTATCTTGTACATCATTGGAACTCTTGTTTGGAACTTCTTTTCCACCGGTGAGAAAATTCTTGACTGAACGAGCCCATTAGAAAAAAAAATAGATAAATTAAAACATAAAGCAGCTTTTGTTCAAACGGGCCCTAGCCCGAACCCCGGTAGGCTGCTCTCCAAATGGGTTAAGTGTTAACTCGAGTCCGTAACTGGTTTCCACAATTAGCGTTTTGTTTTGTCTTCTATGGGATTATTCGGACCTCTCTGTTTTTAGTTATATTTATTTTTAGCCTGTTCGCAGATTACATGTCGCACCTATTATGTTGTTGTATAATGTCGAGACAATAAATGTTTTGCATCGGATGCAACATATCTTGCAGCAAGTTTCCTGAAACTAGTAGACACGTTGCGTATGTAGCTTTTGTTTAGTCGTATTCGTATAGGTGGATGTTTGTTCAACTATAAACCAACTTTTATAAACTGCGAAAAAACACACGAATTATGCCATGTCATGTTTGTAAATTGTAAGATATTTGCGTATCTTGTAAGACTCTCCAACGCAGCCAGTCGGTGGCTTGTCCGACACAGCGTGGTGAGTTGGATGGAGACAGGGAATCGCTGAGCTGCACGTGGCTATGGGCGCACGGATAGATGAGAGAGACTGTAATTTGTGAGAGGGAGAGGTGGGCCATGCGTTAGGCGCACGTTGCAAGGTAGGGGAAGGATGAATGGGCTCTCACCCGTTGGAGACGATCTAAGGCTATGTGTAGTGGAGACTGGAGGGGCTACAAAATGGGGCGTTTTGTGCCATGTAGCGCCCAATCAGCAAATGATGGATTTTTGTTTTAGGGGTGTAGTGGTGTTTTAGCCCAATATATATATATACCCCACACACATATATATAATAATAATATTCATCAACATATACAGGTGACAAAAAACACTCCCATCTCCTTTTATCGCCCCGTTTATCGCCTGGTGTGTGTGTGGGGGGGGGGGGGGGGGGGAGGGGGTTCACCCAAAAAATTGCCCATTTGTGGTCATTTGTCACCCCGCTACGGATAGCCTAACTAAAGTGTTAAAAAAGGAAAGGCTTGGTTGACATAACAACAACGCGTAAATTCGGTTGTAAGAAATAAATGTTACAACATTAAGTAAAAGAAGTAGCTAGCAAAGTTGCAATGAAACATCATTTTAACAGAAAAAGTAGGTTAGATGAATGCAACAAACTTTTCATGCCTTAAATTCATTACAACAGCTTCAAGGAAACTATTTTTTATCACAATTAATAAAAATAAACTTATTAAAAGTAAATTGCCTATACTAATTTCAACCAACATCAAACATTAAATGCATTATAATATTATATGATATTATATTATATTACAAACAAAATGAAATGATTGGAGTTAAAAATTTGTTCAAATATTATTTATTTTCTGATAATAAATAAACACAATTAAAACAAGACTATAATGGCACAATGATAAATGAAATTGTACCTACAAGATGAAAATTGCATGTGAACCATATTCAAAGCACAAGCTCCACCCCAAAATCTGTAAATTAATGGTATTCAAAATTCAAACCTACCTTATCAAACTTTATACCAATTAAATCAACCCAACAAACTAAACCAAAGCTTGCTATTAACAACCCCAACCACCACCACCATCCGCCGCGGGCCCCGCCTTCGCCCCGTCGCTACTCGCCACTTTCGGCCCCTTTCTTCACACTTTCCATAACTGCCCTCAGATCCCTTTCATACACATTCACTTTAAGCCCATACTTCATAAACAATGTCAATGACATCTTTTGCTCCACTTTGTGTCCCGGAACCACCGCCAAACGGTGTCGAAGCAACACTGCAGCTGCTATCGACTTCATTTGCAAATACGCCAAATCTTTCCCTAGACAAATTCTCGGTCCTGCGTTAAACGCAACGAATCTATACGAATCATGCCTTACAAACTTTGTACCGTCTGGTGACAACCAACGCTCGGGTCTATAATCAAGACAATCTTCACCCCATGTTGACTTCATCCGACCCGCGGAATATATAGAATAAGTAACTGATGACCCCGCTGGGACAAAAGTCCCATCGGGCAACACGTCATCCGACACCACATGTTTCGAGTCCTCTGGAACAGACGGGTATAACCTTAGGGTTTCTGATAATGCAGCTTTTAAATAAACCAACCGGTCGACTTCCTCGAACCCGAGCGGCTCGTCGGTCCATTTCGCCACGTCATCACCACGTGTCTCCAACAATACACTAGAAATTTCTTTTAGTATTTTCTCCTCCACCATTGGGTTTTGAATCACCAACAAAAAGAACCAGCTCATCGCGACCGATGACGTGTCACGTCCAGCTAGAATGAAGTTGAGTGCCACGTGTTGCAAGAATTTGTCGGAATACGATTCTTTCATCCTCATAAACCTTGACAACAAGTCATCATGTAGGCTTCCATCTTTAAGCTGACTGGACAACTCATGCCTACGTGTACTAATAATACTTGACAAGTAATCCTCAACGTGTATCAGGCTTCGGCTCAAGCTGACCTCCAAGCCAAGCCGAAGCCATTTCCTTATTTTCCAAATAAACTCCGGGAAAATAAACCGTTGTAACGAAGCCTCGGTTGCCTGATCAAAAGCCAGTGCAAAGCTATTATCAGGCAACTCGGGAGCTAACGTTTGCGGGTCCTTCCCAAAAGCCAACCCGCAAATGTTATCAAACGTGATCCGCAACAAAAGATCTTGCAGATCCACGGGCTCAGCCTGGATCTGAGCCCGTTCCAGAATTGGACAAAACCGATTCTTAATCGCTCGAGTCACCCACCGAGCCATGGCTTGTCTTAACGTTCGGGTGGTGAACTCGAGCGCAGCCGTCTTCCTTTGTAGAAGCCACGTGTCACCATCCGAATTAAATATCCCCTTCCCCAACAAATCATGAAACACCGCCTGCCACGTGGGCCCTTTCGGGTAATTATCGAACCGAGTCTTCAAAATATGTTCGAGATTCTTCGGGTCACAAGTGACCGTCACGAGCCCTTGCTTCCGGGCCAGGAACGGGACTGCACAGATACACGTCTGGTAGGTCCCGTTACAGGCCCGGAGGTTATCAGCAATCCACTCGTGTAACCGGTCCGAATTCCGGATCAGACCCGGAAGACTACCGAATATGGGCCATACACGTGGGCCCTTTAATGATCTAAACATGTAACCAAACCATAACAAATAACCAGTCACACAAGTAACCAACAACAAAGCTATTGATACATCCATGAATAATAATAATATTATTATTATTATTGTTTTCCCGCCAAAAATTCTTCAAAAAAATTACTGAAAAATAAACACAACCCAGATTAGATATCAGTTCAAGCTCAAATGGGTATGAATTATTTTTACAAAATTCGAAGTAAAAATCATGTTTTTTTAGAGAGAGAAAGTGAGTGTTTTTCAAGAAAGTTGTAGAGAGAGATATGAGCAAGGAAGAGTGGAAATAGAGGTGTGATTTATATAAGAATATGGTTGAGAAATATGTGAAGCAATTACTGAGGACAGAGTGTAACACATAATCTCTCACTTGTTATCAGCCATTTGATATGAATCACAATTAATGCAAAAAACAGAGGTTGGTGTAACTTGTATCTTTTTTTTTTTTAAATAAAACTAACTAGTAAGTAGTAAGTGGTTCATGTTCATTCATAGAAACACAAAAAAAAAATGTTTTTTTTGTTTTTATATTTAAGTTTCTCTCACTGCAACTAATGCAGCAGTGGTGAGGAGCTGGAAGAATTTATTAACTTGCATTTAAGAGAGAGAAAGAAGAAGAAGAAGCAGCAGCAGCTTACTGTTAAGAGAGTTGTGGTTGGATGTGAAGATTTGAATATGAATATTGAACATGAACCAAAAATATAAGCATTGGTTTGAATCAAATTAGTTGACTGAACTATTGTTATCAAGAATACTGGTAATCAACTCTAAAACTAAATGTTTTGTTTGATTATTTTTATTTTTATTTTATATATAATATATATCAGGAGCGGGATTAAAAATGTAACTAGAATAATTTTAATTCGCTATTTACAGGTAGCGTAATTTTATTACGCAATAATTTTACAGGTATCGTAATTTTATTACACTGCTTGTAAAATTGTATCGTAAGTTTATTACGTTGCTTGTAAATATTATAGTGTAATAAAATTACTCTGGTAGGCTATTGTGAAATTACCACCACATCCAACATATATAATGGAATATATTAATTAGTAATCGTGTAACCATAGGTTTTTTATGTTTGTGAGTCTACTAGAACTTGATAAGTGAAGCCAAGCTCGTGCTCTTGTACTCAGGGTCAAGCTCGTTTACACCGCTAAATATTTTTAAGTTATTATAAATGAAAAATAAAATAAAATTTGAACAAACGTTATACTTTAAAAAATCTTATATTTCATTGGAATATATTTATATAGCTTTATTTAGGTTTCTGAGTCTACTAAAATTCGATAAGTGAAGCTAGGGTCGAGCTGATTTACACGGGTAAATATTCTATTGTTATTGCAAATGAAATATAAAATATGTTTTTCAAACTTGGTGTTTGTGGGATTTTATGGCTTATTATTACCTAATGAAACACGAAAGTTTGATGATACTTGCTGGTTCAGATTTGGTGAACTAATTCATCAAGAAACTATAAAAAAACAAATGTTAATATTTCAAATATATATGAAGTATTTCTCTAGGTAACCAATATTTCACCCTTTTACTTTTATAAGTTTACTTATAAATCACTCAATAATGAACCATGCCAAATTGCTCAAGACATTTAGATTGTTTTAAGTGACACGGAATTATTATTTAATTCTTTTTATATCTTATTTCGGATTTCTTCTCTCAATTTTGGACACCAAATGTTCACCATACAAACAAACATGCACCATATAAATCTCACTCGGTGTGGTTGTAACAAACATTTTCTCGACCCCAGAAGATAGAGAGGTTGTTGTCGCTAAGACCCTTGGCAAACGTTCACTATTTTCTATTATAGTTAAATGGAATATAATTTATGCACACTTTTTCTTATATATATATATGTGTGTTTTATTGCGGTGCACATTTGTTGTTATGATTAAATAGTTGTATTTGCAGAAATTATTACAATAGAAAACTTGTATAAAAGTATCTCAATATTATACTTTTGTAATCATTAAAAGTTTTTAACTTGTAAAATTGATTATATATAGCCACTTGTGGTGACATTTACGTGCTATGATAATATAGGAATATATAATTTGAAACCATTTTAGTGTATTATTTCTTATATATAAAATCTTATGTGGACGAATATTACCAACATGTAAACCACCTAAGTCCATGCATAATGCAATGAGTATTTTCCATCACATCATCATTACACATTTTAGTCAAAAATATATATAATGGTTAATGCTCCTTCAATCATTCTAACTTCGGGCCACATAGGACTTTATTGTTGAAAATCTCATGCCCCTATAAAGCTCCATCAAGTTAACGAACCGATATAACTCATCAAAATGAAAAATACACGATGAATTTGTATTGAATACCTCTCAATCATGTATGTACGTTTTCTTGATTATAGCATTTGAGGCAAGGGTTCGATCGAATGACCAATTGTATCTTTCCCTTTTTTTAAGTATTTTTTGTTTAACTAATTTAAATATTATTTATTATTACAAATAGTTACAACCACTACACATAAAACTGATAGAAATCCCTCGTGTATGCATGACATTGACATGACTGGGTGTTTTGCACCTTCGCTACGTACGAATGCCCTTATTTTGATATTGGTTCATCTTTTGATCCCTTTTCTGTAGCTTACATGTGTAATCCCTTTTCATCTTTTGGCATCCGTCGCATAGGTGCAACACGCCACGTCACGTAAACACGAGTGTTTTTTATAGTTTTGTGTGTAGAAGTTGAAGCTCTTTGTAATGATTTAATAATGTATTTATTAATAAAGTACAAATAAAAACGTAAAACATATTACTGGTCCTATAACCAAACCCTTGCCCCCAAACGCCCTCGTTGAGAAACGAACGCGCACGCCAAAAGAAAAAAGCTCAAAAACACCCCACCCATAACTGCGTGACCCTAGGTTTTAGGAAGAAAAGACTGAAGGGTGACGCTTAGGGATGAACTCGGTACTATACTGATGCGGATCCAGAATTTCCCGATCTCAAATTTTTCAAAAACTCAGTACTAGCACCGAAAATGCTCGTTTCATTACCAGTACACCGTAGACAAAACTTCGGTAAATGCCGGTACCAGTACCTACCCCGAATTTTTCAATCCCGATTATTTTAAAAACTCGTTACCGGTACCAAGATGCTCGCTTTGGTTCACTATCGATATTGATACCCAGTATCATTTACTCATCGTTGATGAAGTATCATTAAAAATGCCCTTATTGCATATTTGCTTCATCTTTTGATCCATTTTATGTATAGCCTACACGTGTTATATACTCGTATGTTTGTAATCAAATATTCTGCTGCTACAAAATAAAACCACGTCCGGTGACAGTTTTGAGGAATAAAATCAGGGGTTTATATAACACCTATTTATTAACCCACAAACCAACAAATTTTTATAAGGTCAACTCACTGCATTTTATATGCATTGAAATAATAATAATAAAAGTCAACTCTCTGAACTTTACTCTCACTATCTTGCCTTAGTTTCCGACATCTTTTATATGAATTGAAGTTTGAGCCTTGAGATCAGGCATGATTGATGATTCTGAGACGCTTATGGTGTTTGTACATCATGCATTGATACTTGTACATTTGAAAAGACCATTGATGGTCTTTTTATATTTTTCAATTTAATTTCATTCATTGGTATCGGTAACGAAAAAACTCGATACGCTATTAGTACCTGGTATCATTTGCTAATCCTAATGACAATAAGGTTTGACTGACGGCATATTTAAAGATTTTGTAGCCAAATTAGTAAGAGTCGTACTGAAATTTTATTTTAAAAAAGTTCTTTCCTTACTTTAAATATATTTAAAAAAAACACGCATATCCTCGTAAACCGATATAACAAAGAGAATTTGAGAAATTGAAAATGCAATGAATCTAAAAGGCACATGCCACCAACATGCGTCATCTATACAACTTGTATAGAGCTATAGGAGTTCATCGTAAATCGATATAACAAAAAGATTTTTTTTTTTGAGAAATTGAAAATACAATGGATCTAAAAGGCACATGCTGACCAGACGCCACCATGCGTCATCTATACAACTTGTATAGAGCTATACGAGTTGTATAAGTTTAATTTTATGCCAGGCATTGTTGACCACTAAATATATGAGTGGTATATATGTATTTGATTCATATAGACTTAGATATACGAGCCATATAGTTCATTCACAGAGAACTATATGAGACATATACTTCTTCAGTGATGAAATATTTGCATCTCGTACTTAGAGTCTATACGGATCGCCTGTACAAGACATATAGACATGTCAAGCTACAAGTCTGACATTTTTGTATCACTTTCATGAACTATTCGACTCGTATGACCTTATACGACTTGTATAGACCCTGGCGAGTTGGTGTCTAAAAAAGGGACTGGCGTCTGGTTATCACATCCCACCTAACATTTGTAACATGTTCTCACAATCCATTTACACACCTAATATAAATCTAATAGGTGAAGTATAAAATTCCACCGAAAAAGAATCAATACTATGATAAATATGACAGGAGTTACAGATGTGCATTTACATATATAGTTACAATAATAATAATTGCATTTAAAAAATTTTATGACCCCACAACCTTATACGAACTCCATCACTCTTCCATAATGTTTTATGAAAACTATTTAGAAACATTTATTTTGCCCATTTTTAAAGGTTACAAAGTAGGGGTGCAAACGAGCCGAGCACGAGCTCGCCTCATTTACCATTTATCAATTATTTTTTATATAATTATAAATATTTTTATATATTTTTTCTATTATAATATTTTATGCATAAAATAACATATATTATTTAGTTATTTTTATTTATATTTTTCATAACCTTCTATATACTAATTAATAATTCTTAAATATATATTTTATAAAAATTATATAAATGATAAGTTCGTTTAGGCTCGGGAGCCGGCTCGAGCTCGATAGTTAAAGCTCGGGCTCGGGCTCGGGCTCGTGTATTAAACGAGCTTACTTTTAGGCTCGAGCTCGGGCTCGGGCTCGATTTAGCTTGGCTCAATCGAGCTTTTTAACGAGCCGAACTCGAGTAGCTCGGCGCATTTGCACCCGTAACTATATTTCAAGTCTAAAACAGTTATTTATTCATCAATAAACTAGTTTTTTTCTTTTTTTACCTTGAATAACTAATTTTTTCACCTAAACTTCTATTAACTTAAAAAGTAAATTATCATTTAAAATATTGATAAATGTATTTCATAGTCTTGGTAGTGACAATATTATATTTATTGTCCATTGTCCAACTTTTTAAATGACGTCAAGGTATGAATATATAAAACTTTTTATAAATTATATATATATATATATATATATATATATTATATTTCAAAATAATTTACTTTATAATAGTGCTTTCATTTAAACTTTAATAAAAGGTTGAAAATGTAGCTGAGGTAGTAGACTGTGACATCATTACTAATTTTAAAGCTTGCTTATTATTTAGGTGTCAAAAGTTTATTATTATTTTTGTTTTCAATGACTAGAAAATTGACTAGATATTCTGTACGAGGTTATTCAACGGCAAAAAATCATCGATGGCCTAACCCAGTCGTACGAAGCCCTTATGTGTCAAGTTTTTGTACACCCTTTTGTCGTTTTTAAATAGTACTTTATTTTGTTAACTTTTGTCGGTATAACGTTAAGAAACTATTTATGAGTTATTAGAGCTTGAACTCGAGCTGTTACTGAGCTATTCGAGCTTGAACTCGACACGTATACAACAACCATATTTATATAAACACATTGTTATAACAATTTCTACCAGTATTCACTTATTCCATTAAAAGCAGAAATGTAGATCACATGCCATGTGCAATCTATTAATATTACTTCATGGTATGTTTGGTTGGAATAGTATTAACAAATAAAGTAAAAACAATAGAGTTTACACAAAACTTTAATAATCAATAGTTATAAACTTATATCAAGTCATGAGTGTCATTTAGAAATAGAGTACAACCAAATCAGTACATTTTAATATTATTATATATGAATGACTGAAACTGTTGATTAGAGCCAATTATGTTCAAGCAAGTGTTTTTTCAAACAATCAAAGTACACATACCTTGTTAGCAGTCAAGTCAAGTTCGGATCGATATTAAGCTCAAAACGAGACAAGCTTTTTCGAGCTTGAGGCGAGCCCAACTATCATATAAAGCTAGTTTAGTTACCGAGCTCGAACTCGAACCTTGCATGGGAAGCTCTTTCAACTTCTATTTATTAAGTTGACACTTCACAGTTGAGCTTGAGCCGAGCTTTAGCTCGTGTAAGGTACTAAACGAACTTGATCAGAGCTTAAGCTTGTTTAAGGTTTTCCTCAAAATATATATAAAAAATAATAAAAATGTATATATATTAATTATTAAATAATAAGCGTGCCGAGCCGAGCTCAAGCTTTAGAAAAAGAGCTCCAAACGAGCCGAACTTGAGCCTGGTCCAACTCAAGCTTGTCTTGGCTCGTTTACACTCTTAGTCTCAACTACCAAAAACCAACCACCTTTTCACAAAAGTTGATTATTACAAGTTGGACCAAAGCCACAGATAATAGAGTTAAACAGAACTACCAAAAACATTTAGAGAAACACTTGACCTACTTAGAGTTCATAACAGTTTCATAAGGTACAAAAGCCGAATCATGAAACGTTTACGTTTGTTAACCGAGAATGCAACCAGCTTTCGTTTAGCGTACTATCTTCGGTACAAATACTTTGAAAGCGGGAACTTCAAACTCCTTGCTACCTGCAAATAAAAGTTATAAAACAAAAGTAAATAAACCAACCGCCAGAAAAGTTTATAAAGAATCATAAAAATAAGATTTATGAATATTACTTTTAATGCGAGATCCTCGCTAACAGTGGACCGATAACGAGTGGATCCTTCTAGTGGACAACTCCCACCTTTAGTTATAAAATTAGCATTGCAGAGACTTGATACTTGCAAGAGAATATCAGACATGAGATTGTTTTCACCAAACTCCGAATCTAAACCGGTTGTTTCTAGCGAATCTTCGTCGTTTTCAAGTGAATATTCATCACTTGATGCGATACACTGGAAAATAGCTAATAATCTCTCTAATGGAAAACTTCCAGGGCCTTTCATGAAGTGTTCTTGCTCGGCTGCTTCCTTTAAATCCCTTGATTTTTCGGAAGCCCTGAAAAAAAAGTGGTTAATTCAGCCACATAAATCCACAAAAAAAATTGAAGAAAAAGAAACATTATGTAGTAGTAAAATACATACTGCGCGTCTGCACTTAGCAACTGACTTCATATTGGACGCAGAATAGAAACCAACGTACAACTGGTTGCTGACATTTACGTTTAAAATTTGATGATGTGGCATTGGTTGAAGTCAGTAGAGCCACATCATCAGATGCCAAGTATGCAAAGAGTGCTTATGTGAAAAGAATAAAAAAAGTAAATTTATTTACAAGTCCACGTGGCATGCGCATATATATGTACACTAAAATGAAAAAAAAAAAGATGTCATATCAGTAATAAAAATTGGTAGCAAAAGTTGATAACAAAATGTAAGTCGGCATCTATTTTGCACCAAATTTAAAGTTGATTGCTACAATCAGGAAAGCGTATGAATTTATAACTGTTTCGGGCAATTTGCCCTGGTAAAATGCTGTTTTTGTAATGCAGAAGCTTGAATGCAAACCAGATAAATGAAATGAATTTGACTTAAGTGAAAACAAGAATGACATCACGCTACTTAATATCAGTAACTTATAAAAGGACTTACTTTCTTTTCTTTTTTTGGTTGGTGGGACCGCCAGTTGAATCAAAGAATGATGCATCAAGGGTAGCAGGGTTTCTAGAAGCAAGAAACGCAGAAATGAGAAGATATTTTGCAGAAGTCGACATATGGAAATCGATATCATCAATAGAATCATTTCCAAGTTTCTTCAAGCTGTTTTTTCTTTGCAGATTGTTTTTAATTCCCGCTTCTACGGATGGCTGAGAAGTGACTTTAAATATCGCATTCAGAGCAGGACCGATATGAGGTTGAAGACAAGTATACAACTTTCTCTTGATTTCCTCATTAGGGATAACGTCCAAATCGTCTAACGGCTCACAGTATTTCTTGTATAATGGTGACAAGGCAATAGATAACTCATCAAGCCTTCTAGTTACTCGACAGAAAGGCTTCAATACCACACTGTGAAACATAAAATCCATATTTAGAAAACATACCTTTAGTTGTCACGTCGTGCACCTTAAAGTTCAAACGGAAAGGTATAATACAACTTTAGATTTTAACACCATAATATTACCAAGTTTCAATATACTTGGAAGGTGTTGGGATGAGCCTTTTCAAAGTGATTAGTGCAATTTGAAGAATCAGAATCATATAATAAAGTAATAATTCATAATCGGATTCATAAGCACTTTTACAAGTATGCTCAAAACTGATTAATGTGACTCAATGTAAACACACATCCAAACACCCTCATGTAATTATACTTAATCGTCAAAGAGCGGTTAAGCAACATGATAATATATAAAACTTTTATGAGGTGCAACTAGGGCTGTAAATGAACCGAACCGAACAAGATTATGTTCATGTTCATTCGTTAAGCTTTCACGTGAACAGTTCAAGAACATCTAACAAAGTGGAATTTCTTGTTCATGATCGTTCGTGAACAGTTCACGAACACAAAGGAACATAAACAATGTTTATTTTTATTTGGCTAACCGAGAATGGTCAGTGCCAATGGTTCGCTCCAGCTACAAAGTTTGTGTTTGTGTTTTTTACAAACATTCATATTCATATGTTAATCACATAATACTTGTATATACTTTTGGTTTAATAGTTAACAATTTTGCTTAAATCTATATGATAAAATTAGAAAACTCATTAAAAACTTTTAATGAACAAACATAAACGGGATGTAAACGAACACATTATTGAACGTTCATGAACACAAATGAACGAATATAGCCTACGTTTGTATTCATTCATTTAACTAATCGAACAAAATTCCTTGTTTATGTTCGTTCATTTATTAAACAAATGAACATAAACGAACTACCCACCAAACAGATCACGAACAATGTTCATTTACAGCCCTAGGTGCAACATGTAAAAAAAGTTTAAACCATATCACTCACTCAAGAAATGCCGATCGGAGTTTCGGGTTTGATTGATTCCTCATAAATATTTGCCTAAGACCATCTTCCGTATAATCAGGGAAATAAACCGGTACCGGATCAACAAAACCAGTATCCGAATGATACGTATCAAACGATGAACCACTAATAAAAATCAAACCAACATCAGACACCTTCAAAACATCATGAAGCTTAAACAAAAGAGACAATATGACACCACTCTTATCCCAACCTCTAATAAGTTCCAAACTGTCAAATATCAAGTAAACCATACTTCCATTAACACATCCTTCCAACTTCTTTGATCCCTTCAAACCATCCACAACCGTCGCCAATGCTTCCTTCAAAAGGTTAACGAAATCCGCCGGCTTTTCGCACTTCTTCGCACTCGAATAATCATTACTTTCAGTCCTCCTATGAAGCAATAACTGGTTAAGCATATTATCAAAAAGTTGGCGCGCATTGTAACATGTTCTGGAACTCGAGTACACAAACGGCCGGTTTAAGTGTCGGAAAACCTGGAGAATAGTACTGGTTTTACCAGTCGAAGCGCCACCGTAAACAAATAATGGAGACACCGGAGAATTCACCGGGCCTAGAAAGCGTAAAATTTCAAGAATCTGGTTTCGTCTTCCTGGTAGACTAGAAATTAAACCGTCAAGAGTTAGAGGTTCTTGTTGATCTCCGAACACGAGATCACGAAGAGTAAGTGGTGGAAGATTATTGCTTTTTGCGGTTCTTTCTTTTGCGTTTGGGGTGTTGGTTGACGATAACCTCGTTGCTCTCCTTGTAACATTTGGAGTTTCTTCTTTGCTCATTGTTTTTCTTTGAAAAAACAAGCTTGTAAAACTCAATCGAGTGAGTATACTATCAAATAAGCAAAAATATTTGGTTAGAGCATTTTTAATGTATGTATGAAACAATCATGTAAGAGTTATACATGAAAATTTAGCATATCTCAAACTAAGACATTAACATTAAAGCCAAAAAAAGCACATGAATAACTTACAAATAATCGATTGGCCCGACATCAAAATGTTAAATACTTGAAAGCCATTAAAATCACTTAAATAAAACCGAGAGTATTCACATGATTTTGGAAAAAAAAAAATCAAAATGTTAAATACCATATGCAACTTTTTTAGATTTACATATGCTGCAGTTTATGGCTCCATGTTTACATCCCTAACATTGAAACTAACATAACTTGCAGACAAAATCTAACTTACGGTTCGGTTGGTCCGATTATTGGCCTAAACCTAAACCTTAACCGAAAAAAGGGTGTACCGGTTGCACTAGGCTCCCGTGTTTATTAACCAATCGGTTTTCGATTAATTTGGTTCAGTTTATTCGGTTAGTATGTCATTTTCGGTTCAGTTCGATTAATTTTGGTCAATAACCAAAAACCAAACTTGGGCTAAAATTTTTGCTTAAAGTTACATTATACGGAGGCATAAATACATGAAACCGAGATATAAATACATGAAATACAAGCAATGGATGTATAAAAGCTAGAAATATATGAAAATATGAATGGTTCAGTTCGGTTCCGTTTGGTTAACCGAGAGCAAAAAGACAGGTAACCGAATTTCTGTTAACCGCGGTTCGGTTTCGTCTCGGTTATTGCTCACTGCAGCAATCGGTGATGAGGAAGACAAACAAAATGAACTGAATTTGCACCAACTCAAATTTGAGCCCAAAATTGAAACTTAAAATTAGGTCCAAAATAGCAGTAACTGTGAAGCAAACAAATATGATAACTCAGCAACAAATTAATAATAATAATAATAGTTATAATTATAATAATAATAATAATAGATGGAATCAAATATATGATAGATATATTGTATGAACTGAAAATCAATTAAGCAGACAAATTATCAACCAAAAGAAACATTACCTTAATAGGCGTTCGATTAAACACTAAAGATAATAGACTTTTGCTTTCATCAATCAATTTTGATCAATCGATAACTGATTCCAGTTTCTTTCTATCGAATCGAATGAATGAAGAAACCCTAATTTTATTTGTTTATGATAATATTGGGGATCCGAATTTTCCCGCCAATTTGAAGAGTGAGTGACTATTATTTATATAATAATAATAATAATAATAAATAAATAAATAAATAAATAAATAAAGCTACTTTTTATATAATATCGTATATTTACGGAATTTCTTATATTTTTATTATCTTAAATGGACAAACATGACATAACTCAATATTTACGTTTGTCAATAAATTCAGGTTATATGTTTATCGTTTAAAAATCACCTTATATATTCTTTTAGACCAGGTGCTGTGGAGAAAAATAATGACGGCTTAACATCCCATTCTTCACTGAGATGGGTCGGATTGAATTGCGGTGGTTGGAGGCTTTGGCGCGCCGCACCATTACAATTATGTTGTTAACTTGATTTTGAGGGTGTTACAATTAACATTATTTTGGTAATACCTTTTCCACCACTAACTTAGAAAAAACTATATATCAAAAATCAACATTTTGGTGTTTTTACGTTAATGAAAATTTCATACTCAAATTTGTTTTATTAAGACAATTAATGATTAAACTTAAGTCGTTTGATTAACAATCATCCACAACCGTTCCACTACCGAGAGGTATCTATAAAACATAAGCACCAGTAAGTTAAATGAGGGTTAATTAACATATCTCGGTTGTTTAAGATGGATGAATTAGATTTTCAATGGACCTTTTAGTGATGAAAATATCATCTCACTCCTGATTTAAAAAAAGACCAATATCACATAAGTCTGATAACACAACCGTAATACAACACTAACTAAAGCCAATATAGTTACTTTTTGACATTTTATCAAACACTTGGCTTGCTCTTGAACATTTGATGCACATGTGTTTAACGGGTTGTTTTTGTGGATTGACGGGTCAATCCCAACACAACCCTAATTAAATATACCGTGAACAAGAAAACTGTATCAGACATATGAATCTAAACATGTATGAGTTTTTATGGGTTGGTATGAAACTTGATTCTCATTATTCTTTTCAAATTTAGCATAAAATGCCCTAATTATTATACAACTCATTCCCTCAAAACTTTATACAAATAAATGGATTAAAAGACATTAAGTAATGAACCCACATTGTAGATCCGAATATGTATAACAGCTAAATTAATTTCGGGTCTTGACCCGATTTAGAATACCCACTAACGTAAACTATATGTCACATTTACAAAACTATATATGTATATACTACAAGTTCATGATCACTCAAGTCCAATTACACATTTTAATATCATTCAAATTCTTGAAAATCCATTTTTTTCACCATATTATCATCTTCTTATATGATTCAAAATCCAGTCTTTTGTCAACAAGATTCTTAAAGAAACCAAACCCATCAATAATAATCCACCATGGATGATAATTCTCCACCTTTTTCTTTCTCTGATGGTTCACCCGAAAACAAACAACTCCCACCCCGAAAACGTTTTAGATCATTCACCCTGGACGACGACAACGAACCTAGTCCTCCACCGAAACGCCAAGAATTTGCCATCCCAAAAGATGTAACGGAGGGTTCTGCTGGCCGAACAATAACCGCATGGAGAAAGTTACACGAAGTAAATCTTTTGAACAAGATTCTTGAATACTACAACCAAAATGGGACGTACCCGTTTGATGATTTAAGTCACATGCAAAGGTTTTATAGAAGTTGGATCGAAAATGAGGTGTTTGTTGAGGAAGATGTGTTTAATAGCAAGATGGTTGAGTTGCCGGAACGATTCTTTAGGAATCAAGAGAAGACATTTGTTTTGGGTGCAAAGTCGAAGGCTTGGATGCCTCCTGCTGATGTTAGGATTTATGAGTTGTCTAATATGATTTGGGGTAATGATAATAATGATGATGATGATGATGATGATGATGTTAATGATGAAGTGGATGTTAATGATGATGGTAGTATTTTGAATGATCAAGAAGATGATAAATGATGGATCTTGATGGTTCTTGAAATTAGGGTTTAATAAGGGTTTTGAAAAGGTGAGTTGATGGCTTAATGAAGTTTAGAGAAGTCAATGGGTTGACTTTTTGAAGATTTTTAGAAGATGAAAGTTTTGTCATTTTGGTATGTTTTTAGATTGATGTTGTCAGTTTTGTTAGAAGATGAGATTTTAGGGTTTGATAAGGGTTTTGAAAGGGTTAGTTGATGCAGTTTAGAGAAGTCAACGGGTGGTTGACTTTTTGTAGATTTTGGATGTTGAAAGTTTTGTCATTTGTGATTTGTGTGTATGTTTGTGTGTGTGTTGTTTAGTATGTTTGTGTTTATTTTTGGTTATTTTTGAAAGTAAAGTGTTACATTTGTTGAACGTGTCTTATTATTATTTTCGTGTGTAACTATATATTTTAGACCGAAAACATATTGGTCATGTTCATTTCTTGAAATTAAGTTCCTACATTTTTTTCTAAGTTCGGGTCTTTTTACAATGTGGTGGTTGTGGCGGCAACGGGGTTGGTGGCGGCTAGTGGAGACATTGGTGGTGGTGGTCGTTGTGACTAGCTAATGTGATGAATACGACAGTGGCAATGATGAAAGGAGAGATAAAGCATGTAAACAAACATAACTTTTTTTTTACTATTTGACTATAAGTTCGTTACGAATATAAACACCCTTGTTCGTTTAATTAATTAAGAAATGAACATGAACAAGTGACCCATTCAATCATTTACGTTTGTAAACGCTTGTTTATGTCATGTTTTATGCGTTCATTCGTTTATGTTCGTTTGAATCAGTTAAATTTACTTATTGCTAATATTAATTTAAAATCAATTTGATTTTCATATTGTAAAACCATTGATTTGGACATACTTGTTTAATTTGGAAATGTTCGATGTGGATATAATGGTTTAATTTAATTAATTTACACTTATAACTTGAACATTGACGTCTACTTTAACTCTTGATGGTTCGTGCCCGTTTGTGTTCAAACACGCCCATTTGGGTTCATTTAGGTTCGTTAGTGTTTAAGAAGTGATTGTTATTGACAAAATTTATTTTCTTAGTGAATAAACACAAAAGTTGTTCGTTTAAGTGTTTGTGTTCGCTCATTTGTTCTATAATGGACCCCTTCGTCGGTGACTAAATATTCTGGTCGACTGGTCCTATGCGTAAACTTGATGAGCTATTCCTATTGTAAGTTGTAATTAACAAAACGTAATACAAACTTAGGAGTTTTAATTAAGTTAATGTAACAAAAATCTAGAAGAGACGTTTGAGAACACATTGATGTCATATAATAGGTGGTCGTGAAGACCACTCGTTGCGATAGGTGCAAACGATGTGCTAGTGGCATTGAATCTGAAGACAGTTTTAATCTATGCCATCAACGCATCGTATGTCAACGTCTACTACAATCTGTGGTACTCAACTACTCGAGAATCTGCGGAATCATGGAAATCCACGGTTCCAACCTCAGCGATTTTGACTCTTAACTAAATTCTTACATGTTAAAAAAGAATCATCGAAAATGCATGATTACCAAGTGTATTTTCCAAGTGAAACAGTCACCAACACTTAGGAAACCCAATACATAGATGAGGATATAATCAAGATGTTATAAAAGTGAAAACATTTGCTAATTACAAACATAAAAATGTAACACAATAAGCAAAAGATTAACACGCATTCCAAATTGAAATATACCTTTTGTTTGGCCTCTTCCATCATTCTGCATCTTCCATTCTAGATGTCCCATTTTTTTATTTCTTCTAGTGTCTAAAAAACACCACACACATATAAATGGGACCTATTACATTCACTCTGTTTTTGTACCATCATTTTTCATCATCATCATCAAACATATTATCAGTTGATCACCATTAACCTTCAAAGCTCTCCTGATAAGCCGCCTCTTATCGAAAAATCATGTTGGTTTCCACCTATGATCGCGTATTTGAATCGGGATATGGGTCCCGCCATCATCCTTATTTTCTGTCAACGTATCCGAAATTAGGGGTGTGCAAGAAACCGAAAAAATCGACTCGAAATAAAAAAAAAAAAAAAGAAAAATCCTAACTGAAACAAAGAACGACAGTTTGGTTTTATGTTTTTGTAAAAACCGCACTAACGGTTCGGTTTTGGTTTTGCATGTAAAAAAAACCGAAAAAAACCGAACTGAACGGAATTCCTAAATTTTTGTTTTTTATATTTAACATTAAGAAATTTACAATAAATTTAATAAATATGTAACTCCAATATTTTTGATCAAATGTATAACAGTTTATTATTTTATAATTAACAAAATTATTTATACCTAAATTCATTATTTTTTGCCAACATTTTTTTCGGCCTAAAATTTTCAAGCTCAAATGACAAAAACCGAAACCGAACCGAAACCAAAACTGAAAAAACCGAAACCGAACGGTTTCAAAATTTCCAAAAACCGAATTACGCAGATAAAACAGTAGATATAAAAGACGAATATGATCATTAAACACGCACCTCATCATGGTTCCTAGTTTTCCATTCATGACGGATAACTTGCCATTTTTCTTGGTGCCATTTATGGCCAATAATCACAATGCCCATTACCGCAGCAGCTGCAAAAACCGACCACAACGTGTTTGTTTCTTTTGCGTGTGCATAAAAACAAACCGCTTGTTTCTTTAACCACTCTGCATATCCAGATCCCTCGTTGTTGTCTTCTTTAGCAGCAATATTTGGTGTTTTTGGATCCATTGTTGGTTCAGAAGAATATACAGACTCGTCTAACACGCTCGTTTCATCATCCAAGTTTAATGCACCGATAGCCGCTTCACTGTGTAACGAATGAAGTGTAGGAGAATCATAGATGCTCTTCTCTTTTCCCGCCAAATTCAAGCTAGTGTTTTCGGTATAGCCCAACTCAGTCAGCTTCTTAAGATCCCAATTTTCTTCTTCCAAATTTTTAACAGATACAGAACCCTCGTCTTTTCCTGTCGGGTTTTCAAGAATCTCTGTTTTTGCAGGTTCTGTTGGCGCGTTCTCGGACTGTCTAGGTGGAAATTCAAAATGACCAGACATGAACAAAGTGTTGGAAGTTTCAACTTCATCTTTATTAACCACTTCACCCGTTTCTTCTTGTTTAACCTCTGGAATGTTCCCGCCAGGTGAAGCAGCATATGTGGATGCAGTGAGTGAGACCACTTCCCAATCGGCTCCTCGAGGGGCGGTTACCTGCGCTTCATTGTTTTCTGCCATGTGCTGAAAATGATTTCCTAAATTCATTCATCCAGTATATTCAATATTAGTGTCGGTATTAAACGATAAAAGAAATATTAATCATGAGTAAATAAATGTAACAAAATCATAAAGTATGTGACACTGTATAGCATGTCAGTTGTATTCCAATTAAGCTAGGTCAACAATAAAGCCAACAGTAGTTAGGTCAACAACAACAAACATAAACCACCAAATTAACACCACATCCCCAAAACAATCATCCTGTTGTGGGACAGGGTAATATATATGATTGAGTGTACAATGTCCAAGTTAGGAAAAGGCACACATCAATAAACTATTTTCTCAAATAAAATTAACAAACCCAGAATCAAGTCATCAATCAAAAGCATATATTCAAAGTTGAATTAAAATATCAAATAAACAGATACACATCAAAGCCAACAAAATTTAAATTACACGCAACCATTTAAGGTGCCACACGAGCTCGAGCTTAGGCTCATTTAAGGTTTTCTGAAAATACATAAAAATAGCTAATAATGTGTATGAATTAATTAATAAATAATAAACGAGTCGAGCTCGAGCTTGAAAAAAACGACTCACAAGCTGAGCCGAGCTTATTAAAAGGAGATCAAAACTAGCAGTTCCCCACAAACCACCAAATTTACACCCCACCCCCAAAACAATCATCCTGTTGTGGGGCAGTGTGAGATATGATTGAGTGTACATGGTGCAAGTTAGCAAAAGGTGCACCATCATCAATAAACAATTATCTCAATAAAAGTAACGAAGCTAGAATCAAGTCATCAACCAAAAGCATATATTCAAAGTTAAATTAATATATCAAAAAACAAATACACACCAAACCGACAAATTCTAAATCAAACGCAACCATCTAAGGTGCTACAGGAGCTCGAGCCGAGCTTTTTAAGGTTTCCTGAAAATAAATAAAAATAACAAGCGTGTATAAATTAATTAATTAAGAATAAACAAGTCAAGCTCGAGCTTGAAAAAAACGACTCACAAGCTGAGCCAAGCTTTTTAATAGGAGCTCAAAATGAGCAGTTCCCAAGCTCTCATATGTCAAAATGAACCTAGATGAGCTCGGCTCGTTTACAGCCCTAGTAGTCATACACAGATCCTATTGTCATTCCAATTAAGAAAAGTAAAAAACTCCATAAGATGTCACACAACTATTATTAGGTCAACAATAAACCCAACAATTATTCGATCAACAACAACAAACATAAACCACCAAACAACCCCCCCCCCCCCCCAACACACCCCAAACACACACACATCCTGGTATGGGACAGGGTAAGGTATGATTAAGTGTACGTGGTACAAGTTAGCAAAAGGTACACATCAATAAAACAATTATCTCAAATGACATCAATAAAGCTAGAATCAAATCATCAAACAAAAGCATATATTCAAAGTTAAATTAAAATATCAAAAAACAAATACACACCAAACCGACAAATTCTATATCACACGCAACTGCTTAAGGTACTACACGAACTTAGGCTCGTTTAACATTTTCTAAAAATATATAAAAATAACAAATGTGTATAGATTAATTAATATATGACAAACGAGTGAACCTCGAGCTTGAAAAAACAGCTCACAAATTGTACCGATCCTTTTAGAAAAATAACTCAAAACGAGCTGAGTCAAGCTTGAGCTCTCGTATGTCAAAAAGAGTCGAGTTCGAGCTTGAAAAAAACGACTCAAAATACGAGCCAAGCTTTTAGAAAAATAACTCGAAACGAGCCGAGTCAAGCTTGAGCTCTCGAATGTCAAAACGAGTCGAGTTCGAGCTTGAAAAAAACGACTCAAAAGACGTGCCAAGCTTTTAGAAAAATAACTCGAAACGAGCTGAACTCAAGCTCTCACATGTCAAAACGAGCTTAGTTTGAGCCTATTCGGGCTCGGCCACTTCTACTAGTAAACAAGTCATATTATCATTCCAACTATAAGAACTAGATTTCACACAACTATTACCAGGTCAGCATGGTAAGATATGATTTGAGTGTAGTACAAGGCGCACATTAGCAAAAGGTACGGACATCATCAATAAACAATTATCTCAAATTAACAGTTAATCAAATTCTCATCAACCAAAAGCAATCATATATTCAAAGCACTACAATTTAATTAAAACATCAAAAAATAAATAAATAAATAAACACAAATTCTAAACCACATGCAACCGTTCATGCCGATTAAAAACCTCACAACAAATCAGATCGATCGCATACATCATCAACCAATTCAATCACGAATTCACAAATATCAAATATAGGTACTACACGAGTTCGTGCTCATTTAAGGTTTTCTGAAAATAAATATATAAAAATAACTAATAATGTGTATAAATTAATTAATAAATAGCAAACAAGCCGTGCCGATCTTTTAGAAAAATAACTCGAAACAAGCCAAGCTCAAAATGAGCCGAGTTCACTAGTATGCCAAAACAAGCTGAGTTCGCTCGTATGTCAAAACGAGCTGAGTTCGAGCTAATCAACACCACTTCAAATTATAAAAAAAAAAAAAAAAAAAAAAAAACTGTTATGATTGAGTGTAGTACAAGGCGCATGTTAGCAGACCGTACACACGTCATCAATAAACAATTATCTCAAATTAACAGTTTAATCAAATCCTCATCAACCAAACGCAAGCATATATTCAAAGCTGAATACAGTTTAATTAAAATAAATCAATTAATTAAATAAACTAATACAAATTCTAATCCACACGCAACCGCTTATGCAGATCAAAATCAGATCGATCACAAACATCATCAACCAATTCAATCACAAATCCTCAATAATTAATCAAAAATTAAACAAAAACAACACGTAAGCCCTAACTAATTAGAACATATCATTTACTAAATGATTACTAATACTTATTACTAGTTAATTAATTAATCAAAGTATATCAATATTAGGTTAATCGTATAACCGATTCACTTACAGTGAATATAACTGATGAGATTGAGAGTATTGGATGCCGGAGACGGTGACGTAACGGCTCCGTTTGTGATAACTGATAAGTAGAAAATGGATTGACGATGGGGAGACTATTTATAGGGGTGGAGGTGTGACTGGGGATAACCGGTGAGTGTGGAGAGGTTGGAGTAGAGGTGACCGGTGATAGGAGGTTGGGGTTGTATTATGTAACTGTTTTGTTTGTGTATAGAGGGAATGAATGAATGAATGAATGTGTATTTATCATTTTTATGATTTTATCTTTATCCAGTCGCTGTATTGGCGCTTACTTTTTGACTTTTTGGTTTTATTGAGAGTACAAGTGTGAGATGCACGAGAGTACAACTCGTTTTACGAGAGTCCAGGGTGTTCAATGGATTGGATAACGGGTTATTCGGTTTACATTATTTGGATATGAAAATTTTAGAATTTTATATGAAATCTGATTCAATCTGAATTAAGAATGTTTTTATCTGGTACGAATCCATCCAGATTCAATTTGGATCGGATTCGAATAATCTTAAATAATCCGTATAACAAACATACAAACAAAAGTCTTGTTAAATATGCATACGGAGGCTGAGCACGGTTCGGTTCGGTTATTAGGCGAAACTCAAACCGAAACCGAAGTAATCGGTTATTTGAATATACAAACCGTTCGGTTTTCCGATGTTTCGGTTTCGATTCAGTTATTTTCGTTATTTTTTCAATTATGTGTAGACATTGCAAAAAAATGCATATTTTAAGATTGTATAAGAACATATTAGTGTACCACATATATATTGAATTTAAAAAACAAAAATAGACACGTGTTACGTGGAACTATACGAATACAAAGTTGTTAAATTGAGTTTAAAATTTAACAAAGTTCTTAATTAAAAAACAATATAAGTTTAGTTTTAATATTTAAAGTTTAGTCTATTCCTCATCATCTTGATAATCTTTATCACCATCTATCGGTTCGGTTCGGTTTTTTTAAAAATGGATAACCGAATTGAAACCGAAAATTCGGTTCTTTAAAAATGGATAACCGAACTGAAACCAAAAATTCAATTTAAAAAAAAAGCAAAAATTAACCGTCGGTTAATGCTTCGGTTCGGTTTTTCGGTTAATTCAGTTTTGGTTCGGTTATTTCAGTTTTCTGCTTCCCCTATACGGAACTAGAATTTAAAAATAAAACAGTGCATGAACAAGGAAGTTATGTAGTTTTAGGGTATGTTTGGCAAAACTAGTTGTTAGCTGTAAGCTGAAGGCTGAAAGCTGAAAGCTATAAGCTGTTAGCTGTAGCTTTTAAATATTTAGGTGTTTGGCAGAATAGCAGAAGCATTTAATAAAACTAGCTGGGTGCCCGTGTGGTGCGGCGGAATGGGCGCACAACCTAACATCAACCGCATAATCGGTGTCGGTACATGATTCACCTGACGACAGTGCATACATAACCTAAATGTAGACGTGTAATTCATGGAAAACCAGTAAGCTTGTAAATGATATCGAAAATCAAGAAAAAAGCTGAAATATATAGTAATTTTCAAATAGATAATTTTTTAAACCAACATATTTTGATATGAATCCCTTTTTGAACATGCACTGTTTTAATCTGAAATATGTTCTGACCTGACCCCTTTCGACTCTAACCAATAATCACGTAGTATGTTAATTTTTTAAAGTTAAAGAAGTATAGCAATATCATACTCAAATTAAAGAGAATAAAATGCTCGTTTTTATGATGTAATTTGTTTTAAAAATTATTAACGTGTGAAAAAGTTATGGCTCCTAAAAAAGTCATGTGGTTAGTTAGTTTTGAATAAGGGTTGAATGTGTAACTATTATATAAATTAACAAAAATTGATATAAGTTCAAGTACCAAACTTGTAAATTCAAATGTAAAAGCTTGTAGAGCTTTTTCTCAAACGATAGTAGCGTTTCAATTTAGAGTTTTTTCTCATTCCCTAAAAGCTTTAAGCTCCTCTTACCAAACAATACTTTTTATTAGATAGGAGTTTTTTCTAAAAACTTGTAATTTAAAGCCCCCTAAAAAGCTCCTAAAAGCCCTTTGCCAAACACAACCTCAATGAGTATAATGATGGAGTGTTTAATCATTTTTGTATACGAGGTGTTACGTTGATTGAAAGAACAATTAAGTTATGGTTATAAGCTCATTGTAAATGTTAAAGGGTTTGGTTGTATACACTAAAAATGTTATTTATTCGGATTATTCAGATATCCTAATAATCCAAATTATCCGATTTTTTGTTAAATCAATAAATAAAAATTTGGATCAGATAATTCGGGTTTCGGTTTCGGTTCCAATTCGGATTTTCTAAAAACCCCTATATGAGAGGGTGTTTACATTCGATTCAGTGAATGGTTTGTTAGCCATTATTATTTTTATTTACTTAGTTCTTGTCACCAATATAATCAATATTAGGTAAATAATTATAATTAAAAAATATATAAAATATCGAAGCCGTGGCCCGTGGGAGTCGAGACTAGGGAACGTTGTAAAAGAGTAGCATGTATATTATGATATGGATATGCCCACGTTTACATGTTTTTGTTTAATAATTTATAAATTCAGAGACTGATCTATGTTATGTTCAGACATGTAGTGGGTTAAAAAGATTCAGTTTTATTATTAACCCCTACATAATTTGAGTTATACTCTTAATTTATACACTTAGCAATATGGGTCACTTTCATTTAAGTCTGGTCAAACCGTCTAATGTATATTTTATTTCTTTTGTTTCAGTTGAAAATTGTTTGGTTATTATCTTGAAGCCAGTTACAAGCTTGTTTATCTTGTGTCAAGTTATGTTATAGACAATTCATTAAGGGGTGCATGTGTCGGTTATGGCCCAAAACCATAACGATAACAAGATGTCGGTTAATGTAATCAAAAGGTTAATCGACTTTAAAGGTCATGACGGGTAAGTTATGGTCGGTTAACCATAAATTTAGGTCTAGCTAAAAATAGCTCAAAGCAATATATAACGAGACATTATTTACGTCTGAAGTATGGGTTTGAAATTTTTGACCATGAAATTAAAGTATTACAGCGTAAAAAAAAACATAATATATAATTTTAAAACGCCATGAAATTAATAATATTAATCATAATCAATCCACTATTAAACATTTTAAAATTTATTAAACCAACATGCCAAAACAAAACCATACACACCAAAGAAATAATAAAAACAAATCCATCAGGATAACAACATATTGTATAATTGAATTTGTGCCATTCATTAAAAAAATCTATTAAGTTTTTTTGTTTTGTTACAAAGCATATATATATAGAGAAAAAAATGTAACATGACATGAGTGCACAAGCATTTGGATTATAGAGATAAGAAATGGAGGATCTATATGCATTGGACTTTGATGGTGTTCTTTGTGATAGCTGTGGTGAGACTGCCATTTCTGCTGTTAAGGTATCACTCTATTTAATTATCGAGCCCGTGCTCTAGCCTTGTGTGTTTAGGCTCATTGAGCTTTAACTAGCCTAGTGTATTTTTAACTCGTAACTTTTTTTTTTACTTTTATGTATTAATTTCATACTGCACAGTCAAGGTTTAGCTCGTTTAAGGTATTCATACGAGTTTGACGGTTTGAGCCTAGCTTAGGTTCATTTAATGTTTTAATAAAAATATATAAAAATAATTGAAAATGTATATAAATAAATTAGTATATAATAAACGAGCCAAGCCGAGGCTGAGTCAATCTCGAGCTTGTAAATAGGATTAGCTCGCCGAACTCGACCTTATGAAAAAGAGCTGGAAATGAGCCGAGATCGTGCTTGAGTTATTGTATGTCAAAACGAGCAAGCTCAAGCCGAGATTTGGCTCATTTAAGGTATTGCAAAAAAGCTCAATCGGAGCTTTGACTCGTTTAAGGTATTGAAAACAAGCTCAAGCGGAGCTTTGGCTCGTTTAAGGTATTGCAAATGAGCTCAAGCGGGGCCTTAGGCTCGTTTAAGGGTTTTCTCAAAATATATAAACATATTAAAAATGTATTTAAATGAATTGATATAACAATAAAGAGCTGGGCCCTAGTTGAGCTCGAGCTTGAGAAAATGACTAACAAGCCAAGCTCGAGCTTATAATAAAAAGCTCGAAATGAGCCGAGATCGTGCTTGAGCTCTTGTATGTCAAAACGAGCAATCTCAAGCTGAACTTTGGCTCGTTTAAGGTATTGCAAATGAGCTCAAGCGGGGTCTTAGGCTCGTTTAAGTTTTTTCTAAATATATCTAAAATTAATTAAAAATGTATATAAATAAATTAAAAATTAATAAATAATTAACAAGCCGAGCCTGAGTCAAGCTCGAGCCTAGTCTAGCTATCGCTCGGCTTGGCTCGTTTACATTGTGTACTAAACTATGAATACTCATTGGTTGAACAACAATACACAGGCAGCTAAACTGAGATGGCCTGTACTGTTTGCTAGTGTGAACTCATCACTGGAAGACTGGATGGTTGATCAGATGCAAATAGTAAGCTTTGTTTTCGCATTCTCGCTCATATTAACTCGAGTAAACTGCGGTTTGTGTCCCCGTGGTTTGTTCAAAACTGTGTGTTTTTAGTCCAATAGATTCAAATTGACGATTTTCGTCCCTGTGGTTTCATTTCACTTGCAACTAAACCCGGATTCATTAACCCCATTAAGTCTGTTCGTTAAACCCATCAGCATACCCCTCACGTGAGGGGCAGTTTTGTCATTTTCTCCCCAAATAAACCCCAATCCTAATTCGCAAGCCCCCTCATGTGAGGGTCTGGGGTGTATTTGGGGGAAAAAAAGACAAAATTGCCCCTCACGTGAAGGGCACACTGATGGGTTTAACGACCAGACTTAACAGGATTAGTGAATTCGGGTTTAATTGCAACTGAAATGAAACCATAGGAACGAAAATCGCAGATTTAAAACTATTGGACTAAAACCGCAGATTTGGACAAATCACAAGGACGAAAACCGCAGTTCACTCTATTAACTCGTACAGTTATTATTATTCAAATTCTGAAACCATGACAGATACGGCCCGTTGTGGAAACCGGATACGAGACTCTTCTGCTTGTGAGACTGCTTCTGGAGATCAAGGTCCCTTCATCGCGAACGTCATCGGTACATAACTACATATGCATATCATAAACTTTTTAACATTTTTAAATATTCGAAACATTGTTGTTCATTTTTATATTGTTAAATGTGTAAGGTGTCAAAAGGACTCACAGTTGAGGGTATATTGGACAACTGGTTGAATATTAAACCGGTAATAATGGACGAATGGGGTGAAAAGAGAGATGAACTTATTGATCTCTTTGGAAAGGTTCGAGATGATTGGCTCGAAAATGATTTGACTACTTGGATGGCTGCAAACAGGTGATCCGCGTTTTCTTACGGGTTAAGTCGGGTCGGGTCAACCAAAACACTTTAGTGTAAAAAAATTTAACTGATTTGTGTACAAAAGTTGTATTCTTTTAAATAAGTTATTTAGACGGTTGTATGCATTAAAATTATGATTTTGACCCGTTTGACCGGCTGGAAAATGATTTGACTACATGGATGGCTGCAAACAGGTGATCCACATTTATTACGGGTTAAGTCGGGTCGGGTCGGGTCAACCAAACACTTTGGTGTAAAAAAATTTACCTGAGTTTTGTACAAAAGTTGTATTCTTTTAAATAAGTTATTTAGAAGGCTGTATGCATTAAATTTATGATTTTTGACCCGTTTGACCGGCTGGAAAATGATTTGACTACATGGATGGCTGCAAACAGGTGATCCACATTTCTTATGGGTTAAGTCGGGTCGGGTCAACCAAACACTTTAGTGTAAAAAAATTTAACTGAGTTTTGTACAAAAGTTGTATTCTTTTAAATAAGTTATTTAGAAGGCTGTATGCATTAAAATTATGATTTTTGACCCGTTTGACCGGCTGGAAAATGATTTGACTACATGGATGGCTGCAAACAGGTGATCCGTGTTTTCTTACAGGTCAAGTTGGGTCGGATCGGGTCAACCAAAACACTTTAGTGAAAAAAAAATTAACTGAGTTGTGTACAAAAGCTGTATTCTTTTAAATAAGTTATTTAGACGGTTGTATGCATTAAAATTATGATTTTTGGCCCGTTTGACCGGATGGAAAATGATTTGACTACATGGATGGCTACAAACAGGTGATCCGCGTTTTCTTACGGGTCAAGTTGGGTCGGTTCGGGTCAACCAAAACACATTAGTAAAAAAATTTTAACTGAGTTGTGTACAAAAGTTGTATTCCTATAAAATAAGTTATTTATTTAGACGGTTCTATGCATTAAAATTATGAGTTTTGACCCGTTTGACCGGTTTGATACGTTTCCTTTTTACAGGTTTTATCCCGGTGTTCCTGACGCGTTGAAGTTTGCGAGTTCAGAACTCTACATGGTTACCACAAAACAAGTAACTTCTTGTTTCCATGAAAATTATTATATTTTCTTTTTGGTCAAGGGTATTTTAGTAATTTTAGTTGTGTATGTTTGCGTTAGGGTCGTTTTGCTGATTTGTTACTGCGAGAACTTGCTGGAGTTACCATACCACCCGAAAGAATATACGCACTTGGATCTGGGTACCTGGTTTTCACAACATGATATTTCATATTTGTATAAATTCATCTTATAATTTCCTTAACAATATTTTGTTTATTTTTTATAAATTTTAACATGTAGTCCCAAAGTTGAAACGCTGAAGATGCTTCAAAAGCGACCAGAAAACCAAGGCCGAAAACTACAGTAAGTCTTTTAAAATTTAACTTCCGGTTTTGTATTTAAAAGATTTGAAACTTTATTTCAATTTGTTGTTTTTTTTACTAGCTTCGTGGAAGACCGACTAGCAACACTGAAAAATGTCATCAAAGAACCCGAGCTAAATGGCTGGAACTTGTATCTAGGTACCATCAGTTTAATTATATACATATACGATCACACGTTTGGTTATTACTTTGATCAACTGTAAATGTTTGATGTTTACTTGTTTATTTTGCGTAGTTGACTGGGGCTTCAACACTCAAAAAGAGCGAGAGGAAGCCGCGACTTATTCCAGAATTCAAGTGATTCAGCTCTCTGATTTTACTAAAAAGTTAAAATGAAGGTATTTTCATAAATCCAAAAAATATTAATTTCACTTTCATTTCTTGTTTCATTTTGATGCAAACGCAGCCAATATATACAAACATTTTATAAATATTAACTTTTCTTATGTGTTGGTTCACCGTCACATTTTCTCTCTACACGACAACCGCGATTGTGAAATGATAGTGCTTGTTATATAAGTGGATTGAAGTGCAGAAGACAGTTGGTTTCAACAGTTTGATGTACAGAAAATGTCATGTAAAACTGTATTTTAATGTTGTTTGATATACTTTAAAAAGATATCATGTAAAACTACATTTTAACTGTTTGTGTTAATAAATATCTTATGTATTGACTTAAGAACATATATATTTATAAAATATGCTGCTGTCTACATGTAAGTATGTAACTAAGCTATTTAAAAGGATTAAACGCTTTAAACAACAAATGTGGAAAACAGAAAAGAAGTTTATACTTGTGATTAACCGTGTCTAGTTTTCGACCTGTTGTACGCTCGCAAATGGTTCCGTACCAAACTGGTTGAAAATTCTTTCTTGGCAGTTAATATGGCAGCCTGTTCTTCATGCAGCCATGAAGATAAACCGACTCAAGGCGCAAAATCGATAAAAACTTTATTTTTGCATTATAAACTGACTCAAAAACTCATTATATTCTCTCTCTATTGATCACACATCCAAAGATTTTTACCCAAGCCCTGCATTTATAGATCTAATCATAACTTGAAGACCAAGACTTTTTCCCACACGTCCTCTATCTTTTGGAGCAATAACTTTTTCCCAAGCGACCCAATGTACTTTCTTTATAGAGTTGGAACGGACCATAAAAACATCTTTCTATTTTTATTCAAAGTCGCAATCACATGCACAAGGGCCTTCATAACAAGGGAAAATGACCAAAATGTCTATTTGACAAGCATTCCCTCTAAATGTCAATCTCGCATCTAGTCGACCTGTTTGCTTAATAATCATCACCCGATGAGTTTTTCAACCAACAAGATATTCTGCCACACATCAAAATAATCTTTGTGGAAGTCAAAAAATCTCGGCAGATTCCAAAAACCGTGGGTACATGAAAAAAATCTCGTCCGAAAACAAAGAAAGTCTCGTTGGAGGCCTAAAAAATTCCCTTCACTTCAACCCTTTTTTTCAAAAAGAAAAAAAAAACTGAGCGTCTTGACAAGATATTGACATGTGGCGTGACTTGATTGATTAAAGAAACTGATCGAGTGATGATTACTAAGGGTGACTAAATTTAAAAAAAAAATCATGTTCAAACGGACAAAATATTTATCTTAACATGCCAATCAAACTATACATAAAGTGAATTAATTAAAAATCTCATACCCTTTTTTCTAAAAAAAATGATTACTTTCTTGAGTGTTAGCCTGTATATCGCCACACTCTTCAAATTTGGCCATCACACTCTTCAAATTTAGAGAGTCTCGTTACCCCACTCTGGCCAAACTATGTTGTCTTAACCGGACCCATGTTTGCTTCAAAGTTTGACTTGACACTTCATCGGCCGCCACTTGACAATCGTTATGCCGCCACAAAAGGAGAACCCTCTGGGTAACACACGATATAACGAAAACCTAGGTGGGCTCAAGATTCAAATTGACAATCTCGCAAGACCTGACTTAGGGGGTGTTTGGCCTAGCTTTTTTAACCAAGCTTATAATTTTTTTTTAGTTTTTTTTTTTACAAAATAAGCTTAGTTTAGTGTTTGGTTTAGTTTTTTTAGCTTATGCGTATGAGCTTATATAAGCTCATTTAGAGAAGCTTATGTGAAGATGGTTTTTTAGCTTATTTGAATAAACTTATTTGTTTAAGGTTGTATGTTACTCATTTTCCCTCAAATGGTGATGGATTAGTAATTATTACTCTAACAAATTAAAAAATGTTGGATTTAACAACTTATTAAGACACATAATTAACTTGTAAAATATAAACTAATCCAAACACTTAAAAAGAGCTTATCAAATAATAGAAAAAAAGCTATAAGCTAATTTTACATGTAAGCATAAGCTTAAAAATAAAAGCCAGGCCAAACATCCCCTTAAATCATTCCGATATCGACCTTAAATCTCCGAAAAAGAAAGTCTTCCCAGCCATTCACCTCAAAAGATACATACCTACTCACCCTTAAAAATTGTTACTTTTTTTTTTCTTTTAACAAGTATAAATACGGAGTGAGACACATATCTGAGGATTCATCAGTTTGAAACTAAACCACTTGGACAACAACGAACGAACGAGTTGTATCAGAAAGAAAGCATGGGGGATGTGTATGCTTTGGACTTTGATGGAGTTCTATGTGACAGTTGTGGTGAGAGTTCCATCTCTGCTGTTAAGGTATCCAGTTTCCCTAATTTTATATGTATATGTATATGTATCCGTACTTATGTATGTAATGCTAATTGGTTGAACAACATCATTTAATTGATACAGGCAGCCAAACTGAAATGGCCTCAATTGTTTGCTGACGTGGATTCATCAATTGAAGATTCCATTGTTGATCAGATGCACACTGTAACCTCTGTTTCTTATTATTATTACTAGTTTGAGGCCCGTGTATTACACGGGTAATTATTGAAAATTTTAAACTTTGACCATTAATTGAAATACAATCAACAAGTTGATCATATACTGTTAATACAATTACAATTAAATTAAAATTACAGAAATTACATAACTAAGATTACACAAATATGTTACAAATAGGTAAAAACTTCTTTTTTACACTACATTTGTGATTGTATTAGCATGTATACATTGTTTATCAAAAATCAAAATTTTTAGTGCATGCCTGCTTGTAACTCCTAATAAAGTAACATATAGGCCTACTTATAACTCTTGATATAGCTAGTGACAAAAAATGTTCTCCAAATACATACCAACTATAGATAAATGATAATATATATCCATGATACTAATAAAAAAAATATTGATACACATAAAATATCATAGCTTTTAATCAATTAATATGATGTCATTTGAGAATATCTTCTCATGTTTATCCAAAAAAAACATGATTATCCCAAAAACCATATATTTGAACTTTAATGATATAATTATCCTTAGAATTTTTACAATTTGAAATTGATTGATCATGATAGATTTGTTGTCATTAATATTATGTGTATGAAAAAATTTTAATTGACTTTATTATTTATAATTAAAAATTGTATAATCAAGCAACATAAATACCGAAACATTTAAATATAACAAAATGATTTGTTTATTTCATATGAATGTAATTGTCAGGAAAATGAAAAATACATACTAACATTAAAACCATGTTCAAATAATAGTGATTATTCTGAGTTAAAAAAATATTAAAAGATTTAAAGTTGCATAAAACGACTGTAGTGATTCTTATTTATAATCATTAAAAGTAGGGCTGCCACTTTTACCAGTAACATGAAACCCAACCCAAGAAAACCCGTACATGAGCCCAAACTAACCTGACCTGAGAAACTCGAACCCAAGAAAATACTAACTCGAACCTGAATTAAAGTAATTCAGGTTGGTTCTTGGGTCCGAATTCTAGGTTTCAGGTCAACCCGAAAACTTTTAGTTTTAAAATCATATGTATTTTTAGGTATTAAAGGCTAAGCCTTAGCCGCTGACGTTATCAGAATTTAGTCCAAGTGAATTGTTCTCATTCCACGTATTATTAATCAAATGTTTATTGTTTTGGATATAACCATAATAAACACTTTAATTAACACTTCAAAATTCACTAATCGTCTATTGTCAATCCATATGGAGAATACTTAATTATATGCAGTAGTGGATTTAGTTGGAAAAAACCTATAGTTTTAATGTCATAAATTGAAATGATTTAAAAGATATGGACCATATATGAAAATTGGTTGAAAAAATATGAGGAGGGCTATGGTATTGACAAGTGACAAAAGTGGTAGGCTTTTATTAGAATAGATAGATTATTATTATTATTATTATTATTATTATTATTAATTGGCTCAAAATTAGGGCTTATTGTTGTTTATACTAATTAAAGCTACACCACTAGTTTTCTAGTTTCCCGGTTTAATAAAATTCAATAAAAAATAATTAAAAAATTATAACTTGAAATATAAATCAAAAAGTAAAAATACTAAAAAGTTTTTTCCGTTTTTCTCGTTCCATAAAAAAAAGAAAAAAAAAACCTTCAAGAAATGTCAACCTGTTTTGACCCGTTTCAATCATATTCACTTTTAGTTTGCTTAGTTTGACCCATTTTATACATTTTAATACAACTCATTCAACCCAATAGGTCGCATTTGCCACCCCTAGTGTTTATACTAATTAAAGTGACAATACTAGTTATCTAGTTTCCCGGTTTAGGTTCGTATCTAGGGGTGTAAACGAGCCGAGTCGAGCTGAGTCCTAGCCCGACTAAGCTTGGCTCGTTTTGACTTACGAGCGCTTGAGCTCGGCTCGCTTTGAGTTTTTTTAAAGCTCTAGCTCTACACGTAAGTCATATTTTAAGCTCCGGCTCCAACTCCGGCTCGTTTATTATTTATTAATTAATTTTTATACGTTTTTAATTATTTTTATATATTTTAAGAGAAACCTTAAACTAGCCAGAGCTCGGATATGCAGTGTAAAATTAATACATAGAAGCTAAAAAGAGGTGAAACTTAAAAATACACATGGCTTATTAAGGCTTGGCGAGCCTAAACTAGCCAGAGCTTGGAATCGAGAACTATACGAGCTTTATTTGAAGCTCGAGCTTGAAAAAAGACCGGCTTGTTTTCGAGGTTTTAATCGATCTGATCTTCTGTGGCTCGCAAGTTGCAAGCGGCGCAGCTCGTTTGCACCCCTAGTCGTATGTTCGTTATTGTTATTGTTAATAATTCGCCACAAATAATGATAATAATAACAATAATATTCATAATATGGGTAAGATCCGGTACCAATAACTAGAGTAATTATATTATTAAAAATAATATAGTGTAATAATAATTACTCTAGTTCAAAAGTTATAGTGTAATATTAATTACTCTAGTCTTAACATAGTTACTCTAGTTATGTGTAACATAATTACTCTAGTTACTCTAGTTATAAATATTTAATTTCCATAATAGTAACTCGTGTTTTTCGTCAAATAAATATATTTTATATGATCATATTTATTATCTATCGACACTCGTTGATTAAGTATTCGACAGACATTAAAATGGTATCTGAGGAAAGTGTAATTGTCAAATTGCTGCAGGTGCGACCGGTTGTGGAAACTGGATACGAGAACCTGCTGCTTGTGAGATTGCTTCTGGAGATTAAGATCCCTTCATTGCAGAAATCATCAGTATGTATATAGTCATATAGATAATGAAATGTTTTTAAAGTTGTTACCTAATGGTTAGTTATTCGTTGTTTGTTATTATTTATTAATGTGTAAGGTGGCAAAAGGGCTCACAGTTGAGGGAATATTAGACCGCTGGTCGGATATAAAACCGGTAATAATGAAAGAATGGATTGAAAACCGAGAGGAACTTGTAGATCTTTTCGGAAAGGTTAGAGATGAATGGATGGAAAAGGATTTGGCTACATGGATTGGAGCAAACAGGTGGTTTAAGTTTTTCTACTATTGGGCCGGAACGGGTCGGGTCAACCCAAAACACTTTTGTAAAAAAAAAAAGTTATAATTAATCATATTGCTTAATGGTTATATTGTAAAAGTATCTTTGGATAAGTTATGACTCGTTAACCGTTTAAACTGTTTGATGGTATAACTCGCATATCGTTTTAACAGGTTTTATCCTGGTGTACCCGATGCTTTAAGGTTCGCAAGCTCACAACTTTATATAGTTACCACAAAACAAGTAATCCCTTTTTTCGTAGAGAATTACAGTTCAAAACATTAAATCTTATTGCTATTCTTGAAGGGCATTGTAGTAATATTGGTTTGGAATGTTTGTGTTAGGGTCGTTTTGCTGATGCGTTACTGCGAGAACTTGCTGGAGTTGCCATACCACCCGAGAGAATGTTTGCTCTTGGATCCGGGTAACTCTTTTTTTTTTTACCAGAGGATATTTCATATCTGCATAGTCATTTACTCATATATTCATGTTCGAGTTTTTTTAACCAAATTTTGTTTTTTTAATTTCCAAATTAGTCCCAAAGTAGAAGTGTTGAAGATACTTCAAAAGCAACCCGAAAACCAAGGACTCGCCCTACAGTAAGCTTCTAAATTCAACCTCTAGTTTTGTGTTTCAAATGATTTAAAACTTGATTTTAAATTATTTTTTAATTTTAACAGCTTTGTGGAAGACCGACTAGCAACATTGAAAAACGTCATCAAAGAGCCCGAACTGAATGGGTGGAACTTGTATCTAGGTATCATCATTTAATTCTATAAGTTTACAATCGCGCGTATGATTATTGATTGATTTTAACTGTTTGGTGTTCGTTGGTTTCATTTACGTAGTTGATTGGGGTTTTAACACTCAGAAAGAAAGGGAAGAAGCTGCAACTTACTCCCGAATTCAAGTGCTTCAGCTCTCGGATTTTACCAAAAAGTTAAAATGAAGGTTTTTTTTTTTTTTCTAAAATACAAACATTCTTAGCTTCACTTTCATTTCTTGTATCATGTATCAGCAAACAGAACCAATAATATGTTGTATGCATTTAAATCATATTAATAAAGTTATGTTTTTTTCAGTAAAGCCCAAGTTTTATTTTGTGTTTATTGACAGTTCATCTATTTCAGTTACTTCTAAAATACATATATAGAAAGTCATACTACTAATTAAGCTGCAAAATTTACCAAAGATAAAATGATAACAATTAGCAGAAAACGAAACGAATTATTACTTGATTTCAAATTATAACTCGGTTTTGAGGTCAGTATCATTCGAGGAAGAGCGTTTCTTCTTGCTTTTGTGGAGTTCCTTTAGCAGATCATCATACGGAGGATCTCCCGGTCTTCTAAAAAACCGATCGCCCATCTTAACTTCGTATGATTCTGGCTGACTCAGTACAAACTCTTTAACCTGAACATGAATAAATATAATAATATTATGTGTTTTAAAACAAGTTCATGGTTAACTATGAATAGGATAACTGACCTCATAAGTGTTTTGGGCATTTTGTAACTGGAGCATTACAGTGGTAATATCAAACCCCATGAAAGTGACTCCAATTGCTCCAGTTCTTGCAAGGTTGGTCCATTTTAGTGCAAGATCTGATACCATATCCTGCAGAAAAACAGATATCGCAACGATTAGGTTTTAAACAACGATTATGAATTCCTCGTCTGATTCCTAATAGGGCTGTAAACGGACCGAACAACGCCTTGTTCATGTTCGTCTGACGTCCATTGAGATTTTATCGGACAAGCTAACTGTACACGAACACCTACCCGAACAAAATTTCTTGTTCATGTTAGTCCATTAAGAAAATGAACTTCGTCGTGAACGGTTCATGAACACAAGAGTGTTTTATTTGATTTGGCTAACTGATAACGGCTACCAAGTTTGTGCTAGTGTTTTTTTAGCATTTTTATTCATATGTTAATTTACATGTAATTTAATCATATAATACTCATGTATACTAATTTATTGTTGTATAGGAGTCGAGCCAGGTGGGTTCGAGCTTGAGCTCAAAATTAAACGAGGCAGCTCAGCTAGTCTCTAGCTCGATTTTAAAGTTAAACGAGCCGAGCCGTGACCCGAGCCGAGCTTGGGACGGGTTTGGCTCGATTACAAATATGGGCCAACTCAGCTCAAGATGTTTCAAATCAAGTTTAATTTAGCTAGTTTTATTCGAGCTTTTATCGAGCGAGCCACGAGCCCGAGCTTCAAGCCTCGAGCTTTTTGAACAGCCTATATATTTGTTTTATAGTAATACCTTTGGTTAATCTATATGATAACATTAGAATAGTCGTTGAAAAATATTAAAAACCTTTAATTAACAAACATAAGCAAAAAACATTAACAAACATAAACGGACGTAAACACAAACACAATTGAACGGAGCATGGCCTCAGTCATGGACGAAGCTTAGTTAACTTGTCCAAGCTTTGCCACCGTCCGTGGTTCGTTCATTTAGTTAATCAAACAAAATTCCTCGCTTATGTTTGCTCATTAATTAAACGCGCAAATATAAACTGTATTCAACGTATACATTTACAAATTAGGTATAATTAAAATCCAAACGTTACCGGAGTTCGATTATCGCTTAACTGAAGCTTAACGAAGCCGAACGCCAATCCGACCTGGCGCTTCATAATCTCCTCCTGCATCTGATTAATATCCAATTCCGAAAAGTTCTCGGGAGGCGGATCGAATTCTTCTTTCGTCATACTCTTCTTCCGTCCCCATGATATCCACGCATCATCCTCCTCGTTGTCTTCCACGTCGTGTAAGTCGCTTCTTTGTTCCGCCTACGACACCGTTACCGGAGATAATTAGGAGAAAAATGAACAAGATTAGTCGGAGATTAGCCATTGATCATGTTAGGTTTTGTTTGATGAATGTTACGTGTTATTAATGTTGGATTTAATGGTCGGTTCGGGTCAAGTCAACACGACCGACCCGAATGTGACCCGGTATGAGTTACACCGGGGTAACGAGATATAAACCTACTTAAATGTTATTTAGGCCCGACACAATCTATTAGTTGGACCGGATGGTGGTTAAAGGCTTTGTTTTGTTAGTTTAATTGGATTAACCCTAATATTATTTACTATATATAGTATGAGATATCATACTTATGAAAGAACCTTAAAAACAACAAACCTTAATCACCTCCATCCTACTCAGCCGCTGCCGGCGCCGAATTCCGGTTGCTCGGTTTTCCGGCGAGTCTATTCCGCCGTCCACTCATCACCTCAGTCACCCTTGGCTACCAGAATCATCACCGACGACCTGTTAGTGTGTGCTTTTGGTTCAGCCGCCGTTGCAGCTCGTTTCCGGCAGGCCCGTTTTTCCGGCGAGCCCTGTTTCCGGCCACATTCATCTTTGTTGTTGTTGTGCACTGAGTATTGCTGTTGTCCGACGCCATCCACTGCCGTCCGACACCACTAATCCTTGTCCGACGCCGTCCGCAGCCTTCCGACGCCGTCTGCCACCATACGCCGCCGTGCAGCCAACGTCAGCTGCCGTAACGCCGCCGTTTGGACTGGATCTTGCTAGATTGTGTCAATCTCTAATTCATCTCGTTAATCCCTCGGTGTCTTCCCGGTTTCGATAACCGAGGTATATCGAAAACTTATCTATGGTTGATTTATTATCGTTTAAATTGTGCTCGTACTTAGTTGTAATCGGATCCGGGTTTTGGGTTTCGGTTTTTGGTTCGTGTTAATCTTTTATATTCCGCTGCGCTTTATGGTTCGTTTATGCATATATATTAATGTTGATTAATATCTATCGAAACGAAATCATTATTAACTAAAACGGGTTTAAAATACTTGACCGTTTTCGTTCCGAACCACCATTGAAACCCAACAGTGGTATCAGAGCCGCGGTTACAACGTACGAGTCGATACCGGTTCGTTTAAAACCGGATCTACATCTTAAACTTTAAATCGTTTAAAGTTTTGATCTAGATTTTGTTTTCGGGTAATTTTAGATTTGGTCAAAGTTTTGTTTATTTTATTTGACCAAGTCAAAAACGACCTGAAATTTTATTTATTTTAAATATGTAAATCCGGCCCCGACCTATGTTTGTTTGGTTGTGTTTGGTGTTTGAGCTTGTTTTGGCCATATGGTTGGTTCAAAAGTTGTAAAAAGGTTATTATTTAATTTTCGGTTTTCTTTTGGCCATAAAGATGGTTCAAATTTGTAATATGACATATTATTGTTAGTTTATAAATTTGTAATTAAGAAGACGCGACGATAACCGAGGACGAGCTCATGGACTTCTTGGAGTTAGTGGGAGTTCGGGCAAGATGACGGGATGCACGAAAAAGTCCATCCTTGTGGTTGTTTTGTGTTGTGAACCCCTTGACCCGATCGGTCTCCCTAATTGGCTCTAGCGAGACCGATCACCTTTTGGCCATATGGATTTACATATTATTATTTGCTATTGTGATTGCTTTGATTGATTATAATATCACTGATCTAATACCAAATAAATTGGAAAATAAACATTTTTTTAATTAACCATTTATGTTTTGCAAATTAAAAGCGTTTTGATTTACAAAACTAATAACTTAATATATTTTCTATTAACTTAAAATTGGTTAGTTATATCGCGACAAACTTAGTTTTTAATAGGTTATTTAAAACTAAGTGTCCTGAGAGATGAAAGGGTTCATCTATTCGTCCCGATAATAAATACAGTAAAATTTGACTTTTACTTTATTTGGTAATTTTAAAATTAATCCCAATTTAAAACCAATAGTTTATGTCAATCCTACTACAAGTCACACTTGAGGCATACTGCGAAATTTCGAGTGTTTGGAGCTACAGCACCGCACTTGTTTTCTAGCCTATCCCATCAAGGTGAAAGCGTTTCGTTGACACATCCGGTCCTTTTACACGTCACTATACTAGGACAACTATTACTTTACTCTCATGTTACGTGCTAAAGCTGTCTGGAGACTTAAAGTGGGCAAAGATGAGGCTAAACGTGTCTATACAGACAATCGTTGTCTCTATAGGTCTCATAACCGAGAGTTGTGCTCTATTCACAATTGGCAATCGTTGTCAGTCTGCCTAACCACTTATTAATGTTGTGTGCTACAGCTGCCTTTAATAACTGGAAGCCGGATTCTCATGCTCTTATTTCATTAATGTTATTGGGTCATTAATAATGGGACTACAAAGTCGAAAATACTAATTAAATTTACTTTTGCTTAATTAATCAGATGTTGTCAAACGATATCTCACCCTACGCTCTTAAGACTATCCTTGAGAAGGATAAACTGAACGGTACCAACTTCATCGAATGGCACCGCAACTTGAGACTTGTTCTAACCATGGCAAAGCGCATGTATGTTCTCGATGGACCAGTTCCAACCGAGCCTGAAAACAACACAGCCGCTGCACGAAAAGTTCTTGACAAGCATAAGGATGACTCGGCTGAGGTCTCCTGTATTATGCAAGCCACCATGACTTCTGAGCTTGCTAAAGGCTTGGAAGACTTTGGTGCCTATGAGATGCTTGAGAAACTCAAGAGCATGTTCCAGAAACAAGCCCGTCAAGAACGTTTCGACACCATGAAACAACTCATCAGTTGCAAGATGGAAGAGGGGTCTCCCGTCAGTGCACATGTTCTTAAGATGAAGGGGCACATCGATCAGCTTAAGAAACTTGATTATCCCCTGCCCGATGAGATGGCAGCTGATTTCATCCTCAAATCTCTCCCCAAATCATATGACCAGTTCGTTATGAATTTCAACATGAATGGTTGGGTGAAGACAGTGCCGGAGCTTCATAACATGCTCAAGACGGCTGAGATGAACATTCCTTCTAGGACCAATCAAGTTCTGATGATTCGATCTGCTGGTGTCAAGAAGCCTAATCCCAAGAACCGGGGTTATAAGGGTAAAGGCAAGAAGAATGTTACCATTGCTGCCCCTCGTGCCACCAATGCTAACAAAGGGGTTCCAAAGATACCACCGCCGCCCCCTGAGGAGCGCAAGTGCTACCGATGCAACCAAATGGGACACTGGATGCGAAACTGTCCCGAATACCTTGCTGAGATCAAGATGAAGAGAGTCAATGGTGAAGGCTCTTCTCGAGGTATTTCCATATACGTTATTGAACTTTTCACTGTCTCTAGCAACCTTAAACTAGCCAGAGCTCGGATATGCAGTGTAAAATTAATACATAGAAGCTAAAAAGAGGTGAAACTTAAAAATACACATGGCTTATTAAGGCTTGGCGAGCCTAAACTAGCCAGAGCTTGGAATCGAGAACTATACGAGCTTTATTTGAAGCTCGAGCTTGAAAAAAGACCGGCTTGTTTTCGAGGTTTTAATCGATCTGATCTTCTGTGGCTCGCAAGTTGCAAGCGGCGCAGCTCGTTTGCACCCCTAGTCGTATGTTCGTTATTGTTATTGTTAATAATTCGCCACAAATAATGATAATAATAACAATAATATTCATAATATGGGTAAGATCCGGTACCAATAACTAGAGTAATTATATTATTAAAAATAATATAGTGTAATAATAATTACTCTAGTTTAAAAGTTATAGTGTAATATTAATTACTCTAGTCTTAACATAATTACTCTAGTTATGTGTAACATAATTACTCTAGTTAGTCTAGTTATAAATATTTAATTTCCATAATAGTAACTTGTGTTTTTCGTCAAATAAATATATTTTATATGATCATATTTATTATCTATCGACACTCGTTGATTAAGTATTCGACAGACATTAAAATGGTATCTGAGGAAAGTGTAATTGTCAAATTGCTGCAGGTGCGACCGGTTGTGGAAACTGGATACGAGAACCTGCTGCTTGTGAGATTGCTTCTGGAGATTAAGATCCCTTCATTGCAGAAATCATCAGTATGTATATAGTCATATAGATAAAGAAATGTTTTTAAAGTTGTTACCTAATGGTTAGTTATTCGTTGTTTGTTATTATTTATTAATGTGTAAGGTGGCAAAAGGGCTCACAGTTGAGGGAATATTAGACCGCTGGTCGGATATAAAACCGGTAATAATGAAAGAATGGATTGAAAACCGAGAGGAACTTGTAGATCTTTTCGGAAAGGTTAGAGATGAATGGATGGAAAAGGATTTGGCTACATGGATTGGAGCAAACAGGTGGTTTAAGTTTTTCTACTATTGGGCCGGAACGGGTCGGGTCAACCCAAAACACTTTTGTAAAAAAAAAAAAGTTATAATTAATCATATTGCTTAATGGTTATATTGTAAAAGTATCTTTGGATAAGTTATGACTCGTTAACCGTTTAAACTGTTTGATGGTATAACTCGCATATCGTTTTAACAGGTTTTATCCTGGTGTACCCGATGCTTTAAGGTTCGCAAGCTCACAACTTTATATAGTTACCACAAAACAAGTAATCCCTTTTTTCGTAGAGAATTACAGTTCAAAACATTAAATCTTATTGCTATTCTTGAAGGGCATTGTAGTAATATTGGTTTGGAATGTTTGTGTTAGGGTCGTTTTGCTGATGCGTTACTGCGAGAACTTGCTGGAGTTGCCATACCACCCGAGAGAATGTTTGCTCTTGGATCCGGGTAACTCTTTTTTTTTTACCAGAGGATATTTCATATCTGCATAGTCATTTACTCATATATTCATGTTCGAGTTTTTTTAACCAAATTTTGTTTTTTTAATTTCCAAATTAGTCCCAAAGTAGAAGTGTTGAAGATGCTTCAAAAGCAACCCGAAAACCAAGGACTCGCCCTACAGTAAGCTTCTAAATTCAACCTCTAGTTTTGTGTTTCGAATGATTTAAAACTTGATTTTAAATTATTTTTTAATTTTAACAGCTTTGTGGAAGACCGACTAGCAACATTGAAAAACGTCATCAAAGAGCCCGAACTGAATGGGTGGAACTTGTATCTAGGTATCATCATTTAATTCTATAAGTTTACAATCGCGCGTATGATTATTGATTGATTTTAACTGTTTGGTGTTCGTTGGTTTCATTTACGTAGTTGATTGGGGTTTTAACACTCAGAAAGAAAGGGAAGAAGCTGCAACTTACTCCCGAATTCAAGTGCTTCAGCTCTCGGATTTTACCAAAAAGTTAAAATGAAGGTTTTTTTTTTTTTTCTAAAATACAAACATTCTTAGCTTCACTTTCATTTCTTGTATCATGTATCAGCAAACAGAACCAATAATATGTTGTATGCATTTAAATCATATTAATAAAGTTATGTTTTTTTCAGTAAAGCCCAAGTTTTATTTTGTGTTTATTGACAGTTCATCTATTTCAGTCACTTCTAAAATACATATATAGAAAGTCATACTACTAATTAAGCTGCAAAATTTACCAAAGATAAAATGATAACAATTAGCAGAAAACATCATCATCATCATCATCGTACTCAGTATATCCCACCAATAGCAATGCTATGGTAAGGTCTGAGGAGGGTAAGATGTAGACAGCCTTACCTCTATCCCATAGGGATAGAGAGGCTGCTTCCGGTGAGACCCCCGGCTCGATAGTAGTTTTGCATCAAGCCTTGGACATAAGGCACATAGCACTCAATCATCAGGGACACCGGCTGATTGGTGCATGTGCCCTTGGACATAAGGCACATAGCACTCAAGCCTTGGACATAAGGCACATAGCACTCAATTAGCAGAAAACGAAACGAATTATTACTTGATTTCAAATTATAACTCGGTTTTGAGGTCAGTATCATTCGAGGAAGAGCGTTTCTTCTTGCTTTTGTGGAGTTCCTTTAGCAGATCATCATACGGAGGATCTCCCGGTCTTCTAAAAAACCGATCGCCCATCTTAACTTCGTATGATTCTGGCTGACTCAGTACAAACTCTTTAACCTGAACATGAATAAATATAATAATATTATGTGTTTTAAAACAAGTTCATGGTTAACTATGAATAGGATAACTGACCTCATAAGTGTTTTGGGCATTTTGTAACTGGAGCATTACAGTGGTAATATCAAACCCCATGAAAGTGACTCCAATTGCTCCAGTTCTTGCAAGGTTGGTCCATTTTAGTGCAAGATCTGATACCATATCCTGCAGAAAAACAGATATCGCAACGATTAGGTTTTAAACAACGATTATGAATTCCTCGTCTGATTCCTAACAGGGCTGTAAACGGACCGAACAACGCCTTGTTCATGTTCGTCTGACGTCCATTGAGATTTTATCGGACAAGCTAACTGTACACGAACACCTAACAGAACAAAATTTCTTGTTCATGTTAGTCCATTAAGAAAATGAACTTGGTCGTGAACGGTTCATGAACACAAGAGTGTTTTATTTGATTTGGCTAACTGATAACGGCTACCAAGTTTGTGCTAGTGTTTTTTTAGCATTTTTATTCATATGTTAATTTACATGTAATTTAATCATATAATACTCATGTATACTAATTTATTGTTGTATAGGAGTCGAGCCAGGTGGGTTCGAGCTTGAGCTCAAAATTAAACGAGGCAGCTCAGCTAGTCTCTAGCTCGATTTTAAAGTTAAACGAGCCGAGCCGTGACCCGAGCCGAGCTTGGGACGGGTTTGGCTCGATTACAAATATGGGCCAACTCAGCTCAAGATGTTTCAAATCAAGTTTAATTTAGCTAGTTTTATTCGAGCGAGCCACGAGCCCGAGCTTCAAGCCTCGAGCTTTTTGAACAGCCTATATATTTGTTTTATAGTAATACCTTTGGTTAATCTATATGATAACATTAGAATAGTCGTTGAAAAATATTAAAAACCATTAATGAACAAACATAAGCAAAAAACATTAACAAACATAAACGGACGTAAACACAAACACAATTGAACGGAGCATGGCCTCAGTCATGGACGAAGCTTAGTTAACTTGTCCAAGCTTTGCCACCGGCCGTGGTTCGTTCATTTAGTTAATCAAACAAAATTCCTCGCTTATGTTTGCTCATTAATTAAACGCGCAAATATAAACTGTATTCAACGTATACATTTACAAATTAGGTATAATTAAAATCCAAACGTTACCGGAGTTCGATTATCGCTTAACTGAAGCTTAACGAAGCCGAACGCCAATCCGACCTGGCGCTTCATAATCTCCTCCTGCATCTGATTAATATCCAATTCCGAAAAGTTCTCGGGCGGCGGATCGAATTCTTCTTTCATCATACTCTTCTTCCGTCCCCATGATATCCACGCATCATCCTCCTCGTTGTCTTCCACGTCGTGTAAGTCGCTTCTTTGTTCCGCCTACGACACCGTTACCGGAGATAATTAGGAGAAAAATGAACAAGATTAGTCGGAGATTAGCCATTGATCATGTTAGGTTTTGTTTGATGAATGTTACGTGTTATTAATGTTGGATTTAATGGTCGGTTCGGGTCAAGTCAACACGACCGACCCGAATGTGACCCGGTATGAGTTACACCGGGGTAACGAGATATAAACCTACTTAAATGTTATTTAGGCCCGACACAATCTATTAGTTGGACCGGATGGTGGTTAAAGGCTTTGTTTTGTTAGTTTAATTGGATTAACCCTAATATTATTTACTATATATAGTATGAGATATCATACTTATGAAAGAACCTTAAAAACAACAAACCTTAATCACCTCCATCCTACTCAGCCGCTGCCGGCGCCGAATTCCGGTTGCTCGGTTTTCCGGCGAGTCTATTCCGCCGTCCACTCATCACCTCAGTCACCCTTGGCTACCAGAATCATCACCGACGACCTGTTAGTGTGTGCTTTTGGTTCAGCCGCCGTTGCAGCTCGTTTCCGGCAGGCCCGTTTTTCCGGCGAGCCCTGTTTCCGGCCACATTCATCTTTGTTGTTGTTGTGCACTGAGTATTGCTGTTGTCCGACGCCATCCACTGCCGTCCGACACCACTAATCCTTGTCCGACGCCGTCCGCAGCCTTCCGACGCCGTCTGCCACCATACGCCGCCGTGCAGCCAACGTCAGCTGCCGTAACGCCGCCGTTTGGACTGGATCTTGCTAGATTGTGTCAATCTCTAATTCATCTCGTTAATCCCTCGGTGTCTTCCCGGTTTCGATAACCGAGGTATATCGAAAACTTATCTATGGTTGATTTATTATCGTTTAAATTGTGCTCGTACTTAGTTGTAATCGGATCTGGGTTTCGGGTTTCGGTTTTTGGTTCGTGTTAATCTTTTATATTCCGCTGCGCTTTATGGTTCGTTTATGCATATATATTAATGTTGATTAATATCTATCGAAACGAAATCATTATTAACTAAAACGGGTTTAAAATACTTGACCGTTTTCGTTCCGAACCACCATTGAAACCCAACAGTGGTATCAGAGCCGCGGTTACAACGTACGAGTCGATACCGGTTCGTTTAAAACCGGATCTACATCTTAAACTTTAAATCGTTTAAAGTTTTGATCTAGATTTTGTTTTCGGGTAATTTTAGATTTGGTCAAAGTTTTGTTTATTTTATTTGACCAAGTCAAAAACGACCTGAAATTTTATTTATTTTAAATATGTAAATCCGGCCCCGACCTATGTTTGTTTGGTTGTGTTTGGTGTTTGAGCTTGTTTTGGCCATATGGTTGGTTCAAAAGTTGTAAAAAGGTTATTATTTAATTTTCGGTTTTCTTTTGGCCATAAAGATGGTTCAAATTTGTAATATGACATATTATTGTTAGTTTATAAATTTGTAATTAAGAAGACGCGACGATAACCGAGGACGAGCTCATGGACTTCTTGGAGTTAGTGGGAGTTCGGGCAAGATGACGGGATGCACGAAAAAGTCCATCCTTGTGGTTGTTTTGTGTTGTGAACCCCTTGACCCGATCGGTCTCCCTAATTGGCTCTAGCGAGACCGATCACCTTTTGGCCATATGGATTTACATATTATTATTTGCTATTGTGATTGCTTTTATTGATTATAATATCACTGATCTAATACCAAATAAATTGGAAAATAAACATTTTTTTAATTAACCATTTATGTTTTGCAAATTAAAAGCGTTTTGATTTACAAAACTAATAACTTAATAGATTTTCTATTAACTTAAAATTGGTTAGTTATATCGCGACAAACTTAGTTTTTAATAGGTTATTTAAAACTAAGTGTCCTGAGAGATGAAAGGGTTCATCTATTCGTCCCGATAATAAATACAGTAAAATTTGACTTTTACTTTATTTGGTAATTTTAAAATTAATCCCAATTTAAAACCAATAGTTTATGCCAATCCTACTACAAGTCACACTTGAGGCATACTGCGAAATTTCGAGTGTTTGGAGCTACAGCACCGCACTTGTTTTCTAGCCTATCCCATCAAGGTGAAAGCGTTTCGTTGACACATCCGGTCCTTTTACACGTCACTATACTAGGACAACTATTACTTTACTCTCATGTTACGTGCTAAAGCTGTCTGGAGACTTAAAGTGGGCAAAGATGAGGCTAAACGTGTCTATACAGACAATCGTTGTCTCTATAGGTCTCATAACCGAGAGTTGTGCTCTATTCACAATTGGCAATCGTTGTCAGTCTGCCTAACCACTTATTAATGTTGTGTGCTACAGCTGCCTTTAATAACTGGAAGCCGGATTCTCATGCTCTTATTTCATTAATGTTATTGGGTCATTAATAATGGGACTACAAAGTCGAAAATACTAATTAAATTTACTTTTGCTTAATTAATCAGATGTTGTCAAACGATATCTCACCCTACGCTCTTAAGACTATCCTTGAGAAGGATAAACTGAACGGTACCAACTTCATCGAATGGCACCGCAACTTGAGACTTGTTCTAACCATGGCAAAGCGCATGTATGTTCTCGATGGACCAGTTCCAACCGAGCCTGAAAACAACACAGCCGCTGCACGAAAAGTTCTTGACAAGCATAAGGATGACTCGGCTGAGGTCTCCTGTATTATGCAAGCCACCATGACTTCTGAGCTTGCTAAAGGCTTGGAAGACTTTGGTGCCTATGAGATGCTTGAGAAACTCAAGAGCATGTTCCAGAAACAAGCCCGTCAAGAACGTTTCGACACCATGAAACAACTCATCAGTTGCAAGATGGAAGAGGGGTCTCCCGTCAGTGCACATGTTCTTAAGATGAAGGGGCACATCGATCAGCTTAAGAAACTTGATTATCCCCTGCCCGATGAGATGGCAGCTGATTTCATCCTCAAATCTCTCCCCAAATCATATGACCAGTTCGTTATGAATTTCAACATGAATGGTTGGGTGAAGACAGTGCCGGAGCTTCATAACATGCTCAAGACGGCTGAGATGAACATTCCTTCTAGGACCAATCAAGTTCTGATGATTCGATCTGCTGGTGTCAAGAAGCCTAATCCCAAGAACCGGGGTTATAAGGGTAAAGGCAAGAAGAATGTTACCATTGCTGCCCCTCGTGCCACCAATGCTAACAAAGGGGTTCCAAAGATACCACCGCCGCCCCCTGAGGAGCGCAAGTGCTACCGATGCAACCAAATGGGACACTGGATGCGAAACTGTCCCGAATACCTTGCTGAGATCAAGATGAAGAGAGTCAATGGTGAAGGCTCTTCTCGAGGTATTTCCATATACGTTATTGAACTTTTCACTGTCTCTAGCAACCTTAAACTAGCCAGAGCTCGGATATGCAGTGTAAAATTAATACATAGAAGCTAAAAAGAGGTGAAACTTAAAAATACACATGGCTTATTAAGGCTTGGCGAGCCTAAACTAGCCAGAGCTTGGAATCGAGAACTATACGAGCTTTATTTGAAGCTCGAGCTTGAAAAAAGACCGGCTTGTTTTCGAGGTTTTAATCGATCTGATCTTCTGTGGCTCGCAAGTTGCAAGCGGCGCAGCTCGTTTGCACCCCTAGTCGTATGTTCGTTATTGTTATTGTTAATAATTCGCCACAAATAATGATAATAATAACAATAATATTCATAATATGGGTAAGATCCGGTACCAATAACTAGAGTAATTATATTATTAAAAATAATATAGTGTAATAATAATTACTCTAGTTTAAAAGTTATAGTGTAATATTAATTACTCTAGTCTTAACATAATTACTCTAGTTATGTGTAACATAATTACTCTAGTTAGTCTAGTTATAAATATTTAATTTCCATAATAGTAACTTGTGTTTTTCGTCAAATAAATATATTTTATATGATCATATTTATTATCTATCGACACTCGTTGATTAAGTATTCGACAGACATTAAAATGGTATCTGAGGAAAGTGTAATTGTCAAATTGCTGCAGGTGCGACCGGTTGTGGAAACTGGATACGAGAACCTGCTGCTTGTGAGATTGCTTCTGGAGATTAAGATCCCTTCATTGCAGAAATCATCAGTATGTATATAGTCATATAGATAAAGAAATGTTTTTAAAGTTGTTACCTAATGGTTAGTTATTCGTTGTTTGTTATTATTTATTAATGTGTAAGGTGGCAAAAGGGCTCACAGTTGAGGGAATATTAGACCGCTGGTCGGATATAAAACCGGTAATAATGAAAGAATGGATTGAAAACCGAGAGGAACTTGTAGATCTTTTCGGAAAGGTTAGAGATGAATGGATGGAAAAGGATTTGGCTACATGGATTGGAGCAAACAGGTGGTTTAAGTTTTTCTACTATTGGGCCGGAACGGGTCGGGTCAACCCAAAACACTTTTGTAAAAAAAAAAAAAGTTATAATTAATCATATTGCTTAATGGTTATATTGTAAAAGTATCTTTGGATAAGTTATGACTCGTTAACCGTTTAAACTGTTTGATGGTATAACTCGCATATCGTTTTAACAGGTTTTATCCTGGTGTACCCGATGCTTTAAGGTTCGCAAGCTCACAACTTTATATAGTTACCACAAAACAAGTAATCCCTTTTTTCGTAGAGAATTACAGTTCAAAACATTAAATCTTATTGCTATTCTTGAAGGGCATTGTAGTAATATTGGTTTGGAATGTTTGTGTTAGGGTCGTTTTGCTGATGCGTTACTGCGAGAACTTGCTGGAGTTGCCATACCACCCGAGAGAATGTTTGCTCTTGGATCCGGGTAACTCTTTTTTTTTTACCAGAGGATATTTCATATCTGCATAGTCATTTACTCATATATTCATGTTCGAGTTTTTTTAACCAAATTTTGTTTTTTTAATTTCCAAATTAGTCCCAAAGTAGAAGTGTTGAAGATGCTTCAAAAGCAACCCGAAAACCAAGGACTCGCCCTACAGTAAGCTTCTAAATTCAACCTCTAGTTTTGTGTTTCGAATGATTTAAAACTTGATTTTAAATTATTTTTTAATTTTAACAGCTTTGTGGAAGACCGACTAGCAACATTGAAAAACGTCATCAAAGAGCCCGAACTGAATGGGTGGAACTTGTATCTAGGTATCATCATTTAATTCTATAAGTTTACAATCGCGCGTATGATTATTGATTGATTTTAACTGTTTGGTGTTCGTTGGTTTCATTTACGTAGTTGATTGGGGTTTTAACACTCAGAAAGAAAGGGAAGAAGCTGCAACTTACTCCCGAATTCAAGTGCTTCAGCTCTCGGATTTTACCAAAAAGTTAAAATGAAGGTTTTTTTTTTTTTTCTAAAATACAAACATTCTTAGCTTCACTTTCATTTCTTGTATCATGTATCAGCAAACAGAACCAATAATATGTTGTATGCATTTAAATCATATTAATAAAGTTATGTTTTTTTCAGTAAAGCCCAAGTTTTATTTTGTGTTTATTGACAGTTCATCTATTTCAGTCACTTCTAAAATACATATATAGAAAGTCATACTACTAATTAAGCTGCAAAATTTACCAAAGATAAAATGATAACAATTAGCAGAAAACATCATCATCATCATCATCGTACTCAGTATATCCCACCAATAGCAATGCTATGGTAAGGTCTGAGGAGGGTAAGATGTAGACAGCCTTACCTCTATCCCATAGGGATAGAGAGGCTGCTTCCGGTGAGACCCCCGGCTCGATAGTAGTTTTGCATCAAGCCTTGGACATAAGGCACATAGCACTCAATCATCAGGGACACCGGCTGATTGGTGCATGTGCCCTTGGACATAAGGCACATAGCACTCAAGCCTTGGACATAAGGCACATAGCACTCAATTAGCAGAAAACGAAACGAATTATTACTTGATTTCAAATTATAACTCGGTTTTGAGGTCAGTATCATTCGAGGAAGAGCGTTTCTTCTTGCTTTTGTGGAGTTCCTTTAGCAGATCATCATACGGAGGATCTCCCGGTCTTCTAAAAAACCGATCGCCCATCTTAACTTCGTATGATTCTGGCTGACTCAGTACAAACTCTTTAACCTGAACATGAATAAATATAATAATATTATGTGTTTTAAAACAAGTTCATGGTTAACTATGAATAGGATAACTGACCTCATAAGTGTTTTGGGCATTTTGTAACTGGAGCATTACAGTGGTAATATCAAACCCCATGAAAGTGACTCCAATTGCTCCAGTTCTTGCAAGGTTGGTCCATTTTAGTGCAAGATCTGATACCATATCCTGCAGAAAAACAGATATCGCAACGATTAGGTTTTAAACAACGATTATGAATTCCTCGTCTGATTCCTAACAGGGCTGTAAACGGACCGAACAACGCCTTGTTCATGTTCGTCTGACGTCCATTGAGATTTTATCGGACAAGCTAACTGTACACGAACACCTAACAGAACAAAATTTCTTGTTCATGTTAGTCCATTAAGAAAATGAACTTGGTCGTGAACGGTTCATGAACACAAGAGTGTTTTATTTGATTTGGCTAACTGATAACGGCTACCAAGTTTGTGCTAGTGTTTTTTTAGCATTTTTATTCATATGTTAATTTACATGTAATTTAATCATATAATACTCATGTATACTAATTTATTGTTGTATAGGAGTCGAGCCAGGTGGGTTCGAGCTTGAGCTCAAAATTAAACGAGGCAGCTCAGCTAGTCTCTAGCTCGATTTTAAAGTTAAACGAGCCGAGCCGTGACCCGAGCCGAGCTTGGGACGGGTTTGGCTCGATTACAAATATGGGCCAACTCAGCTCAAGATGTTTCAAATCAAGTTTAATTTAGCTAGTTTTATTCGAGCGAGCCACGAGCCCGAGCTTCAAGCCTCGAGCTTTTTGAACAGCCTATATATTTGTTTTATAGTAATACCTTTGGTTAATCTATATGATAACATTAGAATAGTCGTTGAAAAATATTAAAAACCATTAATGAACAAACATAAGCAAAAAACATTAACAAACATAAACGGACGTAAACACAAACACAATTGAACGGAGCATGGCCTCAGTCATGGACGAAGCTTAGTTAACTTGTCCAAGCTTTGCCACCGGCCGTGGTTCGTTCATTTAGTTAATCAAACAAAATTCCTCGCTTATGTTTGCTCATTAATTAAACGCGCAAATATAAACTGTATTCAACGTATACATTTACAAATTAGGTATAATTAAAATCCAAACGTTACCGGAGTTCGATTATCGCTTAACTGAAGCTTAACGAAGCCGAACGCCAATCCGACCTGGCGCTTCATAATCTCCTCCTGCATCTGATTAATATCCAATTCCGAAAAGTTCTCGGGCGGCGGATCGAATTCTTCTTTCATCATACTCTTCTTCCGTCCCCATGATATCCACGCATCATCCTCCTCGTTGTCTTCCACGTCGTGTAAGTCGCTTCTTTGTTCCGCCTACGACACCGTTACCGGAGATAATTAGGAGAAAAATGAACAAGATTAGTCGGAGATTAGCCATTGATCATGTTAGGTTTTGTTTGATGAATGTTACGTGTTATTAATGTTGGATTTAATGGTCGGTTCGGGTCAAGTCAACACGACCGACCCGAATGTGACCCGGTATGAGTTACACCGGGGTAACGAGATATAAACCTACTTAAATGTTATTTAGGCCCGACACAATCTATTAGTTGGACCGGATGGTGGTTAAAGGCTTTGTTTTGTTAGTTTAATTGGATTAACCCTAATATTATTTACTATATATAGTATGAGATATCATACTTATGAAAGAACCTTAAAAACAACAAACCTTAATCACCTCCATCCTACTCAGCCGCTGCCGGCGCCGAATTCCGGTTGCTCGGTTTTCCGGCGAGTCTATTCCGCCGTCCACTCATCACCTCAGTCACCCTTGGCTACCAGAATCATCACCGACGACCTGTTAGTGTGTGCTTTTGGTTCAGCCGCCGTTGCAGCTCGTTTCCGGCAGGCCCGTTTTTCCGGCGAGCCCTGTTTCCGGCCACATTCATCTTTGTTGTTGTTGTGCACTGAGTATTGCTGTTGTCCGACGCCATCCACTGCCGTCCGACACCACTAATCCTTGTCCGACGCCGTCCGCAGCCTTCCGACGCCGTCTGCCACCATACGCCGCCGTGCAGCCAACGTCAGCTGCCGTAACGCCGCCGTTTGGACTGGATCTTGCTAGATTGTGTCAATCTCTAATTCATCTCGTTAATCCCTCGGTGTCTTCCCGGTTTCGATAACCGAGGTATATCGAAAACTTATCTATGGTTGATTTATTATCGTTTAAATTGTGCTCGTACTTAGTTGTAATCGGATCTGGGTTTCGGGTTTCGGTTTTTGGTTCGTGTTAATCTTTTATATTCCGCTGCGCTTTATGGTTCGTTTATGCATATATATTAATGTTGATTAATATCTATCGAAACGAAATCATTATTAACTAAAACGGGTTTAAAATACTTGACCGTTTTCGTTCCGAACCACCATTGAAACCCAACAGTGGTATCAGAGCCGCGGTTACAACGTACGAGTCGATACCGGTTCGTTTAAAACCGGATCTACATCTTAAACTTTAAATCGTTTAAAGTTTTGATCTAGATTTTGTTTTCGGGTAATTTTAGATTTGGTCAAAGTTTTGTTTATTTTATTTGACCAAGTCAAAAACGACCTGAAATTTTATTTATTTTAAATATGTAAATCCGGCCCCGACCTATGTTTGTTTGGTTGTGTTTGGTGTTTGAGCTTGTTTTGGCCATATGGTTGGTTCAAAAGTTGTAAAAAGGTTATTATTTAATTTTCGGTTTTCTTTTGGCCATAAAGATGGTTCAAATTTGTAATATGACATATTATTGTTAGTTTATAAATTTGTAATTAAGAAGACGCGACGATAACCGAGGACGAGCTCATGGACTTCTTGGAGTTAGTGGGAGTTCGGGCAAGATGACGGGATGCACGAAAAAGTCCATCCTTGTGGTTGTTTTGTGTTGTGAACCCCTTGACCCGATCGGTCTCCCTAATTGGCTCTAGCGAGACCGATCACCTTTTGGCCATATGGATTTACATATTATTATTTGCTATTGTGATTGCTTTTATTGATTATAATATCACTGATCTAATACCAAATAAATTGGAAAATAAACATTTTTTTAATTAACCATTTATGTTTTGCAAATTAAAAGCGTTTTGATTTACAAAACTAATAACTTAATAGATTTTCTATTAACTTAAAATTGGTTAGTTATATCGCGACAAACTTAGTTTTTAATAGGTTATTTAAAACTAAGTGTCCTGAGAGATGAAAGGGTTCATCTATTCGTCCCGATAATAAATACAGTAAAATTTGACTTTTACTTTATTTGGTAATTTTAAAATTAATCCCAATTTAAAACCAATAGTTTATGCCAATCCTACTACAAGTCACACTTGAGGCATACTGCGAAATTTCGAGTGTTTGGAGCTACAGCACCGCACTTGTTTTCTAGCCTATCCCATCAAGGTGAAAGCGTTTCGTTGACACATCCGGTCCTTTTACACGTCACTATACTAGGACAACTATTACTTTACTCTCATGTTACGTGCTAAAGCTGTCTGGAGACTTAAAGTGGGCAAAGATGAGGCTAAACGTGTCTATACAGACAATCGTTGTCTCTATAGGTCTCATAACCGAGAGTTGTGCTCTATTCACAATTGGCAATCGTTGTCAGTCTGCCTAACCACTTATTAATGTTGTGTGCTACAGCTGCCTTTAATAACTGGAAGCCGGATTCTCATGCTCTTATTTCATTAATGTTATTGGGTCATTAATAATGGGACTACAAAGTCGAAAATACTAATTAAATTTACTTTTGCTTAATTAATCAGATGTTGTCAAACGATATCTCACCCTACGCTCTTAAGACTATCCTTGAGAAGGATAAACTGAACGGTACCAACTTCATCGAATGGCACCGCAACTTGAGACTTGTTCTAACCATGGCAAAGCGCATGTATGTTCTCGATGGACCAGTTCCAACCGAGCCTGAAAACAACACAGCCGCTGCACGAAAAGTTCTTGACAAGCATAAGGATGACTCGGCTGAGGTCTCCTGTATTATGCAAGCCACCATGACTTCTGAGCTTGCTAAAGGCTTGGAAGACTTTGGTGCCTATGAGATGCTTGAGAAACTCAAGAGCATGTTCCAGAAACAAGCCCGTCAAGAACGTTTTTACACCATGAAACAACTCATCAGTTGCAAGATGGAAGAGGGGTCTCCCGTCAGTGCACATGTTCTTAAGATGAAGGGGCACATCGATCAGCTTAAGAAACTTGATTATCCCCTGCCCGATGAGATGGCAGCTGATTTCATCCTCAAATCTCTCCCCAAATCATATGACCAGTTCGTTATGAATTTCAACATGAATGGTTGGGTGAAGACAGTGCCGGAGCTTCATAACATGCTCAAGACGGCTGAGATGAACATTCCTTCTAGGACCAATCAAGTTCTGATGATTCGATCTGCTGGTGTCAAGAAGCCTAATCCCAAGAACCGGGGTTATAAGGGTAAAGGCAAGAAGAATGTTACCATTGCTGCCCCTCGTGCCACCAATGCTAACAAAGGGGTTCCAAAGATACCACCGCCGCCCCCTGAGGAGCGCAAGTGCTACCGATGCAACCAAATGGGACACTGGATGCGAAACTGTCCCGAATACCTTGCTGAGATCAAGATGAAGAGAGTCAATGGTGAAGGCTCTTCTCGAGGTATTTCCATATACGTTATTGAACTTTTCACTGTCTCTAGCAACACATGGGTATTTGATACCGGATGTGGTTTCCACATCGTTAATGTCTTGCAGGAGCCTGAGAAGTGGAGGAAACTGAATAAAGGTAACATGGAACTCATCGTTGGAGATGAGAAGAGAGTACCAGTTCTGGCAATTGGAGATTTCATTTTACTTGTCCATCTAGCCAAGTTTTTCTTTTGAATAATTATTTCTATGCTCCTGGTTGGACCAGCAACATCGTTTCAGTTTCTTTACTGTTTGAACAAGGTTTTAAGTACGTGTTTTAATGACATAGCTATTTCTGCTTACTTAAATGACATCTTTTATTTCGAGGCTAAACCTTGAATTGATACATATAAGATTGATGTTCATACTAGTAATAACGTACATATAATCTTTCAGAACGTATCAGATCTGGCATCAATGATACATTTCTATGGTATTGCCGACTTGGCCACATAAGCAAGGCAAGAGTTAAAAGACTCCAATCCGAAGGGATTCTTGAATCCACAGGACATGACTCTTTTGACAATTGTGAGTCTTGCTTAGCTGGCAAACTCGCCAAAGACTTCTTCACTTATAAAAGTGAACGAGCAAGAGATCTGTTAGGACCCATACATACTGATGTATGTGGACCTTTCAGAACCATGACTAGAAACCATGAAAGATACTTCGTTTTCTTTATCGACGATTATAGTCGATACGCTTATGTGTATCTTATGAAACACAAGCATGAAACTTTTGAAAGGTTCAAAGAGTTTCAAAACGAAGTGGAAAACCAACTTGGTAAAACCATTAAGATACTTCGATCAGATCGAGAGTATCTCAGCTCAGAGTTCATCACTCATCTAAAAGAGCGTGGAATTGTTTCACAGCTCACTCCACCTGGCACACCCCAACATAATGGCGTGAGCGAGAGGATGAATCGAACTTTGCTAAACATGATTTGATCTATGTAGAACCAACTTGCCTCACTCCCTTTTGGAGTTTCACCCTTATGACCGCCTCCCGCATTCGTCACGTACTACAACCAAAGCGGTTATTACTTCTTTCATCCTGATACAAATATGATTTTTATCAAGAGAAAATACCACTTCCTCGAGAAAGAATTTCTCGATCGAGGAACTGGAGATTACATTGTCGATCTTGAAGAAATTCAAGAACCACAAACAACCGCTGAGGAAGTTGTAGCGTCTGATCAACAAGCTGTTGTTGCTGATACATCAGACGTGAACACGAGCGTTCGCAGAAGTAGTAGGACTCCCGTAACAAATTCTAGATACTTAGGGCATTTAGATGGTCCCGAAGTCTTATTAGTAGCCGAGTCTGGGGACGAGCCTACTAACTACAAATCTGCTATCTTGGATCCGGAATCAAGAAATGGCAAGATGCCATGAACACCGAGATGCAATCCATGCATGATAACCAAGTTTGGAACTTGTTTGAGCTACCCCCCGATAATCGGGCAGTAGGGAGCAAATGGATTTTCAAGAGAAAAACCGACATGCATGGAAATGTGCAAACCTATAAGGCACGGCTAGTCGCGAAAGGTTTTACTCAAACTCAAGGTGTTGACTATGATGAAACCTTTTCGCCCGTTGCTATGACTAAGTCAATTAGGATATTGCTTGCCATTGCTGCATACTATGACTATGAGATATGGCCAATGGATGTCAAAACCAATTTTCTTAATGGACATCTTTCTGAAGATGTCTATATGGTTCAGCCTGAAGGTTTTGTCGATCCAAAATATCCTAATAGGGTTTGCATATTGAACAAGTCCATTTATGGACTTAAGCGGGCATCTCGAAGCTGGAATCTTCACTTTGACGAGAAAATCAAAGAGTTTGGTTTTGTCAAAAATGAAGATGAGACTTGTGTTTACAGAAAAGGCTAGTGGGAGCACTATATCATTCCTCAACTTGTATGTGTATGATACACTGATAATTGGAAATAACATTCATATGCTTAAGGGAGTTAAGCACTGGTTGGAATCTTGTTTTACAATGAAAGATCTTGGAGAAGCTGCTTATGTTCTGGGAATCGAGATCTACCAAGATAGATCTAAGCGGCTTCTAGGGCTAAGTCAAAGTACATACATAAGCAAAGTCATGACACGCTTCTCAATGGACAACTCCAAGATAGAAGCTGTTTCATTGCTAAAGGAACCGTTTTAGCAAATCGCAATCTCCGGCAACGGACATTGAGACAAAGCACATGCAAGCAATTCCACATGCTTCAGCGACTGGCTCTGTCATGTATGCTATATTATGCATTAGACTTGACGTCTCGTAAGCGTGTTTGGAGGAGTGGAAGAGGAGCTCATTGTAAGATGTTACACTGACGCTAACTTCCAAAATGACCGAGATGCTTCTCGCTCATAATCTGCTTGGATGAAGAAATTCATAGCCAACCTAAATCTAATTCCAAGTTTAGGGAAATGATCGACGTAATATGTGATAACACATGTGCTATTGCTCAAGCCAAAGAGCCCAATTGTCATCACATGGCCAAGCACATTTCTAGTTCCACTATGTACAAGTAATACTGGAACGAGGTGACATCATAAGCAAAATAGACACAGATCAAAATCTAGTTGACCCGTACACTAAGCCGATGACTCAGGACAAGCATGATCAACATAGAGATGCTATCGGGCTTAGACTTGCTAGTGATTTATTTTGATTTAGTATTTGGATGTATGGACGTTTAATCATTTGTACTTCTCTGTTCACTTTTGATTTAATGGTTAAATGCAAACGTTGAATAATACAACTGTGCTCATTTTAATACGTTTAATCCGTGAATATTGTATTATAAATTATCCGTAGTCGGTCAGACTCGTGGGAGCGATTCTGAATTAAGACTATTCTGACTTTGGACTCAAGCAGTTGACTTCCAAACTCACAGACCTCATTATGAATGACGTTGGATGTAACTCGCATCAAATCATCTTCATGGATCTTGATCATAAGATGTTTTGATAATAGTATGCTCATTTAGTATCCTAAGACCTGAGATACATATTAGAACTTTCGTTTACTGAGGAATATTCTTTGATCATGTCAACCGCTGTTGCGTAACTGCCGACCATAAAGGCATTGGTTGGGAATGTTCTGGAGTTCAGTGGGAGTTGTATGTAGTCAAGATGGGATTCTGTACTCTTACATTAAAATGTAACAGTTAGACATATTGGCGCCCTCGTTGATTCAAACTGGTAAAGTGTGAGGCCTCACCCAAACTTACTGTGTGTTTGATTGGACCACTTTGACTCTATATCGAGAACTACAATAATTAAACACTATATGAGATTGATTTGATCCATGTCTCATTGTTCAATTAATGTCTTATACATAAAGGATAGATGACAACGATTACTATAAATTCATTATCTTGCAATAAGGTATTCCAAGATATTTTGGTTATGGATTTAAAAATGTCATATTCGGTTGGGGACAGCTATGTGTAGCTAGAACGCCTCTGGCTGTTAGCGTTGTGATACTTGACCCAAATCAGTACAAGTGGGAAACTGTTGGATTTAATGGTCGGTTCGGGTCAAGTCAACGCGACCGACCCGAATGTGACCCGGTATGAGTTACACCGGGGGTAACGAGATATAAACCTACTTAAATGTTATTTAGGCCCGACACAATCTATTAGTTGGACCGGATGGTGGTTAAAGGCTTTGTTTTGTTAATTGGGCTCAAGCCCAATTGGTTTAATTGGATTAACCCTAATATTATTTACTATATATAGTATGAGATATCATACTTATGAAAGAACCTTAAAAACAACAAACCCTAATCACCTCCATCCTACTCAGCCGCTGCTAGCGCCGAATTCCGGCTGCTCGGTTTTCCGGCGAGTCTATTCCGCCGTCCACTCATCACCTCAGTCACCCTTGGCTACCAGAATCATCACCGACGACCTGTTAGTGCGTGCTTTTGGTTCAGCCGCAGCAGCTCGTTTCCGGCGTACTGGTTGTTTTCCGGCAGGCCCGTTTTTCCGGCGAGCCCTGTTTCCGGCCACATTCATCTTTGCTGCTGCTGTGCACTGAGTATTGCTGCTGTCCGACGCCATCCATTGCCGTCCGACACCACTAATCCTTGTCCGACGCCGTCCGCAGCCTTCCGACGCCATCTGCCACCGTACACCGCCGTGCAGCCAACGTCAGCTGCCGTAACGCCGCCGTTTGGACTGGATCTTGCTGGATTGTGTCAATCTCTAGTTCATCTCGTTAATCCCTCAGTGTCTTCCAGATTTCGATAACCGAGGTATATCGAAAACTTCTCTATGGTTGATTTATTATCATTTAAATCGTGCTCGTACTTAGTTGTAATCGGATCCGGGTTTTGGGTTTCGGTTTTTGGTTCGTGTTAATCTTTTATATTCCGCTGCGCTTTATGGTTCGTTTATACATATATATTAATGTTGATTAATATCTATCGAAACGAAATCATTATTAACTAAAACGGGTTTAAAATACTTGACCGTTTTCGTTCCGAACTACCGTTGAAACCCAACAATTAACATGCATATATATTATTGTAGTAACGTATTAGTGGTGCATGTTAGCTATATTTGAGTTATTATTAGTTTTTTAATTTTCATGTTTGAAACAAACATAAATAGTGTTTTTGGTTTGTATTAATAAACTCGTGTATTAAACGGGATGAGAATTTTATACATGAAAATTTTAATCTTCAGTACTAATCATTCAACTGCTATTCCATCCTAGATATCTATTGAACCCGCCCTTAATAATCCCTCTTTTGCCGGATTATTTCCAATGTAATTATAAAGGGCTATTTTTTCAAGAAAATTGTAAAAGTTAATATATAATTGAGTTTTGAAAATACATTAAATATTATTTATTTTAGTTTGACTTGCTTTTATTGTTTTATTGAAAACAAAGTTTAATAATTAAAATTTTTTAAGTTGTTTTTAAAATAATGATAGTTTAAAATAAATGTGTTTTATTAGTATAATTAGTTAGCTTTTTTTTAAATATGTATATCATAATAAGAGAGAGAGAGAAAGAAGAACAAATGGTGAGAAAAGATATGAAGACGACACATGACATAATCAGATGTGTACATGTACATTAGTACATGTGTTGATTTACAATTATTTGTGTTGAAAACTTGAAATATCTCAATTTAATGTCAAACATATAAATTCACCCACATAATAAACTTTTCTAATTGCTTGTTTTTAAACTTTAAACTATCATGCAATTGGGTATTTGGGTTGCTTACTTGCTTATTTTGATGTTGAGTGTTGTTGGGCCTGTAACAGCTGTAAAAAGGCTTATTGGGCTTGCCTGAATCAAACAAAGTGGGCTTGAATCTAAGCCCACAATTGGTTTTTGTATTAATCAAGAGCTTTCTCCTCAAGTCTCCATCTATTTAAAATGAGAAATCCTTTTCAAAAATCTCCATCCATTTGAATTTTTTTTAAAAAAAAACATATACACTTGGAGGTTAAGATTACATAATACAAAAAGGAAAAAACAAACAACAAAGATTCTAAAAAATATAAAAGGAAGAAATGGAATCATGAACAAAGACAATAGCCTAAGTTCAAGTGATGGAACCATTTTTAAGTTATTTTATGTGTAGTTGCTACTTAATTTCATTCATTACTAATAGACAAAATAGCTGCCACTAAATTAAGTTGCTACGACAGTTAAAAAGATGTCATCGGCTTTTATTTAGGTTGCTACCGAACTTCAAAGTTGCTGACGACTTTAAGTAACCAAGTTACTACTTAATTCCAATAACTTTTGAATATCATTTTCATACAGCCTTTCGTCATCCGGACGTTGATCCAATCCGTTTGCAAAATCATTATTTACGCTTACCTGACAATGCAACCCTAACAAGAGACGTTGCCCTTTGGACCCACAAGGGGCCGGTCCCTTACCATGATAGTGTGCTACCTAAATCCACCAGGGCCAGCCCTTTGGACCCCTCGGAAATATCTATGGTACTGAAGCCATATACTATTAATCAAGTGTATACTCCATACCTCCTAACTTATATCGATATTATTTATCATTGTTTCTCATACGATCTCAATTAATTATGGATACCCAAAATAGTCTGATAACAATATAACATTAACACAAATTTAGATTCAAACACATAATATCTATTATAGTGACTCAACTGCTTATCGCTTATCACCCATCAAAGATTGGGAAATATGTTTTTAGACATATGATAGATATATAGAATTTGTATCAAATACAAATGAAATTAACATGCTAAATATGAGAATCAAGTAGAGTAATTATATATATACAAGTAGAGTAATTATGTAATTACTTTATGATGTAATTACATAATTAATCTACTTGTATATATAATTACTCTACTTGTTTATCATGTTTAGCACGTTAATTTCATTATACATTGCTTGTTTATTTTATTTTTTTTAACGGCCAACAAACATAAATATCCTAGGTACTCCGTACAGGATGACTCAATGGCAAAAGACCACCGCCAACTGGCCCAACCCAGCCGTACAAAGCCCTTAAGCACCTCCAAATTATTTTCAGTTCCGGGGAAAACCCACCTGTCCAAAGACCCATTGATGATAAAACCCCGAACACCCTCCGGATCAAATTGATGGTCGTAAATATCTTAATCTTTCTTCCTCAAGTAACCCGTAAATTACAATAAAACTAAATAGGGACTAATGAATAAGATACATTGCATTTGCATGTGAAGGTGGGCATGTGGCGGCCTTTTTCTTGTACTTTTTTGTTATTGGGAATCAAAATCCTTTTAACTAACTTCTTTCTTAATTGATGGGCTCTAATATTTTTTAATCGAGGTACAAAATTCATATTAGTATTCTTTTTGGTTGTCATTTACCCTTCTGACCTTCTGGTCCAATGACACGAGAATGACGGTTAATGTTTGGGATCTTTGACGAGTTTCGAAACCTAAAGTGCTTTCTATAGCAGTGGGTTTCCTTATTGAATGTATTTGCGGGCGAGTCATACTTAAAACTTAAAGCGTCAAAATCAGTATTGACGGTTGACACCTTGTCTCAGAATGACTCACTCATGATACCATAAAAACTCAATTCTTTCTATGGTGTAAAACAATTACTATACAGTTAACTTGATGGTCCTTTTAATATATTTATTATTATATACTTCGGTAACATGTTTATAACATTATTTAAATTTTCATAATCTACTCACCCCTTTCCAATGCATCTATAATTCTATAATATATTTGAAGAGGATGGCATTGTCCTTTTACATTAACTTTTAAAAGTTTTAACAGATAAAATTGTGTTTTTTTTTTATAAATTTCAATTATATTTTTCACACACCCTGCTAATATATATGTTATCGATGAAATTTTACTGGGTATGATTATTGTTGTTTCAACTTTTAATTATGTTTTACACAAATATGTAATTATGTGATTAAATATGGAAAATACTTAAAAAACTTAAGCTTTATGTTATTATATGTAATACCAAAATTCCTTTACAAATCTTATTAGGTAAACAATCAATTTGATGTTTAACTAAATTTTTTCACAATCATTATTATTTTATATGATTTCATATCTACTTTATTTTATACACTTTTATTATACCCTCAAATAAATACATCAGTTCATCACTAACTCACTATCCATGTTAGTATATCGTACCGTCCGTCACATCACGTGGACACCCTTCTACCAGACTACCCCTATAAAAATAATTATCAAAATTAAAAACGCTACAAGGGTCGTCAACCGTCAATCAGTTCAGTTCAGACCTTAACAAAGTATATTCCATATTTGTAAAAAACATAACTACAGGGGGGTGTATATACATATAATAATACTACACCTTCTATATAAACCATCCACTTTCATCTTAAAACAACACTCCACCTCTCAATCACACTCTCAATATCTATAACTTGTATATTCTCTCACTACAACCATCAATGGCTGCATTAGCTAAGCTTGTATCCAAGAGAAGACATAACTTGTTCAATTTGATCGGGGCAAGGCTATATACGTCTCAACCGTTGCACGAATCGTTGTTTGCTCAAAGACTCAGAGATCTACCTAAAGACCTCCCTGGAACTAACATCAAAAGAGATGCATCTCAGGTAATTAATTATATTATGCTTCCGATCGTATCGTGCATGTTGTATGTAACTACGTAACTTTCGTATTTCAAATTCCTCTTGTTTCGAGCTCTTTTTCTAAAATTTGAGCTGTCAGGCGTTTTTTAAGCTGGAGCTTAGCTGAGGATATTGTATTGTTTATTATTTGTTAATTAATTTATACGCACTTTTAGTTATTTCTATATATTTTTCTAATTATAGTTTTCTTATACAACATACCATATACTATTTTGTTAATCTTATTACAATTTTGTATATAACAAATATTATTATATAGATATTAGATTGTCATCCAAAAAAACGTGTTTATGCTCACGAGCCAGCTCTCTAGCTCGTTTACTAAACGCATTTGTTTTAAGCTTGAGCTGATTTAAGTTTGGTTCAATTTAAGCTTTTAGCGTGTCGATTACTAGTGTTTGACTCGTTTACACCTCGTAATCGGTATAAGATTTAACATTGTGTGGTTGTAATAACGATAATTAAAAGCAAGTAACAAGTTGCGAAAATGATATTTTATATTTATTTTTTAATGTTAGAATGATTGTTTAAATTAAACTTATCTATTTAAATTAGTATAACGACATGGGTGAAAGGGCCATCCGTGACGTCATAAGTCTCTCTTTTTGCTAAATTTGGTATTAAATAAAATAAAAAAAAGGCATGTGATCCACTAGTGTGCATGGTTTATATAATTTTGTATTTTAATATTATAAAATATAAACCAAAAATAATTTTTTTCCATGTATACTTTATGTTGGTCATTGCCAACATAAAAAATCAAAGATATTTATATCATGTGTAGTAGGTGTTAACCCATTATGTTATATCTAAGGGACGTTATTGAGGGGAGGCGCGGATCCAGTGGCATGAGCATGGCTCACCATAAGTTCACCAATCAGATGCATGCTTTTGTTTTTTAGTTTTTTTTTTACTTTTTATTATTTATGTCATTAATTAAACCAATACACATGTTTGATTGTTTAGTTAGTAAACGTACTTCTATCTATGTGACACTAACATTACAATGTATTTTGTTAGTTAAAGCACTTCTACAAACTACAGTTCTACTAACATGGTTTTACAAACGCCCACAATTTATATATTTATTTTTTAACCATATTTTACATTTACATGTTATATTAATTTGTTTTTATGCTAAATCAAGTTGTATAAAAAATAAATATATAAAAAACAAATACTCTGCTAGTAAAATAATTATAACAAATTAAATTATTATATAAGAAAAATAAAATAATGAAAAATAATATTTTAATCAATGTTTCTAAAGCTAAAACATTGAATCTAACCAATGAAGATGGTGTGCCAAGTGTTCTTTTTTGTTTGCAACAGTAAAAAAAACATTTAGTTGAATAATTAATTTTCACTATTTACAATCTGACCCTTGAATTATCAGATTATTGGCAAAACACCCCTTGTGTATCTCAACAAAGTCGCAGAAGGTTGTGGGGCCTATGTAGCAGTCAAGCAAGAAATGTTTCAACCAACTTCTAGCATCAAAGACAGGTCAGTTAGACAGTTACACTTCATGTTTCATATGCATATAAAAAATGTCAAAATTTAGAATTTTGACTGTCAAGTTAATGATTTTTCAACTTCAATTTTGACAAAAGTTAAATTATTTATGTCTAGGCTAAAATCAAAATTTTGGTTTTTAGATTTTTGAAACCGTTCGGTTTTGGTTTTTCGGTTTTCATTCTGGTTCTAGTTCGGTTTTTTCGGTTTTTGCGATTTAAGCTTGAAAATTTTAAGCCTAAAAGAAAGTTTTTTCGGTGTTAATTGTGAACTAATTAATAGACTATTATATGTCTGACCAAAAGTATTTGAGTTACATATATATTAAATTCTTATAGATCACTTAAAATAAAAAATAAAAAATAAAAATCTAGATATTTGGTTTGGTTTTTATTACATGCGAAACCAAAACTGAACCATTAGTTCGGTTTTTATAAAAACATAAAACCAAACCATCAGTTTTTTTTATTCGGTCTTTCTATTTGGATTTTTCGAGGAGTTTTTTAGTTTTGAATCGTTTTTTTAGTTTCTTACACACCCCTAGTTTAATTATGGTTTAACCATATACAAATATTACAAATTTTATTTTAAACAATTGTCTAAATCAAATTCGAGGCTTCGTAAGTTTGATTCTTTAAAGTCAAAGGTTGACTTTCTTTCGTATTAATCGTCAGGCCGGCACTTTCTATGATAAACGACGCAGAAGAGAAAAAATTGATCACACCTGGAAAGGTAAAAAATCTCATGAACTAAAACTTGTGTTGATAAAAATACCAACATATGGTTAATTAACATGTGTACTTTATGCATTGACGGTTTTACTTTTACCAGACGGTGTTGATCGAGCCTACTTCGGGTAACATGGGGATCAGTATGGCATTCATGGCTGCATTAAAAGGGTACAAGATGGTGTTAACAATGCCTTCATACACAAGCTTAGAAAGACGAGTAACCATGCGAGCATTTGGAGCTGATTTGATATTAACCGATCCGACTAAAGGGATGGGTGGGACCGTTAAGAAAGCGTATGATCTTTTGGAGAAAACACCCGACGCGTTCATGCTTCAACAATTCTCTAACTCTGCAAACACCAAGGTAACTTTCATCTTATTTTTGCTTACAAATAAACCGTGTTTATTAATATTTTGATGATGAAAAAATAGGTGCATTTTGAGACGACGGGACCAGAGATTTGGGACGACACAAATGGTAAAGTTGATATCTTTGTTATGGGGATCGGTAGCGGAGGTACTGTGTCTGGTGTTGGACAATATCTTAAATCAAAGAATCCTGATGTTAAGGTGAAATCAATTCCAAAATTTTTAAAAATATTTTAACATATATATAATACACACACACACATATATATTATTAAAATTTGAACAAAAAAATATTTTTTTCTTATAGATTTATGGGCTTGAGCCTGAGGAAAGCAACATACTAAATGGTGGCAAACCAGGTATGTTACTATATATGTTATGTAACATTAAATCTTTTCCTTATTTACCCTTTGATCATATGAAACTTAAAATTGCACAGGGCCTCATCAAATAACCGGAAATGGGGTCGGGTTCAAACCCGACATCTTGGACATGGACATAATGGAGGAGGTTCTTATGGTAATTTTAGCAAAATTTATTCTAATTTCATATATTATATAATATATATTTTTAAAAGTCGAGATTCATATTAACCTTTATAAAAATTCGTTACAGGTGTCTAGTGAAGACGCTGTGAACATGGCTAGAGAATTGGCCGTGAAAGAAGGACTTATGGTAAGAAACAAAATTATCATTCAGCGCTGACTAGGGCCTTTCTCGAGAGCTCTTAAAAGTTCCGGGGACCTGGAGCCAGTAAAGAGAAAAGGGCCCCTAAAAGTTATCAATTATGGCCCCTGAAATCTGAATAATAGCCCATTACGCCCTCCTCCAGGCCGGCACTGACACTGACTATAACAAGTTGATTAGTACGGCTAACTCGAAATCTAACTTAAAATATGTGTTTTTTAAAAAAAAATAAATATATACATTTTGAATTGATTTCAATGTCTTTATTGTTTGTCAAGTTAGTATTATGACTAATAATAATGTATTTGTTTTTGAGCAACTGATCCTAACACTTTAATTGTTTATTACTTGAATTTATTTTTTAGATTATAAAAATTGATTTGGTCATTTTAGGCTTTTTCTTTTGTACTTTTGTAGGTTGGAATATCATCAGGAGCCAATACTGTTGCTGCATTAAGACTTGCTAAAAGGCCAGAAAACAAAGGCAAACTTATAGTGGTAAGCAATTTATTTTCTTCTATATTTTTCTATATAAATTGGAGTATTTTTTTAATTTAATTTAATTATAACAGTCACCTGTTATTTCATAATAATAATAAATTTTAATACATTTTTTTTAGTTTGTCCAAGTTGTAACACACAAATAATCTACTATTTAAATAATTAACCTGCTAGAATATTATATTTATTCATAGTATAATATAATGATATTTAATATATTAATTATTTATAATAAAAAACTAGAATCTACCAAAAAGTAACAATGTGATTACACACCAATTTTGTCTTGCCTACCTTAAACAGTCACATTAAACCTTTTTAGAGGTTTTGATTTCTTTATTTCGTTTTAAAGTTGTTAGAAAATATTTTACATGTGGATTTCAATGAGTTGTTCATGTATGTTTGTTTTAACTTTTTATATATGAAATGGAATTATTAAACTTGGTTGAATTCAAAATAAACATGCCAATGACATACTAGTTGCTAGTCTGTCAGTGATACATCTCGCCTGCAGTGATCTCTTAGTAACTTCGTTACACGTCATATTTTCTAATAGAGTATCACTGACGGTGCTCACTTTTTCACAAAGGATTTTATGTGGATTATAAATTGAATTGGTCATAATAATATATTTGGAGTTAAATGAATGAACAAGTTGGATCGTTAAACCATTGAGAAACCCGATGGTTTAGCCTAACTCTGAATTTAAGAAACAAGTAATCACTAATGTTTTCATTTGTTATTTTTACAGACTGTTCATGCAAGTTTTGGAGAGAGATACCTGTCATCTGTCTTGTTCGAGAAATTGAGGAAAGAGGCAGAAGAAATGCAACCAGTATCAGTTGATTAATACATTTAAATGAACATCATATTTATATTTACATGTACTTGTTAAATTCTCAAACTCTACATAATGTTTATGAATTTGGGTTGCCTAAAACATATGTATGTATGACGAAATTTACTGAAGGACCAGTAACGAAAGTTTTAACTAAAGATTTACTGAGGGTGCTAAAAGGTTCCATAAATCATAAAAAGTTGATAGTTAAAATAAAAATTAAATGTAGAATAAGTGTATATATAAAAGTATACATAAGAAAACAATCAAACTTAAGAGCGAGAGGGTTGTTGAGTGATGGTGTTTGTGGCACAAGTGACACCTACTGTAGCACTTATTCCATTGACATTCAGGCAGAGAGCTTGCACCACTATCTGCTTAGCCTACACCGCTCTCCGTTCAACATCATCGATGAGTATTCGAGTATCGGTTAGTTTTAAAAAAAATCAGCTGTATGGATTAGATGATACCTAACCAGATTACCCAAAATTTTTTAATTTTCATTAACTCTAGCAAAAAAAATGTGAAAATGTATTTTTAATTGCAGTTTCATTACGTGAAAATGTAATTTTCTTTTGAAGGTACTTCATAGTTGATAGTATTATTTGTATTTTTTTTATATGAAGTATTAACTTTTATTTTAGGATTTATATCATAATAAATGTGTGAAATAAATAGTAAAACTTGATACGAATTACATGCTTTTAAATTTTAATATTCATATACTTTTTCTTAGCTGTATTCGATTATGCTTAGAGATATTTGTAATTCTTGTCAAAACCTTGATTGATTAAAGAAAAAAATAAATAATAAATCTTATTCAGTTAATTCAAATCAGTGTAAAATAAAATTTCTACATCGTTATTAGATGAAACTTACATTTTTTTAATTTAACAAAATTCATCTTATTTTGTAATATCTCAATTCAATAAATTTTCTACCATAGACGACTTCTAATATTCGAATGGCCGGTTTGAACGATTTTATGATTCTACATTGTATCATGAACGCTCACAAAAATAAAGTAAAAACTTGTCATATTCTTCCCATAGAAAAAACATTACTTTTGTTTCATATACTTTTGTTTTTATAATATCTACATGGTATTGAAAATTGAATATTTCATATACTTTTGTTTCTTAAAAAATATATATGCTTTCGGTTTTATGATCATATAATCTATTCTCTAAAATCTGTTCAAAACTAGCTCTCTATAGTAATATCATTAAAATGGTGGATAATGATATCAGCTACCTTCTTATTTTGTTTATTTTGTATTAAGATATATACTAATTATTACCCTCAATTAAATGTCATCACTATAACTACTTAAATAAAAAAAAATGTGACATTATTACAAAACTTTGGCATACCATATAAAATACTGCCAAAGTCATGGAACTTGATTAAAATATAATTTACGACATGATTACAAAACTTTTATATACAATATAATAATAATCTTATACACATAAAATTTACATTGAGATAAATTTTTTAAAGTGAACCAACATACTTTTAGATTGTGGGTCCTAATCTTCCTCATGCTTGAATATATTGATATGAGAAATGAAATGTGAATGATTTGAGTCGGTTTAAACGATATTTTATCTTCACTACAACACGAAATTTATGATACATATTTGTTAACATAACATGACACGAATATTAAAAGATATGTATTTGAGCTTAACATTGTTACATGTTTAAACATATCCATCTATTTAAAACATATTTAAACTTGTTTCTTAACATATTAAAACTATTAAAGTATGGTATGCATTAATAAAGACATTTATGGATTTTCTTTCAAATATGTAAAGAATCATTATATCATTAGGTTAAGGATTATGCACTCATGTATTAATTAACACTTTTATTAACTTTTGTAATTTTTTATGTCAATACATAACGTAGAGGTGGACAAATAAACCGATTAATCAAGTCGACCCGAAAATCAAACCGAAACTGAACCGGTTTGAAACCGATTATGTAAAAATCGGTTTGGAACCGTAGGTTCGGAACCGATTTGTAATTTTCTCTACCAAAATCAGTTTCAAACTCGTTAACCGAACCGAAACCGGTCAAAACCAAACAAAAAACGGTCAAAACCCGAACCGAAACCGATCAAAACCCGAACCGAAACCAATCGTAACATGGTAAGAAACCGGTTTCAACCCGAACCAAAACCGATCGTAAATCGGTTTTGACTTTTGTTGACCAAACCGAACCGCTTTTAACCCAAACCGGTTTTGAGTTTTAAACCGGTTTGAGCACCTCTAACATAACGTACTATTTAACCAGTTTCTAAACAAGTCCGTGTTTATAAAGAAAAAAACTAACACAATCAGCTATCATGCCGCATCACGTACAAATCCATCGTCACAACAAATCACGTCTTACCACGTCATATCTGCCACGTTACACCAACCATATCTCCGACATTAATTTCACGCTAATTATTTTTCATTTTTAACCCTAACATTTTTCCAATCAAGTTAACCCGAACCCATTTCTAGTACCTACTTAGGTTTCAACTTTCAAAGTGTTGTTACATATTATTATTATTATTAATATTATTATTATTATTATTATTATTATTATTATGATCAACTTCAACTACAACTACACTCTTGTGTTCACTTCAATCACACACACACACACACAGTTATAGGTGAGAGAGAAACAGAGTCACTCACTCACAGAGTTGATTTTTTGAAACAAATTGAAACCCTAATTTCTCAATTCCACCAAAATTACTGCTCAATTTGGGCAAAAACTAGTGGCAATTGAAGATCGTTGAGCTGAATCGAATGAGTTAGGGTTTAGTTTAAGAAATTTTCTGTAGAATTAATTAGAACTTGTCCGGATGCAATCCGGTGGCGGCCATGGACGGAATATCGGTCCGGGACCGCCGTCCGCATCCGCATCGCCTTCGTCTTCGTCTTCGGCTGTTTCGGCTCCCAATTTGGGGTTTGATCCAATGCAGCAGAGACAGGTTAGGGTTTTGGTTTTAGTTATGGTTGAATTTTGTGAATTTTGAGCTGAATTTGTATTTATTGTGTGTATTGTTGACTTGTTGTCATATGGTTTATGTTTTAGTTGCTTAATTTTGACTGATTTTGTTATCTGTAATATAGTGTCATTATTCAGTTGGTCACAAAGGTATAAACTTTTTGGAATTTTAGAGTTAGTGACCAAATTTATCGGCTTAGTGTAGGATAAGAATTATTATTATTATTATTATTATTATTATTATTATTATTTTTGCATTGGCTGGATAATAAAAACGATATGATTCATAAATATGTAAATGCTTATCATGAAATGAAAGGGATGGGGGGGGGGGGGGGTTGGGATTGCTTATTTTAGGGTACTTATAAGCTATTTAGTAAATCTCGGTGGTATCTCGGTTATCGGTCCTCATGTGAAATATCGGTTAGAATATTGGTACCGATAAAATCAGCGGTATTGACCGATATTTCACCGATATTCCCAATATCAGTGTTTTAAGTCTTAATTTTCAACTGTTAGTGTTTTGAGTCTTAAATCATTTCCTACTTGCTACATATGATAGTGTTTTGCAAGTTGCAAAAGGATAATTTGTTAATAGGAGAGTATACTGAATTGTTAGTGTTAAGTGCTATATATGTAAATTCTGCATGATATTAAAATTACCGATATACCACTGATACTCACCGCGATGACTGATATCTCAAATATCGGTCCTCGAACGATATTCGATATTTTTCCGCATTAACTGCGTAGCTTATAAGTGATAATTTATTAACTTTTGGAAAATTTAAAAGGCGTTTGGTATTGTGACTTATTGTGAGGTGATAAGTTAATAAGTCATATTGTGACTTATTAACTTTTGGGAAAAAGTTAGACCATGTGTAGTGGATGGAGCCCCTACGGGGGGCGTTTTGCGCCATGTGGCGCCACGTCACCATAGGGTCTTTTTACAAACAAATGGTGTAGTGGATGGAGCCCCTTTAATCATCACCCAATTAATGTTTTTTTTTAATAAAATAAAAGATTTGATTGGTTGGAGTTTGTGGGAAAAATCCTGATTGTTTGGATGAATAATGGAGGAGGCGCTTTGTAGGAAACGCTCCCAACCCAAAACCAGCCCAAAGTGCCTTCGGGACGATGTGCCCGGGCGCTATGAGGGCTTTTTGGGTGGGTATAGCGTCCACTACGTTTGGTCTTATAAGAATAAGAAGGTAAAATAAGGAATCCCAAACACCCCCGAAGTAATTTATATTAAACAGGTTAAATAACGAAAGAAATGTTCAGTTTATACTTAACTTAAAAAAGTAAAAAATGTTTTGTAAAAAGAATTATAGAAATCATTATAATTTAATAGGAGAGAGGGAAGGAAAACAACAAAATTATAAAAAAAAAATTTAAAGAAATATGTAAAATTAATAGGAGACAGGAGAGAGAGAGAGAGGCATGAAAAAAGGGCGAGGATGCATCAGATAGTGACACGTGGCAAAAAAATTTACTCTTTTATTATGTAGGACATACATTATTTATTTGGGATATGATTACATGACTCGGGTTTAAAGTTTGTTATGCGTGACACTAGAGAGTGACGTGGCAAAATACTCTTTTATTATATAGTGTGTGTGTGTGTTATTTGGGATATGATTACAAGAATCGGGTTTAAAGTTTGTTATGTGTGATGATTTACAGACTTTACAACAGCAATTACTTAGAAACCCTGAAGCAAGAGAAGCCATGTTAGCTTATCAATCTGGAAATATGCAAGGAGTCATGGGAGGTAATATTGCCCAAATGCAGGGGCAAAATCGGAATCCGGGTTTTGATCAAAACATGGCGAACCCCGTTCATCAGGCTTACTCTCAATATGCTTTCCAAGACCAACAGAAATCGGGCCTAGGAATGCAGCCTCAACAAGTAAGAATGGGAACAGTGGTTCCTTCTTCAAAAGATCCAAAATTGCAAGACTCTGATCAAGGTCAAGGTCAAAGTCAAGGTCAAAACCAGAAGCAATTTGTCACGCCGACATCACTTGGTCAATTAATGCAGGGTAGTAATAACATACGGCCTATGTCGGCCCCGCAAGCTCCTCAAAACTTGACAATGGCGGCTCAACTGCAGGCAATGCAGGCTTTGGCTCTTGAACGTAACATCGATTTAAGACTTCCGCAAAATTCTCATTTGGTTGCACAATTAATCCCGCTTATGCAAGCGAGAATGCAGAAGGCAAACGAAACCAAGATGACAAATGATAATTCTCCAAGAGGGAATTCATCAGCTGATGCGGGGTCCATCAAACCACGTCCAAATATCCCCCCAGGCCATCTTGGTTCAACTTCAAGCCCTTTGTTAGTCAATAGTTCTGGTCCTGGTCAAGGTGGTCAAAGTCAGGTTCAGGGTCCGGATCATGGTCAACAGCTTCCACCTAGGCAGCCTGCTCCAGTCAACAGTGGGGTGCCATCAATGCATCAACCACAGTCATCAATGAACATGAGCCAGGGTTCCATGCAGCAGATGAATCGACCTTCTTCACAACAAAAGTTACCTTCAGCTTTTACAAAACAACAACTGCATGTTCTTAAAGCACAAATTTTAGCTTTTAGACGTATAAAGGTATCTGCTAATTGTATACTTGTGTATATTCTAGTGACTTGACCTCTTTTATAAACCATCATTATGGAAATGTAAATGCAAAAACATAAAAACATTTTAAAAATAGTATTTTACACCTTTGCTCAAAAGAAAGTTGTTAAGGTAGTGCTTGCTACTAGGATATTTTTGTCTTTCGCAAGAGCGATGGGTTTACTATAAAAAGGCAAGAACTTTGTTTGAAAAGTCAAATCACAATTTTAGGGTATCTTTTTGTTTGTTTTGTGTGAATTTGTTGATATGTTTTGATGGCAGAAAGGGGAAAAAACACTACCGAATGAACTAATCCAAGCAATTGCGCCACCGCCACTTGAAGCACAAATTCAACCGTCAACTGCTAATGCTGGACCCGTTAATGTGAAAAGTCAAAGTCAAACTGATGACCAAATGAGACGATTGGAGTCCAGTGATAAAGATCTTCAAGCTGCAGCCTTTACAAGTGGAATTAACAGTATAAAAAGGGAAGGGCCCGAGGAGACGGAAGCAACAGTTAATGCACAAGGTACAACATCAACACAGAAGGAAACCCCACCTGTTCTTCCTACTAAACAAGAACAAGAAGTCGAACTTGGGGTTCAAAAAACTTCTAATGTTAACGACCGTCCAACTGACAAGGGCAAATCGGTCGTTTCAGAATCTGTTACTGTACCAGAAAATGTTCAAAATGTTCAGTCTAAAAGACCTTTACAAGGTGGAAATCCACCTCAGACGAAAGATCCCGGCCCGAAAAAGTACCATGGCCCGTTGTTTGACTTCCCATTCTTTACCCGAAAGCATGATGCTTTTGGGTCAAGCATGATGATCAATAACAACAACAATCTTACACTCGCATACGACTTGAAAGATCTAATCGCCGATGTGGGCGTGGAAGTAATTAACAAAAAACGAAAGGAAAACATCGAAAAGATCAACACTTTACTAGCTGTAAATCTTGAAAGAAGAAGAATAAGACCTGATCTTGTTCTAAGATTACAAATTGAAGAAAAAAAATTATTACTTCATGATTTACAAAAACGAGTCAGAGATGAAGTTGATCAACAACAACAAGATATAATGGCAATGCCTGATAGGCCGTATAGGAAATTTATTCGGTTATGTGAACGCCAAAGGATGGATCTCAACAGGCAAGTACAAGCTGCTCAAAGGGCGATTCGTGATAAACAACTGAAACAGATATTTCAGTGGCGTAAGAAGCTTCTAGAATGTCATTGGGCGATTAGGGATGCAAGCACTCAAAGGAATAGAGGGGTTGCTAAATATCATGAAAAGATGTTGAGGGAATTTTCAAAGAGGAAAGATGATGATAGAGTAAAAGAATGGAAGCTTTGAAGAATAATGATGTGGAAAGATATAGAGAGATACTATTAGAACAACAAACTAGTATGCCAGCTGAAGCTGCTGAAAGATATGAGGTTCTTTCTTCATTTTTATCACAAACGGAAGAGTATCTTCAAAAACTTGGAGGTAAAATAACTGCTGCAAAGAACCAACAGGAAGTTGAAGAGGCTGCTAATGCTGCAGCTGCTGCTGCACGCGCTCAGGTACTCTTTCTTTATGATAGTCTGTTTCGCTGAATACACACACACACACATATATGCATTTATCTGCTTAAAAGTAATATGATCTTTTGTTTAATGTTTTGTATTTGTTTCTATTTTGTAAAGGGTCTATCTGAAGAAGAAGTGAGAGCTGCAGCTTCTTGTGCGAGAGAAGAAGTTATGATAAGAAATCGTTTCTCTGAAATGAATGCGCCTCAAGACAGCTCATCTGTTAGCAAGTAAATACATGATATCTTTTTAATTGTTTCTAGGAATTAACAAGAATAGGCAAGTTCAAAGTTTGTAATAATCACCATATCCAACAGAGGTTTTAAAAAATGTTTAGCTGTTCAACGACAGGCTAAAGTATCAACCTTTTGGGATGTCCAATGTTAGGCGTTTGGAAAATGTTGAAACAAGATCAATTTATTATGTAAAGTCACCTACATTTACCTTGGTTTAAGTAAACTGATTATCTGTTTCTTCTTTCTAAAATTGCAATAATCACTTCAAAAACACGTATCAAAACACTCCCTAATTTGAAAATCTTTATTCTATCACCTGATGATGTTTCTTTTGTTCTTCATGGTTATCAACAGGTATTATACTCTTGCACATGCTGTGAATGAAAGGTTCATAAGGCAACCCTCAATGTTAAGATGTGGAACTTTACGAGATTATCAACTTGTAAGTTATTTTATCTCATTTTGCATCAAGGAATTTTGGGTTATATATATTAGACACATAGATTCCATGTGGCTTATATCCTTGTAAAATTTTATTATGTAACATGTTGGGATATCGTATCATAATCATTTGATTCAATCTTTCAGGTTGGCTTACAATGGATGCTTTCGTTGTACAACAATAAATTAAATGGAATATTAGCTGATGAAATGGGTCTTGGGAAAACCGTGCAGGTAAATGTTTTTTTTGGGTAACTTAAAATTATTTTTTTGTAAAAAGATAAACTTGGTAATCATAATATTGTATTATTGTGATTGTAATTGTTACATTAAGAGAGTATATATAAAATACTATATTACACTCTAGACCCTCTAATGTAATATAATAATAAACAATGTCTAATATTCCCCCGCAAGCTAAGGCCGGGAAGCTATCCTTAGCTTGGACCGTAAGAAGAGAAATCACTTAGAGGGTAGAGGCTTTGTAAACACGTCTGCAATTTGATCGTCTGTAGAGATGAACTTCACCGAGAGTTTTCCTTGAGCAACTAATTCTCGAACAAAATAAAAGTCCACTTCAATATGTTTAGTGCGCGCATGGAAGATTGGATTTGCTGACAAGTACGTTGCGCCAAGGTTATCGCACCACAATGTGGGGGGTGATTTGACCGGTACATGTAGCTCACGCAAGAGTGCTTGTAACCATGTTAGTTCAAGAACTGTATCAACTAGCTTTATACTCTGATTCTATGGATGACCTAGAGACGGTCTTTTGTTTACGCGTAACCCAAGATACAAGATTCGATCCAAGATGTATAGCATGTCCCCCGGTGGATCGACGATCATCTGGACATCCAGCCCAGTCAGCATCAGAGAAGGCACTCAAAGTATTGTAAGTGGCATCTGTGTAAGCATGGAGAACCGAGGACGATTGTTGTTTGATGAGAAGACCATGTGTGGCAGTACCCTTAAGGTAGCGCAAGATGCGTTTAACAGCGGACCATTGATTTTCTGTTGGTGAGTGCATGAATTGGCAGACCTTATTGACCGCATAGGTAATGTCGGGACGAGAAAGTGTTACATACTGAAGGGCACCAACAATCTGTCTATATTTTACCGGGTTCTCAAACGGGGGGCTGTCACCCAAGGCCAAGCCAAGTTGGCAGTTGTGGTAATAGGTGAGTCAGCCGGTTGCGCATTGGATAAGTGTGCACGCTGTAATAGTTCCAGAATGTATTTTTGTTGTGACATGATGATGTCCGAGCCTTGGTGAATGATCTCAATTCCCAAAAAATAGGAGAGTCGGCCCATGTCTTGGACCGCAAAGGACCGACTAAGATTGTGAACCATGTGATCAATTGCTTGCGGGTTGTTACCTATCAAAATAATATCATCAACGTAGACAAGTAGATACAAGAGACTGCCCCTCGAAGAGTAAATGAACAGGGAAGGATCCGTCTTGGAACCTTGAAAACCGAGCCCCAGAAGAGCTGTAGATAGCCGTTGAAACCAAGCTCGAGGGGCCTGTTTTAATCCATACAGAGACTTATGCAATAGACAAACATGATTAGGTCTCTGTGGATCAACAAAGCCTGGTGGTTGTTGTAAATACATAGTCTCTTTTAATTCACCATGTAAAAATGCATTCTGAACATCAAGTTGTCGTAGTTGCCATTTTTGTGCAATCGCTAAAGAAAGGACCACACGAATGGTAGTAGATTTGACAACCGGGCTAAAAGTCTCCTGATAGTCAATGCCCGGTTGTTGTCGAAAACCTTTTGCGACTAAACGAGCTTTATGACGTGTAATAGCTCCTGTTTGGTCCCGTTTGAGTTTGTAAACCCACTTACAATCAACAATATTAGAGCCCGGAGTACGAGGAACCAAAGACCACGTACCGTTTCTTATTAACGCTGAGTATTCTTCAGCCATGGCTTGGCGCCATTTAGGATGTGTGTTAGCAACGGTAAAGGAGGCAGGTTTGGTATCAGGATTAAGGGTGGTAGAGAGAAAAGAGGTTGCATTAAAAGGCTTTGTAGTTTTCGGGTTTTGGCGGAGATTCGACGGGCGTTGATGGGGTGGAGGCGGGGCTGTAGGGGCTGGTTCATTAGTGGTAGATGCAAGGGCTGGTTGAGCTGTGGGGATTGGTTGGGTCGTTGGGTCGGTTTCAAGTGTGTTGGTGAGCGGAGATGGTGTGGCTGATGTAGAGACCATAGGAGCTGTGGGATTGGTGTCGGTGGTGGAGGGCTTGACGGTTTTGGCTTTGCGAGTGTAAGTATGGATAAGAGGTGGGGATGGGGGTGAGGGAGGGGGTGATGGAGATGTTGTAGGTGGAATGGTAGGATATGAAGAGACATACATTTCTGGAGGTTGGGATGGGGACAATGGGCTGAATTGTTTGGTGAACGGGAAGTGTTGTTCATTAAAACGAACATGGCGTGCAACATAGATGCTATTGAAGCTGCTACAGTCTCTTGTAAAGAAACAACCCCACCTGTGTCTCAACCCAACCCTAATTTCTTAACATGGGTCTCGAATGATGCCCATGTACGAATGTTAATTACCTCTACCATCTCTGAGGCGTCGTTCCAGCACGTTCAAGGACATCACGTGATCTTTGGTTATCTCTTGAGCGTGCTTATGCTCCTCACACAACCTCTAGGGAATACACCCTAAGAACTCAGCTTCTTAAACTAGAAATGAAAGCCGATGAAACCTCTTCCGCGTACCTGACCAGGGCTCAAGAATATTCTGATGCACTCGCAAATATTGGCGAACCAATGAAGGAGAAAGATCTGGTAATGCTAGTTCTCTCGGGTCTTAGAGAAGAGTATAACGGGTTTAAGTCAACCATTCTCGGTCGCCAATTTTCAACTGCCTTTATAGAACTACATGGACTACTAGCAGACCACGATTACATGATCAACAAAACAACGGTTCATATCTCACCAACAAAAGCATTTACAGCAGCCCGCAAACCTGCTGCTCCGGCCACCGCAGGTTCGTCCAGCTCAGTGTCCCAGGCTGATGCAATTCACGCAGTCCAACAATTGGCTGCCCAGCTAGGGTTACAGCTACAACCGCCTTCATCTCAGTCGTCACAGGCATACTACACAAATCGGAACATAAACCGTAACCAAAACAATCGACAAGGCAACGGTCGCGGACGTGGCAACTCTAACAACCGCAACAACACAGGAGGTAATCGAAATCAGTTTAGTTGGGCGTCTAATCAAAATACTGTTTATGGCACATGTAACAGGTGTGGCATAGGTCATATACCGTCTGAATGCCCCAATCGTGATCCTGCCACTTTCCGCTCAAGACAACAACTGTCTGCCAACTATGCAGATCATCGCTCACGAGCTTTTAATAATTGGCTCCCGGACACCGGCTCAAATAACCATGTTGCTGTGGATCTCTCCAGCCTCGATAACTCTGAAGCCTACCATGGTGATGACAGTCTTCATGTTGGCAACGGTAAGGGCCTCCCCATTTTGCATATTGGTTCCACTCGTTTTTCCTCACCCGCCAAAACCTTTGACCTTAATAACATACTCCATGTCCCCGAAATAAAACAAAATCTCCTTTCTGTCCAACGTTTTTGCCTTGATAATAACGTTTATTTTGAATTTCATGCTACCTTTTTTGCTGTGAAGGACAAGTTTACACACACAATCCCCCCCTCACGGGTAAAGTAATGGCGGTTTGTACTCCCTGAAGCTCCCGCGGTTACAACCCGTGCCTAAAGTTTCATTCTCTGCGATTCGTGCCTCGTCAACTTGGCATCAAAGATTGGGACATCCTCATCCACAGCTTTTGAAGTCAATGATATCTTTTTATCATTTACCTTTACAAAACAATGTTTTTGGTACTGTATGTGATTCATGTTATGTCGGAAAGTCTTCTAAATTACATTTATTGCCATCTAATTTTAAGAGTTCACGTGTTTTAGATCTTATCTTTTGTGATGTTTGGGGCCCCGCCCTCATTACGTCCTTTGAGGGCCATAATTATTTTTTGTTGTGTGTAGACCATTTTTCTAATTTTATGTGGATTTTTCCATTCAAACGTAAGTATGATGTTTTTGGAATCTTCAAACAGTTTATCACTATGGTTGAAAGACAATTTAACACTAAGCTTAAGTCCGTTCAAAGTGACTGGGGTGGGGAATTCAGAAGCTTATCTACCTTTCTTATTACCCTAGGTATCACACACCGTCTTTCGTGTCCACATACTAGTGAACAAAACGGCATTGTGGAACGTCGACATCGACACGTTGTCAAAACAGGTCTCACCTTATTAGCCCAATCACATGTTCCACAACGTTTTTGGAATTTTGCTTTCGACACAGCAGTCTACCTAATAAACCGCATGCCCTCTCGTACAAATTCATCCAAATCCCCATTTGAACATATCTTTCACCATCCAGCCGACTACAACTTTTTACGAGTTTTCGGCTCTCAGTGTTTCCCATATCTCCGTCCCTACAACAAACACAAAATGGATTTTCGGTCTACCCAGTGTGTCTTTTTAGGTTATAGTCCTGCTCATCATGTTTATCGATGCTTCGATCCACAAACCGAACAGGTTATTAGTAACCAGAAAAGGTTGTATCATCGCCTTCTAGTAACCATAATTGGTTGGTGATAGAGTGAACCCAAACTTGTGGGAATTATGGGAAGTTTTCTCAGCTGTAGTAATTGCAGCAAGAAGAGCCATTGTTTGGCTGGAATAAACTGCTGTAGCAAAGCTGCTGGTGGAAAAAAAAATCTGTCGATAGTTGTTTTTTTTGTTTTTAGGGTTAGGAGAGGATGGTGGCTGAGAGAGGCTCTGATTGGTAATCAGAATATTGTATTATTGTGATTGTAATTGTTACATTAAGAGAGTATATATAAAATACTATATTACACTCTAGACCCTCTAATATAATATAATAATAAACAATGTCTAATATAAAAGTAGTAAAAATCATGTAGTTTATAAGTTTGTGCTAACTAATAAAAACCTCTACTAGTCACAAAAAGTCCATTGTTTTCTACATTGTTCAATCAACATGTTTCTGAGAAAAAAGTTATTATCATACACCGACTTCATCAAATTTTGGAACCTTTTATGCTCAGACGTCGTGTGGAAGATGTTGAAGGTTCACTTCCTCCAAAGGTATGCTTTGAGATTAAAAGAGGAAATTATGGTTATTTATTGATAAAAAAGAAACGGCTTGAAAATGGGTAAGGTAAAAAAAAAGATAAAAAGAAACATGTCAAAATGGTTGTAAGTGTCACTCAAGGTATACAACTTTCTTTTTTCTGTAAAAAGTCACTTTTATATATTTGGTTGATTATCAAATTCAGTAAAAAAGACAATTATAAAAAAAGACCAGGTCAAAAAGTGCCTAATAACATAAAAAGAAATTAGATAAAAAAGAAACGTGTCAAAATGGTTTAAGGGTCACGCACAGTATTCAACTTGTAGATTTTGTGTTTTTATAAATAATCTGGCATAATTTGTTTTTTATTTTTCAATTAGTTATCAAATTTAGGGAAAAAAAGAGAAGACAATAAGAAAAAAGAAACGGGTCAGATGAAATAAAAGAAAGATTAAAAGGGTAAAAATGGTTGAAGTGCCACACAAAGGATGACATTCTAAATTATATTTCTAAAAAAAAAGTCACATCATTTTATATATCTTTATATAATTATCAAATTCAGGAAGACAATAATAAGAAAGAAAGAAAATGGTCAAAATTGTTAAAAAGACGACCAAGTATTTGACTTTCTAAATTGTTTCTTTCAAATGTTTCATCTAACTCAATGTCTGTGATCTGATACTTAATCTTCATTATTGCAGATTTCCATCATTTTGCGTTGTAAAATGTCAGCATTTCAGGGTGCTGTATACGATTGGATCAAATCCACGGGTACTATTCGGGTTGACCCTGAAGATGAGAAGCGTAAGGTGTAACATCCTAAAATTTATAATGTTAAATGAAGAAAGTTACGTTTAGTGATTTCGCGTTATTAATTATTTAATATCTAGTAAGGAGCGGATCATGGACTTAGATTAATTGAGATGGGTTAAATGAGAATGGGCCTTAGGTCCATGGGCTTTAAGAGAGATAAATATCCCCTAAACCCTAAGCTATCATTCATTCCATCTTATCCTCTAACACTCCACAACACACACGCCACACGCACCGCCGGCGGCCGAGGGAGAGGAACGAACAAGATCCGAGAGAGAGTGAGCGATTAGTTGTGACTAACAAGTTAAACGAGATCCAAGCGAGCACAAAAGGGTATGATTCTTGATCTTTAAAGTTTAAAGATTCAAGCTTTATAGTATATATACGACCGAAAACGGTTGGGGAACGTAGTGGGTGATGTCGAACCATAACAAGGGTGTTAAAATCGCCAAAATGGTTGATAGAAACCAAACAGTGGCTGAACTGGGCAACTTCGCCGCGAACTGGGTAACTTCGCCTTCAAAGCGATAACTTCGCCTTCAAAGCGATAACCTCGCCTGAGGCCAAGTTCGCCTAATTGATAACTTCGCTTACGGCCAAGTTCGCCTAACTGGTAACTTCGCCTGAGGCCAAGTTCGCCTAATTGATAACTTCGCTTACGGCCAAGTTCGCCTGATGACAACTTCGCCTGCAAAGCTAAGTTCGCCTGATGACTGCCCCCAGACCCCCGTTCGTTGTGGGTAGTAATTAAGATTAGAAAGATGATATAAGTAGTGATAGTTAATTGATATGTATACTTGTTATACAGTCAGCCGTGCACAACTGAGGAAAGGGATTACGATTAACGGTGAACGTAACCGTGTTCAGGTGAGTTTCTAGCCCCATTCCTTGTTATGTTTTCGGGGCTGTGTGCATACTCGATGTGTTGTTAATACATTTATCCTAAGCGATAAGTGTATGCCATATGTGATATATGTGATGGATATGAATGATTGCTTGTCGGTACGCGAACGATCTTCGGATATTGCGCGTACTGTCAGGTCAAAAATAAAGGTACGAATATTATATATCGAAGATGTATGAACATTACAAATGAATACTTGTCGGGGCGTGAACGATCTTCGGATATTGCACGTATCGACAAGAGGTATGGTTGTTAAATGAATGATGTAAAGAACGCCTAGAGTGTTCTTATGCTATAATGTAATTATTGTTTATGTGAAGTATGTGTATACAGGTACATGAATGGTTTGGGAGTTCTACGTTCGACATAGTAAGTTAGGATGGCAAATCCCTCTAGCTTCTGTCGGACATAGACTCGGCTGGTGGTAGCGTAGTTAAGGACTGCGGGCCTTATACGTAACGTAGATGATAGATGTAAACGTAGATAGGGACGGTGGGCCTTATACGTGTTACAGATAATAGACGACAACGTAGTTAAGGACTGCGGACCTTATACGTGTTATAGATAGGCATCAGCATAGGAAAGGACTGTGGACCTTATACGTGCTGTATTTGTAGCATAGGGGAGGATTGCGGACCTCGTACGTGCTATGAATTAGGTTGCAACATAGGGAAGGACTGTGGACCTTGTACGTGTTGTGGATGTAGGATGGTATAGGGAAGGACTGCGGACCTTGCACGTGCCATGAATGGTGAACATAGATAAGGACTGCGGACCTTTTACGTGTTCACGACCTTGAGTACAGGTATAGACGGCGGACTATGAACGTACTCTCGGTGGACTGAGGTTAGAGATTGTAGATATGTATGTATGGTAGTAAGCATGTATGTAGAACAGAAGGGTAACTAGTTAAGTATGGATATGTATCTTCGGATATGTATGTGTGTGTATGTATTGTATGGCGTCCGATTAACTAGAACTCACTCAGCGTAGCTGACTTTTAGTATACACGCAGGTGATCAGACCAAAGGACTAGCATGAGGATGGCACATGGCATGGATTGAACGGCTGGCATCTTAAGATGGAAGAAAAGATGTTTTAAATATAATGATTTGTTTTATAATATCAAAGAAGAGATTGAATGTTTTGTAACGAATGCTTCAAGTAAACGTTTCCGCGAAAGTTTTAATGAACTCTGATTTGTAAGAACTGTGTTTATGAGTAAATCCGACGCTAAGGTAAGGCTACCGGGTTCGGGGCCTTACATAAGGCTGAGAAGAACCCGATGCACCAAATTAAAACATATAAACCGCTAAATAACAAATGTATGGAACTTAGAAAAACGTGCAATCATCCATTGCTTAATTACCCATATTTCAATGATATTTCCAAAGACTTTCTTGTTCGGTCTTGTGGAAAGTTATGGATTCTTGATAGAATTTTGGTCAAACTTCAAAGCACTGGTCATCGGGTCCTTCTTTTCAGTACAATGACAAAACTTTTGGATATTTTAGAAGAATATCTACAGTGGCGAAGACTTGTTTACAGAAGAATTGACGGTACAACAAGTTTAGAAGACCGTGAATCAGCTATAGTTGACTTTAACAGTCCCAATACTGATTGCTTTATCTTCTTGCTTAGCATTCGGGCTGCGGGACGGGGTCTGAATCTTCAAACGGCCGACACAGTTATCATTTATGACCCTGACCCCAACCCGAAAAACGAAGAGCAAGCGGTGGCTCGGGCTCACCGAATCGGTCAAACACGAGAAGTCAAAGTCATATACATGGAAGCAGTGGTTGATAAAATTTCAAGCCATGAAAAAGAGGATAATTTTAAGAATGGTGGTCGGGTTGATTCTGATGATGATATGGCGGGAAAAGACCGTTATATTGGATCTATTGAGAGCTTAATTAGGAATAATATTCAACAATATAAAATTGATATGGCGGATGAGGTCATTAATGCTGGGAGGTTTGATCAAAGAACAACACATGAAGAAAGGCGTTCGACTTTGGAGTCATTGTTACGTGATGAAGAAAGGTACTATAATAAAATAATGATTAAATTAGGTAAAATTAATGTTATTATATCCTATAATTTAATTAATAATGTTTGCATTAGGTACCAAGAAACCGTTCACGATGTGCCATCATTACAAGAGGTTAACCGAATGATAGCTAGAAGTGAAGAAGAAGTCGAGCTCTTTGACCAAATGGATGAAGAGTTTGACTGGGCTGATGAAATGACTCGATATGATCAAGTTCCCAAGTGGCTTCGGGCTGGTACTTGTGAAGTAAACGCAACTGTGGCCCGTTTATCCAAAAAACCACCGAAACATATGATATTTAACGAAACCATCGAAAACCTTGTTACTGACAGAAGAAGGGGACGTTATAAAGACAAGAAGTTTCCAAATTATGCTGAGCTGGATGATGATATTGAGGAATTTTCTGAAGCTACATCTGAAGAAGCTGAAGAAGACGAAACGGGTGATGCTAATGAAACACCGGGAACCGATAAGGCCCAATCAGAAGACGAGCTTCCGGTTTTTTAATAATCAGTATGAATACACTCGTGGGCCTGGTGCAATAAACCTTAAAGAAGAGGGTTCTTCGGGTTCATCATCAGGTAGTCGAAAATTGATGCCGGTTGCAACCCCCTCAATTTCTTCTCAGAAATTCGGGTCACTTTCTGCACTCGAGTCTAGACCTGGTTCTCGTTCAAGAAGACTGGTATGTGCTCTTTTTTTGCTCAACTTATAATAACACGAATCAACCCGTTTCTGGGTCACCACTGCTAAAAATAACGGTCTTATATGCAAAATTATAGTGTAAAATAAGTTATTGAAATATTGAAGAGCATGCTATATTTATATAATTATATTTTGTGTTAATGATAAAAATGATATAAATATCGCTAATATTTGAATACTAGAGTTATTTAAATTGTATTATGAATTTATTTTAATGATGTAATTTGCTAACTTTATTATATTATTGTGTGTTATGCATTTAATTAAATTGATAAAATGATTGTGATGGTTTACACAAACAGTAGGTATAAGTGTTTTAATCGAGCTATTACTGTAAACACAACCACATGGAATAATAGACTCCAATATTTCATTGATTACTTAAATTAAAGAAGGATTGTGTATTTAATAATAGTAATAATATTGTCAACAACAACAACAATAATAATAATCATAATAATAAACAGGGGCTGAGTTGTAATTTTAAAAAAAGTTAAATAGTCAAGGAGTTAAGTAGTTATTTTGAAAGGGCAAAATTGTAATCTTACCTGACCCAGGGACCCAAACCAAACAATGTTGTTAGGAGCCATATCCATAATTTGCCCCAAACCACAGGGACCACCCATGTAATTTACTCATATAACTTTTATTAATGTTGTTACTTGTAGAATCTAATTTCTTGTTTTGTAACAAATTAAACTAGCATGATGATATAGAAGATGGGGAGATTGCATTCTCTGGAAATTCTCATCAGGAAATCAAACAGTCAAGTAGCGGGACCCGTGATCATGATGAAGTTGAAGACGAACAGGTTTTACAACCGAAAATTAAACGCAAACGAAGCATTCGTCTTAGACCGAAACCAGAAAAACCAAATCTCGTTCATAGTGGTCCTTCTCATATACCATTACAACCCGACCGTAAAAAAATAAACGTGAAAACCAAACCCGAACAAAAAGTGGTTATTGATCAAACACATTCTTCACACAAGACCAAAAAACACCGCCACCTAAGAAAAACTCAAATAAGGCGAATGTTGATGTTGTAACGAGACCAACCAGAGGAAATCCTATACCTGCCCCTGCAAAAGTTACCCCTGATCAAAGTGGGGCCAAGATGTCTGAGGCCATCCAAAGAAGGGTATGTATGTCTTTTCATATGTTTGTGGAATCAATATGTTGTTTTGTAAATGTTTGTATGTTTCTTGCTTGCAGTGCAAGAATGTAATAACCAAGATTCAAAGGAGAATCGACAAAGAAGGGCAACAAATTATTCCATTGCTAACCGATCTATGGAAGAGAAAAGAAAGTCATGGAAATAATAATATTCTTGATTTGCACAAAATTGAACTTCGTGTTGACCGACTCGAGTACAATACAGTTCCAGACTTGATTGTTGATGTGCAGGCTATGTTGAAAGGCGGAATGCAGTATTTTGGATTCTCACACGAGGCACGCCTTTTTTTTTTGCTAAGATTTTATTACTGCTATAAAGTTGGTTATGTAAAGATAATTATTAATACTTTTACTATTCATTTTTTATTAACAGGTGAGGTCTGAAGCTAGAAAAGTCCATGACTTATTTTTCGATATCTTAAAAATTGCGTTTCCTGACACCGACTTTCGAGAGGCGAGAAGCGCACTCACTTTTACCAGCTCAGCGGCTGCTTCAGCATCAGCATCGGGCTCGTCTCCAAGAGTCACACCGGTCCCATCTTTAGGTCAACCCAAACGACAGAAACAGGTACTCGAGGTGGACACTCCTCCCTCCAGGTCATCACACCCACGCGGGTCTGGTCCCACGAGCCAAAGAGAAACGCGGTTCTGGAGTAACAATGCACGTGAGCCAACTGACCCGCAAGATGACCCCCATCCGGGTGAGCTTGTAATTTGCAAGAAAAAACGGAAAGATAGGGAGAAATCAGCGGTGAAACCTGGGACTAGTGTTGGTCGGGAAATCAGGAGCCCGGGTCAAACTCGGTTGAGTCAAAGTCAACAAGGGTGGTCTAATAATAATAATAACAATAATAATAATCAGTCGCCCCAGCAAGGAAGCGGAAGCGGGAGTGGAGGTGGAATGGGCTGGGCTAACCCGGTTAAAAAGTTGAGAACGGATGCAGGGAAGAGACGGCCGAGTCATATTTAAAGGTTTCGGGCCGGGTGTAACTTGTTTTCTGGTATGATCAGTTGTTAACTTAAGTAGTAGTGTTGATGTTGGTATGTAAACTGTGGGAATTGCTTTTGGTTTATGGAGATGAATGAAGATGTAATGTTGCCCATGTTATTGGGCTTTTATTTGGGCCCATGTTGTGTTGATAAATGGCTAATTACTAAGATTAGATCATTATTAGTGTTTAACGAACCGCACATAAGTCCGGTTATTAGACGTGCACAAAATAACCGGTTCCGGAACCGAACCGGTGGAACCGACCCGGAACCGGTTCTAACCCATACCCGGAACCGGTTCCTGACCGGGTATAGGATTTCTCCTCGGAGCCGGTTCCGGAACCGACCCGGAACCGGTGGAAAAAACCCGGAGGAACCGGTCAAAAACCCGAAAAAAACCTGGAGGAACCGGTCAAAACCCGACCCGGAACTGGTCAAAACCCGGTCAAATACCCGACTATACCCGGAACCGGTTCCGGAACCGAACCTGGTTTGACTTTTGTTGACCATACCCGGAACCGGTTCCTACCCGGTTCCGGGTTTTTTAAATACCCAATTTGTGCACGTCTACCGGTTATGAGTAACACACCACATTAATTTCTTTCGTGGATCGCTAACTAATATACACCTTAAATTTACGTCTAAATCTACACATCGTCCGACACTATGCTACAAACACTTTGATACCACACACAATTAACCTAGTCATTTTGACTTAGTTATCAAAACTTGACCGACCGGTTATCTATACGGTCAACCCAAAAACTTTTTTTCTTGACGGGTTCGTGTCGTGTAAAGAATTGTCGCCCCAACTTATCACCATTCACAATTCTACCAAACATATTCATATTTCATACAGTATAACCAAAATTGTAAAATAAAAATACAATGGTGCTTACATCTCAAACAAATGTACCAAAATCATGCAAGCACACACACCCTATGCTATGCCTCTTTACCATTTACACCCCTCATAAACATAAAAACTTCAAAACTTACCCCTCAACTTTCATAGTATAATCAAAAGTAATCTGTATATTTCAAATGCACCTTTGGAGAACATAAAATGGACTCTGCAGACTTGTTTACTTTCTCAAGCTCATCATCATCACTATCAACATTACTCGGGTCAGCCCGATTCTGGTGGGCCCTACGTCCCAAAAGGTAGACGTTAAAATAATAGCTCACAAGTTCACGCCTCGTTTTGTTCTTGAAATTTGTTGCAAGCACATCCCAAAAACTCCTACCCGAAGACCCCGGGTTTGACTTTATTACACTCGCAAACTTCGTTTTTTCTGTTTCGGTCCATTCATGTGACACGTCTTCTCCCATAGTATCGAACTTCCATTTAACAAAAGCGGACCCCAGTTCGAGCTTCAACCGGGATCTTTTCTCAGCAACGTGGAATCTAACACATTCTGCAGAACTGATGACCTGGCACCCACACGAGTCCCGTCTTCCTTTTCCAATTGGTTCTCTTTCAATCAAACTCGCTCGGGTTTCTGTTGCTTCTAGTGGCCAAACACGAGTACCGAGCCATTTAGTTTCAGTTTCTTGAATCTCACCTGTCCATGTCGGTACTTCTGCTTGAAAAGCCTGGCCCAGCGGGATTCGTTTTTTCCTATAATTGCAGGCCCATAAAGAATCTTTTTCTCCTGCATCGCTCCCGGGTGATGATAGCTCGGAATATTTTAGAATCTCGGGTTTTCTGGACAGAATTGTTGACAGATTCTCTCCTACAGAAACCAGTCTCTGGCTGGTTCTCGTGTTTGATTTCTTGGCTCCGTCGTTGTACATATCCGGATGCATCTTTTGCTTCTTCTGCAAAAGAGAATACAATGTAAACCTTATAAACATTGAAAGTTAAATCACATATTAATATACGACTCAATAATATCAAATTATCAATTATTATTAATTTATACATTTATCAATGATCATGAAAACCCGTCACTAGAAAACTCACGGGCCTGTTGGGTTCGCAGAGGCACGTTATAGACTTTAAGCTCGGTTTAATAAAGACTATCAAGTATCGATTTAACGGAAGTCGAACACTAGAGAGGTTTATGCGTTGGCCCTTATTTGCTTATATTTAAGCCCGTTCTAGTTTTCTTGTTTCCTAAGCTAGAAACCCTTATGCATATCACGAATGTCGAGAACATAAAGCAATAATAAATTCCTAGTTGCAGCCCGTAGACATAGGTCAGACCAAATCACGTAAATCTTAGTATCTCGTGTTCGTTTACTTTCTATAGCTTGATTGTGTGTGTGTTTGCTTGCATAACCGAGATCCTAACAATACCCTGCTAATCAATACGACTAAGTAAAACCGTAAAACTACTTAACATTAACTTCAAAGTTTAAAGAACTCATGTTAAAATGTCAAACCAAAACGCGCAACATTAACATTTAATACAAACAATAAATTCAAACCGAATCCAAAACTACCTGTTTGGCATTCGAATGACCATCAACCTTCACCCGCACCGCTTCCTTTGCCAACAAAACCTGTTTCCAAACATGATCATTTCCATACCCCTTCCATTTCCAACTCTTGGGCACCGACCCAATAACCGGATCACACGGATCACTCGCGACGCGTTTCAGCCAATCCAACATAGGCAAACAACACTCCTTCTTCCTCTTCCTAACCAAATGCCTCTTGTCTTCGATACCGGTACACGAGTCACTAACACCATGGTTCTCACCAACACAAATGTTGTCATTTTTATTATTAATATTATTGTTTTCCCCAATAAGATCAACATCCATTAAGAACCTCTCTAAATCCAAATTCAGATCCATCAAACTTTAATAATAATAATATTATTATTATTATTATTATTATTATTATTATTATTATTAATGTGTTAAACCCTAGTTCTTGGATTTGATTGAATAATCCTGCCATTGATTGAAAACAAAACAAAACCCTAACAAATGTCAGATAATAATATTAATATATACATATATATATTAAAAACCCATATCGATTTGGTCAACAAAGTCATAATCAGTTTATTGTAGGTTTCGGTTCGGTTACGGGTCGATTTCAGTTGGGCTTTGACAGGTTTCGGCGTAAAAAATTAAAACCAGTTTCTATATAATCGGTTTAAGGTCAGTTCGGTTTTGGTTCGATTTCTAACAGTAAAAAAAGAACAAAAAGAAAAATGAATATTAAGAAAATAATAAGTTATAAAAATGAATCTATAAAAATATTTGGGTTTTTTTATTTTATTTATGGCGGTAATAATAATAATAATAATAATAATAATAATAATAATAATAAAAATAATAAGTCTAGGGTGGGTTCCCTTTAATAATGTGAATATCTAAATATGTGATGACGATGAAAGCGTAAATCAATTTCAGAAGAATAATATGTTAAGAGAGAACAATAAAGTGTTAAGAGAGAGAATAATAATAATAATAATAATATTACCAGTCGTATTTGTGGGGGCGTGAATCGTGGCCGTATCCCGTGGTTTACGGTCTCCTATAAAGAGATTATTTATAGTAGGAGGTCAGGAGGGTATTGAATCTAACTATGGTTTGTGTTTTCTTAACCTAGATTATGGGTTGGATCAGGTTGGGTTGGGTCTGGGTAACGATTGGTATTGGTACTCGGGTTTTTTTTTTATGTTTATGGCGTATTGTTTGATTTTTTGTGGTTTTTTTTTGTGATAATTTTAATGATACTGGTGGTTGGGTTGGGTTGGGTTGGGTTGGGTTGGGTCAGAACTAGAGAAGTAGAGTTGAGCAATTGGCGTTGGTATTTGTTTTTTTTAATGTTTTTGGTGTGTGTACAATTTGATTTCTGTATTTTTTTTTTGGTATTTTTAATGGTAATGGTGGTACTGATTGGAAGAAAATTTAGTATAAGGTTTCGGTTGTTTTATGTATTGAGATTTTTCTGATACGATACTAATCTCATACATAGTTAGAAATCTATTAATAGCTAATAGTTCGAAGCACACAAAGAAAAGAAATGTTTGAATTAGGCTCAAGGGCCAACAAGGGTAACTTGGTTTGTAAGCTATTCGAGCTGGAGTAAAGGTTGGTTCGATTAATCAACCTTAACCTTACCTATACTGATTCCCCATCATTATTCGGTCTAAACCGAGCCAAGCCTAAGTTGTTCCAATTTTTTAAAATATATATAGAAACTGAGGCTAGCGGTTGTGTTTTTACGGGTTAGTTTTGGTTACATAGACCCACATTGGGTTATAGAAGTCAATTTGGGCCTATTGACCAATGTGTGTGAATTTTATTAGAGTTTCACAAATCGAGTATTTTCAGAAACCGAAATCACAGGTATGGTCAACAAAAGTCATGAACCGGTTTATGTAGAAATTGGTTTCGGGTATGGTCAGGTTTTTGATCGAGTTTTTATCAGGTTCTGATCCGGGTCGTATCAAGTTTTGATCGGGTGGGACCAATTCCGGTGGGTCCAGGTCAGGTCTGGTTTCGGGTTTGATTTTTCTGAGGAACCGAAACACGGTTCATACCCGCGGGTCAGATCGTGTACGAAACCGTTCAGAACCAGGTTTTTTACCCACCTCTTAGTGTTAACATTGTTGGGCCTTGACATATGTTTTTGTGTTTGTTTGATTGCGCAAACTCACACATGGTGATTTGTTGAATTCGTGTGCGAGTTTTAATATTAATTTAATAATGAAAGACTTTGTATACGAACCATTTTTATGTCAATAATGTTCTCAAGGAGTCTTAATGCGAATACGATAAAAACGAATACAACCATAGTTAAGATAGAATAACGTACCTTTCAGATTCTGTATAATGCATCAAATTGAGACTTGCGATACCACAACTTGATGGCTAGAAAGTACACAAAATCACCATGCAAAACAAACTCAAGCTTTCTTTGTTTTCTCCTCCTTGATCACACAACAAAATCGTCTCAAGACGACGACGATGCAAGGAGGTGGAAACAACAACAATTTAATATGGGTGTTAGGGTGAGTTGTTCTATAACAACCGACGTGTCGGATACGAACCCTAACACCCATATATATATATATATGGATCATGATTATTAGAGAACTTTTTTAAATTGAGAATCATGAGAACCATTTTGGAACACAAAAAACCCAAAAATAAAAAAAATCATAAAGTAAAAAAAAACACAAAAATGAAAAAAAGTAAAAAAACCAAAATTCTTATTTTAATATCCCGGTTTCATAAAAAAAACTCGGTTTAGTCAAATTAAATACACATATGTATAATATATACATATATTATACACATGTGTATAATTTAAGATAAATGACACTGTACATATGTGTATATTACGTAACTAAAGATTAAATAAAATTATACATATGTGTATAATACGACGTTTTTTTTTTTTAATGAAAACGGAATGAAATATAAGAATTTTGGTTTATTTACTTTTTTAAAATTTTTGTTATTTTTGTTTTATGATTTTTTTTAAATATTTTTTTCAAATGTGTTTTTAGTGGTCCAAAATGGTTTTCAAAGTTCTCAATTTGCAAAGGGTTCTCTAAGGATCCTTACCCATACATATATATATATATACTAGTTTTTATCCCCGTATTACGAGGTTGTTTTATATTGTTTGTTCTAATATTTATTTATTTTTTTAATTTATATTTTTTTATTGTATGAAAGTTATTAATATACTTATGGTTTGATGATAAATTGTTTCACAAATAAATGAGATATTATGACCCGGTTTAAAAGCTATATGGTTTTGATGAGACCCAAGACCCGTTTATTTTTTTTACTATGAAATTGGTTTTTTAATTATAAATAATATTTATGAAAGTTAATAATATACTTATGGTTTGATGAGACCCAAGACCCATTTATTTTTTTAGTATCAAATTGGTTTTTTAATTTAAATAATATATATATCTTTTTTAAAATAAATAAGATATTATTTTTTATTATATCCTATTTTATAGGATTTTTACATAAATAATTTGGTGAGAATAATTTTTAAATTAATGAGATGTTATAACCCGTTTAAGGAATATCTGGGTTTGGTAAGACCTATACCCATGAATTCAGGTCAAATGCATGAGAAGCCTCCATTTAAAAATCAAGCAAATCTGGTGACTCCAAAAAAAGGGGGGAGCGACCACATCGCTACACGTAGGATTTTTATGTCTTCGTTTATATATATTATATTATATATATAGGATTGATTTCTTTTGAGAACCATTTCGAGTTTTAAGAACTCGAAAGAACTCAACGTAACAATTTTTTTTCGATTTTTTTTACACATGTGTAATACGTAAGTGTAAGTAATGTACAAAAAATTACAGTATTTTTTTACACACCGAATCCACTTTTTACACATGTGTAACTAACGTTTAAACTTGTGTAATTATCAAAAATATTTATTCTCTCTCCTACTTCATTTTTTAATTAGATTTAATCTCAGTCACATATTTCATATCATTTAATTATATGTGTTGTTCAAAATTGAGTTTTCTTAACGTTCTTAAAACTCACCATGGTTCTTAAAATAACCATCCCTTATATATATATATATATATATATATAAGTCCAAATCAAATACAAGATTTTTAATTTAATAAGTATATTCTCTCATAATTTTTAACATATTAATCTAGGTTTTAATTAGTCAAATGATTCAATTTTTGAATTAAAAATCAAATTCAAATTTAAAACAACTTTTCAAGATAAATAAGTTAAAGCATTTAATTTTTTTAAGTATATAAATCCAATTTTTATATAAGATTTTTAGTATAAGATTTTTGAAATCTTATTTATTTGTATAGTTAATTAATTGTATTTGTAATTTACAATTAATACATTCAACTTTTACTATTTATGAAATAATAATTAACTTTTGACTTTTGTTTATTTCCCAAAGGTAAATAAATAATTTCACATTTTGTATATTGAACGTAGGGATGACAGTGGGTCGGGTTTAGGTATTCCCAAACACATACCCAGTTATTAAAGTCCGTCTCAAACCTGTCCCAAACCCGTCAGGTTTTAATTGGATAATTAACCATCGGGTTTCGAGTTTTCCCATCGGGTTTCGCGTTTTCTATCGGGTTTTGATAAAATACCTGTTGGGTATATTCGGCTCAATACTCATCGGGTTTGACAAAATATAACTAATCGATTACAAATATGGTTACCATAAAGATAAAATATCTCAAATACTTAACATAAACAAGTTTCGACAAATAATATATTTGGAATATAGTGTGTGTGTGTGTGTGTGTGTGTGTGTGTGTGTGTGTGTATAATATAATAAGCTATACCGGGTACATCGGGTAAATGAGTTTATGTTATCGGGTAATCGGGTCGGATAATCGGGTATATTAGAAATCCCAAACCCACGAAAAATTATAAAACTATTCCCAAACTCGTCCCAAACCCTAATGGGTCGGGTATTACCCGTCCCATTTATGTCTGGTTTCGGGTTATTCCATCGGGTTCGAGTTTCATTGTCATCCCTAAATTTGAACGATAATAATTCCAGCTTTAAAAGATCATGCTGATGGTCCAACCTTTCGACTATTTTTCTCAATGGACCCCCGTTAAAAACACTTTACGTCGTTAAGTGTTTTTCCGAATTTCAAACCGTTATTTAGGGATTTTGATCAAAAGAAATATACGAGCCGACTCATGTAAAGTTTATCTAGAAACGTTGATTCAAATGACTATATTTTTTTTAATTGGAAGTTCAACCACTCGAATTAAAACATTGTTTCGTTGTTTGGATCACCATTTCGAAATTAGTTTTACATCAGTCGACTCATATCATTCATTCGATCATAAGCCCTAAAACATCGGTTATAAATTTAGAAAAAAAATTAATATCGTTAAGTGTTTTTTAACGGATGTCCATTGAGGGAAAAATAGTTGAAATGTTTGAGCATTAGCAAGGATTTTTAAAGATGAGATTATAATCGACTAATACACAAAAGATGAAATTATTTATTTCCAATTTACTTTTCCTAAATAATTACTACCTCTTTTTTCATTTTGTTCAAACTAACACTATTAAAAAATCTCTATAGTTGCTACTATTTACGTAATGGTGGAGGGAGTGGTTCACAGTTATCACCCAAGGGGTAGTATTCCCCAGGGGTACACCGCCACCACTCTCCTTATTTTCCCGACGGTGACCTTGCTAGGGAGTATTCCCCGTGTAAGGTTTTGGTTGGCTAGTTGTGTAACGGCTAGTTTTATATTTTTTTATGTTTAAATAACCACACACACTTAACCAATTTATACAGACTATTCTTCAACCATTTTATCAATTTCTCTTAAAACCAATCTTTATACATGAAACAACCAAATCCCCAATGAATTGCGTCACGAAGATGGAACCTTGAAGAAGAAGTAGCGTTAGCTAAAGCTTGGGTCTATGATTTCGAAGACAAGATCCCGTGGAGCAACAAACGTTGAGATTTTGGCTACGACTTTGGAACTATTTTGTTTCGGAAGGAGTATCAAGCGATCACACACAAGACCAAGTATGTTCGAAAAGGCGACATATGCTCGAACAAATTAACGCTCGTGATAACGACACGTTTGAACTCATAACAAAAGTCAAAAACAGATGGAAGTGGGGATAATATTTTTTATATTGTAATCTTTGCATTTTTATCATTTTTTAGTTTTTAAATTATAATTTTTGAGTTATTTTATATTAAAAAAATAACATTTTAGGGTAGTTTGGGTGCACCATTGCTAACTCTAAGGATAGTTGAAGGTAAAAATAATATGGCAGTGCATGATTGGTTAGTGGTAAGCCACCCAAACTCATTAAATCTTTTGATAATTATTTCCCAAATAAAGAAGACCATTTCATTTTGTTTAACTCTTAAGTGATTTATAGTTGTTGCTCATGACCTAATTCTTTGTATGTTATGTAACTAGTTTTTATCCCCTGTATTATGGGGTTGTGTTATATTATTTGTTTCTTATATTTATTTATTTTTTTGAATTATTATTTTTTTTATTGTATGAAAGTTAATAATATATTTATGGTTTGATGATAAATTATTTCACAAATAAATGGGATGTTATAACCTGGTTTAAAAGCTATATGTGTTTGATGAGACCCAATACTTGTTTATTATTTTTTTACTATAAAATTGGTTTTTAATTATAAATAATATATATCTTTTTTAAAAATAAATCAGATATTAATTTTTAGTATCTCCCTACTTTATAGGATTTTTATATTAAATATTTGGTGAGATTAATTTTTAATTTAATGAGAAGTTATAACCCGTTTAAGAAATATATGGGTTTGATGAGACCCATACCCGTGAATTCGGGTCAAATGCATGAGAAGCCTCCATTTAAAAGTCAAGTAATCTGGCGACTCCAAGAAAATGGGGAGCGACCACATCGCGACACGTAGGATTTTTGGGTCTTCGTTTATATATATTATAGATAGATAATATAATTATTTCCCAAATAATCAATACCTCCTTTCATTTCGTTTATAATTGTTTCTCTTAGACAATCTATACACTTCTATACACTTGTTGCTAATGGCGTAAATCTTTGGATCATATCTAATAAGTGGTGTTAGTCAAATGTCGTTACTTGAACGTCTACTTTCAATAGTCAAAGCAAGTCAACTTAGGCCTATTCATTGATGTGTCACAAGATCATACATAGTACAAATCTTAAAAAAATTTATGTAAAACTATATAGTGCTCGTTCTGCCATTGTCGTAAATAGTAATTGATGGATCATAGTTGTTTTGTGTAACAACAAATTAGTGTTTTCCTAAATACTTCTATAAACCACGTATGCATGCACCTTGCATGATTTAAACTCTAGACCTTTAGAACAGAGTGAAAATATCGGACATCTTGTCACCAGTACACCACATCATATCCCTTAAGGACAAGGTCATAATCGTTAACAACATAACTTTTAAGATTGTGTTAGTTTGCATATAAGGCATGTGTAACTTAATAATGAAATTCAAGACTATGGTAATTAAATAGTGGCCGCTAATTATAAAAGGCGTTGAAATGTTTTTCCATAACTACGAAAGAGCTTTAGTACAATGCCATAAGAAGTTGTCCATGAAAGTAGCGAGAGTTTAAGAAAACACGTAAACACGCTTTTTAGTGAATGGTGAGACCTCTGTTTGATGATGACTCAGATTCATAGCTTAGTTGCTGTTATCGCGTTCATTAGTGATTTTATATGCTAAGATATGATTTCTTTAACGTCATGAATTTATCATGTTTTAGGCTAAGTATCTCATTAAATGTGTTACTAAGGCCGTACAAAGTACGATGCAAAATGCGCACAATCTATCTATGATCGGATTATGCACAATCTATCTATAATATCAATAATTATTATTTAAATAATAATAATATCAAGATATAAATATTGTGTAAGGTAAGTCAAATTAGATTTAACTCTTAGGAACCCGTCATAAAATTCGGGCCACCCACTAGTATATATACAGATGTTTGATTGTATTGGAAGGAATTCATCTTTCCAACTCCAACCATCATTAAACCCTTGTGCAATGCATCATCTTTATCCCTCTCATTCTTAAACCATTCATTCAGTATTAATTAAAATAAATAGAATAACATTTCATAATTCATAATTTAAAAAGTTTACAAAATAGATCATAATAGTAAGTTAAATAAATAATGTTTTATTCACATCCTCAACATTGTGCCATTTCACGATTTCGTGCTAGCAACGAATCCAAAGTCGCTCCGTTTGAATGATCATGCGTCTATAGGAAGAAGTCCATATCTTTTTCGTCTATTCTTGCATCATCCGAAATTCACCGTACAACTATTGTGTCGAACTCGTGAAAAACGGGATAACGCAAGAATTTTGATTGATTTTGTGAAAAATTGTTGAAATGGCAGCGAGTAAAATTAAGTTGATATTGCGAGTATTGGTCTTGATTTTAGTCTTTGTTTCACCTTGAGCCGGGTTATTTTAGCATTTTGAAAGGTTGAATCTAGTAAAGCGGTATGTATAAATATAAAATGTAAATAATTTTGCGAAAATGTGTTGAGTTGAAAACGAGACTATTATTAATTAAAGAACCAACGCCTATATTTAACGGTAAAAAACGACTTGATCTACACTCATCTTCGACATTCAGTCCCCCCACCCACCCGCTTCCTTCTTCACCCATTCCGTCCCCATAAAGGATATGTGTGGATAAATGTTACTTGGTCGAAACTATAAATTAAGACTTGATGATTTTAATGAGTACACATGTCTAAAGTCTAGAAAACAATAAATGGAATGGCTAGTGTCTTTATCCTATGGATTTAATGTTGTGTTGTCTGGTCTCAACAACGTGGACCATATACTTTTCTTTCAAATCTATGTAACAAAGACACATAAATAATTCAAAATCACTAGTTGCCTAGAAAGATTATAACATTTTAATCTTACCATAAACCAAAATTAACATATTAACTATTAATTAAACTATTGTCTATTAACATAATCACCTTAAACAACAAACTATGAATCCTTAGACTCATTCGAGACCCGAGTGAACGTTTCGAACGTTTCGTTTTGACTGTTCCCGCCAACGCCACAAAAGGACTCGCCAGCGACCAACGCTTGAAGCAGCTTAGGTGGCGGTGGCACCTCCACCGCCACCACCCCTTCCAACATCTTCACCACCATCCCCATTGTCGGTCTAGCTACCTCCTCGTCTTGGATACACCACACCGCCACCAACCCGAGTCTCACCACTTCCTCCATATTATACTCCCCGCCAAGCCTCTCGTCCACAACATCCGCCACGTCTCCTTCCGTTATCCTTTTCGCTGCCCACGGCGGAAAAAACCACTTTTCGTTACCGTTACCACCATCCGGCGGGCCCTCCACATTTCGACGACCCCCTAACAACTCCAACATCGTCATCCCGTAACTATACACGTCCGCCTTTGTGGTTATAGCCACTCCCGATATCCACTCGGGAGCAACATACCCCCAGGTTCCTCTCATTGTGGCCAAAACCCGACTAAAATCCCGCCCGATCAACTTTGCCAAACCAAAATCCGACACCTTAGCGGAAAAATCTTGATCGAGTAAAATATTTTCCGGCTTAATATCACAATGTATTATACAATTCCGACACTCTTCGTGCAAATACGCAATCCCTCGTGCGGTCCCAACCGCAATCCTAAATCTAGCATCCCAATCAAGATTCCGCCCACCCGATTTCAAGTAAACGCTTAACGGACCGTTTGGCATGTAATCATAAACTAGAAGCCTATGTGACTCTTCAGAGCAAAAGCCCCTTAATCTAACAAGATTAACATGTTGAATGTTACCAATTGTACATACCTCCGCTCGGAACTCCTTTTCACCACCACCCGGTCGTTCCAACCGCTTCACTGCCACCATGGTTGAATCGACATTCCCACTGAAAACCGCCCCGAACCCACCATGTCCCAGCTGCTCTGAGAACCCGTTTGTGACTGCGTGAAGCTCTTTGTATGTGAAAACCTTTAAATTTGTTACCGGGAACACAGATTCCTCTTCTAGTTTCTTTCTTGTAATCGTTTTCTTCCTTAAAATCACGAAAACGATGAACACGATCAACGAAATCGCAAGAAAACAACTCACCGTGCTTATCAAAATAACCATATTTCGTCCCATTTTCTTTCCGAATACTCCTCTAGGAACTCTAACAATCAACGAATTTTGAATTATCCCCAAATCCGAACTCGAATTCCCAAGATTCAAAATCCCCCCAAAATAATTCTTGCAGGAATTCGTTTTCGGATTATGCGACAAAGCAACACACGAACAATCACTCAAACATCTCCGTTCACAATCACTTCGACTACCTGTCGACGACTCAACCTTCTGTTGATCAAACGTGACATCACCGATCTCCTCAAACTCATCATTCCCACAATTACTGTCATCACTATCTGTCACACACCCACCCGAATAATCCCCAGCATCCCACCCAGCCCCATCCACGGGCCGAAACCCATCCAAACATTTACACGGATTCACAACCGATTTCGAATTACAAAACCCAAAATTCCCACACAACCCATACACCCTACACCAGTTATCCGGTTGAGACCAAAACTTATTCCAAGACTCCGTCTGGTGCGACCAAGTACTCTGCACAATCTGCCCAGACGAATCAATTTTAAACCGAGTCAACAATATTTGCTGACTAGTTATCTCAGTAAACCCGAAAGTTGCCATTTCGGTAAAGGGGCGTTCGAAGTAAAACCTGTAAATGTAAGGAAGAGTCATCTCCGGTACATTCGCAAAGATGCTCCCTGTCCAGTTCCCACTCGACCAATATGGTCGAGTCCCATTAAACAAAAGCTCTATCTCACCAAACCCCTGCGGCCGCAGCCTCAACGAATACAACCCGGGAGCCGGATCATTCGAGCTTCTCCAGCAAGTCAACGTTTGACCAGCTGTCAAATTCATCCCAGGCAAAAACGTGTCTGCAGGGTAGTCAAAGCTACGCCAGACAACAACACCAAGAGCATCAGTAACTATCATGTCACCATCTTCTTGCAGCTTCACATCAGTAAAACTAAAACCACTGTTGTTGTTTCCAGTTTTACTGACGCTTGTCCAAACGAGGTCGCAGTTATATTTTATAACGATGTTTTGGCCGACGATCTCGAAAGAGGAGGATTCTTGGGTGGCCAATGGGGAGTCACGATTGGCCACCCAGACGTATGTAGGAGTGGGTATTGAGGCGTACCAAATGCCTAAATACCATTTGGATTCGTCGTTTGTGTGGAAGAAACCGAGGGCGAATGTTTTGTTCTCGCTGTAAATTGTGGAGTTGCCGGAGATTATTAGCTTAGATGATGAGTTAGGGTTTGAGCAATTGGATTGGGTGGAGGTTGATGATTGTAATAATGATGTTGAAATGAGTGTAAAGATGAAGATGAGTCTGAAAGAAGAAGTCATAGTTTAAGTGGAAGCATCTGCATCTGCATCTGCATTAATGGAAGCTTGAGCTCCAAAAATAATAACAGATGGAGAATTGGAGATAGTCTTTGTTTGTGTGCAAGAGAATGAGGGAGGGGTTGGGTTGGGTTAGGGGTGTAGGTAAATAAGCAAAAATTATTATTGTTTTTCTTTTTAATTTGGTACTTTATCTTTGAGAAGTTATTCATTTACTTCCATGAAGTTGGAGTGCATGTGTCGTTTTGGTTCGGTTATTCATTCCACGGTTTCTACCGAATCCGAAAACCGATATTCGGTTTTTACAAAATCATCCAGAGAAACTGATAACAGTATTCAGTTAGATTAATTAGTTAGTTTGTTGCTTTTGATTCGATTAATTTTGGTTAATAATCAAAACCAGACTGTGATAAATTTTTTTATTAGAAGTACATGGAATGAAGGTATAAAAGTTATATTTGTATGAAATATAAGTGGTTTAGTTAATTTTGGATAACCAAGGAAATGAATAAAAATAACTGATTTCTAGTTAATTTGATTTTTGATAATTAGGTTTTCAGTTAATTTTGATTTGGTTTCGTTGGTCAATGATCCGGTTATCGCTCATCCCTGCACTTCATGACTATAAATGAAATATGCAAAAATGAAATAAACTATTAACTTTGATTTTTGATAAAAGTTAAATTTGTATGAAATATAAATGGTTTAGTTATTTTGGATAACTAAGGGAACCAAAAACCGAAAACAAACAATAACTGAATTCTGGTTAATTTGATTTTTGATAACTCGGTTTTCAGTTAATTTTGATTCGGTTTCGATGGTTAATGATCTGGTTATCGCCCATCCCTACACTTCATGACTATAAATGAAACATGCAAGAACGAAATAAACTATTCTCAAAATGTTAATAGAAACCGGACCAATATAAACAAACCTGGTAATTTTGTGAGTGATAGGTTAATTGTTATGTGTTGATAACACGTCTTAGATTTAATACTCTTTTAGGTATATGCATTTATGTATGTAAACGAAAGTCTCACTACTTTGGTGGTTGTATTGAAATTTATGAAACATGAGTGGCATAAGATGTATGAAAGGAAGTCTTGGTAACAGTTCACAGTTGTACAGTGGCAGACAAGAGGATCTTCGAGCATTGGAATACCCTCGAGTTCCTATTTCTTTTTATTTTAAAAATGAAATTAATATTTTAAGAAGTGTTTAGACTAGATTAAGGTAACATGTTAAAAGATATTTCAATTAAGGCAAATCATTAATAATGGAACCTCGTCCCTTCTTTATGTGTTACACATTTTTCTTAATAATTTACTATTTTTTTTTTGTCAAATGAGTTGAATTTGTTGAACGGATTAAATGTTTGAATATCATATTTACTTATAAAATATCGTTAAATGTGTGAATTTTTTACCACTTAGTTTTTAAGATCATATCACATATGTAACTAACTTTTTTTCTTAAACATATGTAATGATTTCAAAAAAACAATTATTCTTAATTTTTTTTAATGTGAAATGAGCGTATCGATTGGTTGGGAAAAGCCATAGCCCTGTACGCTAAGCCTTTACGCCTGCCACTGCCTTACTACGCACATCTCTTTTGACGCCCCTCATACACACTTGTAATGGTGTTTGACGTCTTAAATTGATGATGCGTACAAGGGCCATTGCCTAGTACACTTGGTCAAACAATTAATTGTGTCATGTTGTAATTTTACTATATTTTTAGTGCCCCAATGGTTGTATACTTGTATGTGTGCTGGTATGGATTGTAGTATATAACATTTTGGAATTTAAGTTAAAAGTATACGCTAATTTGTATAGTATTCGTTTACTAGTTCCCTTTGACTTAGATTCCAATATCTAATACCCGTTGTATATTCACCGACATGATATCCTTAACAAATTTGTTCTTAATTAAATAATATTTAGCTATGTTTAATAATAATAAAAAAAATCGTAACAGACAATATGCTAGTCCTTTTCATTGACATAATCATTTCTTCTACATGATTGAAATCTGGAAATAAAATGACATACCAACTTTAGAATATTATTTTTATGAGTTGATTTTTCTTTTGTTCGTTTGTGTTATATGAATCTTTATATTCTATATCTCTGTGATAAATTTGTTCCATTTCAAAAATAGATTGATCTTGCATTGCTGGATTTGAACGTCAAACTCTTAGATAGAGGGGATGCACCTTAACACGTTTAAAAGTTATCTATGAGCTATTTAAGTTAAAAATAAAAGTGTATTGTTTAGTTTAGTTAATAAGTGAAGAGGTAGGTCCCAGCAGAGCCCAGTTGGACCCGCAAGACTCACCTTGAATAGGGACGTCTGCGCAATGACCAACTGCTCCAGCAGGACCCACCATGCTCAGAGAACCTTACGCGCAGTACGCCAGCTGTACCCGCAGGGAAAGCCTCCCAATGGCGAAGTACCCCGCCTGTTCCCGCAGCTGCGGATACAAGCCATCAGGGAAGGCTACCCGCACTAACAGCAAGGCTACACGCACAAGGCATTCGCTACTTCAGTAGTCACATGAAGGAATGAGCAAGGCGGGAATACTCCCGCCTAAATGAGCCAGTCCGTATGCTTCTGGAAGGTCTTTCGTACTATACCTACTAAGGTATGGGCGGAACAGACAATTTGACCAGAGCAGCCCATGAACCAATCACAGGGTGACAGCTCACCGACAACAATACGAGGAGGAGCACCCTCTAGTACTGTTTGTCACTATTAGCCGCTGCCTACTCACCAACCCTTACGATGGGACGTGCGCAGCCTACAGTTGGTGGATAGGCTACGACCAACAGTAAAGGTCGGGTGCGCTTCCCGCGAGTGCCAGGAGGACCCAGCAAAGAAGGCCCTATCGTCATCAAAAGCCAGCTGGGGCACTACATCACCTCCCGCACTCTTGCTGACAACGGCGCCTCGTCAACGGTGATGTACAGGCAGTTCTTCGACAAGCTAGATGACGAAGACAAGGAACGCCTGGAAACGATCTGCGCCTCGATGGAAGGGTTTGATGGCAGCACAAACACCCCCCTGGGTATCCTATCTTTCCCCGTCACTCTTACGGATAGGAAACACTCCCGCACAGAAGATGTGGACTTTGTCGTGATGAGGAAGCCACACCACACATACGACATTCTCTTCCGGAGAGACGGGATGGCAAGATTCAACGCCGTGGTATCCTCAGTCCACGGCATGATGGGATGGCCAACAGCTGAGGGTGTAGCGATGATCACCGGCATTCCCCAGGTATGCATCGCATCTGTCTCATCTAAACCCAAACCAAAGATGGCTAAACCAACCATCACCGAACCAGAAAGATGGGCCTTCAACGGCAAGTACCCGGACCAGGCCGTCTCCATTGGCCCAACAATTGTTGATCCCACACGCACCTTACTCAAGCGCTTATTACAAAAGAACGCTGACATCTTCGCGTGGACACCAGCTGACATGACTGGTGTACCCCGAAGTAAGGCAGAGCATAAGCTCAAATGCGATCCGGCTGTTACGCCGATCGTACAAAAGCGCAGAGTAATGGGGCCAGAACAAACTAACGCGTGTAGAACCCAAGTCAAGGAACTCCTTGACGCAGGCATCGTACGCGTTAGTAGATATCAAACTTGGGTTGCAAATCCCGTTATGGTACCGAAGAATAACAAACAATGGCGCATGTGCATAGATTTCAAAGACTTGAACAAAGCATGCCCCAAAGATTGTTATCCGTTACCTGAAATTGATCTTAAGGTGAACTCGTTGGCAACATTCCGCCTTAAATGCTTCCTGGACGCGTATAAGGGGTACCATCAAATCCACATGGCCGTTGATGATCAGGACAAAACCGCTTTTCGGACGCCCGATGGCACATTTTGTTACCAAATGATGCCATTCGGACTTAAGAATGCCGGGTCCACATACCAACGCCTGATGGACAGCCAGTTTCATGCCCAAATTGGGAGGAACTTGGAAGTCTACATGGATGACTTGGTCATCAAAAGCCCTGACCCAGAAGCGATGTTGAAAGACATCGAAGAAACTTTCAACACGCTCAGGAAGATAAACATGAAGCTCAACCCGAGCAAGTGTGCCTTTGGAATGGAAGAAGGGAAGTTCTTGGGGGTCTTCGTCACTAAAGATGGCTTCAGAGCGAACCCTGAAAAGGTCGAAGCCATTATCAAAATGGAATCACCTACTACCATCAAACAGGCTCAGACACTGAATGGACGACTAGTGGCACTTAATCGCTTTTTGGCAAACCACGCGGATAAGTCGTTTCCCTTCGTGTCAACATTGAGAAACTGTTTAAAGAAAACGCACTTCCGCTGGACACCAGAAGCGGAAGCAGCTTTTCAGGAGATTCGGTCACGCTTGATCGAACTCCCAACGCTGACAGCACCAAAAGCGGGAGAGGAGTTAATCCTATACCTTTCCGCAACTGATAGAGCAACCGGGGCAGTCCTGCTAGTAGAACGAAAAGGCATCCAGATGCCAATCTATTATGTCAGCCGTATCCTAACAGACGTAGAAACCCGGTACTCTACCCTCGAAAAATTAGTCTTAGCACTTATACACGCTTCACGCAGGCTAAGACGATATTTCCAGGGTCACCCAATCACCATTCTCTCCAACTTCAAACTTGCAAACGTTCTAGGCAAACCCGAGTTATCGGGACGCCTAGCCAAATGGGCAATTGAGTTGGGGGAATACGCGATAAAGTATAAGCCAAGACCAGCCATAAAAGACCAGGTTCTGGCCGACTTTATTGCAGAAGTGCCTGTATCGCGGGAAAAAGAGTGCCAGGAAGAGGCTCAACCCTCTCCAGCACAAGACATCAATGATGTCTGGCGACTCTCCACTGATGGAGCAGCCAGTAACGAGGGTTCAGGCGCAGGGCTGAAACTAACTAACCCAGCGGGCCAAGAATACACTTACGCTATTCGACTGGATTTTCCAAGTACGAATAACGTAGCCGAGTATGAGGCATTCTTGGCTGGGCTGAGAATTGCGCGTAAGATGGGAGTGAAAAACTTGGAAGCCCACGTGGATTCCATGTTAGTAGCCAATCAAATCAACGGGACGTACACGGCCGTGAACGACACAATGGCCCTGTACCTCGCACAAGCAAAATCCCTTATGCGCGATTTCAACGACTGCAAAGTCATACACGTCAAGCGAAGTGAAAACAAATCTGCGGATGCGTTAAGCAAGCTTGCATCATTAGCCTTCACCCACTTAGGAAAGGATATCCGCATTGAACTCCTTGAGACACCTTCGGTCCCGCACAAGGAAATTTGTGTTATCCAAACCGGCACGGAAACGTGGATGACACCAATAATAAAATACCTTGCGGCAGGTACACTACCAGAATCCAAAACACAGGCAAGAAAACTACGCTGTAAAGCACTGAATTATCAACTCATCGATGACATCCTTTACAGACGTAACTTTCTTGGCCCACTCTTAAGATGCGTGGACAACCAAGATGCTGACTACCTCCTAAGGGAAGTACACGAAGACATCTGTGGAGTACACGCAGGTCCCCGCGCTGTTGTAGCTAAGCTAAACAACGCGGGATACTTTTGGCCGGGGATGCATACGGATGCACTGGCATACATCAGAAAATGCAGGTCTTGCCAGCTTTACGCACCCAACACGCACCGCCCGAAGAATGAACTTGTTCCAGTCACTTCTTCATGGCCATTTCAGAAGTGGGCCATCGATGTGACATGCCCATTTCCTACAGCAGCAGGAAATGTTCAGTTCCTAGTGGTAGCCATCGACTACTTCACCAAGTGGATAGAAGCAAAACCTTTAGCCCAAACAACCGCGAAACATATCAAAAAATTTATTTGGGAATTTATTATTTGTCGTTTTGGACTTCCACAGAATTTGGTGAGCGATAACGGCACCAACTTTGCTGACAAGAAGCTACAACAGTGGCTGAAAGAACTTCAAATCACCCACACCTTTACCTCAGTGGCACACCCGCAAGGTAATGGTGAGGTGGAAAGAGCAAATAAGAGCATCGTCGAAGGCATAAAGAAAAGACTCTTGGAACACAGATCCGGCTGGGTGGACGAGCTTCCGCACGTCCTTTGGGCAAACAGAACGCTGAAGAAGGCCAGTACGGGAGAAACCCCGTTCAGTCTCACTTATGGCACTGAAGCCATGGTCCCGGTCGAAATTGGTTTACCCTCACCAAGGGTCTTGATTCAGCCAGAAGACAATGATGCGGAAAGACGGTTGGACCTTATGCTAACCGAGGAACGCAGAGACTTAGCCGTAGTGCGTGAAGAGAACTACAAGCGACAAATGCAAAAGTACTACAACACGCGGGTAAAACTCTGCAACTTCAATGTAGGAGACTACATACTGCGTAACAACGAGGCTTCGAACCAAGAACGCCCAGGAAAGCTGGCCCCGGCCTGGGAAGGGCCATACATTATCAAAGAAGTCCTGGGAAAGGGCGCATACCGGCTCGAAAGGCTCGATGGCACTCCTATCCCAAGAACATGGAATGGAGCTCAATTACGCAAATGTTATATGTAGATCAATTCCAAACTTGTAAAGAAAAGGCCTAGAGCCACTTCTAATGGAAATGATTCTCCTTTCACAATGTGTTGATAGCCTTACCTTTATACTTATGAACTTCCCACACTGGTGCCGGTATTCACCGCATAAATGGGGGAAGAAGTAAGTCGTTACGTGTGGAAGGCGGCAAAACCCGCATAAACACAACGCTAAAAATAAGGAAAACCTACACGCAGGTCAGATGTAAGTAAAGTTTAGCCATCCTTGTAAGTGCAAGTGACGGTCTTACCCGCACAATCACGAACAAGGAAGCAAAACTTCAACCTATCATCTACCACGTTCAAAGGTTAACTTATTCTGAACACTTAGAAAATTTCAAAGGAAAAGATGAGGAAAACTTCCACGCAGGTCAGATATAAGTAAAGTTAAGCCATCCTACTAAGTGTAAGTGACGGTCATACCCGCACAATCATGAAAGAGGAAGCGAAACAAACTTATAATTTACCACGTTAAAAAGTTAACTTATCTAAGTACTAAAGAAATTACTAAGTTAGATCAAAACATGCGTAAAATAAACAAGGCAAAGAACAAACACAATCTTTATTTCATCAAATTCAAATATTACAAAGATAGCTATACAAAAGCAAAAATCTACGCTAATGGTGGAAAGGGATCTTCAGAATCAGGCTTCAGGACCACTTCCACTTGGACCCGCTCCATCAGTAGAGCGTGGTGGTTCAAGGAAGGCTTTAAGAATAGCTAGCCCATCATCAGCAGCAGCGACTTCGTTCACCTTCTCCACCACAGGATGCGGGAAGGCTGCATACTGGTTCACTGCTTGGTCATAAACAGCTTCAGTATCAACATTGTACAAAGGGAAGTTGGAAGGCGGGATGCCTTTCTCAACGAACCCTAGACCAAGCAGGAAGCCGACCTTTTCCCCATCCTCGTGAGAAGCGTTGAGGGCTGCGCTCATAGCATCATCATAAGAGGTCTCAGCAAAGACCCGATGCACAACCTACAAAAAAAATATACAAGTGTCAAAACCTTTTCTATTTACAAAGAAAAGCGTAAAGACAAGAAAAGCTTACCTGAGACAACGCTTCTCGAAGAAGCCATTCCTTGGCAACCAGGGCTTCTTGGAGGGCAGCTTGAGCTTCGTTACGGGCGCGATCGGCTTCACTCTTGTTGAGGTTGGCAAGCAACACTTCTTTAGCCGCAGCCTCTTCGACGCCCTTCAGCTTACGCTCAGCATGGTCAAGCACCCCCCTCTGGTCCAGGATTTCTTGGAGCTTTTTGGCGTCTTCCATCGCCAAGGCATCATGAGCCTGCTGGAGAGCCTCTAATTTGGCTTTAAGCTCCTCATTCTCCACGCGTAGAGGCTCAGCAACAGCTTCAGCCTTGGTGGCCCTCTCGGTTGCGTTCTTTGCAGTTTCCTTAGCCAGCCGAAGCTGTTCATTAACAGCTTGGGCAGCCTTGGAACGGGCCTCGAGCCGGGCCTGAACTTCAACCTCGAGGGCCTTGAAGGCCTTCTCCTTCTCCGCAGCCACTGCGGTAAGTTTTTGGTTCTCCTCCCGGACAACCCGCGCCTGAGCTACTTCTTTAACGCGAGCTGCTTTCAACTTGTCGTTTTCACGACAAAGCTGCTCGACGCGCGGCTGCATCCGGGCCAGGAGAACCCGAAGCTCATTGCTTAGCCTACCCTCCTGGTAGCTAGCCATGGCTTCCCCCAACGCACCACTAGGAGCAGCGTGACGAGCCCACTCCACGCACTCCACAGGGGTGCGAAGGGTTGTTCCTCGGCCAATGTTCCATCGTGGAACATACACTTCATTGGAATCCGACACTGCAAAAAACATAAAGCAGTTAGGAAAAGATGATATAAAATATATATATATATATATATAACAGGCCAAAAGAACCCTACGCACCTGTAGGGTCAATAACAGGCCGATAGCCGCCGAACCCATCACCTAAACCCAAGGGAAATCCATCCAAGAGGTCAGGCAGATGGGAAGGTGGCAGAGATTGGCGAGAAGCCCCATGCGTACCTGATGGATCGGCCGTCGTTGCCGATGACGGGGGCATGGTAGCAGCCGCCGCGGTCGCCGCCGCGGAATCCGCAGCAATAGTAACCGCCGGCTCGGTGAAGGATGCTGTAAAAATAGCACTCACAGCCGGCGGTGACGTCGTCACAGCTGGAACAGTCGGCTCAAAGGAGTGAGCAACTGAACCAGCGGAAGCAGGCGCAGGCGCCTGGGTCGACGCCTCGGGTAGGCTGACCAAGCCTACCGTCATTGGCGGAGAGGTACTCCTCTGCGCTCCACCCTGGAATGCGTCAACATCCACGCATGCGTAAAGAAGATAAGTGTTAAACGACATTAAACTATGAAGCTAAAGATAAAGGAAGTTTGTACTTACGGGTTTTCTTGAGCCTAAAGGTACGGAGAGGCGGGGACGAACCCGATGGAGCCGGCCTCTTCACGCCGGTCACCGTCGTCATCCTGGGCTCTTCGGTGACAGTTGTCACAGCCTCCGGAATGGTGATCTTATCACCACCGGGATTCCCCGCCACCTCTTCGCTCTCGGTCTCCGAGTCAGACCGAGGCGCTGGATCGGCAGTAGAGGCCACATTCTCCTTCCCGCCGGCAGCCTTCTTCTTCCGCACCAACGGAGGACCATCTGCGGATTCCTCATCAGAACATACGATTAGAGGAATTCCAGCAGAGGTTTCAACATTGAGGGGTCGAGGGTCGAATAGCGCCTTACCTGGCCGACGGGCGATAAGGATCTCATGGCCTAGCGGATAGACCTCCACGAACCGATCCGCCGTTTGTTCTAGGATGGCCAACTCGTTCTCGTCTAGAGCGCGAGTACCCATCCGAGCGGGACCGTCAGCCTCCCGCGGGTTCAAGAGCGACTGCAAGTCGTTCCCCTCTGAAATAAACAGGAAAAAAGTTAGAAGAGATTCTAAATCAACAAAAAGAAAGAAAGCATACCGTAAGGAACAGAGTTCGAACCGTATTCGAGGACGATTGGGATCTTATGCGCATCCGCAGTCTTCCACACCCGGCTCATCCCCAACATCATCATCCCGGACTCCGCAAACCGGTAAACCGGAGATTGGACTCGGGATATCTTCGAAAACCATTCCGCCTCCTCGTAGTTGGAGGCGTGAAGGCTGGGAAGTACTTGCCCATTCTTAAACTTCATGGCAAGAGGGATGGCGCGAGCGGAGATGTAGAAGAACTCCCGCTTCCACGCGCGAAGACTGCGCTCGGTTGCGCAAATCTTCAAACCCTTGATCCGGGTTATCAACGTGTACCACCCCTGGATGCACCTCCAAGTGTAGAAGGTCATCAGGCGGTCAACATAGGGCTCAATGCCCAAAATCCGGCACACCCACTCGAAGTGGCGAATCTTGGCGATCGCCATGGGGTGCAACTCGGTCAAATGAACACCGTGCCTCTCAAGGACACGGTAAACAAACTTTGTCAATGGGAACCTAAGATTCCCATAAACAAAGAATGCAGCATAAACCCCGATCTTGCCTCTGGGGGCATCGTACACCGTCTGATGGGGTTCAGGAAACTCAGGCTCGAGAGACTCGAGCATGAACTTCCTGACGACGTACCGATACAGATCGCCAGGCAGAGCACACTGGCATTCGCCAGCAGTACTCTTGTCATCAGCTGTAGATTCGAGATCACGAGACATCTTGTAAAAGAAGAAGAAAACGATTTCGGGAGAATGCTTGCCTGAAAAGGTGAGTATTTGCCGGAAATCGCAAAGAAGATGAAGAGAAGAGTGAAAGTGTGGATTACAAAGAACCCTCTCCCCCTTTATATACTAATCGCAATTAATGCGATGAAATTAATGCGGAAGAGAGAGAAAACGAAGGTGCAATGAAACTATGACACGTGGCAAAAAGCAAGCTGGCAACAGCTGTTGACAGGACGCATACCATTAATTTCGCGGCCACGCGCCCGAAAAATCGCGCCCACGCGCATGAAAAAGCGTCTGGAATGACCATGTACTGTCACGTCACCATAACTTCCTGCACGTCCTGACACAGTCAGAAGAAACCGTCGCACGACGTGTCAGAGGTTTGGACTGTTCTTATCCTCCACCAACTCTTCGAATTTCAAAATTCAAAATTCAAAAAGATTCAAAAGTAAGCGGGAAAATACCCCTTACCTTGGCAACCAAGTAACTGTAAGACAGGTGCGGGTACAGTGTTAAGGCAAAACCCTTCACATACTTAGCACCTGCAAGGAATTGAAGCCAAGAATTCCTCGGCAACCAAGTAACCGTAAGACGGATGCGGGTACAGTGTTAAGGCAAAACCCTTCACATACTTAGCACCCGCAGGGAATTGACGCCAGGAATACCTTGGAAGTAAAGTAACCGTAGGACAAGTGCGGGTACAGTGTCAAGGCAAAACCCTTCACATACTTAGCACTCTGCAGGGAATTCAAACCAAGAAGGATCTTCTGGGCCATGCTGGCGGAAACGGGAATAACATCCCCGCATTACGGGAACGTCGAGAACTATATTGTTCGAAACTCCATGATGGGATTGGTGGTTTTAGCATAATTGATCAGTATGTTGAAAACTACCAAAACCCCACGGAGAATCCACACAAGTGGGACTCAACGCTCCTGACGTACGAGGAGGTTACAAACCTACCCGCTTCACACCCAAAGATCAAGCAGAAAAGTCGGGAATTTCTGCGTGACATCAGGAAAACCGCGGGAAGAATCACCACGGAAAACCTAAAAACTAAACCCTTTTCAAAAACCCCTTGCCAAGTCCAAAAGCTCACCTCACTTATTAATAATTCATGAGAAGAACATTGGACTGGGGGGACTTGAAGAGGTAGGTCCCAACAGAGCCCAGTTGGACCCGCAAGACTCACCTTGAATAGGGACGTCTGCGCAATGACCAACTGCTCCAGCAGGACCCACCATGCTCAGAGAACCTTACGCGCAGTACGCCAGCTGTACCCGCAGGGAAAGCCTCCCAATGGCGAAGTACCCCGCCTGTTCCCGCAGCTGCGGATACAAGCCATCAGGGAAGGCTACCCGCACTAACAGCAAGGCTACACGCACAAGGCATTCGCTACTTCAGTAGTCACATGAAGGAATGAGCAAGGCGGGAATACTCCCGCCTAAATGAGCCAGTCCGTATGCTTCTGGAAGGTCTTTCGTACTATACCTACTAAGGTATGGGCGGAACAGACAATTTGACCAGAGCAGCCCATGAACCAATCACAGGGTGACAGCTCACCGACAACAATACGAGGAGGAGCACCCTCTAGTACTGTTTGTCACTATTAGCCGCTGCCTACTCACCAACCCTTACGATGGGACGTGCGCAGCCTACAGTTGGTGGAACAGTGCGTAGCCGGCAGTAAAGGAACAGTATACAGCCGACCTTTACTGTTGGCCGTAGCCTATCCACCAACCAGCATGGCCTGTGCGTAGTCCACTGTTGGTAGAACAGGAATACTATCAGCCGGCTGTACCTTCTGGGAAACCTACCTTCGGCTATAAATACTCCAACACCTTGGAATGGTAAGGACATCATCTGATATCTCAATCTTATCTAGCAATCTCTTAATATACACTTATATTCAGAGCAATCTAGTCTGATTCTCACGCCGGAGGGTGGTCACAAGGAGGAACCCCCCCCCCCCCCTTCTCAGTGACGAGCTTACGGTGTCTGTTTTGCAGTTCCCCTGAAGAACAACCTTCTCTGCTGGACCTCATCCTCGTGGGAAACATTACTTAACCCCCAGATTATCTATAATCTGCCCGTGGGTTCACTTAGTGTTTCTTCAATAAGGTTTATGTTTTAGTTGTATACTATTTTTATTTATGGCATAAATTGATTTTATAGAACTAAAACTTTGTTCTTGAGTCCAGTTTAACTAGGGAAGAGAAAGGAATCGGGAAGAAGTGGGGAAAAGTCATGTTCCACAAAAAAACAATTCCGACGGGAGTTGGAAGAAAAAAAGTGAGAGGGAGAAAGGCTTATGCTTAATTGCTAATATACTTCAATCTTCACTGGTTTTTCTGACAGATTAAAGAGATTTAGAGAGAAAACGGTGTTGTTAACTATCTTTTTGAAAATTTTCATTTGCATCTAATCATCATTTTAGGTTTTACATGCATGAGTTTGATGTCCGTGCACATATGCATCATTTTTTATCACCTACATGTATGTGAATGTGACAACATTTTTCAAAGTATATTGTTATGTTACAAACATTATAACTCGAATACAATGTGTTTTACTTGAAGTTAATGATCACTTAGATATTTGTGAAGGTTGGCTCGTCATCGTGATATTTTCACTTATTTACCATAAGGGTGGAGGGTATAGGTTCACTGTCATGCAAGAATGCATCATGAATATCAGGCGAGATACAATCGATGTGGAAAGAAGCAACGAGAAAGATGATAGATGAATCGAGACATGCTTCCCAAAGATGAGAAGAAACAAAGAAGAAAGACATAAGCGTGATAGACAACAATGCAGAAGCAATGAAAACACCGTCCCATTTTAAATACCGTTACAAAATCATCATTCACATTGGCCGTCGCTCTGTACCGTTCCACGTCCCCTCACCCTAACCATAGGCGTCCATAGCTATATGCCTATATATGATCCGTAACTAAAGCTCTTCAAATTTCTTATAATATATAGGTTTTTTTTATTTTTTTAACTTCCAATATTTATATCAATCAATCAATCATGCCCAGTAAAATCCCACCGACAGTAAAATCCCACCGACAGCAAAGCTACAAATATAACTTCCAATATTTATATACAATAAAATATAATAAAAATAAACTATAATATATCTGAAAAGTTTTTTGATATTTCATGGCACATGATGGCAAATTTTTATATATTATTTTATGGCAAACGAGTGGAGGAAGGTGAGGTCTTTGTTGACACCATTTGACTTTATTTTATGTGTCATTTTCAAATTTGACTTTAGTTCCCAAGATATAAATTATTAAATATTTCTTAAGCATGCGAGAAGCATATTTGTATTTGTAAATGGCACAAGAAACTATAATAACGATAACAAAACTTATTAACAAGCCTCTACATATTGTATATCTTTTCTATATAATTTTCAAAATGTTACATACTTGAGTCGTTTTCGTACCCACCAAATCACTAACAATTAAGTTTCAGAAAAATAAAATAAAATCAGAAAGCGATAACTAACAATTAACTTGGTCAATACTAAATAAAACTATAGCCTAATACCAACAAGGAGATGAAATGTACTAATGTGGGATCACAAATATATCACATCAGTATTCGGAAAGGTAAATTGGAAATTATAACATTTATTTCATTATAAAGATGCTAACGTGGGTTAGCTCACTTGATAAAGACATATCCCTTTAAATATGAATTTTTGCCCATGTATACACTCATAAACAAGAATTCGATTTACTTAATTAAACTTTATTATAGATAAATAACAAGAAGATATCATAATGGACTAAAGAAATCATAAACTTGTAGGTACTTGTTCTTATAGACCAGATGGAACTAGATGTGAATAATCGGATTTTTCAAATACTCGGTTTCGGGTATGGAACCGAGTTCGGGTATGACTCGGTATTGAAAAATAGGGCTTGATCAATACCCTGGTTGGGTTTGAGTCCGGGTATTGTCTCTAAAAATCATACCTATGCATCGGGTTCGGGTCGGATATAGAACCATGTATTCTAAAATTGGTTTTTTTTGGATTTTTTCTGAGTATTTTTCGGGAATAGATTGGATTATTTAAGGAGTTGCACTTTTTAGGGGATATTTTCAGGTATTTTTCGGATATAGATCGGGTATTTAAAAAACTTTGTTTCGGGTATTCAAAAACCCGATTCCTGGTAAGAACCAGTTCTGATTTTCGGGTATTACCGGGTATAAATCGGGTCCGGTTCCGGGTACTGGTTCCGTAATGCATACCGTATCCGTACCCAACGGGTAGGTTCGGGTCCGGGTATTTAAAACACGGGTATTAAAGACCGATTTCAGATATTTTTTCGGGTCCGGTTCCGGGTTCAGGTTTTTTGGGCACCTCTCGATGGAACAAAGGTACTAAAATCAAAACATTTTGTAAAAGTGAAATCGATCTTTTTGTCAATTCATATCGCTTAGTTTTTTCAGAAAATGTATATTTCAAATCTTTTTGTTTTTTCATCGAAAGAATAAGCAACAAGTCACCAAAAGCGATTGCTTGTTGACATTAGACCATTAGCAACACGGGTTCGTTGACCATTGAACACAACTACGTGAAAGAGAGTGAATAGACGAGTTATAGATATAACGAAAAGAGAAATCCCTTGTTCGTGATTACGAATCATGTGTGAAAAGAGAATGTTGGTATTAAGAAGAGGGAAAAAACAGTGCGAGTTATGGTGAGATTTCTTGGACGTCTACAACAAGGCACGTCCGAACAAGCCTTCCAAGATGGTTGTCCATCCAAGTGGGTGTCCGTTCATGGAGGTGCCCCTAGCGGTCGTGTAGCAGTAAACATTGAATTCCCATCTAGCATAGATTTATGTTTGAATCTAACTTTCACTTGTTTCTATCATAACCTTATGAATATCACATGCACAATACTAGCTATCGTATTAATATACAATAAACTATAATACCCTTAATTGAAAATTAATATGTTACAAGCCGTGTGACAATAGATGTAATGTGTAACCTACAAGAAAAATAAAAAAATTACACAAGCGAATTTAATATTTAGAAAATACCTTAATGAGAAATTGACCCTAGTATTAACGCCTGTTTATATAGTTTGTTCTAGAATATTAATCATGTTATTTGAGGCTATAGTTTAGTTACGTGTACTTATATTCACCTAAGAAACTATATATTAAAGTTATTATAATATAATTATACATCTAAATATTTATTTATAAATATGTGTTCGAACACTATTTAATATGAAGGTTAGGTCTCACTCCCAGTTGACTTTGACTTCTTTATCAGGGATTGTTTTTCTATGCTTGAGGGGTTTTAACATATTTTAACTAATATATTTTTAAATAAATAAAAAAGTACATGAAACATTTTATTTGATTTTTTAAGTGCGTAGAAGATATTCTTTAACGTGCTGGGTTGAGTTTCTTCAAACTTGAGTCCAACTCACTTGGAACTCTAGTTTGAAAAGCCGAAGACAACTCAACTTGAGATATGTGTTCGACTCGTTTAATTTTATTAAATTAACCTTTTATTTTGTTTAAATACATTTATAATTATAAGTTTATATACAACATAATATACATTATTTAGCTATTTTTATCATAGTATTTATTATAATAACTATAAACCTATTCACGCTTCCGAGCCTACTCCCAGCTCAATAAGTAAATTAGGCTAGTGTTTAAAAAAAGTGCTTATTCGTAAGCTCGTTATCAATTTAAGCTTAAACTCATGACTTGATTCAAGCTTTTAGGAGCCAACATTGAGTATATTAGGAGCGCAACAATTGGTTTGCCCTCTAGACTCACTGTAAGAAATAGTTGTGATGATGATTACAATTCTTCGGAAATTAATTAAGGTCTGATGACATTAGTCGTTGCAAAATGAAAGTATCACATAACTAACAAAATGTGCCATTTTTTAAACAAGTTAGCTACTAATTAGTCACCATGGCTTTATTAACCCTTTTTTTTTCTTAATTCCGAACCATCGATTTGTTGACTATTATCATTTATATGATTGGAAAAACAAAATAAACTTTTTAAATATATATGACTAGAGAGATAGAAATAACCGAACAGAATACAAATGATAACTAAGATCCACCAAAGATATTATGGGCTCCAATAAAAGAGTGACCACTTATGTATCTCATCAGCATATAATTTCACCATGAGTAGAAAAAATGTCATAATATTATTTTATTATTTTAAAAAGAAAATGTAAAAGAAAAACAACAAAATTGTAAAATTGAGTTGTGTAATAATATACAATAAATAAAACATTACGTACAAGTTATAATAAAGGCGTTAAGATATCGGAATTATAATATAGATAATTATCGGAAGTGGGTGTCGCAAGTGAGTTTTTAGAACACTTTCTTCGATTTTATTAATAAAGTGTTTTTTATATATTTATATATTAGGATTTAGTTATGTTACCGTAACTAATATAATCGATGCCGACCAAACTCATCGTAACGAATCTTATCGATGCCGACCAAATTTAGTCTAATAGACGCAACGCTAGTTATTATAAATTTGTAACCGTATTTATAGCGTTTTAGCCAAAAAAACATGCACTTTTACGATCTTACCCTTGGTGTTTTTCAAACTAATAGTATGGTCAAATGTCAATATTAACTACTACCGAATATTTGACTATTTACTTATTAAACATTTAAACTAGTGTTATGCTAATGTCAATCTTGTCACGTTAGAGCATTCACATCCCATCCCCTATAATTATGTGTGGGGAGTTTGTAAATTATGGAGTGAGGTTGTGAGTGATTGTGAGTGTAAATTATAGGGTGAAGAGATAAATGTAGTGATTTTTTGTAAATTTGGGGAACATTGTTTGACATATTTATTTTTTAATATTTGTTGGATTGGTTGTGAGTAGAGGAGAGAAAAAACTGTAATGGTAAAGGTATAAAAAATATTATTTAGTTGAACAGAAGATAGAAATGTAATATAATGTTTTTTAGTGTAATTATAAAGACGAAGAATGGAAAATGGGATGAGAATTCTCTTAGTCAAATGAAATTTGGTATAACTATAATAGTAAAATTATATGTGCTTGTCATGTGTGGGCCCACCATGACTTGGAAAGTTAGAAATGGACATGGTAACAAAATTTCCACCTATTATTGGAAGTAGTTGGTAACGGTGTTAGAAAGTTATGAATAGCATTTCATTTCTTTTCATTTCATTTCATTTCAACTTGCTCAAGTTAGCAAGGCTAGTTGGTTCTAATTGTTTTAGTCGTTTAATTCAGGTTTTATTACAAGTTTATTGTGTTTATGCATGTATGCTATTCCTAGAGGATGCAAGGGTAACATTTTCAGCTCGTTAAAACTTAAAAAGCTCGCTCTAGGTGAGCTTAATCTCGCCTGAGTCTGAGCTCAAGCTCGAGCCTAATAGTAAGCTCGATTAATATATGAACCGAACTTTTAGTGAACTGTTTGTGAATCGTTCGGCAGAAATTTTGTTTATGTTTGTATATTGACTAGATTTTAAACAACCGAAAAAATTCTAGCAAATATACAAGCATAAACAAACTTCCCACCGAACGATTCACAAAACAGTTCATTAAACATATGATTCATTTGCATGCCTATCTTATACTGATTTAAATTCCTTTAAATTAACATGGACGGTTTTGAAGGCAGAGTGAAACATGTTACTGGGTTCGTCTTCTCAATGTTTACCCCAAAAAACTGCGAGGGATATGCCAGTTCCATACCGAACACCGTTGATTTCATTGATGAAACAGAGAAAACCATGGTAGTCGGCATTTATGACAGTGCAATGTCATCCATGCGTAAAGAAGACATGGGCATGGCTGAAATTCCTACAATGTTGGAACTGTTGAAACATGGGATCGCTTTTTATCATTTGGATCTTCTTCCGGTGATGAAAGAACTTGTGGAGTTATTATTTCGTGAGGTCTTGTGAAAGCGCTTTTTACAACTCATAACGTACGTTTTTTTTTTAATTTCAAATACGTTTCTTTAAAAAACTTATAGAATTTAGGTATCTGACATTCATGTGCTTAGCTGGCTTGCAGTTTGCTACCTGGTTTAACATGTCTACAAAAACGGTTGTTTTTCCTAGTGTTCGGAAATGGGACTGTGACATCCCTCTACATGTAGGATCTCGTGAGTACATTAAGGTGAGCTAGTGTCATGAACTTTGATAAAATTATAACATGAAGTTAAAAGTAGTTTCTTATTGTGTTTACGTGTAATTGTAACTGTAGACGAGTGACAGAGTTGGACGTCGTGGCAAAGATGAATTTGGTATGCATTATTCTGACGAATCAACAGGTAACTTTAATATTTTACTGGCATTGACTTTAGACTAAACGGATTGGCAATGATATCTATTGAAAACGAAATATTAGAAAGTATGGACTACAAAGACTTGATCGAGAGCTTTGCTTCCCAAAACGCTAGGAGAGCCTCAAAATTCGCTTTAAGTTTCATCGTTTTGATACACTAGTTTTGTTTTGTTTATTTTAAGGAATATGTCAGCTTTATTTTAACACAGTTGTATTCGTATTATGGCTTTTTGGTATTTAATTGATGAGTTTATATTATAAGAAAGAGGCCCGAAATTTTTCTCGCATGAGGCCTAAATTTTTTTTATCATTCTCGAAGACGAGTCTGACTTTAGTGATTTATTGGCTGGTTATCTATCTTTAGATTCGCACGAGCGATGTTTGACTAACACTTTGCTGTTTTTTGGTATATCTAGTGCATATATGTCGAGAACAATTTGAAAAATAGTAGCAACAAATATTTTTATATTTTCAGATGGAGACAAAGAATATCTAGAGCATGGTTTTAGAGAAACCGGAGCCATTGATCTGTGCTTCTAGGATGAGTTACAATCGTTTATTGACTATTGAAAGAGATGGTATAGAAATTTTAGATGAGGCTGGTCAACAATAGTGTTTCTGGAATTATTTTCGACTACAGATTTTTAAGGTTGCCTCTAAACCCAAATACTGCTTACTGTTTTTTGAGGAAAAAAAGAAGAAGAAAGAAAGAAAGAAAGAAACAATAGCTTTTGACATGTCATTTCTCCCATTTTTAAACTATTCTTGAGATTGAAGACATGCTCGGTGTATGCGAAATGAAATCTGTGGCGTTAACAATTAAATTTTTTTGGATCACAATGCATTATGAGCTTCATTGTTTTTTTTTCTCTTTCTAAGTGAATAGTGGTTTGCTTATTTCATAAACGAAGTGCGGATGAAAAACATAAAATTGAACCACCGGAAAGAGTTGTCTGTGATGCACTTGTATGCTTTCTTAGTTCTTTTATATTACCTCGTGGATGTTCTATGTTTACAATTTATAGAATTCATGCGTGGATATGTTCGGTTTACAATTTAAGTTTATTTTGGTAACAATCTGTGAGGAGTATACACGATGATAACATTTCTAAACAGTATGGTGATTTAAGAAGACTTGGATATAATGGGATTGGCGGAGATATATGAGACCTGGATATTAGATTGAAGAGACAGGCAGCATGCTTAATTGACATATGAGATGTACTCTTTGTCAATGAATCCTTGTTCGATGGTAATTATGCAATTATATAAGCTTTAATCATTTTTAATGATATATAAGCTCTAATCATTTGTTTGTTGAATCATGTATCTTTAGTGGCTTGGATGTCCATAAAACCGCAACAGTTGCAAGATGCTTTATTCCAAGGGAAGATTTTGTGGACGTTTCATCGCCAGAATTTGCGGAGTCTTTACAAAAGCTGCGGGTATGTGCACAAGAAATAGCGGTGGTAAGATGACATCTTTATGCTATAATGACACTCTTATGAGCTATTGGTAAGGTCAGTGGTAACTGAATAATTAAATGTGTAGGTTCAAGGTATATCCGGCTTTTGTGTGGACGAGTATGTGGCCGAGTATGTGGCCGCAACAGTTAGACCTTCCTTATCCGGCTTTGGTGTGGACGAGTACATTAGAGCTACCAGGAGGTTTGTTGTGCTCCTGGAGCAGGTTAGTTGATCTATAACCTCGTGAAAACAAATCACGACCTGTGTCAAATCATAGTTTTACTTACACTCAAACATTTGCTTTTATATTAGAAAATTTAGCACATAATGTAACAGCAAATATACCTGTATCTTGAGGTTACTCTTTTCACCTTTTCAAACAGATCTATGTATCTAGACCATTCATAGTCCTTAGGTTTATCTTTTTCAACTATTCCCCATAAAATATTTACCACTACGTCATCCGCATGTACAAGAACACGTCTTTCTTCGATTTCGATCTGAAAAAACGTATACATAATACTGTATTAGACAATATACAAGAAGCCAGTTGTTCAAACAAGTATACAAGAAGACGTTGACAACATCGCTTAGTTATAATTTAAGTCATATGAAGAATACATTTATTTTAGCTAAAGCCCAATAACCTAAATAAATAGTGTTTTTCCAAAAAAAAAAAAAAAAGTGGGGAGTCATTTGACTAAATAGATGTAGTTATAAAACTATGTATCAAGATAGGTGTTGTAAAAGGAGAAACATTTTTTTTCACTTTTAATCTCAGTGGCAAAATATTATTTTATTTAAATTAAAATCTATTTAATAAAAAAAACTAAAAATACATAAGTTAATGTTCTAATACTCTGAAAAATAGGTTTTACTTTTTTTTATTTTATTAAAACATACTTTTTCAAAGTATAAATTTTCAATTGAAAAAAAAAATAAAAATAACTCCATTTTCAATACCATGCATTAAAAGTTATTATTATCATTTTTTTATTTATGTTTATTTTCTAGTCTTTATTAGAAGTTATGAAAATCAATGAAAGCATAAATTATTCAGTTTTAAAGAAAATTTCAACCACCAAAACTATTCATATTCCTCAAGTTTATTGCCTTTCAAGTCTTGTGATTCATCAAGTTAGTTTATTTCTAGTATTGGCCTCTCCATACTAATTCCAAATTTGAAAGGCTTTAGTTATTTATCAAGTACATAAAAATTATGAATAAAATTTTTAAATTTTGCATGTATTAATACTTTTATCAAATTTATTAAAAGTTTAAGAAACAAGATTACAAACCTAAAAGAGTGTGTACTCGTTATCTGGTTTTAGGGCTGGCAATTTGTGTCTTAACAGGTTTAACATGTAAGAGGCGACGCACGTAACACAAATATCAAACTTGAATACGACTCGTTTAACTACTTTATATGACATGACTATAAGACAGTTTTAAGTTTTGTGTACCAATAAGGGATAATGAAGGAGTCTAGCCTACTAATTCAATTATTTAAGAAAATAAAAAATTCACATACCGCACTTTTTTGATTAACAGGTCTTATCGTGTCTTTAACAGGTACCCAATTGCCAGCCCTATCTGGTTTAATATTATGTTAAAAAACTATCAAAATTACAATTTATTTATAATGAAAAAAAATACATAATGAAAATAGAATAAATTATTTCAAAACTAAAGATAAAGGTAATGACAAAGAAAATGTTAAATATCTTAAAAGTGTAAAAGAAACTTACAACTTAAAGCTTAAGGTAACTTTTTTTAAATTCATGATATTGAATAAGACGCCATTCAAGGATTACTTGCCAAATCTTCTTGAACCTCATGCTTGTTGATGAATTAATCTACAAAATAGTTATAAAGTAAATTAAGATCAAACTTAAAACCAACTTTGTATCTCTATAAAATATTACTTATAACAAAATGGTTAGTGAGTAAATTTTGTCATATAACAAAACGATCTGGTCAACAATGGGTTGACCGAAAAATGAAACGTTACAAAGAACCAAACTTTAATTAACATAAGCATTTGACAAATCAAGAAACAAAAACAAACAAGATATAATAATTATACATAAAATATTTTGTATATTTAACCATCTTTTCATCATAATCATCATTATGTTTGTATACTTACATGTCAAGTACATGTATCTAGGGATGTTGTATTTATAATTTACTTGAAATCCAAAACCCGACCCAAATTCGAAGCCACCCGAACCTGAATCAGAGAATATCCAAAAAACCCGGAAAAAAAAACCGATCATTTATTGTCTTTTCTCATAGATACGTTTTCGTTTTGTGTCTTTATTTAAAAAAACTCCAACTTTTTACAAAGTGATTACAAAAAAGTGACAGCCAAACAGGCAACAAGTTGTGCCGCAACCCCAATTTGAATAACAAAACCAATCATATTGGAGCACTAAACATTCTTATATCATATTGTCAAATGATGATTAAATTTTGATAATGTTTTTAGCAACATGATGTGAACTTTGACAATATTTAATTAAAAAGAAAGTTTTATTTTTTTCATTTTAGATGTAAACCCGAAAACCTAACTACTAATCCGAACTAACCCGAACTTTAAATGGATCAGTTAACGGTCACTTTTTCCAAGCAAAAAGACCAAAAAAAAACCGAGGAGAAAAAAAAAACAACCAAAGAACACCCTACATGTATCAAGCTTCTTTTAAGTCAAATTCTTTAGTCATTAACACATATCTTGAGGTTAAAACAAAAGTAATGAGGTTTTACCTTACGGCAGTTTGAGGCGTTGAAGTGACGGCCGAAGATGGTTTCGGTTAGCCGGAAAATAATAAGTAGAGGGGTTGAGTTAATAACAGCAAACAGAGACATAGAGGATGATTTGTAAGGAGGTTGTTGGAGGTATAAGTTAAAAGTTAAGTTTGAAAACGACTAAACCTCCAGCGTGGGATTTCTTTTATTCACTTTTTGGACTATTGGAGTTTTGTTTAGCAGGTGGTCCTATTTATTACTCTCTTTACAAGTGTGTACAAAAAAATATAGAAAAGAAAAGGTTGCATATTAAGTCCCAACTAGGGGTGCAAACGAGCCGAGCCGAGCCGAGCTCGAGCTAGACTAAGCTCGAGCTCGGCTCGTTTAACTTACATAGAACTCGAGCTCGGCTCGTTTCAAGCTCTATTTTCAAACCTCGAGCTCGACTCGTGAATGGATTTTGAAGCTCGAGCTCGGCTCGGGCTCGGCTCGTTTACTATTTATCAATTATTTTTTTATATAATTATAATTATTTTGTATAAAAGAATATATATTATTCAGTTATTTTTATTTATTTTTTCATAACATTATATTTATTAATTAATAATTATTAAATATATATTTTTAAAAAATTATACAAATAGCAGGCTCATTTAGGCTCGCGAGTCTGCTCGAGCTCAATAAGTAAAGCTCGGGCTCGAGCTCGTTTATTAAACGAGCTTATTTTTAGGCTTGAGCTCGGGCTCGGGCTCGATAAAGCTCGGCTCAAACGAGCTTTTTAACGAGCTGATCTCGAGTAGCTCGTGAGCAGCTCGGCTCATTTGCACCCCTAGTCCCAACTAGGCAACTACTCCAAGTAAACTATCTAAAACTTTTATAGCAAATTTATATCTACTCCTTTTATATGTAAAATTTGTTTATTTAAAATGATAAACGTTTTGAAATTATAAGAATAATACATCAGCAAATATACTTATCAAATATTTATTTGTCACTAATTAAGTAAAATTTTAGTAATTAGAAACGTGGTTAAAAACCTACACAATTGAAAAACACTGCGCGCCCCATTAGGGTATGAGATGAGTTTGATATTGCTTTTGAAATTTTTCGTGGGTTTGTGGTTTATAATATGTCCAATTACCCGACCTAGTTATCGATTAAATAGCCCGTTTACTTGATTATATATATGAGTAAGCTGACATATTATATAGCTTAAATTATATTTTTTTTGTTGAGGTGCTTTTTATAATCTAGTAGAACTAGAAGTATCATATTAAACTTGGTGGATTATTTATTCATCAAAACTTGTTAACAACAATTTTGTTGTAATTGATTATTTATTGAATATTGACCATATTTTATTGCAATCATTTTTTTAATAATTGTTAAATATTTAGTTACCTGATATAATTAGATAGTTAAAATTTGTTAAAACATGAGCTAACGGGCTTTTGGTTTGGTAGACCGACTGATATAATTAAATGGTTTCAGTTCGCTAGAAAATATGAAGTAGAGGAATTAATATATAACAGAATAGGTAGAAGATGATTTAAAGGGGATAATGCACACCCCTAATAATTATGCAAATTAGTATATAAGCTCTAGTCATTTTTTTAATGATATATAAGCTTTAATCACTTTTTTTGTTGAATCAGGTATCTTTAGTAGCTTGGATGTCCATTAAACTACAGCAGCTACAAGGTGCTTTATTCCAAGTGAAGATTCCGTGGATGTTTCACCGCTAGAACTTGCGGAGTCTTTACAAAAGCTTGGATGCATCAAAAGCAAGGTGAATCAGGTATCTTTAGTAGCTTGGATGTCCATCAAACTGCAACAATTTTGTCCCCATTATCAAAAATCATATGGATATAACTCACACAATCTCATTAACTTTGATGCTATCAAACTTGAAAAATGAATCATACGGATTGAAAGCCAACATGTTTTGAAGTAAACCCGTGTTAATCTAAGTAAACCCGTGTTAATCTCATTAAAGCGATCACCAAATTCTTGAATTTCCATATCGACAATACAGTTGAAATAATCAAAATTATAATAATGTTGATCGGTGATTGTGTACCTTTGTCTTTTGGGTCTATAACCAGTGTCATCGACAATATGTGAAGCCGCCATCACCCTAATATGTTCGCATCCCAACAATTCCAAATTATTAATTAAAGTGGCTGAGCAATTAAATAATATGGGTTTAATTGTTATTGTTCATAACAAAATTAAATTTAGGCTTAAAAATTTGTGCTTAAAATTTTAAAAGTTAAGTTTGGGACACAAAAAAATTATTAATGGGTCACTAAATTTTTTTGGATGGGTCACTTGGGTCATTAGACTTAATATATTACAAATTTATAAAGAAAACTATGGATTTGAGTGAGTGCAAACGCTCCGCTAACCGAACACTGGATCCGCCCTGTTTTGTAGTGTTTTAAAACATAAAAACAATGTCAAAAATTGTATGTGAGTTCACTTTTACCCATCTAGATTCATTACATGAGTGATTAATTGGTAATTGTTTCCTTCAATTCCAACAGGCCAACAAGTGATTCTTTAATAAAGAATAACTAAATTTGAATAAATTAAACTCTTATGGTTCAGCACTTAATGGTTCAGTTCTTGTCAAACAGCCTCTAAGCTTATATTTTCTCCATATTTCCAACAAATCTATTAGGCAAACATCCTTTCTTCAATATTTGATACTCAAAACGCAAAAATCACCCACTTTAAAATTCCAATGATGATATTAATAGGCACCCACGAATCACAATTTTATAAAAACCATATAAACGTTGGAGAATAAAATAAAAAAAAGGAAATTTCAAGAAAACTATAACTTTGAATGACATCTTCTAACGATTGCGCGTTAATAACTTGTACGCTAAGACATACAATTCTACTTTGAATGAAACGTATGTCAAAACATAGATATAAATAAGCATGTCGCTAGAGATGATAGTGAAACTCGACCCAATGGAATACCATAAACCCTACATAGTTGGAAGGGCCTTACCCGTCCCATAGGGTTTGGGATTGGTTTTGAATTTTTCGCGAGATTGAGACGGGTATTAGATTTCTAATAAACCCAACCTGATTACCCGGACCCATTTACCTGCTATTATACCCAATATATAATAACATTAAAATCTATAATATATATAAACAAAAACATAAAAATCCTACGTGTCGCGATGTGGTCGCTCCCCATTTTTTTGGAGTCATCAGATTTGCTTGATTTTTAAATGGAGGCTTCTCATGCATTTGACCCGAATTAATGGGTATGAGTCTTACCAAACCCATATATTCCTTAAACGGGTTATAACATCTCATTAAATTAAAAATTATTCTCAACAATTATTGATGTAAAAATCCTATAAAATAGGATATACTAAAAATTAACATTTTATTTATTTTAAAAAAGATATATATATATTATTTAAATTAAAAAAACCAATTTTAAAGTAAAAAATAAACGGGTCTTGGGTCTCATCAAACCATAAGTATATTATTAACTTTCATAAATATAATTTATTATTAATTATAATTAAAAAAATCAATTTTATAGTAAAAAAAATAAACAAGTCTTGGGTCTCATCAAAACCATATAGCTTTTAAACCGGGTTATAACATCTCATTTATTTGTAAAACAATTTATTATCAAACCATAAGTATATTATTAACTTTCACACAATAAAAAAAATATAAATTCAAAAAATAAATAAATATTAGAACAAACATTATAAAACAACCCCCGTAATACGAGGGATAAAAACTAGTAAAATCATATTTGTGCTTAGTTTCCTAGTGCCATTCAAGAAAAAAAAAACACATACGATAACATTAAAGAAAAGTATATTTCTAATTTACATATATATTGTATCATATATATATACTAAAAAAATATTGACCGGCATACCTTCTCACTTTTCAAAACTCGATAGAAACCCGAAGGGTTTTTTTTGTCAGATATACTCGACGGGTAATTTTAATAAATTAACGGGTATATCCGAAACCCGCATGTATTTCCGATACCTAATAAATACCCACAAGACTAGAAATACCTAGACCAGACTCACTAACATCCCTACATGTCACCACGACACCACGGTATATTCAATGCTTTACAAAACATTACATTTTATTAAAGTTTATATAATAAAAACTAGAAGTAAACAAAACTATATAACTTAAGGTGTAAAGTGTTAAATAGTTAACTTGATAGTAAAATACTAAATTTCTACCTGACTGGTGAGATTATGAATAACACCATACAGCAACTACACTCTACATAAGATGACAAGCGTGCTTCCAGCTTCCGTACAGTACCATTTAATAAATTCAAGAAGATCCAGCCGTTGATGAAGATAATAATCCGATGGCTACTATTTACTCGTACATACACACTTACTTTTTTGTTTTTATATATATATATATATATATATTTATATATATATATATATATATATATGTTACAACTTAGAACTCCTCACTACTTTCTTTCTTCACCTTAGGCTGAGGGATGTGGGGCTTCAAAGGGGGCGATAGAGCCCCTTCGCTCGCGCCCCAGGCGTTAACACCAGACCACCGGGGCACAAACGGAAAAAAAAAGAGAGGCGTGAGCTGGTTAGCGGCTGGAGAGAGAGAGAATCTTGCATTGGGTTTAGAAAAGAGCCGTTGGGCTCTTAAATATTAAAAAAAATATATATTTTCCTATATAATTATATTCCATTTCACTCATTTTTATACCAAAACTTCAAACCTTCATCCAAAATCAATTCATCTTCTCAACTTTTTTTTTTTTTTAAAAATGGCTGGAAATTGGTTCCTAAACCTTGATTCAGATTATCTTGACGACGATTTATGGTCGTCACCGCACCAACCGATGTTTTATTCGGAGCCGCAAAAATCATCCGGCTTTCAACCATCCAACACACAACCGTCTCCTAACTTTGTTGTTCCGGAGACACAAGAATCACACGGTGAAGCTACGAGACCAAAAAGACGCGTCCACCAGAAAAAACAAGTTGCAATGGACGGGTCGGGACCGGCTTCGACTCCGAGGACGAAACGGAAAGCCACTCCGTGGTCATCGGATGAGAAGGAAGCCTTGTGTCGGGCTTGGATAGTCATTTCTGAGGATCGGCGTTGCGGTAATTGTTTTAACGTTTTTAAAAATGATTTTTAATAAAAAAGTTAAATAAAAAGTTAAATGGAAATCTAATTTATTTATTCATTTTGCAGCCGACTACCAAAAGAGCAAGATTTTTTGGACAAAGGTTAGGGAGACGTTCTACATGCTCGTTGGGAGTACAGAGCGGAACGCCGATATGATTTCGGGTCAGTGGTCCGAAATCAGAAAATTTGTCGGCTTGTTTACTAATCTTTTCAACGGGAACAGCGGTCGTATGAGACCAAGTGGCAGTGATGATTTGGCGGTTTACAATTTCACGGTCGAAGAGTGGAAGCAGGAGTGTTTGCGGAGGTATGGGATGGTGAAGACGTGGGACGATTTAAAGTTGTGGGAGAGGTTGAAAAGGTGTTCCAAGTGGGTTGAGCTGGTGGCGCCGGACTTTGATGCAGAAGTAGGGCCGAAACGGACTAAAACTAGTTCGTCTGGAGCGTATAGCACTTCAACCAGGTCGGATTGCCGCGTTGGATTCGACCTAAACATTGCGGAGTAGGAAACGTCTTCACCGCCGAGGAGGCGGTCATTGGGAAGGGACGCCAAGGGGAAAAAACCGGCTGAGGGGGAAGCCGTAAACATCGCCAATCTTGTTGAATCTCTCAATAAATTCAACAAAACCATGGAGGTGGTCTCTTATGACAAAAAGGAAAAAAGTCGAATGAGAGATTTGAACTTTCTTACTAGAGACTTCAGTAACCTAAATCCGGTCGATCAAATGCTAATGGAAAAGCAAAAGGAACGTATCCGAAAGAGGTTGATCGAAGAAGACCAAGCAGAAGAATAAGAAGAATGTTTTTTTTAGTACTTTAATTTTTATTTTATTTTTAGATATTAATGTGTGTTGTTTTTAATAATTTATGAGTTTTTTTAATAATACGTTGTTTAAATATATTTATAAAAAAATAAAAAAAAATTCGCTGGAGCCTCTCCACACCAACGGGGGCTCCAACACCCCCCTTATCCAGTTTCTCTCTCTGCCACCCGTCATAATATTATTAGTTGGAGCCCCATTAAAGCCCCCCACACCCCTCAGCCTAACCTCTCACTACAATAATGAACACCGTTGACCATTAACTACTGCTGCCGGTGGTTCTTAATCCACCGCCGACGGCTCATTTTCTCGACAACAACCGGTGATCAGTCACCACATCTTCTTTATTCCGGCATTTGCTTCTTCGATCCGTCACCAAAGAAGTACATGTAAGTATAGAATCTGGCGATTTAAGTTATACATGTTATTTTAGGTGTAATAGATGTTAATACATGATATTTTAGTTATCATAAACGTTATATGCTTTGATTTTATTATGTATCACAAGTTAATCTTTGGAATTATGGGTTTGTATGTGTGTACTTGACCCCATATTTTGTGTTACTGTGTATGTATGGATTTTTTTTTTGTAATGTTTATAAATATGTGTAAAAAATATCATAATTATATATAATATTTTTAAAATAAATGAGTTGGCTCGCGAGTCGACTCGGACTCGGTTCGGTTCGTTTATAAATGAGTTGAAACTAAGCCCACCTTTTGTGATTGTATGTATGTGTATAAATAATTTTTAAAATATTCTTGGATATTAAGCAAACTCTTCCATTTTACACTTACAAGTTAACTCTCGAATGAAACATTGGGGAGGTTTGCTAATATGAGAAATGGGTGTTAATCGGGTTAATCCTATATCGGGTCGGGTTATTGGGCTTAAAAAACTAAAACTAACCTGCAACCTTACCCATTAAGGTTCGGGCTATTAGGGTTTAGTCGGGCCGGGTTTGTCGTGTTAGCTTGGTCATACCATATTTTGAGGTTAAATAACAAATATTGAAAATGTCACTTTTGAATTGTTTGGTTTCGAGCCTGTTTAGACCAAGTTTATTTTAAGAAGAAAAAAACAAACACTTGTATAGGTTCTGAAACAACAAAACAAACTATATGCCATCCCAATATCAACACTTCTTTTTAAATGTTTGTCTTTTAGAGGCTCTTTTCTCTATTTTATTTTTTATTATTTTTTTTCAACTTATTAATCATTATATGGGTTCAACGATTTGTTTGATGTGTTTACAAATAAACCAGTGAAAAGCCACTGATTAAGTAGATTGGTAGGTGGGCCCCGATTAAGTAGATTGGGTTATTTGGGTTATTTGGTGAACTACCCGGATAGACCATTTGGTGTACTAGATTGGGTTATTTGGGTTAACCCGATTAAGTATTAAAAATGAACTCGAAATCCGACGTTATTAATAATTTGGGTTTATCGGGTCAACCCGAATAATCTGATTAAAACTTTTTGACCTCATTTAACCCGACCCTAATTGGTCTATCCGGGTCGGGTTAATTGGTTTCGAGCATTTTCATCCTCATTTAACTTCACTATATAATTTGCAAACTTCCTTCAAATCATAACTCTTCATCTCCTGTTATATATAATTACTCCACTTACTTCATATTTTCCGGCAAACTCCTAAACCATCTCCGGCCGGCAGTCGATCACTTCAACACCCAGGTAAAAACCTCACAACGTTTGTTTTCACTTCAAGATGTGTGTTAATTATTTAGGATCATTTGACTTAAAAACTCAATAGTGATGCCATGAGCTCACAGATTATTATGTTGAGAGTTAAGTGAAGTAGATAGAATATGTAACTGTTTGATTTGTGCATATGTGTGGCTAATTGTTATAAGACATTTGACTTATAATGAAAGAAGCTTGATACGGTGTTCTTCAGGTTTTTTCTCGGGTTTTTTTGGGTACTTTTGCCGGAAAAAGTGACCGATAACCGACTCATTTAAAGTTCGGGCTAAATCGGTTCGGATTGTTAGGTTATCGGGTTTAGATAAAAATTGAAAAAAAAAATGTGTTGTTTTTTCTTTAACTAAATATTGTCTAAGTTCATCATGTAGCTAAAAAACATTATCAAAATCATCATTTTACAATATGATATGAGAATGTTCACATGTCCCAAAACTGGATACTCCAAATAATAAAGACATAAACTAAAACATATCTACAAGAAAAGACAATAAATGCTCGGTTTTTTTTTCGGGTTGTTCGGGTATTCTCTAATTCGAGTTCGGGTGGCTTCGAATTCGGGTCGGGTCCGTGGTGTCATATTTATATGACACCCCTAGATACATGTATTTGACATGTAAATATACAAACATAATGTTGATTATGTAGACATACAGATTGTTTTTTATTATTTGTTAAATGTTTATGTTAATTAAAGTTTGGTTATTTGTAACTTTTCATTTTTCAGTCAACCCATTGTTGACCGGTTCATTTTGTTATACGACAATATTTACACACTAGCCATTATTTATATGCAATATTTTAAGAGATACAAAGTTGGTTTTAAGTTTGATCATAATTTACTTTACAATTATTTTGTAGATTAACTCATCAACAACCATGAGGTTCAAGAGGATTTGGCAAATAATCCTTGAATGGTGTCTTATTTGGTATCATAAATTTAAAGAAAGTTATTAGTATGACGTGCTCTTGAGCTTTAAGTTGTAAGTTTCTTTTACGCTTTTGAGATATATAACATTTTTTATGTCATTACCTTTATATTTATTTTTGAAATAATTTATTTTATTTTTTTTTGTATTTTTTTTAATTATAAACTGTAATTTTGATAATTTTTTAACATAATATTAAACCAGAGTATTGATAACGAGTAAACACTCTTTTAGGTTTGTGATCTTGTTTCTTAAACTTTTTATAAACTTGATGAAAGTATTAATACATGCAAATTCAAAAATTTTATTCATATTTATCTACTTATTAAGAAGAAACTAAAGCGTTTCAAATTTAGAACTAGAATAGAGAGGCTAATATTAGAAATAAAAAAAACTTTATGAGTCACAAAGACTTGAAAGGCAATAAACTTGACAATCGATCGGTTGTCTAGTACTCTAGGCAGAATGAGAAATATGAATAATTTTAGTGTTAAATTTTCTTAAAAATAATTTATGCTCCATTGATTTTCATAACTTCTAATAAAGGCATGAAATTAAAATATAAAACGAAAATGGAAAATAAACATAAACTTATCTTTATTAAACATTGACATGGGTACATTATCGTCAATGTGGCATGTAAGTGTTATCAAATATATGTAGGTTTATTCCAAATTCATAAAAAGCTTGCATAACACTTTCAAAAAGTTTTTGAAAGATGAAGTTAGTGTGGTTATTAAAGTCGGGTTATGCCCAAATGAAGAACCGTGGTATCTTCTTGTTCAAAGCGCGGTTGGGAGTATCCAGGTGTTGGGGCATTTCAGGTAATCCATGATATGGTTGTTTATGTAATATTGATGTGTATACAGTATATATGTCTATTTAGGTTTTGTAAATTGAAGAAACACTAATCGACCCCGGGCAGATTACGGATAATCTGAGGGTTAAATAGATGTTTCCCACGAGGGTTAGGTCCGGCAAGATGGTTATTCTTCTGATGACCTGCAAAACAGACACCGTGAGCTCATCACTGAGAAGGGGGGGTACCTCCTTGTGACCACCCTCCGGCGTGAGAATCAGACTAGATTGCTCTTGAATATAAGTGTATATTAAGAGAAATGACTAGAGCAGATATCATATAATATATCCAGATATAAGATCATAAGATCATAAGATATAAGATGATGATACCGTTCCAAGGTGTTGGAGTATTTATAGCCGAAGGTAGGTTTCCAAGCAGGTACAGCCGGCTGAATAGTATTCCTGTTCTACCAACTGTGGACTACGCACGTGCCATGCTGGTGGTTGGTGGGTAGGCAGCGGTTGATAGTGACCAGGCCGGCAGTGTACTATTCCTTTTCCACCAACTGCAGGCTATGCACGTGCTACGACAGGTTGGTGAGTAGGCAGCGGCTGATAGTGACATTAAGTAGTAGAGCGTGCTGCTCGTCGTACTGTTGTCAGTGAGCTGTCGCAGCTTTGGTCAGATCTTTTGTTCATACCTTGGCAGGTATAGTACAAAAGGTCCTCCAGTAGCGTACGGACTGGCTCATTTGGGCGGGAGAATTCCCGGCTTTGGGCGGGAGTATTCCCGGCTTGCTCATTCCCTCTTCAGGTGACATTACTGAATTATTTGAGAGTTAGTGCCTTGTGCGTGTAGCCTTGCTACGCGGGTAGCCTTCCCTGATGGCTAGTATCCGTAGCTGCGGGAACAGGCGGAGTACGTCACCATTGGGAGGCTTTTCCTGCGGGAACAGCTTGCGTACTGCGCGTAAGGACGTCGCGTCTCTGAGCATGGTTGGTCCTGCGGATCCAGTTGGTCTTTGCGCAGACGTCCCTCTTTAAGGTGTCTTGCGAGTTCAACTGCGCAGACGTCTCTCTTCGAGGTGAGTGTTGCGGGTCCAACTGCGCAAACGTCCCTGTTTAAGGTGAGTCTTGCGGGTCCAACCGCGCAGACGTCCCTGTTCAAGGTGAGTCTTGCGGGTCCAACTGGGCTCTGCTGGGACCTACCTCTTCAAGTCCCCCCAGTCCAATGTTCTTCTCATGAATTGTTAATAAGTGAGGTGAACTTTTGGACTTAAGCAAGGGGTTTTGAAAAGGGTTTAGTTTTAAGGTTTTCCATGGGGATTCTTCCCGCGGAAGTCCTAATGTCACGTGCAGAAATTCCCGACTTTTCTGCTTGACCTTTGGGTATGATGCGGGTAGGTCTGTAACCTCCTCGCAAGTCAGGAGCGTTGAGTTCCACTTGTGTAGATTCTCCATGAGGTTTTGGTAGTTTTAAACATAGTGATCAATTATGTTAAACAACCAATTCCATCTTGGAGCTTCAAACAATCTAGTTCTCAACGTTCTCGCTATGCGGGGATGCTATTTCCATTTCCGCAATCATGGCCCAGAAGATCCTTCTTGGTTTTAATTCCCTGCGGAGTGCTAAGTATGTGAAGGGTTTTGCCTTGACACTGTACCCGCACTCGTCTTATAGTACTTTACTTCCAATGTATTCCTGGCGTCAATTCCCTGCATGTGCTAAGTATGTGAAGGGTTTTGCCTTGACACTGTACCCGCACCCATCTTATAGTTACTTGGTTGCCGAGGTATTCTTGGCTTCAATTCCCTGCAGGTGCTAAGTATGTGAAGGGTTTTGCCTTGACACTGTACCCGCACCTGTCTTATAGTTACTTGGTTGCCAAGGTAAGGGGGTATAGTCCCGCTTACTTTTGAATCTTTTTGAATCTTTTTGAATCTTTTCCTAACTGTTTTTTGTTTTTACAGTGTCGGATTCCAATGAGGTGTATGTTCCACGGTGGAACATCCGCCGGGGAACAACCCTTCGGAAGGCTGTGGACTGCGTCGAGTGGGCGCGTCACGCGGCCCCAAGTGGCGCATTGGGGGAAGCCATGTTTAGCTACCAGGAGGGTAGGCTGACGAATGAGTTTCGGATTCTCCTTGCCCGGATGCAGCCGCGCGTCGAGTTGCTTTGTCGTGAAAACGACAAGTTAAAGGCTGCGCGTATCCAAGAAGTGGCTCAGGCGCGGGCTATCCGGGAGGATAACAGGAGACTTTCCGCAATTGCTGCGGAGAAGGAAAAGGCCTTCAAGGCCCTCGAGGTTGACGTGCAGGCCCGGCTCGAGGCCCGTTCCAAGGCTACCCAAGCTGTTAACGAACAGCTTCGGTTGGCTAAGGAAACTGCGCGGAACGCGACCGAGAGGGCCACCAAGGCTGAAGCCGTTGCTGAACCTCTGCGCGCCGAAAATGAGGAGCTTAAAGCCAAACAAGAGAGGCTTCAGCAGGCTCATGATGCTTTGGCCATGGAAGACGCCAAGAAGCTTCAAGAGATCTTGGACCAGAGGGATATACTTGACCATACTGAGCGTAAGCTAAAGGGCGTTGAAGAGGCTGCTGCTAAGGAAGTGTTGCTTGCGAACCTTAACAAAAGTGAAGCCGAACGCGTCCGTAACCAAGCTCAAGCTGCTCTCCAGGAGGCTCTGATTACCAAGGAATGGCTTCTACGAGAAGCGTTGTCGCAGGTAAGCTTAGCTTCATAATATCTTTACGCTTTTCTTTGTACTTATAAAAGGTTTTGATACTTTGTATTTTTCCTTGTAGGTTGTGCATCGGATCTTCACGAACACATCTTATGACGATGCCATGAGCGCAGCCCTCAACGCTTCCCATGAGGATGGGGAAAAGGCTGGTTTCTTGCTTGGTCTGGGGTTTGTTGAGAAGGGCATCCCGCCTTCCAACTTCCCTCTTTATGACGTGGACACTGAAGCTGCCTATGACCAAGCAGTGAACCAGTATGCTGCCTTCCCGCATCCGGTGGTGGAGAAGGTGAACGAAATTGTTGCTGCTGATGATGGGCTAACCATTCTCAAGACTTTCCTTGAACCGCCACAGTCAACTAATGGTGCGGGTACAAGTGGGTTTGGAGGGAGTGGTCATGAAGTTTGAACCTTGAGATCCCTTCCCACCGTTAGGATAGATTTATATTTCTGTAGGCGGGTAGATACCCGGCCATTCTTGTAATGTTTGAATTTTTTATGAAATATAAATGTTTGTGCGGGTAGGACCGCCAATTTCACTGGATGACTTGCTTTATAAACGTTATATGACTTGCTCATGCATATTATAGCTTAATTTGGCACTTGTTTTGCCGCATAAACAATATATGATTCGCTCGTGCATACTTTAGTTTAACTTAGCAATTTTCCAAGTGTTTTGAATAAGTTAACCGTTCGACGCGCGGTTGTCAATAGGTTAGTGTTCAGTTTCCTCTATCATGATTGTGCGGGTAGGACCGTCACTTTCATTTAGTGGGATGACCAAACTTTACATATAACTGACCTGCGTGAAGGTTGTCATCTCTTACAAATTTTTGCCGTTTTGTGTTTCTGCGGGTTTTGCCGCCGTCCACACGCAACGACTTACTTCCCCACTTATTTATGCGGTGAATACCGGCATATCAGTGTGGAAAGTTCATAAGTTTAAATGTAAGACCGTCAGCATCAATGTGGTAAGGAGAATCATTTCCATTAGAAGTGGCTCTGGGCCTTTACAAGTTTGGAATTGATCTACATGCAACCTGTGTAATTGAACTCCCTTCCATGTTCTTGGGATGGGGGTGTCATCGAGCCTTTCGAGCCGATATTCACCTGGTTCGGAATCTAGTTGTTTACGCAGTATGTAGTCTCCAACATTGAAGCTGCAGTTTCATTCGTGTTTTCCCCAACTGGGGTTCTACATGCATTAGCCTGCTCAGCGTTCATTACGCCACGAGGTGCGTGAGTTTCCCCCCGCGTTCTTTGGGCGAATTCAGGCGATGGCCGGCGACCACATCCTCACCCCCCCTGCGCGCGCGCGCGATTTTAGGGGCGATAAGGGGGGAACTGTTTATCGCCTTCTTCCCTTTATTATTATTATTATATTCTTGTGTGTGCGGTATATATATATATTAGGCTACAACACCACTTAAAAAATTATACGGGGTGAACAATAGCTTTTCAAATAAAAATCACTACATTTTCTAAAATATAAAACTATTCACTCACAACACCCTAAATCACTATATACATTATAAAAAACACCCTTTCACATAACATGGTGGGTTGGACGTGAATGCTCTTAACCTAACTTTTTATTAAAAAACTAATTTCTCTCTTATCCAACTATACAACTCAATTAAAATCAAATTTCCACTCTCATTCACAACCCAACCTAAACTACTTTTTATTAAATAAATATGATTTATAGTTAGGGTTGTGCAACGGTTCATAACCACTAGAACCGAACCGGAACAAAAAATGAGTGAAAAATAGAACCGGAAACTATTATAGTAAACCGGTTCGGTTCCAAAACCGCCAAAGCCGGTTCTTGCCAGAACCGGTTCGATCATTTATTTATCAAATGAGTTATGCAAACTTTGCAAATTGCAAAACAAGTTTATACAATTTTATGTCTTCTTTCACGGTAAAACTAATTTAGATTACAACATGAACATCCGTTATTAAAACCTAAGTGTTGAGGTTAAATAAATCATTAACAACGATAGATTAATGGAAGATCATATCATTTTATATTAAATTACCTTGATAGCTTAAATCAAAATTGATCATGGTTGCTAGTTCTTGAACGTAAATCAAAATTGATCGGGTTGGGTCACGGGTGTCAAATAGATATGACACCCCTAGATACATGTATTTGACATGTAAGTATACAAACATAATGCTGATTATGTAGACATACAGATTGTTTGTTTTTGTTTTTTGATTTGTCAAATGTTTATGTTAATTCAAGTTTGGTTATTTGTAACTTTTCATTTTTTAGTCAACCCATTGTTGACCAGTTCATTTTGTTATACGACAATATTTACTCACTAGCCATTATTTATATGCAATATTTTTAAGAGATACAAAGTTGGTTTTAAGTTTGATCATAATTTACTTTACAATTATTTTGTAGATTAATTCATCAACAACCATGAGGTTCAAGAGGATTTGGCAAATAATCCCTGAATGGCGTCTTATTCGGTATCATAAATTCAAAGAAAGTTGTTAGTATGACGTGCTCTTGAGCTTTAAGTTGTAAGTTTCGTTTACGCTTTTGAGATATATAACATTTTTTATGTCATTACCTTTATATTTAGTTTTGAAATAATTTATTTTCTTTTCTTTTTGTGTTTTTTTTCATTATAAAATGTTATAATGAAACCGAGTAAACACTCTTATTTTGATAATTTTTTAACATAATATTAAACCAAAATATTGATAACGAGTAAACACTCTTTTAGGTTTGTGATTTTGTTTAAAACTTTTTATAAACTTGATGAAAGTATTAATACATGCAAAATTTAAAAATTTTATTCATATTTATCTACTTATTAAGAAGAAACTAAAGCGTTTCAAATTTGGAACTAGAATGGAGAGGCTAATATTAGAAATAAACTAACTTTATGAGTCACAAAGACTTAAAATGCAATAAACTTGACAATCGATCGGTTGTCGAGTGCTCTAGTCCGAATGAGAAATATGAATAATTTTAGTGTTTGAAATTTTCTTAAAAACTTTGTAATTTATGCTCCATTGATTTTCATAACTTATAATAAAGACTTGAAATTAAAATATTAAACGAAAATAGAAAATAAACATAAATAAGAAAATGATAATAATATTTTTTAATGCATTGTATTGGAAATGAAGTTAATTTTTGAATTTTGGCTTTTTTTTTCAATTGAAGATGTATACTTTGAAAAAAATGTGTTTTAATAAAATAAAAAAACTAAAACGTATTTTTCAGAGTACTAGAACAAATAACACTTTTGTTAAGAATGATAAAGATACGCGTTTGATTCCGCGTTTCCCGTGTTGTTGTTCCCTTTCACCGAACGGATAAAACACCGATTACTAAGCGATAAATTAAAAGGAAAAGAAAAAAAACCTACAGCATAATTGATTGAAAAATTATATATATATATATATATATATATATATATATTTACATGTGCTCCCTCAAGATTACAACACACACTATCGTGCCCTAATTTTGTTTCAAACATCAGTCGTACCGTACGCGTGTTTTGCTCAAATCGAAGACCCAATCGACTTCATGGACGAGGTATGTTTCAAGAATTGCTTGTAATTCCCCCAAATTATACTGTTTTAACTTCTCCGTGTTTGGAGTTTATTTTCTTTCATTTTTGTGAGAATTGCGTTGTTTGTTTATTTGTTTGTTAACTTTGCTAGTTACAAAACTACTTTAATACTTTATTTCCCTTTGTTCAAGCTATCTATCTTTATTTGTTTCTCATGATTTTAATTCTTGAAATTTATTTATTGTTGATATGCTGCAGGATACAGATTTAGATAATTTTAGTTATGAAATCGATGATCCCGCTGTCTTGACCGTTTATTCGGATCAAAAGGACCAAGGTTGTTGCTTAGCCTTGGTCGTGTCTGATATCGTTTCAATGGTGATGAGGATTTCAAACAAAGCTCCGCATGCTCTATTGTCTGCGCAACCATTGATTGATTCTGAAGCTCTTACCGTTCAGAAGTTGTGGTACGCTACTACAGTTCTCGGGCTCGAAAGTGAGGAGACGTACCCGTTTATTCGGGTTGGTTACGAATGGAACGAGGGTCTCTATCAGATTAGGACACACGCAAAATATAAACTCACTGATTTGGCATATTGTGATGACCCTGATTTAATTAAGGAGCGAATAGTGGAAAATTTTCAAGAAGGGGGTAAAAGATACTCAATTATGGGATCGATGTATTTAAGAAGATTTGCTTATTCGGGTTTTGCACTTGGATGTATTAGATAGGAATCTACGTGGCAAAAGAAAAAAAAAGCCCAACACAAGACAATGAGAATGACCATGCTATAGTAATCATAGGGTGTGACACAACATCGGAAGATCCCAGTAAACATCATTGCAAAATTAAAAACTCACATAGCAAAGAATGGGGACAAGATGGATATTCCTTGGTGGCTTTCGATGTCTTATTGTTCATTTTGGTCCCGGTGTTTGAGCCTAACCCCGTGACTAGTGTTACTGTACCACGGTGTATGTGGCGCTCCCGGTAAGCTGAAGACCCTTAAATTGTATAGTTTGTTCTTCTTTCTTTTTTTTTGGTTAATTTATGTTCTCAAATGTATGTATTGTTTGCAGCCACAAACAATTAACCCATACTACAAAGGTAAAGATGGTTGTACTCTTGGGCCAACATTGGAGAAGTTGAAAAAAAACCAACGCGGATGGCGTATTGGTAAACGTTTTATGGGGAATTATTGAAAAAGATAAACCTGAGGAGTATCAATGGTCTGGATACTTAGATCTGTTTGAAAAGGTGAAATAAAGTAACCTCAAGATACATGTATATTTTTCCTTACATTGTGTGTTATTTTCTTATAGGATAAATACAAATGTGTGAGTCTAGTATAACTATGATTTGGTACAGGTCGCTATTTGTTTTCACAAGGTTTCTGTACTTAATGTTGGTGAAACAGATCCACATATATACTTCGCAGATAAACAAAAAGTAAACAGTAAAGAATGCCTTTTGTGGGGTATTGATGATGAGCATGTTTTAGGCGGCCGTAATGCATTGCAGGTAATAATACAAAACTTATATTCATTAAACGTTGACATGGGTGCATTATGGTCTATGTGGCATGTAAATTCCGTTAAATGTATGCAGGTTTATTCCAACTTCATGAAAAGCTTTCGAAGCACTTTCAAAAAGTTTTTAAAAGACAAAACTATTACGGTTAACGAAGTCGGGCTAGGCCCAAATGGAGAATCGCGATATCCTTCTTCTTGTTCAAAGCGCGGTTGGGAATATCCAGGTGTTGGGGCATTTCAGGTAATCTATGATATAGTTGTTTATGTAAACTGATTATTATTCAAGCAACACACCATTGACTAATTCACACACATGTCTAGAGTCACTCTACTTCATTAATATCTTAGAATCACAAGTATACATGTAATTACCATAACTTGGATATCATCTGAATCAAAATATGTTACACATAACTTAACTTTCAAGCTTATAGATAATTTATTCAACTGTTGCTTTTTTCAGACAACTACATTGTAACATGTTATGACAACTACATGGTAAAAAACTAGGAGAATAAGGTTGTTGAAGACCAGTACGGGTTCTATGACCAAGTACCAGAAATGGAAAGCTCGTACAATTCCAAACCAGATGTCTCTGATTTTTTGGTAATGCGAGCACGTTTGATAACTGGAAATCAAGATATTTTCATTATTGGTACGCTCAACAATTAATCAAACATGGTGATCAAGATCTTTCTAACAGGAAAGAGATGACATAGAGCAAGAACTGGAAGCGCACGTTAGAGTTTGCAGCTTACAGGATGGAGGGTATGACTTTTGTGCAGAATGTGGTTAGAAAACTGGTAGATCCTGTCACCCTTGAAAACGAAACAGCATTTGGCGACAAACAGATTTTTTAGACATATCACACTTTGAAATGATGTTTGACCTTTTAACAAATTCAAACATATGGTGTTGGGGATGACAACATAAAATTGAGCTTGGCAAATGAAGAACTTTTCATTATGGGAAAAGTTTACGTCTTAATTAGAGAGAAGAAAACTAAAGTTGAGAAAAGTCAAGAAAAGTTTACACTTTTGAAACGACACGAGGGTGATCATTTTCAGAACATAATGATGTCAAGCAACTCATTGAACGACCATCAACTGGAAACGCACTTTGATTCGCTAAGAAAAGTTTTATTGAAATATATGTTTTTAACTAACGCTTTAGGTAAATGAACTTGGTGAGAAATTCTAAAACACGAAAGTTATGTCGTGTTTTTTTTTGTTTTAATGTAAGTTTGACAACTAAGTGAAGTTATGAACATATTGTTGACCCATGAAGCTGAAACAGGCTGTTCAAAGGTCATTTGCAATGAATGAATGCTGGAGAATATTGATGACATGCAATTCATAATCGATTGCAACCTAATGCGCTATAAATCTTATTTATTAAGTAGCCATAGCACAGTTAGTAGTAAGAATAATAACTTTAATTAAGTGTGAAACAGGGTAACAAAAAAGTAGTAGTATAAAAGAGGTAAAACAAATTTTGGTAGAAAACTAACAAAAGAAACTTACCACTGTCCACATTTTCAACACTTAACTATATAATAAGTGTAATGACAAGACACGCAAGCCAAATATTACAAAAGTATCACTTGAAAAATCTATATCGATCCCCCGCCTCGTTCCCAACTTATCGCCAGAATATCACCCCACAGTTGTGTTGTAGCTCCTTGTCACCCAAAAGCCCTTCAACTTGTCGACCACTTCACATTCCATTCTTTATGTTTTATTTATTTATTAGGCTATGTGTAGTGGAGGGGCTACAAAATATGGCGTTTTGCGCCCATTCAGTATAGGACGAGTTTTTATTTTAGTGGTGTAGTGGTGTTGTAGCACAATATATATTTATATATATGTATTTATGTATATATATCACACTCACATACTATTATAATAATAATAAAAACAAGAGCATGTAGGGCGACGGAAACTCACCCCCCCCAAATCGCCATTTTGTCAGCCCGGGGGGGGGGGGGGAGGGGTGTTCAAAAAAATCGCCCCAAATGCTTGTTTGTCGCCCCATACTACCAATAAAAATAATAATAAAACAATAAAAACAAAACAATAATAAAACCATAATAAGATAAAAATATAAAACTTTTATTTTAAATTGGTTTGATTAAGAGCATTCTCAACTCATTCTCTAAAGTTGTCAAACCCATATAATTTAGGGTAAATTTTTAGAAAACCATCAAAATCATCTCTCCAATACCATATAATATATCACATATCTCCCAATCACCATTACTATATAACAAGACAAAAGAGGAAAAAATAATAAAGAATTAATTTATGGATATAAATAGGAATAGAATGTGAAAGAATTTTGAAAAATGATAGACAAAATTAATGGAATAATGTTTTTTAGTTAAATTGTATGAAAAATATATGGAATGGGCTGAGAATGCTCTAAAGAAATAAAAACATGCATTTAAGAAACAATTTTAATATTTTTTTCTCAATCATTATGAGGAAAACGAGTTGAAATAATAATTTTTTCTCACATCTTTTTGATAAACTCTTAAGACAAACGAGATTCAAATATATAAATTCAATTAATCTAAGATATATATAAACGAAACCTTTAAAAGCTCTCCAGTTACTCCCAACATTTTTTAGTCCACATCGTAATTGTTTAAGTTTATACTTTATACTACGAGAGCAAGTATCCGATGCGGCCGAAGAGGAATTTGGTTCGTTCGCACTAGACGATGTCTTGGACTGTTTAGACCCTCTTTTGACATTCAATGGTGGTACACGATGCCACTAAAGTGAATGTCGAGTTGATTCTAAGGCTCTACCGACTTAAACATACTTCCCTAAGTGGATCTAAATTGCTTATGGGCCTCCTCCATCACATCATCATCATTTGTACCACTTGTTCCATTTCGATTGTTTGAAAGCTTGCTGTAAGTGTTATTGAAATTGATGAGTTTGGTTTGCATTTGCGTCCATTTATCGATATGGAATTGGGCTTGAAGTATTTACCCTGATTTATCGCATGGAAAAACTTAGCTCGGATTTCCGCCCAAAATATAGTCCGATCCTTACAATCACATATTAAAAATGAATTAAAGTATGACTAATCCAAAATCCCCCCCCCCCCCCCCCCCCATTTAAGTTCTTTTTGGCTTGTTTAAGCTCAGAAGGCCAGAAACGATCAAGCTCATTATTAAAAAAATGTCCAATACAATTTCAGCCATGCGCTTGAACTCGTTTAAACTCAACTCAATTCACATTTTTAACGAGTCAACCTAAACTTATTTATAAGTGGCAAGGATATATTACACATCTAATAATCATTTATCCTCATATAAAAAATCGTAATAGGGTCACAAAGGTAAGCTGTGACTTATTAACTTTTCCTCATCGCAAACAAAAAAACAATCACAAACATTTTATTTTTTGAACAACCAATGAATACTTCAAATTGACTACTGACTAAATTCACGAATCGAGATACACTTTGTCTTTCGATTAGGGGAGAACCCTCACATAAGACCAACGTATGTGAACACTCGCTCAACAGCGCAATGAGATAAAACTCGTTCAGTTCATTAATCCAATGAAAGTCACACTCGTTTAGTCTCCCATCATTACCATAATGCTATCGAAACTAAAAGATGGGTGACAGAAACTAAACCTGAATTACATGTAATATCTAGTCTCTCTTACCATTCCATCACAAGCTTGTTGACTCCCAAACATTTTATTACTTTTCAACAAGTTAACTAGTTATAAATAGCTAAAATAAACCCCCATAGTTTATGTTTGAGATTATCAAATTAGCCCTCAAAGTATTCAAATCTCGTTACAATAATATTAATATTATTATTTCCTCCCTTTCAAACTCTCAAAAAATCTCAGATCCGCATCCCGAATCACGCTCGTCGACTCTCCCAATGTTATCTGATTCATTCGTAAAACCCTAGCATTTCAATTCATTCATTAGATCATAAACTCAGCTCTTCAATTGATATTCAAATTCAATCAGAAGCGAAGAAGAAGATGTATATGGCGTACGGTTGGCCGCAGGTGATTCCTCTGGAATCAGGCTTATGTCCTACTTCACAGCAGATCGTATTCCTCAAAGTTATCGATCGTCTATTGCTCGTTGTCTGCCCTTCGCATTTCGAGCTCTGGAGCTCTTCTCAGGTCGATTTATATCTCGTTACTTATTATTATGACTGTGTGTTGTGTGATGCTTGTTGAAATTAGAAATTAGGTCAGTAGTTAGGTGATGCATGTGCGTTTGATTCTCTGAATTGATGATTAGGAACAATTAAGCATAGGAATGATTAGTGTTAGGTCATGACTGTTAGTTGATTCCATTAGTATTGCTGATAATAACATTGATGCGTTTGGTTCGCGAGCTTGATAATTATGATCCTGAGTTTTGTTGACAGTTGTCTGTAAAATTGTAGTTTAGAATCTGGTATAAGCGTTAGAATAAAGTATCCTGAGCTCTTCTCAGTTCGATTTATATCTAGTTATAGATTATGAGTGTTTATTGTTTGATGCTTGTTGAAATTAGGTCAGTAGGTTTTTGATTCTCAGAATTGATGATTATGAAGTGAGCAATTGAGCATAGTTATGTTGATGTTTGTGTATGGAACTGTAGTTGAGTTATTATTGTAAGCATTAGGAGTGATTAGTATTACAGATAATAAGACATGCAGTACATCATTAGGTATTAATAGATACATTGATCATTGATTTATATTATGATCCTGAATTCCAGAATCAAATGCCTAACATACATCAAACAATACACACTCAAAATTTATAACGAAACAGAAATCGACCCGAGAAGAGCTCAACGTTTATAATACTTTATTCTAAAGCTTATTCTTAAATACAATTTTACAGAAAACTGTCAACAAAACTCAGGATCATAATATGCATCAATGTTTACTAAAATAAAGTATTATGAACACTGAAAGTGATGCAATACATTATGAGGTGATAACATTGATGCATATTATGATCCTGAGTTTTGTTGACAGTTTTCTGTAAAATTGTATTTAAGAATAAGCTTTAGAATAAAGTATTATAAACGTTGAGCTCTTCTCGGGTCGATTTCTGTTTCGTTATAAGTTTTGAGTGTGTATTGTTTGATGTATGTTAGGCATTTGATTCTGGAAATTGAATTGGTTATTATGAGAGGTTATGTTGATGTTTGTTGAAGTTAGGTCAGTAGGTGTTAGTAATAAACAGTGATGCATTTGATTTGATTCTCAGAATTGATGATTATGTGGAATTAGGCTTAGTTATGTTGATGTTTGTGTCTGGAAGTGTAGATGAGTTTCTGTTGCAAGCATTAGGGATGATTAGTGTTACGAATGACACGAGATGTAGTTCATTATTAGGTTATGATTGTTAGTTGTTAGTTTGTCACTATTGTTATTGATAAATACGTTGATGTATATTAGGAAAGACTGATGCATTTTGTTCATGAGCTCGGTGGTTATGATCTTGAATTTTGTTGCCAGTTGTCTGTAAAACTGTAGCTAGAATAAAGTATAATAAACACTGAAAATGATGCAATACATCATCAGGTCTTGATTGTTAGTTGTTTCAGTTGGTATTAAAAAGTACATTGATGTATATTATGATCTTGAGTTTTGTTGACAGTTGTCTGTAAAATTGTAGTTAAGAATCCGGTATAAGCTCTAGAATAAAGTATTATAAACACAGGAAATGATGCAGTAGATTGTCAAGCCAAGTTTTATAATAATGCAATACATGATAAAATTATATATTAAAATGATGATGCAATTCATCATCTAAATTATGCAACACAAACAAGACATGCAATACATCATCAGGTCATGATTGCTAGTTGTTTCAGTTGACATTAATAAAAACATTGATGCACATTATGATCCTGAATTTTGTTTACAGTTGTCTGTAAAACTGTAATTAAGAATTTGGTATTAGCTTTAGAATGAAGACAAACACCGTAAATAATGCAGTACAGCGTCAGGCAAATTTAAGTTGCTTTTCCATCAGTCTTACTGAAAACAGTGATGGTTTTAAGAGAAGATCATTATTGATGGTGACACACAGGAATTTTGTTGACAGTTGAGTTTCTATTGTAAGCATTAGGAATGATTAGTATTACAAACTCAATACATCATTAGGTCATGATCGTTAGTTATTTCAATTGGTATTAATAAATTCTTTGATGTATATTATGATCCTGAATTTTATTGACGCTTGTCTGTAAAAATGTAGTTAAGAATCCACTATAAGCTTTAGAATAAAGTATTATACACCCCGAAATGATGCAGTACAGCGTCAAAGACAAGTTTAAGTTGCTTTTGAATTGGTCTTAGTGAAAACACTGATGCGTTTTAGGGAAGATTGACGCCTTTGATTAACATTATTAATGTCAATGCACAGGAATTTTGTTGACGGTTGAGTGTGAAACTGTAGTTGAGTTTCTATTAGAAGCATTATGAATGAAGTACTACAAACAGCTAAATAATGTATGCATGAATCATAAATTAAAAATGTTATTTGGTAAATTGTGAATGGAAGGAGTGTATAGCTGAAGGCTTGGTAAATTGTGATTGGAAGGAGTGTATGGCTGAAGGCAAATATTTTGTACATTGATATTAATCACAGTGGGATATTGACATATATGTATGATCATCTGTGCATATAAATTATCAATTCATATTGTTAGACTGAAGCTGTTACTTGTTAATGAGTGTTACTAGATGTTCATGCGTGTGTTTGAGTTGGTTTAAGTGAATTATATGTTTGCGTGGGGTTAACATGAAATTTGTATTATCAATGCTGCCCTTTTTTTGATATAACATTTTGGTGCAGCATAGGGTACGATTAGGGAAGTACAAGAGAGATCCGGATTCAATAGCAAGAGAGGGAGAGAACTTGCAGGCGATCTGGAGCCCTGATACTAAATTAATTGCTGTTATTGTAAGTATGAATTGGCAAACCTCTGCACTGTTTGATTTATATTCAAGTGTAGAGTAATGCAAGTTTTATATGGTTGCCTGTGCTTGCAGACATCTTCATTCTTTCTTCAAATTTTTAAAGTCCAATTTTCTGAGAGAAAAATACACATAGGAGGAAGGCAACCATCAAATCTGTCTCTTGCAACGATTTCTCTACTTATGAGTGAGGAGGTTCCTTTTTCAGGCAAGGATTTAGCAGTGTAAGTACCATCTCTAACCTCTTCAGGGCTTTTATTATAGTTTTGGTTTTTAGTTCTCATGTTATATTTAAGTACTTAGCACATTGGGTATTCGTGGTATCATGAATTCGCATGGTATTAAAAACACATCATTTTGTTGCAATAGTGGCATTTGAAAGGTATTGTTACATAAAATGGCAAACTGGGAGTAGGGTTGTCCCTGTACAAGATTTTGATTAGAATTTTAAGGGATAGTGTAGGTTACAACACGAAGGCCACCCGTGCATTTGATTTTTTTCATTAAGGCAATCCATCTATTAAAACTATCATATAGGCCACCCAAGCATGTGTTTTGTGTCACTCATGCCAATTTTGACCAAAAACAATAAAAACATGACGAAAATGCTGGTGAGGTTTTTGAAAAGACAACAATTTTGACATACAATTCGTTGAAAACTTATCAAAGATAGATATGAATCATAAAAAAACTGGTGGTTGTATTCGTCATTCATGCATGTCTTTGGTTGAAATTGGTATAAATTACTTAGGATACATAGTTGGGTAGCCTATTTTAATACATGGAGGGCCTTAATGAAAAAAATTGAATACTTGGGTAGCCTCCACATCCATTATCCGAATAATTTATGAGCATAATTTGACTGTAATCACTGTCAATATAATTACCAAAAAATGATCATAACAGTACTCTTGAGTTATGTCCTGCAACGAGGGCACCCCACTTTTTTTAGTTGTCATCTTAATGAAAAAAATTGAATACTTGGGTAGCCTCCACATCCATTATCTGAATAATTTAGGAGTATAATTTGGTTGTATTCGCTGTTAATATAATTTAATTACCAAAAAATGATCATAACAGTACTCTTGAGTTATGTCCTGCAACGAGGGCACCCCACTTTTTTATTTGTCCTCATGTTTTTCAGTTTTGCTTCAGCTCCACAACTTTATGAACCTTCAAATATTTCCCAGAGTATGTGTTCAACTTTTTATATGTTTTGGTGAACCCTCACACCCTGAAAATTTGAAGCGAGTACAGTGTTAGTAATATAATTTATTATCATATATTAACCTTTAATAATATTCTTTGTGGCCACTAATGAATTTAAAGTTAAAGCTGTACTTAACTATGAAAGTAGTCAGATGTGTTAGATCGACATTTTTAAGAAAAGATAAATTTATATAATGTGTCTTCTCTTCCCTCAATTTTAATTATTCTCTTACCTTTGTTACAGGAGCAATATCATTTGTGACAACAAAATCTTGCTGATTGGACTTTCTAATGGAACTTTGTATAACATGTCGTGGAAGGGTGAGGTAATGCAAGTCAAATATATTGTTTTGCTCAGTGAAATAGACTATAAATGTTTCAGTTAGTTAACTTATATTTTTGATTTACTGTTGCACAGTTTTATGGATTCTTGGATCTGGACTTCAAGTTAAATAATGTAAATGGCCATACAAAGTTGTCCAATGGTGTAGCTTCTGGAGGGACTCACGGTGTAATATCATCCAGTAATTCTTTGTCTAGAAAGCCAGCAATCACTTATTTGGACTTTTGTTTTCCACTGAGGCTGCTATTTGTTCTATTCTCTGATGGACAATTGGTGTTATGTTCTCTAAGTAAAAGAGGTTTAAAGCAACCAGATTCTATAAAGCCTGAATATTGGTTAGGATCTGATGATGCAGTATGCGCTTCAGTTTCACCAGACCAACAGATCCTTGCTGTTGGCACTAGGAGAGGTATCGTAGAGTTGTATGAAATTAATGAACCCGTAACACTTATTCGGTCTGTATCATTACATGACTGGGGGTAAGTTTTGCTTTTTCATCGATTTGGGATATGCAAATCTCAACCGGGTCAAATAACTCATATTTTATATTTGTTTGTTTCTGTAGATATTCAATGGAGGATACTGGTGCAGTTAGTTCTATTTCATGGACACCCGATAGCTCTGCTTTTGCAGTTGGGTGGAAATTAAGAGGACTTACCGTTTGGTCTATATCTGGTTGTCGGTTAATGTCTACGATACGTCAGATTGGTTTAAATTCTGCAACTTCTTCAGCGGTGAAGCAAAACCAAGATGGAAATTATGAACCGTTGATGAGTGGCACTTCATTTATGCAGTGGGATGAATATGGTTATAGGCTTTATGCAATTGAAGCAGGCTCTTCAGAAAGAATACTCGCATTTTCTTTTGGAAAATGCTGCCTTAACAGAGGGGTTTCTGGCAAAACTCATGTCCGTCAAGTTATCCATGGTGAAGATCGGTTGCTTGTTGTGCAGTCTGAGGATACAGATGAACTGAAATTAACACATCTTAACCTTCCAGTTATGTGTAATATCAATCATAGTTAGAACATTGGTGGGTCAGGTCACAGGTCAAAACACTTTTAAGTTTGGGATGGATTGACCAGAAACACTTTATTGTCATTCTTTTTAATCAATAGCTGCCTAATTGGTATCAAGGTTCTTTTTATCATAATTTATTTTTTCTAATAAAAAGATTTTTAGGAGGTTTTATGAATGCAAAAGGAAAAATAGAAATTTGGTTGACTTTAGGTTTGACCCATTCGTCTCCTTACACTTTTATTTTACCGGTTTTACCTGTTGGAAATTGAAGAAAACCCGAATTGACCCATCCGTAAGTAAATGGGTCGAAATCTCCTGTGAATTATGTAAGATCTTCTCTTTATATTGTTGTACATTAGTGCTCATGATTATTCTGTGCAGGTTTCCTATATCTCCCAAAATTGGCCTGTTCTTCATGTGGCAGCCAGTGAAGATGGAATGTATCTAGCAGTTGCTGGTCTTCATGGGTTAATTTTATATGACATTCGGTTAAATAGATGGAGGTTTTTTGGTGATGTTACTCAGGAACAAAAGATTCAATGCACAGGATTGTTATGGATGGGGAAAATTGTTGTTGTTTGCAACTACATTGAGCCATCCAACACGTGAGTTATATATTTATTCACATTTGGACTTCCTTTTTGTGGTTCATGTTTAATTGTATTTACTTTTTGCAGGTATGAGTTGCTGTTCTACCCAAGATATCATCTTGATCAGAGCTCACTTCTTTATCAGAAACCGTTGCTTGCAAAACCCATGGTGATGGATGTCTATAATGACTATCTACTTGTCACTTACCATCCATTTGATGTTCATATATATCATGTAAAAGTATCTGGTGACTTGACTCCTTCCAGTAATCCGGATATACAGGTATATAAATCCTTATATTATATTGTTTCTGATCATTAGTGTATAGTTACGAGGGTTACTGTAGGCTAAAGTTTCGTCCTGCATTTTTAAGTGATAAAATGACAAACAGCTTTCTACAGTACGAGAGCTATCCATCATGACTGCAAAGTGCCATCCTGCTGCAATGCATTTTATACCTGATCAGCTAGAAAGTGATGCCTCCATTAAAGATGCTTCATCATCTCCAAATATGTTAGAAAAAGAGCCCATTAGGTTTGTGTTTCATTTTTTCAACATGTAAATGATAGTATTTGCTTATTGTGAATCATAACTTATTGCCTTTTCCCTTTCAGATGTTTAATTCTAAGGGCAAATGGGGAGCTATCATTACTTGATTTAATTGATGGTCGGGAAAGGGAGCTTACAGATTCTATAGAATTGTTTTGGGTTACGTGTGGGCGGTCAGTGAAGACAAATTTGATTGAGGAAGTATCATGGTTAGACTATGGTCATCGAGGAATGCAGGTAACTTTTTTCTTAACTAACCGAATTCTGTTGCTTTAGTTAGAAGTGACTAGGCTGGCTGGGTTAAAATGGTTCAGTTTTAGTACCAGTCGGCTTATCCCATATCCATGATTTCTCTGTTTTCTATAAATATATAACGTGTCTTATGATTACAAACAATATTATGACATAAGTAATCTAAATCCTTGAATAAAATAATCGAGGAGGTTGTAAGTTTAGAAAAAAAGATGTTTGATCGATTTAACCCATTCTCATATTAGCTAAGTTTTTCATGGCCCGTTTAAGAAAAAAGAAACACGGCCTAAATCGATTCATTCATAATTGATTGGTTCAAAAGCGCCACTTTGTATTTATCTGTAATGTATAATGGTATAGCTGTTGGTTACAGGTTTGGTATCCTTCTTCAGGTTTGGACCCCTACAAGCAGGAAGAGTTCTTGCAGGTAAGCAGTTTCAGTTCATATTTTATCACCGTTTTTTTATTAAGGAAAGTTGCTAACAACTTCACTTTTGTTTGGTTTTAGTTTTTTGGTTTGTGAACTTTATGTCTTTGGAAGTTTAATGTCAGCCTTATTTAAACTTGTAGTTGGATCCTGAGCTTGAATTTGATCGTGAAGTTTATCCACTTGGTCTGCTTCCCAATGCTGGAATTGTAGTTGGCATTACCCAAAGACTATCATTTTCTGCATGCACAGAGTTTCCATGTTTTGAGCCATCTCCTCAAGCTCAAACAATATTACATTGTCTACTTCGCCATCTTCTTCAGGTATGCCAAGTTTATACTCTACTAATATGGATACTTTTGGTATATAGACAACTACTTATATTATGTTTCTTTTTACCGAGTAGAGAGATAAGAGTGAAGAAGCCTTACAACTGGCTCGATTGTCTGAGGAGAAGCCTCATTTTTCCCATTGCTTGGAGTGGCTTCTTTTTACTGTTTTTGAAACTGAAATTTCCAGGTAAAATTTATATTTAAAATGACATGCTTCCATGCACTTATTTGGATATTCGTTTCACGTTAGAATGTCTCATATGATAGTTTCTTATATGTTTTGACAGCCCGAATGTGAACAAAGACAAGGCTTCTCTTTTGGAGAAAACTTGTGATTTAATAAAGAACTTTTCAGAGTATTTTGATGTTGTGGTTAGCGTGGCAAGAAAGACAGATGGCCGTCATTGGGCAGATTTGTTTTCTGCTGCTGGAAGATCAACAGAGTAAGTTTTTCTTCATTCAAAAACAGCTTATGTTTCAATTACGTTTCTAGAGCTAACTTTAGTTAATATGCTATATTATTCAAGGTTGTTTGAAGAATGCTTCCAGAGAAGATGGTATCAAACCGCAGCTTGTTACATACTTGTAAGTGTAGACACTTTTTACTTTAAATCATTTTGTTTATTGCAGTTTGAGACACTGTCTTATCTAGTTTTACCTTCTAATGTTTTAGGTTATAGCAAAACTGGAAGGAGCACCTGTCAGTCAATACTGTGCTCTACGCTTATTACAGGTGATGATAAATCTCATTTACGCCCTTTGTTGATGGCACTTTCCCGTGATCTAAACTAAAAAATTGTGCAGGCAACACTGGATGAATCTTTATACGAACTTGCTGGGGAACTGGTACGTATGGGATTAGTAATCTATATTCTCTAATACCTGTTTTAACTGCCACTTGTATTAATTATACCCATAGTTATCGAATGCGCTAGGCGCACTCAAGGCGCATAGGCCTCGCCTAGGGCCTAGGCGCAAGGAGCAAAAAAAGTGAAAACCTGAAGAAAAAAAACGCACTTGAATAAAAAATTTAAAATATATTATGTATATGAAAAATATTACTGTTCTTCAAATAAAATAAACAAAAGCTATTATATAACATTTAATATCATCTAATTAGTACCAAAAGTTCTCTAATATTCAAGATTCAAATGTAATTCTAGAACTTGAATAACGAAATGTATCAATATAATGCCTTTGGCCTCTCCTAGATCTAAGTTTTAATAGCACACCTTGCGATTCTTTTGCTCGGCTTTTATCTTCTCATGTTCTTGGCATAGACAATGCTGAAGCGCTCGCCTAGGAACTAAAAGTGCATTTATTGAGCCTCGCCTGAAAAATGGGCCTAGGCGCAAGAAGCGAGGGCTTTTAATAACTATGATTATACCTTATTTTTGCATGACTAAATAGACTGTTCGTTATCCAGGTGAGGTTTCTGCTAAGATCAGGAAGGGAATATGAACCTGCAAATACCGAGTCAGATAGACTATCTCCCAGATTTCTAGGATATTTTCTTTTTCCTTCGAGTTATAGGAGACAGTCTACAGAGCCAAGGTAACCGAATCATCGTTTCTTTCTATCGTTTTTTATGTGAGATTCCATGTACTATGAGTAATATATATATATTTGTTTTGATAAAGCAGTTCTTCATCCAGAGAGCAGAATGCACATGTTGCTTCTGTCAAGAATATTCTAGAAAGTCATGCTAGTTACTTGATGTCTGGGAAAGAACTTTCCAAGCTTGTTGCGTTTGTCAAAGGCACCCAGTTTGATCTAGTGGTAAGAGTTCTTTTTTTTTTATTTCTTTTGACAAAAGAAACCATTAATAGATTGATATTATTTAGGAAAAATACATAAGTATGTTCTTATTGTATTATTCATTTCCAAATTCTATTTGTAGGAATATCTTAAACGTGAAAAATTTGGAAGCGCTCGTTTGGAGAATTTTGTTTCTGGACTCCAGTTAATTAGTCAGAAGGTATTCCATAACATATATGTGTTATATGCATTAAATGTGATCCATGCTTTGTTGTAGACTCGTAGTTAGAAAATTTACCTATTATTTCATTTCAGCTTCAAATGGGAACTTTGCAAAGCCGGTTGGACGCAGACTTCCTCTTGTCCCACATGTGCTCGGTCAAGTTTAAAGAGTGGATTGTAGTTTTGGCAACCCTTTTAAGGCGATCTGAGGTACATGTTCTAAAATATAATTAGTAGTTTTTAAAGATTTTTATAAATTAATAATGTATGTATAAAATCTGTTTTATATTTTTATGTGGTTTTGGGACAGGTTCTCATTGATTTATTTCGTGATGATATGAACCTCTGGCAAGCATATAGAACGACGCTGCAGGTATGCGTCTTAAAGCTTCCATTAAGTTATCTTTAAATAGAGGTGGCAATTTCTGAATTTCAACCTAATTTATATATGGGTTGATAACGGTTCATGTGGGTTAAGCTAACGGGTTTAACTAAATGGTTGAAAGTCGCTTGAAGTGTTATATTTTACTTAATACAAATATAGTTTTTGTAATCATATCTAGCACATCATTTATTTGTAAAATTCAAAAATTTGTATACAAACGTGTTTATAGGCTAACCCAACCCGTTACTTTAATATTGCGACCTCTATCTATAATATTTTACTTAAATACATTACTAATATGATTTACATGGTCCAGTCACATCCGTCATTTTCTGAATATCATGATTTACTCGAAGACTTGGGGGAGAAACTTTCATCCAATGAAATTACAGAGGAGACCTGACAGGAGCACGATTCATTAAATCATCAAAAAAGGTTGACGGGATCTTCAGTCAAAAACAAGATTTCACCACCCGAAGAAAAGGATGAATCGTTCGTCCATGAGGTAAACAGGTAATTTATATGGTCGTACTTTAGCGAGTCAGAAAATGTTTGTTTTCTACATATCCAAGCTTGTTGTTCCATGTTTTTTCTACAAGTTGTATAATTTTGTATTTCTTTTTCAGTTTTTTTTTTAGTTTTCTGACTATGAGAAAATCCTCAGGGGATAGGCGGGTGGGTTGTAAACCAGAAGTTGAATAAATAAAATACTTTTGTAGTTTGTTATATGATAATCTGATAATGTAAATAAGACTTTCTTCAAAACCATGTGTAAATACGAAGTAACGACAGAAGATGAAACTCAGTTTATATTTCTTGTATTAGGGGCTCGTGCGGTTCGGTTTGGTTTCGGTTATTAGCCTACACCGAAACCGAAGTCATCGGCTAGTCTATTTTATTAACCAATCGGTTTTTGGTTTATCGGTTCGGTTTATTCAGTTAGTTTGTCGGTTTTTGGATCGGTTAATAACCAAAACCAAACTTGGGCTAAATGCTTTTGCTTAGAAGTACATAAAATGGAGGTATAAATAAATGAAATACATGAAATGGATGTATAAAAGCTATAAAAATATGAAAGTATGAATGGTTTGTTTCATTTAGGATAAAGAAAGGTATCAAAATAGACGATAACCGACTTTGGGTTAATTCAGTTTTTTGGCTAATCTGGTATACGGTTAGTTTTAGTTTGGTTTTGGTTAACGGTTTGGTTATTGCTCCTCTATCTTGTATAACCATAGAGTCTATTGGGCTACATACCAGACTATATGAAACTTATATAATCTACCATTATGCAACTTTGGCTCAACAAGAAACATATGAACACACTAAATAACTCTGATACAAGACAGTTTCATGGACTTGTTTGATGTATTGGTAGTATTTTAGCTTTTTAATTCTGTTTGACTTTTGTTTATGCAATTTAATTTGGGAAAAAGATGTTTGGACACAATTGGTTTGTCTAAGCACTTTATTGGCACTAAAAGATACCCAATATTCCAATAACAAGAATTGTGTGGTCACTCCCATTTGTATTCCTCTCATGCCAAATGAAACACGCATAGTGCTGCTTCATACTTGCCAATTTCGGAACAAATGATTTGTGGCTAGCTAGTCAATGGCACAAGGGCACGCTCAGGACACGTAAAAAGTTTGCACATGTTCGAGACAAGACAGGCATACTGATATATATAAATCTATATAAATTCGATACAGAATTATTTATTCTTTTATCAATATATAATACTATAAATACTTAAACAAAGTAATTTGATAAGCAAATATGGTAAAGTTCTGGTTCAAGCCGGGTTTTGTCTAGCTGTGGCAAGGTGAAGCCATTCTTGGTGCATTGCCAGGCCAGGTTTGCTCGGAGCAAGGAGCTCGCCTTACATGCACCTGATTAAGAATATTTAGGCGCCTAGGCCGGACGCTTGTGTGTGACCACATAGGTTGATGATGTTTAACTACATAGCATTGTGGTTCGTTACTACATAGGTTTATGTTTAGTTTAACTACATAGGTTTATGTTTCTTGGTTTATGTTTAGTTGAGTTTGTCTCTTTGTTTACATTTAGTCACCAGCTTCCAGCCACCAGCTAGTTTTGCCAAACATACCCTTATGACTCCCATGGCAAATGAGACCCTCATTTCTAAACTGGAAAGAAACATGAAGCTGTGACAAGTGGTTTAAACTGGTTTGGTTTCGGTGATAGTTTTTATCTGTTAACTTTCGGCTGAGTCCCATATGGTCCAGTACCAACACTACTGTGATTCTGTGAATAGAGATGTCTTTTCTACAAAGATAATGGAGCTGACACTTCCACTGAACAATATCTCTTTACTCTTCCCATGTTCTTGGTTTCACATTTCAAATTAAAAATCAACTAGTTGGTGTACCTGCGCTCCGCGGCGGGGCCGTGAAATTAGGAATTCTGGGGAATTCTGTTGTGTATTGTGGCGGCGCGGGCCGGGCCGTGAAATTGGGAATTACATTGCGTATTGTGGTGGCGAGAGAACGTTTGGTTAATGCATACGTCAAGTTTGTGTTGCTGGCTAAAAGTTCGTGTTGCTTGTCATGCTCGTCTCACCATAACTGAAATCAAACTACTAAATGAATTAAAGTACATTTTATTGGCTAGTAAGTTATATGTCCCAAACTCAAGTCCACAAATCATCTCAGAATGCAAGTAATTTACTTTTACATAAAATACACATGACATAATATTTTTTGCAACACAATTGCCAACATGGGAGTCAACCTCTTGGAAGGTTCATTTAGTTTCACTGTTCCGTAGTCCGTACAATATTCAAACGTTGCTTCATTCTTTTGATGCATATGATAGGTTCATGTGAATGCTTTTCTTTCTATTCGAGAGGAAGACAAAAGTGAAAAGCTTTAATCACTTGTAAGTTGTAACTCACACACAAAATATGATAGCAGTAGACAGAACTTGAATTTTTTTTTTGATTTGTTGACCCATTTGTGATTTGGAAATACCTGAAACTACCTTATGGGACTTAGATTTACCTTTAGTAGTATGTATGACCTGCAGTGTGAAATTTACCTTATGAAATGTCACATAAAAACTTAAAAAGATCAACAATAAAATAGTAGTAGTCTACTGCTACACTTTACATACAAATATCCAACTTACGGAGATTAATATGTGAACTTGTATATGCTCTTTATGCGCCCAACGGGAAGATCCATGTAATATAAACTTACATTAACTTTCGTGCGGCCGTTAATAATAATCCACGGAGTTAGTGAACATGCCTTGGCTTAGTCGAACCAACTGCTAAAATAACCGCATCATTGCCCTCACGTAGCTGCTCGACTGAATATGACGTTAGTTCTGACATTGAGTACAAAAGTCACACCTTCCCTTCGCCATAAGGTCAAACAGTCCTTGAACAACACCAGTTTTTCGGTTTTCATGTTGGTAACGCCGCACATCATTAGTCCACCATTCGCTCAGCCCGCTCGAACACGATCACCCAATGACCCGAAGCTGAATTTTCTTAATCTTTTGACCCATTTGTGATTTGGAAAATGTGAGATAATGACCAGACACAGTTCGAAATTAACTGAACCAAGCCCGTTTACTAAAACAACAATTCATTTAAAAATACCCAAACCGCCCTTGTGAATTTAAGATAATAAAGATGCATATTAATGGATATTGGAATATGAATTAAGGCTCAGACCCGTTTGAGCATCATAGCAACACGATTACACAAATATGGCTGCAAGACAGGTTGCAAATGGAGTACCCAATTGCCATCCTATGTATATTCCAAGCCAAGTGTAAACCTGCTTGTTAGTCAGTCAAATAACGTGTTCATCACAGCCTAAAGTTACAAGCAACCGAAACAATGACTCGAAATTACTGAACCGAGCCCGTTTACAAAACATCGATTTCTTTGAAAATACCCAAACTACTGTTGGGAATTGATATTTATCTTTAGTGCTATAACCTTCATGTAGACCTTTTCTCGTCAGTATCATGTAATTCGAATTCGGTAAGACATGTAATCAAAACACTTATCCTTCAACATCGTAGATTTTGTAAGCTACTTAGGAAAATAGAAAAAAACCGTAGGAGTAGAACAGAATCAAATTGAGAGTGGTAACCAAGTTGCTAATTAATACATAAATAATAATTAAAATACCGTTTCAAGGCTCAGGCTCAGCCCAATGTAACACTCCGACCAAAGGCGGATTATACATCGGGGCGCCACATATTGTTTCATTACTCGTGACACTATTGGGTGTCAATATTTAATAAATACATTCATTCGCGCACGCGCAAAGTAGACATAAGATAACATAAATCATCATAAATCAATATATTATAAATCATAATATTCGAACAGCAATAACTTGTCTTGATACATTTTAATCTAGGTCAAAAATAAAGAAAACTTCCTGCGTGTCCTTGAGCTCCAAAACAGCTACTGCAAACCTGAACATGTGTTAAAATAAACGTCAAACACTTGCGTGTTGGTGAGAAATCAAGTTTAATACAATACATAGATAACAATAAATCTGCGCGCAACATGTGTATGTCTGGTTTTCAACAAGGGTGTAATCCGATCGGGACCAACTCTAAGATTCATACTCATAGACTGCCAGTGCTCACGATTGAGCTCACAAACAAGAAAAACTGTGCAAGTGTAAACAAAAGAGAAAATCATAAACGATAGTTCTCCCGTGTTCATCTAATGGTACCATGAGAACTGCGGAATAGACCGACAAGACGGTTAATGATCCACACATACAAATAAACAGCCAAGTCTACGTCCTCAACACATGGGATACTGCGCGACTAACGTTCATAAACAGTTTAAGACTCTAAGTTTGTATGAACACATGAACATCCCAAAACATTAAAAGCAAAAAGGGATTAGATACGAGATTACTCACTTGATAAACGATGCGGTGTAAGATAAAGCAAGAACCAACTTTAAACAAGCACAAGTTAACCTATAAGTAAGATTATTGTTTTAATGATTTGTTTTAAGTCTTGATTATAAGTTAGCATAATTAATAAGTAAATTATTATATATAATATATATTACCGGAAAAGCAGGGCAGAACAGGGAGGAAGACGGAGGCAGAGAGGAAGACGGCAGAGAGAGAAAGGAGGAGGTTAAATTAAGTGTTTGTGTGTGATGTGTTAGGAAAAATAATATTATTATTTATAGAGAAACCCTAGGGAACACAATCCCTAGAAAAGGGGAAAAGATCTCCAAAAAGTAAAAGATTCCAAAAGCAAAAGATATCAAAAGATATGGCAGCTGCAGGGGGCAAAGGAAAAGCTGACAGGTAACAGTAAACAGGCATGGGCGGGTCAGATAAAGGTATTGGTCAAAGTATGGAAAAGCAGATCTCAAAAGATAATGTCAGTCACTTTTTCTGTCAACCAATGGGGTTGGTGCGCATGCTGCGCCAAAAGTGGCTTTTCAGACAAAAGATAGGTCAGGTCAACAGCACAGAAGATAAGACAACACAAAAGTAAACGGCTGGATTAAACAGAAGAAAAGACTCAAGACATAGCGCGAGAAAGCTTGAGCGCGAAGGCAGACACAGAAGGTCAAGAGTGCGCGAGCGCGAAGGCAGACAGAACCAACCTTAACGCGTCGCGGGAAGAACTACATTTCTAAGCGCGCCGCGGGAAGAACTTCAATTCTAAGCGCGTCGCGAGAAGAACTATATTCCTTAGCGCGTCGTGGGAAGAACGGTATCCATAGCGCGCCGCGGGAAGAACTAAAATCCTTAGCGCGCTGCGGGGACAGTTCGTCTCGCGTATCGCAGTAACAGGTGGTCTTCACGCAGGCTTCCTTGTAAGGAGTCTGGCGCGTGGAGCTGCGCAGACAACCTTAGGCGGGAAGAAACATAGGACGGGTTCAAGGCTTAAGGGCGGGACGGCGACAAGAGGGAAAAGAAGGCGGAAAAAGAGAAGAAGAAGGAGGCGGGAAGGAAAATATATTATTATTATTAAAAGTAAAATATAAGTATAAATAAATATTAAATCATAAAAGAAAGAGATCGGATCAGAGAAACGGGTACCTGGGTCGGGTCGGATCGGGGCAGATGTCACAGTCTCCCCTACTTTAAGAAATTTCGTCCCGAAATTTATCTCGAAGTAGGTTGCGCAGAGAACAGGTGCGGGTACTTGATCTTCATTTGATCTTCCCTTTCCCATGTAAACTCGGCTCCGCGCTTGGACTCCCAGCGAACTTTCACGATAGGGATGCGACTGCGCTTGGTTTGCTTAACCTCGCGATCCATAATCTCAACAGGCTTCTCAACGAAATGCATGGATTCATCAACTTGAACTTCATCAAGTGGAATGTGAAGGTTCTCGTCGGCTAAACACTTCTTGAGGTTGGATACATGGAACGTTGGATGCACATTACTGAGCGCGGGCGGCAGGTCAAGTCTGTAGGCAACTTTTCCTACACGCGCGAGAATCTTAAATGGTCCAACATATCGAGGAGCAAGCTTACCTTTCTTCCCAAAGCGGACAACACCCTTCCAGGGCGACACTTTGAGGAGAACAAGATCACCAACTTGAAATTCGAGAGGCTTTCGCCTACGATCTGCGTAACTCTTCTGTCGGCTTCTGGCAGTCAGCAGATGATCACGGATCTTGGCGATTTTATCGGTTGTCTCTTGAACAAGTTCGGGTCCTGTGATTTGAGCTTCTCCCACTTCGCTCCAACAAATCGGGGAGCGGCACTTACGACCGTAAAGTGCTTCAAATGGGGCCATACCGATACTGGAATGATAGCTGTTATTATAAGAGAACTCGATCAAAGGCAGGTGTGAATCCCAATTACCTCCAAAATCAAGAACACTAGATCGGAGCATATCCTCAAGAGTTTGAATAGTTCGCTCAGACTGACCGTCAGTCTGAGGATGATATGCCGTACTCATGTCCAAGCGAGTTCCTAGCGCAGATTGGAGAGATTTCCAAAAGCGAGATATAAAACGGCCATCGCGATCGGATATGATGCTCAAAGGAGTACCATGGCGGCAGACAATTTCCTTGACATAAAGCTGCGCGAGATGCTCAACACGGTAGTTTTCACGAATGGGCAGAAAGTGAGCAGACTTAGTCAATCGATCCACTATTACCCAAATGCTATCATGTTTGCTTGCTGTCAAAGGTAACTTGGTAATGAAGTCCATCGCTATACCTTCCCATTTCCATGTAGGAATTTCTGGTTGTTCGAGCAAACCAGATGGGCGTTGGTGTTCAGCTTTTACCTTAGAACAAGTCAAGCATTTAGCTACGAACACAGCAATATCCTTTTTCATACCGGGCCACCAATAAGTAATGCGCAAATCCTTGTACATCTTATCAGCGCCAGGATGAATAGAATACCGAGATTTGTGCGCTTCACTCAGGATATTAGCGCGAAGATTCTCATCACAGGGAATCCAGATGCGATTGAGATAGCAGAGAATTCCACTCAGATTAGGGACAAAATGCGCTTCCGCGCCACACGCTAACTCGGCGCGAAGGTTACCATTGCTGATGGATGCGCGCTGCGCGTCACGAATGCGCGATTCAAGGTTGCTCTGGATCGGCGCGAAGTGAAGCTGCGTGCGCGGCAAGATACAGTTAAGCTGGCAGGGTTTTCGGCTGAGCGCATCGGCTACCACATTAGCCTTACCAGGATGATACCGGATCTCACAATCGTAATCGCTGATGAGTTCGTTCCATCGGCGTTGCCTCATGTTAAGTTCCTTTTGATCAAAAATATGCTGAAGGCTTTTATGGTCAGTGTAGAGGATACACTTAGTACCATAAAGGTAGTGTCTCCAGATCTTCAAGGCAAAAACAACTGCGCCTAGTTCGAGGTCGTGAGTTGTATAATTCTTCTCGTGAACCTTGAGTTGCCTCGATGCGTAAGCGATAACCTTGTCTCGTTGCATAAGAACACAACCGAGACCTTGGTTGGAGGCATCGCAGTACACGACAAAATCATCATTACCCTCAGGTAGCGCAAGGACAGGAGCTTCACACAACAAACGCTTGAGCGTTAGAAATGCTTCTTCTTGCTTCGAGCCCCAAATATACGGTTTACCTTTGTGCGTTAGAGCTGTTAAAGGCAAAGCGATCTTCGAGAAGTTCGAAATGAAGCGCCGGTAATAACCAGCTAAGCCCAGAAAGGAACGGATCTCGGTAGGAGTAGATGGCGTCAACCAGTTCTTGATTGCTTCAATCTTGGATGGGTCGACATGAATACCCATCTTGTTTACAACATGACCAAGAAACTGTACTTCATCAGACCAGAATTCACACTTGGAGAGCTTGGCAAAGAGCTGCTCGGTTCGAAGCTTTTGCAATACCAACCGAAGATGTTGCTCATGCTCGGCCTTGGTCTTAGAATACACCAGAACATCATCGATAAACACGATCACGAATTTATCCAAGAAAGGCCTACACACCCGATTCATTAGATCCATGAAAATGGCGGGTGCGTTGGTTAAACCGAAGGACATGACCAAGAATTCAAAATGGCCATAACGAGTTCGAAAAGCAGTCTTCGGAACATCTTCATCGCGGATGCGCAACTGGTGATAGCCAGAGCGGAGATCAATCTTGGAAAAACAAGAGGCACCTTGGAGTTGATCAAAGAGGTCGTCAATGCGCGGTAAGGGATACCGGTTCTTAATGGTGAGTTTGTTTAACTCGCGGTAATCAATACACATGCGAAACGATCCATCTTTCTTTTTAACGAACAACACCGGAGCACCCCAGGGCGAAGAGCTAGGGCGGATGAATCCTTTAGCAGTCAACTCTTGAAGTTGGCTTGCCAATTCTTGCATCTCAGCGGGCGCAAGACGGTAAGGAGATTTGGCTACGGGGGAAGCACCAGGGACAAGATCAATACGGAACTCGACTTCACGAGCGGGAGGGATACCAGGAAGATCATCAGGAAAAACTTCAGGGAAATCACGCACAACAGGGATATCGCGAAGCTTCTTTTCTTCAGCAGGTTTAACCACATGGGCTAAGAATGCAATACACCTTTTCCGCATGAGCCTTCGGGCTTCGGTGCAAGACATAAGTTTAAGACCGCGGGAGGGTTTCTCGCCGTAGATATGAAGATCACCATTTTCTCGAGGTATGCGAATCATCTTCTTGGCGCAAATAACTTCGGCGCGATTCTTCGAGAGCCAGTCCATACCAATAATAACATCAAAGCTTCCAAGAGGCATGGAGATGAGGTCGATCAGAAAATCGTTTTCGTTAAGGTTAAGCGTGCAATCTTTAATCAATGAGTTAATTAAAACAGTTTCGCCATTAGCCAATTCAACTGAAAAATTTTCTTTTAAATCGTTGCGCGGTCGCGCAAGCTTCTGCTCAAACGTGCGAGAAATAAAACTTCGATCGGCGCCAGTATCAAAAAGTACAGAAGCATAAAATCCGTTAAGCAAAAATGTACCATTAACCACGTCATTATTCGCTTGCGCTTGGTGCGCGGTTATGTTAAAAGCTCGTCCACGTGTCACTTGGTTCGAAATCTGGTTCACCGGATTCGCTTGCGTAATCTGAACATGTAGCCTTGGGCATGCGTTCCGGAAATGACTGGGATCACCGCAGTTGAAGCACGATCTGGGTCGTGGGTTTTGGTAGGTTGGTTGTGGGTTCTGCGGGTAGACTGGTGGTGTTGGCGCAATTGGATTGGTGGGAAGGACTCTACAGTTTTCTGCAAGGTGACCAGCGCGGCCACATCGGTTACAAAGTCGACATGGGACTTGAGGTGGGTGGTGGAGTCTACAGGTTGGGCAAAAGGGGTGGTTTCCTGTGTAGGGTTTCTTAGTTGGCGGGGCAGGAAATGCTGGATTGGTTAAGGCATAGCTGTGGACTACAGGAGGGGTTGGGTAGGTTGACAGTGGGTTAGGGGCGTATACTGGAGGTTGGTAGGCGGGTTGCTGGACTATGGGCGGGCTGGTAAGCGCGTAGACTTGTCTGCGCCTACGTTTCGGGTTGTTATGGTGTGAGGGTTCAGGTTTGGTTTCTGTTGGTTCAGTGGCAGATTTGGTAGGTTTGGTCTTCTCAGCTCCCCGCAGGAACAGGGTTCCTGCTCTGACATGGTTGTCGCTGAGCACAGCGGCCAACTCGATGGCGTCAGAGAGGGTTAGTGGGTTCCTGGCCCATACAGAATCTTGAATTTCCATGGGGAGACCCCCAAGGAATTTCTCTATGGCTCGGCGGGAAGGGGTAACAAGGTGAGGGACAAGCAGGCTTAGTTCATGGAAGCGCGTCGCGTACTCGCGCGCTTCACCGCTGTATTGCTTAAGATTCCAAAATTCTTCCTCCAGGCGCTTAACTTCGTTGGGAGGGCAGAATTCTCGCGTCAGAATTTCCTTGAATTCCTCCCATGTCATGCTAGAAGCAGCTTCTGCGCTACGCGCATGAGCTACTCCATTCCACCATGTAAGCGCTCTAGATTCCAGGACACTGGAAGCATATAGGGTTCGTCTGTCTGAGGGGCATTGGGTGTGGAGGAAAGTGTTTTCTATTTTCTCAAGCCACTGGAGCATCACGGTGGCTCCTTCAAGACCTGTGAACTTTGGAGGGTTACCCGCGTTAAAGGACTTAATGTTGTAACCAGAGGTGTTGGTATTGTTTTGGCTCAAAGCTTGGGCTATTGCGGCGGCCATTTCCTGGGAACGTTGCTGCCTACGTCTGCGCGAGGCTTCTCTCCTCTGATGGCGGCGAGATAGCGGAGGCATTCTATAAAAGTTTTAATTTTAGTTAATATCTTGGTTTTAGCGCAAAGTAACCTCGAAAAGCTTGGTTTCACGGAGTCAGTTACTGTCAAAAGTTAAAGTAAAATAAATGACCCTAAATGCAGACTTAATAAAGGTAACAAATTCGAATCAAGAATCGACAATTCATGTATCACCATGACTTTCCGAATTCCCAATTTAAAATATACGAGCAAACGAGTATTGGAGATTGACGGTTCATGTATCACCATGACTTTTCAATCTTCAATATAAAATATACAAGAAAATGAGTATTGGAGTTTGACAATTCATGTATCACCATGACTTTTCAAGTCTCCAACCTCAGAACATAATCGTAAATGGGAATTGAAAATCAACTATTCATGTATCACCATGACTTTTCGGATTTTGAAATCCAACAAACGAATATGTAAGTAAAATCAATAAAAATCGCAATTCAACAAAAATCGAAATATCTCGGAGTAAAACATAAAATCATATACTGCGTCTGCGCAAGCATATTTATAAATAACGAGTAATTAACAATAAGCGCGCAAACATGAGATTTCTCTCATGCGCGAGAAGGGACTCTTAGGTATTCTAGGCCGTTACGTCTAACCACATATCCTAAATTCAACGAGCTCTGATACCAATCTGTAACACCCCGACCAAAGGCGGATTATACATCGGGGCGCCACATATTGTTTCATTACTCGTGACACTATTGGGTGTCAATATTTAATAAATACATTCATTCGCGCACGCGCAAAGTAGACATAAAATAACATAAATCATCATAAATCAATATATTATAAATCATAATATTCGAACAGCAATAACTTGTCTTGATACATTTTAATCTAGGTCAAAAATAAAGAAAACTTCCTACGTGTCCTCGAGCTCCAAAACAGCTACTACAAACCTGAACATGTGTTAAAATAAACGTCAAACACTTGCGTGTTGGTGAGAAATCAAGTTTAATACAATACATAGATAACAATAAATCTGCGCGCAACATGTGTATGTCTGGTTTTCAACAAGGGTGTAATCCGATCGGGACCAACTCTAAGATTCATACTCATAGACTGCCAGTGCTCACGATTGAGCTCACAAACAAGAAAAACTGTGCAAGTGTAAACAAAAGAGAAAATCATAAACGATAGTTCTCCCGTGTTCATCTAATGGTACCATGAGAACTGCGGAATAGACCGACAAGACGGTTAATGATCCACACATACAAATAAACAGCCAAGTCTACGTCCTCAACACATGGGATACTGCGCGACTAACGTTCATAAACAGTTTAAGACTCTAAGTTTGTATGAACACATGAACATCCCAAAACATTAAAAGCAAAAAGGGATTAGATACGAGATTACTCACTTGATAAACGATGCGGTGTAAGATAAAGCAAGAACCAACTTTAAACAAGCACAAGTTAACCTATAAGTAAGATTATTGTTTTAATGATTTGTTTTAAGTCTTGATTATAAGTTAGCATAATTAATAAGTAAATTATTATATATAATATATATTACCGGAAAAGCAGGGCAGAACAGGGAGGAAGACGGAGGCAGAGAGAGCAAGGAGGAGGTTAAATTAAGTGTTTGTGTGTGATGTGTTAGGAAAAATAATATTATTATTTATAGAGAAACCCTAGGGAACACAATCCCTAGAAAAGGGGAAAAGATCTCCAAAAAGTAAAAGATTCCAAAAGCAAAAGATATCAAAAGATATGGCAGCTGCAGGGGGCAAAGGAAAAGCTGACAGGTAACAGTAAACAGGCATGGGCGGGTCAGATAAAGGTATTGGTCAAAGTATGGAAAAGCATATCTCAAAAGATAATGTCAGTCACTTTTTCTGTCAACCAATGGGGTTGGTGCGCATGCTGCGCCAAAAGTGGCTTTTCAGACAAAAGATAGGTCAGGTCAACAGCAGAGAAGATAAGACAACACAAAAGTAAACGGCTGGATTAAACAGAAGAAAAGACTCAAGACATAGCGCGAGAAAGCTTGAGCGCGAAGGCAGACACAGAAGGTCAAGAGTGCGCGAGCGCGAAGGCAGACAGAACCAACCTTAACGCGTCGCGGGAAGAACTACATTTCTAAGCGCGCCGCGGGAAGAACTTCAATTCTAAGCGCGTCGCGAGAAGAACTATATTCCTTAGCGCGTCGCGGGAAGAACGGTATCCATAGCGCGCCGCGGGAAGAACTAAAATCCTTAGCGCGCTGCGGGGACAGTTCGTCTCGCGTATCGCAGTAACAGGTGGTCTTCACGCAGGCTTCCTTGTAAGGAGTCTGGCGCGTGGAGCTGCGCAGACAACCTTAGGCGGGAAGAAACATAGGACGGGTTCAAGGCTTAAGGGCGGGACGGCGACAAGAGGGAAAAGAAGGCGGAAAAAGAGAAGAAGAAGGAGGCGGGAAGGAAAATATATTATTATTATTAAAAGTAAAATATAAGTATAAATAAATATTAAATCATAAAAGAAAGAGATCGGATCAGAGAAACGGATACCTGGGTCGGGTCGGATCGGGGCAGATGTCACACCCAAAGCATATGATGTGCAGAACATTATCAAAGCACCGCACAAAACAACCAATATGAAGCTGCCAACGTTAACGCATTAACAGCTTGTATCACATGCTTAAAAATCTGTCGGGGGTAGTACAGTAACAATTTGTGAGTGTCACCGACATTTCAAATTAATATATATATATATATATATATATATATAATGGTTTATGACAAATTTTATCATTCTTGTTATTCTATTCTTCTTAGAATCTGAATAATCATAACAGTATTGATATTTTAGCATTTGTCAGTTTCACACAATTGACTGTTCATTTGAATCTTTTTGTTTTACCAACTGATGTGTGTCTGTGTGAGTCATCGTTCTCCTTCTCATTAATGTAAAATAAAATAATAAATCGTCTTCTGAGATCCAAGATCATTAATAATAAAAAGGTATGAAGTCTACATTAACCCCACCCTTTTAGGGGGTATTCATTATTCAATATTGGTAAAAAAACCGAATTTGAACACGGTTTGGAATTCAATTTGAATATGTGATTTTCGAACCAACCCAAATATAAAAATTTGAGTTTATATATGCTATTTTTATATTAGCAATATACATGCTTATATACGGCATTTTTTAATGTACTTTTCCACACTTCGGTTTATTTATATGATTATATCAAATTGGGTTTTGGAATTCTAAGTCTAATTCAGTGTGAATTTGAGCTCAATTTGGAAAAGTTAGAATTCGAATACGAAAAACCGATGAACAAACCTAAGAGCTCACCAAAAAGTATATCATTCAGATCCAAAATGTTCGATAATAGTTCATTGCTAGTGAATAAAAAGCAGTTTATTTATGTATTAAAAGTTTACAAACAAAAGGAAATTAAAATTTGAGTTGTCAAAAGTGAGGATTGATAGACAAAAAAAAAAGTAACAACTTGTTGCCCAATGCACACCATATCTTGTAATTTGCAACAGCCAATCACCAACTAAAACTTATGGACTCAAAATGCAAGTTTGAAGCCAATCCAGATGAACATATGTTTGCAACCTCATGCCTCATTTTCTTTGGCCCACATTCCAACACTTGCTTCTTTTTGCTCAAACAAAATCCCTAACAAAAAACAAAAGTAAAAATAAAAGATGTTAGTTGTAAGTTTTAAAGCATAAGGTGTAAGCTTTAGTCTTACTCTTAAGATCCGGCCTTTCGCCAAAATGCACATTTGTAGACTGAAAGAGCGATTGTTGGGGCACACTTTCAAGCTCTCTATCCGCGTTGTAAAACCACAAGTTAGGTGAGCTAACCGGCGTCGCTCCCTCCATGTTTTGAATTTGCTTCGAATCCATAGCATTACTCTTCTTATTCCACCAAAAACCCACAAAACATGTCACCATTATAGACGCACAAATGAGCAACATATTCAACACGGCCCTTGATCCATACGAGTACACTTTGTTCGTGTTTTTATCAATAGGATAGATGTAAAATCGCGTCACAAGTCCCATAGACAAAAGGAAAACCACAAAAGAACATGAAATAATCGCGCCAAGCCATAACCAACCATTTTGTCCTAAAACAGGAGTTATGGGCACATCGGAGGGGTTTGGTTTAAACCAAATGGTACTCACTGGTTTCTTGTCATTGGTCACGGGTTGCTTCTCTCGTGTCACATAGGCTTCGATTTGTAACTCTAGTTTTGAAAACTCTATAGGTGTACCGGATGTTGGTAATAACAATTCCAACATGGTCAGATCAGACGAGTCTTTAAACACACTAATAAAGAGAATTTTTGGAGCTTTACATTTTAGTGTTTCGGTCGTGGAAACAAGCTCCCTAAATATAGAGATAAACGGTGTTATCCGACTTGGAACACGAAGAACACTATGAAGATGATGTATAAGTGATGCACATAAAAGAAAACCTCAAACATTTTTCGTCTAATCCTAGGAAACGTCGTTGCCCACATAACCAATCCCGCTACCAAAGCCACCTCTCCGGCTACATTCGATATGTCGGTTTTTGCCCATTTCAACATCTACATGAACTATCACATAACATTAGTTAATGGTATAATGAATCTAATCATATGATAAAAAGTGATGTAAAATAACTTTATGATGGCCAATAGTTTTGGTCTTTTGGACCATATAGAAGTTGATATTCTAACAATTATTGGCTTTATCTTCATTTTCCAAATTCACTGGTGGAATATTTTTAGGCCTTCTAAGCCATAAAGATTGTAACAAATTTATGAATAATAATAATAATAATAATCTATAATATATATAAACGAAGACCCAAAAATCCTACGTGTCGCGATGTGGTCGCTCCCCCTTTTTTTTGGAGTTATCAGATATGCTTGATTTTTAAATGGAGGCTTCTCATGCATTTGACCCGAATTCACGGGTATGGGTCTCATCAAACCCATATATTTCTTAAACGGGTTATAACATCTCATTAAATTAAAAACTAATCTCACAAAATATTTGATATAAAAAATCCTATAAAATAGGGATAATCTAAAAATTAATACCTGATTTATTTAAAAAAAGATATATGTTATTTATAATTAAAAATCTATATTTATAGTAAAAAAAATAAACGGGTTTTGGGTCTCATCAAACCCATATAGTTTTTAAACCGGGTTATAACATCTCATTTATTTGTGAAACAATTTATCATCAAACCATAAGTATATTATTAACTTTTATATAATAAAAACATAAAAATTCAAAAAATAAATAAATATTATAAACATATAATATAAAACAACCCGCGTAATACGGGGGATAAAAACTAGTAATAATATAAAGATGGTACCTCGGATGTCTGCTTGGTTACTATCCAATAAATAATGTAACAAACACCATGAGAAGTGAAGAGGGTCATAACAATATGTCCAAGCCATATGTGATACTTGATACTGGCCTCAGAAGTCAGCCCGAACAGCGATAATATAGACGATCCTCGAGTCACTGGGAAGAACAAAAATGCTAGACATATGTTGCCAATTAACCCGAATCGTAGAGCCACTGAATCCAACTTTGATTGCCACCTAGCCAACCAAAATAATATTGGATTAACATATGTATAACATAGAACAAATATATATAGATATGAACAAATATATTGGTTTATTCACATACACTTCCTCTCCCTTTTTGGCAGCTGTTTTATGATTAATATTGGCAAAACTGACGTGTAAGTACGTCGTGAAAGACCATACAATGAGAGCGATAAACATAACAAAGAACGCAAGCTCGATTTTTGAGACAATCCCGAGACCTTTGATGATCATTGGCCTTCTCCATATACTCAAGTTATCGGGTTTGGCTTCTTTCTCTCTAAAGGTTGAGAAGATAAAAATATATTAACTATCATGGAATAACAAAAATAACATGTTTAGTTTTGTATTTGGAATGGCTATTATACCCTTCGTCGCGGTTTTGGTTTGCCTTTTTTCTTAAATGGAGATATACACTTCCCACGACCGCCATGAACAAAACGGGGAGTGTGTAGAGCAACATCTTCGGGCCTAAAATTTATACGCAATTAATGAAGAAAATAAACTACTAAGAAATAAAAATTAACACATAAAAAGTTGTTACATTATGTGTTATCATGTAACTAGACTAGTAAAATAGTAAAATCGGACTAGATTCAAGTAATGGCGATTCGAGAAGTGGAAACGAACCTTGAGTCCCGAAGTAAGTAGAAGTGGTGTGGGCTCGAACCCTAACGAGCCACTTTTGTTTATAGACATAGGTTGGTGTGATGACCCATAGGAAAATATAGCCTATGAAGACCATCATTGCAAGCCCTTTGATCATCTTCATAATCATCATCATCATCATCTTCTTATTATTCTTACTATCTCTTGATATATTGTTGGTTTGCAAAAGGAATAAAGGGAGGTTGCTATTTATAGAAGTGAGATTTAGTTAAAAGACTAAGAATGAGTGTGACCAAAAGGGTATATTTGGAAAACCACTATTTTTTAATGTTTTGACATATGTGTGTGAATATATAAAAGTGTAGCTAAATCATGATAATATATATGCATATACATATACGTATGTGAATCAGTGTATGTGTATATTATCATGCAAATGGACCGTGAAGAAAAAATAGCATATAGCATGTTTTATGCCCTACTATTACGCATGATGGGAGTGTAGATATGAAGTTTGTATACATCTGTTTCTTAACATTAGTATTTAAATATTTGAACAAACGTAACAAAAATTGATATAACGGGACATGGTTGGATATAATAAACGATCGCCCATGGTTGCCCGGTAGGTTTCCGGACCTGGACCCAAACCAGTTCAGTTGGTATGGATCGAATCGTCACTCGTGGGATGAACCCTTTTTTTAAAGTAAAATAAGCATTCTTAATATAAAAAAAACTTTATTATTATATTTCTTAAAATACATATATATTTTATGAGGAGGGATAAAATACAAATAAAATTAATATACTAAACATACAAATAACTAAAGTAAATATGATAAAAAATAATATGATGTAATAATTATTACTCTAGTGTTAACATATTAATTACTCTAGTTATTTTGTATATTTCTCACAATAAAAGCTATTTGTATTTGATTTAAACCCTTATTTAATTACTTTAATTTAAATATAAACAGCGAAACATTATACTACATAATTTTTTTGAAATACATAAATACTTCATTTAAAATTTACTATAACGTTGTCCGTATTTTTTTAAGTTTGTGTGAACAAGCTAGAGTAGTTTATTGATCAATTTGGTATTCAAAAGTTGGAATAATAACAATCTAGCTTATATTTTTATAATATATGCCAATTTGTCATACATACATGCATGCATCATGGCTATCTTCGAAAATTGTTTTAAATTTTGCATGTAAAAGGGGTTTTTATTGGATTTGAAAAGTTAAATTTTTAAATAGGCTTATTGAGAATTTAGGTTGTGCAAAATTATTTTTCACAAAAATAGGATTAAACGAATTGGATGATTATGTTTAAATATATATTAACAATACATAATTTTTTCTAACTCCCTCCACCCCCACCACACACATACGCACGCGCGCGCACACATCTTAAAGCCGACACTGGAAATTTAATGTTTAACTACTTATATTTAATGTTTAACTAGATACATACTTTGGAAATTATTTGATTACAAGTCAAATAAAGATAAATTGTAACCCATGCCATGGCTTTAGTTTAATTACTACAATTTGCAGGATAAATCATAAAAAAGAACAGTTGACAAACTCTAATTATCAAAAAATCTCACTTCTCAACTATCCTCAATTAGCATATTAATTTGTTGAGTTTCTTTTGTAGACGAATTAGAATGAATGCATGATTCATGTAAGAGAATTGTAAGAAGAGAATTTTTTTTTTGGTATCACAATCGAAGTTTTATATAATTTACTATAAAACGATTACAATAAAGTGGCAGGCAAACGGGCAACAAGCTGCGCCGCAACCCCCTTTTGAACAACAAAGCCAATCCTGCTAAAAACGAAACTTTGGGACCTAGAAGCTGAAGAGGTTCCGTGTACGACGCGCTGAACCCTACTCAAAAATTTCACAGCCTCTGAAGAGAATTTAATTTCATTTTTTTATTAGGTTTGTATTATGTCATGTGGGAATAGAAGAGAATTTAGTGTTGCATGGATCACGCATAAACAATTTTTTGTCGCCTTTTATGATTACTTTATTCTCAAGCCACACACTTGTGCTCTCCTAATACTTTTTGTGATTATAGCCATTCTTTGTTGGTTCTTGTAATTTGTGAGTTGAATCTTGTACAGTTTAATTTATCAATGATTGATATAAGATTTTTAATTATTAATTTAATGTATAATCTTAACAACCCTTTACAAAGTACATCCTTTATCCATACGCTAGATTGCTAGAATAATGAGTTTTTATTTAATTCAAATTGTTTACAATTTTCATCACATTTTTTAATGAGTAAACTGCGGTTTTCGTCTCTATGGTTTGTTTAAATATACGGTTTAGTCCAAAAGTTTTAAATTTATGATTTTCGTCCCTGTGGTTTCATTTCACTTGCAAGTAAACATGGCCCCACTAAACCCGTTAAGTCTTGTCGTTAAACCCATCAGCGTGCCCCTCATGTGAGGGGTAGTTTTGTCCTTTTTTACCCCAAATACACACCAGCGACTCATGTGAGGAGGTTTGCGAATTACGGTTGAGGTTTATTTGGGGATAAAAGTACAAAACTGTCATTCACATGAGGGGCACGCTGATGGGTTTAACGACTAGACTTAACGGGGGTTAGTGTGGTCGGGCTTAACTGCAAGTGAAATGAAACCACAGGGATGAAAATCGTAAATTTGAAACTATTGGACTAAAACCGCATATTTGGATAAATCATATGGACGAAAACCGCATTTTACTCTTTTTTAATTTATGAATACGTATACCTATTTAGGAACGTTACTCAGGGAACACCCTCCAATGATTAAGTCGACTTAATTAAAAAGTAAAAAAAGGCGCATCACGGATATGTATTCCGGACATCATCAGCTGGCAAAACCATATAACATCTTTTTACGTACAATCTTTCAACAATTTATGTCGCTACAATTACATTTGTGCACATGGGCCTTCGCTCTTTGGAGAGGTGGTTTGATGGGGAGTTGCTACGTTAAAGGTGCAAATCACTACTAGAAAACTGAGTATTTGTAACTGTAATTTACAGTGGTAGCAAAATGCAAATGTGTTTAACGTAACATAAAAGCGAGCTTGTTTTAGCCAATTTTCCATAAATAATTTTAATTTTTATATGCCAAATTTTACAATAAAATGATTTCATGTACCTTTTAACATAAGTGATTTTTTTTATACAACCAATGTATTTACGTAACACCGGTCACCTTGTTATTGTTACAGATCCCATGCTAACTTTATGGCACATAACAAGATACAAAGTGTACGTTTTTTAAACGGAATATGATATATAGTCGATCTCAATACATAAGTTTTAGAATTACATGCTTCATCGTGTCAATTAACAAAAAAAGTGTTTGCTACACAATAACCATTTACATATTATTAAAAAAATTACATGATCGATTAAATTTCAAGTAGAGTTCACATGATATTATAACACGTAACAAATAAAAATGGCATGTAACGTGCATTTCGGTTTTAAAAAATAAAAACACGAGTAGTCACCTTATCCGGCAAAAGCTAGTTGTGATTTCCTATTTCGATTTCCTTTACTTTAAAAAAACATTTGTTGTCTGGGTTAGAACCAGTAACTTCTTAGTAAAATACAAGAACGTACCTCTACGTACCAAATGAGTTACTTCATAACAAAATACTTTGTATTTCGGTCGTCATTTTTCTAACGCATTATGCAATTTTAAAGATGTCACCAGAAATATAACTCTTGAGATATTAAAGGCTATAAGCACAGTTTGAATATAATCGTTAAAGTTACAACCTTGTCACTAAAAATTGATTCAAATTTCAACTTAAAAGATCATGTCTTTTTTTTTTCTTTTACTAGTTTCGTGAAAATAAGTATTTTTGATAATGCTACATGAATCCTCGTCGCTAATATGAGAGCGATGTAATAAGATATGAACAAGTTAAGCATTATTACTTAGTCTCAACATAACGAGGGGATTCGTTTATATAAGCACAAGTTTCATGTCTAACAGTTGGTTGTCATACAATATGGCAGACTGTCTTGACTATGTAATATGTATTTCGGCCTTTGGTGTCCCGTGACATATGGGATTTGTTCGGAGTTTGCACTTTGGAATGAAAGGTGTGGTTTAGAGCCCATTGTCACGGAGTAAACTTCTGACTCTCGTGGGCGTCTTGGATGCGTTCTAAGATAAGTCTTAGTCCTTATGATCCAAACAATTCACAAGTTACACACTTGTACTGCTAGTAAACTCTCTTTGTATTCTTATCTTTGTAACAATACAAAACTATTTGGTTTACAAAGCTTGCATTTCCGCTATAAGTACTAGCTAGTTTGTAACTAGTGAATTGTACGGGTCATTAAGCTTATCCTAGAACACGTCTAAGACGTCGAACAAGAGTCTGAAGTTTACTACGTGACACCATGCTCTAAAGTGGGTAAAAGCTTGACCCGGTGCATTGACCCAGATTCATATTGTAGCGGGCTTAGGCCCACTACAATATGATAGAAGCCCAAGTTTGAAAATGAATCTGGACTGGGTTATAGACTATAAGCCCGCTAGCATTGTTAAAAGTAAACAATGTTGTTTAGCCTAACATCTCCCTTCCTAGAGGTGCGTAAATCGGGTATTAGAAAAAACCGGGTTCGGGTATGATCGGGTATTGGAAAACATATATTTACAATGCCCGAATCGGGTTCGGGTCCGGGTAATGCCTCTAAAAACCATACCCTATGTATCGGGTTTGGGTCCGGTATAGAACTGGGTATTCTAAAACCGAGTATTTGAATACCCTATTTCCGGGTATTGAAAAAAACATATTTTCGGGTTTTTTCCCGGGGTATTTTTAGGGTATAGATTGGAATTTTTTAGGGGTTGCACTTTGGGGTATTTTTTAGAGTATTTTCCAGTTATTTTTCGGATCGACTAACAAGACCCGTTTTCTTACACATGTCAACCGAAACCCGACACGTTTAGAAAATGAGTCAACCCGACTCGACCCATTAACAAGTGGGTCAACTTGTTAACCCGTTTAAGAATTTTAGAGAAGTTTAATATTTTTTTATAGAGATATGAAGTTTTAAAATTTGAAGTTAAATACTAAGATTTTTAATGTTTCATATATCAATTAACTTTTAAAAGTAAACTTATTATCTTTTTAAACTACTTTTGTCTACTTTCTAATTTCAAAGTTTTTATTTTTATTACTTTTAAGTTAAAAGTAATAGAATAAAAATGTTGAAATTACTGTCTATTCTCTAGCTACTTCTATTCGTTTGTTCTTATCTTTAACTAAATACGTGAACCTAAGTTTACTAATTAGAAATGAAAAAAGATAAATACACAAAAACAATTAGATCTATCACAAATTATTGCCAACCTTTATATGTATAAGACTAACTAATTATTTAATTTATTACCAAGTCAATATGTATTACTCATATTCATATATAAACATAAACTGGATTAGCCCGAAACATAACCCGAACACGACACGAATAAACGAGTCAACACGACACACCACGAATAAAAATATACAAGTTAAGTCAGAGTTGAAAAACATCAACATACTAACCCTGCCAACCCAACACAAGTGACAAACATATAATTCTATGTAGAGTTGGGCAAACAAACCGATTAATCGACCCGACCCGAAATTGAACCGAATCGAACCATTTTGAAACCGATTATGTAGAAACAGTTTGGAGCCGATTGAAACCGTCGGTTTAGAACTAGTTTGTAATTTTCTCCCTAAAAGCGGTTAACCGAACCAATATTGGCCAAAAACCCGAAACCGAACCGAAACCTATCGTAACCTGGTAAAAAACCGGTTTCAATCCGAACCGAAACCGATTTAAACTTTTATTAATCAAACCAAACCTGTTTTAACCTAAACTGATTTTGAGTTTAAAACCGATCTGTGTATCGATTTTATGTAACAAACCAAGATAATAATAATAATAATAATAATAATAATATTTAGACACCACCACCACATCTTACACTAATTCACTAACACACATTCTCTCTCACTTCCTCTCTCTCTCACACACACACTCGCCGGAACTAATCTCCGGCAACCACTCCTCATCCACCCTCACTCACACATGCTCTCAGTTATCACCATCTCTAATGTCAATATACGATAAAGCATTCATGAACACCGAACTCTCAAAACCCACATCCATCTTCGGCCTCCGTTTATGGGTGGTCGTCGGAATCTTCGTCGGCGCCATCTTCGTCCTCTTATTATTCCTCCTCTCCGTCTGCTTCACCTCCCGCCGCCGCAGCCACTACAAAAAACCCAACAACCAAACCCTAACCCAACCACAACCACCCGTCACAAAAGACATCCAAGAAATTGTTTCCAGGACATCATCATCGGCTGTTCCCGAGATCCAAATTGACATCGGGAAGCCCGAACACCGTGTCGTGTTCTCGAGTGGTGAGAGCAGAGCCACGAGCACCGATACGGGCCATACGAGTGGTGGCGGTGGTGCGGTGTTGCCACAAGTGTCGCATTTGGGGTGGGGGAGGTGGTATACGCTTCGGGAGCTTGAAGCGGCGACTGCCGGGTTGGCGGATGAGAATGTGATTGGGGAAGGGGGGTATGGGATTGTATATAGTGGGGTTTTGGAGGATAATACTCGTGTCGCGGTTAAAAACTTGTTAAATAACAGGTGGTTGTTTAGAACATTAGATTAAGCATATGTTTGTGTAGTTGTTTAAGGGATGAGATCCTAAGAGAACTTGTTTTTCTACATATATGCGATATATTGCATATAGGGGAAAGTTAACGTGTAGATTAAATTAACGTGCTAGAGAATCAAGTAGTGTAATTATAGTTACTCTAGGTTGTATATATAATTACACTACTTGATTTTCACAGTTAGCGCGTTAATTTTATTTGTATTTGATCCAAACGGACCAAACCCATTGCATATATGTAGTATGTATGTATTCAGTTGTTCATTTGATTAAATTTTTAACAAATTTAGCAAGTTCTTGCATAGATGTCAGAAATTGAGTTGTTAAATTATCATAAACCGTCGAGTAATCAAAACAATAAGACGGGATCATGAGAGAACTCATTTTTCGTGTGAGAACTAGAGAAATTAATACTATATATGCAGTATGTAGTATGTATAGCATATATGTAGTATATACTACATATATGTTATGTATACTGCGTATATATAATATGGAGTTCTCTAGCTCTCTTATAGAGAATGTAATCTCTCACGATCATGTCCCGTTGTCTTGATTAATCGATGGTTTATGATAATTTGAGAACTCAGTATGTGATATCTATGTCAGAACTTGTTAAATGTGTTAAGGATTTGGTTAAAAGAACAAGGGGATTCTTTATGGTTTACAAATTTTAGTCTTTTTGAATTTTTATACCATCTTTTTTAATGTAAATTTTGCATTTTTTTAATGTATGATAAACAAACAGGGGTCAAGCTGAGAGGGAGTTTAAAGTAGAAGTAGAAGCGATTGGACGTGTGCGTCACAAGAATCTTGTTCGTTTGCTAGGATATTGTGTTGAAGGAGCCTATAGGTAAGAATTTTATTTTCCAAAGTTTTCATTTTTGTTATTCTTATTAAATGTTCTTTTCCAGGATGCTGGTCTATGAATATGTAGACAACGGGAATCTTGAACAGTGGATTCACGGTGAGGTTGGGGATGTTAGCCCTTTAACGTGGAGTATTCGTATGAGTATCATTCAGGGAACTGCAAAAGGGTATGTTCGTGAAATTTGTTTACATAATTTGCTTGTAAGTCAAGATGTTTTGATAAATGTTAATGCTTTATATTCTTGTTATTACAGTTTGGCGTATCTTCATGAGGGTCTTGAACCGAAAGTGGTTCATCGTGATATCAAATCCAACAATATATTACTTGATCGCCAATGGAACCCTAAAGTTTCCGACTTTGGGCTTGCAAAGCTCTTGGGTTCGGATACAAGTTACGTGACAACTCGTGTAATGGGAACATTTGGGTAAGTTGTTTCGTTTTCTTGAAATTTATGTTATTAAATGCAATTGTGAAATTTAAAAGTTGGTCCGTTTGCTTTCAGTTATGTTGCGCCAGAGTATGCATGCACCGGGATGTTGACCGAAAAGAGTGATGTATATAGCTTTGGAATACTTATTATGGAGATTATCACTGGGAGAAATCCAGTTGATTATGGTCGACCGCAAGGCGAGGTATGCATATGAGTATTTAGGTCAACTTAACTAATATAACGGGTCAATATGGATTTTTTTATTTTTTATTTTTAATTTTTTTTATTTGTCTCTAAACAAATGCATAATTACAGGTGAATTTAGTGGAATGGTTAAAAACAATGGTGGGAAATCGCAAATCTGACGAGGTTGTTGATCCAAAGTTGCCAGAAATGCCATCTTCAAAAGCGTTAAAACGCATACTTTTAGTGGCGCTTCGGTGTGTTGATCCGGACGCAACAAAAAGACCAAAAATGGGACATGTGCTTCACATGCTTGAAGCTGATGACTTGCTGTTTCCCTCTGTAAGCATAATTATTATCCGGTTTTGACTTTTATTCGGTCAAGTACCTAAATCATTCCTGGATGATGAAGTTCATGGATTTTAGGAGTAAATTACAAAATTAGAGGAATCTTATAAATGTTATAAATTAATAAAATTATTATTAATGATTGCTAATGGACAATAAGTGAATAAACAATGTTTTTTATTAGTAAACGATAAGATAGAGGAATCAATTGGCTGCTTTAAATATTTTTTAATGAATAATAATTAAAAAGTAAAAATCTTTTTTTTACTTTAATTTGCAGGAAAAGAGAGAATCTTCGCGTTCTAATCGCGATTACAAGGTTGACAATATCGTGTTAAATGATAAAAAATCGGGTGATATAGATTCTGATACCGGCGAAGGCGATGGCAGTAACCGGAATCATAGATGGAGATAACAAAACAAGCACAACTCGATTTCATGATAAAAGATCTGAGGTCTGCAAATTCTCTCAACCTTTATATTACATTTATAATCTGGTATTTATTATATTTTTTTCATTTGTTTTAATTTTGTATTTACTATTTAAACAACAATTTAATTATTTTTATTATTATTCTTTCAGTTTTTTATTTGTAATAAAATTATAATTTAAAAAAAATAAAAAAAAGTTACAGTTGCAAAACGGGACCCCAAACAAGCAAAGCAAGCATCTTTCTTTTGGTGTAAAAGTGTGGTTTTTGATTGGTTTTGATAGTGTGGTGGGACCCATTATCCAGCTAAGTTTTGATTCATTGAAACTTGCTGCAGCTGTACAGCTGCAATTTTTCCATACACAACGGCAATTGTCTAAAAGCCCCACATAATGGCTTTTATAATTTTATTCTATTGACTTTATTTTATATAATTTGATCCTTTATTTTTATAAAAAGTGGTTTGTGTTTTGGAATTTTATCAGACTGAGTGTAATGGGCTAACACTTCGATCGACATTAGTGTAGTGACTTTATTTTATATAATTTGATTCTCTAATTTTATAAAAAGTGGATGTGTTTTGGAATTTAATCAGACCGAGTGTAGTGGGTTAACGCTTCAATTGACATTAGTGTTGTGACTTTATTTTATATAATTTGATTCTCTAATTTTATAAAAAGTGGATGTGTTTTGGAATTTAATCAGACCGAGTGTAGTGGGTTAACGCTTCAGTCGACATCAGTGTAATGACTCTATTTAATATAATTTGATTTTCTAATTTTATATAAAGTGGTTGTGTTTTGGAATTTTAATCAGAATAAGTGTAGCAGGCTAACTATTCACTCGACATTAGTGTAGTGACTTTATTCTATAAAATTTGATCCTCTAATTTTATAAAAAGTGGCTGTGTTTCTGATTTAAATCAGACTGAGTTGCGTGGGCTAACGCTTCACTCGACATTAGTGTTGTGACTTTATTTCATATAATTAAATTTTCTAAATTTATAAAAAGTGGTTGTTTTGGAATTTAATCAGACTGAGTGTAGTGAGCTAACATTTCACTTGACATTAGCTTTTAAGGGCGTTAAAACACCAGCACACTAAAAGAATGTGAGGGGCCAAGGGGCAGGAGACCAGGAGCGCCATCCTGTTTAGTGGGCGTGTGAGGGCTCGAGTGTGAGGCGACTTTGTTCTAGTCAATCAAACAACCCTCTCACAAATTTTTATATAAAATAAAATCTAAAATTATAGTGTTTTTAGTAAAATCGTTACGTGTTTTTAAGGAAAAAGTTAGTGTCTCATGCCTACACGACATAGACGTGTAAGTCACTTTTTCATTTTTTAGTTAAACTACTAAACATGATCTCATAGGTTGATGGAATGACTTGTATGGTGTTGAAAGAAATTCTAGATATTTGAAAATTCAAGGAAAATTAATTATATATGGTTTTTGTTTTGATATTTATGAGTAGGATAGAATCAAGGTTTTATGAACGTTATACTATTTAAAGTATATGTGATGAGGAGCCAATCACTTGCATTAAATTATATGTTTTAAGGAACGCTATATGATAGTGATTTGTTAAACAGTAGGTGATAACAACGAATATCAACATTTTAATAGTTTTATCCTATCATTATTGTGTATATTAATCATTAACATCCCCCTCACAATAATGTTAGATGAATTATAAAACTTAAAAATGTGATATTGGCTAGGATCGTTATTTGCCTGAACCCAGTTTAACCTGCTGGTTGACGCAGCTGTATTAGTGTTCTTATATATTTGTCAACTAAAATCCACCGTTTATCACGTATGATTTATAAAATTAGCTAAGAATGTGTTTTAAGCTATTATTAATCTACTGTAGAAGATTTTGGTTTCTAGATTTGGTTGCGGTTCATGATATTAAAGAACGGTCCATTAAATGAAAATTATAACCAAGTTTAAATATCTTTTATTGTGTAAAAACAGTAAATGTATCTTACATCCACTGATAAAGTTGAAGGGTCCTCGATTTAGCGATACCAACGTATTGAATAAGAGTCTTCGGTCAAGATGGTGAGGGTTGCTCAAGTCTTGTGGTTATAAAAAACAATGTAATTTTGGACTTTGGAGTATAGTTCATGTGTGAATTGTTAAAAATAATCTAATAAAAATTTTACTATTATTCATTTTTGCTTATAATTCAACTTGGTATCTAAAATGTATCTCTCACAAGCTTATCGGTGAGTTCAACCTCGTTAAAAAAATATATTATCCCTCTCACATGTAGGTATGCATATTCATTAATTTGTATTTCAATTGAATTCATTCACATGATAGTAACACATAACCCGAGGTTTCAATCCTCGTCGTTCGCCCATCAATAAATGGACCATTTGTTACGGAGATAGAAGACAAACCCGGAAGCATTAACCGATATGAAACATCAATACATGTTCCTATAACTAGGGCCGCCTCCGAGAATTGAAAAAAAAATTTGGGCCGAACGCGAAAAATATTTTGGGCCTAAAGTAAAAAAATATTTTGTTGAGTTTAAACAGTTTAATTTTTAAATTGGTTTCCTTAGTTATGATTCGGGTTGTTTAAAAAACTAATTAATGTATAAATAGGCTAAAACATGTCTCAAATGAGGCTTGAACGCACAATCTTTTGGTTGAGAGTCATGCTCTTTTACCACTAGACCAAGTTAGTTTTTATGTAATTGTGTTAAAACATTAAGTATAAATATAGTTTTTCACAAAAACACATATAATTTACAAATAAAAAAATTCCGGGCCTAGCGGGTAGTCGGGCCTATGGCCGTCGACTACTCTGCCATATGCCATGGCCGGCCTTGCCTATAACCCGTATCTTGTTTCCGAACGTTGGAAGAAGACTCTCTAACCCTGGTCAATCGGATGCTCACGATGCATGCAGTTAACGGTTCTATGATCTCCTATGCAATTGTGACTTGCCGTTTTGTCCTGCTTTCTCTTTATAGGCAGGACATGGGGAAATCCTTCTCGCCTCTTCCTTCCAAGTTGACCCAGATATCTTTTACATGGCAAAGTTGGAGATGTTATAATCAAATAGTGAATTAGTTGATTGACGAGTCCTATGATTCAGCCACCACGTCACCAGAAACTAACGGATGGTTAAGTTTTCGTTAACTTTGCATCCATATACGTGGTTGGGATTATTTTTTTGTCATTTTAATAGCTAGGACTTATAATTGCCAATCGGGCATAGCTGGTAATATATGAAGCCAAATTGCCTATAATCGAAAATAGTCAGTTTGTATGTTTAAGACTAATGGGGTATTTTGGATTGCTTATTTTCATCTACTTATAAGTTATAACTTATAAACTTTTTGATAGGTAATAAGGTGTTTGGGATTGATTATAGAAAAAGTTTTATAAGTTACACTTTTATAACTTATTAACTTAATGAAAAGTTATAAAAAAGTAATAAGGAATCCCAAATACCCCTTAAATTTTATAAAAGAAACATCATTTTATGAAACATAACATGTCATGGCTCTCATTGTGACATGTATTATTTTGTTGTTCAAATAACAAAACATAATATATCATGATCGCTCGATAGTTTAACTTGTTTATCTAGTTAGCAAACTGTTGGACAATATCATACCATCTTTTTCCAAAAAAAAGAAAAAGAAAATTCAAATGACTACATTTATTAATAAACTGATTTATATAAAGTTAACACGCCATTTGTTATTATTTTATATATCACCTTTAGATAACACGTCAAGAGATTTTGGTTATCAATTTATTATTTATAAAATCACTTTTACAAAACACGACAAGAGATGTTGGCTTGTTGCTATGGTTCAAGACTTCGAGTTGAAGAAAGAAATATAATTCAAGTTATTGATCAATCACTTGTTGAGATATTGTTCCGCTATATCATAGTTTCCCTTGTGAATTGCGCTTGGTGACGACCCAAAATTTCCCTTATGGGTTTGTTTTTAGGGGCATGACATTTGTTAGCTCGATGTTTGAATTTTCTGATTTTAGTCAGGTTACATAAATAATATTAACTTGTCGATACAACCGTAAAACTAAAGCCAAAATGAGGTTTTCTAGGTGATCGACTAATCGTAACCACGAAAAGGTTAAACGCCTTTCAATAACTATTAAAAATAAGGATAAATGAAGTAATTAATTGAACTCGATACCTAATTTTCTCATTTACATTGTTTTTTCAAATACAACATACATAAAAATGATCTTTAATAAGTTAAAACTTCAGAGACCGGCGTTTAAAAATCTCAGATTTTATCTAAAAACCGTAATATACGTTACATGATATTAAAATGAATAAATTGGCCCTTAAGTGATAGTTTAAGTCTCTTTTAGATGAAGATTAAAGTATACACATACAAATTAGCCGATATACTAGATTGATGATAAAGTAAACTACCTATAGAACCACTTAAAATTTTAAAAATAAATAACTAGTGCCTAAAATGATAAATAAAGAAAATAAAACATTGTGGTATATATAATCGACAACCCATGATGGAAAAGATCTCTTATTTTGTGTAGTGTATGGCTGGCTGCCTATCCTTTTTAAATTCCATTTCATATTATTGTAAATGTTATAAAGTTCCAACTTCCAACTTCCAAGTCACATACAACTATGTCTATGCCCAAAATCATTAAAATGTATTACATACTAATAAACACTTAGACAATAGTTTAAAGTTGAGATAAAAAGGTAAACCAGGTACAAGAGACTCCCGTATATGTGAGGTTCAGTGGTTCGGTCTGACTTAAACATGATCTACGCATCCTTACCTTGTAATCTTGTATGTAATCGTGTATTATCTAATGTGTTAACAAAAATCTAAAGACGTGTAGATTTTGTTAGCTCCCATACAACCAGGGGTGTAAACAAATCGAGCCCGAGCTTAACCTCGTTTTTACTTTTGAGAGCTCGAGAGTGTTTCAAGCACTTCCTAATGCTAGGCTTTAATTATTATTATTAATTAATTTATATACATATTAAATTATTTTTATATATACTTTGAGAAACACTTAACGAGCCTAAGCTTAGCACGAACTCGTGTGCAGTACCTTAAACAAGGCACAACTCGGCTCGAGCTTAGTTATGCATTGTGAAACTAATACATAAAAGTTCAAAACAGTTAAAATTTAAAATACTAAGCTCATTAAGGCTCGACGAGCCTAAACGATCTCCCATACAAGGCTCAGCTCAGGCTCGAGAAGACTCCAATTTGTTGACTTGTCTTTTGACCCGCGAATTCCTTTAAATCATTGTCGTTTGTGGGATTTGAACCCAAGACCTTTAAGCCCGTGTGTTTAAAAGGCTTTGTGTTTGCCAATGACACCAATCTCATTGATTGTTCGATGAAATTTCTATCAATTCAATCTCGAATAATTTGCAAGCGACTTTCAGAGCTGGCTATGAGGTAGGGTCGGGTGGTCGACGGACCCCGACCCAAATTTTCATTTTCCAAGTTATATATGCTTTTTTGAATAAAAAAAATTGTATTATTAATGTTTAAACCCAATTACTCAACTAGTATAATGTCTAATTGTTTTTGGTCTCCGACCCAAATTTTTTCACGTTTCTCGAACACCGCCTTGACGACTTGGCTCGTTTGCGCCATAGAACCAATTATAGGTGGGCAAATAAACCGGTTAACCGAACCGACCCGAAAATCGAACAGAAACTGAACCGGTTTGAAACTGATTATGTAGAAACCGATTTTGAACCGATTGAAACTCTAAGTTTGAAACTGGTTGAAATTTTCTCCCCCAAAACCGGTTCCAACTTGGTTAACTGAACCGAAACCGGCCAAAACCGAGCAAAAGCCCAAACCGAAACCGATCAAAACCCAAACCGAACCGATCGCAACTTGGTCGAGAAACTGGTTTCAACCCGAACCGAAACCGATCATAAACCGGTTTTGACTTTTATTAACCAAACCAAACCAAACCGGTTTTAACTTTTAAACTGGTCTGTGCACCTCTACTTACAACAAAAACAAATATTATACCTGGTTTCCAAACAACCATTGACATCAGTCATGTGTTGTGTTAAATAACAGGTGTCTGGTTTGATGAAAGAAGTCAACTTCACCAGCACAAAAAGATTAAAAAAAGTTATAATATTATTCACGGATTTCCATACCTACATACAGTTGAAAAGCTCCTTTAATTCTTTTTTCTTTTTCAAATCTCAGTTTCCAGTTTAATATTATTTTCTTTCTAATCAAAACAAATTAAAATTTTTGAGAGCAATTGTTGTAATGGAGTCAAGCTCAGGTGAGCATCAAAGTCATAATAATAATAGTAACAATAATAATATTAAAGGAGCACTAACACACGGTGGCCGTTACGTTCAGTACAATGTGTACGGTAACCTCTTTGAAGTATCTCGAAAGTATGTGCCTCCGATACGTCCTGTCGGTAGAGGAGCTTATGGTATTGTTTGGTATGTTATTAAAACAAACTTACATAACCGATAAGTTATTAATCAATCAATTAAACTACTTGTTTGAATTTTAATGCTAGATTTTAATTTTTGTTGATCTGTTTTTCGGTTTGAGTATTTTAGGGCGTGTTTGGGATTCCTTGTTGTACCTCCTTATAGCTTATAACTTATCGGTTATGTAAGTTATAAGGTGTTTGGAGAAAGTAGATTTTGTGAGTGGATAAGTCGTAAGTTCAACTTTGTATAACTTATGACTTAAATAAGTCATAAGGAGATAAAACAAGGAATCCCGAACACCCCCTTATTGATTATTAATTATGACTCACAATATCATGACTAACCAAAAACAGTTTAAAAAGAGTCTACATAATTCCCAAACTACCCTTAATGATGGGGTGGGGGGGGGGGTGGGTTACTAATGAACATGTGATCTTTAGGCCTGGTAAATGGGTTGGGTCAAACGGTCGATTCAAAAAAAGGTTGGTTTGATTAAGGTTGGGACGGGTTTGGGTAGAACGGGTTCAGGTCAAAACGGGTTTCGGATCATAAAGGCCGGTTTAAAAAATGGTGTAAAAATCATGACTAGAGGATATTTTAATAATTTGTTTAAAATTTTTACATTTAAAGGGTTTCAAAAGTCTTTCCAAAATGTTCGGGTTGGAACGGGTTCTGGCGTGTAATCCGGCCCGGTTTGCACTTAACCCAGCACTCAACGTGTAACCTGCTCCACACAAGTAACTGGTACCAGCTACGTGCGTTCGGGCGTCAGTTACACGCGTTTTAATGCTGGACGCTGGTTACGCATATTCTGGTGATGGGTTGCGCGTTCAAGCATCAGTTACGCACGCTTCAATGCGGTTACACGCGTTTCAATGCCGGCTACGTGCATTCCCGTGATGGGATGCACGTTCAAGTGTCGGTTACGTGCGTTTCAATGCCGGTTACACGCGTACCACATTATGTGCATACCGACACCAGTTACGCTTCTGATGCCGCGTTATGCTGTACCAGCGTCCGGCACTAAGTATGATACATAATTGTATACTTAAGATGTGTTTGGATGTGCTATAAGAATAATAATCTGTTTGATTTTTTGTTATGGTACAATTATTTTGGGACATATTTTGAGATAAACTTAACAGACATCTTGAATATAACTAGTAACAATAATTACATTCAAAACACACATCCATCCAAACACCAGTTTCCTATCTTAATATCTACTTTTTAAATTTTAACCATATAAAACACAAGTCTGCATTATTAAACAAAGAGTGTGTAATGCTGTTAATGATATACATTTCTATGATCGTCATCAACATTATTCTCTAGTTAAGAAACGAAGAAAACTGCATACTAACCTTCGTTTACTACCACAGTGCTGCAACGAACGCAGAGACGCGTGAAGAAGTTGCTATCAAGAAAATCGGAAATGCATTTGACAACCGAATCGATGCTAAACGAACTTTAAGAGAAATCAAGCTTCTCCGCCACATGGATCATGAAAATGTAAACTTTCTTGCTGACTGTGTTTAACCAGTTTTTTTTTAATTAAGCTTAATAACATTAAACATTAAAACTTGTATTTATTTTATTAATTGAATTTGTTTTGTGTTTAATATATGCAGGTAATTGCAATCAAAGACATCATACGGCCTCCGTTAAAGGAAAACTTTAACGATGTGTACATTGTGTATGAGTTAATGGACACTGATCTTCATCAGATAATACGCTCTAATCAACCACTGGCCGATGATCATTGTCGGGTCGGGCCCCACTACACCTGTTTTAGAATTTGAATATATTATATTTTATTATTTGACATTTATAATACTTGGTTTGCAGTATTTTCTGTACCAAATTCTTCGAGGTCTAAGATATGTTCACTCTGCAAATGTCTTGCATCGCGATCTAAAACCGAGCAACTTGCTTCTGAATGCTAACTGTGACCTGAAAATCGGGGATTTTGGACTTGCAAGAACGACTTCTGAAACAGATTTTATGACTGAATATGTTGTTACTCGTTGGTACCGGGCCCCAGAATTGCTTTTAAACTGTTCAGAATACACGGCAGCTATTGATATCTGGTCGGTCGGTTGCATTCTTGGTGAAATTATGACTAGACAACCCTTGTTCCCTGGCAAAGATTATGTTCATCAACTTAGACTCATCACAGAGGTACCTTAAATCTAGGGGTATTTTGGTAATTGACGTTTTTTTATAACTAATTAGTTTTACACTAAAAATAATCAGAAATTTATAATTAAGTTAACCACACCTTAAAGCTAGGGGTAGTTTGGTAAATATACATTATTTTAACTAATAATTAGTTTTACCCTAAAATAATCAAAAAATTAGAATCAAGTTTACCACACTGTAAATCCAGGGGTAGTTTGGTAATTTTACAGTTTTCTTTATTAATATTAAGTTTACCCTAAAGTTATCAGAAACTTATCCAAGTTTGTCACACATTAAACCCAGGGGTAATTTGGTAATTTTACGTATATATCAATAACTAGTTTTACTCTTAAACTAATAAAAAAGTTATAATAAAAACCAATTAAGATTTTGTGGGTCCCACTATATTATTGTATGCTAGTTTGACCATGTGTGTTTCGGGTATAGCTGATAGGTTCACCAGATGATGCGAGTCTTGGATTCTTAAGAAGCGATAACGCGAGACGATACGTTAGACAACTTCCTCAGTATCCAAAGCAGCAGTTCCCTGCTAGATTCCCAGACAAATCTCCCGGAGCTTTGGATTTGCTTGAAAAAATGCTCGTGTTTGATCCAAATAGACGTATCACAGGTATAACTCGTTATTATAAACTAGAATCACATTATACACGCATCCAAAGTTCCAAACACTCCATATGTTTTTGATTTTACAGTTGACGAGGCTCTGTGTCATCCGTACTTAGCACCTCTTAATGATATCAATGAGGAGCCGGTATGCCCGAGACCATTCAGTTTTGACTTTGAGCAGCCGTCTTGCACTGAGGAGAATATCAAAGAGCTCATCTGGAGGGAGTCTGTAAAATTCAACCCCGACCCGACTCACTGAGTCAGAAGAAACATAAACATATGCATAGGTGTTATATGTATGTGCACTAGTTAGACAATTATGACATGATTCTATAAGTATTTTATTATATCCTGTTATGTTCTTTCCATTTTTAGAAGGTATAAACAATCCACATTGCTGAATTTGTTACTTTGGTGTTTATTTACGCGTGATTTTTCTTTCCAGTTTTAGAAAGTAGAGAATACTACTATCAATAAATCCATTCTTGTGACTAGGTTTGTGAATCAAATTGTTGTTTGAACGGGTTCGGATATTGAACTGGTCGTATTATCGGTCTACTGGTCGGAAACTCGGAACGGGAGTTACAAAATATATAATGTCATTATTAGTTTTCTAATCATTAAAGATGGTTATAACATACTGACTCCGTCCCATTAACAGTGTCAACGCTTCCTTTTTTATTTGTCCCATTACAAATGTCCACTTTTTAAATTTATTAGCCAATTTCCAAATTTACCCTTGAACACACACAACTAACATTAATAAACAATATTTATGGACCCAATTTCCAAGGGCATTATTGTCATTTAGTAAGCAAAATACCTTAAATTTTGTGTTTTTCAAATTAAGACACTTTGACCGGGACAGAGGGAGTATTAGCTGGTTGCTTGTCATCAAATGCAGTACAAATTATATGCATTACATAACCATTATTGCAGCTTCAGGATTCATCTTTATAGACTTATCCGAATCATAAACACTATTTTCAGCTACTGAAAGATCAAGAACTATAAATATAACGATTTTTTCAAAATTTTTAATATGACAATTTTCATAATACGTTACGTAATTAGCTACAAAATACACACTAATACGTTATACGCCTGCTGTTTTAAAATAATAAGAATCCTGATTAATACATTGCTTACTCTTTTACAGTCTAAAGATGTTTTTTACTCTCTGAAATATAATTCCAGATTAAATTATCTGTTATGCTTACGATTAACATCAAAGCAACCGTGTAATGAAAAGAAAACTTATTATGGTCAACACTATTCATTACTGCTAAGTTACTTACAGGCGGTTCAAACCGTTCAGTTTGAAAGGTAGAAGACATATTTAATTCTCATTGATACATAAATCACCACTTAAACGACTCGTTGGACAAATCTAAGCACGTAAACAAAATGTATCAAAATGATGATAGTCAGCATTTTGAGCTTCGAAATAACAATCAAAAACCGTTAACGAGTTAATGGAAAAAGAATAATATCTGGTTTTTCATAAGTACGATAAACATGTTCATAGTCACTTAGAAATAACATTAGTTAAAACTCTTGGAAGCCCTTTTCTCCCACATCCATCAAACACACGTCGTCCGCAGAAGCGTTCTCTAAACAAGTGTAATCAATGCCAAAGCAGGAACATAGTTTACAACAGAATAGCGTCTCTATCGGGCGCATTCTCCAATATTCAGGTGTCTTCCGTGAGTGAATAATCCCCATAGCTTGAATCATCTCTCTTCGATTGAGTCTGCTAAAGTCCTCATACTCAAACTCATCGAAATCAGCAAACTTTGTGATAGGGGTGTAACCGTCCATATTGTATCTAGGCGTACGGTCTGGGTCGTAGCTGGCAACAACGGCGCTGGCAGTTTCCCGATTGCTGCAAAAAGATAAAAATGTTCACAACTCAAAATATAAATCAAAAACGAAAAAAGTAAAAAAAAACTATTTTTTTTGAATTTTTTTCATCATCATCATCATCATCGTACTATTTTTTTTGAATTTTTTAGGGGGTTTTATTAAGATCCACAACCCCTAAAAAAATTCAAAAAAATCATAGCTCAAAATATAAATCAAAAACGAAAAAACCAAAAAAACTAAAACGTTTCCTCCGTTGTCCTCGTTGAAAAACAACAAACACCGAGAAATGAACCGAAACCGAAAAGGCGACGAAAACGAAAACTGAACCGAATTGATCGAAACCGAAAAAATCGATCTAAACGAAACAAAAGAAACCGAAACCCAACCCGTCCAGTGCGAAAACTCGTGTCGGATCGAAACCTGATCCGAGCCAAAACCTAAACCGAACTCGTTCCAATCCAAAACACGTTTTAACCCGAACTGCCACTTTTCCTCAAGACACTAACCCACATCGACCCGTTTCTTTGAACTTGTCGACCCATTTTGACCCGAAAATAAGATGGTGGAATTTCAAGTGACCCATTTAGTTAAAATCTATGACTCAGACCAACCCATATGATTTTTAAAACAACCCAAATTGACCCATTTGAAATGGTTTGGGTCAAGATTGCCACCTCTACTTAAAACGATAAGGGAGGGTATTTAAGGAAAAAGAGCACACTATTCCCAGCCAGTTGGCAGATGAGGGTTGAAGTAGGCCCAAAAACACCAAATTTTGCGCTAAGCCAAATTCAATGTTTTCATATCATCAGAGTTGCTGTGCCACTCGGGACGCTTCATGATATCAACTACTTCCTTCACCAGAAGGTACAAATGATACGGAATACGATCAGGTGCAGTCCCAGGAGAATAAGAACCGAATTGGACTGGCAGCTTAACGGTCGGCCTGCAGAAACCTTCCTAAACAATCAGAGCAAATAATTAATAAAAATTAAGAGCAAATAATGTCGAGTAGCGATTCAAATATCATAATTCATAAGAGATATGTCAAATAAGATTCATACAACAGGAGCTAGCTATTTATAAACCCATTACTTTACTAGGCGCCAAAAGGTTTAGCAAAATTTCTTAAAATCCTGGTTTCATATCAATTCCTTTAAAAACGAAATAATAAAATTCATAAAACACAAGCTAGCTATTTATAATAACGTTAACAAGCACCAAAAAGTTTAGCAAAACATAATTTCCTAAAGGCCTTGTTTTATATTAAATTATTGGTTCACGCCATCACCTTGGTTTTAAAGCGTGTTTGGTCCAAAAATCTGACACGAGCGCATCACGTATGAGATAAACTCTTTATCAAAAGAATGCTAAAAATACAAATCATACATAAAAACTGATAAGAACCGTTATGCTCATGTAATAATAAGATGAAGAATCGTGGTTTTTGGTTCAAATCAATAAAAAGATGAAGAATCGTGGCTTTTGGTTCAAATCAAGAAAAGCAAATTATTTCTGAAACCAAAAAAAAAAATTGTTTAGGAACCATAATGGTTCAAATCAAGCATATGCTAAAATGTTGATTGTACATACAAGATAAAGACAAGCTAGCTTGGCTTCAATAACATATCTTCCTAAAACCTTTTTTTCATGTCAATTTCTTTCAACCAAATCAGCTAACAGGTACATGTGATTATAAACTTTGATATATAGCAATACCTCTCCTCCTGATGAACCGGATTGAATAGACTTCGTATCCTCTTCCTAAAGAATTACAGCAAATAAATTAGAATAATAGCAATAAAAATGAGAATATCTTAATTTTATGTTACAAGACAGACTAGCTATAACTCTATGATTAATCTGGGGAAAGTTAACGTACAAATGAAATTAACGTGCTAAACATGATAATCAAGTAGAGTAATTATATATACAAGTAGAGTAATTATGTAATTACTCTAATAATTACTCTATGATGTAATTACATAATTACTCTACTTGTATATATAATTACTTTACTTGATTCTCATGTTTAGCTCGTTAATTTCATTTGTATTTGATCCAAACCCTGATTAATCACCAAATGTTATGAAAAGCATGACATTAAAAAACCCGTGTATTGCAACCAAATCTGTTAACATGTATATGTGATTATAAACTTTAATACCTCTTCTGTTGACTCGGATTTAGTAGACTCCGTATCGTCTTCCTAAAGAATTACATAAAATAAATAAATTAGACTAATAGCATCTGATCAGTAAACAAAAAATGAGGATATCCTTTATGTCAATTCATTTAAAAACAAAATAAAATTCATAAAACACAAGCTAGCTATTTATAATAACTTTAATTAGCACCAAAAAGTTTATACATAAAAACTGATAAAAACCGTTAAACTCATGTAATAATAAACCACAAAAAAGTGTTTAGAAACCATAATGGTCCAAATCAAGCATGCTAAAATGTTGATTGTACATAAATGATAAATACAAGCAAATTCCTAAAACATTGTTTCATGTCACTTCCTTTCAACCAAATCAACTAACAGGCCAATGTTGTAAAACTCGCTAGGCGGTCCCTAGGCGGCCAACCCCCTTGTAGGGAGTACTCGGCATGTACTCGGACATGATAAATACAACATAAATGAATTATTAGATATTATATATATGTTAAGATAAGCAAAATTCACGTCAAAATAAGCATAATTCATATGGAAAAAACAAAACATAATTCAAAAAATTCATGTTTTGTTATTTTTATTTTTTACTAAAAATAAATAACAAAAAAATAAAAAAAATTAAAAAATTGTGGCCGAGTTGACCTTGGAGGCCGAGTACTCCGACTTTTGACCAAGTTGGACCTTGGCGAGTAATAGTGGCCGACTTGGGAAAAGGCGGCAAGGTTGATGTCCGAGGACCTTGGAATCGCCGATTCCAAGGCCTTGGAATCCGACTTTTACAACGTGTGTGTGATTATAAACTTTGATATATAGTAGTACCTCTTCTGATGACTCGGACAAAGTAGACTTCGTGTCCTTTTCCTAAACAATTACAACACCTAAATTAGAATAATAGCATCGGATCAGTAAACAAAAAATTGAGGATATCCTATATGTTACAAGACAGGCTAGCTATAAATATACCTCGTTCGATGTCTTGAATTGAATAGACTCGGTATCCTCTTGTTTAGTATACTCTTCCTAAAGAATTACAGCAATAATTAAATTAGAATAATAACAACAAATAATGAGGATATATATCCTTTATGTTACAAGACAGACTAGCTATAAATAACCCTATGATTAATCACCAAATGTTATGAAAAACTAAATTTCCTAAAACCCGTGTATTACAACCAAACCTGTCTCATCATTACCCGTGTATTACAAATTTATAACAAGATTATAAATTTTGATATACAACATTACCTGTCTCATCAAAAACTTGTAGGTTGAAAGTGGTTTGCAGTTCCCAGCGATAATACAGGTTTTGGTTTTTTGATAAAAAGAGGTGGTTGTGATATACTGATTCCACGCTGGATCTTCCTTAAGCCGACACACTCTAGGTATTGCACAAAAAATATTTAAAACATCATTAACCAGATCCCATTTAAGACAATAAGCATCATCTTTGTCGTCGTTGTTGTAGGCCTTCAACTCTTCAGAAATAGACTTCTTCCCCTTAACCATCTTTACACAATGAGAGTAAATGAATTATTATTAAGCATTGCTTTGTTCAGACATATCAATTACTTTTAACCAAATCATCAACAAATAATAGGCTTAATTAATTATGTGATGATATATAACAATTGGGTAGAGATACTGTACGCTAATGCCTTAACGTACGATAGGTACGCGAGACGCTCAAAGGCAAAAGTACTAAACGCTCAACCAAAAACCTAAAACGTTCAAAAACGGTTTTCGTGAAAAAAGGTGAAAAATTGATCGATTAACCATCCAAAACTGTTTTTTTTCGGTGAACCAATGATTAATTCAATATGTATTGACGATTCCGAGATGTTTGGATGTGATTTCATGGATCGATTCCGTGAAAAAATGGATCCACGTACCTATTGTACGTTAAGGTATTATCGTATTGAATCTTTTCCCTATAACAATTATTATACCTCTTCTTTTTCTTCTTCTTCTTCTTCTTCTTTTGTCAAGGGTACTTGATTGCACTCCCTATTATCTTCCTAATCAATCAAAACAAATAATAATATATAAATTAGAATTCATATAACTCTTTGCATGCATGCATGTGCTTATGTAGAAACGACCGAAAGGCGAAAACTTATTAATTAAAAGAAAGGAATGAATGGTATGCTTACATTATCATCCTCCTGAGATCTCTTCCTCTTCATCTCATATGATGGCACGTTAATTACTGATGAATGAACAATATTATGGTGAAGAATCCAAAACCTTAGAATATATATGTTTGGGCCGGGTTTGGGCCTGTGCAGGCTAGGCAGCAGCACAGGGCCCAAAAGGAAAAATCTAAACTACAGCCTAGAGGTGCACAATAACCCGAACCTGGAACCGGACCCGAAATAGAAACTCGCAACCGGTTTTTTTAATACCTGGGTTATTAATACCCGAACTCATACTGTGACATCCCACATCGGTTGGGAAGGCGAACTAAGCCTTCTTTATAAGGAGGTGGATACCTTCCCCATCATAACGCGTTTTTGGCGCTTAATGGTAATGGATGAGAGGAGAGTTCCACAGTTAAGCGTGCTTAGGTGGGAGAAGTATGAGGATGGGTGACCACCTGGGCAACCAAAAGCAAATCCGTGAGGCGATGGTGGTACGTCTCGGCCAAAGCGGACAATATTATGGTGCGGTGGTAGCTGGGCTATTACACATACCCGACCCTACCCGTAGGGTACGGATAGGGTATGCATTTCGGTACTCAAACCCGAACCCGCAAATATGCGCAAACGTGATTGAAGATTTCTATTTTCTTGTAATTTCCTTTTCTTAATTAATCATCTGACGTTGAAAATATGATTTTCATAAAGTTGTGATTAATGCGTGCTTATTGTCATCTACATTGAAATTTTTAAGTGGTTTGTTTTTACGTTTTAAGTACCCCTATCAAAGAAAGGATGATTGCATCATAGATTTGTTGGAAAATATGTGGAAAAATATAAACTAAGAATTCATTTTATTGAAGTTTACTCCTTCCGTCTCATTATAAGTGTTCACATTTTTTTTTATTTGTCTCATTACAAGTGTCCACTTTCAAAATTTTATTAGTCAATTTCCAAGTTTACCCTTAAACACACACAACTAACATTAATAAACAATATTGATGGACCCACTTTTCAAGGGCATTATTGTCATTTGGTAAGAAAAAAAAGGCAATCATTCAATACACCTTAAAACTTTGTATTTTTCAAACATGAACACTTATAATGGGACGGAGGAAGGAGGTGTTTCAACTTTATTAAGGAAGGGATAGAAGAAACCAATTATCAATTTGTCACCCATGTAATGGATTTAGATGGGTAAAAGTGAAACAATATACAATTGCTGACATTATTATGTTTTGAAAAAACACTATAAAATCAAGAATTATATCCTTTACAATTTAAATATAGTGTTGACATACTTTAAAACAAAAACTGATAGATGTAACATGCATATAACGTTTGTAATTATAAACATATGCTAACTCATAATCGGAGAATCCTAGATTTTTGTTTCCGTTAACGAAATCTAATTCATGCGAGGTTAGTCATTCCTCCGTCTTGTCCAAAATCGAACAAAACAAAGATATCTACTCCATTGATTTAGACGGTTCAGTTTTTAGTTTTGTTTCCCACATAGTAACTACATTTGGACTTATTTTAGCCTCTTGAGTATTATATGTCATTCATGAGGATTCAAGTGACACGCTTTATCTATTTATTCCTCATTTTTATATTATTAATAATTAGTAATTTAGTTATGAAAGCATATAACGAATTAATATTTATTGTGTAAAAAAACAAAAAAAAAACATTTAATGAATTAATATTTTGTTGGTTGTTTAAAAAAAATTATTTATCCATGAGAGAATTGCTTTCTAAATTTTTGGATATATTAAGATTGATGCAAGAGGTAGGGGGGATCAGTGCCCACCTTACTCTATAAGTGTAGTAGTCGACCGACCCTTTAAAAAAATTAGAGATATATCATCATCATCGTATTCAGTAAATCTCATAAATAACAATGTTATGGTGGGGTATAAGAATTGTAAGATGTAGACAAACTTACCACTGCCCTGTAGATATAGAGAGACTGCTTTCGTTGAGACTCTCGGCTCGATTTAATTTCATTTAGGTATTTCAGAAAAAGATACTAACCAAGTTTCATAATTTTTCATCTCAAGTTAACCTGGAAGAAGATGATCACTATTAAGTAACAAGGATTCATATAATTTCCATTAAGGTCACTGATTTTTTTTAAAATTTAACAATATTGAAATACCTAATACAAGTTGAGTGACTTTAGAGGAAAAAAAAGGTTTTTGAGTGACTTTAGTGGGCACTCCAAACACGACCGAGCCAAATTTTCCGTCTTTTTACTTATAAAAATCGGGTCTCTTTAATGACCTACTTAAGTTGAATGAGCCAACAAACTCACTCACCTCGGCTCAATCTCGGAAGTCTGCTCGTTTAAATAGAATTTATATAATGACAGAATCTTAACTCATTTGCAGCATCCCTCTTCCTATAAATGATATATCGCATGTCAAACCCACAAGATTGTGAGCATCTTAAACTTTCTCCACAAAAGGTGGTAAACATAGGGTGTAGAAAAGTAAAACACCTTAACCAATATATTACTAATAAGTATAATGGCGGACTTTACGATATTGAAACCCAACTGTTTCTATACATGTACGATAACAATCCTAAAAACGTAGAGGGAAAGCTATATGGGATTGAAGAGCTAAAGATTTATACCGACAAACGGGAAATTCGGGAGATGATTAAGAAAAACTTCATTGTTGGGCCAAGATATCCGATAATAGCGTCGTGCCACATGTTTAACTTCGAACGCGAAGATGCAGTGGGAGCGAATCCCGAGCATCCATTTGTAAGAACAGTTGATCTAGAGCTTGGTCAAAGCCCCCGCACTCACGCGGTTGTTATAATTGGCATGTACATGTCATCTGCTCTGAGAGATTACATGTTCAGTTTCAAAACTCGCATGACCAAGATTGAGGAACTAAGAACCACATGGGTAACCTATGAGTTTTTTAAACTATGCATATAGTTTATTTTGTCCCCCTCTTTTTTTCGGAAGGAGGTAGGTTATTTTAGGGTCAGAGTAAGGGTTTGGTTTTTTAAACAGAGTCGTGGTCAGGTCTCTTTTAACGATGCGTGAGTGATTAGGTATTTTTATCCGATTCTGGAGTATTAAATTTTTTTAGCCGAGAGGTTTTCGAGATTTTTTGGTTTGATAAAGTTATGTAAGATGTGGGGATTAAATGAACACGGTGAAACATGCGCTTTAGATGAATGTTTATACCCAATCTTCTTCATTCATGTGCGTAGAGAACCCAAGAATTTCTCAGACCTTGTTAATAGCTGATAAAGGTTCTTGGATAGTTTGAGTTTGAGCCTACATCTTCTCCTCAAGTCGGCGCTGTATTTAATTTTAGAAATATGAGCCTATATTATATATGAGTTTATATTTTATATATTTATATATATATATATAGAGAGAGAGAGAGAAAGAGAGAGAGACGGGTTAAATAAATGCTTACAAGATATTATGCGGCTTTAGCATCAATCGTCCCATCGAACAACTCTGAGCTTGTTTAGCATTACTTATTATAGCAAGAACTTGTGTATGTTGATGTTCCTCCTTGGTTTACGACTTTTTGTTCACAATTTGCTTTATTCGCTGCATAATAAAAACATGACTTATGCATAATAGTTTCATGGTTTAAGAAAGTCACACAAATAACATGGCATATGATAACTAGTTTATTTGTTTCAAGTTGCCACATTTACACACATCTCATAATTAGGGGTGTAAAAATGCTCTAAACCGATTAACCTAACCCGGATAGACCAATTAAGGTCGGGTTAAATGAGGTAGAAAAAAGTTTTAATCAGATTATTCTGGTTGACCCGACAAACCCGAATTATTAATAGCGTCGAATTACAAGTTCGTTTTTAATAATTTATCGGTTTCGGGTTAACCCAAATAACCCAATCTAGTTCACCAAAGGCCAAATGCCCACCTACCAAGCCCTTTATTAATATCTTTTGCACTTTTTATATGAAAGAGATAACCTCATAAAGTTCCAAAAATTGAATGTAGCTTTTTAGTGGTTTATTTGTTAGCACATCAAACAAACGTTGAACCCATATAATGATTACTAAGTTGAAAAAAAATAATAAAAAATAAAAGAGAAAAAAAAACCACTAAAAGACAAACTGTTAAAAAGAAGTGTTCATATTGGGAGCTTCTTTAAATAACCTTGGTCTAAACAGTGGCTCGAAACCAAACAACTCAAGTGACATTTTCAATATCTGTTATTTAACTTCAAAATATAGTGTGCCCAACTAACACGACAAACCTGGCCCGACTAACACGAACACGATTAACCCGAACCTAATGGGTGGGGTTGCAGGTTAGTTTTAGTTTTTTAAGCCCAATAACCCGACCCGATATGGGATTAAAAACTATATATAATTATGATATTTTTTACACATATTCATACACATTACAAAAAAAATAAAAATAAAAATAAAAAATCCATACATACACAGTAACACAAAATATGGGGTCAAGTACACACATACAAACCCATAATTCCAAAGATTAACTTGTGATACATAATAAAATCTAAGCATATAACGTCTATGATAACTAAAATATCATGTATTAATAACATCTATTACACCTAAAATAACATGTATAACTTAAATCGCCAGATTTTGTTCTTACATGTACTTCGGTGACGGATTAAGAACCACCGGCAGCAGTAGTTAATGGTCACCGGTGTTCATTATTGTAGTGAGATGTTAGGTGAAGATCGAAACAGTGGTGGCCGCTAAACACCGGTTGGTGTTTGGTGGAGGGAGAGAAGTGGTGTTAATATAGAGAAAAAGAAAGCTGATGGAATGGAGAAAAATAAAGAGGCTATTTGGGATTCTTTATTCCACCTCTTATAAGGCCATGTTTAGTGGGTGTGGGCTCAGACGAATTTTGGGCGACATGGGGCTAGAACACCGCCCCCAGACGATAAGTGTGCGAAAAGAGGCGGGGCGTGGTCTTTTTCTCGCCCAGCATGTCTCTGTTGTTTTATTTGTTTATATTATTATATATATGTGTGTGTAAGATATATATATATGTATATATATTATTATTATATTACTATTTGTATATGTATATATGTTGTGTGTGTGTGTGTATATATGTAAACCAACCGAGCTATCTGTTTCAATTTCCCGACCCGAACCTAAACATGTACGCCAACCGAGCTATATGTTTTTTTTATATTTTTATTTATGTATTTTTTTTAGTTATGTATCTTTTTTTTTGAATTTCTTTTTAATTTTAATGCATTTTTATTTAATTATTTGAAGAAATTGGTTTTTATTTGATTAGTTTAATTATAAAAAGAAAAATAATAAAAAAAGATGCTGTGATCTCAATTTGTAGCCCCTACACCACTACACCCCAAAAACAAATTTGCCCATTTTGCTGACTTGACGCCACGTGTCACAATTCGCCCCCAAATTGTAGCCCCTCCACTACACATAGCCTAACTTAGAGGAATCATAGCCCGTGCCCCATCCATATCTCTATAATTACACTACAAAACACTAATTTTTTTTTCCTGTTTATTAAATAATATTTTTTATACTTTTATTATTACAGTTTTCTCTCTGCTCCACTCACAACCAATTCAATTAATATTAAAAAATAAATGGGGACAAACTTTCTTTCTTCAAATTTACAAAAAATCACTACATTTATCTCTGCACCTTATAATTTACACTCAAAATCATTCAAAATTCTACCCTATAATTTACCAACTCCTCTCACATAATTATGAGGATGAGTTGGGAATGCTCTTTACAAATAAGTCATAAGTTACAAATATGTAAGAAGATAAAAATAACTAATTATAAGTTATAAGAAGACAAAAATAAGGAATCTCAAACAACCCCAACCCCAAAGTGCCGTAAAATATATCCTCTAAATTATTTCTTTTTTAGGAAATATCTCGTAGAATAGTTTCAAACTTTCAAAAGTGTTCTAATTAGGTCACTCATGCATATTTTTCTCAAATCGGGTCACTAAATCTTCAAATCGAGTCTCACCGATTTTTTTATTTGTCAAGAAAGAAATGGAGGATAAGATGTGGGGGTCGGAATTTGCAATATATGTAGTTATATTTTTAAAAAATTAAAAAACGTTAATTATATTAAAATTCAAAAATAAAAAATAAAATTCACGTCGCCACTCAACGTTAACATCAACAGGAAGATAAAAAGATTTCTTATGTGAAACAAAAAATAAAATTGTTAAAAAAACATGTTAAAACCTTTAATTTAATAAAATATGAAAGTTGAGTAACCTAATTGAAACACTTTTTAAAGTTGAATGACTTAATTAGAAAACTTTTAAAACTTGATTACTATTTTATGAAATTGCCCATTTTTTTACTTTTAAGGCTACTTCTTTTTTGTTTTGTAGTGATGTAGAATGAGTTCAAAACATAAATAAAAACAAAATTGTAAGGTTGGCTCATGGCTGGCATTGTACACTTCTTTATCTTCTGGTACTTCACCAATCGCCAGTACAGTTTTGTTATTGTCTTATCTGTTTATTTAATAAGACATTCTCAATTTCTTCTTTACTTTTAGTTTTTTTTATACACCTTTAAAAGTTAATTTTTTATAAACCTTGTATATACCATGATGATATGCTTATTTAAATCTACGCTTTGACAACAATTTAATCAAAATAGAATTGTAAGTGGTAGCGTACAAGTTATTAATGCGCAAACGTTACAAGATGTCAAACGTGTAGGAGTCGGCTGACCCTTTAAAAAATATAGAGGCATATCATCCTCAATCTCGTACTCAGTAAATCCCACTAATAGCAAAGTTATGGTAGGGTCTGAGAAAGGTAAGATGTAGACAGTCTTACCACTAAACCGTAGGAATAAAGAGGTTGCTTCTGGTGAGACCCTCGTCTCGATTTAATGCCGGTATTTAAGAAAAAAGATACTAATCAAATTTCATAAATTTTCATCTCAAGTCAACCTGGAAGAAGATGATCACTATAAAGTAATAAGGATTCATATAATTTTCATTAAGGTCACTGATTTTTTTAAAAAATTTAACAATATTTGAATACATAATAGAAGTCAAGTGACTTTAGAGGGGAAACAAAGGTTTTTGAGTAACTTTAGTGGGCACTCCAAACACTACCGAGTCAAATTTTCCGTCCTTTTACCTATAAAAATCTGGTTTCTTTAATAACCTACTTAAGTTGAATGAGCCAACAAAGTTTGCTTTCTCATTAAAATAAAAAGTTTCAGGTTAGAAAAATGTCAAAAAACTTCGATGCAACCACAACGGATCTTGCTTTAGACTTGAAAATATATCTGATGAGCAGTTTCATGCTTCTCCCATTGCTTTGAATTCGGTTCAATATAGCTTGAAGTACCGACCGACCCAACATCCAGAATGGCTGATACCCATACAAGTTCGGTCTTCGGTCTCATAATTAATTTACAAAACTATGTTGTATATTGCAATCACTCGTCCACTAAATAGTATCACACGTGTTTATATCTAGTGTCATGGAGAAACAAATAAAAAAGAAAAGAAGATAGCAATAATGTTGAGAGATTAACAATAAGTACAAGTTATTAGAAATGTTTGCATCTTACAATGTACTCATCAATAGAAAGATTTACATAACTAATTGTTGCAATTAAACACATGATTAAACAAGTATTCTCCAAAATATGGAACCAAAGGACTCCTTATTGTATTTCATTTGCGGCATCCCATTTTATAACAATTATCTATCGCATTTTGAGGCCACAAGATTACGGAAACCTTAAACTTTCTCCTCAACAGTTGGTAAACGTATGTGAAATTCGGGAGATGATTAAAAGAAACTTCATCGACACGCCAGAATACCCGATAATCGCGTCGTGCTAAACATCTTAACTCATTTACAGCATCCCTCTTTCTATCAATGATCTATCGCATGTCAAACCCACAAGATTGTGAGCATCTTAAACTTCTCCACAACAGGTGGTAAACATCGGGTGTAGAAAAGTAAAACACCTTAACCAATATATTACTAATAGGTATAATGGCGGACTTTACGATATTGAAACCCAACTGTTTATATACATGTGCGAGCAATCCTAAAAACGTAGAGGGAAAGCTATATGGGATTGAAGAGCTAAAGCTTTATACCGACAAACGGGAAATTCGGGAGGTGATTAAGAAAAACTTCATTGTTGGGCCAAGATATCCGATAATAGCGTCGTGCCACATGTTTAACTTCGAACGTGAAGATGCGGTGGGAGCGACTCCCGAACCACATTGGTAACCTATGAGTTTTTTAACCTATGCATATAGTTTATTTTTCCCCCCTCTTTTTTTGGAAAGAGGTAGGTTATTTTAGGGTTAGGGTTTGGTTTTTTAAGTAGAGTCAGGGTCAGGTTTTTTTTAGCTTGAGTGAAGGGTTAGGATTCTTTTAACGATGCGTGGGTGATTAGGTATTTTTATCCGATTGTGGAGGATTAATTTTTTTAGCCGGGAGTGTGGGTTAGGTTTTCGAGATTTTTTGGTTTGATAAAGTTATGTAAGATGTGGGGATCAATTGAACACAATGAAACATGCGCTTTAGATGAAGGTTTATACCCAATCTTCTTCATTCATGTGCGTAGAGGACCCAAGAATTTCTCAGACCTTGTTAATAGCTGATAAAGGTTCTTGGATGGTTTGAGTTTGAGCCTACATCTTCTCCTCAAGTCGACGCTGTATTTAAGTTTAGAAATATGAGCTTATATTATATATGAGTTGGGGAAGGTTATTTTGAGAACCATGGTGAGTTTTAAGAACTTTAAGAACTCAATTTTGAACCACGCATTTAATTAAATGATATGAAATATGTGGCTGAGATTAAATCTAATTAAAAAATGAAGCAGGAGAGAGAATAAGTATTTTTGATAATTACGCAAGTTTAAACGTTAGTTACACATGTGTAAAAAGTCGATTCGGTGTGTAAAAAAATATAGTAATTTTTTGCACATTACTTACACTTACGTATTACACATGTGTAAAAAAAAATTCGAAAAAAAAATTGTTAAGTTGAGTTCTTTCGAGTTCTTAAAACTCAAAATGGTTCTCACTATATGAGTTTATATTATATATATATATATATATATATATATAGAGAGAGAGAGAGAGAGAGACGAGTTAAATAAATGCTTACAAGATATTATGCGGCTTTAGCATCAATCGTCCCATCGAACAACTCTGAGCCGATTTAGCATTACTTATTGTAGCAAGAACTTGTGTATGTTGATGTTCCTCCTTGGTTTACGACTTTTTGTTCACAATTTGCTTTATTCGCTGCATAACAAAAACATGACTTATGCATAATAGTTTCATGGTTTAAGAAAGTCACACAAATAACATGGCATATGATAACTAGTTTATTTGTTTCAAGTTGCCACATTTACACACATCTCATAATTAGGGGTGTAAAAATGCTCTAAACCGATTAACCCAACCTGGATAGGCCAATTAAGTTTGGGTTAAATGAGGTAAACAAAGTTTTAATCAGATTATTATGGTTGACCCGACAAACCCGAATTATTAATAGCGTCGAATTACGCGTTCGTTTTTAAAAATTTATCGGGTTTCGGGTTAACCCAAATAACCCAATCTAGTTCACCAAAGGCCAAATGTCCACTTACCAAGCCTTTTATTAATATCTTTTGCACTTTTTATATAAAAGAGAGAACCTCATAAAGTTCCAAAAATTGAATGTAGCTTTTTACTGGTTTATTTGTTAACACATCAAACAAATCTTGAACCCATATAATGATTACCAAGTTGAAAAAAAAATAATAAAAAGTAAAAGAGATAAAAAAAACCACCAAAAGACAAACTGTTAAAAAGAAGTGTTCATATTGGGAGCTTCTTTATACCAAACAATTCAAGTGACATTTTCAATATTTGTTATTTAACTTCAAAATATAGAATGACCAAGCTAACACAATGAACCCGGCCCGACAGAACCCAAATAACCCGAACCTTGATGGGTAAGGTTGCAGGTTAGTTTTAGTTATTAAGCCCAATAACCCGACCTGATATAGGATTGACCCGATTAACACCCTCTACTCATAATAGCAAACCTCCCCATTGTTTCATTCGAGACTTGTAAGTGTAAAATGGAAGAGTTTGCTTATTATCCAACACAACATACAATCCAACTTATATACTTTAAAAATATTTTAAAAATTAGTTATACACATTCATACAATCACAAAAGGTGGGCTACTGGGCTCAGTGTCAAGTTTCAACTCATTTACAAAGTAACCGAGTCCGAGTCGGCTCGCAAACCAACTTGTTTATTTTAAAAATTATATGTAATTCTGTTATTTTTTACACATGAATCACATTACAAAAAAAAATAAAAAATTCATACATATACAGTAACACAAAATGTGGGCTAAGTACACACATACAAACCCATAATTCCAAAAATTAACATGTATCATACCTAAAATCACAGCATATAACGTCTATCATAACTAATATATCATGTATTAACATCTCTTATATGTATAACTTAAAATGCCAAGTTTTGGACCACCTGATACACTGGTTTGTAGTTGTGGTGAGAGGTTAGGTGAAGAAAGCAGTGAGAGTTGTAACATATAAATAAAAACAAAAAAATAAGTTATTTGCTTTTTGAAAAGCAAAAATAACTTTTGAAAAGCTACATTTTGAAGTTTTTGAAGTTGTTTTACCAAACATCTTTTGCTTTCAAGAAACAAATAGCAAATAAGCAAGTTTTAAAAGTTCAACCAAACACCCCTAAGTTTTGGCACATGTGTGAACATTCTCATATCATATTGTAAAATGATGATTTTGATAATGTTTTTTAGCCGCATGATGAACTTTGACAATATTTAGTTAAAAAAAACACATATTTTTTTTCAATTTAGATCTAAACCCTATAATCTAACAATCCGAACCGATCTAGCCCGAACTTTAAATAGGTCGGTTATCGGTAACTTTTTCCGGCGAAAGTACCCAAAAAAACCTTCTGTGAGCTCATGGAGTCATGGCATCACTATTGAGTTTTTAAGTAAAATGATCCTAAACAATTAACACATATCTTGAAGTGAAAACAAACGTTATGAGGTTTTTACCTGGGTGTTGAAGGGACTGCCGGCCGGAGATGGTTTAGGAGTTTGCCGGAAAATATGAAGTAGGTGGAGTATTATATATAACAGGAGATGAAGAGTTATGATTTAAAGGGAGTTGTTGAGGAGAGTTAAGTCTATGTGTTTATAGTTATAGCATTAGCAGCTTGAAAGCGATGGAGCACTGTACCATACTAGAAAGTGAGAGATGAAGCAGCTCGGTTAAGGTTTTGAACTTATAATATTAAGTGTCTTGTTAAAATAATAACAATAACAATAATATCTATCTTTTTTTTAACGACCAACTAATTTATAATCTATCTATCTATCTATCTATAATTTATATATACGAAAACCCAAAAATCTTAGGTGTCATGATATGGTCGCTTCCCTCTTTTTTGGAGTCATCAGATTTGCTTAATTTTTAAATAGAGGCTTCTCATGCGTTGACCCAAATTCACGGGTATGAGTCTTATCAAACCCATATATTTCTTAAACGGGTTATAACATCTTATTAAATTAAAAAATAATCTCACCAAATATTTGATATAAAAATCTTATAAAGTAGGGATATACTAAAAATTGATATTTGAATTCACGAGTATAGGTCTTCTAAAAAAACGCCCCCTTTTATAGTCCTCCACTATACATAGCCAACCATCTAACCAGCATTAAACTCACTAAATAAAATTGTTATGAAATTTGTCAGAAATTAGCTTGTAGACTTGTTTGTTTACAAGCCTTTGTATGGCTTAATTCATAAAAGCAATAATTAAATACACCTGAATAGCCAACCATCTAACCAGCATTAAACTCACCAAATAAAATTGTTATGAAATTTGTCAGAAATTTGCTTGTAGACTTGTTTGTTTACAAGCCTTTGTATGGCTTAATTCATAAAAGCAATAATTAAATACACCTGAAGTTTTCTTAATTATTTCCCTGTATATAGATATTACTTGTTTCTCACTTCATAGATATTACTTGTTGTCGAAGCATGAAATGAATCTGACCTGATCCATGACGATGTTTCCACGGATTTCGAGATGAACGAACCACGACTTGATCTTCTTCTTCGATTGCTTGAGACCTGCAATGGCTTTTCGGGGGTGTGGAGGTGACTGCTAAGAAATCCTGAGGATCTCTTGTTTACAGACACAAAAATAGGGTGGTGGCTCTTATTGAGCATGACCCTCTAACAAGGAGGTGGAGACCTCCTTATATAGAGAGCCTCATGGCCACCATCATGGTACCCTAATGGGCCTAGCCCAGTTAGGGTTACCTCCACAAAACCTCCTCAGCCCAATAACATTGTATTAGTCCATATAATAAAATAAGCCAAACATAATAAATTTAGGGTCGTAAAACCGGGTTTAGTACCATACCCCTACAAGCCCCCCAAGTCCAGTGTTGCTCCTAGGCGTGCAAGCGTTTAGGTGGAGCGCTGGACTTTATAAGGTGTGTTAGGACATGAGGCGGTTTTTTTTCCCTTTTCTTCGGCCTTGTCTTTATTGTCTTTGAGTTTTGGGAGGTTTTCTCCATGATGGTGACATGTTGTGATCTTTATGATAATGATGGTGCACTGGCATGAATAAGATATAGCACGCATCATAACAATAGTGGCGCGAGGCCTGATAAAAGATAGAGCGCGCATCTCGATAATGATGCTTAATAGTTTGCGCGCGAGGTAGCTTACGAGCTATAAGAATAATGAAGCTTGCGCGCGAGGCGACTTACGAGCTATAAAAATAATGAAGCTTGCGCGCGAGGCGACTTACGAGCTATAAAATAATGAAGCTTGCGCGCGAGGCGACTTACGAGCTATAAAATAATGAAGCTTGCGCGCAATGTCGACTTACGATAGTGGCGCGAGGCCTGATAAAAGATAGAGCGCGCATCTCGATAATGATGCTCAATAGTTTGCGCGCGGGGTAGCTTATGAGTTATAAGAATAATGAAGCCTGCGCACGAGGCGACTTACGAGCTATAAAAATAATGAAGCTTGCGCACATTGCGGCTTATGAGCTATAATATGACGATAATGACTGGCCCACAAGGGCCTCTTCTACGCAGGATGACTATCCCAGCTTGTTTTCAAAATAATAATGGAGGCGCAATCGGCCAGATAATAATAATGTCATATGTGCTTGTGCGACTCGTAGCCGAACCTGCAAAAACATATCAAATTAGCGCGTGGCCGTTTGGGATATTGTTAGGCTCCCGCCCTAAGATTCGGATGTCTTCCATCGCGATAATGTAGTGGTGGTATACCACGATAGTCCCCTAGTTCATTGCTGCTAAATAAAGTTGTCCTTATCCTGATTTGGGATTAGACTATTCTCATTTGTTGTGTCGCTTACGCATAGGTTTTGGCTTTGTGTCATGCGCAGATGCGCTTGCGCATAGGCTTTGGCTTTGTGTCATGCGCCACGCGCAGATGTTGCATGCGCGTGCGCGTAGACTGTGTGTCATGCGCAGATGTTTCATGCGCTTGCGCATAGGCTTTGGCTTTGTGTCATGCGCCACGCGCAGATGTTGCATGCGCGTGCGCGTAGACTGTGTGTCATGCGCCACGCGCAGATGTTGCATGCGCGTGCGCGTAGACTTTGTGTCATGCGCAGATGTTTCATGCGCTTGCGCATAGGCTTTGGCTTTGTGTCATGCGCCACGCGCAGATGTTGCATGCGCGTGCACGTAGACTGTGTGTCATGCGCCACGCGCAGATGTTGCATGCGCGTGCGCGTAGACTTTGTGTCATGCGCCACGCGCAGATGTTGCATGCGCGTGCGCACAGGCTGTGTCATGCGCCATGCGCAGATGTTGCGTGCGCTGATGTGATATGCGTGAGCATGTGATGCGTAAGCATATGTAATATGCGTGAGCATATGTGATGCGTGAGCATAAGTGGCGCATGAGCATGTGATATGCGACTGCGCTCAAGCATCATGGCGGTGCGCATGTAGGATGGCGGAATGGTTGACCCGCGGTGGCGCGCATGTGACGTGGCTTGTGTTAATAGGTTTAATTATGACGGCGTGTTGAGCGGAGCGGAGCCGCGTTCGGTCTTGTATTCGGCGCGAAGCCGTATGGGTTTTTGAGGATTCCCAACCTTTAAGTTTGGCGCGTGGCCTTATGGGTTTATGAGGATTCCCAACCTTTAAGTTTGGCGCGTGGCCTTATGGGTTTATGAGGATTCCCAACCTTTAAGTTTGGCGCGTGGCTTATGGGTTTATGAGGATTCCCAACATTTAAGTTTGGCGCTTGGCCTTATGGGTTTATGAGGATTCCCAACCTTTAAGTTTGGCGCTTGTCCTTATGGGTTTATGAGGATTCCGAACCTTTAAGTTTGGCGCTTGGCCTTATGGGTTTATGAGGATTCCCAACCTTTAAGTTTGGCGCGTGGCCTTATGGGTTTATGAGGATTCCCAACCTTTAAGTTTGGCGCTTGGCCTTATGGGTTTATGAGGATTCCCAACCTTTAAGTTTGGCGCGTGGCCTTATGTGCGCATGCACGGCGACGGAGTGGTGACTCGCGGGCGCGAGTGCATGGCGGAGAGTTGCGCTCACGCATGTCGGCGGAATGGTGACCCGCCAGCGAGCATGCGTGGTGGCAGTCTTCTGCGCAAAACCCACATGGTGGAGGTCTTTTGCGCGAAACCCACATGGTGGTTCCCGCGGTGGCACATGCATGGCTGCGGAGTGAGAATCCGCGAGCGCGCGTGCATGGCGGCGGAAGCCTGGTAATTTTTGGATCTACAATTTGAGAGATCTGTAATTTTAAACCCAAAATCCAGGTCTGTAATCTAGATCTAGATCTGTAAATCAGATCTAGATAGATCTGAAGCTCGTAGCGGAGAGAATTTAAAACCATCACAGATCCGGAGGCTTGATCATCCGAATCAGGTAGTTTCTTTTTTGCGCAGATCTGGAAGCCTCTTTTAGATCTAAGGATCTTTTTGAGCTTTAATAGAACAAGCCTTGAAGCCTTTTTCTGTAAACTTCCAGATCTGGGTTTTTCCTGGGAGAGATCTGACAGCCGAGACGAAAATCGAAGGGTAGTTCGTTGCCGTCCCACGGATGGCGCCAATGTCGAAGCATGAAATGAATCTGACCTGATCCATGACGATGTTTCCACTGATTTCGAGATGAACGAACCACGACTTGATCTTCTTCTTCGATTGCTTGAGACCTGCAATGGCTTTTCGGGGGTGTGGAGGTGACTGCTAAGAAATCCTGAGGATCTCTTGTTTACAGACACAAAAATAGGGTGGTGGCTCTTATTGAGCATGACCCTCTAACAAGGAGTGGAGACCTCCTTATATAGAGAGCCTCATGGCCACCATCATGGTACCCTAATGGGCCTAGCCCAGTTAGGGTTACCTCCACAAAACCTCCTCAGCCCAATAACATTGTATTAGTCCATATAATAAAATAAGCCAAACATAATAAATTTAGGGTCGTAAAACCGGGTTTAGTACCATACCCCTACACTTGTTTCTCACTTGTTGTAGATCGTCACATAGCTCCTTACTCGACATTCTCTTAAAAACCTCAAAAATACTCCGCTCGAAATCCTCTGTCTATAACTGAGCCAGCTCCACTCAGATCATGTATAAACCAAGTCAAGCTTGGTTCGACCCATTTACATATAAACCAATGTTTTTTTTCTCTATCAATAGGTAATTTACATAGATGTGATTGCCTATCAAAATGCATCGATATTGTTATATAATCCTCACAGACAACACTTTGTGAGGGGCATGAGTGACTCAATGAAGGGAGACTGAGACCAGTTCAATAATGAGAGCGTCCGGGTTTTATCATTAGCCGGCCTTTGGACGGGTAGGTTTTCTCCGTAACTTGAGAGATATTTTTGAGGCGCTTAAGGCTCTGTATGGCTGAGTTGGCCGGTGGCCTTTTGGCATTGATCACCTCGTACAAAATATCTAGACAATTTTTTATCTATTGGTCGTTTAAAAACAATTAAGCAAATATAGTAATAACAATTATTATACAAATTGAAAAGTTTTAAATATAACATGGTTAATAAAATTAAAAGTGTGAATTCATAAATAAAATAAAAGTAATATTGATAGTGCTGTCAACTTATGAAAAAAGGTTTTCTATCCCTGAAATGCATTTATGGCAAATATGGATACGCTATTTTGGTGAAGTAAATACAGGTCACCAACCTAAGTTAAAATGTAATTATATTTTAACTTTATGCAAATTGAGTTAACATTAATTACGAGGTGATATGTTACAGAAGTTGGGTTTGGTGACCGTTTACCATGAATGCCAGCTGTCCACGAGTTACCATCTATGCCAAATGCACAAATCGGTATAAAATTCAAAATCGATTTTGGGTTGAAACCATTTCGGTTTAGTCAATAAAAGTCAAAACCGGTTTATGAACGGTTTTGGTTCGGGTTGAAATCGGTTTTTTGACTATGTATGATCGGTTTATGTTCGGGTTTTGATCGGTTTCGTTTCGGGTTTTGACCATTTTTTGCCGGTTTTGGTTCGGTTAACCTATTTGAAACCAGTGTTGGTGGAGAAAATTACAAACGGATTCCGAACCTACGGTTTCAATCGGTTCGAAACCGGTTTCTGCAAAATTGGTTCTAAACCGAGGTCGGTTTAGTTAACCGGTTTATTAATTGATATGTATAGTACACTATTCCATTCACATTTTTCTCAAATCTGGCATTGGGTTTTTATGGTTAAAGTGGGAAAGCGACTTAGCACTGACATTGTACGTACATTAGTTGAATGAGGTTTAAATTAAGGGGTACTTGGGATTGCTTATTTTCATCAACTTATAACTTACTTTGTGAAAAGTAATAAAGTATTTGGGATTGCTTATATTGTGAGAGGTGAAAATTCCATAAGTTACACTTTTATAGCTTATTAATTTAATAAAAAGCTATAAGAATGTAAAATAAGAAATCCCAAACACCTTTAAGTCTATGCAATGACTTTTTAGGTGGGGGTTGTGTAGAGAGAGTGAGGGGGAAATGATAAAGGAGATAGAGGGTGTTTCATAAAAGTAGGTCTGTTTGTTTATATTTATATATTAATTATTAAAATTTAAAAATTTATTATTATTTCAAGTTGACAAAATGGCAAAAGACGTCCTGTATGTTTGCACAGTTTTTCGATGGACGTCCTTTGGCAAATTTAATGACAGAAAATATCCTTTATGCTTAAAAACTCTATCACGTTACGTCATTTGACATTAAACCTGTTAATTTTTTGGTTAAATCTGGTCATGTGCAAGCCACATGATGGTATTTTTGTAATTTTGCATATTTGTTTAATAATATTTGTTTCGGCATATATCTTTCACTCTCTCTTAACTTCATAAAATCCTAGGCCTTCGAACATCACCTTCACCTGACCTCTCACCACCAAGACAGTCATCGTTGACCACCAAAAAAAACCCACCGCCTTTGAACATCACCTTCGCCCGGGACCGTATCCACCTGACCCCCCACCACCATCAGCATCATCTTTGGTCTTCTGAAACCCTAATCGTAGCAAAACAGGTATCGCCATCAACCCACACCACCGCCATCTGTCGATAATCGAGGTTTTAGGTTGTCGACACTTACCTTAGTGATCGGAATCTTCTTTTGCGTCAGATTCGTGGCCGTTCTCTTTCCTCGTTGTTGGAGAAGACAACTGAATCACATCATCTCGCCTCCGATCGCCGGAAATCACGTCGGAACCATCGTCTCCGTCTTTGATATGGGGGACGATAGCTGCAGAGGTTGTAAAGAGTTTTTGAGAGAGATAGAGAGCTTTTAATTGGTTTTTGGCTGCAGAGGTGGGTGGCGGTGGTGGAGGGGGGAGGACGGTGGATAATGGAGGTTGTAGACGGTGGTTGTTTGGCAATGGTGGTGGTTGAGAGAGAGAGAGAATGTGAGTGTGTGGTGATTGTGTTTAATATGTTTTTATAATTTAGTTTTGATTATTAAATTAACTGTAAATTTACAAATATACCCTCATGTGCAAAGCACATGACCAGATTTAATCAGAAAAATTAACAAGTGTCAAAGGACGTAACGTGATAGAGTTTTTAAGCATAAATGATGTTTTCTGTCATTAAGTTTGTCAAATGACGTCAATTGAAAAACCGTGCAAACATAATGAACGTTTTTTGCCATTTTGTCTTTTAAGTTTTATATTAGTCACTCAATTGTAATTAAGTAAAATAATTGTGGACATTTATTATCTTTTGGTTAATTCTCATAATTTCTCTCCTGCAAAACTAACATATTAATTAACCCTAATATATGTAATAGATCAATAATTATTCATTTCATTTTACACTCTATTTATATTATATCTCTATACTTTTATAAAAATAAATATTAATATATTATTTTACTATATATTCCAAAATACTTGATGAAATCCAAAAATTAACAATAAACTATGTTTGTCAAAGATTGAAAAGAATATAATTTCAAATGTTATAATTAACATATTGTACTATGCATATTATAGAAGATTGTAAAAAAAATTCAAAACTCAAATACGTTTTCATTTGTAAAGTAATTTTTTAATCGTTAAATTATAAATATATGATTAAAACTCGATCCATTTTTTTAAATCAGTTCATTTATCTATTATTATTATTATTATTATTATTATTATTATTGTAAATTGTTATATAAATTTATAAATTAAAATATATGCTTTAAATCTATCCATTTATTTTTTCAAATAGTTTCGTCTACTATATATATGTTAAAATGCAAGGTCAATATATACCAATCACTTTCAGACATGTAATGTTTTATATTTGAAAAAGTTACTACTCAAATTCTTCATTGTTAATATCCATCCAAAGTGACACAAGTGGTGATCAAACTTGAATCTTCAACGGATAACGCAAACTTTTCTACCACTAGGCCACAAATGGGCACTGGACCAACTATATCCTTACCTCTTCCATCCACTTGTCAAGATTTTTACTTCATTGTTCTGACATGATTCGGAAGATCGATTCACTGCGACATTTAAGCCAGCTTTATTAGCTTTTAACATCCTTAAAAATGTGGCGTAACTATCATGGTCGCATGAATTGAAAAGGCCAGCGGTTAGCTCGGAGGCGTGGCTTCCTCCCTCATGGGTGAACCACCAATGAATGCCTGATACCTGCTCATAATTAAAAAAGTATCAGCAAATCATTAAAATGGAATCTCAAAATACTTTGCATGCTAATAGCTTCCTAAAGAGAAAGAAAAAAAAAGATGCGTTTTATTTTTCATTTAAACCAACTTACCTTTACATTAAGAACAATTTTTTTCTCCAAAAATACATTTGGCCTTAGAAAGAACTTGATCACCATGTTTGATTAATTGTTGAGCGTACCAATAAAGAAAGTATTTTGATTTCCGGTTATCAAACGTGCTCGCATTACCAAAAAATCAGAGACATCTGGTTTGGAATTTTACGAGCTTTCCATTTCTGGTACTTGGTCATAGAACCTGTACTGGTCTTCAACAACCTTATTCTCCTAGTTTTTTACCATGTAGTTGTCATAACATGTTACAATGTAGTTGTCTGAAAAAAGCAACAGTATAATAAATGATCTATATGCTTGAAAAGTAAAGTGTAACATATTTTGATTCACATGATATCCAAGTTATGGTAATTAAATCTATACTTGTGATTATGAGATATTAATGAAGTAGAGTGACTCTAGACATGTGTGTGAATTAGTCAATGGTGTGTTGCTTGGTTTAAATAAGGTGAGGCGCAAAGTTGTAGGTGTGAGGCAAAAACTTTACTTGCGAGGCAATCAAAAATAGAATTATACTAAAAATTATTTATGCATGACATATTTAACCAGTCATAAAGACAAACACACATTTATAAAACCTAAACACGTAACATTTATATTTATAAAACCTAATTAGACATGTATACTGTATACACATCAATATTACATAAACAACTATATCATGGATTACCTGAAATGCCCCAACACCTGGATACTCCCAACCGCGCTTTGAACAAGAAGATACCACGGTTCTCCATTTGGACATAACCCGACTTTAATAACCACACTAACTTCATCTTCCAAAAACTTTTTGAAAGTGTTATGCAAGCTTTCCATGAATTCGGAATAAACCTACATATATTTGATAACACTTACATGCCACATTGACCATAATGTAGCCATGTCAATGTTTAATAAAGATAAGTGTATGTTTATTTTCCATTTTCGTTTTATATTTCAATTTCAAGCCTTTATTAGAAGTTATGAAAATCAATGGAGCATAAATTACTAAGTTTTTAAAAAAATTTCAAACACTAAAATTATTCATATTTCCCATTCTGCCTAGAGTACTAGACAACCGATTGATTGTCAAGTTTATTGCCTTTTAAGTCTGTGTGACTCACAAAGTTAATTTATCTATTCTAATAAATAACTACTCATTTTTGCTATTTGTCACTTTTATAGCCTTCTTCACCTTTTTTTTTAACATTTTAACATATGACCCTTATATTTCAAGTTATATCAATATATGAATTCAAGTTTATTTTTATTAAATGTAAATTTTATTTGATTCATTCATTAATATTAATAGTGAAAGATAAGAAAATAAGAAAATATCAAAATTGAAGTTGCAGATCTATTAAAATAAATTTTAAAATCATAGTAAACTATAACTTGTAACACCCCGACCAAAGGCGGATTATACATCGGGGCGCCACATATTGCTTCATTACTCGCGACACTATTGGTGTCAATATTTATTAATACACATTTTATCGCGCTACGCGCAGCGGGGAAAATAAAGAACATAAATCAAACATAAATCAATATATTATAAATTATAACATTCAAACAACATTAACTTGTCTTGATACATTTTAATTCTAGGTCCAAAAGTAAAAACGTCCTACGTGTCCACAAGCTCCAAAACAGCTACTGCAAACCTGAACATGTGTTAAAATAAACGTCAAACACTTGCGTGTTGGTGAGAAATCAAGTTTAATAGATAATCATAGATAATCACAGTAAATCTGCGCGCAACACGTGTATGTCTAGAGTTTAACAAGGGTGTAATCAGATTGTGATCAAGCCTAAGATAGTTCATAGATCATAGTTCAATCCATGCTCCCAATTGAGCATAAAAACGAGAAAATATCTGTGCAAGTGTAAACAAAGAAAACCGTAAACGATAGGTCTCCCGTGTTCAACTAATGGTACCAACGGAACTGCGGAATAGGCCGAACAAAGCGGTTAATGATACACACATACAAATAAACAGCCAAGTAAACGTCCTCAACACATGGGATACTGCGCGACTAAAGTTCATAAACAGTTTTAAGACTCAAGTTTTGTACAAACACATGAACATCCCAAAACATTAAAACTAAAAAGGGATTAGGTACGAGATTACTCACATGATAAACGATGCGGTGATAGATAAAGCAAGAACCAACTTTAAACAAGCACAAGTTAACCTATAAATAAGATTATTGTTTTAACGATTGGTTTTAAGTCTTGATTATAAGTTAACATAATTAATAAGTAAACTATTATATATAATATATATTACCGGAAAAGCAGGAAGAACAAGGAGGAAGACGGAGGCAGAGAGGAAGACGGCAGAGAGAGCAAGGAGCAAGAGAACAGGAGAGATTAAGTGTTTTGTGTGTGATGTGTTATGAAATATTATTATTATTTATAGAAAAACCCTAGGAGACATAATCCCTAGAAAAGGGGAAAAGATCTCAAAAAGCAAAAGATTCCAAAAGCAAAAGATATCAAAAGATATGGCAGCTGCAGGGGGCAAGATAAAGCTGACAGGGAACAGTAACAGGCATGGCGGGTCAGATAAAGGTACTGGTCAAGCATGGCAAAAGCAGATCTCAAAAGATAATGTCAGTCACTTTTTTTCTACCAACCAATGGGGGTTGGTACGCATGCTGCGCCGAAAGTAACTATTCAGACATTAGATAGGTTAGGTCAACAGCACAGAAGATAAGACAACACAAAAGCATACAGGCTGGTATAAACAGAAGATACAAGGGTTAAGCGCGGGAAGGCTGAGTGCGCGAGCGCGAAGGCTGGCACAACAATCCTTAGCGCACTGCGGGAAGAATCACAAATCCTTAGCGTGCTGCGTGAAGAACAAGAATTCTAAGCGCATCGCGGGAAGAACATACATTCTTAGCGCATTGCGGGAAGAACATGCATTCTTAGCGCGCTGCGAGAAGAGTTCTCTTCACGCATCGCAGGAACAAGATGTCTTCACGCAGGCTTCCATGTAAGGAGTCTGGCGCGTGGAGCTGCAGACATCCTTAGGCGGGAAGAACCAAAGGACAAGCAAAGAGGGAAACAAGGCGTAAGGGCGGGACGGCGACAAGAGGGAAAAGAAGGCGGAAAGAGAGAAGGAAGAGGGACGGGACGGCGGAAAGAAAGAGAGAGAAAGAGGCGGGAAGGAAAATATATATTATTATTAAAAGTAAAATATAAGTATAAATATTAAATAATAAAAGAGAGATCGGGTCAGAGAAACGGGTACCTGGGTCGGGTCGGATCGGGGCAGATGCCACAGTCTCCCCTACTTTAAGAAATTTCGTCCCGAAATTTATCTCGAAGTAGGTTGCGCAGAGAACAGGTGCGGGTACTTGATCTTCATTTGATCTTCCCTTTCCCATGTAAACTCGGCTCCGCGCTTGGACTCCCAGCGAACTTTCACGATAGGGATACGACTGCGCTTGGTTTGCTTAACCTCGCGATCCATAATCTCAACAGGCTTCTCAATGAAATGCATGGATTCATCAACTTGAACTTCATCAAGTGGAATGTGAAGGTTCTCGTCAGCTAAACACTTCTTGAGATTGGAAACATGGAACGTTGGATGCACATTACTGAGCGCGAGCGGCAGGTCAAGTCTGTAGGCAACTTTTCCCACACGCGCGAGAATCTTGAATGGACCAACATATCGAGGAGCAAGCTTACCTTTCTTCCCAAAGCGGACAACACCTTTCCAAGGCGACACTTTGAGGAGAACAAGATCACCAACTTGAAATTCGAGAGGCTTTCGCCTACGATCTGCGTAACTCTTCTGTCGGCTTCTGGCAGTCAGCAGATGATCACGGATCTTGGCGATTTTATCGGTTGTCTCTTGAACAAGTTCGGGTCCTGTGATTTGAGTTTCACCCACTTCGCTCCAACAAATCGGGGAGCGGCATTTACGACCGTAAAGTGCTTCAAATGGGGCCATACCGATACTGGAATGATAGCTGTTGTTATAAGAAAACTCGATCAAAGGCAGGTGTGAATCCCAATTACCTCCAAAATCAAGAACACAAGATCGGAGCATATCCTCAAGAGTTTGAATAGTTCGCTCAGACTGACCGTCAGTCTGAGGATGATATGCCGTACTCATGTCCAAGCGAGTTCCTAGCGCAGATTGGAGAGATTTCCAAAAGCGAGATATAAAACGGCCATCGCGATCGGATATGATGCTTGTGACATCTGCCCCGATCCGACCCGACCCAGGTACCCGTTTCTCTGACCCGATCTCTCTTTTATTATTTAATATTTATACTTATGCTTTATTTTTAATAATAATATATATTTCCTTCCCGCCTCTTTCTCTCTCTTTCTTTCCGCCGTCCCCTCCCTCTTCCTTCTCTCTTTCCGCCTTCTTTTCCCTCTTGTCGCCGTCCCGCCCTTACGCCTTGTTTCCCTCCTCTTTGCTTGTCCTTTGGTTCTTCCCGCCTAAGGATGTCTGCAGCTCCACGCGCCAGACTCCTTACATGGAAGCCTGCGTGAAGACATCTTGTTCCTGCGATGCGTGAAGAGAACTCTTCTCGCAGCGCGCTAAGAATGCATGTTCTTCCCGCAATGCGCTAAGAATGTATGTTCTTCCCGCGATGCGCTTAGAATTCTTGTTCTTCACGCAGCACGCTAAGGATTTGTGATTCTTCCCGCAGTGCGCTAAGGATTGTTGTGCCAGCCTTCGCGCTCGCGCACTCAGCCTTCCCGCGCTTAACCCTTGTATCTTCTGTTTAAATCTAGCCGTTTGCTTTTGTGTTGTCTTATCTTCTGTGCTGTTGACCTAACCTATCTAATGTCTGAATAGTTACTTTCGGCGCAGCATGCGTACCAACCCCCATTGGTTGGTAGAAAAAGTGACTGACATTATCTTTTGAGATCTGCTTTTGCCATGCTTGACCAGTACCTTTATCTGATCCGCCCATGCCTGTTACTGTTTCCCTGACAGCTTTATCTTGCCCCTGCAGCTGCCATATCTTTTGATATCTTTTGCTTTTGGAATCTTTTGCTTTTTGAGATCTTTTCCCCTTTTCTAGGGATTATGTCTCCTAGGGTTTTTCTATAAATAATAATAATATTTCATAACACATCACACACAAAACACTTAATCTCTCCTGTTCTCTTGCTCCTTGCTCTCTCTGCCGTCTTCCTCTCTGCCTCCGTCTTCCTCCTTGTTCTTCCTGCTTTTTCCGGTAATATATATTATAATTTACTTATTAATTATGCTAACTTATAATCAAGACTTAAAACAAATCATTAAAACAATAATCTTGTTTATAGGTTAACTTGTGCTTGTTTAAAGTTGGTTCTTGCTTTATCTATCACCGCATCGTTTATCAAGTGAGTTATCTCGTATCTAATCCCTTTTTATTTTAAATGCTTTGGGATGTTCATGTGTTCATACAAAACTTGAGTCTTAAACTTGTTTATGAACTTTAGTCGCGCAGTATCCCATGTGTTGAGGACGTTTACTTGGCTGTTTATTTGTATGTGTGTATCATTAACCGCTTTGTTCGGCCTATTCCGCAGTTCCGTTGGTACCATTAGTTGAACACGGGAGACCTATCGTTTACGGTTTTCTTAGTTTACACTTGCACAGATGTTTTCTCGTTTTTATGCTCAATTGGGAGCATGGATTGAACTATGATCTATGAACTATCTTAGGCTTGATCACAATCTGATTACACCCTTGTTAAACTCTAGACATACACGTGTTGCGCGCAGATTTACTGTGATTATCTATGATTATCTATTAAACTTGATTTCTCACCAACACGCAAGTGTTTGACGTTTATTTTAACACATGTTCAGGTTTGCAGTAGCTGTTTTGGAGCTTGTGGACACGTAGGACGTTTTTACTTTTGGACCTAGAATTAAAATGTATCAAGACAAGTTAATGTTGTTTGAATGTTATAATTTATAATATATTGATTTATGTTTGATTTATGTTCTTTATTTTCCCCGCTGCGCGTGCGCGATAAAATGTGTATTAATAAATATTGACACCAATAGTGTCGCGAGTAATGAAGCAATATGTGGCGCCCGATGTATAATCCGCCTTTGGTCGGGGTGTTACAGATTGGTATCAGAGCTCGTTGACTTTAGGATAGGTGGTTAGACGTAACGGCCTAGAATACCTAAGAGTCCCCTCTCGCGCATGAGAGAAATCTCATGTTTGCGCGCTTATTGTTAATTACTCGTTATTTATGAATATGCTCGCGCTTGCGCAGTATATGATTTTATGTTCTATTTCGCGATATTTCGATTTTTGTTGAATTTCGATTTTTACTGATTTTACCTACATATTCGTTTGTTGGATTTGAAAATCCGAAAAGTCATGGTGATACATGAATAGTTGATTTTCAATTTTCATTTACGATTATGTTCTGAGGTTGGAGACTTGAAAAGTCATGGTGATACATGAATTGTCAACCTCCAATACTCATTTTCTTGTATATTTTATATTGAAGATTGAAAAGTCATAGTGATACATGAATCGTCAATCTCCAATACTCGTTTACTAGTCATTTTAAATTGGGAATTCGGAAAGTCATGGTGATACATGAATTGCCGATTCTTGGTTCGAGTTTGTTACCTTTATTAAGTCTGCATTTAGGGTCATTTATTTTACTTTAGACAGTAACTGACTCCGTGAAACCAAGCTTTATAAGATTTTACTTTGCGCTAAAACCAAGATATTAACTAAAATTAAAATTTTTATAGAATGCCTCCGCTATCTCGCCGATTTCAGAGAAGAGAAGCCTCGCGCATGCGTAGACAGCAACGTTCCCAGGAAATGGCCGCCGCAATAGCCCAAGCTTTGAGCCAAAACAATGCTAATACCTCCAGTTATAACATTAAGTCCTTTAATGCGGGTAACCCTCCGAAGTTCACAGGTCTTGAAGGAGCCACCGTGATGCTCCAATGGCTTGAGAAGATTGAAAACGCTTTCCTCCATACCCAATGCCCCTCAGAAAGACGAACCCTATATGCTTCCAGTGTCCTGGAATCCAGAGCGCTTACATGGTGGAATGGAGTAGCTCATGCGCGTGGCGCAGAGGCTGCTTCTAGCATGACATGGGAGGAATTCAAGGAAATTCTTACGCGAGAATTCTGCCCTCCCAACGAAGTTAAGCGCCTGGAGGAAGAATTCTGGAACTTGAAGCAATACAGTGGCGAAGCGCGCGAGTACGCGACGCGCTTCCACGAGCTAAGCTTACTGGTCCCTCACCTTGTTACCCCTTCACGCCGAGCCATCGAGAAATTCCTTGGGGGTCTCCCCATGGAAATTCAAGATTCTGTATGGGCCAGAAACCCAGTTACCCTCTCTGACGCCATCGAATTGGCCGCTGTGCTCAGCGACAACCATGTCAGAGCAGGAACCCTGTTCCTGCGGGGAACTGAGAAGACCAAACCCACCAAGACTGTCCCTGAACCAACAGAAACCAAACCAGAACCCTCAAACCATAACCAGAAACGTAGGCGCAGACAAGCCTATGCGCTTACCAACCCGCCCATTGTCCAACAACCCATTTATCAACCAGTTTACACGCCTAACCCACTGTCAGCCTACCCAACTCCTCCTGTAGTCCACAACTATGCCTTAACCAATCCAGCACTTCCTGCCCCGCCAACTAAGAAACCTTACACAGGAAACCAACCCTTTTGCCCAACCTGTAGACTTCATCACCCACCTCAAGTCCCGTGTCGACAATGTAACCGATGTGGCCGCGTAGGCCACTCCGTTGAGTACTGTAGAACCCCTCCCTCCAATCCGATTGCGCCAACACCACCAGCCTACCCGCAGAACCCACAGCCAACTTACCAAAACCCACGACCCAGATCGTGCTTTAACTGCGGTGATCCAAGTCATTTCCGGAACGCGTGCCCAAGGCTACAAGTTCAGATTACTCAAGCGAATCCGGTGAACCAAATTTCGAACCAAGTGACGCGTGGCCGAGCTTTTAACATAACCGCGCACCAAGCGCAAGCGAATAACGACGTAGTTAATGGTACATTTTTGCTTAACGGATTTTATGCATCTATGCTTTTTGATACTGGCGCCGATAAAAGTTTTATCTCTCGCGCCTTTGAGCGGAAGCTTGCGCGACCGCGCGATAACTTAAAAGAAGATTTTTCAGTTGAATTGGCTAATGGCGAAACTGTTTTAATAAACTCGGTAATTAAAGATTGCACGCTTAACCTTAACGAAAACGATTTTCTGATCGACCTCATCCCTATGCCTCTTGGAAGCTTTGATGTTATCATTGGTATGGACTGGCTCTCGAAGAATCGCGCCGAAGTTATTTGCGCCAAGAAGATGATTCGCATACCTCGAGAAAATGGTGATCTTCATATTTACGGCGAAAAACCCTCCAGTGGTCTTAAACTTATGTCTTGCGCCGAAGCCCAAAGACTCATGCGGAAGAAGTGTATTGCATTTCTAGCCCATGTGGTTAAACCCGATGAAGGAAAGAAGCTTCGCGATATCCCTGTTGTGCGTGATTTTCCTGAAGTTTTTCCTGATGATCTTCCTGGTATCCCTCCCGCTCGTGAAGTCGAGTTTCGTGTTGATCTTGTCCCTGGTGCTTCCCCCGTTGCTAAATCTCCTTACCGTCTTGCACCCGCTGAGATGCAAGAATTGGCCAGCCAACTTCAAGAGTTGACTGCTAAAGGATTCATTCGCCCTAGCTCTTCGCCCTGGGGTGCTCCGGTGTTGTTCGTTAAAAAGAAAGATGGATCGTTTCGCATGTGTATTGATTACCGCGAGTTGAACAAACTCACCATTAAAAACCGGTATCCCTTACCGCGTATTGACGACCTCTTTGATCAACTCCAAGGTGCCTCTTGTTTCTCGAAGATTGATCTCCGCTCTGGCTATCACCAGTTGCGCATCCGCGATGAAGATGTTCCGAAGACTGCTTTTCGAACTCGTTATGGCCATTTTGAATTCTTGGTCATGTCCTTCGGTCTAACCAACGCACCCGCCGTTTTCATGGATCTAATGAATCGGGTGTGTAGGCCTTTCTTGGATAAATTCGTGATCGTGTTTATCGATGATGTTCTGGTGTATTCTAAGACCAAGGCCGAGCATGAGCAACATCTTCGATTGGTATTGCAAAAGCTTAGAACCGAGCAACTCTATGCTAAGCTTCCCAAGTGTGAATTTTGGTCTGATGAAGTACAGTTTCTTGGTCATGTTGTTAACAAGATGGGTATTCATGTCGACCCATCCAAGATTGAAGCAATCAAGAACTGGATTACGACATCCTCTCCTTCTGAGATCCGTTCCTTTCTGGGCTTAGCTGGTTATTACCGGCGATTTATTTCGAACTTCTCAAAGATCGCTTTGCCTTTAACAGCTCTAACGCACAAAGGTAAACCGTATATTTGGGGCTCGAAGCAAGAAGAAGCCTTTCTGACGCTCAAGCGTTTGTTGTGTGAAGCTCCTGTTCTTGCGCTACCTGAGGGTAATGATGATTTTGTCGTGTATTGCGATGCATCCAACCAAGGTCTCGGTTGTGTTCTTATGCAACGAGGCAAGGTTATCGCTTACGCATCAAGGCAACTCAAAATTCATGAAAAGAATTATACAACTCACGACCTCGAACTTGGTGCAGTTGTTTTTGCCTTGAAGATCTGGAGACACTACCTTTATGGTACTAAGTGTATCCTCTACACTGACCATAAAAGCCTTCAGCATATCTTTGATCAAAAGGAACTTAACATGAGGCAACGCCGATGGAACGAACTCATCAGCGATTACGATTGTGAGATCCGGTATCATCCTGGTAAGGCTAATGTGGTAGCCGATGCGCTCAGCCGAAAACCCTGCCAACTTAACTGTATCTTGCCGCGCACCCAGCTTCACTTCGCGCCGATTCAAAGCAACCTTGAATCGCGTATTCGTGACGCGCAGCGCGCATCCATCAGTAATGGTAACCTTCGCGCCGAGTTAGCGTGTGGCGCGGGAGCACTCTTTGTCCCTAATCTGAGTGGAATTCTCTGCTATCTCAATCGCATCTGGATCCCTTGTGATGAGAATCTTCGCGCTGATATCCTGAGTGAAGCGCACAAATCTCGATATTCTATTCATCCTGGCGCTGATAAGATGTACAAGGATTTGCGCATTACTTATTGGTGGCCTGGCATGAAAAAGGATATTGCTGTGTTCGTAGCTAAGTGCCTGACTTGTTCTAAAGTTAAAGCTGAACACCAACGCCCATCTGGTTTGCTCGAACAACCAGAAATTCCTACGTGGAAATGGGAAGGTATAGCGATGGACTTTATTACCAAGTTACCTTTGACAGCAAGCAAACATGATAGCATTTGGGTAATAGTGGATCGATTGACTAAATCTGCTCACTTTCTGCCCATTCGTGAAAACTACCGTGTTGAGCATCTCGCGCAGCTTTATGTCAAGGAAATTGTCTGCCGCCATGGTACTCCTTTGAGCATCATATCCGATCATGCCAGGCCACCAATAAGTAATGCGCAAATCCTTGTACATCTTTTCAGCGCCAGGATGAATAGAATATCGAGATTTGTGCGCTTCACTCAGGATATCAGCGCGAAGATTCTCATCACAAGGGATCCAGATGCGATTGAGATAGCAGAGAATTCCACTCAGATTAGGGACAAAGAGTGCTCCCGCGCCACACGCTAACTCGGCGCGAAGGTTACCATTACTGATGGATGCGCGCTGCGCGTCACGAATACGCGATTCAAGGTTGCTTTGAATCGGCGCGAAGTGAAGCTGGGTGCGCGGCAAGATACAGTTAAGTTGGCAGGGTTTTCGGCTGAGCGCATCGGCTACCACATTAGCCTTACCAGGATGATACCGGATCTCACAATCGTAATCGCTGATGAGTTCGTTCCATCGGCGTTGCCTCATGTTAAGTTCCTTTTGATCAAAGATATGCTGAAGGCTTTTATGGTCAGTGTAAAGGATACACTTAGTACCATAAAGGTAGTGTCTCCAGATCTTCAAGGCAAAAACAACTGCACCAAGCTCGAGGTCGTGAGTTGTATAATTCTTTTCATGAACCTTGAGTTGCCTTGATGCGTAAGCGATAACCTTGCCTCGTTGCATAAGAACACAACCGAGACCTTGGTTGGATGCATCGCAATACACGACAAAATCATCATTACCCTCAGGTAGCGCAAGAACAGGAGCTTCACACAACAAACGCTTGAGCGTCAGAAAGGCTTCTTCTTGCTTCGAGCCCCAAATATACGGTTTACCTTTGTGCGTTAGAGCTGTTAAAGGCAAAGCGATCTTTGAGAAGTTTGAAATGAAACGCCGGTAATAACCAGCTAAGCCCAGAAAAGAACGGATCTCGGAAGGAGAGGATGGCGTAATCCAGTTCTTGATTGCTTCAATCTTGGATGGGTCGACATGAATACCCATCTTGTTTACAACATGACCAAGAAACTGTACTTCATCAGACCAAAATTCACACTTGGAAAGCTTAGCATAGAGTTGCTCGGCTCTAAGCTTTTGCAATACCAATCGGAGATGTTGCTCATGCTCGGCCTTGGTCTTAGAATACACCAGAACATCATCGATAAACACGATTACGAATTTATCCAAGAAAGGCCTACACACCCGATTCATAAGATCCATGAAAACGGCGGGTGCGTTGGTTAGACCGAAGGACATGACCAAGAATTCAAAATGGCCATAACGAGTTCGAAAAGCAGTCTTCGGAACATCTTCATCGCGGATGCGCAACTGGTGATAGCCAGAGCGGAGATCAATCTTCGAGAAACAAGAGGCACCTTGGAGTTGATCAAAGAGGTCGTCAATACGCGGTAAGGGATACCGGTTTTTAATGGTGAGTTTGTTCAACTCGCGGTAATCAATACACATGCGAAACGATCCATCTTTCTTTTTAACGAACAACACCGGAGCACCCCAGGGCGAAGAGCTAGGGCGAATGAATCCTTTAGCAGTCAACTCTTGAAGTTGGCTGGCCAATTCTTGCATCTCAGCGGGTGCAAGACGGTAAGGAGATTTAGCAACGGGGGAAGCACCAGGGACAAGATCAACACGAAACTCGACTTCACGAGCGGGAGGGATACCAGGAAGATCATCAGGAAAAACTTCAGGAAAATCACGCACAACAGGGATATCGCGAAGCTTCTTTCCTTCATCGGGTTTAACCACATGGGCTAGAAACGCAATACACTTCTTCCGCATGAGTCTTTGGGCTTCGGCGCAAGACATAAGTTTAAGACCACTGGAGGGTTTTTCGCCGTAAATATGAAGATCACCATTTTCTCGAGGTATGCGAATCAATTTCTTGGCGCAAATAACTTCGGCGCGATTCTTCGAGAGCCAGTCCATACCAATGATAACATCAAAGCTTCCAAGAGGCATAGGGATGAGGTCGATCAGGAAATCGTTTTCGTTAAGGTTAAGCGTGCAATCTTTAATTACCGAGTTTATTAAAACAGTTTCGCCATTAGCCAATTCAACTGAAAAATCTTCTTTTAAGTTATCGCGCGGTCGCGCAAGCTTCCGCTCAAAGGCGCGAGAGATAAAACTTTTATCGGCGCCAGTATCAAAAAGCATAGATGCATAAAATCCGTTAAGCAAAAATGTACCATTAACTACGTCGTTATTCGCTTGCGCTTGGTGCGCGGTTATGTTAAAAGCTCGGCCACGCGTCACTTGGTTCGAAATTTGGTTCACCGGATTCGCTTGAGTAATCTGAACTTGTAGCCTTGGGCACGCGTTCCGGAAATGACTTGGATCACCGCAGTTAAAGCACGATCTGGGTCGTGGGTTTTGGTAAGTTGGCTGTGGGTTCTGCGGGTAGGCTGGTGGTGTTGGCGCAATCGGATTGGAGGGAGGGGTTCTACAGTACTCAACGGAGTGACCTACGCGGCCACATCGGTTACATTGTCGACACGGGACTTGAGGTGGGTGATGAAGTCTACAGGTTGGGCAAAAGGGTTGGTTTCCTGTGTAAGGTTTCTTAGTTGGCGGGGCAGGAAGTGCTGGATTGGTTAAGGCATAGTTGTGGACTACAGGAGGAGTTGGGTAGGCTGACAGTGGGTTAGGCGTGTAAACTGGTTGATAAATGGGTTGTTGGACAATGGGCGGGTTGGTAAGCGCATAGGCTTGTCTGCGCCTACGTTTCTGGTTATGGTTTGAGGGTTCTGGTTTGGTTTCTGTTGGTTCAGGGACAGTCTTGGTGGGTTTGGTCTTCTCAGTTCCCCGCAGGAACAGGGTTCCTGCTCTGACATGGTTGTCGCTGAGCACAGCGGCCAATTCGATGGCGTCAGAGAGGGTAACTGGGTTTCTGGCCCATACAGAATCTTGAATTTCCATGGGGAGACCCCTAAGGAATTTCTCGATGGCTCGGCGTGAAGGGGTAACAAGGTGAGGGACCAGTAAGCTTAGCTCGTGGAAGCGCGTCGCGTACTCGCGCGCTTCGCCACTGTATTGCTTCAAGTTCCAGAATTCTTCATCCAGGCGCTTAACTTCGTTGGGAGGGCAGAATTCTCGCGTAAGAATTTCCTTGAATTCCTCCCATGTCATGCTAGAAGCAGCCTCTGCGCCACGCGCATGAGCTACTCCATTCCACCATGTAAGCGCTCTGGATTCCAGGACGCTGGAAGCATATAGGGTTCGTCTGTCCGAGGGGCATTGGGTATGGAGGAAAGTGTTTTCAATCTTTTCGAGCCATTGGAGCATCACGGTGGCTCCTTCAAGACCTGTGAACTTTGGAGGGTTACCCGCATTAAAGGACTTAATGTTATAACTGGTGGTGTTGGTATTGTTTTGGCTCAAAGCTTGGGCTATTGCGGCGGCCATTTCCTGGGAACGTTGCTGTCTACGCATGCGCGAGGCTTCTCTTCTCTGAAATCGGCGAGATAGCGGAGGCATTTTATAAAAATTTTAATTTTAGTTAATATCTTGGTTTTAGCGCAAAGTTTTAATCTTATAAAGCTTGGTTTCACGGAGTTAGATACTATCAAAAGTTAAAGTAAAATAAATGATCCTAAATGCAGACTTAATAAAGGTAACAAATTCGAATCAAGAACCGACAATTCACGTATCACCGTGACTTTCCGAGTTCTCAATTTAAAATAGCTAGTAAACGAGTATTGGAGATTGACGATTCATGTATCACCATGACTTTCCAATCTTCAATATAAAATATACAAGAAAATGAGTATTGGAGGTTGACAATTCATGTATCACCATGACTTTTCAAGTCTCCAACCTCAGAACATAATCGTAAATGGAAATTGAAAATCAACTATTCATGTATCACCATGACTTTTCGGATCTTCAAATCCCAACAAACGAATATGTAAGTAAAATCAATAAAAATCGAAATTCAACAAAAATCGAAATATCGCGAAATAGAACATAAAATCATATACTGCGCAAGTGCGAGCATATTCATAAATAACGAGTAATTAACAATAAGCGCGCAAACATGAGATTTCTCTCATGCGCGAGAAGGGACTCTTAGGTATTCTAGGCCGTTACGTCTAACCACCTATCCTAAAGTCAACGAGCTCTGATACCAATCTGTAACACCCCGACCAAAGGCGGATTATACATCGGGGCGCCACATATTGCTTCATTACTCGCGACACTATTGGTGTCAATATTTATTAATACACATTTTATCGCGCACGCGCAGCGGGGAAAATAAAGAACATAAATCAAACATAAATCAATATATTATAAATTATAACATTCAAACAACATTAACTTGTCTTGATACATTTTAATTCTAGGTCCAAAAGTAAAAACGTCCTACGTGTCCACAAGCTCCAAAACAGCTACTGCAAACCTGAACATGTGTTAAAATAAACGTCAAACACTTGCGTGTTGGTGAGAAATCAAGTTTAATAGATAATCATAGATAATCACAGTAAATCTGCGCGCAACACGTGTATGTCTAGAGTTTAACAAGGGTGTAATCAGATTGTGATCAAGCCTAAGATAGTTCATAGATCATAGTTCAATCCATGCTCCCAATTGAGCATAAAAACGAGAAAACATCTGTGCAAGTGTAAACAAAGAAAACCGTAAACGATAGGTCTCCCGTGTTCAACTAATGGTACCAACGGAACTGCGGAATAGGCCGAACAAAGCGGTTAATGATACACACATACAAATAAACAGCCAAGTAAACGTCCTCAACACATGGGATACTGCGCGACTAAAGTTCATAAACAGTTTTAAGACTCAAGTTTTGTACAAACACATGAACATCCCAAAACATTAAAACTAAAAAGGGATTAGGTACGAGATTACTCACATGATAAACGATGCGGTGATAGATAAAGCAAGAACCAACTTTAAACAAGCACAAGTTAACCTATAAATAAGATTATTGTTTTAACGATTGGTTTTAAGTCTTGATTATAAGTTAGCATAATTAATAAGTAAACTATTATATATAATATATATTACCGGAAAAGCAGGAAGAACAAGGAGGAAGACGGAGGCAGAGAGGAAGACGGCAGAGAGAGCAAGGAGCAAGAGAACAGGAGAGATTAAGTGTTTTGTGTGTGATGTGTTATGAAATATTATTATTATTTATAGAAAAACCCTAGGAGACATAATCCCTAGAAAAGGGGAAAAGATCTCAAAAAGCAAAAGATTCCAAAAGCAAAAGATATCAAAAGATATGGCAGCTGCAGGGGGCAAGATAAAGCTGACAGGGAACAGTAACAGGCATGGCGGGTCAGATAAAGGTACTGGTCAAGCATGGCAAAAGCAGATCTCAAAAGATAATGTCAGTCACTTTTTTTCTACCAACCAATGGGGGTTGGTACGCATGCTGCGCCGAAAGTAACTATTCAGACATTAGATAGGTTAGGTCAACAGCACAGAAGATAAGACAACACAAAAGCATACAGGCTGGTATAAACAGAAGATACAAGGGTTAAGCGCGGGAAGGCTGAGTGCGCGAGCGCGAAGGCTGGCACAACAATCCTTAGCGCACTGCGGGAAGAATCACAAATCCTTAGCGTGCTGCGTGAAGAACAAGAATTCTAAGCGCATCGCGGGAAGAACATACATTCTTAGCGCATTGCGGGAAGAACATGCATTCTTAGCGCGCTGCGAGAAGAGTTCTCTTCACGCATCGCAGGAACAAGATGTCTTCACGCAGGCTTCCATGTAAGGAGTCTGGCGCGTGGAGCTGCAGACATCCTTAGGCGGGAAGAACCAAAGGACAAGCAAAGAGGGAAACAAGGCGTAAGGGCGGGACGGCGACAAGAGGGAAAAGAAGGCGGAAAGAGAGAAGGAAGAGGGACGGGACGGCGGAAAGAAAGAGAGAGAAAGAGGCGGGAAGGAAAATATATATTATTATTAAAAGTAAAATATAAGTATAAATATTAAATAATAAAAGAGAGATCGGGTCAGAGAAACGGGTACCTGGGTCGGGTCGGATCGGGGCAGATGCCACATAACTTGTCTTTAAACTGAGATTGAAGCAGTCGTGCATAATTTTTTACATAAGATTAGTTTCAAATTTAGATTTAAAATTTTCTCATATGTATTTAAACTCAAGAAAATGGGTATTTTCTTAATTTCTCCAAACATTTTATATAAATTTTGCAAACATGAAGAATATATATTATATATATCTTGGTGTTTAGCATTAAATCATTGAAGTTAAATATTATAATTATAATCCATATGAATAACGATTTATCATTTATTTATATAACTTTTTTGTGTAGTATAAATGGTTAGCAACAAGAAGATCAATATTTAGTTTTCAATATTTTTCTTTCATAACTCAAATGTTCTAGAAACATATATTTTTTAATTTGATTTATATTTTTTTATACATTCAAATATATTTAATTTAATATGTCTTATAAGACAAATTACTTAATTAAAAACATTCAAAATTTTAAACTAAAAAATATGTTTCAATACCTTTCCACTGTTTTCGTTTTACAAAAATCATTTAGGATACGGAAACCTATAATATCGTTTTCATCAGTTATTTACAGCATTTCAATATTATATTTAGTAATTTTATTTTTATACAAATACAATTATTGGAGGTTATGTTAGTGTTACATGTTGGGTAATACATAATTAAAGTGTCTATTAAAGTTTATATTCAAGATAGTAAAGCTATACACAATTTTTTTTTAAAAAAAATTACTGTTAGTTGAACATGACTTTAAAGTTATTATTTCTTTATCATTTTCCACTCATATAAAATGAAACAAATCATTTTGTTATATTTAAATTTTAGGTTTTATATGTTTATTGATTATACAATTGTTAATTCTAATATATAAAATTAACTAAAATTTATCATATGCCGTATATTAATAACAACAAATAATTTTTCAGGTCAAAATGTATGACATTTTACGTGTATGAATATTTTTTTTGTTAGTTACTGGATATATATTATATTTTATCTATGGTCGCGGTATGTACTTGAATAATCTTATTTGTCACACAGATAACTATACATGGTTATATCAAGAGTTATAAGCAGACATATATGTTACCTTAACAAGAGTTAACAAGCATACATGGATTAAAGATTTTGATTTTTGATAAACAATATATACCAACCAATACAATCACAAATGTAGTGTACAAGAAAAGTTTTGTTTATTTGTAACGTATTTGTGTAATCTTATTTATGTAATTTCTGTAATTTTTATATAAATTAGTATTAACAATAAATAATGATTTTGTTGATTGTAATTCACTTCACAGTTAAATTTTAAAATTTTCATCAATTACTCGTTTAATACACGGGCCTCAAACTAGTTTCTAATATTAGCCTCTCCGTTCTAGTTCCAAATTTGAAACGCTTTAGTTTCTTCTTAATAAGTAGATAAAAATAAATAAAATTATTGAATTTGCATGTATTAATACTTTCATCAAGTTTATAAAAAGTTTAAGAAACAAGATCACAAACCTAAAAGAGTGTTTACTCGTTATCAATAATCTGGTTTATATTATGTTAAAAAAATATCAAAATTACAGTTTATAATTAAAAAAAGTACAAAAAAAAAAAAAATAAATTATTTCAAAACTAAATATAAAGGTAATGACATAAAAAATAAAAAAAATACAAAAAAAAATAAAATAAATTATTTCAAAACTAAATATAAGGTAATGACATAAAAAATGTTATATATCTCAAAAGCGTAAAAGAAACTTACGACTTAAAGCTCAAGAGCACGCCATACTAATAACTTTCTTTGAATTTATGATACCGAATAAGACGCCATTCAAGGATTAGTTGCCAAATTCTCTTGTACCTCATGGTTGTTGATGAGTTAATCTACAAAATAATTATAAAGTAAATTATGATCAAACTTAAAACCAACTTTGTATCTCTTAAAATATTACATATAAATAATGGCTAGTGAGTAAATATTGCCGTATAACAAAATGAACTGGTCAACAATGGGTTGACTAAAAAATTAAAAGTTACAAATAACCAAACTCATTTATAAACGAACCGAGTCCGAATCGACTCACGAGCCAACTCATTTATTTTAAAAATTATATATAATTATGATATTTTTTACACATATTCATACACATTACAAAAAAATAAAAATAAAAAATCCATACATACACAATAACACAAAATATGGGGTCAAGTACACACATACAAACCCATAATTCCAAAGATTAACTTGTGATACATAAAATCACAGCATATAACGTCTATCATGACAATATATCATGTATTAACATCTCTTATATGTATAACTTAAAATGCCAAATTTTGGACTCACCTGAGACACTGGTTTGTAGTTGTGGTGAGAGGTTTGGTGAAGAAAGTACGTAGTGAGAGTTGTAACATATAAATAAAAACAAAAAATTAGTAAGTGTGTATGTACGAGTAAACAGTAGCCATCGGATTATTATCTCCATCAACGACTGGATCTTCTTGAAGTGAATTGGTTGGTACTGTACGGATGTAAGATTCTTGTGTAGTTGCTATGTCCGTGTGTTGTTGCTTTCACCCTTCAACATCCTGCCGTCACTTTATTGTTTTATCAACTTCATATAGGGGGTGTTTGGCCTAGCTTCTATTTTTAAGTTTGTGTTTATATACAAAACTAGCTTATAGTTTTTTTTATTATTTGATAAGCTTTTTTTAAGTGTTTGGATTAGCTTATATTCTACCAGTTAATTATGTGTCTTAATAAGTTGGGAAATCCAACATTTTTTATTGTTAGAGTAATAATTAGAAATCCACCACCATTTAAGGATAAATGAGTAATTTACACCCTTAAACAAATAAACTTATATCAAATAAGCTAAAAAACCATCTTCAAATAAGCTTCTTCAAGTGAGCTTATATAAACTAATAAGCATAAGCTTAAAAAGCTAAGCCAAACACCAAATTAAGCTTATTTTGTAAAAAAAAAACTAAAAAAGCTAGGCCAAACACCCCCATAGTTTGTTATATTTTTAGCTTTTTTTATATATCGTGTTAACACGTAGTTTCTCCAATGAGCAGTTTCACACTTCTCCCATTGCTTGGAATCCGATTATGGTATAACCCAAAGTACAGACCGTCCCGACGTCCGGAATGTCCGATACCCATTTAAGTCCGGTCTTCGGTCTCGTCTTTTCATAAAATCCGGCCCATGGGTCTGGTCTGGTTATGTGCGGGTCCCGGGTCAGATATTGTGCTTTGTTCATCTATAAATATATATATATGTTAAAATCTCGACTAACCCATATGAAATTTTGACACCGATTATCTGACTCCTATGAATTTTATTTTATTTTGAGTTATTGAGATGATTAAAATATGTATTTCTAACATTTACCTTTGGCTATTTATCACTTCAAAGAACGTGCGTTGTTAAATTCTGCAATGTTAAACACAAAAGGAAAAAAAATATATAAATAAAAAATGACATAATGCTTTTAAACAATCATTATGAGAGCACTGGACCAAATATATTAAGGTATGAAATTTAACAAACGTGCATGAAGAACAAAGAAGAAAATGGAAATCATCTACGTACATCGTTTTCGATCGAACACGTTAGATTTCAGTGTTACCGAAAAGAAAACGTGAAAATGCTCAAGTACTCTTTCTCCTCAACACATCTCAACGTGTCAATCACCAACTCTATGTGGATTTGACGCTTTGCTTACCAAACAAGCTAAAATAAAAATGCTCTTAAGTCTATGCGTGGTGGGGAGCTACAAATTAGGGCGTTTTGTGTTGTGTGACGTCCAGTCAGCAAGGGATGAGAATTTGTTTTTGGGGTGTAATGGTGTAGGGATACAAATAGTAATATAATATATATATACACACATATATATATATCACACATGTATACAATAATAATATACACACATAAACCACACAGACATGCTGGGTGACAATAACCCCCGCCCCTTTTCGCCCACATATCGCCGTGGGGCGGTGTTCCCCCTCCTCTCGCCTCTTTTCGCCCCATTCCTCTCGCCTCACTATGCACTGCCTAATTGTCTTATATTTGATCACACGCTTCAACACCAGTTAAAAATCAAGAGTACGAGGTATATGTGTAGGTAGGTTAACATACAACAATATGGTATCATACAAAAACGTACACAAGCAATTAAAATCAACTACGCGGTGCATAAACGTAAATAGCTATGTGATCTAATTCATCAATTACAAATTTACAATAAACTAACTCATCAAAGCATATATAGGGGAGGGTTACAATATTGTAATCGCTTATTGTACACTACGTACGCAAATTACGCTCAAGGTTAAAATCCATAGATACGCTCAAATAAAAATCCAACTAAGCTCAATTGGAGGGAGTCTGTGAAATTCAACCCCGGCATGGCTCACTGAGTCGGAAGACACATATGCATACGTGTTATGACTATGTGTGCATATATATGTATGTATGTATGTATGTGTGTATGCATGCATGCTCACATGCTCGTTAGACAATTATTACATGGTCTTACAAGTTACAATTACTTTGCTATAATATTATGCTATGTTCTCTCCATTTTTAGAAAGAAGGAACAATCCACAATTCCACATTGTTAAATTTGTTATTTTGGTGTTATTCACGAGTGATTGTTGTTTCCGGTTTTAGAAAAGAAAAATGTCGATTTTTTGTTCATATTCTGCATTTTAAGATTCAAGAATTTCGGTTACAACTTACAACTTGTTGCCCGCCTACCTGCTATATTGATGTAATATCTATGTTTCATCAGTAGAAATAAATAAAATTTTTGTCTAAAAAAAAAAAAAAAAAAAAAAAAAAAAAACTTACAACTTTTATTATTAATTTATTATGGAATGTTTTTTAGAACGAGATCGAACATTGAGCCGGTTCTCGGTCTACTGGCCGGGCCGAAGTTAAGGAACAAATAACCTCATAATTAGCTTCATAATATATGAATATACAATTTAATTATAGTTATAAGTAGAGTTTATAATGTTCTAGGATCATTTTAAGTTGATGTCACGCTTTGAAAAGTTTGATGGCAAGGTATCACTCAGTTGTCAGATACTTAACTAATAAATAAAAACGAGTATCAAATACTATATATATAACACATAAAAAGTGTACTAGTTGAGTCTTTGTTACTTAGGTCTACGTCTTATCTTATTTGTGAATCTTTTAATTTGATAATGATTCGTAGATCGAGTCCGGTAAATTTGTTTCTACTATTATATTTGTCTACTAGTTTTATAAGTTCAAGTAAATAAAAGAACTATATTACTATGAAAATGTTAAAAGACATTTAAAACAAACTCCAAATTTTCAATTTTCCATTAAATTAAAAGCATATAGCTTAAAAACATTATAAAAAAACTTACGATTTTACAAGGCCACAGCTCACCCATATTTACTAGCCACAAATAAATAACCATATCATATTCAATTATTCATGTCTTTCGTAAAGTTAAAAAAAAAAAGTTAATAAAAAAACGTTATAACTACATGTAGAATTGAACATAAACCATATAAAAACTCTTATAACTAAAGTTGAAAACTCACGGAAATCTAGCACAGACCAACTTTGTTTCTTTTGTTAGTAGTTGTCTACAATAAACCATATAAAACTCGTTTAGAACATGACTAAAAACACGTAATAACTGCATGTCGATCTGAAGAACAATACACACACATGTCGCGACGATTGGTGACCTTGTTAAAACGAATGGGATTTTTTAGTTAACTTCTAGTTCGGGTTATTCGGGTCTACCCGAATTTGGGGATTTCAACCCAAATGTTTGATCTTGGGTTCGGGTTAGAAGTTTAAACGGTTTGAGTAATTTCCGTTCGAGTTATTTGGGTCTCTGGTCAGGTTTGGTATTCAGGTACGGTTAAATAACACACCGCTACCACCAATCAATTGAATATTCTAAAATTCACCTTGTGATAAAATTAAAAAGAATGAAAACCAGCCAACACTAGATTTGACACATTAAACCTTCCCACAAACTCAAGTTTGATTAGAGAGGTGAAAACAAATTCAAAAACGTTTTGAAAATTGATCCGAAACGTTAACAAAACCGGTTTCAAACCTAGATTGCTGGTTTAGACCGGTATGGGATCCTAGCCAGATCCGGTTTGACATAAGCCGTTTTATATATAGCCATTGTTGCCCAAATAACTCTTTTTCCACTCGTTGTATATTGGTATTGGATATGATGTTTAATCAAACCACTCAAAAACCACTCTGTAGTAATGGCATCCAAATAAGGTGAATCAAAATTTTCCATAGGTGTTGGATTGCATCTTCGTCAACCAACTTAATCATTGGTGTCGGATCTTCACCAAATCACATACTTCACCCCTTGAAGGTGAACTCTTGAAGATCGAACAAGAAACATGCGAGAAAGAAATAGCAAGGGGTTTGTTGGCCTTACTTAACGTTCAACGAGGAAGAACTAGATAACAACTAGACACCAAACAACGGCGACAATAATTAATAAACAACCATAAGTACTACCAAAACGACAACAACGATGTCTATTTTCAATTAGAAATGCCAATATTTATTCTTTTTAAGCTTAAGAATGTATTGCGGTAACTATTTTCATAATTTCCAAAATTAGAAATAACCGGTTTTCTCAAAACTGTTCCAGACCGGTTTGGATTTAATATGATGTTAACTAATTTTTTGACCAAGTCCAAACCAATTAAAACATAAAAGTTAAAAGTGGTACTGTTAAAAAAAACAAACTTATACAACTCTAATTCACTCCACTATGGTTACTCCTAATAACTCTTTTAATGAACACTTACTATTAGACGTCAGCAATAACCGAACTGTTAACCGAAACCGACAAAACTAAATTGAAATTAACCTAAGCGAACTGAATCATTCATATTTTCACATAATTCTAGTTTTATACCTCATCCCAAGTATTTCATGTGTTATACCTCCATTTATCTGTATTTACGCCTTAATTCCATATATTTCTAAGCAAAAAATTTACCCCAAGTTTGGTTTCGGTTACTAACCAAAAGTCCAAAATTAACTTAACCTACCCAAAAACACAAACTAACCGAACCGATTAACTAAAACCCGATCAGTTACGATTTCAGTTAAGGCTGATAACCAAATCGAACCGAAAGACGCACAACACTACTTACTATTCTATTCCTCCCATACTCTCATACCGTCCTACGTGGCATCAGCGAGCACAAAAAAGTTTCCCGCTCATAATAATTTTGTTAACGATAACAAACTTCCAGCTGTCATAATTGCCATCATCACACACAACACAACCAAACGCTCTGTTCACTTCATCTTCTACAGGTACGATCTATTTCATATATGCTTCTCGAAGCTTTGACGCTTGTTGAATCCATCGCACTGATTGATATTTGTTTATATATATCGTTGTGTTTTCAGTGTACGGTTACGTTAAGCACTCGGCAATCAGTTCGTGTTCATTCTCTACAGGTTCGATCGGTTAATTGCTGTTTCTCTAAGTTTCGAGTTGATTCGCACTGAGTTTTACGTAGATTTTTGTGATTTCAGTGTTCGGAATTGATCGAGTTGAAGTTTTACGTACGGATTGGTTCGTCGTCTACAGGTATGATCTCGATTTGATGTTTATGTTTAATCGCAATTGAGATTTGAAGACGCGTGTTGAATCACACTGAGATTTACGTGCATTTTTGTGTTTTCAGTGTACGGAATTGATCGAGTTTTAGTTTTACGTACGGATCAGTTCATCTTCCTCAGGTATGATCGAGTTTATGTTTATGTTCAATCGAATTGAGATTTGAGTACAGAATGCATTCATGACGAGTTCAGTTTCAGTATTATGTGCTTTAATTGCTTCATTCTGCTTCACTATACGATCATTGAACATTTTGTTGTTCAAAGTTTAATCTGAATTGACTCTATTCTTGTTTATGTTGAATCACATTGAGATTTACGTATAATGTAGTGTTTTCGGAATGCAGAATATATTCGTGACGAATTCAGTCTCAGTGTTCCTGATTTTAGATATGTTTTCATGCGATTTGTTGGATATTATATATGTGAAGAGGTTTAATTGCTTGATTCGGCTTAACTATATGATTTGAGTTAGGTTTTACTGCTGATTCGATTGATGCACCTTTTATTGCTAAAAGTTTAATCTGAATTGACTCGATTCTTGTTTATGTTGAATCGCATTGAGATTTGGTATAACGTAGTGTTTTCGGAATGCACAATAGATTCGTGACTTATTTTGTCTCAGTGTTCCTGAGTTTCGATTTCTTTTTGTGCAATTTGTTGGATGTAATATACTTCATGAATTGCTTGATTTCTGCTTAACTATACAATCTGACTTATATGTATAGTTGTTAGTGTGGTTAGTTAGTGCATCGTTTACGTGTACATTTCTGTTATATATATGCTTTGGAGATTTTATATTTAGTCAGTGAGTTTGTTTAATTTAGCCTCCTATATGGAAGGCTTGCTTGTATTCATTAAAGTAGTACAAACCAAACTACAACAGTTAGTGACTTACCTGTATCCGCTCTCATACTTGCTATTTATTTGGATCATTGTGTCGTTTTGTTGTTCGAAGTTCAATCTAAATGGCCTCATTTCTCGTTTCTATTGAGTCACATTGCCATTTCTGTATGCTGTTGTGATTTCAGATATCTTTTCGTTCATTTCGTTGCGTATTATAGATTCATGAGTTTTAATTTCTTGATTTTGCTCCATATGCAATGTGATTTGTGTTCTATGTTTGTTTTGTATAGATGTTACTGGTTATTTGGATCATTACACCTTATGTTGTTCAAAGTTCAATCCGAATGGCGTCAAGTCTTGTTTCTTAGAAATATTGTTCAACTCAGTCTAATTTCATTGTCTCGTATGTTTTAATTCTTTGCACATATACATTTAGACTGCCTGTTTTGCAATAACAGTAAAACTGCTATGTTTTAGTCTCTTGGAGCTCTTTAATTGGGGTCCTAATTATTAAAAACTGTTAATTCAGCATGAACAATCCATGTTATATTAGACTTTAAGACTATAGTTTAATTTACCAGCAGCAAAATGAACTTTTTTTAGGACACATTTGTAACACATATTCAATTCATCATTAAACTCATTACTCATCACTAGAAATGTCATACCTTCATGCTTTAAATAACATTTTCATTGAGCAGATGTGTTAGAAGAAATAGCTGATCCATAAAATGATTGAATGATATGTTTAATTTAGAGTCATAAATGAAAATTTGGATATGTTTTCTTTAATTTAAACAATCATTATTGTTATTATTTCAGAATTATTCGGGTCTAAGGCAGTTTTTCAAGTGTTAAAAGAATGTCAGAACCAAATAAAGATAAGAAGTTGGAATCAAAGACTAAAGGCAAAGAGAAAGAAGTGACCTCTGATAGTGATTTTGATGACACAAGCGATTCAAACGACAGTAGCAAGAGAAGAAGTGCAGTGCCAAAGGTTTTCGACAATGCTATGGATTATTTCTCTCATAAAATGACCCAAGGTGTTGCAATCAAAGAGCCTGTTGCTGGCAAAAGAAAGAGAGACCAAGGTGGTCTAAGAGGCAAATTACCCTAAAATCAGAACTGCATGTGATTGGTATGAGGTTTGATGACTCGGACTCTGAACCGTCAAAGGTTGATGCTGTTGCAAAAGGTAAAGGACAAGTGAAAGAAGAAATTACTGATGATGTTTTCAGTGGTTCAGATACTGATTCAGATGAAGCATGTAAAAGAATGAAGCCGGGAAGAAAAGATGATGACGATGATGGCAGTAATGATGGTGATGGAGCGGGATCGGGAGCAGGAGCAGGAGCACACCCCGGTCTCCCTCTGCAGGGCGTACAAGTTGCGGGAAACTGAAGGAAACATGTGAGAATTGAATACCACAGCTTGTTGACCTTTCTTTCAAGGTAAATAAGTCTTTTCGCACCGACATACTTTGTTTCTTTTGATAACTGCAGTAAATGAAAAGATTGTCTAGTATGTTTGTTCATCGATGATTTTCTTGACACGGATTTGCGATTGTGTTACCAAATATCAAATTTTAGCTATAAAGAGTTTTAGCCTTTTTGAATAAGCTGTTGCATATAAAAGATAACACCACTTCTATATGTTAGCATGAAAAACTTACTTTAAATTAGATTAGTATCAAATGCTGCTGTACATAATACTTTAGAAGCAGTTCAAAAAAAAAAACATAATACTTTAGAATTCAATAATTAATTTAGTTATTTAGTTGGTGTTTTAAGATAACATCTGATATACAAAACTATTCAAAATCTGTTAATTCAATAACTGCATAACATATTATGTGTTTTTTTATTTATTTGAAAAAAGGTTCGTAGTAAAAATAAATGGTTTAATATCTCATATAGTTTGACACGTAACTAAAGTCAAATGTGTGGAGTAAGTTTACCGGAAAAATAGTATATGTTATTAAACAACCAAATAAAGTATGTTTATTTAGAAGGTGATTCAAGCTCGGCTTATTTTAAGCTCTATATTCAAAGCTCGAGTTTGGCTTATGGGCAAATTTTCAAGTCCGAGCTTGGTTTATGTGTTATGTACTACATATTTAAATTTTGTATATGTATACATAATATATATATATTATTTAGTTAACTTGTCATAGACATAGAATATATAGTTATTTTATCTCGATAGTTTTAATGTAAAACCCATGACGTGAGAGGTAATAAAGATTATCGACCGGTACACTAGCTCATGATCTAACATTACACAGGACACTTTTAGAGTAAAATGTATTCAATTCTCTATGCCTTTCTCGTTTTGTTGGTTGGTTTTAGGTACACGTGAGAGTAACTAACATTGGTTGATGAGTAAACCCGTGTTTGTATCCAAGTTCTATCATATTGTTGATAGCCAGTTATTTGGTTTGGTTTGGTTTAACGTCTCGACTTAAGTTTGTGTAGATTTGACCCTTTTGAGTCTAATTCAACCCACACCCCCCTTTTGAGTCTAATTCAACACACATGCACAAAGAAACCCACAAAGTCAACGAAATCTCGCGCACCCAACTTGGATTGGATCAAGGCACAAAACTCAGATTACACGCGAACTCAAAACCAAAATTGAAAATTCATTACACGATACTAAGCATTTGGACTAATTTAAAAAATAATAATAAATAATAATAATAATAAAAAGTGTCAAGAACCTCAAGGCAGAGAATGCCCGAGAGCAATTAAATAACTGATAAACAATACTACAAACTTCAAGACAAAGAATGTGTGAATGGAGTCTTGTAGGTAAATGAGATTAATCAAGCCATCGAGTGACCCCGTCCTCATCTCCTACGGTTGCTAGAATCTCCACGCGTACATCTAAAACAGCCTGCAGTTCGCAACGGTTAAAATGTGGTTAGGAGAAATGGAAAAACACTGAGCACAAAGAATATATGATAACTCGTTCTTTTAAGGAATCATGTTGGTTGACCATGCCCATAGCGTAACTTTAATGCATAAATTCCAAAATTGTTTTATTCAAATACGAAACTTATAGTAGAAATGTAGAGAGAAAAATACTTACAGAAGGATTTCTACAGTTAACCAGTCTGCATTCGTCCAAAGAGCCTTCAAACGTCCAGCTTTCCCACACGTCAAAACTATGACTAGCAAATACAAATTCCATTCTTCTATTTATCTGTATAGATAAAATCAAAATAACCTCTATAAATAATATGTAACCTTCATTATGTCAATTCTATAATTTCATCATGTCACATTTAAATTAATCTGAGATTAAACATCTTATAATAACTTAACATTCTGAATTGTATTATAAGATTTAAAGCTCCTATATGTTTTTTGTTCACTTGATGGACCATGCATATTTATAAAACCTATGGACAATGCAACTTACACTCTATTATGTTGAATCATATTTATATAATTATATAAATTAAAAGAGAAACACACACCTGCAACAACTTCCCACCAGCAGTGAAAGATCTTAAACCAATTGTGTCCTGCAGATATCACAATAGAACTAAATTTAGCTGATATAGAAGAAAATTTACAACAGGTTTTTTCAAACTGGTAGTCAGTTAAATTATTGGTTAAACACTTTTTCAAAAATCGGTTCAAGCAGTCCAGGTTTAACCAGAATTGTTCCCGTCTTACATTGTTTTGAACTTGAACCGATGTCGTTTTAGAATGATATATTAGTAATAAACTGAACTCCACAAACCTTGGTTCTGAAAACAATAAGAAACTGTGCTGCTGGATCTCTTTTCGTGACATTTGGTATCATATCAAGAAACCATCCGCCACCTTGAGCTCTCTGCCTAGAAACATGAAGTCCAGATTGATCCCGTGTTTGCAAAGAAATAACACAGCCATCTTTCAGCAATTCAATAGACCTTTTACCGACACCCGTGCTCGATTTCAGATGTTTAACTGACGAGTCATGTAATGATTCAACAGTTGTTCTTTTACTTCTTGAATCATCAGGTGAAGCAAAATGTGAACTAGAACTTAGCACTTGGTCTGTACCACTCATGGCAGTATCATCTTCTTTAATTGAAGTACCTTCTTTTTCTTTATGCATTGACTTTTGGCGGGCGTGTCTTTTTTTAGCTTTTTTACTTGATCTACTGCGTTTAACTTCCGATTGAGGTGAGGTGGTTTGTGATAATGTTGATTCTTGAGGTTGACTAATATCTTTTACCATGGGGCTTTTGTGAGACATATGAACATTGCCTTGTTTGATACTTTGCTCATCTTCATTGAGTGCGTCACTTTCCTCTTCATCAACGTCTGAAACGGCATCGGTTGGGATGACATCATCCAAGAAGAATGTTTGTAATATTGTGGCGGCTTTTTCCCGAATCTCCATCCATACTTCTTCACTGTAATCTGCACTTTGTGGAAGTATTAAAACATTCGGCATCTCTCGTACCTGCAGTAAGTTTGTGTTTGGAAAATTAGCATCAAACAAAAATTAGTACACAAACGTATATCTCAGTTAATTGTATACAAAGTTTTAAAAAAAATCAGTCAATCACAAGTCACGTAACAAGTTTATTTGCATGTTCTATAAATTCCCATACCCTATGGTTACTCATCTTACCCATGCTTCCATCCATTGAGGACCTTCAGCACCATCCAGAGCACATCCTGCGAGTGTGCCATCAATCAAAAGCTGTTTTACTGCACAATCATCTAACAGCTGGCTGCTACCAGTGTTTACCAAAAATGCCCCTGTATATTAAAGAAAAAAACTGTTAAGTGTAAAGAAGAGGCATCCTCGTATCCTTTTTCGCATTGTATAAAACATAATGAATTAATGATAAATCAGCAAACAACTTGCCTGGCTTGACATGCTGCAAGCATTCAGCATTTAGGATTTGAATTGTGTCGTTCGTTAGGGCACAATGGAGTGAAATGAGATCACTTGCAGCAAGTAAATCGTTGAGAGTGTCCAGCCTCCTTGCAGCAGGAGGAAACCTGCTTACTCTTTTTCCTTTTTCCTGGTAGATACAAAAATAAGTATCAAAGTTACATTTGAGAGTATAATAAATTAGTGATATATGAAACGAGTGAAAAGTAATTTGTTTGACTAAAAGCATAACAGGCACCTCTTTTATTCAACCCGTGTAATATATGGGTTTCTAACCTAGTTATGCCTAATATAGTTAAAACTTTTAAACTAGTATATGTAGCTTTAATGACTGATCCTACATAGCCCTACTCCCATTCTTTAGGAACACAAATTCCAGCTAAATAAATCTACCTAACCTACCAAACACAGACATACAGTATTAGCTTTAAGGAAGCAAATTTTGTTAATCGATAACCATGACCAAAAAACCATTCATCCTATTAGTAATTGTAAATCAAATGTAATAGTTAACTTTGCATCTTAACCAACAGTAACTGATACTGGCATATGCAACACAACTACACGACAAGCTAAGCATCTATATGAGTAAAACTTCACATCATATTCAACTTATACATGTTTAAGAAAGATGCCTCTTGAACTTAATTTCCTGTGAACATGCTCAATTATACCTAATACAGTTGAACAATTGAACATAGGCAAACCATGACCAAAAAATCATTCATCCTATAAGTAATTGCAACTCAAATGCAAGAAAGAAACAACACATGTTTAGTTTGTCAAATGTTACCCTGCATTTCTCAAGTTCCTAAACCAATTACTAACAAATCACACCCACCAATCAACAGGAACACCTAAAGCTACCCAACTTGCTCACTAACATAAAGTAACAAACTACATTTCATATAAGTAAGCTAAATTTTAGTTACTTAACTTAGCATCTTAACCAACAGTAAGTGACACTGACATTTCCACAACTACACAACTAAATGAACATCTGTATGTATAAAACTCCACAACATACTCCACTATCAATGTTTCCATGACCAATAACTGTAATTATAATATAATTATACCACATGAGCATATATAAGTGGTAGTATACGCTGCATATATGCAGTACCATATACCGCATATATGTAGTGTATTGTATACTACTGCATTTATGTTGTGTATACTACTGCTTATATGTAGTGTGTGTGTGTGTGTGTATTGCATTATACTGCATATATGTACTATTGAGTTCTCTAGTTCTCTAACGAATAAGAGTTCGCTTCTCATGATCATTCCCTAACAATATACAAGTCCACGAAGCTAATACTACTCTAATTATATAAAATAATTATACCTCAGGAACATCATAATACAACACACTAATCCTAAACGCCAAACTCCGAGTCGCCAACGCCTTAGCCGAACCCGACCGTCCAACGATCCCCAACACAAGTCCTCTACACCTCCTCATCCCCCGGCACAGCGGCTGGACCGAGCCAAGCCATCCCGAGGCCGAAAGCGCGTGCCGCGACAACAAATGCGTCCGCCTTAACAACCCCAAAAACAACGCCATAACCGTATCAGCCACCTCCTCATCTCGTGACACGTCACGTGTACAACCCTACCAAGCCCTAGCTCCACGGCAACAGCTGAATCCGCGGTACGTTCAGACGATCCGAGAATTAATATTATTTGCCACGGGCGGAGGCGGCGTTGGGCGGCGCGTGGGAGGAACGCGAGCGAGTGGAGGATGACGGCGGTGGCGGACTCGAGGTTGGAGTCCGCGAGGAGGTGGAGTGGCGCGTGGACGACACGCGCGAGGTTGGTTAGGTGATTGTTTTCGATGGATGTGTCTTCGATGCAGTTGAGAGTGACTACTAGTGGTAGTGATGGTGGTGGTGGTGGTGGTGGGTTTGTATGGTTACGGTAGGTTATTGTTGCCGGTGGTGAAGATATGGTGGTGGTTACGGGATCTAACGTCACCGGTGACGTCATTTTGCGGTTGGTGGTTGTAGTGGTGTGGAATGGAGTAATGAGAGTGGTTGGTTTTGAAAAGTAAAGTTGGGTTTTTCCAGTACAGGTCCTTGAAGAATTTAATTGTTTCTTTTATGGAACAAGCCGAGTCCGAGCCCGAGCCCGGGATTGACTAGTCTGTTCACGAGTCGAGCCAGGGTGGTTTCAAGCTCGGGCTCGAAATTAAACGAGGCAACTCAGCTAAGGCTCTAGCTCGATTTTGAAGGTTAAACGAGATTAAGATTGAGCCAACGACCCAAGCCTATGTCGATTTTGGCTCGGTTACAAAAATGAATAAACTAAGCTTAAGATGTTTCAAATCAAATTTTTTAGCTAGTTTTATTTGAGCTTTTATCAAGCGAGCCACGAGCCCGAGCCTCGAGCTTTTGAACAACCCTAGGATCGAGCTCGGCTCGTTTAAACTTATGAGGGCTAGAGTTCGAGTTTGGTTCGTGAGTTGTTTTACATGTCTAGGCTCGGCGTGTTTGTTTTCTTATCAGTTAACTTCTATACGTTTGTAATTATTGTAATATGTTTGAAGAAAAATCTTAAATGAGTCAAAGCTCGGCTCAATGTGGATAATGTAGTGTGAAGTTAATAGTTAATAGTACACAGACCTCTAAAAAGAGGTAGAACTTAAAAAAATATACAAGGCCTGTTAAGAGTTGACGAGACTAATGAGCTTCCCATACAATATTTGAGCTTAGGTTTGATAGCTAAATGGGTTTTGTTTGAGAAGCTCGAGCATGGAAAAGTTCAACTCATTTTGAGCTTCTTATGAATCCGAGCTCAAGTAACTCACGAGTGGCTTGACTCGGCTCATCTCACCCTGATTTATGCCCCCCCCCCCCCCCCCCCCCCCCCAAAATATTATTCCCATACTACATAACAAATGAAAAAA